>NW_024104643.1:1323333-2646666 GCF_003945595.2 Pipra filicauda | reverse complement strand
CGAGTTTTGAGTTTTTACTTCATGGTTACTTGTGAAAACACCCGTGTGGATCAACGTCAGACCGTTTGGAATTATGTCCTCATGTAGGACTGAAATTATAATAGCCGTTAAAAGGATGGTTGTAGTAGATTAAATGATTTTTGTATTCTCCAATAGGTTATAACTAAGTCGTTAGTCAGTGCGCAGATTTTAGATTTACTCTGCAAATTCCGTTTCTGCTATGGCAATTTTGCCAAAGTAAATTCCAAACTAAGTTCTCTTTCTTCAATTGGACTAAATAGAACAGTCAGCAATGGCACTTTGATTTGCATTCAGCAAATTGCACAAATATGCAATTCATTTGATCTACTTGCTTAAGTAGTTAAGTGTGGTTACAAAAGCCTTGTTGAACTGGTAGGAAATGCAAAATGCAATTTCTTCAGGCAGATACATATGGCTGTGAATGTTTTGGATTTCTTACATTGCAGCTAACCACATTGTAAAATGTTCTATTGTCACGGGTATGAACCACTGTAGGACGTGCCTTACCTTCGTGCAGTGTAGCACTTCCTAATGTTTTCATAATTTGTCTCCAAGTATTTAATGCTGAGTTAGCCTTTAGCTTTGGAATAAGTAAGCAAAAAAATTCCTTTAATTCCAGATGACCAAGTATGTTTGGAAATGTGTAGTAAGCAACAGTTTCAGATGTTTGTTATTCTAATTCTTTCTTCTTTGTTACAAAATAACTCAAGTCACTCTTAATATAGTTCAAAAGCATAGAAAATAGACAAAGGTTTACAGCTCTACCTTGAGTACTTCTGGGTCTGCATGAAAGTTATATTTAAAAGCTATTCATCTGCTCTTGTTCTGTTCTTCTGAGCTTTGGGATTTTGCTTGTGGACAGTACTGAACTCCAGTGTTGTGCAACACGCCATGTACATTCCTTTGTGCATCCTTTTGTGAGTCTCTAGTGTAGTGGTATACTCCCACTGAAATCAGATGGACTATTTATGAAATTGTCCAAAATGTATTGTATGAAATTGTCCAAGGTATCAAAAGTCATGCCAACAGCATTAAAATCAGAGTAGGTATGTCTTCATGGGGTTTTTGCTGTCTATTCATCTGGATAATATACAAAAGTCCCTCTTGTGAGGGAGCCCTTTATTTTCAAGTCCTGTACTGGGAAATGTTGGAGCAGTGATGGGAGAAGGGGTGAGAAAGGGATGCAAAGAACTGGAAGTTGGCAAGTTGCAAGAGGGACCTGGAAGGGCTTATGAATGTCAGTGGTTGCTTGGAGAGGGAATATGAAGGGTTACAGTGGGGGGGGCAAGGATACTGTGCAAATAGTAGGTGGAAATATAATAATCAAGGGGAAAAAAATAGTGTAGCTTTCAGACTTTAGTATCAGCCAGCTTTTACTGGTTACTTTGAGAAAAAGTTTCTATAAATTTTTCCTAACCAGTTTAGTATTTTAGAGGAAAACTATGATTTCAGTCAAGGTACCTTAGTGTTCATCATCTAATTAAAGAAGTTATCTTTGTATTGCTATGATGAGAAAATAATTGTAAGGACTATTTTATTGCTTGTGCAATGAGAAACCAGCTTGATGAAACAATATATGTGGTTTGAAAGGGAGAAGTAGATTAATCTATTTAAATAGCCATTAAGCTATTTATGCTGAGGGAATTCCTTCTAGTTCAAGGAAGGCTATGCTTCAACATCTGAGGGACTTCTGTAAAGAAAGCCTGTTTTTAGAGTGGCAGATCCTGATAGCTAGTTTTACTTATGTTCTTGTTTGGAAATTCAGCTGCATTAATGTTAATAGGTTTAACATGTTAGTCAAACTGTTGCTGATCACTCTGGATGTATCAAAGTTACTATAAGCTAGCTTTTTCTCTAGTTAAACCTAAATAGACTAGGAATAAGTATAAGCTAGAATTAATTTAGAAGTGAATTTAGAAGAAGAATGTGTATATTGGTTTAATAAAGAGATTAAAAATCAGTTTAATCTGAATTTAATTTGTTGCTGTGTGTAAAAATTACCTGACATAAAGAGTTCACAGCTATGGGTCTGAAAATGATTTATCAGCATTTATTTATGTGCTAAATTATAATTTTTCTTTTTTTCTTTTTTTCTTTTTTTCTTTTGTTTTGCTGCAGACAATAGTAGAACTTGCAGAGACAGGAAGTCTGGACCTCAGTATATTCTGCAGTACCTGCTTGGTAGTGTTTTTTTAACTAAATTTCAGCATTTACTATTATTTTTTTCCTTTAATGCTAAGCCAAAATTAATCTTCCAATACTGAGCACATATTTGACCTTAATAATGCAGTTTCAAGGGCAGCGTTTATTTGTAATATTTAATTTGTGTTTTCAATAAATAATATGTCTGTACACAAAAAAAAATGCAACAGTAAGAGGAAAAAAAAGATCACTGTGGAAATAACTTGCCAGTGTCAAAATCCAAGTATTCAATATGTCTACTAAGATGTTTGGTTATACACCTAACAAGTTATGAAAATCACAGGTGACATTCCATTGCCTCTGTAACTCACAGCAAAAATTATGTTGTGCTTCTAATAAAATACTTTGTTCAAAAATTAGGTGCATTTCTCTATTTAGCAGTAGTCAGGAGGGGGAAAAATCTTAATTTTCATAAGGTGTTACACTGCAAAGCTCTGACCTATATAGAACATGAGTGATGTTAATATTCCTAGTTTTGAAGCTGGTAAATTATAGACAGATTTGGTGCCTTAAAAACTATGTGTGTACATAGATAGATAGATAGATGGGGGGGTATATATATATACATATATATATAAGACCACTTCTTTCGAAACATAACCTTTCAAGAAAAATTGTTGAGAGTAATTTAGCATTTTAAGTTCCACCAAGTTCTGCTTGTTGAGTTGTATTTCTGTCTTTAGAAAATAACCTGAAGAACTTATATTAGGGTTCAGTTACAAATGATACTGACAGAATCATGGAACTCAAGCTCATTCTGTATTTTCATTGTTAAAAAGCTGAAATGAAGCTGGTTGCTATACAAAGTTCAATAGCTGGGGGTGATAGAAGAACTTTGTATGGAGAAAATAATCCTTTGTGTAACAAAAACAGTGTGAAAATCATTTCAGCGTGGTTGTAAAGATGTTTGTGTTAAACAATGTATACATTAAGTTTAATAGCTGGGATTGCTTTAAGAATTAGCATCAAGTTTGAAGTTCTCTAAGGAATTAACAATAGCGAATCAATTTACATTTAAATTGAGGGTTTGGGGTTTTTCTGTTTAAAGTATATCAGGGTAATTTGCTTTTCTAAACAAGTGTCAATAACTATTACAGATACGGAAGCCTGTGAGGTCCAAACACTGTGGTGTTTGCAATCGATGTATAGCAAAGTTTGATCACCACTGCCCATGGGTGGGTAACTGCGTAGGTGAGTAAATTGCTAAAATACTGTGCGAGGTTTTGTCTCTTCTTGTTTCACAGTGAAAGTGACTTGGCTTCTGCCAAAGTCTGAGAAAAGCAGTCGAGGACTTTAGGTAGAAGAAAAAAATTTTCAGTATTGAGCTTAATTCTTTTTCTATGTGTGGTTTTCTGCTTTATTCTGATTTGTATTGTCTGTCCTTAAAATTGTTCTGTGTCTAATTCAGTTTCCTATATATGTATTTTTATTAACATAAACTCTAGTAATGAGAAGATGCAAAGCTTAACTGCTGAAAAGGCATGTGCGAATTCCACAACTATCATCCATTACATAAGATAGAAGATTTTCATTTTCACCAATAAAATTCAGTAATTTAATGGGAAAGTATACGTATTGAAAAATGTCATGATTATAGCAGTTAGATACAGAATGACTTCCTATTGAGGTATTCTCCTCTTTTTGACCATCCAGGTTGTCTTTTATTCTCCCCAGTGATTATGGAAGGAATGGATATAGAACAGGAATAAAGTCTCTAAATGCTGCTATTCCCTGTCAGTTTTAAGAAACTTATTTGAAAGCCATTATTTATGCAAGGAGCACTGAAGACTTCACAGTTAGGAAATGAGTGCATCTTGCTTCACTGGCTTAATTTTTTTAGGACACAGGCTGAGGTAACTTTAGTCTTAGGGAGGAATTAGGACCTGGCTTCACTGACAGCTGGCAGCCAATAAATGCTTTATTGCAGTCTTTCCAGTAGATATGATAATGCATAATCAGAGTAGTTTAACCTGAAAATCAAGAGTAAAGTAGTCAGTCCTGGCATTTGAATTTTAATAGAACATTCCTAAAGTCTCATTGAGATCGACTTATTATCATCCCCTTCTATTTTATTTTTCCTACAGATGTTACTACCTGAGATACTTGTGATTTATATTTTAGATGTTTAACAATGAAGAACTAAGAAATTTTTAATTTAAACAGGCAGGGGAGCATGGGCTCAGGTTTTGGAGACACTTTAGTCATAGTTTGTTTTGCAAGAGCGCTGAGGAATACATGTCAATGTGACAGAACCAGTATTTTTATCAATAACCGGAAAACCAAAAAACAAATGGGGGAGGAAAGACCTTAGTTTGTGTGTCATGAAAGTATGTGAGTAATGAGATTAGGTTAGGTGAAGGAAATGATTTTTAAATAACAGTGATGATGGAAAAGCAGAATCTGTCTTATAGTGGTGTGAGTGGGATAACTGGAGGTAAAAATAAACATTGGGGCCCTTGAAAGTATGCTGGGAAAAAAGCATTAGGAATCACAGTATGGGAGGTGGAGCTGAACTGGAGGGAGTGATGGTCTGAACAACCTTATATGGCTTCTCTGTCTCTCAGATTGGTACGTGGTCACTCTAAGCATAGCATTGCAAAATAGAATCCATTCTTAAAACAGCATTTGTGGTATGTTTGCCAAAAAGGGAAACATGAATCATGCCTTTCTGGAAAGGTGGAATTTGGATGCATGTGGAATGTGTTAGAAAGATAAGAATGTTGCTAAAGATAGGATCGAGAAATCTTGTAAGAGTGTTTACAGACACTCTAAAATAAATCCTTTGGGGATAAAACTTTGCACATAAAGAGACTTAGAATATTTTTACCATTCTGAAGAGGGTGACAAAAAGTGCAGACTATTTGAAAAATAAATAAATTGGCAACTGGGGCAAGTTATTTTCCTCATACCTGCAGAATTATAGTTAAAAATACAGCAAGTCTCTACAAGTGATTATATTTATTTTTTTAATAAAGTATCAAAATAGCATTATTTTTTTAGTTTTTTTTAAATTAAAAATAACAAACTTTATTAAACTTGTAGTTGCATTTCAAACATAAACTGCAGACTTGCAACAGAAATGTAGTTTTCAAATAGTAGCATGAAAATCTCTAGAGCCAAATTTTAAGCTGTAATATCACATTATATGCTGACATTGTACTGAATTATTTTTCTGATAGCAGTGACTCAGAAGTTAGGTTCTTGTGTACCTGAGAAATTGTTGCATGGTTTAGAAAAATGATCACTTTCCCCTCCTGTAAGGAGTTAAAAGTTGGAAAAATGATGAAATTAGCAAACTGTCTAAATCCTACAGTATAGCTCCATCAGTAAGAAATCAGTTATCTTTATTTTATGTTATTACTTATGTATAAGCACAAGCATATAAAATAAATTAACAAAAATTCTTACAGCACTGTTTTAAGTGTGGAGAATAACTCACTCTGTTCCTGCCAGTCCAGGATGAAACTGTAGAGCATAGTGCTGTGTTTTGTCCAGTCTTATTCAAAAATACAGTTTCTCTGCTTTCTTTTTCTGAAGACTTTTTTTTTTTAACTGTGATAAAGATTGTACCTGTTTCATTTACAGTTTTAAATGCTACACCTATGTTTTTACCCCACACATATGGATTTCCTGTTAGGCAGAATTTGGTCTAGTATCATTGAAGATGTTGCTAAAAGAAACATCGCATCAGTTGCCTCTCAGATGGACTTCTAGGTCACTGTTTAACTTCTGTGTTTTTAAAAAATGTCTTTTATGAAACTTAACAGTTCTGAAATTTAGAATGCAAATGAAAATGATACCTCAGGGAAATTCCCAGCACTTTCTCATATGCCCTTAGGTGATTAAGGCAATGTTATAACATAATTTTATGTCTGCAGGAACTTGTTTGATTTTCAAGGAAATGTCTTGTGTTTAGTCTAGCTTGGGTTGTATGTGTGTTTTTCCTCATCTCTTATTTATACAATCTTTCAGCTCACTTGCTAAAAGCACTTGATTATTTTCTGCCTCCAGAGGATGCTCTTGTTTTAGCAGGGAAAACATTTGACATAATGAAGAAGTAAATGCTGTGGTAGATGATGACAGCCAAGTCTTTTGTAGTCATTATCATCTCTGTGGGTTTAGTTTACAGCCTGGAGCTGTTGGAAGGTTGCAACACTGGACATATTTTACATCCAGAAGGAAGGCTGAGTACTTCAGTATTATGATGTACTCACATTAGAAGCTTATTTTAGCTCTATTAATGTTAAAAATAGATCAGTCTTTTAGTAACTGAATTTTCTTGCATTTAAATTGTCTAAAGCAGAGTAGTTTTTATCTCATTCATTATTATAGCCAGGTTCTTAGGCCTCATCTGTTCAGTTACATGTATCTGTTTTACAAGTTCTGCTAGATACTTTATTTTTAGCTGGCTTCATGAAGCAGGTAAACCTAAGGTGTAAGTTAGCTTATTAACAAATATACAAGGAAGCTTATGTATTTGTTCATATTTCTGTTTCTTTTAAGAAAGTGAACTCTGAAGTCTGACGATTTTTTAATGGCTTTTAAATAATATTTTGATGTGTAATTCCTGGCTGTTGAGGGCTCTGCAACAGCTGGCACCAACATTGTTCTAAATATTTGTATCAAAAATTTTATTAGTTCCTGGAAGAGGTTACAAATGAATTAGTGAATTGCAGTTGTAATGTGATGGAAATTGAAGAAAATTGAAGAAACATTGCTTTGTTGTCTGAGAAGTAAAAAAACCCCATACGCCAACTAATTTCACTGTCTTGAAGTTATATGGGCTTAATATTGGAGAATAATGTTTCTGTGTATAAAATAAGCGGTACTTCTAAGCAAGTAATGAAATTTTCTTGTCTTTCTGTTGAAAGTATAGTAATTTGATCCCTGTTGTACAACTTTAGGAGCAGGGAACCATCGCTATTTTATGGGATACCTGTTCTTCTTGCTTTTTATGATCTGCTGGATGATTTATGGATGTATCTCTTGTGAGTAAATGTGATGTTTTGTTTTGGTTTTTAAATTGCTTCTAAATACTTCATCTCCTTGTAGGGATTTTTACAAATTTTTGCCTTATTAGAGTGGTGGATATTTTTACTCTGTAATTGAACTGCACATTAATATTTGACTATATTGGGTGTTTTAATTTAGATGATCATGTTTTCCTTGTCCGAGATCTTTTTTTTAATTCATAAGAGCCAAGTATGTGCATATGGCATTTATTCAAGGAGTTGGGAAAGGAAAAGAGAGCAAGTATAACTATTTTGGCACGTTGTTAATTTCTTATTTAGTTTATGACATTCTAATGTGAGCATTATGTTGATGTACAATAAACATACCTTAAATCTCCTGTATATTTTTTGACACTTTTTCTCTCTAGACTGGGGTTTCCACTGTGAGACAAGTTACACAAAGGATGGATTTTGGACCTATGTTACACAGATTGCTACCTGTTCTCCGTGGATGTTTTGGATGTTTCTAAACAGTGTGTTTCACTTCATGTGGGTGGCTGTGTTACTCATGTGTCAGATGTATCAGGTATGGAAGAGCACTTCACTTTCAATGCTGAGCCTTGGCAGTGACATAAGAATATGAAATAGTTCTGTCATTTAAATTTTCTTGTGCATTGTGCAAGACCAAGTGTTTGGTCTCTCAGCCTTGCTCTTGTAGGCAAGCATCTGTTCTCTTGATCTTAGGCATCATTCACTTCTCATTCACTTGGACTTTCTTTTTTCTACCTGCCTCCTGCCTTCCATTCTCAGAATGACAAAAAGGTAAAACAGACCAGAGAAAGGCAAAAAAGAATAATAGAGGTTAAGATCTGTGGGGCCAGCTTGGAATAATGCTGTATGTCATTAGCAGAAAGAGAGTGGTAGCTTCGAAGAAAATGCAATAATTTCTTGCACTGCCTCAGTGTGATTTGAGGCCACATTACTGTACCAAACTCAAATTTTCTTTATGCTTTCTAAGAGAAGTCATACTGAAAGCCTTCAAGTATGACATGAAAGACTTTCAGTTTGTCTTGTCATTAATGAACCATGACATTTAATCTTTCCAGATGTCCTAGAAATAGAAATGATCCTCTAAGACTTAGGTAAAACTTTTCAGTAAATTTAAGTTTTGTCCTGCTTTTTCTACAATATTCATCACATACAACATATATCAATTTCAAAATTTCATGTGTCACGTTTGGACCTAATAATTTCCCCTGTCAAAAATTGCTGCTTCAGAAGAAAGAATTTAAACTAGCAAATTTGGTTCTTTTTTAGTCTGGCTCATGCAGGACTTGGTTGCATGTTTTTATGTGAGCTAAATTACTTATTCTTCCTATCTTCAGATATCTTGCTTGGGTATCACGACAAATGAAAGAATGAATGCAAGAAGATACAAGCACTTTAAAGTTACAACCACATCTATTGAAAGCCCATTCAAGTAAGTTTTAAAGCGGATACACTTTATTATGACGCATTTCTTATGTGTAGCCTTACATACACTTGAATTGTGCTGCTTGTTGAAACAGAATACAGCTAAATACTTTTAGAGTATTTTCTCTACTTGGAGTACTGAATCTAGCTGTTTTTACAGTAACACATTCTCTCCAGTTAAAGGAAGTGATAAATGTTTTGTAGTGTAGAGATGTATAAACACAGAAAAGAATGTGGTTGTATTTTGCTGTAGAGTTTATGGGGAAGTAAATATCCTTTTTATAAAGCAAATGCTCAGACCAAAGGTGATTGCTTACTGCAGCATGTTGATGTTGACCTGGATCTTCACTTCCACACTGGGCACTTTGTCCTGATTAATACTTAATGTGCTGTTGAGTTTGCTCCCCTTTCTCTCTTTTCTGTGAGAAAAGAGGCTTCACTTTCTTCCTGTTCAAGAGGAAGAGCATGGGCAAAGCTATTTGGAGCAGGATGCCCCAGGAACTGAAGTGGGTGTTGCATAGGTGAGACATGGGCTTTTGGGCTGTATGTAAAAGGGTAGGTTTGGATTCTAATTTCTGTAGGGCTGAGGGTGCAAGAGGAAAGAGTGGGGCTCAGAGGTGAAGTAGCGCTGGGATGGGAATACAGCGACATGGAGCAGCTTGTGGAGCCAAGGCAGGAAATAAATGAAGGCATGAGGCTGGTATATTGGTGGGTTGAGAGTGTGTTACAAAAGGAACTGGGAAAGACAGAAGCACGTGCCATCCTGCTGTATATGCTATTTCTCCTGTGGGAACCGATGGTCTTTCAGGTGCCACCTGGGGAAAAGGAGGTAGGAGTTGTGATCAGGATAGTCAGCATGGATTCATGCAGTCCCATGCAATGTGCTCTAGAATGACCCTGCTTGAGCAGGGAGTTTGGACCAGATGACCGACTGTGGTCCCTTTCAACCTGACCCATTCTGTGATTCTGTTATGTTGCAGATGGATTTCTGTGCTAGAAATAATAAATAATAAATCTCTTTTTTTAATATCTCTTCATACAAAACTTGTAGTAAGAAGCAGACAAGCATCTCTGTGTGGTTGCAATGTTCCTACAGATTAGAGTTGTAGCAAAACTGGATAGTTATTTTTCCTGAAGAACACAAGGTGGTGCACAGGGTTGGAAAAAACTGCTGGTTTGATCCCCAAATTAATGTCACATTCACAAACCATTTTCACTGAAATAGCTGCTATTATAAAAATGGCTCCTGAAAATAACACCAGATATCCAAAATAACTGACTTGGCATTACCTGTCACATGAAGCATTGACATCAAGTAGTTGTCATCTCGTCTTTGCTTAGACCTGCTCTTGCATATGTCATAACATGAGCTTCTCTTCCAGAAAACCATGATCTATTCAGCCCATGTTTAATTAAGTGAAAAACCCCCAACATATTGGAATTTTTATATAGGTTTCCTAAATATTTGACAATTCATTCAGCCACAGAAAGTGCTTGAATAGTTCATTTAATTCAGATAATGCTTTCTTAATTATGTGTTGTCAAGGGACTTGGTTGATCCTAGACCTGCAGCTGGTGAACCAGTATGTATGCAAAAATAGATATTAATAAAGATGGAAATTATTCTAGGAAGACATTACTTCATGCTGTTTTGTCTTATCCATCTGTAAAATGCAACTTTCCTCTTAGGGATCTGAATTACCATGCTGTGCTACATGATGGTGTACTGCTAATAACATGTTACATTTCTCCATACAGTTTTGGTAAATAGTGAAAGAAAGTTGGTGTCTTGATTATGTCCAACGATCAAACATTAACCAGTCTGGTAACTACTTGTTGTTTCAGAACTTGCTCATCAATAAAGATGATTCTGAACTGAAATGGTTTTCTGAATTTAAGAACTTAAAGGGTGAATAATCAAATTTGTAGGTAGGCAAAAGATGTTGTACTTTGTTAGATGAGCCATGATATTGCTTACTGACGTGTATTTTTGTTTTGGTTTTAGCCATGGATGTATAAGGAACATTATAGACTTCTTTGAATTCAGATGCTGTGGTCTTTTTCGGCCTGTTATTGTGGACTGGACAAGGCAGTATACAATAGAATATGACCAAACTTCAGGATCAGGCTACCAGCTAGTGTAGCACCACCTTCATCCTGTGCGCATATCATACTGAGTGGTGCCTGAAAAATTTTCTCTCTCTCTCGAATCCGCATCCCTTGAAGAGTAGCATGCTATGTGTAGGGCTGATGATGAATCATAAAGGTACCTTCTCTTCATCAGAATTTTATTAACAAAAGTAAAAATGGACAGAATAAACTGCCAAACCTGATACGGAAGAGGAGGAAGATCAAAAAGGGATTTTAACAGTTCATAACAGGAGAATTATTCATGACAGCATATTCACAGTATTTGTTGTTGGGTTTTTTATTTAAGGTCTTTCACAATGGAGCATGAGATTATTGAAGTATTGACATAAGTAGTTATGTTGTGCTGAGCAAAAAAATTTGTATCCCAATATCAATAATTCCACTGAAACAAGAATCTAGAATATAAAACTAAATTTCATTTTACAGAGTTCACTGATCGCTATGTTGTAGTTCCTGTAATGTGATTTTTTTTTTTAATACAGATTTTCTGTAGTATGATGTACATTGAAAAATGTGCTTTTTAGTACTGTTAAAAACATTGTATGGTGGGGATCCCCTGTAACATGTAAAGTTATAGCAGTAGGGCACGTCAGGTAATGTTGAGAAAAAATATATTGCCCACTTTTTTTGGTGATTGTTTTTGCCACCGGTTAGTGGTAAAACTAAATACTTGTATTAACCCTGTTCTGAAATAATGTAGTCTGAAATAAACAACTGTGCCAATAAGGAAAGCTCTTCTGTCAAAGTTAAAGCCCTGCTTAAATGCATGATACACCTGTAAAATTAGTTTACAGTATATAATGTTCAGGGAAAAAAAGTGGGGAAGAAATCATTATCTTTGAAGTAATTGTATGAGCAACTTACAAACTAGCAATGTTTTAGTGTTAAGTTTGGTCCTCACACAGTACAGTGTAGTGTATTTGGAGACATGTTGGAAGAGAAATTGCATGGAGGATACCACAGATGTGAAAGCAAAAGTCTCAGTTATAAAAATACAAGATAGTTTTAAATTGAATGCAACTGCAGAAGAAGAACCCAAAGTAGCCTGAAATGCTTACTTTGTTTGGATGTGAAATAACAGAAACCAAGCTTTAAAAAAAAAATAAATTAAGAATCCCCATAATTGCACACACGCACAGAAAATGCAAACCAGCATTCTGAAGAAGATGGTGTACTGGCACGTGGAAATCACTCTTAATTTCTATTTTTAAGTTCTCATGCTACAGATAGATTTGGAAGGTAAGGAATGATCTGAAATTGCATTCCAAAGGGGCTTTTCCTGAATGTGATGCACTGATTTTTGTTATGGTGTTTTCATATACTCATAGTGAATTGTTCACTGCTTCCTTAACTATTGTTTACAGAGAGACAGAGACTGAGAATCAGGTTAGTTCTCTTATAAGTGCTGTAGCAACCCAGTGGTTCGAGGAACCTGTGAGGGGAGTTTGGGGAGGGACCTGAAAACAGATGTCTGAGACCAGTGTAAAGAATGTGTATCTGTATATAAATAATTTATCAAATAGTTTTCTCTCTGTGAGTGTGTGTTTAGTGTATTTAAAGCTGCTCATTTTCATTTTATTCAACCAAAAAAGTGTAGGAAGATATCTAATGAGCTTTTAGTGATGTTCAATATTGCTGTTAATAGGCATTATGCCCTGCAAATTCACTGCATGTTTGATGCTTGGCAAAATTAGCGTTTTCTGTAATATGCAGATTACAGGTAATAAAGCAATCTAGTGGTATTCCCGGCCCTTGCCTTAGTAAGAGAAGCAGTGAAACTGTAAATAGTTGATGTTCAGTATTTGCAAGTAAACATTTTTTCTGTAGTTGTTCATTGATCTCAAGACACACTTAGTTTGCAAGTACCAGATATCAGGATTTACAGAAGTGCAGCATTAGAGTACTTGAATGTTTAATACTGGAAAAATCAACATCATTCTTGGACACAGTTTTAACAGGAGAGGTTTGGGTATAGGGGTGGCAAAAAGCTTTTGTTATTGTTGTCAGACAAAATTTGTAATCCTAACGAAGAACACGTCCTATTTCAGTGAAAACAGTTGACTTCAGTTATTCATATTTTTTCCTAATCAGAAAAAAGCATGAAGACTTTACAGTGTAGTTTCTTTAAGTCACCAGTGTTCTGCATATTTGTTCTTTTTTTATTCTTTATTTCCGCATTTCTGTTGGGGGTCGGTTGACTTGAGGAGTTTCAATACACTTTATTAAATATTGCCTAGCCACCAGGAGAGCAGTTCAGTACATGATACAAGCTTTGGTTTTAGTTGCCCAGTAGCATTAACTGCCATGAATTGTGTCATGCACTCCATGTCAAATATGTTTTAAAAGAAGAGGTGATCTTTGGAAGCACATAGTGAGTTCTGCACTATTTACTTATCAGTAGCTCTCTGGTGACAGTTTTGTTGAGACCTGCAGAATTTGAACAATAGTAGGTAATTGTGAAAAGTAACATGCATATATGGATTTGGGATGTATGATGTTTCCAGTGCAAAATAGAACTTGTCTTGAGTAACACTGAATTGTTTATGAAATCGTAAAGCAAGCAGGGCGGAGCCAACTATGCATTTTTCTGTCAAGTTATCAAACTTCAAATTCACTTGTTGAACCAAAACTGCATTGCTTCTGAAACTTAACAAAGTTGATCCAGACCAACAGCAGATCAGACCAACTTAATCTGACATAGGTAGAATAAATAGGAATTTTGTCTTGGCCCTAAACATGTGCTGTTTCTTTGCAGGTTTTTGTATTCTTTGATGTCCACCAGATTATTTTTTTTTCAAATAATGTGTAAAACAGCATCACTACATTTTAAGCTATGGATTCTTTTGTATATTCTTTATTTATAACTGTGCCAAGTATTATTTTAATACTGTCAAGATCTTGATGTGTATTACATTGTGAACAAAAAAAATCTGTAAAATGTTTAATAAATTAGCTCTCCTTACATAAATTAAATCTGTTAAATTTTGTAAGTTATTAATCAAATAAATATTGACTCTTAGATGCAGTGTTTGTCTTGACTTGGGATGTGATTTCATACAGTGTTGTTTCTGCCCAGTTTCAGAAGCCGTACCGTGAAAAAATAGCTGTCATCTTGCAGCTTATTTTAGTAAAGTCTTTCTGAAAGACATACAGGTGTCTTGCAGATAGCATGCACCCAGTTCTGTGCAGATGTGAGATCCTGTGAGCTACTACCCTGGATTTTGGTAAAGTATACCTTTGTAGTACCAGTTAAAGTTACCATTCACTAATTAGATATTCCTGTCTTTTGAGCAAAGCATGCTGGCAAGGTAATGTTTCTTAAGGGAGAATTCCATCTAGGGAATGTTTCAGGTGGCCAAAGGTATGTATTTAATGACATTTGAGGTATTCTAAGGGTAAAAGAGACATCCACATAAGGCTAGGAGGTGTTACCAAGATGTGTGCTTCTAGGTGGCACTTACAAGAGACAGACTACCGACTACCCTGACTCTTCTGGTCCATGCTGTTTGAGTAGAAACAAGGTAACAGTCCAAGTTGGAATTTAATCAAGATATTTATGATCAGGAACATATATTAAAGTATAAGGCTAGGACTTAAGAGCACACCTAAAGGGGAGAAAAAAGTCTGTTTTCTACTGAGTGTGGTTTCAGTGTTGACACAGAATTGTTGGTGCTGTTCTCCCCTTCCCCAAGCAATGTTCCTGGTGAGGCTGTGTCCAGGCTCACCTCTGCTGACCACCCTTTTGGCTTGTCTGGTAAAGACCAGGGAAGGTACTTTTAAAAAAAAAAGACATTTTACCTTCTGTGCTGAAGGTCTCCATTTAAGATTTGCAGTGCTCCATCAGAACAGTTGCTGCGCTTGGGAGGTATGGGTGGGCTCCTGATGACTTGAAAGCTGGTTCTTGGGTTTGTTTTACTTGGGAAGAAGCCTGCCCTCCACATCCTCATTATGGCTTGATTAGAGTTCAGTGTCTTGACCTCCCATTAGCTGCCTTTAAGTAAAATCAGATGGTTTTGCTATGAAAGCAATGCCTGCAGTATGAGTAGCAGGGTCAAAGGTTTCTGCCCAGGTTTCCTAGGCTGTGCCATTGCTTGCTTCCTAACTCCCACCTGAAATGTGTGCTGCTTCTGCCTGTCTTTTCCAGTTCTGATCTTTCCCTCTCTGTGAACTGAGTCTGTTTTTCCTCCTATCCACATGGTTCATGGTTCCTTTGTAACCTGTACAGAATGCTTTTCATGTATTATTTTGAGTAATATGTATTTTTCTGATTAGGCTTTTGGCTTCCATTGCTTCACTGCCTCAGACCACGGTTGCTGGAAACTGCCTTAGACCACACTGACACACTTGTTCACTTGCTTAATGTTTTCTTGCAGCATTCCCAGTCTTGAATGTGTTTCCATAAATTCACTTGTGAAGGGTTCTTTTTTTCCTAAAAAAAAGAATCTTTTTTCTTTTTTTTTTTTAACTAACTTCTGTTTTGCACAATGAGGGTTGAAACTTCTCTCCTGTTGAAAAGGTGGCTCCTGCTTGCTTCACAAGAAGTTCAAGCGTGGGTGCTGTGAGCTCAGTCAGGCCTTACGGGTGGGGGCTGCTCCAGCTGCTAAAAGAAGAAGCCAAGCTCTTCTGTGAGCTTTCCACTCGAGATCTGGCTAAGGCACAAGTAGTTGTCCCCTACTCATAGACCTTTATTGGCAACAGTTCCTAAAGTGTTGGGTTAGCAGAGTGAAGGGTGAAGGCCCTAGTTTGGCTTTCACCCACCTGCTGTGGTCACAGGGAGCAGATCTACACTGCCTTTAATGCATTTAATTGCAATTACTCCTTGCTCATCAGCTTCAGTTCAAGTCACGTTTTGAAGGCAGAATTTTCTTCTGCTCTATTGTTGGGCTGCAGTTGCTTTGTCAGGTATTGTCTTCAAGAGGCCAAAACCCTCCCCTATTTTCAGGGAGCTAGGAGTCCTAGTACTACCAAGAAAAGGTCAAAAGTTGCTCTTAGACCCAAGTTGGATATGATAGTCCAGAGCTTGGCCAGCTGCTGAGGAGGGATGGTATTAATCTGCAGCTATCTTGGTGGAGTATTATGTGCATAATAGCACCTCAATACTGAAGCATATGCAACCCCACAGAATATTATGGTGCAAATGGTTTGTTTTTTATTTACTAGAGACTGTGGCAGAGACATGCAGCAGTTTAGGCACACAGCTACCCATTACTATCACTTTCAGAGCTATGTCACTGTACAGAGCAGTAGATTAAGATTTACTACTGTGCAGTGAGCAGCTCGTTGCCTTGCACGTGCATATATAATGGTGTGATACTGGAGGACAGGCATTCACCTCTGAAGACCACGACCCCTGCTCTGTATGTCCAGCTTTCAGCAAAGGTCTGCACCAAGTCTGTAAGCATCGTATCTCCACCCCTGAGCTGCCCCAGCAACACTCCCCTCACCTTCATTGCTGACAAAGCAAGCACCACTCCGCTTTAGGATATATCAACGAGCAAAGCTTTATTGAATCGATACTCAGTATTAAAAGTGTTACAGTGTGATACACAAAGCAAGGAAAAAAGCAGTGTTTGTGGGGTTTTTTAAAATCATCTTCAGAATGTTATACCCAAGCACTACAGTAACTAGTATCTGTTTCACAGTAGTTAGTAACAGTTAGGAAACCCTCTTGTTCCTTCTAGCAGGATCTCAGCAGAGCCATAAGGGGTTTTTAGCCCCCTCACTGGGCGTGAACAAGGGCACCCGCTCCCTGGCCATACCCAAATCCCTTGGGGCCAAAGTTCTTTGCATAACAACCTGCAAGAAAGATGAACATGTAGTAGCTGAGTCTTCTCTGGCACGTTAATTAAGAACAGCATTGTCTAGGCTAAGCCCTCAGCTGCTTCCCCCTAGTCACTAGAACATCCCCATGGGATGCAACACTTAAAAACATTTTGTTAAACTGCATTAACTGCCCTGACTGAACTCAGTAGCCAGGCCTGTTCAGTCCATGTAGCTCCCACGTAGCTCCCAACCCGCTCTGTGAAGGTAACTCACATGTTGGTTCTGTGCTCGCTATCTGTTAAGGCATTTGTTGTCATCAAACCACAGTATCTAATATCACATATCAAGTTTATATCCACAATATCATGCAGGAAGGCATGGCAGGATGCTTGCTGGTTTGTCTCCTTACTCTGATCTGCTCTCTGACCCAGGCACAGGGCACAAGCTGCTGCATCTCTCAGTATGGGATGTTTTGCTTGATGCAGATGTCAGCATCAGCAGCTTCAGTAATATTTATTTCATTTTTCAGCTCTATTCCTATGACTTACAGAGCACTTCCATCTTGACATGAGCCTGAAAGTTTCTTATACCAGGACTAAACTAACAATCCATCCCTGTAACATATTACCTTGAACCATAAGCAAGTGACCTTTGTTTCTTTCCTCACCTTTACAATAGATTTCTCCCTCTTTTTCAGTTAGGGTTGTAGATTCTAGGCTTTTTCCACACTTGGCACATCGGAAGCAGTTTTTGTGCCATGGCTAGGGAAAAAATAAAAAGCAGAAAGATAGTATAAGTACACATGATATCTGAATTGGTAAAAAACCCATATTAACTGGAAATATCTGCATCAGTGTTGTTTTTATATGACTGGTACAATAAAAACCAGTTGAAGTGCACCAGTAGCAGACAAGAGCATCTGCATTTCTGTGAGTGGCCCAAAGCCTCAAATTCCACACAGCATCCTGCTCAGAGCAGCATTTTGAAAGGTTTGGGCTTGCTCTGATCAATTCAGAGCAGATCTTGGCTCTCTGTAGCGAGTCAGACAGCTGGCAGCCTGACACATGGTTTTACATGGTATTTTCAGAGAACATTCCCTTTCTGCTGAAACATTCAGCCTCCTTCACAAGCTGCACACCCCACAGGACTGTTCCCTCTTCTGAGGGAGAGGGCTTCTGCAGTCTGCTTCAAGTCTGGCATGAGATAATGTTGAATCTTCACCTTTGAAATCTAAGGTGATCACTCATCAACCTGCATTTCAAGTACTTCTTGTTCCATGAAGTTGATTGATTTGACTGTTTCCGATGCTAAGAAATGTGATTTTAAGGTAACGGCCCTGCAGTTGGTTCCCTACTGGGACCCACGTAACACACCTTACTCACTTTAAAGTCCATGCAGCAGGTACAAAACAGCACATGCAGTTCCTTACCTTTCCAGCTCCTATTACTTTCTCTGCTGCATAAACAGAATCACCACACCTTGAGCATTTCTCTGCCCCTCCAAACTTCTGAGCAAACTTTGAAGGGTTTGGATTTGTAGTGGGCCGGTGAGGAGAAGGTGTGCTGAAAGAAATAGGACATTTGTTGTCTCTACTCTTTTACTAAATGACCTCTTGCTCTTTTTAGCAACACAAATACGTGTTGCAGCATCCAACACGTCCTATAGTACTTTTGCAAAACAGGAGGAGTAAGTTAGCAGCAAGGCTATCCAATTACACCTGGTGGGAAGAAAAGCCAAAACCACAACAACAAAAAGAGAACGGCCATGCTTCAGAGGATAAAAAGAAGCTCCTGTAAAGGCTAGTTTTCTGAGGAACCTTCCCCTTTTCACTTATCTAGAAGTGCTGAATTCTGTATTAGGACATGGATTTTTCACATAGTAAGCTACAAATAATTCTGTTAAATTTCTGTCTACTGATCATAATCTGGAACCTGAACGGATCACTGAACCTGGCTGGTGAGCGTGCATCATATAACCACTAAGCAATAATTTGAGAACTTGCATGAAGCAAGTTGTCAGGCATACCTCAGCTTCTTTCCACATGCTTTGCTTTACAGCAAGAACTTAATCAGATTAGGAATGTTTACTATTTAATGGGCCTTTTGACTTTGGCTACCGTTAAGCACAAATGGTTCTTCATTTGCCAGTTAAAAATTCATTCTTCTTGTAGCCCCAGATTCCCAGCTGTCCAAATCTATGTCCAATGCTGAACATTCGCATTTCCAGCTTATTTAGGAGAGTGCCTCGACACTGGGAGTCACCTCTGTGGGCTCATGCAGAGCAATCAGCAGCTCCGTAATCCAGTCCCCTATAGCTCATGCATAGGATTAGTGCATCCTTGCCTGCACTAACTCCTGCTTGTACTGTTCCTACTCACATAGTCACCAGTGGGAGCTTTGTGTAGCACAGGTTAAATTGAGCTAGACTGGCGTATTTTGCAGCATTCCAATTCCAAACAACATGAAGTAAACAAAATCCAGCTTGAAAGACTCCTCTGAAAACAGTACTAAAGGACAAGGGCACCTCTGAACTCAGTTCACTCACCTCTCAGGCTTGATGCCTAGTCGCTCTCCCCTATCCATGTTCAGTGTTCCTGCTCCTTGACCATATCCATAACCTTTTGGGCCATACTTTTTCCCATAGCAAGATTTGCAGTAAACTTCGGCATCATGAATCGCTACAGTTGTGCTGTCCAAGTTTTTCCGGCAGACCACTGGAGGAAAAAAAAGAGTTAAACTGCCTTAAGGCAGTTTCCATCAGCACACATAGTAAGCCAAAAATCAAGTGAGAAGTGATGTTATGGGTTTTCCTGTCCACAATTCTTCTCATTGGGCTGTGGGACCACCAGAGATTAGAGGGGGCAAGTTGCCGTTTGAATTCGTGAATTATGCTTAGCTCTGTAAAGGGCTGTATTCCCTCCCACCTCTTCATGACCATGACATTTAAAGCCTGGAAACTTGCTGTGGTTTGATGAATGAGGCTGCTCAGAAATCCAGAGAGGGCAGTCAGCAGTTTCCCTTGACAGATGCCATACAGCATGAAGCAAAAGCCTATCAGTACAGAAGAACCCCTGTCCTGCCCTTTTTGCCAGGGTGGGGCTGGGGAAAAAAACCTTCAAGGTTCCCCCACCCTCATCCGCCTCAGTTCTGCTTCTGGACTGAGCTGGGGCTGGTTCACAGCTGTCACCGGAGGGGCTGTGCTTTTCTGGCATTCCTACATTGTCCTTCGGCACAATGCAAGCACTCTACTCAAGGTTACAGTAGAAGGGAGAACTATTTCCTTCTTAAACCTCCTTTTGTATGCCAACTGCATGCTCTTTCCATCTGCAACAGCATTATGCCCGTGATAAAGAATTTGGGAAGAAAAAAAAGAAATGGCCTTATGAATTTTTTGTTTAAAAAGAATTTTAGTGTCTTCAAAACACTGGCTGACCTTTGCTTATGGCATTCATTAGTTCCAAGGTTCTTTTTATAAGACAAAAATATCCAATAAATAAATCAACTAATGCATGTTTGTTAAGTCTACAGACTTTAACCCCAACAGAACTATGCACTAAGGAAAAGCATATATTCAGACACAGTAGAGCCATTGTTTGACTGTAAGTTCCAGGTTTCTTTTAATAGTAACTCCCATAAAAGGCTGAAAATGAGGCAGCCAAGACATCTAATCTTTGTTTTTTGTGACCACAGTAGAGCTAAGGGAAAGGAGCATAGGTGTGCTGAGGCTCTCAGTGCCAGCACAGAGTGCTGACACTGGGCAGCAGACTGACAGTAAACTTGCTTGAGGGGGCCAGTTGTAACTGCAGCTTAGATGAAGAGACCTAAACCCAAGCTCTGCCCATATGTATTAATCACCAGCAAGTGGGGCAAAACAGTACTTCATGTTCGCAACAAGGTAAAATTCTCTGATTCAGACAGACAGGCTGTCTGTTTGCAAAGTAGGAGCCTCTGATTCACAGGGACCCTTTGTTCCCTTCATCTAAGCAGAGGTCTTTTCAGCAGAGAAAGCAGTTTTCAGTGCCTCGCTAGGCTTGTTGGTTGGACTGGAAAATAATGCTTTGGACTCCTTTCATCTGAAATAAACCACAGGCTCCTGTGCCAAGAAAATTTAGGCTTTTGGCTGAGCTAAAGCATCAACAACTCAGCTGTGCTCAAGCACGCTGGTGTCCTGGTCTGTGTGGGACACCAGGGCAGCAGTTTGATAACTGTTCCTTCAGCTACTGCCAGCCCCAAGACCACCAGGAGAAGCCCAGCTGAGCTCAGATCAGTGCAAATGGAGCTCTGCCACTGGGCTTTTTCCTCTGCATGAGCAACATTTAAGCTAAGTTTCCAACCTAAAGAACCCTCAGACTCTTGAGGAAAAGGCTGGCAAGAGTGCAAATGGAAGAGAAAAATCACGATGTGCTCCGAGAGGATAGGTAGGATAATACCTCTCCAGGAGACGCGCTCTCCCTTTGGGATGCCGGGCCCAGGAAGCATGTGAGGAAGCAGGAATTAAGCCCAACATGTGATAAACAAAGACATCTCTGGCCACTACCATCCCCATCATGGGTGCCAGCTGAGCCTGGGATATCTCCTGTGGACCAGCACCCTGCTGCTGTGATCCCCCAGCTATGCCAGCAGAGATTTTGGAGGGGAATACTTACTGCAGAGGAAGCAGCACCGGTGGAAGCTCCTCCCATCACACTGCACCTCCTCAGCATGGTAGACAGTGCGGCCACAGGCACCACATTTGTTGCCACCTCCCCAGTTCGGCATGGTGGTTCTGTGTGCCCAGCCAGGAAGGAAGGGAGAAGGGGAGAGATTTGTTAAATACAGCGTCCTCCACCACCCTGGCCCCAGGACTGTTGGTGTAACAGGCTCCTTTAAACCAGATCTGCAAAGTTAATGTATCAGAGCACAACCCTGAGATTTCACCAACTATTTAAAAATGTGACCTTCCACTGCATGAGAAGTTTTTGGGATCAACTCAACTTCCCCGCTCTTCAGATCCCAGACCAAACTTAAAGGCTTAGATGGGCTCTCTACGGCTATTTGTAAGAGCAGATGAACTGGCAAGGGGAACAGAGACTGCTGCTGCTGAACAGCAAGAAAAACCGAGACACAGTCTTGACGAGACATGTCCTCTGTCCCTGCCTGCAGATTTTGAAAGTTGCATAAATTGGATATGCCCAAATTACAGTTCCATGCACGAGGGCTTTACTGTACCTTGAACGAATGCCCCCTAGACAGATATAATTTCAGTTTCTATGCTTCATTAATGCTGGGCCTCTCATCTGATAGAAGCAAACCAATTGTGCCAACAATAGCATTTAGTTTTATTGCAGGGCCTGTCATTTGGCATGTGGTACAAGCCAAAGTTCACCTCACCAGAAAACCACTTATCAGGGCTGTAGGAACATTCTGAACTCCTTTGAGATCACACCTGCACTTCAAAGAAGTTTAAGGGAGATTATTTCCCAGGGACTCACTGCTATTACACGAACTGTACCTTTACCAGACAGGTATATAAACCAAACCAAACTGCTCAAGGAGCCACAGCTGCTTTAAAAGGAAGTAAAACTCCCTCTCACACATTACATGTTACTTGGAATGGACGCTCAGATGGCTAGCGTGCAGGGACAGGCACCTCACCCATTGTGCGAACCGACAGTCTCCTATATAAAGCCAGTAGCAGTGACTGTCCCATCTCAAGCTGAGCTGCCCCCTCCCCAGCTCCCCTGCACTCCCGACACCACCACCAGCCGCTCCCACTCAGCTTGACTGGGAGCTCCTCCTGCTCCTCCCATTAACCGTCCCGGGTTAAAGTACCAAAGCCAAGCACTGCCCGTCACCTTTGGCTTTTCTGGGGTTTTCCTCCTCCCACCACCACCATGAGATAACACTGCAGTGTTTGTTGAACACTTATCTCCTAGTCGTCCCTGAACTGCCCTTAACTTGTGACTGCTGGGTAATGCTGGTTTGCTCTCCTGCAGCTCACCACCAAAGGACCACCTCTCGCAAGCACAGAGGCCAACAGCAGCCAGAGACAGGGTTACCGATTCAGTGAGCTTAACCCAGCAGAGCTCCTTAGGACTCATCACCCTCACTGCTCCTTACTGATCCTCGTTTCAGAGAAGGTTTCTGGAAGAGGACCATGGGTTTGCCCACTGCCACCCTACCCCACCAGCACCACCATTCCCTCCCTGCAGACTCCCCACAGCAGCACTGCAGTACAGGTCAACTATCAGGAAGGGAGGGAGGGAAGGAATTTGTTGGGAGCTTCTGACATTTCTCTGGAAAACTCACTAGAAGCTCTCCTATGCTGGCCAGACAGGGAGAAGATACACACAACAGCATCCACACACAATGCCCACGGTCTGCTGCCTTTATCAGTTTTGCCACTCATCCCTCTGAGCCAGAAGCAGAGGACTACCAATCTCCAGTCATCCCACTGGCCGACAAAGAGGAACTGGAAGCTCCACCACAGGGATCCAGACAGGAGCGCTTTGGTGAGAAAAGCCCCTTAAAGAAAGGGGATCTTGAAGCAATGTGTGGGACAGGCCTCAGTGCAGAGCGAGGCACCTTGTGCTCCTCAGGCAAGGTAGAGCAGACTCATAAATAACAACTAAGAGCAGCAGTTTTGGCTGAATTACGTGACCCATATGGCTTGGTAAAACAAGCCTCCTGTCCAAGCAACACGACCAGCAGTTCAGCAGTTTTAGGGATGCATGGTAGGTTGTGTGATTCCCAAGACATGCTGCCAGGTAGCTGCTACAAGACCTTTGTCCAAGACAAGCAGCCAGCCATTCATGGCATGTGGCAAAATAAGATTAGTTTATTAACCTAAATTGGGGCATCTTAGGTACATTCCTAAGCAATAGCTTAGGAAACTTCCTCAGAGTGGCTGAGCAGTGCTATTTGCACACTGACACCAATTACTGAGATAGCCCTTTGTTTAATACTTCCACAGGATTAGCATCATTACTGCTCCATGGTTTAGCACTAATACCCTGACCGAGCTCATAAAATTAGTTTTATGACATTTCCCACTTTGCTTTTGTCATTCTTGGCACAACTGTA
Organism: Pipra filicauda; assembly: GCF_003945595.2. NCBI lineage: Eukaryota > Metazoa > Chordata > Aves > Passeriformes > Pipridae > Pipra > Pipra filicauda. Next base: position 2,623,043 of record NW_024104643.1, on the reverse strand, counting down.
GAGTCTAAAAATTAAGATTCCATTTCTTTTATTCAAGTGCTTGGCTGTGCTACTGCACAGCAGCTGACATTAATCATGGCAAAGAGCGTACTTGGTTAAAGTGAATATAGGCTGCACAAAGCTTTGGAAAAGGAATGCATGGACTGGAAAAAAAGAAAAATGGAGAAGAGATTCCTTTTCGCTCTGTATTCTTTCCAAAATGTAAATAGCGTTTGGTACAAGAAGTACTTCTGTCTTTTCCTCTCACCATCCCCACTCATGTTCTTTTGTGTATTTACATGAGCCTAAATAATTTTAACCATTTTGTTCGTAAGCAATAGTTTTCATGCACACTAGAGCCAAGGACCTGAATCAGGTTTTCAGCTTTTCCCCAGATTTCCCATGTAATATTGGGCAACACAGGGTGCAGCTCCACCCTTTCTTCCCAAGGGAGACAAAATATTAGGTGATCCAGCAACCTTTAGCTGACTCAAATTGTCTGATAAGGACTCTGAGAATTCATTAAATGAAAAACAAAAAGGAACTGAAGTAATTACTTCAAGGTGACCGTACTGTCTTCCACAGGAAGTATTTCCATTTAGCCTCCCCTTGATGTTCCCATGACAGCTTGCATGGGAAGAATGGCAATATTTTCTCAATCACCCAACAGCAAGAGCTGCCCTTACGGCAGCAGTGCCCAGGAGGCACCTTAGGGGAACAGGGCTGGTGACTTGAAGAAGCTCTGCTACAGGACAGTGCACAAGCCTGTCCCCCTGCCCACAAGCCACTCTCTCAGCACCACAGCCTCACACTGCCCTGATCTCCTTCCAGAGCTCCACAGGTAGCAGATTCAGACCTCATGTGCTGCCTTAAGCCTTCCCTGCTCCCTGAAGACTTTTTGGCTAGTTCAGGCAGGCCTCTGGGGAGCTCAAGAGCAGTAATTAAACATCCAGGTGACCTCAGTACCAGCACCAACAATTCTGACTGTCGGTTGCAGCTTTGTTGGCAGCTGCTTGAACCCAGCCAAGAGGGGAGCACGTTATTCGGGCAAGCCACGGCAGCCGCCAGGTCCTTTCCAACCCGTTTGTTAACAGCAGCTCTAAACACAAGGGGCCTAAGCCATCCCAAGACAGATATTGAGAAATTCCAGGCTATTCAATTATCCTGGACGGCTTTTTCGGCGGCCAGCCGGCGAAACCCTGTGCGTGGCAGCTCGATCATTACAACAAGCCGAGCAGCACGGACGGAGTGAGCATCGCCCCCCGCCCGCCGCTTCCCCTCCCGCCGGCGCCGGGTCCCGTTGTGGCGCTCACCACCCCCGGCCCTGCCCCGGGAGAGGGTCTGGTCTGGCCCAGCCCCTGCACCCCCCGCCCTCCCGCTGCCAGCCCCGCACTCACCGCAAGGCTCGGCTCGACTCGGCGCGTCTCAGCCCAGCGCGGCCCCGCGGCGGCTTAAAGAGCCGGGGCGGAGCCTTGCGGGCCCCGGCCCGGCCCCGCCGCCCGCTCCCGGCCCAGCCCCGGCCCCGCGGGGCAGCCCCGCTCTCGCCCCCAGCGCCGGGGCATCCGAGAGCGAGGGGGCACAAGGGTTCGCCCCTGCCATGGCCACCCCGGGGACGTCCAAGCTGCAGCCCCGGACTGCAGGACCCCAGCCCGTGGTTTTATCCATTTTTAGGATTTTGATTTATATTTTAAACTTCTTGCAGGCACCGTGACCGTGTTTCTCCGGAGCGCAGCGAAGGCATGCAGGGCTCGGAAAGAGCTTTACGTGGACGTGAGGAGCGGTCTGGGGCGGGAGCTGCTGTCCGGGTCGTGGGAGCCTTCAGGGAGTCGGCACTGCAGCTCCCGCTGAACCACTGCTCCAGCGGGGACTCATTAGGATGGGCCTTAAACAGTTTTCACAGAAGGCCAGCAATTAACGCTGTCCACACCAGCCAGCTCCTGCTGGAGAAAACAATGCAGAGCTTGAGCTGCTTTTTAAAAGCGTCCCCATCTCCCAATTTCCCAGGGCTGTTGCGTGCTGACTGGATCGGTTCAGGATTATGCTCCCTGTGTCTAGAGGGAGATGCAGGTTTAACCCCTCTATTAACCCAATACCAAATAATCTACTCATTGCCTGTAGGAGTGCCAGGTTGTTCTGTTTCAGCAACAGGAGTGGCCTCCTCAGCACCTCACAAAAAACCCCTCCAGTGCAAGCATGGTACAGTGAGATGGGCTGACAGCAGGTTGGTGCGAAATCTATGCTGTGGGGCTGTTGGTGCAGGCAGCTGCATGGAATGAAACCTGCCTTGTCCGGTGACTGATATATGGGGCCAAACTGCCTGTGCTGTGAGGCCACACATTACCTCCATACCAAGCCTGGGAATGAAAAAGGTTAGCTGTCCTCTCCTTTTAAAATGTTCTTCCAGCCTGCTGCAGCCTGTGTGCTGACAGCTGCAACTTGTTGAGATTTTTTCCTTCCTGTTTATAATTTTCTTTTTCTATTTGCAATGAATCGTGAATGACCAGACTGTGCATGATTTATGCGCATCCTGGAGCCCTGCTCCATAAGTGAAGCCAGTATTGGTTTCCGTGGAACGTGGTGGTGTTTGCTGTAAGCAAGACCAAGAGTCTGACCTCAAGCATCATAGCAACAATTTTAGTCTATGTTTTGAGGGAAGCGAGCACTATGAGAAGCAGAAGTATTAGCAATGTTGTTTCTCGAATTGGAGGGAGAGGATCTCTTGCAGTCAGACAAGTAAGAGGCGTATGAGTCACAGCAGGCTGACCGCATTTACTGCATGAAAGGCCTATGCTCTCTTGTCCAACCTGTCCTGCGCCCAGCTCTGCTGGAACTGCATGTGATGATGCTGTTATTTACCATGTCTCCTCAGGTAGCCTCCAAAGCTATTAGATTTTCCCTTTTGACAGCATTTCCTACAGACTATAAAAAATAAACAGCAGAGATCGTAAAGGGAAGGGAGAAGCATTGCAGTCCTAGTGAGGACTGACTGTACACAAAAAAAGGAAATTCTCACTGCAACTAAGGGTCCGTGCTGCTATGAAATAAAATGATCTTCAGTGTTGAGGCGCTGCTGACTGAGCTAGAAGACAATCTGACATCCAACATTTATTTTACTCATGTTTAGTACTTAGTCTGTCAGAAACAGAGTAACTATGAGGTTCGAACATAAATATATCATTAAATACATTACTATAGGAACAATAATAAGGAATACATTACTGCAACACTTGGGACTAATACCTAGTAATGAATGAAAACAAAACCAAGAGTGAAAACTTTCATCACATACTTTATTGATAAGGACTATTTCTATAAATACATTTTATAAATATAAGTATGCATGTGTATATCTCTAAATACATAGTTATTTTATTTATAAGCATACTTATTCTGTCTCGTCAGCATATCTCTTCTTCTCTGTCTGTCTTTCCTGAGGGCATAGTTCAGAATTTATGTAAGATAAGGCCTGAATCCAACCCTGCTGCATTCCTCCTTGCCGTTCTGCAGTCCTTCATCCTGGCACCCTGAGAATCCCTGTCATTCAGCGAGCAGCTCCACTACCTGCTTCACCCTCCTTGTCATCCTCCTGACCCTATCTTTCCCTGTGTTCCTGCCTGACACCTGCCATAAATTCCTCTTTCTGACTTATTTGCCCAAAATCTCAGATGATGCCTCTTCTCACTGGTCTGGGGAGGAGCTCCCACCTAACCACTCACTGTGCCAGGTCCCTGTAGGCAGCCAGGCTCCTGCAGCCTGCCAGCTTTTTGTCTGGCTTCTGCCATTCTGAGCTCCGCAAAGTATAATTAAGACAGTTTATTTCTGAGAAACAGTGTTCAAGTGTATTAGCAGCTCCTGTTAATTTCCCCTGCTGATTTGGCAGCTCTGTGACCCAGGGTGTTTGCCTCTCTGTTCTGCTTTCTTGGCCATGGGAAAGCCCAGAGGCTCTACACAGAACTAGTTCTCCCTTCACTTGTAAAATTGACCCAAAGTATGTTCATCATCTCAGAGCAAAATTTTCAAGGTTTTAGCTATGCCATAATTTTATGCAAAAGTTGTTTTCCATGTTTTGGAGAGCTGAGTAAATTGTCAGCTTGTCTGACCTAGTTAATTTTCAAAAGACTTGTCACACATCAGTTATTCAGGCCTTTTACAGCCACTAACCTACCTTCCACTCACCTGGGATTATCTTATCCTCGTTTGATCTTGTAGGCATAGTCCCATGTCTGCTTATGGCAGTCAGTCTGCTTGCTCTGCTGATAATCCTTGCTATTATTTTATGAAAGTTTACTCTAGTTAGTTTAGATTTTACTTTGCAGGGGTTCTAGTCATAGTTTGACACTGTTTTTGTCATATCTAGTTTTATCCAAATGCTACTACAACTTATAGACCTCCCTTAATTATGTTTGTGGAAGAGCATAATTTTAGCTATTTTTCCTGTCAGGAGAGGTGTTTTGAAGCTAGCATTAGAGTTTATTGTTTGCCAGCCTGCAAGATAAACCGCCTTGCAGTAGTCCCCATGGTACTTGGTTAATTTCTCACTGGCCATCCCTCTAACTTGCCCCTAATAAAAGGGATTTTCAAGTGACTTATATGCAATATCAGCTAGTGAAAAATTAATTTGTGCCCAGCATTACCCAGATTTGCCCTATCCTAGAAGGTAATATGTTGTTTAGCTAATTTCCTTATCTAAAGGTTCATGCATCTCAAGAGTGCTATACATTTATTCTACTATAAATATGAAATTTGCACAAATTAATGAAAATGCAGCAGTCAATTCTAGAGTTTACCAGAGCTGTGATTTTTTTTTTTTTAAGTCAGCTCTTTAAGTCTGAAGTACAGATCCAGAAGACATTAGGTAGGAGAAGACTGTGCTTTCTAAGCTTATGGATTTCTTTATTATTTGCCATATTTATAAATTATTTTACTTTGCTTTAGTGTCTCCAAGCAGAAATGGAGGCAGCTGTGGAGCTGCCCACTGTTGGAAGTATGGGTGCTAGTGGGATTTTAAGAAGACTGAGCAGTGGATTTTGACTCGCAGGCTCTCAGATTTCTCTCCAGCTCAGCAAAGTTTTCAGGACTCAATGTGTTCCTGGTCCCCGAGGCGGATGGATCCGTTCATTCCCAGGGTTTTGCATGCAACACTTCAGCCTGATGTGAGTTTTATCTAAATGAAAGAAATGCATGGTTTGCATCTAATCCTAAATATATTTAGTGAGGTAAAGCACAGTGTAGGGTGCTGGTGATGCAGTTATCAGGTGACAGCACTGTAAAACCACAGCAAAACTTGAAATTACTACATTGAAGTTCTGGGGTTTTGAATAGAGGTTTCTGAAAAGGCTAGCAAAATGCGAGCTCTATTTCAGATGCCAGCTCAGCAGAACACTAGTACCTGGACTAGTTATGATGTCACCTTGCTGGCAGGAGGGATAACTTAGGCTGAAAGTATTGATTTCTTTAATAAAGCTCGATTTATTCACCATACGCTCACAAGGCCAGATTATCCCTTGTGTTGTGCCATGGAAAAACCTGCAGGCAAGAGCTTCAGTAAGCTCAATCATGTACAAGTTCTGTTGCTGACTGACAGGGTATCATTAGTGCAGGACAAAATTTGAGGACCCACACAGCTTGTTCCAATAATACTGTTACCGATTTTGAGGAGGGCGAGGAAATGTGTTTAGTATTAGATAGCAGGCGCAGAGGGGATCACAAGGTGAAATGGTCTGACTCTGCTGTTTTTGTAAAGCTTCCCAGCTCCATCAGGCTGCTGAGGGAGTTACCCAGATAGCAGATGGCAATCTTGCCAAATACATAATGTCAAAAAGCAGTGCTTGGGCTAAAAAAAAAGAGTTCATGTGATATTTTTTCCCATTGTCCCCTTTCCCAGTGATAGTTAGGACTCTAAACTCCTCTCCACCACGTCAGCACCTCTGCATGTAGCTACTTGTCCTGATAAGAAGAGGAAGCTCAAAGGCAAATCATGTCAGGATGTTACAACACCTGCAAACAACCTTCATCAGAGTCACTATCAGTCTTGTGCCAGAGCTCCCTGCTAACTGTTGTGAGAAAGAAGAGGGTGGATTGTTTCCAAGCTGTATTGTGTTGCCATTGCGTGAAGTTCCTGGCATCCTTACATCAAAGGAAAAGCATTTCAGACTCCACAGAAACAGCTAGAGGATGGTCAGCAGTAAACCCAGCAACGTGCTGATACTTGCTGGAAACCATTGTGTCTTTGGCGTCCCTCCCCGACACCAGAAAATGCTAAGATGCAATGATGCTTCACCTTTCTCAGATTAGGAACATCAGATCGAGGGAGAGGGTTTAAAAAATCTGGCAGAAAACCTACCCAGCCTGAAGGAGAATAAGCTATTGAGTGTAGTTGGGCTGGTAACTTTTAGCATGTCGCCTTGCAGCCAGCAATGCTTTAATTACCCTGACTGTCTGCAGAGGGGCTTGGTGGGATTTTGTTCTCATAAACTCTCATAAAGTAGCATCAGACTGCTACTTTGCAACTGACTGTAATGCCAATGATAATCACGTGTTATTTGGGAGTGTGTGAGCCTACTGTTAAACCTGTTTTTTCCAGCAGTAGAAAAGGAAAGGGTAGGTATAACTCATCTCACATTGAGTGTCCTGGTGGGAGAAAGACAGGACTCTCCATAAACGTGATTGTGCTTCATTAACAGCCCGTTCAAGGGTAATAGGTAACCCTGGTCACCAGCTAAGTGGTGCTTCTAAGACTGGATGTTGTAGCAGGAACAGGAGCCAGCCATAGGCTACAGCCCCCCTCTGTTTCCTTTACCTGAAAACGAAACATCTGCAGCAGTCTCTGTCCAAAAAGCAAGGGTATTTTGGCTGCTGGCATCTTGCCAAGCGAGACCTGTGCCCAGGATTCCCAGCCTACGGACCTCCTGGTTTGGTGCATAGCAGTTGTCAGTCTGAGCCACTGCAGTGAACCAGAAGCAGCACTTCTGGTGTCTTTCTCCAGTGGATACCAGCTACAGGTGAGGCAGCATTAGCTCCTGCTACCAAAGCAAGTTTCCATTAGCTCTGGATGGACCTGTTTCTGTCTCTGACATATCCCTGGTGTGCAGGATCCATGGCAGCAGCTGTGTGACACACCAGTTATACCTCATGTCTGCATTTTGAAGCTGAACTGCTCACCTCAGTGCCATCTGAAGAGGAAAGAATACCTCATGAGTTGAATTAGATAATGCTGGCTATTAATTAATCCAGTTATCATCACTGGTTGCAGTGTTTTAATTACCTCTATCACTAAATAATTATTTGAATTATTTGAACCAGTAAAACTAGATAATAACAGTACCACTGAAATGCTGATTATATGCAAGGGTACTTGGAGATGTGTTTGTGATTGTATTAACATAAGGGCCATTGTAGTGCACAATGAGCACCTGATGTGAGCTGCCCAGCAGAAACTGCTCATCTGGGATGCTGCTTTCCAACATCAGCAGAGATATCCATCAACCAGCACTTTGTCCTTTCGCCCCAGTGCTCTTTCCTACTCCCATTCCTGCCCAGACTTTGTCTCTCTTATTACCCACAGCATTAATCAGGGTGCTCGATGGTTCCCAGTTAAAACTAACTGCGCAAAAATCATACCTAGAGGCAATGCTGCATCATCACCAACAAATCATTGTGAGGCACTCTGCTTTTCTGTGGTTTCTTTGGATAGAAATTTATGACCCCCTTCCACACACAGCGAGTGAAAACAACTGTGCTTAAGAAGAGCACATTGGCCAGCTCTTGCACATCACACAATCTTGGCAATGAGCCCTTTTTCTTGGCACAAATACAGAAGCACTAGGAGGCTACAGGGTGTCAGAACTTCGTCTGCATGGCACCAATGGTCAGTTTTCAGTGCTTGGCTTAGTCATTATTGTTAATGCTGCATTCAGATTATGACAACCATCATCAGGTAGCATGTGGTCTGTAACAGCCACACACCGTCCTGCTAAGATAGACCAGCGTCTGTAAAACACAAATCTCTTTTGCCAAGAAATATGGGTGTAAAAAAGCAGTGCAAGAGCTGAAAGGATTCCTACATGCCAGGGTTTGGAAGTTGTTAACTCACTTGTCTACCATTGGTTTCTGTGTTGCCATAGTTATTATATTGTCTCCTTGCATTCACTAGCCAAATGGCCAATCCCCTCTTTGGCCCAGCAGCCCTTATAAGCTGCGGGAAATTTGAATAAAGGCTCTTCTTCGCTGCTGGATTCCCTGCGTGGTCTCTGTCTCCTGGCTTAAGTACCTTCGCCGCCTGTCCCTGCCACAAGGGACGGGTGGCAGGGGGTGATCTCAGCCCTGAAAACCTTCACAGAGTGGCCGGCAGTGACCCCCCAGAAACCCCTTGAACTGCAACACCTACAGAAATTTTATCACTCAGAAAGGAAGACGGAGCATCAACAACAGTGGAATTCTATGGTCAGGAAAAAGCTCAAACAATTTCCAATTTTTTCCTTAATTGGATTACAAATGTCACTTTTGGAATACATTTAAAAATCAATTATCCTTTTCTCTTTGTTGTGCTGTCAGTTTGTTTTTTACACTTCATTAAACAAGGCAATGAAATGAGGCTGTTGTGCTTCTTATTGATTCTGCTTTGTGATCAAAGCAGATCTAGATGTTAGGCAACAGCAAATTTTTTCTAGTACAGATGAGATAGTTATCTGCACAAACTTTAAAAATTAGTTCATATCTAGTCTTGCTTGAAAGCTAGATTCTTCCATACAGCTAACTAAGAGACACATTGCACCTTGAAAGAGGTTGTATGGAGGTTGAGAACACAGCCTGCTTAACCCAAAAGTTAAAATGTGAGAAACCATACTAACAGAGATTGAAGGGGAGGTGGTTGAGATTTATTACCTAAAAGGAAGGGATTAAAAATGGATTAAAAAAAAAAAGGTTTTGGAGGTTGTTTTGTAGGTGTAAGTGTGAGGCTCACAGTGAGCATAGGAAGCAGAGAGTAAAAAGGTTAAATGGGGGAAACGAGTGGTATTAAGGGAGACTTGAACAGAGATAAGTCTTTTTAAGATAAGACTGGATGTGGCACTTAGTGCCATGGTCTATCAGCCACAGTGGTAGTGGATCAAGGGTTGGACTTGATGACCTCGGAGGTCCCTTCCAACCCAACTTATTCTATGTTAAGTAGGAAGATAATAGGAAAGGTCCTAGTGGAAAAGGTCTCTGGAGGAGAAGAAAGAACTGCTGTTTCAGACTGAAGACTGAGCTAGGGAGACAGTCATCACCATGAGAGAGAGGTTTTAGAATTAGGTTAAAAAATGGTTTTAAATTTCGTAAGTTTATTAACTTCAAACTGGCTATGAGATGCAGAAATATGTGTATTTTCTGTATTCCTTACAAGTTGTGGTACTTCTTGTACCATTAGATTTTATTTTTTTGTCCTAAAATCTTTTTTCCTGCAGCAGTTCATATGTTCAAAAGGTTTAATAAAGAATACATTAATTGAAATGTTAGGATTTAATGGTAGTCTTTCTTTACCACCAAAAGGCTTATTCTCCCAACTCAAAATAATTAGTGCATTTTTTTCAGATACTGAATTTTAAGTCAGAAATGTATATAGCGCTCTCTCTCTCTCTCTCTCTGTATATGTCAATATACCTGTTGGAACGGGTCCAGAGGAGGGCCACAACAGTGATCAGAGGCCTGGAGTATATCTTCTGTGAAAACAGGCTGAGAGAGCTGGATAGGTTTAGATTAGATATTAGGAAGAAATTCTTGACTGTGAGGGTGATGAGGGACTGGAACAGGTTGCCCAGAGTTGTGGATGCCCCATCCCTGGAGGTGTTCAAGGGCAGATTTGATGGGGCTCTGACCAATCTGGTGTAGTGGAAGATGTCCCTACTCATTGCAGGGGATGTAGATGACCTTTGAAAGTCTATTCCAACTCAAACTATTCTATGATAGTGATGTCTGTGTCATTTTTGGTCCTTAGTTACACATATTATTATTTATTCTCTATCATTTTCTCAGTGCAACTGCATACCACCAGTCCAGTGTAAATCACCTGAAAGTTTCCACTGTCAATTGAAACCCCATGAATGTTGTGCTCTGCAGTGTAATAGTATGCTTTGTGTGCATATAACAGCCTCAGTGACATGGTCCAGAGTGGGAGGAACAGCAAAAGATTTTTTTGGCATTTCTCTCTACCTGTGGCTGATGTAGGCTGTGCTAGAGCAGCTCTGGCTTCTGGCTATTGTGCTGGTAGGGCTCTGATGGTGTTGTTGGGCTGCAAAGCCCTCCTAAGAGTAGATGATGCCTTTGTCTAGCCAAGGCTGAGGCCAAATCAAGAACCTACTAATCATAGAATCATAAAACGGTTTGGATTGGAAGGGAACTTTAAGCTCACCTAGTTCCAAGCCCCCTGCCATGGTAACTAAAAGAGGCCCATGAATTTCACTGAGGCCTGGATCATTTTTCACTCTTTCTCCTTGGCAGTCTTATCCCCCTCTAAAGTGAGAATAACAGCAGCCAGCATTGTGGGAGCTGAACAGGGGCAATAAGTTTTAACTAGAGAGCCATATCGCCAGAACAGCTGGTTGCAACTATAATTAAAGGTCACTAATTAAAGGTCAACAACATACCAGTCTGAAGATGAAATGCTAGGCATTACTGTTGTGGTGCTGGTCATTTAGCAAGCAACCTGCTGTCTGTCTCTCTCCACCATATATGGTTTCAGTCTTATTCCTGAAGTGAGCCACAACTTCAGTTTCTCCAACAGCAAATTTTAAGCACAACTGAGGCCAAACCCTGCAGAAACAGCAAGGGAGCAAAAGTGTAACAAGCATGGAAAAATTTCAGCAGGTATTGCAGCATTAAAAGTCTTCATATTCATTTTGCATTCCAAAATCTAACCTTTGTGTTTGCTTTACAACTGAAATAAAAGACTTTTCTTGCTAGCCTGTGGTTCTTTGGTGAGAACTGGCCTTTTAAAGGCCTCTTGGCATTGTACTGATTCTTCCAAACCCGACTTTTAATGTCCTAAGAATAATTATGTTGGCCTAAAATCCACAACTAAAATTTGTTTTGATTTATTTAAATGTAATTGTTGTCATGCAACCAGATACTGTTTTCAGTTACATGTTGTGTTCCCAGCAAAAAGGTTAACAGAAATCAAAAGTAATTAGCTCCCCTAAAAAGCACTTATTTTACGACAAACAGAAGAGGATTTTTATTTTTGCAAAAGATGCAAGGTCAAATAAAACTGCTTTGTTGGTTAGCACAGTTTTTACTGTATGATGATACTTCCGAAAGACTTGGCGATGGTCTTTAAAACTCAGAGAAGGGAATGGGGCAATTCCATTGCCCGTGGTGCATTTGGATTCTTGTGACCAATAGGAAAATCAGTTCACTTAACTATTGAATGAGACTCTTGCTGCCAATTACACATTTGGTATAACAAACACTGGTAGTTTCCAGCAGCCTGTGGCTGTTTTCCTTGCGCGGAGGACTTGCCAAATTCAGGGCACACAGCAGAAGACTTCTTATGCATAAATTGCCTTGTCTCTCACCTCATCCGGGTTGCTCTTACCCATTTGATGTACTCCTGAAGCACACCTAAGTGCCGGTGTGCTTCAGGAGTACAGCTGTTGTTTGGAAAGATGACAAGCAGGTTGGTTAGACACTAAATGAGTTTTTGGTCATTTTACACCAAATCCTATAAACTGTAGAGCACCTGGACACCTTGGAGGTGTATGGGATTCCTATCAGTTTCTTTCCGTGCTTCCAGCCCACCGGTTCACAGCCCAACAATAAGTACAGGGCTGGCAGGGCACTCAGCCAGACATTTTCTATCCTGTTTGCCTGTGTTTTGTTCACTGTGGTGGTAGCTCAGGATCAGACTATACGTGCTCAAGCCTGTGCCAGCTCAGTATGGCTTTCACCACTGGGGACAGAGATCCTGCACTTGTCTGGATGTTTGTGGGGTGTCAGCACATCACTGGGGTGTTTTTGTTTGAAATAAACTTACATAATTGAGGAAACAATAGGTTGCCTGATCCTGCAAGTGGAGACCATTGACAGCTTGGCTGCCATCAGGGCAGTGCTCTTGTTGCTTCAGACTTGTACAACCAGACAAGTCCTTTTTAAATGAGAAAAAATCAGTGATTCTTGGAGTTGTTTTAGCTACTGTAACTTTGTATGAAAATCCAATCTGTGTGAATGCAATCTTTTCTTAGTGTTTTCTGTGCTAATCACCTTGGTAATTTGTATGGAAATAGTTTCCAGGGGTTACTCACTAACTTATACAAACATTTTCTGATACTCATTTTGCTTTCGTTGTCTCTCTGCTCCTCCTGCCCTGATTGTATGGAAAATGCAAGACATACCATGTTGCTTAATCCTTTATTTCCCCCTTTGCCTGGCAGTCTTTCTGCACCTTCCACCCCAAAGCCTTTGTCTGCTTATTTTACTCCTCCTTGCTTGAGCATTCCACAAGTTGGTACAGAACGCACACATGTGGACAGACACATGTGCACACATATATGTATCTACATACAAACATGTTACTTTTATGTGGATTGGGAGGACAACATGGTTTATGTCTTCTCACACCTATTGCCCTGACCTTTTTGAATAACTCATGTGAAGTTTCAGTATTGTTTTAGTTTGTCTTAGCAGCATGTTTGGCAGTTGAATTTACATAGTATTTTATAGTTTGATTCTTTTCTCCCTTGTTCAACTATACTTCAGGGAAGAAATGTTGGAAAAATAAATATATATAAAAGACCATTACTGTGCAATATACCACTCTAATGTTAGAATTTCACTAGGTTATAAATAATTTCTTGTATAGATGAGGAACAGATTTCTGATTTACTACTGTCTGTCTGAATTAGTCATATATGGTAAATTTCTGTAAAAGGGTCATATTTGACTGAAGGTGTCTGTTATTGTTGGCATTAAATGATATGCTTTCTAGAATCGCTAGACAACTCATGGCACTGGACCAATTTGTTATTTTAGGAGTAGATAAAGCTGTTGTTTAGCCTTCTGGCACTCACTGTAGCTCTTAAAAATGGTTTTCTTTGTTTTGTTTAAGATTTTCTGTTCTTCTTAAATCTACTCCAGTCTATGGGGTTTTGTCAAAGGAGACAAGGGGCCTGAGTATTAGGTGTACCCTTTCTTGGATGTCTTCCCAGAAGGCTTAATTTCAGGTGGGTGGGAGGGGGACACATGCAGATATTGTACAATACCGTGTTTGTACATTGCAGTGTCAGCACTCCTGAATTTGTCTAAAACCAGCAGCCATCACTGTTGCTGACGTTCAGTAGATGTCAGATACGATTTTCATATTATATAATAGTACCTGAAGAAGTTGAATCATATTTTTTTCCACATATAAGTGTTACCTCATTGTACATTGTACAACTTGGAGTCAAATCTGGTAGAGGACTTGGACAGTTAAAGGAAAAGTGTGTTTTTACCTGACTGCAAAGCTTCCTCAGTTCCTGATTTTAAGGTTACTGGATATTTATGTTTACGTAGACCCAGAGCTGCCCCAACTCTGGCACACATACCTCAGGGTGTGGAGGATACCCAAGACCAGCTGGGATCCTAAGCATAATGTTCCTGCTTAACAGTCATTGCCGTACTTAGTACACAGGCAGGATTGTTCTTGCAGAAATACCATTGCCAGCTTCCCTGAAGGCAACTTGTGGTGCTATTGTGTGCGATAACCTTGCAATTAGAGCTGTTAACAAGAGTCTGGGAAACGTGGATTTAGTTCTTTTTCCAGGCAGAAAGTATGCCAGCAGTCCCCTTGCCAGGCTCCAAGCTGCCCTGTGAGAGCGAGACTGCCACTTGTGGATGCAGAAGGAAGGGGAGAGCTTGTGCTGTTGGGATGATGGATTATCCACCCTGAGCTTCCTTATGCCAAGAACTGCTTTAGTTCATCACCCAGGGACTACTCCCTGTAAGAGCACCCAAAGGGGTCTGAGCATCTGTGCCAGTCCCAGGTCTGCGGGCTGATCCCAGCTGAGACATTCATCCTGTTACACAGCTGGGACAGACTTTTGTGAAGCTCAGGAGGTCAGTGGGTTCCGTTGATTTACAGTCCAGAGCAGTTTGCTGGATTATTTTTATTGCAGAAGTTGTCAACAATATTTCATTTGGTTAGGGATGAAATAAGATCCCTGTTAAAATACCCACTTAAGGACATACCTTAAGTTCCATCAGCTTGAATGAATTTTAAGTAGATTCCCCATAATGGCTTTGCAAAACAGAGCTGTGACCTCGGGACCTGATTTCACTGCCCCTGCTCAGGCATCAGAATCAGTGGGTGAAAGGGCTGGTATTGCCACACCATGGCTCAGGTCTTGGAGCTGAGTGAGGATTTCAGGCTTTGATTCTTTGCAGAAGACATGATCACCCCTTTGGATGTATAGCACAGTAATGACATTGTGCTGTCTTTCTGTACTCTCCCACCACAGCGTGTTTTCTAGACAGTTCAACAGAGGTGGTAGACTTAAAACATTTTTTCATTTGAGGCTTATAAAATATCTTGCACTCCTCAGCCTTTTGAACTGAAGCACTTCCATGTTTTCTCAAGGCACTTATTAAAATGCCAATCAATGAAAATGTCTCCAGGAATTCAGTTTTCCAGGAGACGGCTCCTCATTCATCATGAGTACCAAGTTACACTGCAAAAGACCCAACTCAGCAAACACAAACCCACAATTTTACTTGAAGTCTCAAGGGAGCCTCACTGAGTACAATTCTGGCTTGCATTAGCATGTGTTTGAAAAGCCGGAACACAGAGTCTTGGTGTTGGAAATACTTATGATGGTTTGACAGCATTTGTTTGGAAGTGTCACTCCAGCAGAACGTGGATCTCACTCCAGCCCTCAGGAAAGAAGGAGGTGGGTGTCACTGTGCTTCAGGTGCTCTGATAACAAAAGTTTAAATGATTTTTAGAGGAATGAGAAAGAGTGAGAGCTGTGAACTCTGTTGTGGATGAAAATATGTTTCAGCAATAGATAAATTTTTATCCAGCATGTGCCCAGTCTGTACAATTTAGATGGCTAAATGTCAGCTTGCAGTGTTGCTTTAAATGTAGGGCTGTACTTTGTAGTCTTCCATCAGTGGTTGCCTGAGGCTTAGGCATCTGGATCTTCCAAAACTCAGCTGAAGGTGCTGATGTGGACAATGCTGTGTCACAAGTATGTGCAGTACCCTCATGTCTCTGTTCTTCTGAGGCATGGACTCCTGACTGTACCCCCACCTTCTGGAGGGCCTGAGAGGGAGGACATGATCCACCATCCTTGTATTTAACTCCCTAATTCTGAAATCTTGGAGATGTCATTTGGTTTGCTTGTAATTCATGTGAGGCGATAGCACAGGGAGCATTGGATGGAAAGAAGAGAGGTCATCCAAAGAGAGCAGCAGTTAGCTGATGGGGGCAGGCTGGTGAGCAACATAACAATGAGGGCTTGAAAGGTATGTGTGTATGCCATTCCTGGCCAGAACCTGAAGTCCTCATGCTACTATCTGTTCTAACAGGCAGTTAACATCAGAGGGCTTGTCTTTATGAGGTGAGGTATATACAGAATGAGAGCATCAGTATTTGATGTTTTACAGCCAGAGAGGGAGACGTAATACTCTACAAAAGAATATGCTTTAAAAAAACAATTTGAAGGGCAAAAGGGGGATTAGAGGTTGGACAGGAAGGCAGGTCTCTTGACTTATAGCTAAAATGGGTTTTAACACAGAAGAACATTGCGGGTACAAGAAGACTCAGCTGCCTTTTTATTCAGAGTTTTGGCCAACTCATCGCTTTGTTTTTGGCTGTAGCAGCTTGTTTCCATGGTCTTCGTTGGCTCATCAACTTTACTCAATTCTTTGGTATTTTCAAAGGGCCTAATTAAGGCCATTTCCTTGAACTTCATCATTAGGGACAGTGCTCAGTTTGTGCACCCTGGTTACATGCCAAATCTGGTGCAGCTGTCCAATGTTTGGGAACTTGTGCGCAGCTTCATTTCATGGAACTGGGATTTCTCCTGTCTGTAGAAGAAAAGTTTTCTACCTGACTTGAATTTCCTCAGGCCTAGAATGATACCCAAGAGGACTCTGGAACCTGTGTTTCTTTTAATTTAAATAGATCTACACAAACATCTATCTTAAAGGGGGCTTTGAATTACTGAGAGCAGGGGTAAGTGGGAGCATTCCATATGGTATGGGAATGTTCTGTAATGCATAGGATTTGGGTCTTAATTGCAGTTTAGCCAAAGAAAGGTGTCAAAATATTGATCTTTCCAAATTCTATGCAACATGTATTAGAGTTAGCAGTCTGGATCAGGATTGTTGATACAAGTCACTAGAATAAGCATTACTAAAAGGTTAATTTTTCTCCTTTAGCATGGCTGCTAGTGTTCTGGGGTTTTCAGTTTCATATTTTTTTCCCGATTATTACTTACAAGATATACACATTGAATGGGTTGCCTTTTTTGCCAGATAGATATTTTATGGGGTTGTCAGTGATGTTTATCAAACAAAGCTACAACTTGGATCAAAAGTGACGCAAAATTAGAAGTGTGCATTCTTTATCCCTTTTAATAGGAAAGTAATGTTGAAGAAATATAGTCACTATTCTACAGTACCTGGAAATGGATGCATTTTCCTACAAAAATTTCTTAGCATCTCATTTTTGTGGGGAAATTAAATGTATTAGATTTTTCAGATGGGATGAGAGGCATATGGACATTTTAATCTTTGCTCTAGTTATTAGCATTACTCTCTGTCATGGTTTAACCCCAGTCAGCAACCAGGCACCATGCAGCCACTTGCTCATTCCCCTACCAGTGGGATCAGGGAGAGAATACGAGGGATTAAAGCTAGAAAACTCATGGGTTGAGAGAAAGGGGGTTTGATAGGGAAAGCAAAAGCCATGCATGCAAGCAAAGCACAACAAGGAATTAATTCACTTTTTCCCATGGGCAGGCAGGTGTTCAGCCATATCTAGGAGAGCAGGGCCCCATCACACATAACAGTTACTTGGGAAGACAAAAGCCATCACTTCAAATGTTCCCCTCATTCTTCCTTTTTCTCCCCCTACTTTATATACTGAGCATGATGTCATATGATATGGAATATCCCTTTAGTAAGTTTGGGTCACCTGTCCTGGCTGTGTCTCCTCCCAGCTTCCCATGCACCCCCAACTTCCTTGCCAGCATGGCAGTATGAAAAGCAGAAAAGGCCTTCCCTCTGTGTAAGCCCTGCTCATCAATAACAAAAACATCTCTATAGTTTCAACACTCTGTTCAGCATAAATCCAAAATAGAGCTCCATAACTAGCCACTGTGAAGAAAATTAACTCTAGTCCAGCCAAAACCAGCATACTCCTCAGAAAGTTGGGATCAAAGAGCAGAAATGATGCTTCATCTTTCCTTTCTTTCTTAATGAATTCAACAAGTTATTTTCTCCCATCTTGGGCTCTGGCAACCTGAAATGCATGGATCTGGTAATAGCTGTTTTGCAGTAACAGATTCCTTTTCTCTTTTTTTTCTTTTCCCATCTCACCTATTCGTTTCAGATTATTGATCCATTTCTCTAAGTACTTGTAACTCGGATTAATTGCAAAATTGAAAAGTTATCTGTTTCCAGGTAGTAGTATAGTTAGGAATGGAAATTCAGATTGGCTCAGGTTATGCTGTACAAGCAATAACTGTACTCCTGCTGCAGAAAATCACTTCATTTGCAATGTTTTAAATGAACAAGCAACTAAAGTGATAAACGTCATGCTTTTACATTTTTTTTCTCAGAAAAGGGTATTTAAAAAAGACTTCGTACATCTGTTTCCAATTCAGTACTCATCTGGGTTCGTTTCTGAGTTATGGAGAAGCTGCATCCTACTTGTGTCTCTGATACCCATTTCAGTACGTCACCCCAGCTGAAAGCACTGGTGGTTACATCACATTAATGTGCTGATATATGCCTAGGACCACACATACCTTCCCCATGTACTGTGTACAAATGTCCTACGGTGAATAAACACTGGTCCAAGGGTTTCCATCAAATGCAATCATTGACTGAACTGGTTTTGGATGAGGCAGTGAACTTGGGCCTCCCTTTGCATCCACAAAACAAACTTTTGCCTTTGGAAAACTGACTAAGAAGCTTATTTGCCAGTAGATTTCAATTTTGAACAAATGAATGCAGGAAGTAAGCAGAAGTGAGTACAACAGCAGTTGTAAGCAAGAAGTTTATAGTCCAGAAGGAGCAATGAAAGTTTTAGGATGTGGACATTTTTCCCCACTGCAGTGTTACAACACTCATATATTGTTAAAGGGAATATGATTACACTATAGCTGTGTTACTATAATGTTATAAAATGGATGGGATGGTATCTTTCAAGGAGACTATCAAATGATTGAGTAGCATGGATAACTGACTGCAGATTTCTCTGCATGACAAGACCAAGTTGTAATAACAGCTTGGGAATAATGATGGTATGTTTTTCCATTAATGAAAGTTTAATTTCTGGAACTTTGACAGATTTTTAAAGTACCATAGACTTTTCTTGCCACTGAAGCCCACATCTTTATTACAAAGCCAAACTGTTCTCTCTGAAACCACATTATGCATGTTGTAACAGTACTCTCCCACAGATGACGAATACTTAGGACATATTTTTCCATGTGAATCATCCATTCACTTAAAACTAAATTCTCTTACTAAACAAAATACAACCATGTGAAAAGTTTTGTAGGTTTGTCACCCCTTTCCAATAGATTATTAATGTTTTATTGCTACTTCAAATAATTTTCTAATGATTGCATTGGTTTTTCTCTTTACCCCCTCTTCCTTTTCTTTTCAGTGTAATATAAAGCAGTTTCCATCCTCACTTTGTTGCAAGCACACCTCAGTAAAATCAGTGACCAAGACTGATCAGGCAGTGGGATGAGTGCAAATAGATCTGTAGTGCTCCTTGAAACCAGTGGTCACACTGTACATAAAGTTGCCTGACTGCATTTTTCTGGTGGATAAAGTCCTTAAAGAGAAAAAAGCCATCATTTCAGTCCCTGACCCTGATCACTGTAGAAATCAGCCTCCACAGTTTTTATACTTTCCTTCAAAACCAGAAGGTTACAAGGGAGCATGAAAAGCCTATGTTGTTGTAATGCTGGCACTCTGGGTGAGCATCCATCACCAGATGCTGTCTTGCCATGGGTGATATGGTTTTCATGGTTATTATCTGACTGTTGCACAGCCCCAGATAAAAGGTAAACAAGATCCCAAGCTCCAGGAGTGATTAGTTTTGATAATTGTTCTGCTGCTTGCTTTGTGCAATTTACTTCTATAAATACACACTAGGGGAATCATTTGTCTAGTGTACCATAGCACAGTAATTTCCTATATAATTTCATCCAAATGCTGCAGGAACTCATTTGAGCAATTTTTAATTAATCATTAGCAGTCATTAACTTTGGGTAGCAATGATTACTAATCAAGATTTCCATGCTGCATTTTTTATTTCTGAAGGTTCATAATTAATCAAATTAGTAACATTTTTTTGTTATTTGAGGAAAAGAAACAGTATGCATCCCATCCATTCAAAGGAACTGTTAGTAACATCTTTGCCTTTAAAATCACTGCATGCCTTCACTCTGGCTGTTTTTTGCTCACTGAATTGCTTGAAAATATTTGCAATTAACAATGCTTTCCCATTGTTCATGCTATTGGCAATTATGCTGCTAGGAATAACCATGAAAGTAGTGACACCACTCCAACTATTTCCCTCATGGTTAATTTTCTTTGCTTCATACCCTGTGGCTTTGAAAAAAAAAAACAATCCCAGATATTTATAATACTTTTAATGGCAGCTTTTTCCTCAATGGTGTAGCTAATAATAATAATCTATTAGTGTACCCTTATGGCCTATCAGCACCATGCTTGTAGATGAGGTAGATGTTGCTACATCAAGATTTTGTGCAGCTCTGCAATAGAGGAACATGTAATTCCAATTTTCTCTTGCACTGAAATGGCTTTGCAGTGTCCTCTTGGAAAGAAAGTAGCACAGCCCATGGATGACACTCACAAGGAAGAAAGTAAGAAAGGTTGGCCGGATATCTCTGCTTTCCTTCTTCCATACCTTTGCCTGCCATCCTTGATAGCAATGGTGGTGGGAAGAAAGGAGTAAGGGTGGAGCAGAGCTGCACCTGGGCCCCACTTCAACTCCAGCAAGGACCTTCACCCTCTGTAGCTTGGCCAGGCTGCACCAGCCTGTTCCCAAAATTCCAGTCCCACACAGGAAGTCAGGTGACCACGTGGGAGAAATTGGACTTGGAAAGTCAAATCTTTCCCCTTTCTGAGGCATGGTGGAGAAGCAGCCCAAAATCTGTCAGGTTTACAGTGGGACCTTTGCAAGCACTGGGAGGACAAGGCTGACAGGCTCCCTAAACTCCTGGCTCCCGGCTCAGCTCCAGCACCCTGGGCTTAGGCAAGCAAATCCCATGTGTTTGCCTTCACTTTGGCCAGAAAAAAAGGTGTAATAATTAACTCACAGGGCTGTGAAGTACTTGAACAAGAAAAGAGCAGTATATTTGAACAGCACCGAAATCCAACTGAGCCTACCTCCGCGACGCCGGAGCGAGTTGCCGAATGTTGCCCATGCCAGGGCTGTGCTTATAAGGGTGTGACCCACCAGCCTTGGGATGGAGAGATTAGCTGCCTCTATCACTATATTTACTGAAGTAAACTGATCACACACCCACCTCACTGGGAGCTATAAAGACTAAAGTTGGCAAGTCAAGTCCCTTGACAGTGAAAATGCTATTGAATGGCATTAGCACTTTATCACTGCTGCTTGCCACACAAATACTTGATATTCCATTTATTATTAAAACAAACTTCCCATAGAGCTGCAGATTACCAGGCTATGAATAGTATAAGGCTGAAATCAGAGTGATCTTATTTCAAGGAATTCCAGAGGAATGAACAATAATTTGCCACTAATTGCAAAAAAGCTTTGATAAGAACTCTGAACAGATTCCCAACAGTGCATATTTTCCAGAGGCCGCCTGGTAATTTTCAGTAAAACCCAAGAACAGTATGACCATTAACTCGTATGTTAAATGTCATCCAGATTTGTTCATATCATTCTCCTCTCCACTGCATCTTTTCTATGCATGTTTTCGTAATTTATGGTGTATGGCCACATTTGGGCTCACTCAGTTATACACCCATGGAAAAACATTAGATGAAGGTCAAATGAAGCCACAGGGATGAGTGAGAACCTTTCCCATTTGACTCATCTTTTAAAAGTACCGAAGTTATCTTCTGGCCTGTGGCTTCTTTTGTAGACAGATTGCATCCTCACAGACCCCTTTCCATGTAAGGGTTTAAATATGTTCAGTCAACACTTTCTTGAAACAAACAAGGTTATGAGCAGTGATGGCATTTGGATTGCATGGTGAACCACGCAGGGGTGGCTTGTGTCAGTGTCTACAATGCTGTGCTAGGGAATACTTAATAATGTGATATGAGTGTTGAGAAAAAAAACAAACCTTTTCATGCTTGGCTAGTGCTGCTTATGTTGTTTGATGGCTGTACGTGTTCAGAAAATTGCCAGTTATTTGTGAGGCTATGCTGAAGGCCTCCCAATTCTAATCATGCTGTTTCATTACTGTGAGCAGGTACATGTTGGTTCTGCTTATATTTGTTGCCACTTAAAGTTCCAACAGCAGTAATCAATACCAGATGACTTGAATTATCAGACAAACAAAAAGACTGGTGGATAGTTGAAACAATCTGTAATACCTCATGGGAGGGTTAATTATTCAAATTATTCAGCAAATGTTGCAAGTTCTCAGACAATTAGAAAATCTTTTGAATATTTTGTCATCATGAAAGGTCCACATCTGTACAGAATATTATTTTAAATTAATATTTCAACTGGTTAATGTTTAATTTATTTTGTGTAGCTGGCCTGGTTTTATCCTATTGACAGAGGAAGTAGCATGAATGTGCTCTGATTCCTCAATTCCCTATTTAATAAAATATATTAAAAAATTAAAAAGAAGCTTTAAGGCACGTCCCACTGTGTGGTTAGTTCTCTTAAGAAGATTAGCAAACATAATGGCATTCTAGTCCTAGCTGTGCTGGGATCCCAACTGCCAGTTGTTGTAAGGTTGGGATCTCCCCTCACATATGCATGAGTCATTAAAAAATATAGTTGTTGATATTTTAAGTTGCTAAATTAGGAGAGGTCCTGATATTGGCTAAACTGGGAGATGTACATGATAGTCATTAGTTCAAATCCTTTGCTGATATAAAGCCACAGAAAAAAATGCAACAGACTCTAACGATCTAGAAAGACCTTTAGCACAAGACTTTTTATTTCAAAATAAAAATATCACCTATTATCATTTTGTGTTTAAATGCCAAAGGTCAGCGCTAATGAGATTTTTTGCATCATACATTGTACTTGTTAACCATGTAGGTAAGGTTGTTTGTCTGTGTTCTGCTTTAAGGTGTCCACTCCATCTCATGACTTTGGTGTGGCCACTGAAGTTACCAAACAGAAATTCTGAATGTTTGATTCTCTTATAATTTAAATGCACTCTGTTTTGAATTGTAGAGCAATGTTAGATGCTGATGTGTTTTTTCTGAAAAATAACATGCAGCTTGTTATGCAGTGAAGCTTCCTTGAGAAATTTTGTATGAAAGCAAACTTGTACCCAAGCAAAGCAAGGACGTATTGGTCTAATTTTTCTGTGGATGAGAATGTGACCAGGTAGAGCAGCGGGCTGTACCAGTGTGCTCTTCCTGGGCACAGCAGTTTTCCCTCTGCATTAAGTTACAGAAGCTGGTTTGCAGGCTAGAGCTGAAGAGCCAAAGTGTCTCTCTGGTTTCTGAAAGATTCTGCCCAGATGGATGTGCCAGATTTCACTGTGTATTTGAACATTCAATTCAATGATAACTCAGGTTTCCTAAAATACTTGAAAATCTGATGTGGATGCCATAATTGATCAAAGGTGTGTATCTTACTCATGAGATCAGCCAAGATAAGGACTGAATGCTTGAAAATCATTGCAAATATTAGCAGCTGGTCTTTTATAACAGAAAAGACTTTATAGATGCAATTCCAGGGCAGGTACAAGGCCAAGAGGCACAGGTGAGACTGTGAGACAAATCCTGTCAAATCTGTTGGGTTGAGAAGCTCAGAGCATGTGCATCAGCTTCCCCCATTCATGTCACAACCTGTTAATAGGCTCTACTACTAAAGACAGAGTTAACTGATGTACTTATTGAACTGGAATAGTCAAAGTGCAATTTGTCAACATTAGTCTAACAACAGGGAAGAAACAGTTGAACAATACCCCTTAATAAAATCCATTATTAAACAAAAATCTTGTTTTCATCCAGACAAATTCTACATCTCAATTCTTTTACGGTCAGAAAGCAAGAAGATGAAAAAACGCTTACCCTTTAAAATATTTATGCAAAAAGACATGGATAGCTATAGTATCTTCATTTTTGCTGATTTATGTCCTTTTGTGTATTAAGATATTTTTAAATTACTCCCTTCTGATAACTTTATAGAAGAGCTATAATTTCTTTTCTCCCTTCCATGCTGTGCTTTGTAAAGTCACATTACACTGCGACATTTAAAGCATGAACAGAATTTGACAGTATTTCATACCAAATGTACTTTTCAAGAGCAGAAATAATAAATGCCCAGGAAATTGCTATTTTTACTGTTATTGTCCATTAAATCCAGGGACACTGCAAAGTTGGTAAAAGACCCACTAGCTCAATCTGGTTTTTAAACACAGAGGGAACTTCAGTGACGTATTTTCTGCCAGCAGGAAATTCTAGAATTAAGAAAACTTCATTTAGAGACCACTATTATAAATTACAACTTTATTTATACTTTGTCTTCTCTTCTGAAAATAAGTTTTCCATATTTTTGTCCTTGTATTAGGTGTTCTGTCTCAGGCCAGGCAGATGTTGTAAGGCCAAAATCTCAGTTGTTATTAGATTTCTGAATCAGTTTTGCTACAATACGGAGCTCTAAAAGAAGTGAAGCAATCTGATATTTCTGTTATAGGAAGCAAATAGTCTTCCACATACTCAAAAGCATATTTTTTTGGTTGCTTATTGATAATATTCTGTTCTTTTCCTGATTTACATATTTTGGCCCTTCAGAATACCCTTTATCTTCCAATCAGTTTTCCCATTACACGTATAATTAAAGACAAATCAGATTATAGTGATTAGCATATAAGTAATTTTATTAATTTCTGAGGGCATATTCCTACAAGGGATAATATAGAAATGAGAAGACTAATTAGGCCAAAATTACCTTCACTAATGAATCTAAGCAGTAGTTAAATCCTCTAACAAAAGAAACATTTTTGTGCTTTGGAGGTTCAAGGTGTGATTCTCAGGAAACAATTTTAGGAATAAATTTTTGGAGTTCCAAGATTTATAAAGGGCTCGGTTCTAAAACACCTAAACTAGTTCTCTGAAAATCTGCTGCCATGGGGTCTAACTGTGTTGTAGAAGTTTGAGGGGAGAAGAAATACTTCTTGATGAAGTACACCTCTTTCTTCTGTTTTTGGGAAGGAGGTTCAAGGAGAGAATGCCAAATTTTACTTGCAGTGTGAGGTTATGGTCAGGCAAAACCATGGCACCCTGTCAGCAGGGGCGGTGAGGGCAGTGTGTGTCCATGTGCTTGTCTCTAGCCTATTGCCCTATCGGCAAAGAGACATAGCACTACAGTGGATGAGGAGCTGATGCAGAGTTGTGGCCAAAGCATCAAAGGTGGAAACCTGCAGTGGAGGGGTGCCCTGTACCTGTCTGTCTGTATTGTATTGCACTGGTCCCGCTCCCTTACTCAGCAAGGAAGTACACTGAATTCGGGAACAGATGTTGTAACAGGAGAAAGCATCTCTAGGTGTTGAAACACAAGCCCGGGGCTCAGAAAACTCAACAGGGCCGTGGAGATGGTACCCAGCCTCTGAAGGTTGGTTAATCCCAAACTTTTATATGCATTTAAGTTGTTGAATCTCCTTTGAATTAGGAACCAGAATACCTTCGAGGGCTCCGATCTCAGTATCCCTGTCCTAGAGTACTCTATCTCTAAAGGGGAAAAAAAATAGTACTTTCTGCTTCAGATATGCTAAGTGTGCTGAAGAGGGAGGAGTTGTTCAACAATAGAAATGGAAAAGAATAAAAGTACCTAAAATCCACCAATTAAGGAATGCCAGAGCTGTTGCAGGCATAGTCCTTCCCCAGGCTTGAGCTCATGATGAAGTGGCACTATTCACTAGAGGTTTTTTTCCCCCCCATTTCTCCACTGGGATAGGTATCTGTGCTCAGCCTGGAGCAGAGTGCTTCTTCCCCTCATTCTTAATTGGGATGTATATTTGGAATATCACAGTCAAACTGTTCCTGTTTAATGGCTCTATTTTCAGATGCTAATTACTTGCTGAAACTTTCAGCTTAAGCTTTCTAGACCAGGTTTCTACCCTGGATTAATTTCATTTAAATGCCTGAGTAACAAAACGCAGCTATTCTTGTAGGCAGGGAAAATATTCTCCCTTCACTGGAAGGAAAAAAGAAGACAGTGATGGATTGTTTTGAACAGCTTTGGTGTCAAGATGGGTGGGAGCAAGTAAAGACTGAAACAGTACAGGAAAATAGTCCTTGGAGAGGTGACAAGACTTTTGGTATTCCAGTGAAGCTAGCCAAGGTTTGGGGATGATAGTTTCCATATGCATAACTGGTTTGCACAACTATTTCCCCATTTTCTGCATAAAATGAGGCATTGGTGTGTGTGGTGATACTGTTCTTTGTACACACTGAAATACCTCCTACCTGGTGAGGTGGGCTGTACCTTCATCACTGTGCAACAGGTGAGGGTATGAGAGGAGTGAACTTGTAGAAGGGAACAAGCTTTAGCATGCAGAGATGTCCATTGGAAGTGATGGGTTTTGGTCTGTTCAACAGCTTTTCCCTCAAAACAAAGAACGGGAAAAGACCTACTACTGCAATCACTGAGCATGTGTGTATGTGTGTGTAGGCCATTCTCAAATGAAACCCGGCTTAGCTGACTCCAACCTATGTGCATCAAGCTGTTGAGACTGAGGCAGCATGCAATAACAGAGGAAGTGAACCATACATTTTAAGAGGAATATTTATGGACTCAGAAACTGAAAGATCTGCGAAGAACAGAAGTAGGTAAAAGGGTTAAATGGCTTTTTCAAGGAATTGAGTCACCTAGGGGGCTTTTAACTATTTTTCAAATCTATCTCTAGTACAAGGGCAGTTTTCAATGTGTCACTGCCAAAATAGTCTTGACTTTGGGAATTTTATTAATTTAATTTTTGGCAGATCAACATAAAATTTTAATTACTGATTTAAATTTTGAGGAAAAGACAATTAAACAAACACATAGGGAAACACCTTTTCTCTCCATTCCCTGACTCAGCTTAAACCAGGCATCTCTCAAGCCTCAGATTCCCTTGTTTCTGCCAGCACTCACAACCAGTCCCTTCCAGCTCCTCCAGTGAGGTGGTGGGTGCTGCTGGATGATGGATCTGTGCATAAGGGTTTCTTTCAACTACTTGTCCCATCTTACTTTTTTCATCTGTCCACCAGCTGCAGGAGTGTCCCTACCCTGATGTGGGTCATGATCCCTCTGGCACAGAGCAGCTTCTCCCAAGAGTGCACTGCCAGAGTGCTGCAAAGGACGGCAGAACAAAGTACCAAATGTGAGCAGTAGGGGCAGAAGAAATTAAAGGGAGGTCAGAGCTGAGTGCATGAGTTGCTTAGACATGGTTTGGAAAGAGGAGGCAACATCGTTGCTGTACATGAAGTACTGTGTCTGAGAGAGGGATATGCACCCCTGGCCAGACAGCAAGCCTAGAGAGGATTGGGCTGGAAGTCCAGTTCAAGAAGCCTATGGGAAAACATCCAAGCCCAGGAGGAGTGTGGCAGGGTGAGGTTGTATTACACCCTTCCTTTAAGCATTTCCTTTTGGCTAGCTCAGGTTTCTGCCTCTTACCCTTAAATGCTGGCTTAGTCAGGGACTGTAAATCCCTCTCTGGAAGGCAGCCAGCTGAAAGCTGGTCATGCTGCAGCAGGTCTTTGTGACTTTAGGTCTGTTTGCTTGTTCAGAAGACGCTACTGGCAGCTCTGCTCCACAGACAGTGGCCCAGTTTTTGTGGAAAAATGCTAAATCCCAGCCAGAATTAGGTGAATGATGTTATGCACACTAACACTAGGCAGGGACTAAGAGACTATCAAAAAAGAAAAAACTGAGAAAATCCTGGAAATGTAAAACAAAATTTCCTTAGGTAGTTTATTGTCTTATATCCTGAGTGTTAAATGGATTGGTTCCCTTCCATTTTCCCTGAACATCATTGCCATTCAGCTGTGCTTCCTCTTCAATGCAAGGTCTCCCTATGGGCTTGTACAACAGTTTGTCCTCGTGCCTGTGAGCTTGGTGGTAGCCCTTTGGCAGTGGCATAAAGCAGCCATAAATCACAGCTCAGAATGACTCCCCAGAGCACCTCTCACTGCTCTCCTGTACAGGGTGTAAAGCCTTGCCACCAAAATTATCATCTTCACTGGGAGAAGACCTACATTGAGTCCAGCACAAGCGGAACAGCTGGAGACCCTCTAAGACACATAGTTCCCAACTTTTCTTACCCCTGCCTGACAGCCAGGGGTTGCTGTTGTTTGATTGATCTATCTCTTTGTCCTTGTCCTCTGAAATGGGTACCCCCCAGAGGGGTGTCCTGGACTTGTTCATACTGCTTGTCCATAACCATCATTGCAGCACATATTTAATCTCATTAGAACACTGGCTTAACCTCAGGAAGGTTTTCTGGTAATGCAAGACCTATGAGATAGCTTGATTAAGCTCAAGTGAGTGTAATTTTTACTGCCTTGGGAAGAAAGGGTTCCTGCAATGTAACATACAACAACTTACAACACTTTTCTTCCCTGTGACACTTACAGAATATGTAAGTGTAAAGAATTGCTGCCAAATATAGAATTCAATACACAAATGACTTTAATTAATTTTCTGGAAGAATTTATCATTGAGGAATCAGTGGGAGGTGAGAAGTGGAGTTTTTCCCTGTATTTCATTTTCCTTAACTGTATGTGACAGTAGCTGTCTCTCTGTATGGCTGTTTCTTGCAAGCATGCTCAGATGCAGCTGGAAGCTGGCTAGACTCTGATGGATGGTGCCAAACCTCTACTGTTTGGCTGAAGATGTGTATTTTGGAGGTTTTGCTTTAAAAACAACTCTCTTCCAAACTTTCCATTCTCTCTGAGGTCCAGGAAAGGTTTCCAGTGAAGCAGGAATACTGGGAAAGGTAGCAATATAATGACTATAAATCTACCATTACTCTGAGATCATTTCTTTAGGCTGAAAGATGGAAAAACTCAGCAGCATTTCCATGCCTGGATAAGTATTACCAATGAGCCATTGCTAGATCATCGTGCTTCAGAACAGACCTTTCACCAAAGAGCAGACAGATGCTGCCGGTTGCGTATGATCACAGCTGGCTGGGAGCTCCAGCTAGGATTACACTAGAAATATTGGCTGCAACAGGAATGCTGGCTGGGGTAGAGGCATGTGTTTTAATAGAAAGATCAGTGCCAGCAGCTGCCATAGTGTAGATGCAGACATGCTAACAAAAGTGCTTTTGCCAGCACAGTGTATACAAAGTATAACAGCAACTCCCTTTCCAGCGCTTGGCATCTACTTGGGGAATTGAACTAGGTCTTCTTGTGCAAGTTGCTGAGCTGAGGCCTTGGAGGCAGAGTTATTGTCTCCAAACTGAGCATAACACACTAGCTGGGGGATGCTGGGGGCTACTGCTGCTGTCCTGAGCACAGCCTCATAAACCAGTGCTTCCCACTGGTGGGACAGGTTGCACCTTCAAACAGGGACAGGCTTTGGGTGCAAAAGGAGCTGGTTCTTCCTGTGCACTGGGGAGTGCATGGATGTGTCTGTACTGGAGTCTGGTCTCCTGAGAGATCAGATCAGGACTAATCCCCATTATTGGTAAGTCCTTATAAAAATTTTGCTAAGAAGGGTAATTCTTGGCAAACAGCCACTCCTCTTGGCAAAAGTCGCAAGCAGCTGGCTGAAGCAGGCTAAGCTAGCTAGTACTGTTTCTTCAAACTGAGCACCCTCAAGTCTCTTCAAAAAGCACTCCCATCAACATGTTTCCAGAACTAGCACATTCCAAAAGCCAAAGGGATCTTAAGTAGAAGAGATTTTGTCTATTGCTTGAGAGCTAGACATCCTGTAAGAACGGCATACCTTGTTAGAGGCTAGCGGGTGCCAGTGGGAGGGAATTTGTGTTCACTAGACAAACGCAAATTCCACTGAGAAGATTAAACTTGTAAGAGTCTTATGGAAAATAAACATCCGGGTCAGGGAGGGAGGCTGGAGAAACAACGCTAAGTATAACCACTGAGTCTTAGCCTCAGCAAAGAGTGTTAATGGATAACTTGATATCCAAAGTGCTGAAGAAAACCTCAAAAACTCATTTGAAAGGAGTTACGGAAACTCTGTGTGTGTGTAAGATAAGGAAGCAGGCCAACAAACACAGCGCTGTTGAAAGTGCTCGGAGTGATTTAAGACACAGGAAGAAGATTCAAAAAGCTGTTAAGGCTGCAGGAGACCCTTCTTCCAAGGGTAATGGGATTCTGATTTTCCCAATCTAAGGTGCAGGCTACAAGCAAGACAAAAGGATTTTAGTCTCAGTGAAAAAGCAACTGTTTGAGTATATAGCAGAGGCAGAGCCCTTACTTCTATTATCCTCCCATATTTTTTCTGGCTAAAGAATATGTTTTTGGGAAGGAGTAGGATGAAAAGGCAGAGAATAAGTCCTGCCAGACCCTTATTTGAGAAGACTCATCCGCCTCTCCCCCTCCATCCCTAAACACACACAAAAAGCGTTTTGTATCTTTACAGGTTATGGGAAAATGAAAGAGTGAGCTACTTGAACAGAAGGAGGATATGGACACTGACATGATACTGATACTTTCAGAAACTGGTAAAACTCAGTTCTGTGATGTAACAATCTCCCTGGTCTGTGATCGTACCAAGTCTTTGCACACAAGGCCTAAACAATTATGGCCTTACCCTCCCAAGAGAGGATAGGTTCTTGCTCCTTTTTACAATAGAGAATTTTTTCTCATAATCACTACAAGTAAATGCATATGTTCTTAAAAGTATCCTTTAGGAATGTGATTTAATACAGTATAGGAGGCCTGATTCTGCATTACTCAGTGCTTGAAATCAGAGGGAAACCAAAATGAATAAACAACTGCAATGACTCCTTGGGTTTCCTAGCTTTTTTATTTATTTATTCTGTCAACTCTGCACATGTGGAAATGACTACAGAATGTGCAAGGCCCCAAAAGCTACAGTGCAATAAGATGTCAATGCTATATCTTCATAGGCCTTTATTTTAGAGCTTTGCTGTAAAAATAAATAGACACTCCGTCATGCAAGCCACTGACTGTGCTATGGCTCATCTTTGTCATTCTTTATTACAAAAAACCAAGCTTTTCAAATGTAGCAAGAGAGCCAGTTTCTTCACACAGCATCAGAAGACAGAAGCAGACAACCATAGAGACGTATTTGTCCTACCCACAAAGGTACAATGGGCTTGTTTAGATAACAAACAGATTATGTTATTAAAAAAGGGTATGTTTTAAAAGTGGTTCCATGTCTTAGCATTCAGGACAAAAGCTGATAACTACACACAAAAAGAAGGATACAAGGTGCTAATAGAAGGGCAGGCAGCAAAGGAGTGGTATGAAACCATTCCTTGCATATATACAGACAAAATCAGGAAGGTCAAAGTCCTGGAGCTGATATTAGTGAGAGATCTTAAGGATACCAGGAATCCTACAAACAAACTGGTTACAAAAGCAGATGCAGGTCTGTTGGAGGAGATGAGTTAGTATTGGATGATATGGAAAAGGATGAGAAACAAAACTTTGTGCTTTGGTTTGCACAAGAAAAACCTACTCCCATACCACTGTGTATATCAGCACAATTTGGAAACTGGAGGGACAGGCAACAGTGGGGGAACAACACAGTAGGTACTGCCTGGAGAACTTAGATGCATTCAGACCTGTGAGGCTGGATGATATTTTCCCAAAAGTGCTGAAAGAATTGGCATATATAATTTCATAGTCTGTTGCCCGCTCTCTCTGACAGATCATGGTGGTTTGGAAAGGTCTGTGACAACAGCAAAAAAATGAGTAGTAAGTCCTTAAGAAGTGAAAGGGGAAAAAGTGATCTAGGGAACTCACTGTGTGAAGGCTAGCCAACTTTAGCTTTGTTCCTGAAAAGATTAGGGCATGTGTCTTCCTGGAACCATCCAAAGACATGATGGGTAAGAAGATACTCAGAGATAGTCAACATGGATTGCCTTCTACAAAAGTGTGACTGTCTGTGTGGAGAAAGTGAGAACCATGTATACAACACACTTTATTAGTGATTTTGATGTCATCACCTACAGCATTCTCACCTGGAATCTGAAGAAATATGGGCTGGAGAAACAAAATGCCTGGTGGACTGAAAAGCAGCTAGACCTCTGGGCTCAAAGGGTGGCTCACATCTGGTTGGTGGTCACTTATGAAAGGAGTACTGCAAGTGTTGCTTAACATGTTCATCAACAGCCTAAATGATAACACAGAATGAACCATCAGTGAATTTAGAGAAGATATTTAATTAGAATAAATCTTTGACAAGATGAGTGGCAGACCTTCAATCTAAAAGACCTTTGCTAAACATGAGGACAAGGCCAACCTAAACAGCTCAAATAACTTAACAAGGAGAAATGCAGAGTTTTGCATCTGTGGCAGAATAACCCTAGGTATCAGCACAAACTGAGAAGTGACTGACTAGTGGTAGCCCTGCTCAAAAAGCTCTGGGTGTTTATGGTGGATGGGTGCTGACAGGGCACTCTCATTGCAAATAAGGCAACCCCTATCTCACTTGCAAATAAAACAAGACCTAATGTAGCTTTCCATTAGGAAGAGTGTTGGGATGGCGGCAGTCCTGCTTTGAGCCGGAGACTCGGGTAGATGACATTTAAAGGTATATTCCAACCCACATTTCCATGATCCTATAGCTTCAATCTCAACAGCAGCTTAGTCTCTCAATAAATGACTGGGTTCTTCCCAGAAAATACGTATGGAAGTGTGAGGAATTGGATTTTTTAAATTTCCTTAAAACATTGCTACTGTGCAAAAAAGCCTCCTGCCAGGAGACAGAAAATAAAAGCTGAGAGGAGGAGGCCATAGTCCACAAACTGTTACCTTTGTGGAGGGCCTAAAGAAGATCAGTGACCACTCTCTGGGTGAGTGATGCTTATCTCCTATGAGCCAGGCTGTGTCAAAAGAGGCCCTCTGTGCACACACCCGCCTCTACCCTGGAGGAGGCCTCTCTCTTAGCAGGGGTGCCTCTAAAGCACCCCCTCCCCCAAGCCTAAAATGACTGTGATAAACCAGCCTTTCAGCCTCTGCAAAAACAGCACCTCATGCACACACACACATATGGGGGAGGCACCAGGAGAGTTTCTGAGGGTATATAAACCCATTGAATTTTATGTTTCATGGGCTTCTTTCCCTTACCACTCCCCAACAGACCAAGACATCGGTGACACCGATGACAACAAGTAAGTTCATCGGAGACCTCTAGGTGGTGAATATAAACTCTTACTTTTTTTCCTGTCTTTCTTTCTGTCTTTCTAACTCTTACTCTCTCTCTTTCTCTCTTTTCCCTTACACACTTTCTTGGGTGATATCTTTATACTTTTATAGTGCCATATTACTATAGATAATAACAACCAAACCAGCTACATATATGTTTTCCTTCGCAATCTAAAATAAATCATATACACATACACACACAAATATATATATATGCAAACACTGATCATCTAGTATTGATTTACTTTAATTCACTCCAAGGGATTTATTAGCAGAAAAACAAAAGTTAATTCTGCCTTATGGTGAGGGCCATAACAGAAAGACTCCACTCCCTAGTCATATATCAGTGTGAAACTGAGACAGTACTTCAGTTTTCTATACAGAGTCATCTCCCTCCCTAGGCAAGATCAATTACTGTGAAATCATGAGGTAAGCAGAAGGTTATGAATGTGTTGTGTGAAAGTTGAGAATTTGGTCAATTACGCTCCTACCCTGGATATTTCTGGCTGTCTTAAAACTATTTGCTTTATAGCTTAGTTAATTGGTGCTGGTTGTTATGAATCTTGATAGCTGGGAGGTACTGGATAATAGTCCTTTCCAGTTTTCATTACTGGCCTGAATAATTGCAGTCAATAAAAGCAATGATGTCTTTAAATGCACTTTGTGTATTGCAGAGATCCTCAGACAAGAGAACAGTATGTTTTCTTAAACACTCAGCCTCTACAGCAGTAGCGGAAAGTCTGATGTTCTCCTCTAAATCATCTAAGAGGAGAAGGAAGCACATCCCTTGCAGAGAACAGGATTTTGAAATTGTATTCTCCATCTTGCTCTGGTTTTCCCAAACCCATTTTGGTACACTCATTTATACGCCCACTCTCTTTCTAAATTGAAGATGGAATGCTTTGTGCTTTTGGGGATTAGTGACTTGAGCAGAGCCACTGAGGTGAGATCAAAGGCTTGTGGGAAAATGATGAGCTAGACTTTCTCCAAGCAGCAACCCTCCCAGGCTCCTGTTGTTGCAGTGACATGAACACTTTTGCCCAAATTCATTCCATTACCTCATAGGCACTTAATGAGGCAGCTAAATTAAGGATCCAAATATCTTAAGTTCTCTTATTCCCATAGTCAAGGAATGCAATTTAGTCCTACAACCTGAATTACTCTTTCAGGGTGCCTGTCTCTAACTGGATGCACAGGAAGCCTTGGGTGAATAATCTAGGCACTCCAAAACTTTCATTTTGGCATGAAAGTCAGGATCTATGAAATTTTGTCTATGGAAAGCTCACAAGTTATGGTTAATTCTGTTGGTCATTTGATTTGGTGCAATGAGTCAGCCCAGTGCTGACACATTCCTGATATACACTATCCAGTCTAGAGGATACTACAGAGGAAAAGGAGATTAACCTCAGTGACTCTGCTGTGGACAGATGGGCGAGAGATTAGCTAGGGTAAGATCTGAAGTTGAAAAATAGTTCCACAACTGAGCCCACACAGCAGCTAAATACTGTCAATATGCTGCAGATGTCCTCCCTTCACTTTCTTCCTTCTCTTTTCTTCTAGGAGGCTGTGAGAGTAGTATAGTTTGTTGCATCGATCTGCACATATTGAGGGGACAGACTTCCAAGATTTCCGTGAGCTGCTTTGTACATGCATGTACAACAACTCTGACTCTGTTGCTAGTTGTTTGAGACTCTGAAACAAATCTGTGTAGAAAAAGATCTGCCATAGAGATCTGGTAGCACTTAATTTCTCTTGTCATCCTACCTCTCTTACTTGTATGCCTTTCTTCAGTCTCTGGATGATCCAATCGCATTGAAGAGGCAAGCAAGTGTTAAGGAAACTTCCCAGCCCATTCACAAGACTCTCTGGTGGTCACACTCCCAATGCCAGAGACTTTAATTGCTGTGACCAAAGCTTCTTCACAGTGGCTCCTGTCAGTCAAGGGGTGCCCCGCTTGACTCTCTACACACCCCATACTCAGGCAGTCAGAGCAGGTTTCCTTACCCGTTTGACCCCTGGTTTCCCATAGCAGAGTCTCAGATGTCTAGTTCCATAAAGTGATATATTCATGGTGCGTTAACGCAGGAACAGCTCAAGATGGTTTTTTTAGCTTACCTCAAGTACATCAGAAAATGCTCATCTTTTTTACAGTTCACCTTCCCTAGACCAGGGCTGGAGTGTGCTGTGACTCCTGAAGTGCTAAAGGAGGTTGTCTACATCCTGGAAATCCTCTTTCCTGCTGTGAGCCTAGAAAACAAGCCTCAAGAGCCTAGAAAACAAGCCTCAAGCCTCAAGAGTTGTTCCTATGAAATAAAGATATTGGTGCCCATAAAAATGCTGGCTTTCCTGTTCAGATGTCCAAATACAGATTTAGCTTTTGTTTCATACAGCTATCCACTTGTTTGAAGTTGTGAGCACATGCTGAGTGTTAGTTTCCTCCTTTCCTTGTTTCAAAGTGCACACTGCATGTCTGTGTAAAAGTGTCTCTAAGCATAGGAAATCCTTCTTCCTTTCATTGTACATCTATTGGACATGTCCAATTGTGTAATTGGACATTTCCATTTGTGTAAACAAAAAGGAAAATTTTGAAAAAGTGGAAGGAAAATCCCAAAAACTTAATAGAATTAACACATTTGTTGCCTTTCAGTACATTATATTTACCTCACTTTCCAGTGTTACACTACTGAAACTTTCCACATATTCCTCAGGGACCCAAACCCCTCCTAGAGGCTCAAAGCATCAGAGTAATCAGAGGTGGTGCCAGCCTGGGCTAGCACTGGAGACTGTGCTTTGTAGAATTAGAGCAGCAATGGCCGTTGTTTTGTAGCCAAGTGTTTCTATATGATTTTGAAGTGCATTGTTTTCTTTTTTTTTATAAATAGCTAGCTATCTTGTTTCCCCAAAGAAGAACAGAGCATGTTTTTCTTCCCAAGGACAACCATATGCCTGTGGGCAGGAAGGAAACCTCTGAAGAGTTGAGCAGGCGTGGTGTGGAGTTTTTGCTCTGTGCTGGTTTGTGGGAATTTGTCGCAAACCACTTGAAGATATTATATTATATGAGTAGTGTTCTAGTGTCTTAGTACTCAGGAATATTTCAGAGCTAGGGTTTTCCATTTGTTTTATTTTTTTTTCTTATTGTGCATGAGATGCCAAAGAAAATTACTTGGAGGGGTTGTAGCTGCACTGGCACTGAGTTTGAGTGATGGCCACCAGCCTGCCTGGAGATCAGGTCTGTGTCTGGACAGACTGGAAAGCATGCCCAGCCTGATCAGGTGCAGGCCATTTCCAGGGGACCTGGCAGGACCTGGAAGGCATCATCTTGGCAGAGACACTCTGTACAATATCCACACATTGTGCAGCACTACTACACATCGTGTGACACAAACAGTGGGGTCCAGGCCCCCTGTGCACTCCCAGCTGCTCCAGTCCCCAAGGTGACTCAGCACAGCCTGAGCAGATGAATAGCTGAGAGGCTATTAACTTCAAAAGACAAAGAGGCCTCAAAGATGTAACACAAAGGTACTATTTGAATGCTGGCTGCCCAAGCTGGTTCTGGAAAATGGTTTGGAGACTCACGGACCTTTAAACTGCAGTAAATCAACATTTAAAACGAAATAGGTTCTCCTGCCCTACTTATCCATTAGACAGTGATGTTGACCCAGAATGTTCAAAGTGACGAAGGGCTATTCAAAGCAATAGGGGCTTTGAATCTTGCCTGTCAAGACCGAGTCTTAATATATGTCTCCTTGGAAAACAGTGCTGCAGGCCTAATCTGGCAGGCACTGCTTTGGAAGAGCCAAGAAGACTTGTCTGTAAAAGAATGGCAGGAGGGTACTCTGTGGTATTTCTAATCCCAATTGCTAGAAACTGTAGCAGGATCTGTAATGCTTTAGTTGTTCAAATGGGTGCCTTGTCAAAAGTTTTCTTCTCCTGGCATTTTTCCATTTTTTTTTCTTGAAATGCATATATAGGAAATAATATTCCTTTTTATAGAATAGGTCAGAAACTGGACAAAATAAATAAATAAATAAATTAGACTGAGCAGGGGCTGATCCTGCTCTGAAGTAATTGCTCCCCATTGCTTTCTCTTCTCCGAAGTTGGCAGCTCTCTTCTTTCCCAGGCATTCCCTTCATTCCTAGCTTGTAATGTATGAGATAAACTGCTATTAAATATAATTAAACATATTTAGAAGACACAGTTAACCACCTTGCTAGTATCTATAATAACAGGTGTTTAAAAACTGCACAGAATAAAGAAGTCCATTTTTCCAAGTGTAGTAAACCTACTACTCAGTTATTGTTCTGTCAAACTGAATCTCCATGTCTTACTGTTAAAAATCAGGAGTCTGGTGGAGTATTAATTTCCAGAAAACCTTTTTCTTCTGCTGTCTGAAAATGGCCTCTTACTTTGAAATGATTATAAAACACACCAGAAATTTATTTTCCTGCATTAGCTATTCATTCTCTCTTAAGAATATGTAAAAACCAGATGAGACTAGTTTTTTCTTACTTGGTCCAAACACTTCAACAAGTGGATTATTTTTCTTACCAACCTTTGGACTCCTCATTTTTCTTAATAGGATTATTTGGATAAATAAACTGATCCAACTTTGACCCTTTATTAACCATATACCTGAGGCAGAACATGCAGAAGTTATTGGAAAGAAAGGATATCTGGCAGGTAAAAAGTGAGTTAATGTTGCTTTACCATTGAAAGACATAAAATTCTTCTTGCTTGATACAAAATATCATGGGCTTTTGGCATTCATGTCCAATTTTATTTCTGCTGTATAGAAACAAACACCAAAAAGTGAACATGTTGGAACACAGTTCGGGAGGAGAAAAGAAGGAAGACTTACTCTAACTACATTATGGTTTACAGATGCTTCAGGTAGGCATATAGATGTCTCCTTAGTTTCAGAGTTATCCCTGTATGATTTTGCCAATGTTCAAACTTTAAAGCTTAATCTACATTAACTACAGTTGGAGGAAAGCAGGATACAGTCTATCATATAGCAAAAGCAAGATAAGGAAATCAAACAGTGAAACAAAACCAGTTTCCACTACAGATAGGAAAATGAAAATTTTCAAGAAGTGAAACGGTGAAGTAAAATAGGATGGACATCCTCCTTTTCCTTCACATGTGAACAAATTAACAATATAAAGACACAATGACGTACCTCTATCAGTGATAGATTTCAAAGACAATACTGAGATGGAGATCTTGAACAAGGGAAATTAAAAGCTGAGCAGCACTGCAATATGTAGGTCACAGAAGAGGTGCAGGTTAAGTTCCCATGTGTCATCTTAGCTGACCTTCATCTGCTTCCCAAGCTCTGATCATCAAGGAGCTGAAGCTGTAGTAAAATGTACCAAAGGGCTGTACCTACCTTTAAGATTAAATATCTTGATGCTGGGAATGACTGCCGTGACTTAGGTGCTCTGACACACCACACTCTGTAAAGTTTCTGGCTTTCTCCTCATCATCTGGTCTTTTTGTAGAGGGATTACAGGATTATAGGCATAATGGAAATGATGCTATGATAGAGTGAAAGTAGGAGTGGCAGTGAAGCATCCCTTGTGCCTTATGATTGAAGATGTACGTGACACTGATGTGTTGTCCCAGCATGCAAGAAAACATGCATTGTAAACAGGTGCAACAGTGTTTATGCTGTGCTACAAAAAGCTCCTGTTTGCTCAGATTTGCTAGTAGGGTTACTCATGAAACTCCTTTCCTCAGTTCAGTCCACATGAGCTGAATTAACCAACGTCTATGAATGGAGTTGTTTGGAATAACAGAGGTGGTTGAGGACATGCTCTCCTGAGGAGCAAGGGAGAGTGGTGATGAATGGTTTGCAGCAAGCAAGCACTGATCTCTTCAGGTGTTGCCATTGTATTTGTCCTTAGTATCAGACCCTCTTGTGAATTTGGCTCAGCAAATTTATCACCTTGTAAACATGGAGCTGGTTCCACCTGTGAATTCAGAAAGCAGGCATATAATTGTAATGTTTTACCAACTCCTTCATCTAGAACTGCATTAGGACACTCGGCTACGGCACCTGAGAAACTAGATAGATCTGTAAAAGAAATTTTCCTCAAGCAATACTCTTATTTTCTATATATAGTACTAATTGAAAAGAATTCAAGTTGTGAAAGAAAGTGTAGGTAATTTCACTGTACTATAATTTCTCTTTATATTTGATGCTATGGGAATAAACCAAGCAGAGAGTGGCATATTTGGCAAGAGGTAGAGGAGATGACCCTATACAAGGTGGTTTTGTTTCTGAACAGGACATATGTCATAGCTGCAGTAGTGTTCTGCTTTGGATGAGAAGGGTGTGAAAGTTAATTTTTAATGAAATATTTAAGACCCGGTTCCCAATGTGAATGTGGTCTAACAAATACTGTGTTCTAATCTTCGTTAATGTTGACTGTGCTGTGACTTTGGATAAATCATTGCATGTCTTTGTGCATATCCTCATCTATAAAATGTCTTCCTCACGGATATGTAGTGAAGATTCATTAGTTAATGTTTACAAAGTGAGACAGACATAAATATGGTTATTATTTTAATGGTGTTTAAGTTTTGAGATTAAGAGGGCATCTTACCCTCTGCATCCCATTCGCCAGTTAGAGGCCACAGTAACTGTCCAATAAATAAATGCATCTTTCACATTAGTCTTTACACATAGCTGTTATCTGCTACTAAATGTCATTATAAGTCTACATGGTCGCTGGCTGTCCACTGTCTATGAATGCTCAATCTTTTATAACAATTAAGGAATAAATTATATTAATTTTAACAAAAATTGTACCCTAGAGATGCAAACCTTTTTCATGCAGTGGTATGATTTGTCACTCCAGAGTGATTTGATTTCAGTCATTCCTTTATTCATCTAATCCAGAGCAACTCATTTCCCAGGCAACCAGCAGAATTCTCTCTGGACCTCGGGGTACCATTAAAACAAGTAAGTTTGAAATTCATAGGTTTATTTCATGCTGAATCTCTGGAAGACATTGGCAGGTATTGTTATAGTGCTTTCAGATTAATATACCCAACTGATGTACCTCTGCTTATGCTGTAGTTTAATATGCAACAGAAGATCTTTCTAGCACAGTGAAGTGATAGAAGTCTTGATGAAAGCTGTTGAAAAAATGTGAATGCTCATGAAAGTCTGAGTAGAAATAATACACTGAACATCAGATTTCCACCAATGAAAATGAAATTAGACTTTATCCCAAATTGGTTGGTAACACGTATTTTGGTCTTTTTTGGCAAAAGGAATGACAGTGCCATGGAAATAAACAGGACCTATCAACTATTAGAGTAGTTCAACATTGCTCTGATTTATCTGTTTTTCTGTTCTTTTCTATTGAGGTTGAATGGGTTCATTTCCACCATGAAGAAGGGAAGGATCTGTGGAGAAGTGGGAAACAACTGGAATGAAATGGGTCCTGAAAAACCGGATAAGCCTACTTTCCTTTACCAGGAAGGATTACTAGGAAGGAAGACTAGGAAAGCCATGAGCATCATTGATGACAAAACAAACCGTGAAGCAACAAGTTTTTTGATTTTGCTGCCATCTAGCAGAAGATGGAAAGACTGACACCCATCCATCCACTGGGACCTAGATTAGATCACTGAGGTAGGTGGGGGATAATGTGGATTATGGCTGAGGCCTGAGCTGGCCATTCCAGCCTAAGGCCTCTTTGCAATGCTAGTTGACTCTTAAAAGGTGGCTTGTTTTTGGAAGAGCAAATTTGGAAGCAGAGCTAACTGTGGCAGACTCATCTTTCTGTAGGAGTGAACCAGGCTGTGCTACCCCACCAGCACTGTTAGATTGAAGGAGACATGCAGCAAAAATAATGGGACTTGGAAGAATTCAGATATACCCTTTAAAGATAAACCTTCTCAGCAAGGTAAGAGCCATTTTCCTATCTGAGGAGAGGAAAGCACCCCTCGTGTACAGACCACATTTAATAATAATCAGTTAATAATATCAGTCACCTTGATTAAGGTTTGATCAAGGCTCATGCTAAAAAACCCTTTAGCTTCTAATGCATTTCAAGTAAGTCATTAGCTGATTCTGGGTGTATATTGCTTTATCATCTGAATGGTCTTGAACAAAGCTTAGTTACGTAATGATCATGTTAGGCTCCTAAATGAGTTTCCTTTCCTGCAATTATTAATCCTCCAGCTTTCCTCTTTCTTGCAATCTCATTTTCTCCTGCAGTGTATGTTCCTTTTACAGGGATAGATAAGTAGGTCTTGCAGACAGTCATTTCTGGTCTGTGTTCATTAGTTCACAGGCAAAAGAAGCTAAGCAGGCTCTACTCTGATTTTCCCTTTGTGCAATGGAAACTGAACATTTATAATGGTTTTGTTGCTGAGGAGAAGTTCAATTGCTAATGTAACACATGCTAAAAATTTGCAGAAAGAAAT
This sequence comes from Pipra filicauda, assembly GCF_003945595.2. NCBI lineage: Eukaryota > Metazoa > Chordata > Aves > Passeriformes > Pipridae > Pipra > Pipra filicauda. Next base: position 2,581,885 of record NW_024104643.1, on the reverse strand, counting down.
GTTTCATATTCTGGAACAACTGAGCTCACATGTGTTTTCCAGGGAAGGAAAAAATTCGGCTAAACTTGAGTTGAGGTCATTGAAATTTTCTTGTGAGGCTGAGAAACATTATGAAAATGTTGTGCTTAGGTTCAAACAAAGGATTAACCAGATCACTCAAACTGAAGGTTAAGCTTTAAAAGCAACAGAGGCAAGTTAAGATACAGGACTATACAGTCAAATCATACAGTTAAGTCTACCCTGTAGCAGTGTTCATTATATGATTGAAGGTAATTAATTTTTGTGCCAGATCTGATTATACTGAATTTTCTAAAGATAAAGTGAGAAGTTCTATTGCCATTCTTTTTCTATCGGACATTGCAATATGGAGAAGGTCATTTGTCTATAAGGAGCATGTCAGAAGCAACGAGGTTGAGTTCTGGGCTGTTGGTTTTTCCTAGGGCTTATGAATTCAACCCTGAATCACATTCGAGGTCTCTAAATTACATTGCATGTCATCTGAATGCAAATATTTTTAAAGGGAGGGGAGGGGAAGTTGATCAGCCTTTCATCCTTGAAAGGCACAGGGCATGCCTCACCTTCCTCACTGTAGCTGTCAGCTGGACAATCCCCTTCATCAGAGCATGGGGAAGCTCTCAAAGGCAGAGGGCTGTTTCACATGTTCAGTACCTCCAGAGCCACAGCTCTTCTCCAAGTGCTGTGCATCAGGATATAATTTGCCAGGGCCTGAGACTTGGATGGGATAGACATCACCTTACGAACATTTGCTTCAGACTGACAGGGTGACAGGCTGGAGCAAGGGAGCTGGAGAATGAGGGTGTCCAAGAAACCACCATGGACCATCAGGATGCATGGGCTGCTCAGAGAAAAAGCTTGGGTGTTGTGGGACCAAAGCTGCCTAAACTACCACCATCTCTATTATAAATGTGCATTTATGTCATTTAACATACATTGATGGTATTCATTCACTCTTCAGTGCGTTTTATTCATTCCTTTTAACATATTATCTGGTTTTCCCAGAGAAGGAGGTGTATTTTTTTTTTAATGTCTTCTCTATAAGATTTTCGCTTTCTTGTTCACACCAACAGTTCTTTGTGTACAAATAACTGAATGGACAATTTTGCTTCCAATGGTGACTTACAGGTTCAGCAGATGTCAGGTACAGTCATGGAATAATGCTCCAGGAACCACAGTTTTGAAGCATGATGTTACCCACACTGAAACTGTTTGTTCTGTCATGTGAAGGCTGATAGCTTTGCTGAAAAAATGTCAAGGGCTATCAAGGAAAAGGCTCTCTGAAAATTCTCAAAAGATGAAAGCTTTTTTAAAATGTTTTGCAAAAAATTAAAATAAAAACCAAACCAGAAATTGTGAGGAATGATATCTTTCTCTCCAAGATGGAAATCACGAGCAGAAATAGAAATGATTGTCTGTAGCCCCCTGCTGCTGAGATATTTCCAGTCTCAGAGAACTTATGGCTACTTGGGAAAGCTCCTATCTGGATAGAAGAGTAGTAAACTTAAGGAAAACTGAAAGAGATGCCAAATAGTGTCATCTATGTTATTTAAACTGTTTAGAAACTGGAAAAAACCCACTCTGTTTATATCATGCATAGATTTAGTTTCTTGCTTAATAAGGAAAGCTGGAATTACACACTGCTTTTTGGAATATGAGTGCTGTATGATCACTTTGTAAAGCTGGGGAAAAGAGTAGGTTGTCTTAGACTGTTCCTGGAGGTAGTAGTGTAATATGAGCCTTGGCACAGCTGGTATCTTTGACATCATCTGAGACCAAAGATTGTCAGGTTAGTAGCTATTAACTCTACATAAAGAGGCAGCAGTTAATGCACCTTCACAATTGTTTGAAATTTCCATCCAGCAGAATAAATGCTCAGTGCACAAGTTATACATTGCACATAGCCTGTGTTAGTGCTTGTTAGAACCCCAGACTAATGCACTGACTTGCTCAGGGTCCTTCTATACCCCTCCTACATGGGGCTGTATGTCACATAAACAAGTAAAAAAAAAAACCAACACCAAAATCTGACATTTCAGTTAAACTATATTTGAGTTATGAGCATATTTGGGTCTAGAGTGCAGCATTACTGATTTCATTGTCTAAGGTCACCATCAATTTGAGGTCACTCGGTGAGAATTTTTGTAGTGCAAAACTGAGTGGCTGTAGTTTTGCTGCTGCTGGGGACCTGTGTATTGTTTCAGTGGAGTTAAGAAAGCTTCTTGCTATTCATGTGAACAAAGCTTATCAGAACTTGAACATATCAGTACTTCTGTAGTGAAGGATGTTCCCACTTGCCTGTCCTCTGAGATCCCCATTACTGAGAGGCATCTGTGTCTAGGACTTTCTGGAAATTGTAGGTTTCTTAGGGCCAAATTAACCTTTTTAATGTATTGTCTGAAGAGGGGGTTTGGAAGGGAAACCAGCTGCAAGTGCACTAAGAACACTGCTGGGTGGGCTGTTAGGAACTTCTGGAGACTACGCCAGTTCTATCTTCCCATTCCTCCCTTTTTGAAGAAATATCAAGCTCCATGTAGCCAAATAGTAGTTTTATAAGATAGTGGACTTCTTCTGTCTGTGTTAGCTAGAAAACCCATTTAGCACTTTCCTCAACTCTTCAAATACAACATACTTGGTGTGGCAATTAACGTGATTTTCCTGGCCACAGCAGATAGAAGTTTGGGCATGGCAGTGTTGTGCTCACAGCAATTTGCTGCTAAGTAGAAATGTTGCTTAGTTTCATATCAACTGAAATGTTTTCAATGGATGCAGCTCCCATTCCAGATGTTCATTTTAAAAATTTAAACTCTGAAGCTATAAACATCTTGTCACACTTGGCTCTGGGGACAAAATGTTGATAGGACAGAATTTAATTGAGATAAATGCAACGAGGTAACAATATTACAATATTACCTTACTGCAGACATTAAAAAATGTCTTGCAATGAGACACCTTAGCCTAACTAGCATGCTACCAAGATATTTTTCTTGGGCATTAATTTTCTCAGCATCTCCAGATATGCCAATTGTCCTGTACTTAGGGAAATCAGTACTTTTATCCTCCTTTGCCCTACCATTCCTGAAGATGTGCAAAGTTAACTCCTGTTTATTTCACTTCCTCAGCCAAACTGCACCAAATTAGTTCCTGATGCAACTTGATTAACTTCAGCACAGTACCCTAAGGATTAGCTTGCTCCTCGCCAATCCCTAAGAGAAACACCAGTCCATTTAATCAGATATAACTGACAAACAGCCTGAGTAAGATTCTTGCTTACCTTGATGTCAATTGTCTTCATAGTCTAAAAACGGCATGAACTGACTTATTCACTTTCAGATGCTTAAATGCCCTCAGAGTGTTGTGATAGCCTCACGAAATTGAAAGCCTTAGGAAGCAGAGATCAAAGCAAGCTCCTTTGATAGTTTTGCTGTTTATGCAACAAATTCCCTCCTTATAGTATGTCATAATATGAATTCTGATGTCTTTCCAGTGATATTTAATCCAGGTCCCAAGTGAGATTTTTTTGGTCTATGTCATGGCATGATGGATGTTCCATAGGAATGACTCACTCCTCCCTAAAGTCTTCTGGAACTGGGTCACTATGCAACAGGATATTCATTAAAATATTCTATTCCTGAGCAACAAACCAAAATTGTGCTGTCGAGTTACAGGCTCATAAAAATAGGAGATGATTGTGTAAGGCTGAATGCTGAATCCTTTAAATGGAGACTTGAAAAATTACCTCCAGTGTTTTATATATAGATACATATGGATGCTTTACTTATGGTATAACTTTTACTATCTTGAGAGGAAGCACAAAAAGATTTGATTCCTCAAACAGAAATCACAAATGTGATTTGTGATTCAAATTGATCTACAAGTTTCTGCTGACAGAACTCATGACTCCATCTAAACTAGCAAAACTTTTATTCTGCAATTCCAGTAGAATCAGTGGCTCAATAATATAGGAGGGAAAAAAAGAAAAGAAAAAGGATCGTTACCCTTTATTTATGGAAGCTCAATCATACTGCAACAAGAACTCAAAATACACCAGAAAAGTTCCTGAGAACAGAATGACAAATTAATTTGATTCCTTAAAATGTAACTAGGTGGCATGCAAGTGTTCTTCTGGAGACAGTACTGTGGAACAGTTCTCTGTTTCCAGAAGGACTAGGTGAATTCTCTACTGCTTTTTTCAAGAACTGCTGCAATGACAGTAATTCCTTTCCTTGCTTCCAGGAGCTTCTCCATATTTCCTGTTTGTTAGAATTGCTGATTTCTAAATGCCAACTTGGGATAAGAAATCAAGGACTGTATAGAAGCAATCCAGTTACTTGCCCTTTTGAGTCCCTTCTCAAGGGATGTGAACACAACAAACTTGTCCACTCCCCCAAAAGTCAGTACAGGGTGGGCAGTCCTAGAGCAAATTTCTCCCTGAAACAAGATGGATGGGTGAGGGTGGTTGTGTCCCAGAGGGCTATGCCTCAACAGTAGCACCACCTTCCAGGCAACATATTTACAGATTTGCCTCTAGTTGAAACATCTTTACCATTTTACAGAACATAATTAGGATGCGCCTCTGGTTTGCAGTGTGGGGAGCAATGGGACCCATTAGGGTACGTCAAAATGCAGTGATATAACAGCAATACATGGGAGAAAACCAGATGTTCATACAAGAGGCTCTCTTTTGGAAATGCAGGCTGTTTGACACAAAGGGTTTCACACAGCATTGCTGCGTACATTGCTCTGTACAAGAGCTGGAGGAACACCAGAGCTGAGCCAGCTATTGCCATCCCATAGAAGACCAGGTGAATAATTTCAGGGGACTATCATGAAAAAGCATCATGGTGCAATACTCAGAAATTGAGTGCTTGGATTAGCTGACATTGTTTGCTATTTGCAGAACTGTTTCCAAAACTGTGATCATTTCACTGTTGTTTCTCATTTTCCTAGGTTGAAATGGAAATGACCTAGATTTCTATTCTGGTTCAGTGTAGTTGATTGGCTGGCTGTAGTTGATTGGTTGTTGCCCCAAAGGTCTCTGAATTTCTTTTCTTATTCTCCTCGTCCCTTGCATTGGTTTCAGTTTAGCATCTTGTCCTCCAAAGTGTTTTCAGGGTTTTTTTCCCCCTCTCACATACAATTTCAAGCTGCTGTAAACATGCTGTATTGCTGGTGAGCAGACAGGAAACAGTTTGAAAGGGTAGGAAGGACATAAAAAAATGAAGTCCCATCAGAAAAGAGCTTGAGTATCATCAGCTGTGCTTAGGTAGGTATTTGTACTTCCAGTGTGGTGATTAGACCCTTCACAGTTGGGCTGTTGGAGGGGATGTGCAAACTTCTTATCATACAGCTTTCTGATAAGCTGCTAAGAGCAAAAATCTATCAGTTCTAGCAAATTCTAGATATACTCTGAATCTTTTCGCTAGGAGACAGCTTTAGCCAGATGTAGTGAGCAGTGGCTGCTGCCATCATCCCACAAATGTCTGTGTTTGCCTTGTCCTCTGTGTGTATGATATAGAGACTGACCACAGATCCTCCAGTTGAAAAGATATGTAATCCAGCTCTTTATGCTTCTGGTCCTTGGTCCAAATGTCTTCTGTTTGAAGCACTGATGAAGAGAGAAGTTCTTTTTACTCTCATCTGGTTATGATTTATCTTCTCAGCCAGGCTCCCTTTGGCCAAGGAGGGGCCCAAGACAGGAACGGTCTCTCTCCCTCTTAATTACAGCCTTTACCCTTTGTTTTAACACAGAAACACTAGTAATTGGAGTACTGAAATGCCAGTAGGTATATGTGAACACGGTGCCAGTTTACAAGGTGATATATTAAAGCTGATTCAAGTCTGTACACAATCTCTTTCTCATTACAGAGGTGTAATTAATCACTTTGTCTCATTAGTGCACTATTGGATTAAACAGAGTCATTTTAACCTTCCTCCCTATCTACTCTTACACAACAGACGCAAACTTCCTTTGGCAAATACGATCAAGCTTTGTATCTGTGTGGATGTGGCTCTGCAGAGATCTGCTAGTATTGAGTTGATTTTAGTCTTCTTATCATTCACCTGAACTTAAATGGCATGTTGAAGTCATTGTCTTGGAGAGCATCCCTGCTCCAGGCATCTCATTGGCTAAGCTGAGGAATTTAGCTGGCTGGAGTCCAAGGTGGACTCCTTTGCTGATAAGGGCTACAGGGAAAGGAGCTAAAGGCAAGACACTGCCCCCCCTGTCCCTTCGCAGCTGCTTTTCAGCTGAGGCTTTACGGCTGGTCCCATCTGGGCTAGGTGGCAGCTGGGTAGCAGCTATGCCTGGGCTCTTACCTCTGTCCATGATCTTGGCCCAGACTCAGACTTGCTGGCTCGGGTTCCTGGCTTGGCCTCAGAGCAGCCTGGTTGCTGAGCTGGGTGTTGGGCTGCATCTGGCCATGGTCACTGTCTCTGGGCCCAAGAGGGGAAAGACTGATATTCTGTTTCCTCTGCCCTAACTGAAGAGGAGTTTAAAGATGATAAAAGGCAGTGGCGGTGAGCACAGGCACTTGGAGTTTGCAAAGCCAAAGACAGAGGACACACTGCACCATGCCAGGTGGGAAGTGCATGAATTGGACGGGTTTGTTCCCAAGTGTCTGTGTCTTTTAAAATGATAGGCTGTTTCTGGAGATACAGATCCAAAGACCTCCCCCCACCTTGGGTGACCATGGGAGCTGTGAGGCCCCAAGAGGTGTGCAAGGGTTCCCAGTGGTGCCTCAATATCTGGAAGGATCCAGGTCTGTGTCATGACTCAGACCTTGTTGATGCCTCATAGGCCCTCATGGGGAGATATGTCAGGGAGGGATTTCTGCTACTTGTCACTCTGTTTCTTGTTTTTCTTTTAATATTGGCCAGGCAGATTCCCTCCTTGAAAATGAAAAAGAGCAAATAAGTATGACCCAATTTTGTGTAGAATTATAAAAATAACATTTTTCTCTATAAAATTATAATCCAGACCAAGATTTCCTGAGCTTCAACAGACTTAAAATGTTTCTGAACCTCTGAGATTCATTTTGCTCTCCTTAATTAGACTTGTTTCTTGAGGAAGCCAAAGGGTGGTTTACAGCCGTGTTTAGCTTGCATAACAAATGGTGAGGACTTTGCTGGGAAAAAGCTGGTGGTTTGGTACTTTCTTTGTGTCCATTGGTTTCTCCCAGAGAAAACAATTCTCTAGGATCATGCAGGACTTTGCAGCTTGCATTAACTTGAAAAGATGTCTGGAGAGACTCTTAACAGGGCAGGAGGGAGGTTGGTGCCTAAGTGAATCCTTTTATCCCCTGCAGAAGCTCCTGGAGCTCAGCCCTAGCTACTCTGGCAGGGCATTGCATAGTTATCTGATTATAGCAAAATATATTCCCTGACTATATCTGAAACATTTTTTCATCTTTAATTGTATATGCTGGGAAGACTGAAAGACCTTCTGCTCTCTCAGCCTCTTAAAATCTTCTTTTATCTAATGCATTTGAAATATTTTTGTAAATATCTTATACACATAATGGACTTCAATCTGTGTGATCTCAGCCTTATGCTTATGAAGAGAAATCTTACATTAAAAAATCAATGGTCAGACAGCAAGAGAAGGTCACTCCAAGACAATCAGGCATGTACTGCAGGACCACAAAAGCAGGTTTGTTTTGATGCTATCCCAAGCTAGTAGGCTCTGCCATGTCCTGATATGTCTAAATAATGAGAAGTCCAGCTGAGGCAGAACTTTGTGTCCCCTAGGAGGTCCTGTGATATCAGACTTGGAGGTCACAGCACTTTGCAAACAAGCAAGGTTCCCTTTTACCACCCACCAGTAAAGTTGCCGTGCCCTGCAAGAGGAATAGGGGAAGGCTTCAGGCTCTCAGACCTTAAGCTGATGCTGACACCATAGGATTCATTTCATGGCTCCAGGACTCCTTGGAGAAAGGGCTTCAAAAAATATCCCAAATTCTCATTGCATTTCTGGCACAATAAGTGAATTTGGAAAGAAACTGGATGATAATGCTTACTGTGCACACAGATCTTCTCAAAGGATTGCAGTCAGCATGGTTGTGTATGAAGCCTTTCTTTTCACTCCCTTACCTCCCAAGCTATTAAATTTCATATTATAAAGCAGGCCACAGAGCCTTACTCAAGAACTCTATGGGCTGAAAGGAGAAAGAATTGCCATGACCCAAGCACCTCTCAGGAAACCCTCCTTGTTGATCAGGGTAGCTGGTGAAGATCTGCTTCCCCGGACACGGTGGGAGCAGGCTTTTCTTTGCCACCCATTGGAGGCTTCCCTTTCGCTTCTGCCTCTGACTGGGTTTTCCGGCAGCATTCAACACCTTCCAGCATCAGGGGGTTACACTTGTCTCCCAGATGGCTCTGGGCTGCCCAGCCCAGGCTGTGAAGCATTAAGATGTTCATTCACAATGGCACTGCTTGTGAATTTCCCTTTTATTGAGAGAACTAAATCAGACAGCTTGATGTTACCCTCTAATTACTTTTTACTTCAAAAGAGGGCGTTTTAAGTGCACCAGGGAGGACAAGAACTGCTGGAAGCTACAGCCCTGCTCCTCTCTAAAGAAACGATGGCCATGGTCCTGTCAGTGGAGCTGGAGCAAGGTTAGGGCTTGTTAGTGCTTCGGATACAATATTTAATCTTATTAAACTTATAATTTTTCTTCTATCAACTGAAAGAGAAAGGCATTATTGCTGGAGTAACAGGTCAAAAAACCCCCCAAAACAATACTGAGTGAGCTGCTGAGTTTTTCTTTTAGAAATGAGTTTTGAGGATCTCAACCAGTTGCAAGTCACAAGCATTTTGCAGCCATGTTGGTGACACATTAACTCACATCTCTTTAATTGCAGGGAGGGGTAAGGTGGCAGTACTGGGCTTGCTGAAATCAATAGTGAACCTGCTATTGATTTTAATTGGGAGCAAACTCGGGTTTGGGTTGAGCTATGTCTTATGCGTGTGTGTGATTAGGGAAGGGGAAGAGAAAGGGAAGAAGCTCTATGGCTGTGTTCTTCACTTGTTCTTTACAAGAAGCTGGTGGTTATAAGGATGCACAACCAAATGTCAGCTTCTTGAGTGTCTGTGGTCAGCAGTCGGGCAGGCACTGCTGCCATCCTCTGGAGAGCCAGGCTGAGGGATGCCTGCAAGAGCCACGGGGGGGTCTGGGACAGGCCCCACAGCACTGGTGGGATGGGCCCTCATGGTGTGGGGCTGGGCATCACTCTACATGGCTTTGGGCCAGGGCCACTGGGTGTTGACTTGGCCTGCTCAAGGACTTTAAAAGCCAATTTACATTGCACTGGTCTCTGCCTGCAACAGCCAGAGAGGGAATCATGCCCATGCTGCATAAAATAGCTGGACACTAGAGCCACTGGTGCGAGCTGTTGTCCTCTGCTACTCATTCCATGCTCACATCCAAAAGGCACTGCTCACCTGGACACATAGTGCATGAATATCTCTTTTCAAAGGTGTCCTCCATACTGAAATCACAGCCTCAGTTTCAATTCCATTTTTTATTCTGTAAAAGTTTAATATTTTGCTAAAAGATAGTATAAAAAAATATTCAACCCGACAGTGTGATTGGAGTAAAGCTGTATGCAGACAGGTAAAAAGATAGCTAGAAAGCAGGAAAAGCAGGACATCTAATCACTGAAGAACAGTTACAAAAAGCAATAAAATTAATATCTACATTAAACTAGCAGTGCAAAGAAACAAACTGGAAGCAGCTTTACATTAAAAATACAGCTTTTTAAATACAGAAATAGCACCAATTTACAAAAGACAATCAGAAATGTAAACGTGGCAGATAGATTCAAGTATAAGTTATATGCTCATCCTCCTCAACAACTGTCTTGGGACAGAAAGGTTTCACAAACCCTGCAGAACATCCTGGGTACGCACTTCGCCTCAGTGCAAATACAAATTCTGCTTTTCCAAAGCTACTTTGCTGATGAGTTGTTCCTAGTTTATTTAACTTCTTAGCTTTCAGTGAAGGTAAAGATAGGAAAGGTAAACTCATTCCCTCATGACCATAAACTCTTTGCCCTCACTGGTCTAGTTCAGCAGCTCAGGTACTGAAAGTAGCCTTGATCCCTTTGCTGCCCAACAGCTTTGGTGGTCCCACTCCATTTTAGTGAAAATTTTGCGTTGTCAAAACCAAGACAGCATATCAGCATCCTTCTTCTCCCAGACCCAAAATCTGCTTTCCCAAACATGACCCATTGAAGAGGGAGTCGATCCTCATTTCCAGACCTGCTGTATTTACGGAAACCCAAAACTAGAAGCAGAAATTGGAAACTGAAAATTCATTTTCAGTCCCTGCATTTTCAAGTATAATTAGGTTAGTTATGGCACACAGTAACATTACTGACAAAGAAAGGCAATTTTGGTGATGATGCTTCAACTGGAGCAAACAGCCAATACTAGCTCTAATGCTCCTCTCTGCACCCAGCTGCCATTTCACTAAAAGGCAGCACTGTACTAGAGGGAAAGAGAAAAGACAAGTTTGGAGAATCAGCACCCACCATGTCACCTGGAACCCTAGCAGCCTGTTTCCTGCCCCAACAGCAAGACATGCATGTTAGCAGAAGTGCAGGGGCAGCGCTGTGCTAATTACACACTCCTTTTCAAAGAATAATTAATCTAAGTGGATGTTTTATTATGTCTTTTAAGAAGAAATAATCCAGAAGGAAAAACTGTAAACTTTCATAACTGTAGTGTCTTTTAAATATAAAAAATTAGCAGTCTGAAGATGTCTCTTTACCACCTCTGAAATTTTCTATGATAATTCTGCTAGAGATTTTCTTTCAACATGGGCTAACCAAACCCTCCTTAAAAAGCTGTTATTGGTCTATTCTAAGAAAAGGCCACATTACTCAAACTCTCAGCTTCACTAAAATTCTTTCTTAAATTTCATTTCCATAATACATTTCATTATAAAAATAAACCCCCCTCATCAAATCTCCAATCCTCAAACAAAGTCCTAGACTCCCCTGACCTCAAAATAGTACATCCAACAGCATATCTACGCTTGGAAAATCAGTACCAGTACCAAAGAGAGAGCTGATCATGCTGGCCTTATGTTTGCTAAAAATCCAGAATAATGTGATGTCAAAGCAACACTTTCTGTCTTTTAAAAAGGAAACTGCACAAATTTAATTGCAGCTTGCTCTATGAGAGAAAACATACCCAAACATAAGAGCATTAACTCTTAAAATTATGTCCTATATTATTAATAGCACCATCCATTATTTGAGGACTCTGAATGTTAAGACTTTTCTTCCTCATTACCTTCTCCTAAGGCGTAAAGATAATTTTTTAAATTTTTTTTATAGTAATTTCAAAATTTGAGGCTCCTGCTCTTTTCAGCTTCTTTTTATAGTTTAGATAGACAAGATCTCCCTTGTCTTCCCAATATGCTCAAATGCTCTATTAACTAGCTCAAATGCTAAGAAATTCCTGTAAGTGAAGAGTTAGGCACTTAAGCACATACCCCTTAAGTAGACAGCTAAGTAGGCACTTAGTAGACTCAGGTTAGACTGAATCTAATCATGTGGTTAATGACTTACCAGTGGTCCTTGGTCATAAAGTCTAGACTAGATATTTAAACAGGAGATGAAATCTTAGCACAGTCCTCTCAGTGGCTTGTCACTCAAATTATTCTGTCAAACCTATTTAAGGAATCAGGTTTTGTATTCTTTACATCTAACTTGCATATTTTGCTTAGAGTAGAAGTAAAAGAAAAATACAACCCAAGGACTAATAACAGTTCATTAACACAACTATAAAAATGTTAACATTCACAGTTATTTTGGTCTTAATATTTTTCATATGTATACATTCAATCATACTGTGTTATTATTAGGTTTTTCTAACCACAAGTGCTGGGCAAATTGTACAACAACCAACTGACATTCAAGTAATCCTACCCTGAGAAAATCTGTTATTCTGAAGCTGCAAAAATCCTTTTTTGCACTAATCCCACTCCAACATACAAAATAAATAGCAAGAGGCTGCACTGCGGAGGCAGGATTTGACAGATTGGAACCAAGGAAGCAGTTGCTCTCACAACTGCAGAAGTTTATCATTTTCACCACAGATTTACTCAGGGTAAGTAGAGTACATGCAAATAAAATGCTTACCCCAGATAAGTGCTAGACATCTCACTTAAAACCACAAATAAAGAACCCCTGGGGACCCCAAAATCTCTTTGCATCTCCTCACAGCAATAGAATTAAAATCCCAAATAAAATTTGATGCCCACAAGGCTGTGTGAAGCACAGAATCTGAATTCAAATCAGCGCTGAAGGAACAATTCAGTAAAAGGATTTCAGTACCAAGGATGATTTGTGAAGAAGATGGTTAACAGAACCAGTGGGTACATGGGGAAGCATGCTGAAAGGGGTGACATTTTAACGTGCTCCTCTTGCCAGGTAAGAGCTTGTTCTCTTATAATCAATACAGGGTCCTAAGCCAATCTGTCCACTCTTCGCAAAGAGTGGCATTAGTCAGGGCTGGTACCGGAGATTTCCAGTCTCCTCTGCACAGAGCTGGCATTTCTGATCTGGTTGCCTTCATTTTTCTTCCATGCCACAGGGTCTCCAAGACTTCCAGGAGTTTTGAAAAATGCCTCATGATGTGCAGGACGAATGCTCTTGGGAGTGAGGGGAGTTGATGAAGGCTATTTGTGAAACAAAATCAGTGATTCAGCAGGGTTTTCTCAAAGCCTACATGCAAGCATGCAAACAGAGGACAGCTGGGAGACATTAATCCCTGTACCCTGCTACTAGAGAGAACCACTCACACATCCTTTCAGAAGCTCCACATGAAAAGCTATGGGCTTTGCCCCTGCTTTTTGTTCTGGAACTGTATGCCAGTACATCACTGCTAGAAGATGAAAGCCTCTATCTTATTTCCAACTTAAATGTTTTCATGATTAGTTCATATTCATTCATTCTTATGCCAATCTTGTCTTTTAGCTTAAATGGCTCTTTCCCTTCCCTGATGTTTTACTCACTTTTGTTATTTGTTAGCATCCAGAGAAATCAAAAATTAGTCTTCTAAACCCTGACCACTTCTGTTTTAGGTGCCACTCTACTGTAACCTCTAATGTTAGTAGCTGTAATAAGATTGGCTGCCAACCAGTCTCTTATTACAGCCTTTTTCTAAAGCTCAAACAAGACAACAATAAAGCTTCCAAATGTTCAACCTGCTTGTCACTGCATTAGACAATAGGAAAACAAACCACAGATTTAAGAATGTAAGCTGAATTAGTGTCAAAATGTCACTGCTAATAGTTGTAAAGACCCAGGTAACACAGTGTGACTTGAGTGTTTTCTGTCACTCGTATTTCAGATAAATGAGTCCTCCTTCACTTTTGGATTTCTCATTTTTTTACCCAAGAGCCTGTTTCTATGGTAAATTTTTAAAAAAAAAATATCTGTATAAAAAATATCAACAAACACCACAAGAATAGTTAGTTTCTCTCAGTTCTGATGCTGCTGTTACGTTTCCATTATGTAGTGAAGAGAGATCAGAATGGGGCTGAGGGGGTAACCCAGGACACTACTACCTGAAGAAGTGTTGCAGCCAACTGACTCCTGAATTCTGACAAACAATCCTCCTATCCACCTAATGTGTTTCTGTAGCCATTGCATAACACGCAATGATAATGTCAAATGGGGAAAAAATACCGACTTAGATTTCTGGGGGATTTTAAAATTCCTGTAAGAGTTTTGAAACTAACCATAGATGTGCTATGCTGAGCTATGTCTTCAACACTGTCCCAAGCCCTGTGCCACTGCTACAGATGGACACACACAAACTAAGTGGAAGACACCAGCTCTCAGCGTGCCAGCTCACCACTCTGACACAGCAGCACCAGACTGTGGCACAAAGTGACTTCAGGCCCTGTGACCTGGCATGTGTCTTTCATCATCACTCCCTCACACCTTTCACTCTTACCTGCTGCAGCTTCAGAAGGGTCACTGGGTGCCCCACACACATGGGGGAGTCCAGTTTAACAGCACTGCAAGATCGTGTAAGCACAGGACTCAGGTGCAGAGAAGGGTGAGCTGGTTGCTGTAGATCCACAGAAGGGGCAGGTGAGACCTTGGGGGTGACCACTGCTGTGGTGCTTATGAAAACAGGGGTTGTTGATGCCAGGCTGGACATACTGCAATTCATGGAGGCACCAGCTGAGAATGAACCATCAGGAACTGGGGAAAGAGGACTGGTGAATGAGGGAGAACAGACAAGAGGGAAGGAACCCAAGGCTGCCGATGGCACCATGACACAGGGTACACTTAGAGAAGGTAACTGGTTCGAAGCCAGGCTTATGGCACCAGGGGCTTGGTTTGCAGAGAACAGGAAATTAAAACTGCTTAATCCTAAACCAAAGAGAGAGAAAACAAAGCATTAATACAGTTGACAAATTGGAAGTAAATTATTGTAACTTCATCCAGAATAGGAAAAAGGTGTGAAAATAAAGAAAAGTCTGACTAGGAAGTAAACTATGGCAAAAATAATAAAAAATAAGGAAGAAAACTGTCACAAACGCCTGACTCTTCTGTCCAGCTGCTTTTCCTCACCTTCCTCCATCTCCCCCCCTACTGTTTGTTCACTGTACCTGCATCCATTTACTTTGGTCATATTAAGTACCAACCACACACATCTTGCTGTTTTCTGCTTCTAACTTCAATTAAAAGCAACATCCTGGCTAAACAAACTCTTTTTTTCACTAACAGGAATCATATCCTCTGATATATGAAAACATATACGTTGCTTTTAACAAGAAAGAAACCCCAAACTAAACCAAACTCAACAGATGGGAGTCACCCACAAAGACAGACCAGAAAGACATTAATTTTTCTGAAAACAGCTGAAATACTGTGTTGAAACAGAAGCTGCTCTGGTTTCCAGTTTGTCTGACCTTCCAAAACACCAGGATCAGCATTTTCAAACTGACCATCTCCATCTAAGTCATATCCATAGACCCCACTCGGTGCCACAAAGGAATCAAATACTAATGCAGTGTCATGGCAATCTGCCACACATGTCCTACTCCAACAAAACAGTCTTTCACTGCACACAAACACAGACACAAACCATGGTGGACACAAAATTCTCTTGCGATATTTTCAGCTGCTTCCTCTCTATCCCTAGAGTGTCCTACAAGCAGGATTGGCTACACTTGCAGTGCCTTGGTTTTTGGGGGTTATCCTGACGATGCATATTACAAGACAGTACAAAGTTTGTAGGTGACTAAATTCATCCACTCAGGGGAATGCTGCTGCTGTTTTGGTCACCGTACTGCCAAACCTAGATTTCTAGCTCCTCCGAGTTTTGAATGCTGGATAAGTGTCCATTTTGCTGCCCACAATTCAAGCATGCAAAACTCACATTAATTATCTCTATTAATGTTTGAGAAAAATGCCTGTCTTTTCAGAGAAGCGGCAGTTCACATGATGTCAAGGTAGTTTAGAGTTATTAAACTACTACAGAGAACTGCTGTCAGGTTTTCTGTGCCCAATATAGACTTATTCACCCATTTGTAGGACACCATATTTGCTCAGTGAACAGATACAGAGGTTTGGCTGTCCTTACCAGTGGTAGGCTGAAAATAAAGATATTGTGGTTGGAAAGGTTGATTGGCATTTTCTTTAGAGATATGCTCATTTCCTGGAGGGGGTTCATCAGGGTCTGTGTTCTGAGATCGTTTTTGTTGCTCCTGACAATCTAAAGACTCCTTGCTTGCAGCCTCTGGAGCAGCAGGACTTGCGAGGTCAAGACGATAAGTTTCTAGATGTACAGCAGAGGGACAGCCATTTCCTGGGGTAGATTCAGCCCTGGGTGACTCAAAAGGCTTCTAAGCAAAAACAAAAGTGGAAACAAAGAGTCCAAACTGAAAAAACACAGTGCAATGCCTCTCATGCACCTTCCTCGCCTATGGAATAAAATGAGTATCTGCAAAGGAGCAGCACAAACTTGATTAGCAAATCACCAAGTTAGAAATTTTGATTGAGGGTTTGAAGAGCCATATTAGTGATGCCTGAGCCCTGTGCCCTTTGCTATAGTTCACTTTCAGTACTTGGAAACACTAGGTAAGAAATACCTGGTCTCTGGGATTATTTTTTTATTGATAAGGAAAAACATTTGTTTCAAATGGTTTATATTGAACATTCAAATGGCTTATATGATACAGCCTTGAGCCTGACCCCTACTTTCAGTAGTTAAGAGAACCCTGAGACAGCTACACATCACCTTCACCATCATCTTTCTCTCATCAGTCTGCTGTGGGCAACACCAAACTTGAGAGAGAGGGACTCAGGCTGTAGAGTAGTGGGAAAGTACAAATAATATCTGCTATAGCTCAGCAGAATAAGCAATGCTGCTGCTGTCTGGGAAAGCCCAAGCTAACAGAGGAAGATGAGGAAGAATAGTTACATTGATTTTTTCCCCTCTGACACACTGTTTTGTTCAAGACAACGATCAGGACACTGCTTCCAAAGAGCAGCTGAGCATCACATCACTAGGCAAAGCAATCACAGTCCATTTTCCCCTGGTAATGTGAAAATGTCTCCCAGTTAACGCCTGTACTCCCTGACACAGCTCCCTTACAATTTTCTTAACATGTGGGAGGCAGCATTTGTATCTCTAACAAGAGTGGCGTACTGAGTTTTCACTTCTGAAAACATTGTCTTAGGCAAAAGTCTTTCCTCACTATGAGAAAACCTAAGTGATAATGAAATTCACTTTACCTTGGGTACTACAAGTGAGAGGGGCAGATCACTCTGCTCCATGGTCTGCTTTTTAGCAGGTGGCTCTTCATCATCTGCAGGTGACGAGGGTGATGTGCACTTGTGGGAGCTGTGTTTTTTGCAGACAGCTGAAGGTACAGCAGGCTGAGCTTCGGCACTCCTGTCTCCCTTCTCTCCTGCAGCGGGGAGGGTCTCGCTCAAGTTATTTTCCAGAAGACCACCACACAACATAAAAAGGGATGAAGATGGGAAGCACAAGAAGGGTTGGCTGGGAATCAGGGTAGCTTTTCCATTTTCTGTTTTGGAAGCTGCAGGCATGGAAGGATGTGGAGCTTGGCTGCTGATGCCAATTGGTAGTGAGAGGCTTGGCACCTCTGTCTGAACCACAGGGAAAACAGCCTGAGGCAAAGGGTTAACACAAAAATCAGAGTCCCCAGGAACCGGAATAAGGGAAAAAGGTGAGGTTATGCTTGAGTTCCTTGCTGAATTTAGTATAGTTTCTGTGCCACAAGCTTTATTCCTAAAAAAAAAACAGTAATGAAAAGAAGAAAAACATTTAGCCCAAAATTAAACCCCTATTTTATCCTTAGAAGCAAACAGGTACAATTTTGGACATAAATGTGGAAAAAGCCCCCCCCCAACCACTATTTTTACACAGTTTACAAGGAGGGTCACTTTTTATTATTCCTAATTACACAGAAGCAGACTTCTCCAGCTTTTGGTGGAACAATAATGCTTTTGGTTGCACTTGACTAGAGTCAATCATTCACAAATGAATTCAGATAGGGATAGGTGTAGAGAAGACAGATGAGAAACAGAGACACTCTTCCACAGAATCATGATTTGCTCAGCCTACATAGACAACAGGTCAAAGGACACAGGGATGACCTATATAAACATACATGATACAAAGAACTACAGAAGCAAAACAACAGTGGTGGTACAAGTACAAGTGGGTATAAAATGACCACAAAAAAACCTGCCATGCTGACACCTGTCAGTATTAAAATAGTAATAACGAGACTGTCTGGCAATTTTTTTATCTCAGTCTCTGGAATCTATCCTTAAACTAAACATGACAAGCACAAAGGTGAAACTGGACAAGAGTTAAGACCAACCTACCTAGTATCTTCCTCTATTTTCTGCCTGCAGACAGCTGCTAGATTTATCATTTTGGAACAAT
Organism: Pipra filicauda; assembly: GCF_003945595.2. Classification (NCBI taxonomy): domain Eukaryota; kingdom Metazoa; phylum Chordata; class Aves; order Passeriformes; family Pipridae; genus Pipra; species Pipra filicauda. The sequence goes on along the minus strand of NW_024104643.1, from coordinate 2,563,920 downwards.
ATTCATCTGAATTCACAATACCGTCTGAAAGAACAAAGAGGTATTCAGTTTACCAAGCGTATTTTGATACTGGTCATATAAAATAATTGCTATAATCTTTCAGTCCTGAGACATTTTTATAACATCCACTAATCACCTAGAGCCAGAACCTGCAAAACACTCAGAACTCTCAGTCCCGCTGGAGAGGTGTTCACCATCATCATTTCCTATAAGAGGGGACTGTGAAAAGCCCCCTGTGTAATTGCTTATCTTTTTCAACAACTATTCATTAGATTGTTACTGTAAAAATTCATTACATTAGGAACCATAAGATAAACAAGCATTTTGTGGCTAAAGAATCTTTCTTTATCTATGCCAAATTTTAACATAAGAAACTGTAGTATAGTTGCAGTTAGTAGAGAACAGAAATATTTACCAGAAAACCAACTGCAGATTTAAAACAATATGGCCCAGATTGACCTCATCTAACTTCAGGCACTTGACTGGAAGGTCTAAAAGACAAATCTCATCATCACATGGATAGTAGAAATATAGGTACCTCCCAGGAGTAATTCACATATTTAATTACACTGATTCAGCCAATCAAGCGTCTTAAATTGGTGGGCTGTCATTTGAGCAGATACAGTGGGACACAAAAGAACATGTTTCATAAGTAGTTACCTTGCCTCTCTTGATGTGGGCTGTTGGGCTCAGAGCTGACCTTCCTTCTGGTCCCTTCAAAAGGCTGTGCACCATTAAATGAAGCGTGACGTGTAAACCTTTGTTTTCCAGAAGCACAGATCTGATACTGGGCACAGGCTCCTCTCTCTGTCCCTGGCAGAGAATCAGATGTTGGGCTATGTCCTCTCAGCTCATCTGTAGGGACATAATTTTGTACAACAGTCCTTTAGGCAACACAGCTCATTTAGGCTTCTTCCATGTTACCAAACTTGGGCTTAAGGAAAGACATAACCTCCATAACTATCTCAAACCCCACAACACTGAAACAGATTTAGAGCTCAGTAGGCACCAGTAGACAAGATAAGGGCTTCCCTCCTATCCATTCCATAGAGGCCAGGAGGAGAAAGGGTACTAAGATAGCAATAACATTATCCTTCACTTTTACTTGGTGCTGGCACTGGCCTGACCCAAATATCAAAGCCAAAGGGCTTCCCTTTGCTCTGGCTTCCAGACAAGAATCATCAGCTTACAGAGACGCTCTGTCCCACCGCCTCATTCTTTGCACTCAAACGTTTTGTACAAGGGGACATTTCCAAGAAACAGCCCTGCTATACCTTGGTAAGACAAAGACAATAATTCACTGTATAATTGTTATGGAATTACTGAGATTTTGCAAATCAAAAAAGCTGTGGACCCAGATTTGAAGACGTTGGCATTATCTGCCATTTGCTCTACAATTCCTACAGTTATGCATATAGTTATCTAAGTGAGTAGACACAGTATCCTTCAACATCTCTCCACAGCCCCAGCTCTTGAGCGCAAAGTCTAATAAGGGCCAATGTTGAGCTGGCAGCAGTTAATAATCACAGGGTACACAATGAAAGCTGAGCCATTCTTTCCACATGGAAAGCAACCTTTACCACTTGGGAAGGGCCTGTCAAAGCAAAAAGAAAATAAGTGCAAGCTACACAAGTTACCAGTCTTTCCAGAGAATTCCACAGGCCCAATCCACTTGAAGGCTGGTTTGCGTCCTCGTTCCTCAGTGACGTGAACTTTCTTGATCAAGCCTAGGCTGGTGAGAACGTTGGCAATATCATACAGTCTTCGTACCTTTGCTAACAACAAAACACAGAAATAGTTAAGACAGTCAGGTTTCAATGGATACAGTGTATAAGTAATTTCATTCCAGAACATCACCACAGCTTTCACAAATGAGGTGGGTAAAATCAAATTGGGATGCACTTAGGCCACCTCCTATGAAGCCTGCCATGCCAGCTCCCACCTCATTGTCACTGCTGCTTCATATGTTTGCTGCTCAGGTTTAAGCTCATCTACCTCATTTCGATGGAAATAGGTTAGGGAATGATTACACCAACAATTTTCCCAGAAAAGGCAGCTGCCTCCACGTGGGGTAAAGACAAGCTGGGGGCAAGAGGCACAAGAGTGCACAGCTGATCCAAAGAGGACACATGTCCATAATTTTTAAAAATTGTAACACATTCAGAAAAATCTCTGTGACTCTAGTAAACAACATCTTTGAGTTGACTATGATACCTACATGTTGCTCAGTTATACTCCTCACATTTCTCCTGATATTTGGGGTAGAATTTTAAGACTGAAGTGCAAGTACTTTATTTTAAAAGTACTTTAAAGACTTAAAAGTCTTTATCTTAGAAAAATTATTTACTAATGCTGAGTTTTTCCATGTTGTCCAAGGGATCGAGGTACTAATCCCCACTAACTGAAAAGCAAAATACCATCCAGCTGTGAAAGACTTCTGGGGTAAAAAGGAGAAGTAGCACATTTCTGCAGAGAAGAGAATTATTTCCATCAAATTAAACATCATAGTTCATTAAGTTCTGAAACATCATTCAGAGTAATACAGGAAACAGGGTTTAAGTATGAAAGAAAAAATCAACCAAAAAAAAAATAATTTCCTTCATTCTGAAGCTAAAACTTGGGAGATAATTGTCAAAGTGACTCTTCCCCATATCAAGCTCTATTTTCACAAACTGAGACTTGCAATTAAAAAACCCCAAACCATACTTCAGCAAAAGATTCATGAGTCGCTCTTGCTGTTACTTCCTGGTGTCAATTCAAACATGCCCCTGTTTTCTTTACTCACTGACTGATTCATTTGCCTCTCATTATGCAGCTTACTTTTAAATTTGCTGTGGTCCACTGTATCCTGGGTTTCTTCTATCAGTATCTTTGCTGCGATGTCCAGAGTGACTATCTTGGTCTTGGAGACAAGGAACAGCATGACAAACTTTTGGCTCATAATCCGCAATGACTTGTCCTTTCTGCTGTTTGCAGATGCTGTGTTACAAATAATACCCAAGCCTCTTAGCATACGTCATCCATCACAGCCAGAAAACTAGTAAGTAGGTTTCTCACGCGCAAAAGGAGCAAAGTATTTACTTGTCAGGAAGCAGAAATCTTTTGAAAGGCAGCTGAGTAATGCAGACAGAAGCGTCTCTTCAAAAGGCAATAAAAATTGCAGAAATAGCTTCTAGAAAGTCAGATTCCAAGACTGATGTTATGCTATGTTACACAGTTTTGTGCCACTATAATTTCGTGACTCCAATGGACTTTGTACCTTAAACCATTATGTGTCACATGGGCAGCATGAAACAGTGGACAAATGAAGATGGCACCTTCTGGCAGGATAAAGTGTTTACTGTCAGGTACAGGTGAGTAAAGAACTAGAGTATCTAGTAGAAGTTCTGCCAGTTTGTAGCACAGAGGGAAAAATCTGTCTTGAGACCTATGTTAGGAACAAAATAGAAGGAAGAATTCTGCACCCTCCATGGTGAATTCAGAACCTTTTTGGGAAGGATAATTTTTTATTATTTAATTTAAATGCAAAGCAAGGGAAAAAGTCACATGGTAAACTGAGAAAAAGATTTGTGTCTTTGTATTATCACACTCAACAGTTATCTTACCAGAGCTGCAATCTGGTTCTGAAAAGTCCAGTAATGGTCTGTCTTGGGAATGAGGAATAGTTTCCTTTTTCCGTTCTCCAAATTTGTACTCTAAGTCCTGCTCCTTGTGCTGGAAGGTCATTACCTCTCCATACTGCAGCTCTCCTGCTTCCTGAAGCATTTTCAGAGTTTGGCTGAGGTTGTGCCGGCCATGCCAACAGTACTGGTTCTTGGCCACACGGCTAACCAAGTGCAATGACTCCAGGACATTCACTATATCATAAATTCGTCTCCGTTCAACTCCTGTTTTAAGGTTGGGGAGGAAAGACATAGATGCTCATCAGATTTAATGTGCTGTTCAGCAAAAGCGAATAGAGAACTGGCTGTTCTCTAGTACTGAGTGTCCACAATACATTTTTCACTATTCATCTGGACACATCCATATTTGCACAATTAAGACCTGATTTATGTGTGGCCAGCCTCATTGTATGCTGCTCTTTGTCTATTTTCTTAACTTCCCATCCAGCCACGGCTTCAGTTTAAAGCACTTACACTGTGTTTAGAACTGATTGCAGTCTGCCCAGCCTTGCTCACTAAGACCTACCCAGACTGCCTTGAGGTTTTCAGAGCATTTTGGTCCTTCCTGACAGAGAGCTTCAGAGCTCACATAACTGGGCACAAGCCTGTGTGTAACAGAGGGCAGTAAAGGGTCTGAGCCTGGCACTGTCATGGTGTAGAGATAAAAGCCCCTCATATAGGAACTAGTGCGAGTGTGGTCCTCCACTTGCGTTTCCAAGGGCACAATTACTTTCACTTGCTAAGCAAGTACCAAGCAAAGGAGCATTAAAAACTTCACAGAGTGCAAAGCAGTGTAGGATGTGACCCACTGTTCCCAAATGCAGCAGAAATGAGTCCTTGGTGCTGGTTGGTTCTACACCTATGGGAAATCTATGAAATATGCCCAACTTGAGTTCAGCCTGACTGATGTGAGCAAGGCTGGGGACTGCACAAGAACAGGTTAGTGGCTCTGCTCACTGTTCCAAGTACTCATGTCCCGTGCTGTTTGAAGCATGGCTGTTATATATAACACAGGGCACTATAAGCTGGTGGCATCATCTGAACCTGAAATGCCCTAACAGTTAACATCAGCAGAGCAGAACAAGCGCTAGTTAGGGAGAAAGGTTTTGAAAGACTTCCCTGTGGAATGCAAGGTCTTGATGCATCTATTTACCCTTCTGGAGAATATGGATAATACTTACCAGCCTCATATGAAAATTAGGTGAAACAATTTATGAGTATTTCTTACAGTGTGGAAATCTTGGATTGAAACATACTCCAGAAAAACAAGAGTGCTACACATATCCTGGTGTTTTTCAGGCATCAGCATTTTTATAGCCCCCTTTTTGGCCTTTCTATAGTTCTTCAGTGAACAAAGCAATATACATTCATAGCAAAAGCTGTATCACAGCCATCATTTTTTACACAGAGAGCAGCAACATGTGAGTAATTTTGTTGTCGCTGAGGCAAGTGGATACAAGCAAGCAAGGAAGGGAAAACAAAGGGAGAAGGACAAACGCCCCCTCCTGGGAGGCAAAATTCCCAACAATAAGTTTTAAAAGAAAGTTTCTACCATTTAGGAAAGCAAGGTAACATCACTTCCAACACAAAATAAAGAACTATTCATGTTCAGCTGTACAAGGCTGGAGCACAAGCATCGCATGCAAACACATGAAGGAGTAACTGCAAAATCCCAAAGAATAATTAATTTTAAAAGTAATTTAACTATTTACCTAATCTGAATTCTATCCTATTTCCACTTCCCATTACCAAGGCAAATAAATGAGTATTTCAAGGCCTTTCTTAACAGAGTCATAGAGGACATCATTTAAACCTAAGATAACCTTGAGAACCATGAGATCTTGGAAGGCATAATGTCAGACATATTGCAGAAGTCAGGCAGTAAACCCAAATAATCTCCTACACCTAGTAGTTTGCAATCGTTTCCTCAAATGTTTCATTTTGACAAAATTTGTTGTTTATAAGTCCTCTTTCAGAGGTTTTTCAACTCTTGAGTCCTTCAGTGTTCAATAAATTGAATATTTAGGAAAGTAAAAGAGTTGGTAAACAGTTGGAGGCAAGATTTGTCCAGTGAAAAGTACTGTCAGAAAGTAGATTTCAAAATGGTAGCATTAACAAGCAGCAAAGACACTCAGGAATTTTAGGCATTTCCAGCTCTTGATTAGTATGATTAAAAGAGCATCCAGACCATGGGAAAGGCAGATTTTGAATGTAGTCTGTTAGAAGATGATCTCTGGAAGGCCCACCTGTTGGGTTACCCCAGGTGATCAGTTACCCCATTTTTGCAGGTATACATACCAAGAACTGAAGCCACTTCATCCAAAGAAATGGTAGTTTTCTCTGTTGACAATGGATAATTTGGATAGCGAGCTAGAAACTTTTGGCACAAAAGTCCTAAGCTTTTCTGTTTTCTGCTGGGCCTCTGCTTTTCAAATTCATCAACCGTGGTGTCGTCTACTATATCATACTGTTAAAAAATAAATGTTAACCCTTTAGTGCAGAGCTTTAAAAGCAAGACATAGTCAAGCGAGACATATTTCAGATGCTAGCAATATTTAAGCTCAGATTTTCTATTAAGGAAAAAAACCATGGACTTCTTGCAAGCACAGAGCACTTGGGTGACACGCAAGCTCTTTTTAATTCATCACACAAGATATCTACAGAAAAACTCTTATCTGCACTATCACGAAATAACGGTCATGCATAAGGAAAAAAAACAGTAATATCAAAAACCCAAGACTTGCAGATGGTAAGATCCTACTTGAAAAGAGTACTTCTTTTTGAGAGGAGAAGGAATATTTCCTCAAACAATTCTGGATCTAATAAACCAGAAGATGCAGAAGACATCAGAGAGTTCCTGCAAAACCTCTTTCAAAAGCTTTTGCTGCCCTTCACAGTGACTTTAGCACTTTAAGAAACCAGTGATTGGGGAAGGGTTGGGGGTACAATGCTAAGAGACCATAAAAGGCACTACCTGGTCTTTGAACCTTAAACTCAGTCAAACTGTTACATTAAGGAATTCTGTAAGATGGTCTGAATATGGTTTTTCTGTCTCTGAAGTGACAAAAAAAACCACAAAACCAACAAAACTGTGATGCCAAGAATGTACGAAGAGGTATGTTTATTTATTACAAAATGAGAATGATGGAGGGTTTTTCTGGTAACCTTGGGGTTTTCTTCTGTTTCAAAAACGGGAAAATAAGTTTTGCCCTCTGGCAAAGAAAAGCTGAGGATGGTGGCCACATTTCCTTGAGTATGGGATCTCAAACCGTCCTTTGCTAGTGACTAAGTGACCTTGTGGCAGGCTGTTGCTCTGATAGAATTCTTTGAGTTTTATATGTTATCAAAATAGTAGTATTCTTACAGTAACACTTCTACTTCTTTTATAAGTTACCTTTCTAAGCAAAGAAGATTATTAAGTGTAAGTTTTATTAACTAGAAAATATTTGAACTCTTTATAGTAGTCACCCCAAAAATGCTGTGTGATCTTAGCAGCTTGGAGTGGTAATGAAGTAATCTTTAACATCAACTATTTTTTACTTACTGGATGCTATGTTAGGAATGATCTTTCGTTATGACCATGCAGAATTCTCTAGACTACTGTAATCACTGTACTTGCTGTAAAACTACACTTCCAGTGTGATCTGTGGCCTATCAAATGATGCTTCTCAGTAGGAGGACCCTCAAACTAATTTCCTGTCACTGAAATCACCAGGGAAGGGTATTATACAGGAAATAATCCAGGAGAGGGAAAGTAGTGGTTGCAACAAAAAAAGAGTACGAAGGAAGAAAACTGTAATGATGCTTACTACAACCTGATGTCATTTTCTCCAGGGACAGACTTCCCAAAGTGAGGACAAGGATCAACACCTGCATTGCCCAAGTCTCGGCAAGTAAAAATCTTCCTAACACTTGACCACTAGTCTGGGGGCTGGGGTGGAAAGAGGGAGAAAGCTTTCAGCTGACCACTTTGCAGGGTTGTTGCGGACAAGGTATAAGATTTGAAAAGCATGCTCTTCCATTGTTGAATTTATTTTTGAAAATGATGCCTGTTTAAAACTGATCTGGCAATTTACTTTCCAATGTGGTTCAGAAGTACTAGGGAAAATGGAACATTTAAACTCTACTTCCTTCACTGTCCTTTTAAGCAGTATTCAGGCTCTTGAGGGGTCTCAGGTCAGTTACTAGTAAGACAGTTGCTTTTAGTCTTTTGATGTCCTACTGCTCAGCCAGTGCTGTGTAGGTAACTGTCCTTGGGAGTGTCTTATAATTCTGCAGTTTTCCATAGGGAGCAAAGGATTGCTTGGAAGAAAACTGAGGGACAATTTAAGGAAGGTCTGATTCCTAACTGAACATAAGGTAATTGTGTTCTGAGTCTCACCTGTAATGAATCCGGCGTGTCACTCTGCTCACTGTTTTCTATGGGTCTGAAGAGCTCTTTTTTCTTCTCTCTGTCCCTCATGTCAGGGCTAGCAGCACTAACGAGCATCTTCAGGTTAGCAGTAGGGGTCCAGGGATCAGGCTGAGGTCTGTCAATGATCTTAACAGGTGTAATTGGATTTCTTTCCGGCGTGCAGCCTTTTTGCTTCGATAGATCAATTGGTTCATTCTTAATTGGAGTCTTTGGGGCCATCCTGGATCGATCAAATATGTTTTCCTATTAAAAACAAAGTTCTTTAGACACAACAGGAAACATTCCAACAATCAATTTCACCGTTCTTATGAAGGTAATTGTAGTGACTCATGCCTTGATACTCATAGATATATTTAGCACAGTTCTTCTGCCTTTGTTGGAAGTGGTAAAATATTCTACATGCTGCTGTACTGCAGGAAGTGTATATGAGATACTGCCTTGAAATACAGAACCGGAGGTCAACGAATGCAATTTGTGGCCTATTAGGCTTTTAAACTCTGACTGTTATTACAAGACATCATTGCCCACAAACATAAATCACCAAATCGCAGCAAAACTGAAATAATGCACTGTTCATATTACACTTATCAAGAAAACACACTATTCTGTTTGAAAGGTCCCTAGTTAAAAGCCATGCTGGGGATGCAGCTCAAACTGTCATAAAATGTCAAACTGAAATGGATGTAACTTTACGTGCAAGTGAGAAAAGTTTTGCGTCTGCACTGTCTGCTGCTCAAAGAAACAAAGAAAATCTTCATAACTGTTCCTTGACTACAGCTAAGAGCTGCTAGAAGGAAAAGTCTAATTCATCAGCTGATCTTTATCATTCCCTGAATGAAGCTCAACTCCTTCCAGTCCCTAGCTGCAATCAAACTTTTTCCATATTTCCTCTTTGATCCAATTTTACCCCTTTCCCTTATTTCAAGAATTATCACTACAGATCAACTCATTTCAAGGGACTGACTGAAGGAAGCATCAGTGGTATCCTTAAGCTGAGATCTGTTTTTTGAGCAGCAAGAAACACTACTTCACTCTAGCCTATTAGTGTAAATAGCTAATGAAGATTCAAGGAATTAAGTAAAGAGGATGCCATATTGGCTTTCTTTGCAGGATATCAAAAACTGTGACCTAAATATCCTAAGCCTGGTACAGAACAGGACTTCCAGAAATACCCATGCAGAAAGTTGCACTGTTTCTTCTTGCCCAGGGAAATCAATGTTCTGTTTAGATAGTTCAGATATCACTTAATTCCTCTTAGTACCCTATAAACAGGACACTGTTTTCTGGAACTCTAGCTAATATTGTTCAGCGGTTTCTAGATTTACTATGCACCTTGAGTGAAGTGAGACAGAAAGCAAACTGAACAGACTATCATCAGAAACCTAGAAGAGGTTATAATTTGCTGTAATGGGCAATGAAGCCTTTGAAATCACAGTAAACTGCTTTTAATCTAAAATTCAGGTTTGAAGTTATTAACTCTTCAGTGTAACTGTGGCTTTTTGGTCTCAAATTGAGCAAGTCTTCCTGTTCAGATTAAGATTACTGCTTCATTTTTTTGGAAATTAGTTTTAAAAGTCTAACATGACAACTTTGAGGCTGGATATTTTGTGTTGCAACAAATCCAACTCAGAAATGGCAAAAAAAGCCAATTAATATTAAATATTAAGTTATACTGGTTTGCTGCAAGAACTTTCCTAAGTTTTGCCTTTTCTTTAAAGTAATTTAACTATTCACTCGCTGAAATAGATATTTAAATAGGTGATGCCAAAAATCATCCTAACAGGTACAGTCTAGCTAGAAAGGAGAAAAAAGTTTTAGTAACAATTGAAACTGGCTTTTACTAGGAGCAGTTTTGTAGCACTCAAACTGGAAACAAATTTGGCACATCAAAAGCACTGTTCTCTGAGCACTGATGAAGAGCACTTCTGCATATGTTCATCTATGAATGACCCAAAAGGATATAATAAATACATCTCATTTTACAATTAACAGTCAGCCAGTTGTAACTTACTATACTGTGATAACTAGGGGTCAGTTTAGAGGCCATGGTACTTCTTAGAATGTATGTTTACATCATGATGGCGCTCAATATATTCTCGCAATTTCACGTTTGGCAGTGAATCAACACTTAAGGAATGGAGAAAGTCTACCTTCCCCTCCAGTTCCTGTTCACTGTTGCTAGTGGTAATGGAACTGCAGTGGGGGCAACTGAAACTGCTGTTTCAGCACCTCAAATTTTCATGTTTACACAAATATCACAGTGAAAAAAGTTGTGGTTCTACATGAGAAGCATGTCTACTCCTTTTCAGATCTTTATTTCCTACTATCATGATTACCTACTAAGGTAAGAAACACTTTTACCCTCTCTCCCTTTTTTTTCAGTAGCTGCAATGCTACACCATTTCCATCCATCTGTATTGCACAAAACTGCAAGGGCAGTTGGTGGAAGTATGAGATTGACCTTGATCCAAGCAGAGATAGCTTATGATTACAAGACAACTGGAAAGGCTTAATGAACTTACTACGTAAGCAAGAATTCAAACAAATCTGAGATAACAGGAGTGGAATCTGACAAGAACTATGCAATCTTTGGAGGACTCAGACTGAGCATGGGCAGCAGGTCATGAATTGCATCTAGTTCAGGAGACATTACTGAGCAAGGTTATGCCCAAGACTAGATATCTTGTCTCCTGGCTGGTGAGGCAGTAGGGGAACAATGAGCTTGTTTCTCCTGAGTGGCCCCTACTCAGCCTCTTGACTTGAGAACACGGCTTTATGTATACAGACCAGAAGGCAAGCAGAGTGGACATGTGCATATGCACAGCCAAAGTGGTGCTAAATAACAGGACCATACAATTCCCATGTCAAGTTAGGGCTGGTGGTTCTTACCTTTAGAATGGTGAGTTTCTACAAGAGCCCACCACCTTTCCACATGGTAGCCATTGGGATGCTTGAGATCACTTAGTGAGTTTGACTTAGGTGAAAGCTAAAGTGTTTCCCTAGGAGTTAGTGCCAGAGTGCAATAACTTCACTTACTGACAAGGGTGGCATGACTCGGAGTTCTTTCACTGGATTGTCCCTTTATCTTTAGGGTAGCGTTGGACACCCCAGTGCTCCAAGTACTCACAGGTAAGATGCTGCTGTGCAGACCAGCATAGCAGGGTAGAGTAGGTCCGATGGGCAAACCCCAAACGCTGCCCAGGGGAGCGAGAGGAGCCCGAGCCAGGGCCCGAGCCATCTCCCAGCCTCCTGGATCGTGGCCCTGCACTCGCCCGCCGGTCCCGCCGCCCTCCTTCCCTCCATCCCTCCCTCCTCTCCGCACACTGCCCGGGCCGGCGCGGGGCTCCGGCGCAACGCGTGCAGGGAACTCGCGGCGCCGGGCACCGACCGGCCCGTGCCCGCGCCCGCCCGCTCACCTTCTGGGCCGCTTCGGCGCGGCCCCGCCGCCCCGGCCGGGCGCTCGCCAGATCCCGCAGCGCCAGGACGCTCACCTCCATCTGCAAAGCGAGAAGGCGCCCTTAGCCCGGCCCTTGTGAAGAGCCGCTCCCGTCCCCGGCGGGACGCGAGGGGAGCGCGGAGCCGGGGCTGCGCTCCCGGGCAGTCGGGCAGGGAGCGGGGCAGGGAGGGGGAATGAGGGAGGGCTGGGAGTCTCCGCGGGCTCCGCGCCCTCACCGCGGCCGGAGCCGGGGCGCGCGGGGGGCGCGCAGCTGTGCCGCTCCCGCCAGGCGCCCTCAGACATCGCTTTACAATCCGGCCAATCAGGCGCGGCCGCCGGGGAGCCCCGGCCGCGCCGCCGGCCAATCAGCGCGCGGGCGGGCGGTGCGCGGCGTCGGGCGCGCGGGACGGGGCTCCCGCCCGCGCGGGGCCGTTTCGCTCCTTTTCTTGTCGCTGCCCGCCCTCCCCCGCGCGCGCTCTTCCCGCCGCCGGCCCCCGCGCCGGGCGGGAAAGGGGCGGCGGGCGTCTGTGCCGGGGGGAGCCGGGCTGGCTCCTGCCCGGTGCCTCCGGATCCGTCCGTAAATTTGAGAGAGGGGACCAAGGGCTGAGCCGGCGGCAGGCGGGTGCCGCCTCGGTCGCCCGGTCACCGGCTCGCAGAAAGCGGCGCGTGGGTGTCCGCGCCGGGGCAGCTCCGCAGCCCGGGCTGTGGTCGTGCGGCACGGCAGCCTTGGGCAGCCCGGACAGGCTGTGATCCTCCACCGACAGCCCCTGAAACGAGCCTGCTGCCGGGAAGGTAAAGCGAGCAGGCGCCATGGGTAGCGGTCTGGACACAAGAGACTTTTCGCTTTCTCCTCATATCAGCCTGCTCTGTGGTTTTCCCTCCCTTGGTACCTCGCAGCCTACCGACATAAGGGAAGAACTGGGAGAGAACCTTGTCCGAAGTTAACACATCAAATCCTGGCAGCCTGTGGAGCTGTGCAGTGATGAGTTTTCAGTTGTATCTGTTTTGACTATGCAGACAATATTAAAAAAAGGATAGGAAATTGTCAAAATCATAGCTTTCTACTGTGCAGAACTACTTCAGACCTGAAAGTGATTGCTCTAAGCTTGAGACCCTTTCTTGAGAAATTTGCTTTGTGCAGTGTAATTAACTTTGCTTTTTAAAGTGCGTTTGTACTTAAGATTGTTTTGTTTTGTTATGATAATGGCAGACATGCAGTTGCATTATTCCTGTCTTGTTTTGTTGTGAGAGGGTTTCCTTCTCAATAGTTCATGAGTTAGTAATGAGCTGTCACAGAAGAAAAAATCCAATGCACAGTTCTGATTATAAAAATACTAATTTGGTAATTTTTGAGGAACATACAAACTTTCTTTTCAGTAGGGATGTAGAAAACAAATAGATACTAAATCTCTTGCATTAACTGTAATTTATTTGCTTTTAATGTACTCTGATTTATTTCTTTTCAGCAAGTTCCAGTATACCGCAGTTTGCTGAAGAGATTGAAATATAAACTCTAAAAGAACCTCTTTTTATAAAAAAAACCCACAAAACAACCAAAAACTATACAAAAAAGCCCTTCAAACTTTTTAAGCCTTAGTCTTCCTATTGTCTCATCATCATCATCATCATCATCATGGCTAGGCTTCAAGAGTGAAGATTTGGGAAGGGCACTACCCATGTTAGTTACAAGCGCGTTGGTGGCTAAAAAGGCCAATACGAGATAGACATGTCCGGTTGCAAAAGGCACAGCAGAAAAACTCCTTAGGTGGTATATTCTGCAAGACACGATTCTTTCTGTGTTGTCTTCTCAGGAGTGATCCTGTGTGCTTTCCTATTGTCTAGAGGAACATTAATTACCTAACTGCAAATATGTATCTTAGTAGGTATTTGCAGATATGTAGAGACATTTCTAAGGTGTAAACTATTACTGCTGCTGTCACTCACAGGAGCTCTGAAAACAGACTCATGAGAATTGTAAGTTATGCAGAGTCATGGAAAATCTGAACAAGAACCTTGCTTTGCGGACGTGCCCAGGCATGCACTCTAGGCTGAGGTAAAGAAGTTGAGAAGTGAGTTTAGCAGCTAAGTTGCTTGTGTGCTGAAGTCCCAGTGATAGGAAATTGCCATCTGGCCCCTTTAGTCATCTACTTAAACTAAAGTGACATAGAAAAATATGTTCTCAGATCCTTATCTTAGATCTCTCACAGGAATTGTGTATCCATTGTCAATTAATAACACCTATTATAAGGTATTACATGCAGTGAAAATTTAATAGGTCTAACTGCATCTGCAGCTCTAGCACAGAGACTTTCTGGTTAAGACTTTAATGGTGCTTAGGACCTTAATATTTGAGTCACTTGCTGAAGTATCATGGCAAGTGCATGTAGAAGGTCATTTGATCATTACAATGATTGCTTCTGGCCTTTGAAATCTGGTAATTTATAAGCCATTAATCAAAATATCCCTATGTTGGCATGAGACCTGTGAGGCCTAAGTCCTAATACCTGTCAACATCAACTATAGGCTGTGTGGGCAATGGGGCACGTTCTGCTTGAGATATTACTGACTGGAATGGATCTGGGGCCTTAAATGACACTCAAGACTTGTGACTTTTCTTACTTTAGGTTAAGGATGCCTCTGAATGTAAATTGTGTTACTATTAAAGCTCTACAAGTCCTCAAGGGAGAACTAATTTGAATCAAGTTTGACACCTTCATTTAATTTTGCTGTGGTTTTACATGCACAGTATTCCTGGCAGCAGAACCATGTACTGCTTGAAGGACGCTGGCTGAAATTTATGTAATGGCTGTTCTGGAAAAGCCATAATCTGTTGACGATGAGACGAGTGAGTCAGATCTCTGATGGGCTGGAAGCTTGTTAAGTGAAAATCATCTCCAGAAGGTGTTGTGGAGCTCAGCATGAGGATGAGAAGCAAAAAAGCAGAGTTGGAGGGTGAGAGGCGTCACTTCTGTGCTTCAGGAGGATGCTGGAGCCCACTCTGGCACTGGGTACAGTAAGGCGTATGAGTCACATACATAGACTAAGGTGGGAGAAGTGAGACATTGCACCACATGGGCAGCTGTGGGACCTGCAGTGGGTGTGCAGGGACACTGGGTGCTGGTTTAGTCTGAGGAAATCATGAGTATTTAGCCTGGAGAAGCTCCTTTCATGGAAGGTATTGGCAATGATTTGGATTCTTCTGTATAGGAATTCTTCTGTAATATGGAAGCAAGAATGTTCAGAATTAACATATTAATATGAAGCTGTTACAAAAAGTGAAGAACATATATAAAATAAAAATATATTTTGTTATTTTTATATGATTTTATATATAAATATATTTGCTAAGCAATGCTAATCTTTTCCATAAGATGAATACACAGTATTGTAATGCATTTAATTCTTTGTTCAGTGAAATAAACAAAAATCCAGACCTCTGACAGTGAAATGCAAACCCTAACTTGTAAACTTGTGAGTTAATCATAACAAAACTATGACACTACATTTCCTTTTCTATCTGTAGGAGCTGAAAGAAGGTAGCTGATTATCAGATAAGATTAATTGTTGCAGCCATACACACATATATCATAATATGCTCCAAGATGATTTTTACATCTATCTCTATATGCACAGGTAATCTACTACAACTGGCAGGAATAAGTTAACAAATTGACTACTAAATTTAAACTCAAGTGCCTGTTCTTGAAGGATTTTTTTATATAATTTTTTTACAGGACCAAAAACCACTATCTGATTATTTATGATTTTGAATGAATGATACATGGACTAATATATATATTTTATTTAACATGAATATTATTAAGAATTAAGCATTCCCATTCATTTCTTTCTATTTGTTTCTAGACTTGAAAATACAATATTTTGTGCAAGGTAGCAATGGAGGTGCCAATTCTTTGTGATAGAAAGGCAATAACTTTGGCACAGGAGATGGATAAAACCAAATCATATCAATGTGTTCAGCAGTAATTTTCATCTTGGAATAGAAAATAGTTTTTAAGGTCTTTAAACCTGTATGACTTCTCGTAATGCAAAAAATGATGGGCTAAAGACCCAATATTTCTTCTCTTTTCTCTCCTCTTCCCAGCTACCTTTTTCTATGCACTCAGTCATGATGGAAAATTATATTTCTCTGTCTGTTTTGGCTGATATTTGAAATTTCAGCTCGACAGCTAGGAGTGAGGAAGAGACAGATCCCCATACAGATCAAATTACGAGCCTTTATTTCCATTAAAAGCCAGATCGAGTCACCCAGTGGCTGAGTCATCAGGGAATCTGTACGCCGGTGCTCTCATCAGTGAAGGTAGTGGCATGCCCGGTATCTGTTGCTGCTTGTTTCCCAAGCTTCTGCTGGCTTAGCTGTCATCTCCTCCCTGCAGCAGCTTGGAAGTTATCACCCTTCAAGGACCTCAGGCTGCCTAGGGCTAGGCGTGTTCTGCACTGGCATGGGCACTTGACATTCAAGAACAGCCAGAAGAGGTTGCATCAGGAGTGATTCTATGGACATGTGGCATCAATAGCTGTGGCTAAAATACAGAAGCAGGACTGGGAGTGGGACCTGGACCCAGCAAGGCCCTTCTCCCACCAATGTGCTTTTAAAGTTTGCATTCACTATGATGCAGAGCCTCCGCTCTGAGAGGAGGGACAAGTAAACTACAGCTGGGTGGCTCAGTTAGATGACAGGTAAGATATGTACATTGAAAACTATTCCAATAGAGGAAGGCATTGAATGAGTCTCCCATTTTCTGAGTGCTGTAGTTGCTTAACTGCTCTACCAATATCATTGCTTTGTCCCTTGACTCTGTCTTATCTATAAAAATAGTAGGTGATATCCCTGGACTCAAATCAAGGAAGGCGCTGATGATGCTTAACCTGAGCCTACAAGTTGGTAGAAGGGCTTCAGATCTTTGGTATTTCCCATTGCCTAATTCAGGTGCCATCCTGCTGAGGGTTGCAGATTCACAGGAGGCAGCTGACTGTTTGCCTAGTGGATAGTGTAGGCAGGCGCTCCAGCTGGTTGGAAAAATCCCTTCCAGCAGTGGAGCAACTGGCATGGCCATGCCTCGGTCCTTTTATGGGTCTGATGTCAAGAAACCTGCCAAAGGTCACATAAGGAAGGAACTGGCTCACTAAATCACATGGCCTTTGAATCAGCTTTGCACCTGAAAATAATTTTCAACTGCTGCTGTTAAAAAATCCTTCACAAAGGATTGCATTGCACTCCTGATGATTATTGCATACTGAAATTAAATTGCTGTTTGCATATTGAAATGAATGTTCAGGTCTCTGTAAGGTTCCAATTTCATTACTCTAAGTGGGATATAGTTTGCTTAATGTCCCATACCATAAACCTTCTCTACTAGGGCTCAAGTAAATAATTTTTCATTAAAAAGAATTGCAAAAAGAATCAATGTGTTTGGTGCAAAACAGTTTTAAAGTTATTAAAACAATTACTGAAATATTACATGGTGACACCAGAAGGTCACCATGATAGTTGGTTGAAGCCCTATCTTCCTGCACATCATATAATATCTTTACCCTGGACAGCCCTTAATCTAAAAGGTAAGGGTCTATGGATATCTTTCAGGTGGTTGCTATATCAGAGAGATGCTGTGTGCAAACTGTCCTCTTAGGTTACCTTTAGTGAAAAGTGCTTAAGTACCTCTGCTTTGTTTGTTTAGATTCATCCTAAGATGAATCAGGACCATACAGCATAGGATGCTATTCAGACGTGAGACCATACACTTCCCATGCAGCTGCAATCTCCATTGGTTCAAATTAAAAGTCTAGAGTTCTTTGTTTCTTTTGTGGAATATCAAGAAAATACTGATACACGACCATTCCTGCCAAAAATTTACAGGAAAAGATTTATTGTTCCATAAAACTGTCAGTGGTTTAACTCAAAGAAGGATGTACTCTGTGCTGTAAATATTCAAAACTGCTCTCTAGTGATTATTTACTATTATTTCATTGTGCAGAATGGTTCAGCAGCGCTAGTTTCCTCCATGGACCTGCTACCTGAAAGTTTAACTATTAAATGGGCAGTGAAATAGAATTCCGAGTATCTTCTTACAGATAAATGGTTTTCCTTCATGATTTCCTGCCCAGAAACAGGAAAACTGCATCCCTTAATAATTAAAAAATTTCTTTTGAGACCAACATGGAAAATATGAATTTGAAAACCAGATCTTTACCTGGAAATTATTATCATAAATATTATAACAGAAGCCTCAATATGACCCTAGTGATGTGATACCCAGGGAATTCTGTAAGACCATTTACAGTCAGTGATACAATCTATCCACAAAATACCCTCCAGTGGAGGAACAAAATCAACCGATTGATAGGCATGACAGAAAAAGAAAGTCTCATGCTTCTTAATTTTTTAGCACTGCAGTCCTGGCCGAGACTGACATATACACTCCTGACTCGTTTCATTTCTCTGCCCTGTACTCTTTGATCTGATATGATTGTCCCTAGATTATAAAGCCAGAGGGACCATTAGATCATCTGGTTTGACCTCACCCGTGTTGAAGGCCATTAAAATTGCATTCATTACCCACGTATTGATCCCAAGGACTTCTGCTTGGCAAAAGCTTGTGTTCCAGAGGAGCATGTGGTATTGATCTGAACACAACAAAAGACTGTGAATCCATCATTTCCACGATTATTATTTTAGATATTATCCAATTGTCCTTATTTGTTTTTTTTTTCCTTATTTCTAATTGAATTTTGTCTGGCTTAAGTTTTAAGTAATTAGTTCCTGTTATGCTTTTCTACCTTAAACTGCAAGGCCTTTCAAATATTGCTTTTTCCCATTGCAATAATAAGCAGGTCACCTCTTGCTCATTTTAAGAAACTCAGAATAAGAACCTTCACTTCTCCCTAGAAGCTATTTTTTATTTTTATGAAGCAGATAATTTTGACTGCCATCACGCAGCACGTACAGGACAACAAGGGGACCAGGCCCAGACAGCATAGGTTTAGGAAAGGCAGGTCCTGCTTGACCAACGTGACCTCCTATGACAAATTAACCTGCATAGTGGATGAGGATGTTGTGGATGTTGTCTACCTAGACTTCAGTAAAGCTGTTGACACCATTTCCCACAGCATTCCTCTGGAGAAATTAGTTTCCCATGGCTTGGACAGGTGCACTGTTTGCTGGATAAAAAGCTGGCTGGATGACCAAGCTCAGGAAATGGCGTGAATGAAGATACATCCAGCTGGTGGCTGGTCACAAGTGGTGTTTCCCAGTGCTCGGTACTGGGGCCGGTCCTGTTTAATATCTTTTTTGATGATCTGGACGAGGGGATCAAGTGCACAGACAAAGGAGTGTTGATCTGGAGGGTAGGAAGGCTCTGCAGAGGGATCTGGACAGGCTGAATCAATGGGCTGAGGCCAATTGTATGAGGTACAACAGGGTGAAGTGCCGAGTCCTGCATTTGGATCACAATAACCTCCTGCAGTACTGCAGGTTTGGGACAGAGGTGCTGGTTGACAGCAGCTGAACATGAGCTAGCAGTGTGCCTAGAAGGTCAATGGCATCCTGGCTTGTATCAGCAATTGTGTGACCAGGAGGATGAGGGCAGTGATTGTCCCCCTGTACTCAGCACTGGTGAGGCCACACCTTGAGTACTGTGTCCAGTTCCCCTCACTACATGAAAGATGTTGAGGTGCTGGAGCATGTCCAGAGAAGGGCAGTGGAGCTGGTCAAGGGTCTGGAGCATGTGTCTTATAAGGAGTGGCTGAGGAAGCTGGGGTTGTTTAGCCTGGAGAAAGGAGGCTCAGGGGAGACCTTATCGCTCTTATTGTTAAGCAGTCTTTATCTCCTATATGACAACCCTGCAAATTTTATCAGTTTTTAATTTTTGTCTTTGTTTAAAGTTTGCACCTGCTGAGAAGATACCAGGCAGCACTGTTCTTTTACAGTATGTTTTAAAGGCTTGCTGCTTTGGCAAGTTACCATGCATCAGCAAAACTGTCACTGGACTCACTGCCCATCAACCTAGTATGGAAAGGAGAGCAATTCCCACTGGTCCCTCATGTTATATATGCGCTGTGCTTAAACAAAACTACCTGGCTGGTGCCAGCTTCTGTAAGGCAGGGCTACCAAATTAGATAAAGAAAATCACCTAATAAAAAATGGGGAAAATTTCTGCTGCCAGCAGGACTGAAGAAGCTCTTAAACATTGATAAGGAATTGGTAAGATCCAAACTTAAAGAGCACCTTAGGCAGATTTCAGCCTCTAAAGTAGAATGTTTTTGCCAAGACAGCCTCTTGTGACTACCAAACAGCAATTGTGACCACCAAATACCAGAAGTCAGCACTTCTGCAGAAGGAGATCTAGGGTTTTCACCTGAGCAGTTCCTGCCATCTGAGAAGATATTTGGCTAGAGCCAGGGCTGAAACTGGGCTACCTACCCCATGACCATCAGCTGTAGTTACTGTCAATAGCTAGCTCTAAACTGATACAAACATATTTATATGGCAAGTACAGCGAAATGTGTTTGCCTTTTGTAGTGGGAGTGAGTGATAATACACTGTTTAGGCACCTGGGGATGTCAATGCCAACTTACAGGTCCTTGACTCTCAGAGTGGAATCCGAAATCCAGTGCTAGTCACATTCAGCATTTGCAGAGGTAGGTGCCATACTGAAATGTAAAACCCATGTGCATAGTGGGAAGCCCTTTTCACCCAGACAGCAGGAGATAATAAGGACAAGGCTGAGCCCCTAAGTGTAGTTATACAGAGGTTTCTGTCCTGTGTGATAGAGCCTGGTGCACCAGTCTTCAGAGCACCTGAACTTTGGGGTGAAGTCTTGGAACTCAAAAGTGTACATTGCACAGGTGCTCTGGTGACTATGTGTCACATTATCTTGAGATTTTGGTTTCAGAAATGTATTGTCTGGATGTTGAACAAGCTGGTGTGATGCCATCTGACCCTGCACTCAGGCTAATAAACCCATATTTTTAGCCTCCTCCCTTCCATCATGGGTGAAGTAGTATTCAGAACTACTATCGCTTATGTAACTTTTCTTTCTTCCATGCCCCTACTCTTCCCCTTTGCCCCAAGACCACTAGCCAGTTTGCTTGAAGCTGCCCTAGATCTGTCACTTTATATGCAGTGATATCTCTACTACTTTTCAATATTTTATTTCTTAGAGTTCTGAGCAAAGAGTATGAAGAACCATGGTTCTTCAGGGGACTAATTGCAATCTGGCAGAGCAGTCATGCTTACTGGCTGGACTGTTTCCACCCAAAAGCATTGTTTCCAGGCTATAGTGTGGAGCAGGGCAGATGTACTCCTTCAGGGCTATCCCTGGGGTAATGAACTAGCACTAAGATGGTTCTGCACAGAGCAATGTGGTGTATCTCCACCTGTGGTGAGCTCAGCCTGTAATCCAGATAAATTGCCGATAAGTAACAGAGGAGAGCTGGCTACATATCTGAAGTCCCATACAACTGTGTTTTTAAAAATAATGACAGTTAAGGAAAGCAATGATCCAGCATTACATTTGATAGATAGTAGGGGCTTATTTGACCTGCAAAGGAAGGAAGACATTTAGCACCTTCCAGAAGCAGACCATAAATCTCTAAGTATTCATAAGGATTCAGTATTATACTTAAAATGCACTTCAAGGAAAATAGAAGCTAGCTAATACTTATGGTTAGCACATGAAAGCTGTAATTTACCAAAATTTCCTCCCCAGTATGAAAGGAAGCTTTTGGAAGTGAAATAAATACCTATTTGTAATGATCCTGTCAGGGCTAGAGAACAGGATAACATTGTTATCTTATATGTTCTTATATTACAACACGACTTAAAGATTTCTCTAAATACATTTCCATGTCTCTGAGGTTTGTAAGCCAAGAGTAATATTTTCCTCTTTCTCTGGTGTATGAATGAGGTTGTTTTGGCAGGGGTCAATCAATGCCATAAAATTAACACTAGAACCCCAGCCTAATAGGGTTTAAAATGCCAATATAGAATGGAGGTATGAGACTGTTAAAAACCAAGTACCATTTGTCTGATGCTCAAGACATGCCCTACAAGCCTCGCAAATCAACTGGGGAACTGCTAGGAATTTGGTGCATTTTAAGACTCAACTTAGTACAACAGCTTGTCAGTCACAGTGCAAGCCCAGAAGCCCATCTACTGTGTAGACTGTTGCTCTTTGTGTTTCCCTTTTTGCATTTCTTTATTCAGTACACTAAAGGCAAAGTCACAGGAAAATATTCTCTCTCATCAACCAGTAAAATTTCCAAGTGAACCGTTCTTGAATGTTTTTTAACTTACCAATTGTGTGCTTAAGCTTGATATAGTTCATACAAAACAAATGGGAAATAAGACATTCTGCTAGATCCCTTGGAATGTGTTTTGAGCAGTGGTTTACTAGCAAGATTGTCAAACTCAGTTATTTATATCTTTTTAGAAAAATACAAACAATACCTCTCTTGGAAGCAGAGATGACATTGCCTTCTCTGAAATACAAATATGGCATATGCCCTGTGGGGAAGATGATAACAAGAAATCAAAGGAAGGACAGAGAAGGAAATCACTTAGATTGGGTCTGGTCAGGCCTATGGGCTGCAATCAGCTTGTGTAAACACAGTATCCATTTTATTAAAGACTTCCATGTACAGACAATCTGTCGGTTATAGGAAGGGTACCAGATGCAGAGAGGTTACCTTGAGCAAAGCTGTACAACATTCATGTTGCCCAGCAATGGTCTTAGTGCTGATGAGTATAGGGGAACATAGGAATGACCATGTTAGACTAAGACAGAAGTATGTCCTGCTCAGTCTCTATGTCTTACAACTAGAAGTAGCCTCAAGTGAAGTACATAAAATCAGAATATACAGGAATTGATCTTTTCCCTGATCATTCTTCCCAGATCTAGCACTTTCAGGAACTTCCTGAGCAAGCATTTGCATCTAGACAGTCATGTTGAGCAGCTACCTCTGAACTTAGCCTGCACAAACTCAGTTTTGAACTCAGCTGCACTCTTGGCCACCTCAGTGTTCTGTAGTGACAAGTTCCACACTATAATTACACAGCTGGAAAGTAATTTACTTTGAAATATGCTGTCTTCTGACTGAGTACAAAGGTTTCTTTACATTAAGCTGTAGGTTAAGATGGTAAAAATGAACAAATGAAAGGTCTGCTGTACCACTATAAGACTGATCTCCAAGTGTGTTAATACTGCTAGTTGATTTGCAGGTGTAAATTGCATATTTACGTGACAGTGCTGTTCTTATTGCCCAAAGCCCTCTAGAGTATATGAATGAGATGCTGTGTTTGAGCTGCAGTGTGTGCAACCAGAGGCTTCTGGTTCCTTTGAGAATTCAGTTATAGCATGAAACTAATCTCTTTCAACTGCTTTGATTGAGCAGGTGAAAAGTGAAAATAATTATCAAATCTGTGGCCCCTCGTAATCACGTGAAACCTCCGAGTATGCCTGCAGTAGAGCTTGTTAACATAGTTTGCAATCATCTGAAATGAGGCAATGCTTGAAGTAGAGAACAGTGCTTTCCTCTTGAACAAGTTTTCCTCTTGAATGGCTGGAAGGCTGCAAAGAACAGGTAGTCAATCATTCATGGCTAGGCTTCATGAACGAAGATTTGGGAAAGGCTCTACCCACATTTGCTACAAGTGCGCTGGTGGCTAAAAAGGCCAATACGAGATAGACAAGTCCGGTTGCAAAAGGCGCAGCAGAAAGACTCCTTAGGTGGTATCGGCAAGACATGATTCTTTCTGCGTTGCCTTTTCTCCTCGAGAGCAATCTTGCGTGCTTTCTCAAAGGCATCAGCAGCGTTATAGATGGTGTGTCTCCAGACCTCCCGATCGGAGGCCAGAGTAGACCAGTTATGTTGATCAATATGGCCGAGGCTGAGATGTTGTTTCAGGGAGTCCTTGTATCTTCTCTTCGGGGCTCCTCTCTTGCTGCAGCCGGTGGCAAGTTCACCATAAAGCAGGATCTTAGGGAGGCGGTGGTCCTTCATCCTGGAGACGTGTCCTGCCCAGCACAGCTGTGTTCTCAGCAACATGGCCTCAATACTTGTGATTGCTGCTTGTTCTAGAACAGATGTATTGGTCACATAATCTGACCAGTGGATGTTTAGGATTGTGCGGTGACAGTGTTGATGGAAGCGTTCTAGGAGTTGCAGGTGGTGGCGGTAGATGACCCATGATTCGGATCCATGTAAAAGAGTGGACAGCACAATGGCTCTGTAAACACTGATCTTTGTACTTTTCTTCAAGTGTTTATTTCGCCAAACTCTTTTATGGAGTTTTCCGAAAACACTATATGCCCTTGCTAACCTGTTGTCTATCTCTCCGTCAATGGTAGTCAATCACATGCCTTTAAAAAAAAAGCCATTCATATTCACTGCAAGCATTGAATGAATTGCTTATTCAACATATCCAGTGTCCTCCTGACATGTCCTGTGTAGCTGGGAATGCCAGTAATTACGCTTAGTGCAGTGACTTGTCTCTTTAAATGAAATACCAAGAACTGATTTTACTGGTACTGCCTACACTGTCAAGAAGGAATGCTGTATCTAACCTAGAGAATTGGCACCAAACATTAAATGAAAGCTACTGATACTTTTTGATTTGGCTGAATACCAAGGATGGTTAAATATAAGCTCAGGGCTTACTTTCATTTCTTGGTGAAAATTGTTAATAATCTAGTGCCTTTGTTTAACCCTTCTCACTCACTAAGGAGTCAGAACTTAAAGAATCACCTGTTCTCACTCAACAAATATGTAAGAAAGTAATGAAAAAATTTTAGCATATATATTCTGGCCCTGTTTACAATGACCTTTGTTCCAGATTATACTTTACCATTCTTTTGTTGCTGCATCAACAAAAAATAATAATTACTAGAGCCAATAAAGCACTTTGGATACCAACCTGAATGGACTCTGGGGTCCACAGTTAGAGGCTTACACTCCTGCCTGCAAGACTGGGTTATCTTGGAATAAAAACTAGACAAATTTACCTCTGAGACCTGAACTCCTTGGCTTCCAGGAAAATATGATTAACAGCCACTAGGACAGCTTGGTATCCAAAATTCAGGAGATGTTTTCAGTCTTGCATTTCTAAACAGGTTACAGCCATAGAAGGATGCTTAAAGCACTGTTTCAGGCCCAGAGGAGAGACAGGATTTCAGATCATCCTGCAGTCTACCGGATTAGGCTTGACCCAGGCTCTGCACATCTTGTGCTGAATACCTAATTCTGCACTTTCTGCAGCAGAACCTTGGCTTTAGGAATTCCACACACAGCCTGGCAATGCCCTAATTCAATGTGAAATTGAGATCAGATGGTGTTCATTCATAGATGCTGAGTGTTCCCAATTATGTTGGATCTGGACACTCCTGCGTGTTTTAGAGGACTCCACAGAAAGGTGTGTAGTGAATTGATGTTCCTAGGGCACTGGAGGGAAATGCTGGGCACTGGAGGGAAATGCACTGGAAGGCAAAGTTGCGTCCCACTGCCACCTCCAGTGAGGCATCTTGGTTGCACTTAGTGCAAGAACAGCAGGCATTCTCAAGCATTCAAGTCATGGCTTTTTGTACAAATCACAGAAAAAATGGGTCTGCTGCCACTGGCTGGTGACATTGGCTCAAGGTCAGAAGCTTGTTATCTTCACCAGAGATAAGCACGAAGTATTTACAGGCATGAAATGTCCTTACACTGATTGAGACTTGATAACTTCTCTAGCTGAGGATGGGAAAATACCTATTTCCTTGGGAAAAGGCTTGTATTATCAGCCTTGCAAACATGTAGAAAGATTGGTTAAAGTTTCTGCATTCCTTTGGAAATTGGAAAGCATGCTAAGTACAAATCATTCAGTAAGTACATGTGTGTGTACAGTGAGCTTAGGCACATCAATCATAGGTGTGCCTAATTGAAGCTCTCGAGGTTTTGCTTTTCTTATGCTGCCTGTGTAGATGTAGTGTGATATGGAGTAAGATTTGATTCACGAGGATCTGATATTTAGAAGGACTGGCTGTCAGTCAATATTGATTCTGGAAATTTACTGTTGCTGGAACGAATTTGACAGAATAAAAGGTCTGAGTGTATATCTGTCACTACTCATTTGTCCTTCCTGGCCATTTTTATAGGTGTGACAGTTGCATCTGAAATGAAAAAAACCATGTTAATAGTTCAGAGGTGAAAACAACAGTTGATGTAGAGGATGTGGTAAAAAAAATGCAATGGGCAACCTTCTGTTTGCCAAGTGATTTCAATGAAAGTACAGTGACATACCATCTGTTCACTGAACAAGGTAACTCAAACTGGAGTGTGAAAGACCCTAAGGAAGGACAGAAAGACATGCTTCAGCTACTGTATTTAAAATTGCTTGCGGCTATTCTATTACTACAGAAAGATCCATGACTAGGCATTCAGCGTGCTGTGGACGTGAACTGCGAGGACTTAAGTGTGCACTTACATCTGGCCAGTACATCTTTCTTGTGCACTCTGGTTTACACTGTCACCAGATTTGAGTTTAGAGATGATGTTGGCATTTTTGTCCCATACTGCAGCATGGGGTCTTGTTCTCCTGATGATTTTTCGAGACATTTCATGATCAATAATTCTTCTCCCTCCTGGGGATTCCAATGTTCTGTACTCTACTTGTAGTATGCCCATGACACACCTTTTCAGATATTTAATAACTGAAACATTTACCTTTCGTCGAGTGGATGATATACTCTGTCATTTCAGAGTTGGCCCTCTTGACTTTTGTTCTCTGAGACTTTGAAAGACACAAGGGATTTGATACACTGCACAGGACAAGTGTTTGAGAATTTTTTGTATCATTCCTATCTTTCCACCCTATGTGTTATTATTGAGAACAATAATATTGACACACCACTTTTAAGTGAAGACATTCCCTTTTCTTATGAAAGTACAATATGTGTTTCTGCAGAGTATTTAAAGAGAGGTTCTCAGAAAGGAGCATGTTGTGTTATTGTGTTTTACTGGAAACCACATTTTATGAACAACTAGACTTCTCTGTTCAGTATGTCGCAATATATCTGGCCTTGTGTCCAGATTCTATGATCTGATTTTGATCAGCTGGATGACAGTAGCGTAATTAAATAAAATGATATGATTAACTTGATTCAGCCTGCACTTTAGTCTTTAAATATTCTTACTAATTCTTGATGGATTGACAAGGATGTGACAAGAAAAGAAAATGGAGATAGAAAGGAAGTTAGATTATTTATTAAATGTTTAGTATGACCATGCTTGAGGTATAGTAATTTCCTTTGCTGTTCGTTCTGGTTTGTCTGCCCCTTGCCTTTCTCGCAGTCACTGCCAGCTGAGCTGTTTGCCTGACTGCCCCTCAAATATCTGGAATTATTTGGCTTAACAGAATACACACACACTCAAATCCAGATTACAGTAATTTTATACTTTCTTTAACAGACAAGCTAGTTTAGGAGTTCCTGCCCCTGGGTACAAAAAGATTACTTCTGACTCAACAGGAGTTGGCTGGCCCAGTTCCCAGCTCCAGAAGTCCTTGGCACAGGGAACAGCGACCAAGTATCTGAAGGTGGGAAGAAGAGAGATGCAGGAGCTTCTTGGGACAAGATTGCCTCTTACAGAAGACCACAGGCAGCCCAAGGACATCCTGCCAACCAAGAGGTTGATGATCTTTCCATAGCCCTTCTCCTCCTTCCCATCTTTTCATTCTGCAGTTCACCAACACCCTTTTAATAGGCTGATACAGCTTTTTCTGAGGATATCGTGCATGCCAGACTATAAGGTATACCAGGCTTTAAAAAGTGTCTATTTGTGGCATGTTTTTAATTTAAATCCATTTTTAATCTGGATCATTCTACTGATATGGTTTAGGGCATGACATGCTAAAGATTTGCCTCAGCATAAAATTGGAGAAGAGTGAAGGAAACAATTTCTGGAGACCAGAAAGGAGGGGCAAGGAGAGGAAAACCCTTCTGAATTGGCTTTGCAACAAAAGGAAAAAACGATAGTGTTCCAACTATCTCCAACAGAAAAAGCATGAGGGTTTTGTTTCAACAAGAACTTGCTTAGAGAGCCTTCTCCCTTCAACTGGCCCAGCCGAGCACTGCAAACTTCTGTGGGGCATGGGGGTGAGGTACCATTTGGGTCTGGAAGATGTAACTTGCCTAACCACTTCAAAAACACAGCCACTATACACAAGCCCAACTTTTATCCATAGCAGACTACATCTATAATGTGTCTTCACTTAGTCTGATGCACCTGACATTGGTATATGCAAAACTTTTATAAACCAGGAGGAGATTTGGTCTTTTCATGCAGCTTCTTGTACTGCTCAGACAAGCGTAGAGCTGTCTGAAAGGATCTTCAGATATTGCTGTGTTAGAGAGGAGTCCTGTAAAAGCTGTAACAGAGCCCCCTTTCCTGCCTGATGGTCCAAAGACAGGGCTGAATGTGCAGGAAGAAGCAGCAGAGCGTTGGTATTACAAACCTTTTAAAGACAATTTCTATCAAGAAAAAATGTTTCCCCACATCTGAGCTATTTTAAAATGCACACTTGGCAGAATTCTTTATATTGGCTCTAGTATGTCAAATTTATGGGTTTGATTCAGCAGCATATTGAAATTTTATGGCCTGGGGGTTTTGTTGCTATTTTTATTTTGTTTTCAAACAAAGGAGTCAAACTAGATGAGCAGAATGGTGCTTTCTGGGATTGGAGTGTATGAAAGATTTATTCACTCTTATTCATATTATCCTTTATAGTTACAAGGCATAAACTAGCTACTGTAGCAAACTCTATTAAGAGAGGAAGCGCTCTCAGAACCGGTCTTACTTTCCTGTTAACTGTTTGTTGTTCTGCAACTTTCAGTTGTAAATTAAATGCAGCATCAAAGCCATCCAATATTAATATAAATACCTTTTATACAAAGTATATAATGTTATATCATGTACTAGACCAAAAATACATGTAAGCTTTGAAGCCAAAACCATCTCTCAGGTGCTGTCAGTGTTAGTGCCTTTGAAAGTTTTGCTTATGTTCCAGTCAGTCTTAAGTTCTTCAGACTCCGAAGTCAGCCATTTGAAACCAAACTGATCTAGTAATTGCTCTAGTCAGGTATGTCAAACCAGCCCTTAATGATGGAGGGTGCATGGAAATTCATATCCAGTAGATGGATCTCAGGTCTTTACTTTGACCCTACATATTTCTAAAGTGCTGAAATTTTCAAACAACTGAAGAATAACAGTTGGCAGTAAAATTTTTTGGTTTGGCCGTTTCAGAAAGAGAGTGCCATGTAGCTGTCACTGCAAAGTCTGTGAAAGGGTGACTATTTAGACTATTAATTAGTGTCTAGTTAGATCACATAGTATTTGAAGGGTATCTCTGTAGAAGAGAATATAAAAGCCAAATATCACCATAATAATTATTGAGGAGCTGTGGCTGGGGACACATGAGGTATGGGCTCTGACATTGCTTTGTTGTGTGACACAGAGCTGGTCACTGCACTGTGCTGTGTGTTGGTCTCTCT
Organism: Pipra filicauda; assembly: GCF_003945595.2. Lineage (NCBI taxonomy): Eukaryota > Metazoa > Chordata > Aves > Passeriformes > Pipridae > Pipra > Pipra filicauda. The sequence continues at coordinate 2,534,865 of NW_024104643.1, read as the reverse complement.
CTGCAAAGAAGAGAAGAGGGTGCTGATCTTGGTAAAGCTATTAATGAAAATAGCAAGATATTAATACTTATTTATGCAATTTTCTATTTATGCAATGTGGTACAGGTCAAATTTGGACATCCTGAAACAAAATCTTCAGTCTGTCAAGGGGAAATGTACCTGGGAAAGCTGCTTCAGGATTGCTGCCAGACCAGAGGAACAGCCTGAGCAGAAAGTCTCATACTTCTACTGCATACAGGCTCCTGTTAGCTAGTTCAGGAATGAATCACAGAATATTCTGAGTTGGAAGGGACCCACAAGGATCATCGAATCCAGCTCTTCAGTGAATGGCCCATATAGGGTGATCAAACCCACAACCGTGCTGCTATAAGCAGCATGCTCTAACCAACTGAGCTAATCTCAGGGTCACTGCTCAGGTCCTGCTTGAAAATGAATTGATTTTCGTCTCTCAATTTTTTGGCACTTTTGTGGCAGTCACTTTGAAAGGGGCATCTGTCATTTCCTCCAGCAGTCTACAGGCCAGAGCTTGTTTTCACAGTCATCTGGTAGATGTTCCCAGCATGAGCTGTGTGTCACCTTCTGTCAAAGAGAACACAGAGAATGAAGGAAAGAGAGACAAAGAAGGAATAATCAATTAACAAGGCAAAAGGTTAAAGGCAGAGAAAAGTTAAGCAGGAAAGGAGAGGTTCCATAAAAAAGAAACAAGTGAAGAAAAGAGTAAGATTAGTGGAGGGAAGATAGTATTCCTGCTATGCATTTAAAAAGCAAAGCACACCTGTTCACAAGGTCTTGTGCTTTTTGTTCATAAGAAGGGGTGACAACTGGAGTTAGGCAATGAGGTCTATCCCCAAGAAAGATCCCGCCAGAAATGCTGACCTACTGCTAGCTTAATCATTGCAAACATTACACAACTGATAAAACAGCAGTGCCATTGCAGCTGCCAGGACAGCCCACAGCTCACTCTGCCCAGGAGGTCCCACCATCTCTGCTCTGTGTAATGGGGGAGAAATGTGGTCCAGCCTAGTCTGGATCAGGGGTAGAGATCAGTCTGACAAGGCAACTGAGAACCTTTAGGGACATAAGAGCAGGTTTTTCTGAACAAGTACAGGCCATTCTTCAAGCTCATTAAATAGATTTTTGTTTAACTCAACTCCCAACAACATAATTTAGCTAGTTTCTGATTTTTACCATATGTAAACCTTGTATGAGTTGCTGGTAGTCAAAATTCTGGCTACAAGTATGGTAAAGTCCATCAGATTTAGGAAAGGGCAGGTAGCTAAACTTAATTTCTCTCCTGAGGTTTTTAAAAGTACCTTGTGTCGATTTAGTCATAGCCATTCTAAGAAATATAACCAACAGTCCTGAAAGTGCCTTCATCTTTGTAAACTGAATAATCATATTTTTTCTAGTGGGCCATTTAGAGATTTTACAAAAGGTACCCTAAACCAAACAGATTTACAGGTAGTTGTCATTCCTAAAAAAACATATCAAGTTGTGTTACAACAAAAGATAGTGGGTTTTATATGCTCTTCCACATCCAGATCTTTGCTATATTATAGCATTATAAAAGCTACTAATAAGGCATTATAGTAGAGGAAGTGGGTAAGGATTTTGATTGTCCAACCCGGTGTTAAACACATATATTTGGGTTTGTTTGCTAGGAATCATAACATCTCTAAGCCCCTGGATGTGCCTTTGAGTATACATTGCCCAGCAGCCACCCGTGGGACATGTAAGGGCAAATAGTTAATGTGAGACAAAGGCAGCATATTGGAGTGGACTAGTAAAACAGGGGAGATTTTAACAATCATTTAGCTGCACAAATTATGAAGTTCAGATTTTTTTTTTTTGTCTACATATGGGTCCCATCTTCTGGAGGGACAGTGCTAGCATATGTGTCCACCAGATCATCCTTTTCCTCTTATTCTCAACAAGCCGTACTACTACATTCCCCTTTCTAGACAGCAGGTTGTGTTCCACTATGAGGAAATGGATGCTGCATAGAAGGAACCATTTAATCTGAAAAGAGGTGAGCTCAGAGCCACAGCCAGCATGGGGAGGGCACCAGCTGATGCATGTGGGAAGACAGCCATTGCCTGTGAGTTCCTTGCTGTTGCTGCTGTTGTTCAGAGAGACTACTGCAGTAGCTGGAAAAAGCCTGAGGAGGGTGAGAGTGAGCTCAAATGCCAAAATACCTCGGTTCAGATCTGGCTGGGCTGATTAGTTAACGTCTGGCAAAAGTGATTATAATGAGATATTGGACTTGCATGGATAGGAAGCTTTTCTTTTGGATGATCTTGGAGAGCTGTGTAGCTGGAAGCCTGCTGGTCCTGGCATCTGTCTGGGTCCAAGCAGGATTCCTTCTGCCTCTGTGAGGAAATTTCAAGGGTACTGTGCAGCCCCCTGCTACTTTATGCTGAGAAGTACCCCTGTAGACATCACACTAGAACTTATAGCTGTGAAAAATAAAGGACAGAATACTAATATCTCCTTCCTAGCTTTAAGCAGGGACTCTACAAGGCAACTGCAATATGGACAAGGATTCCCAAGGACTGTCCAGCTGGGTGCTTCAGTCTGTGGAGGCTCAGTCACACAGGAGGAACTGTGGGTGGTTCGAGGTCCTACTTGACACACTGGGGCAGTCATCTGCAGCTCAGGATAGACTGTACATGGCTGAAGCCATTCAGACATGTATTAAGTCTGGAAAGACACTGTCCTTGGGAGGAAGGTGTTGGCAAAAGAAGTGGGAGGGAAAAACACAGACAATTGTCCATTGGGCTCCATCAGGCAAGAGAGGCCCTCCAGAAAGTGATGCAACCTTTAGGTTTTATATTAAGTCCCATAATATTTGGTCTTTGTCCTGAAGCTTTTTGTGACAGCCTGTGCTCAAGGAAATCTTTTATGTTCCTCATCTCTAAAGAAAGATCCCGCCTGTCAGAAGAAAGCGTGAAACCCAGAAATGCTAAAATTACCAATACAAAAATGCAAAATAAAACCAGACCTTGTGATATACCTGGTGACCATTTTTTATGTCAGTATAGTGGCTATCAACCTAATCCTTTCTTGTGAGCTTTGCCTTCAGCATGGAAGTTTCAAAATTGCCTTTCCTCCTTTTTCCACTGAGGCAAAGAGACCTTTGCAAATCCTCTCTTTATTTGTGGTCTGCAAACTGAGCATGTTCCAATTAAGGAAAGTATTCCTCAGAATGAATTACCATGAAACATTTGTCCTTGTTCATCATGTCACTTGATGAATGTATTTTACATAGATTTTACATAAAATGGTGTGAGACATAAAGGGGCCTTGAGTAGCAGCAAAGATATGGACCTTCTCCATCCATCAACAGATGAGATGGGCTGCTTCTGCTCTAAGATCCATACCAATGGGCTCCAATGTGCTTAGATCGTCCCATTTAGCTCTCTTTGTGGTAAACCCATGAAGGAAGACAACGGTTGAAGTGTGGACTGAATGCTAGCTGGCTAATGAGATGTCCTGTGTTTTCAGGGTAGGCAATAATTTCTAACTGTTTACCAAATACCTTGCAGAATGGGAACCCCAGAATTGTGACTGTCCATTGCTGACTTGTAGGTAAAGGTAATCTCATGTTCTGCTGTGCATGGTCTCCTCTGGCTGTGAGGTCCCTCTGCCCACAAAACACCTATTTCCTGTGCTCCATATGATGTTTTTCCTGAGTACCTCCAAAAGCTATGTTTTTCCTTGATAAAAGGGAAAAAAATCGCCAACCAACACCTATACTAACCAAAACCTAAACCCGAAAGATGGATAGTTTATTTTGTTATATGCCATTTTAGTATTTGTTACGTAGGTGCTTCTTAATCTGATCTTCCCATTTCATGTTTTTCCTGCACTGTAAAGTTTGGGAATCATTCTCTGGTTTTGGTCTCTGTAGATAGAATTAGACACTTGCCAAAGTGACACAAGTCTATCAAAGAGGTACTAGCATCAAGGGATTGACTGGGCAAAGGAATCCTTAAGCTACACATAAAACCATCAAACGGCCGACCTAGTAAAGTATACGCTGACTTCTGGGGAAACATTATAGAGCCTTTATTATTATAGAGGGAAACTCTTTAGAGCTTTGAGAATGGCTAGACATGAATTATGCTGTATATGTCGACAATATTATTTTATTGAGAAAGATAAGGATAAAACAGGAAAATCAATCATATTCAAGCAATCCAGAATACCAAATACATCTTCAACTGCATTAGGCACGTATTATTTTATCCATTTATGTAGACAAATCTTGATCATAAATAAAATAAAAAGTGTGTTTTTATCACTGGTCAGTTTAAGGTTTGCTGCAGACATAATGGAACAAAAAGGCACAATAGCCTAAGGCTGCACATTTTGTCTGAGGAGCCAATAATTTCTTTTCTTTGTGTCTTAGTGACTATTTGTCTTGGGAGGAAAACGTTCTTTTACCTGGAAACAAAATATTTCTCAGTGTCTTGGCTTTGATTTTAATGCTGAACATATTTTTAGGAAGAATGCAGTTAAAATAACTGTTCTGGAAACAAAACCAGAGTATAACCCCTGAAAGTTTAGTAATGTGAAATGTGAAAATCTAGATTTGTAGTCAGCTTCTATGTATCTGAGGTATTTTCTACCAGAAAACTTTAACAAAAACCCTCCTGAATCTGGCCATTTGAAAAACATACCATGTAACCCTACTCCACTTAAGGAATTTTAATCTATTTCTACAGGGACCTGTGTTATATAATTCCACAGTTCACCAGGATTCTGCTTCTTATTCAAGTACACTCACTGAACCAAAGAAATCTAGGCTTGATTCAAACTAATTAGCTTGTGAGGGTTTACAAACAGCAGTCAAAATCTTGCTAGCAAAATATTCAATGGGAAACTGTAGAAGCTCAAACCTCTCCCTGCAAATAGAACAGCTTTCCTTGGAGCTCCAGCTAGGATTCTGAGGCTTGAGGGATAGCTTTGATTTAAATAGGGATTTTCAGAGCACAAAATGAAAACAAAATGCTTAGGGACCAAAATGTTTTATAAACTTTTCCTAGTAGGCTGTGCTGAATATTTGAAAGTATTAACGGCTGAAGAGATGATCAATTTGCAGATGGAAAGCTCGATTGCCTTAACCTTGGCTTGAGTTCCTGACTTAGTGCCACAGTAAAGCAAAACATATTAAGCTAAACTAAATATATAGGTTTTATTCCTTAGTTGCAATGAGTCAGAGGCATGCAGATGGTTAGTTAAAATCCTTCAGATGACGAGTTAGCTTCTCAGACCAGAGTAACTCAGTTGTTGGCGGTTAACTTGATTGCCTGTGGTAGTCTGACTGTATCCTTGCTAAACAATAAAAGCCCAACAGTCTTAATTTTTCATTTTCTGAGCAATGCTATTGCACCTGGCATCACACGCACACCACCTGGGTGTAACATAGCCCAAGAATGTCCTTCAGAGCATTTATGTCATACCACCATTTCTGTTCCCGTGTTCTTTTTTGAATCTTGAGTGAGGTGGGAGGGCTTCAGTATGGAAAATTTGTATATTTTTGTATCGACACTGAGTCAGCCTGAAAAGTTGTGAGTGCAATTAAGGATTAGCGACCCAGACAGCACTGAATATGCTTGTGTTTGTGGAATTGTCTCCCCTCTCTGAGTCTGCCTGATGTTCACCAGCACAAGGCTCTGCTGGTGAACCTCAGGCAGACTCAGAGAGGGGAGCCAGTTCCACAAATGCAAGCATGGCCAGCACATCTGTTACAGGATCTGATACAGGCTCTTTAGGGATAAATCTGCTTCCTTCATGTAACTCGTGCTTCTATCTCCAAAGGAGGATCTCTTACTTAATAAAACTCAAACTGGCTGTGTTTCAGAGGAAATTAGGGATCCAGGCTGGCAGGAAAACTTTAACAAATACAGATCAATATGTGTGGTTTTCTTTTCTTTCAGTATGATTTTCTTCAGCATTTACCTTGACTTGATCTAGAGGCCATGCAATAGAGAACCCAACCTCCCATTGCACCCAGTATTTTTTAGTAAAGCCAATGCAATTGCTGGCTGTCTGGCCTGTGTTAGATGACAGTCACCATGGAGGGGCGAAGGATGTCACTGTTGTGACACTACTGGAGATCCCAGTCTGCTCTGAGGAGCAGTATTACGTTGGCACCATGGCTAAACAGAAGTTCTGATGAACTATAGACTCTTTACTCAACAAGCATTTTACTTTTCCCCTTAGCAAATTCTTCTTCCAGATATATACGCTGCTGCATTTGCACCTGTCTTTAGTTATACCTACATTTGGACAGATTGAGCTGTAAATTTTGGGTTTAAAAGGACAGATTATCTCATTCTGACATTATTTATTACCAGCTCCTTCTTTCATCAGGAATCACAGAATGGGCAAGGTTGGAAGGGACCACGGTGGGTCATCTGGTCCAGATGCCATCCTAAAGCATATGGCACAGAATTGTGTCCAGATGGTTCTTGAGTATCTCCAGTGAGGGAGATTCCACAACCTCTCTGGGCAATCTGTTCCAGTGCACAGTTACCCTTGTATTCAGTTGGAACTTTCTGTGCATCAGTTTCTACTCAAAGAGAAGGTAGAAGCAATAGATTGTGAGTGATTTTTTCTTTCTGGAGATAGTCTGTGAATAGCAGAGGAGAAATACAAAGAAAACATTTTATCTTAGAATGTTTTCAGATGATGTTGATGGATATTATCTCTTAGAAAATACAGATATTTAAAGAACTTTATAAAACAGGCTATTCCAGAACTGATGGAAAGAATATTAAACAATTAATTGTATCTCATGAAATGCCTTTTTCCTTCCACTGCTTTTTTCCTTTGCCAAACCTTGTATCTAACCATATTTCTATTGCACTTTTCAATACTTCCTTACATATAGGTCATCTCTTTTAGCACTCAGCACCAATTACTTTCCCAGTCAATAGTTGTAACAAGTAATATAGTAACCCTACACTTGCTCAAGTACTGCCTGCAGGAAGGTAATCCAATCCAGTTCCTACTCAAATCATTGGCATAGCTTTTTATTGGAATTTGATCAAACTTTTAATTTTAAAGACTTTTTGAATGTTGAAGCTTTTCTGTATTAGACAAAAGGAACACAGTGGCCTCACAAAACTGAGTTATTATTGATGAATTATACTGAAAGATTGCTTGCTAATTGCCATTAGTTATTCAATTAGTTTCAGCAGCCAATGGCATATTATTAATCCTGCTTTAAATCTAAAGATGATTCTCTTCAAAGTCTCCTCTTTCATTCTGTTATAAGGTCTATTTGCCATATTTTAAATGAGGTATTTTTATCCTTTATGAAGTATTGAAAAAAATTACCAGCTTAGTAATTATTTCAGAATAGCGAATTTCCAGTAAGTTACAGCATTCTATCTTCTGACAATAAAAATACAACACTTCTAATCTTTGTTAGGACATAGCAGTTTATTCATTCTGCTGTTTTTCATTCTGTCTTTTTTGAGGTAGAGAGAAAGTAAGTTTTTGTTTGTTTGGCCTCAAAAATAGACAGGAAGATGAGCAACACTTGACAGAATCATCTCAGCAGATAAATAACTGGGCCAGAGTATACATAGATATGAACAACAACAAAAAAAAAGATGTCTGCAAAGAAATTTGAAATTGATTTAGTGAGGAGTCCTGAGGAATACTTTCCACTGCCTTATTTTAAATAGAAATTATTCTACCAAGGTCAGCATCATGAATAATGATGTGTGATTAGCAGCAGAGATAACTGTGAGCAGAGTAGTTCACCCACTACTGGCTGATGTCAATTGACAAGCCCTGTAGAAAGGGCCAGATTCGTAGAAGTCTCTGAATTAACAGCCAGCTACTTCTGGAGCAAGAGAGGAGATGTGATTCTTGAACCTAATACGTGCCAGAGGCAAGGACAGAGGGGTGGAGACAGTATGACTTGAGCGTAAGGTGCTGGGGGTTCATGCATGGCAGAGTTTTAGGCAAGTTTTAAGTCCTTGCTTAACAATCATATTTTGTTGCTAATCACACAGCTAGCTTCATGATACTAAGCAGATACTGTTTTAATCACAACATTTTATATATATATTTTTCCCCATGGAATACTTTCTGAAACTTATTGTTCTGTACAGTAGATCGCTTGCTTGAAGGAAGTGATCAGAAATAGAAAAGATAGTTTCATCTATTTACTCTCATTCAATTTTAAGTTAAGAGAAGTGAGGGGAGAATAGGGAGCATAAGTCAAGCTGTCTACCATTGTTTGAGGTAGCAAAACTTGAGTTTCATCCCATCATCTGGGATTACAGGTGGTCTTACATGGGCTCAAATTATCCGTGAAGTCTGTAGCAAAAAAATAAGATTTTGTCAAAAAAAATGAAGGGTGGTTGTGGGGATTTTGGTTGTTGTTAATAAAAACAGGGGACAAAAATATCTATGACAAAAATAGCATTTTCTTAAGGGAATCAAACATTCCTGTTTATAGCAGAGCTAGTACCTACAATAGAGAAAATTAAAAAATATCTATAGTGGTTTAAATTTATTTTCCTTATTTTTCTGCCTTTTTTTTGACAGTTCACTGTAAAGAAAGGGGGATAGACTGCTACTGATGAGCAAGGTGGAAGAAGTTCTGCTTAACCTGTGCAGAAAGTGTTTGCCAATGCTTACAAAAAGTGCTTCTGGGTTTGGGGAGAGAAATCAGTTTTCTGTTAACTTTCTTATACAAAAGGAAGTTACCTGTGCTTTGGATTTATTAAATTAAATTTTCACATTGTCTCAACTCAAGGTAGAGACAGATAAACACCATATGCTCTTCTATTTTCCCGATTATTCACAGATTTTAACTTGTGTTTTTAAACGCTGTTCATAAAGCCCTTTTCTGTATACTTGTATTGGGTTTATGTGGCCAGGTTTTGGTAGTGGGGTGGCTTCTGTGAGAATCTTCCAGAAGGTTCCCCCATATCCAACAGAGCTGATGACAGCTGGCTCCAAGACCAACCCGCTACTGGCCTAGGCCAAGCCCATCAGCGACAGTGATAGCATCCCTGGGATAATGTGTTTAATGCTGTGACATGGCAGCCATGAAAAAGGAGTGAGAATATGTGAGAGGAACAGCCCTGCAGACACCAAGGTCATTGGTGAAGGAGGGGGAGGAGGTGCTCCAGGTGCCAGAGCAGAGGTTCCCCTGCAGTCCATGGTGCAGACCATGGTGAGACAGCTGTGCCCCTGCAGCCCATGGAGGTTCATAGTGGAGCACAGATCCACCTGCAGCCCCTGGAGGACCCAACACTGGAGCAGGTGGATATCTGAAGGAGGCTGTGACCTTGTGGGAAGTCTGCACTGGAGCAGGATCCTGGCATGACCTCTGGCCCTATGGAGAGAGGTGCCCACACTGAAGCAGATTTGCTGGCAGGGCTTGTGACCCTGCGGGGGACCCACATTGGAGCAGTCTGTTCCCAAAGGACTGCAGCCTGTGAGAGGGACCCACATGGGGGCAGTTTGTGAAAAATTACAGTCCATGGGAGCTGGAGAAGTTTGTGGAGGACTGTCTCCCACGGGAGGGATCCCATGCTGAAGCAGGGGAAGAATTTGAGGGGCCCTCCCCCTGAGGAGAAGGAGCAGCAGAGACATGTGATGAACTGACCACAATCCCTATTCCCCCTGCACTGCTGGAGCGCAGGAGGTAGAAAAAATCAGAAGTGAAGTTGTGCCCAGGAAGAGGCAGAGGTGGGAGGAAGGTGTTTTATGATTGGATTTTATTTCTCATTACCCTACTCTGATTTTTGATTGGCAATAAATTAATTTCCCAAAGTTGAGTCTGCCTTACCTGAGTTGTTAGTGAAAGGTGCTAAGTCATTATGGTTAGAGAAATGTTAAGAGTTTCTTTCCAGATTTCCTTGTCCTAGTCAATTCTTTTGCCCACAGCTTGTTTGATTTTTCTGGTTTTGAGCATGACATAACCATGCTCAAATTTCTTGACCACATTAGTGAGGTCTCTGGGCTGTATCTTTGGGAATTAAATCACTTTCTTATTCTGTTGACACTAAAATTTCATTTATAAGCTGTATTTATAAAATCTGCTGGCATAAGCTTTTTGTCCCTTTTGACCTTGTACATCAAACTCATATTCTGTAATATAGATACACATACAGTATCCTTGCAGGAAACTGTGGAGGATAATTCAGAGTTCTAGTCCTCTGATGAAAGTTGTTCTATGTGTAAGTGTCCTTGCTGATCCACCTGCAGATACAGTATGCACTAACCTCACAAAGGAATAGACAGAGCACTATAGAACATGATCAGATTACCAGGGGTCTGGAATATTCTTATTGTGTGCTATTAACTATTCCACACCTCCGTCTCTGTTGCAGATCTGCAAAAAAGGAACTGTTACTGCCTCTGAATCATAGAATCATTGAATCATAGAACCATAGATTCACAGAGTCACAGAATATCCTGAGTTGGAAGGGAGCCACAAGGATAATCAGATTCCAATTACTGGCCCAGCACACGTCACTCCCAAGTATCACACCACGTGCCTGAGAGTGTCGTCCAAATGCTTCTTCAACTCTGTTGGGCTTGGTGCTTTGACCACTTCCCTGGGGAGCCTGTTCCAGGGCATGACCACCCCGTGGGTAAAGAACCTTTTCCTGGTATTTAACATAAACCTCTCCTGACACAACTTTGGGCCATTCCCTCAGGTTGTATCATGGGTCACCAGAGAGAAGAGATCAGTACCTACCCCTCTTCTTCCCCTCGTGAGGAAGCTGTAGACTGCAATTGAGTCTTCTCCAGGCTGGACAAAGCAAGTGACCTCTGCTACTCCTAGTTTGGCTTTTCTTCTAGACCCTCCACCATCTTTGTAGCCCTCCTTAGGATGCTTTCTAATAGCTTTATATCTTTCTTATATTGTGGTGCCCACGTGTAGTGAGAGAAAACACTTGCCAAGAAAAGAGAGAAAGATTCATCATTAAGAATAAATATAAGCTGAAGAATGTATAGTTGCTTTTTCTATGAGTCCTAAAATTTGATTTAAAAGTCTTAGCAGTGCATGAACTATTCAGATTTCTCTCTATCTAGAAAAAATATTATATTATGAAACTGGAATTCATAAAATTCCAAAAGCATATAAAAAAGAAACATTAAATAGAAATTTAACTTCTTCTTTTGTACATACTTGTACTGCTTTTAAATGCACTCATGCAAATTATGAGTTACATAATCTTTCTTTTGACCTTGCTGGTTACCAACTTATTCAGGATGGACTTTTCCATACACAATTCAAAAAACAAACTGAAACCACCTAAATCAACAAAAAAGGAGAGGTAAAAGCTGTGTTTCTCACTGTCATACTTTTGAAAGTGCTAGTAAGTAATACACGTAGATTGACTGTATGTCAGTATTTTCTTTGCAGTTCTTCAAATTGTTATGTAATGCTGGTCAAAGGCGTGTGATACCTCTCTGCATGGAGGCTAGGGGAATGCTGGGCATAGAATAATAGAATCATTTAGGTTACAAAAGACCCTTAAGACCCTCAAGTCCAACTGTTAACCCACACTGTCAAGTTCCACCAAACCATGTCCCAAAGTGCCCCATCTTCATGTTTTTTAAATACCTCCAGGGAACATGACTCAACCAGTTCCCTGAGCAGCCTGTTCCAATGCTTGACATTCCTTTCCATGAAGAACATCCTAATATCCCATCTAAACCTTTTGTGGCATACATCAGCAGAACACAAGAATCCAAATTAAAATTCTAATGGTTACTCAGTGCACAAGATAGCAGCTGGGAGAGCTAAGTTATGGAATGAGATATTTGAATGGTTAATCTTAATTCACAAAAGTCTTGCTTGGTTCTATAAATCAAAATTCATTTTTCAAGAAATTAATCTATAAAACAAATCTTTTTACTGAGCTTAAACTTGGAAACACTCAGAAAGTACAGGACTCCCCTTAGATACCCTGTCAAGTTTATTTGTCTCTTCAGACAGGTTGCCAACCTATTTTCTTTGTGTTCACACTCCAAAGGCAATCTAATAGAAATATGTGAAGCATGAAGAAAAACAGTGCACACATGAAGTCTAGGCCTCCCTGTCAAATAGAGGGTGCAAGTTTTTATTTGTTATTCAATAGACAATTTCTTACAACCCATTCTTTGGCTCAAAAATCAAGAGTTTTGAATGTTTTATTATAGCTGCATCTGCTTCATCTGCCGCTCATAAATGGTGTGTAGTCCAAAAGACAAAGACCAGGTTTCAGAAGGTTGAAAATTTCCTTGTGATTTTTTTCATAAGATAGCATGAAAACTGGGGGCAGAGGGAGTCTTTTGCTGATGCCCCACTATCCTGTGCAGGCTGTACAAAAGTATTCATGAAAACTGTCCCCTGGTAATACCCAGGGGAAGCACCAGCTGTTACTTAGGAAAAGATTAGATTATTAAAATACTACAAAACAAAATAGGTGTGAGCCCACAATCTCCACTCCCACCCAAATCTTGTTACCTCCACTGGGGACCTTAGGGGTCAGTACTTCTCTGCTTTCAGTATCCAAATCTGCACATAAAAGCATCATCAAAGTGAATAAGGGGGGATGAAAAGAGGAAAGCTCTTTTGTTTTAAGATGGTCATGGAAGCAGTGAATAAGCAGGATGCCAATAGTAAGTAAAATATCTATTCCAATGAGATCACAGCTCTTTGGTTGCCTGTTTTTTTCCTCTCTAACTTATTGTTATCTACAGGATCATAGATGATTCCTCTTAGTGGGGTTAACGAGGATCAGATCATGAGTAAAGATTCCCTTTTAAAACTTGCTTCTTTCATTACAATGCTCTGTAATAATTTTTCTAGTGTCTGTTCACAGACTGAAACCTTCCCATTCCTTTGCTGCCTAGCATGGGGGAAACTCAAATAAATTTCCTTGGTGTGCTCTGCGCTTGCAAAGATGCAGTCACCTCCAATAAGTCCCTACTCACCCAAAGGGTTAAGAGCTGGCAGCCGTACTTAAGACTCCACCTCTAGAGCTGCTTTTGTTTCTTTTCTTTTGACCTCAGTGAATTTTGCAGCATGTAGCTGGTGAGTGTGACCATTTTGTGCTCTCTCAGTGTACACCAGGAGCGTACAGGAGGACTGGCTTGTATCACAGCTGATACTCTGGGCACTGCCTCTGGGTAGGTCACCTCTAGGATACTGAGCTGCTTAGGACTGAGGCATCCAGTATCAGGCTGACAGACTCTGATTTCTCTCTTTACCTGAAAGAAAATTGTTTCTGAACAGCAGTGACAAAGGCAGCTGCAGTGAACAGATACTGTGACCTCTCCATAAGATGGGCCCCTTAAAAGTCAAGATCTTAATGCTTCCCAGTGGAAGAGGAAGAGAATGCAATAAGGATATTCATGGTGTTTAAGGCTCTGGAGTTTAGCCCATCCTAAGGCCACATAGCTAAGGTTTGTCTGTAGTGAACTCTTAGCTTGAGCTGTGTTAAATAATTCTGCTGCTCTCGAGTCACCAAGTAAGGACTCCTCTCAGAGTTTCACACCTCAGATCTACAGGATTTCTAACCCAAGCAAGAAAAATGTTCACAGAAACACCTGAGTGGGGACTTGCTGGTTCAGTGCCTTCCCACAGTGCATCAATAGATGGCAGCAGGCAGTACCTCCAGCAGCAGTCTCCAAAACAGCGGCAGCAGCAGCTGATGATGATCTTCCCTTGCATAGTTTGAGATTTAAATCTACCTGCAGACACTTCTTAGGATGCTGTCCCCATGAAAAGAAAAATGCGTTGAATCTCAGGTAGGAGGTATGTTGTTACTGTAGTATGAAAGCAGTAAATAAATATTGTCTTCTAACACAAGAGTACTGTAAGAAGATTAAATATTTGGAACCTAAGAGATTTTGTGCTACATTCAGCTGGTTTCTTGGCAGTCTTGAGCATTCACAAATCCCACTTCTTTCATTCCTTCTTGAGTTGAATACTTTGCAAAAGTCTGGAAAGGGTATATACTATTCTGAGAAGAGAAAATGACTGGTAGATTCCATGTATTTAAGAAGATAGAGAAAAAAACATGCCTTAAAGAAGGCTAGTGTGCTTCATAGGTTTATGTGTTCCCTTTTGTTCTGAACATTTAAACTGTGATTCTTACACAGGGGTTGTTTGTTGAACTGTGTCAGTCTATCCCAAGCAATGAGCAGTAGCTGCAGGTTGTATTGAAAATGAAGCTTAAATTCCACATGGAAAAATATAAACCTAGATCAGGTGTTTGTCCGAATCATTCCCCTACTCATTAAAAAAAAAAAAAAAAGTGACAGGGGAACTTTTTGTATGTCCAGCATTCATAATGTCATAGTATAGAGCTGATACTGTTCACTGACTGGGAAATGCAGTAGCTGGAATTTTACTGTGGGTCCAAGCCAGAGCTGGCAAAAACCTCTTTTGCTTCTGGGAGCTGTTAATGCTGCAAAGCACTCTGCCCATAGTTCGAAGGTATAGCTTTGTTTAGTTCTTCCTAATGAATAGTTGCATTGCACTTCAGAATGGTTGTGTCAAAAATTACCTGTAATGACCGCAGTGATGGAACAAAGCATCAGTATAATACAAGTTTTAATGTTCCATATAGTGGACAGAATTGACCCCCTCTGGTGTTTTTATCCTGATGTGAGACTAAAAGGTGATGTAAAGTATCAAGCTTACGGTTAATGACCAAGCCTCTGCCTTGCAAATAGTATTAGCGAACCCTTTATCAAGAAGACATGGTGTCTCTGTGAGCTGGCTCCACAGTCACAGGCACCAATTCATCACACTCATTTACTGTGAAAACAGCAACTTTCAGTTGGCAGTGTAATATAATGCTTTGCTTCCCAGACTTGTGCAATCTCCAGAGATGAAAAAACGAAATTTAAAGTCAAGTTTTCATGTGAAATGATATAAACATAAAATTCAATTAAAGTTAAGGTGAGCCGTTAACAAATTTCTGACCTCAACCTTTAAAAACAGACTTTAAGGATGTGTTCTTAATATGAGCATATAGGATTCTGAATCAGGAAGAGCTAGCTGAAGGAATACATCTGAAACCTGTGGGAGTCCCCTGCATGGAGGACTCTATTCCTTTTGGGGGTATGAAGGTTCTTGGCCCTCACTTATGTCTCTGCCTTCACAGCATAAGTCATTTTTATTTTGACACATCAGCTGTATTACAAGGTCTGGGGAAAGGACAACAATTGCTTGTTAATATTTCAGGGCTGCTGTGGGCCTAGATGATTTTCAGACTTGGTTTCACTCTGAAAATTTGTGCATGAAACTGTATAAGGCAGAGAGAGGAAAAATGAGTGAACAGAGACAAAAGGTATTAGATGAATGTATTAAGACCAAGAAAACTGGATGTTTATTTAAGAACTCCAGGAAAGCATTAAGAAGAGAAAGACTGCAAGTTTTCACATATCTTCTTGAAAATTATAATCTGGACAGCCATATTTTTGGTTTGATATCACTTTTTTTTAATTGTTTTCTAGATGGAAAAAATCCGGATGAATTCCAGTGTCTATACAGCTACTGAACATGAACATGCTGCCTTGCCATCTCTTTTCCTGTAGGACATTTTCAGAAGCACAATAATTGAGGCAGAATTGCTCTGTATGCCTATAGTCCAAGCTTAGACGTGAATACTGTCAAAGTAAGCATTAACATATTATTCTAAATTTTTCCCATTTGAAACAGAACCTAAATAGCAGAACAAACCCAGCTGCAGATACCAGCCATCAATATCTTTTCATTTTACATTTCACAAATATGGCAGAGCTGCTGTGTTTGTAGTTTTCCACGCAGCTGAAAAAGTCAGCACTGAATTACTCACCAGCCTTTGGAAATCTTTTGTATGTGCTGGCTTCTGTGAGCTGTAGAGCATCAGCATTCACACTGCAGAAGACTAAATCACTTCCTTCCTCTATCATGATATATATCAGGATGAGTGTGTCTTTATGGTGCCTGGGTGATAAGCTCTCAACTTTACATCCTCTGCTGATTGTTCTGGAATTCCTTCACAAGTCAGTTGAGGAAGCTAAAAAAGATGTGTAAACAGGGAGTGAGAAATGTCTGTGATAAATAACGCCACCAAAATCCTCCTGCACAAACAAGGGCTCTTCAGCTACATCACACTTGAAACCTGCTGTTTATTCTGCCTGTGGCGGCAGAAGCCAGTACCCTCCATCCAGCAACTGGGATAAAAAGGAGATGAGACACTTCACCAGGGATTTTGGTTAAAGGGAAGTTGCACTGGAAAAGGCCTGAGGCCATTTCTGGGGGTGCAATTTGATGCTGCGGATGGTTTGATTCAATAGCTAACTGTCCCTGAAAGTGGTGTTTTGTGTTTCTTCCTGAACTCCCACCACTTTCCTGGTACTGGCGCTACCCTGTCTGCCCAGAGACTGTTAGCTGAATTGAGAGTTACTGCCAAGTTGAGAGGAAGGGGAAAGTGGCATCAAACCTTTTAGCAACAACTAGCTTTCTTCTTTGTTTAGCTGCATTATTAACAGCACCCTTTGGGCCTGGAAAAACACGCTGACCCTTGTAAATCCAGCAGTTTGCATGGCAGAGGTTTCTGCACATTGCTACATACAGGGAGGATAGATTTTGCTCTCTGATTCCAGGCTTACATTGGCAACATTTCCCTTCTTATGTGGAATTAGCACAATTTGGTCCTCTATGTGGACAGAGTAGCTGAAGCTCATGTATCCACTAATGCTGTTTTTGACAAGAGGTTCACACCAGTTCAGATAACAGTTCTGCTTTACACATTGTGTGTGAATGGGAAGCAAGAACAGAGTTGAAATTGCTGCAGTTTATTCTGAGCTTGTCTTGATTCAGTGCTAGCCAGTGAATAATTAGTTTAAACCTAACTGGAGTAAGGTGCATTTATTGTAATGCCAGCTCAAAATGCGTGTCCCAGTCTCCAGAGGGATTAAACATAGGCCATCAGCTCTCCACTCAGCATTGAAGGGCAGAGCTCAACAGGAACACCCTGGCCTTTGAGGGAGTCCTGAAAGGCATTCCAAGATCATGAAGCCATGGCTTTGCAGCTCTTAAGGGATTTTTCTGAAGGACCAGTGGAGTAGTGGTTGGTTGGTGTGCTAGAGCGCACAAGGGTCAGCTTCACCTGCCTGGATGATACCTAGTACTGTATGCAATGCTCTAGAGCAATCTGGACTCCATGGGTTTTGGTGATTTTTTGTGGGTTTTTTTTGTGTTTTGTTTTGTTTGCTCAGCCCTTTCTTGACAATGCCAAGGTATCTCAAATGCTTAAGATAATGTTTCTTTTTGGACAGCTGTGACTGCTCTGTGACCAACCTGTCTCAAAGAGCTCCAGGAGGAGACGCACGGCTGAGAATCACTGTCAGAGCAGTGTGAGAAGTTAGTCAGCTTTGCAGTCCCATTTTTCTTGTACTTCTTCCTGGCTAGGTGTATTGGGTCTGGCTGAGCTGGAGTTCATTTCCCCACAGTAGCCCTCACAGTGCTGTGCTTTGCATTGGCAGCTAGAAGGGTGTTGATAACACACTGGTGTTGTGGCTGCTGCTGAGCACAGCACCAGCACTGTAACATCCCTTCCTCAGTCAAGGGCAAGACCCTGGGAGGGGACCCAAGTAGGCCCAAACTGACCAAAGGGATATTCCATACCATATGATGGCAGCTCAGATATAAAAGCTAAGGCAAGGAGCAGGAAGGCAGGCATTCATTGTCTCCAATGGCTGCCTGCTGAGGAACTGTTATGCGTGCTGAAGCCCTGTTTCTCAGGAGTGGCCGACCATCACTGCTCATGGGAAGTAGAGAATAAACCCCGCTGTCTTTTGCTTCTGCGCCCACAAGCTTCGCCTTACTTTTTGCTTTAAACAAACTGCCTTATCCCAACCAACAAGTTGTTTTTTTTTCCCCTCCTTACTCTCTCCCCTGCCCCACTGGGAAGGGGAGTGATAGAGCGGTGGGGTGGGCACCTGGCGTCTAGCCAAGGTCAAACCACCATACTAGGTATGACAGTTCCCTGCTCAGAATGGTGACTTCTCAGCATTGTTCTGCTGGATGTCTGGTGCTCCCCATGCACCCCATGGTGTGAGAAACCATGTGCCTCCATCGCATAGTGATTTTCACTGTGGAAACTGGGCTCCTTAATGTTTGACTCACCCACAAGCTTTGGAATAAGTTTTCTCAGGATCCGTGATATAGGTCCTTCTGTAAATTTGCATCCATTGCTTAGTCAGGTGTCTCAGAGTTAGAAGCCAGAAGATGGGATCCTGTGGCACAGCTGTGAAACATGGGAATGCAATCCAAAAGGACGCTAAGTCTGACCTTAGTCATGGATGTTTCAACAGACAGGTGAAGCAGCAACTAGAGGAGGAACAAATCCAGTCAGATCCCTGGGTCACAGAGATGAGGGAGCAGCCAAGAGGGAGCTCTGTCACTAATACTGCTGACTGCAATGGATGTCAAGTTCCTGATACTTATTGGTGTTTTGCCCCAGGAATTCAAAGAGTGGTTTCACATTTCTGTAGCCCATCGAGTAGATACGTGTCTTGGTTGGAGAACAGAAACATCCCACTCCATGTGCATATGCTGCTGCTTTTCCATGTGGAAATTGATGCAGTCTCTCCCAGAGCTCTCAAAATAGCATATAGAAATGTGTTCTAGCTTTCATGTTCATTTTGCTCTGCCTTACACCTGTTAGACTTCACATTCTCCACAAAAAGCAGCAGCCAATACCTCTTTTTCAGAAAACATTTTATTTTTTTGCCAGAGCCAGCTGAACACCTTGAGCTCCCAATCAGTTTAAAAATAGCTGTTCATCTAAACCCACAGATAAGTGAATCATATTTAAAGAGGTCACTTCTTCCCTGCTAAACAAATTCCTTTTCTTCCAGAGTAATACAATCTTCTGTTACACAGAGTTTAATTTGCTATGTTTAAAAGACCAGAAGTCTTAACCTTTTAAAATATCAGGTGTTTGGGAATTTTTGTTCAACAGTCAAACTAGCAGAGCAGTTTATGAAACAAAACAAGAAATGCTTCTTCTGGGGCATCTTCAGAAAACATTTGAAGTGTTCCAGCATTCACTTAGATGAAAACTGGTGCTGGAGAATTTTTTCTCTAGTGTCCCTAAACCAATCTATTTACTGTCATTACTGCTACAGCTACAAATGGCTTACATCTTCAAAAAGTCAATTAGGAGACTGTCTTTGAATCTCTCTTCTACCTAACTCCTATCTGGTTAGATGTGTTGCCAAGGGAGCTGCATTGCTTCCTAGTGCAGCAAATGAATAAAGTTAAATCTATATCTTTCTATGTGCTAGAGAAATAGAGATGTAGTTATGTATGCATTACCTTGAATATAAATCATATAGAGATCCCCACCCCCTCTGTCTGCTACAAGGCATGCATGAAAATGTCCCTCCGGAATAGAAATAAAACTGTAAAACGCCATGTCTGTAGTTAGAGATGAGTCAGATGCAGATCTTAGAAGTGGATCCAGATTTCAAATGCCACCCAAATCTGTGTGTGTATGATCAAAGGTTTCGGTTCTGACACAACTCTAAATCGCCATAACATCTTGGATAAAACCATGAATCCATAAATCTCTACCATTTTATATGTCCGTTTAACCATATGGAGCTCCTTTCTCAAACTGAAGCCATGTGAAGCTGCGGGGATGCCTTGTTGGGCATTACAAGGTGCAGGTACAACTCCCAGGTAAGCTGCAAAGCTATCTTGTGGCCTTGGGTACACAATTCAATCCTGACTGGCATTTCACAAGCAGTGAGGCCCAAAGGGGCAGCAACAGGGCTGATATTACCGCCTGTCAGGTGCTTGGGGAAGGTACGTTTGGGGAAGGCATGCTGCGGCACCTCAGCCATGGGGATGCGGAATTCAGCCATCAAGTTGGAGGTGCCCTGCAACCCACCAGTAGGCTCTGCAGTGTGCCTTGGGCTGATGCTGTCTATGTCCTGCACAGGAGGAAGAAGGGGAATAGCTGGGCTCAATTCCCCCTTGTTAACGCAGCTTCTTGTCCTCATCCCAAATTAAAGCTATCGTCATGCTCTTAAACAATCCACTGTCTTGATAATCCTTCTGTCAGTGGGACAAACGCTTCCTCCACAAAGTTGATAGATAGGGAGTAAAATACTCTTTGAATTTTGGCTCACTGAGATCTAGCAGTTACAAAGGCACAGACTGAGCAGCAGCGGGAGATGGCTGAGATATTTTGTGGATTTAGTCAAAAGCTTTGAATGGCTTTAATTATATTTTTTTTATGTTTGTTTTGGTGTTTTTTCCTAAGTAAAATTTTGGTTTGAATTAAATCTCCTTATTAAAATTAAACTTAGTTTTGTTTTTCAACTTTTATTTGCGGTAAAATGTTTCGTCCAGAATGTTTTTGTCCCATTTTCAGTATGACAGGCAAAACAAGGCATTAAGCACAGTTCCCATAAATGATGTTTCCTTTCTCTTCTACTATATTTACAGCTGCCTTTTTGGTGAGCGCAGATGTGAATCGAAGTACCAGCTAACCCTCAGGTCAGACACGGGTACCAGACTTGAGTTTAGTCAAGTCACCCAGCTCAGTTTGACCGATTATGTTACACCTCCATATGTTACATCCTTTGGAAGCACTGTGCATATATTTTGCCGATCAGAACAAATTAATTAATTAATGAGCTACAAAAGCATGATGAGGAGTTCTAATATCTCCCTTAGTGAAAAAAGGATCTTACGTACCACTGTGTAATATGACACTAGGCTTGACTGAAAATTATCCCTCTCAGTCATAAATAAACATGACTTAGCTCAAATTTAGTATGGGCCTTAAAAATTGGCAAGTGATTTTTTTTATTAGAGCAATGGAGGAGATGTGCCAGGGTGGCAGGAGATAAGTTATGTCCTTAGGCACTGTCCACCCCCCCTGCACACTGTTCTCATTAGAGAAGGGATTACTACAGCTAGGAAGTAGACAGAAACCTTCCTTGTCTACCTTTAGGGGAAAAGCCTGCATTAGTGTTTTTAAGACATGAAGAGAAAGTAAGTATTACTTTCAGCATACAGTAACATTTCCAACTCTAAATGGCAATGTTATTTCAAAAGAACATGTTTTAAATCACAACTGTTCCACTTAAGCCTCCTAAAGCTGTTTTCTGACTGGCAAAAGGAGCTAAAGGGTGGAGCAGGAGGCATTTAGGATGAGAATTAGAACAAAAATTTGAAAGGCCAGAAAACTTCCAGATGCTTTAAAAAAATAAATAAAGAAAACACTCTAAAATGTTTATGAGGCATTAATGTTGATTGCTAGAAGCTTCCAGTTTGACAGAGACACTATTTTATCACCACAGTCCCATGCAGAGAAAATCTGAGCTCATAAGCACTGCATGGAGATGCCATATGGGAAGCATTGTAAGCCTCTGGCAAATACCTGTATCAAACATGCACTTGCGTAGTACCTTCTGCATGCAAAGCACAAAATGGCAACAAACAGAACTTCCCAGCACCAGTGGGAGGCAACAAATCACCTTCTCCACTTACAGATTGCAAAATGGGACCCACCTGTGCTCCCTGTAGCCTCATTTCTAAGGATGTAGCATAAAATGTTGCTGCTCTAAGCCAGTGTTGTGTGTCTGTGGTTAATGAGAAAAGGCTTGATGGGAGGGCTGATGAGCCCAGCACCTGCCTGGGAGGAATATGATCTAGATCAGGCTCACAGGCCACCCTTCTGCCTAGGACCGTCGCTCCACAACTGGTAAGTATGAGTACTCTGCAAAGACACAGATGCAGGTATAGTATTTATCTGGCAACTCAAGTCTGTATACATTTTAACACTTCTGTGAGAAATAAAAATGTGAATCAGCTCAGATTGTGCGACAACATTACAGCATCCTTCGGTGCATGGGGGATCTCCTCCTCCTCCTGTCGCCTCTTATCGTCACACTAACCTGCCACATTAATAAGCTTTATCTTGGTGGACCACAGAGCTGTCAAGACTCAGAGTGAGGAAGCTGGTCTTCAAGGACCAATGAGCCAGACGATACCCTTTATGGCATTCACCCAGGAAAGTCACATGCTGCAAAGCAGAAATGTAAATCAGTTCTTTCTAGGCAGACTGTGAAGCAGGGTGACTGTTATCGGGTCCATCCATAATGAACATGAAAAATGGGAGCATCAGTCTTTTCCCTTTCACATATATCTTTTGTGCTCAGTAGTCTTCCTGAGCCTGGAATATTGGAGCACCTTTACTGAGCACTAAGATATATCATATACACCATTAATGCAGCTTTATAATGCCATTACCAAACAGGCAATTGCAAGTATTTAAATTAAGCTTCGTAGTAGGTAAATATGGGGAAGCAGCCTTCATTCAGCCTATTAAGTTATTCTGTTCAAAACCATCCTATCTTCTAATTATTCAGGTGCCATGTAGAGTGCTATGAATTCCTCCCCAAGCACAGCAATTTTTAAGTGCTAAATTTTTCCTAGTCATTTTTAGGGAGATGTAGTTGTGATACTGCAACTGTTCATTCTACAGACTCTCATCAATAACACCAGTCTCTCCCTCACACACCACTAATAAATGATGAATTTAGCAGCTGTGTACACAAGGAAGGAAATCTAACTGCAGGGTTGTTTATTGCCTGGAGCATCCACTGATAACAATAGAAGGGATACAGTCTTTATGGAGATCTTACAAGCAAGTTAGATTATGCATCCATAGCTTAATTTAGCTCCCTTATGCCAAGGGGTATGATACATTTGCTAATTACAAGATCATGTACAGTGTTTTCCACGTTCAACTCCTGCTTCAGTTGTTACATAGGATGCTCTGTGATGGGCAGCTGTTCAGCAGTCCTCTTTTTCCAGCTCTCCCATGCTGTGTCACTCTGACTAAGCACTGAGCTGCATGAAATGGAGATAATCAGTTCTTCCTCATGAGTTCCTCTGAAGCATGAGTCACTGGGAAACTGGAATTCTTCACAAATATCAGCAAAGTTATCTTTAGAGCTCCCCTGTGATAACACTCAGAAGGTACTATCCCATTTCAGAGGCATGGCTGAAGTTCATGCAAGTCTTGTATCTACTGCAATATTTGCCAGAATTTGACCCCCAACTCTGCCAGAAATTATTCAGTCTTACTTCAGCAACCCAGGCTGAGAAATAAAAAATGGATGCTTGCTTTACAAGATGAGTGCTTGAAGCCTCCCTCAGAAAAGCTCTGAAATGCAGCAAGCTCTTAACACTCATCCCTGGATGGGGTCCAGACTAACTCATAGTTTTTGCTGACTCTCAGCATAGATCATCTTCCCAGAAGAAAGGTGAAGCAAGGATGGAAGGTTTTGAGTGGTTTTGTCAAACATCTGTGTACAAAGGGAACTGGCTAGTCACACAAGCCATCAGCCAGAAGCAGAGACCTAGACTGGGAGGGGAAAATCAGTCCAGGTCATTAGTCTAATAAAACAGGGAGGAAACTGATAAGAAAGCTAAGTAACTACAGCTCTGTCTACTCTGCCTGGGGTATATCTGAACACCAAAACTGCCTAAGCAAGCATGCCTAAGCAAGCATGAGTGCGTGTGTAAGACAAGCTCATGCCTCAACTGTGAGCAAGGAGAGTGTTTCCACCGAGGCCTTTCCTATCAGTCTGGTGTTACTGATGTTAATTAAATTCTTTGGCATGTACACCTGCCTGCAAGCCAGAGCTGGCCGAGACTTTATAGCTGTAATGATACATTAATGACTTCAGATGGCAGGTCATGTCATTGATTTCAGCAGGGTTGTGTGGGTTACAGCCATAGGTAGCAGCAATCCTTCCTCTTTCTGTAACGATAGAGGAGTAATGCAGCAACATCCCACAACGGACAATCAATAGACTGAGACAAATTAAAGCTGGCAAAAGGTATGGCTGTTGACATAATAGTGTTTGTGATAAGAAATCTATCAGTTTCAAACAATCTTGACTTTCAAAATGTATTTATTGTTGGATTTTCCATACTTTCCACCCCATTGAGAGGTTTTGTGCATACCAGACAACATATATAAATATCATGTGAGATGAAATGCTCTCAGGCACATGATGTGCTTCTTGCAGTTGTCCTGTGCAGGGCCAGGAGATGGACTTTGATGATCTTGGTGGGTCCCTTCCAGCTCGGGACATTCCACGATTTATTGTGGACAATTTAAACTCAGTGAAAGAGTCTGAGCACAAAGGAAATGTCTTTTTTTGCATAATGATCTGTGAAATTCAGTGCCATAGGAAGTCCTGGAGGATGTGAACATTCAGGTTACAGAGAGCAGATATTTATACCAAGAAGCAGAATAAATACATTTAGAACAGTAAGCTCCTTAAAAGATTGGTGTGGGTGAAGGGAAGCCTGAAACCTCATACTCCCAGGTTGAGACACTAGGGGTCTGGAAAAAGCTGTCCTATAACTCTGTTTTGTGGAATTTCATGTATCTTTTGAAGTGTCTGGTGTTTCAAACTTGGAGGCTGTGGAAAATCAGTATTTTAGCCTGAATAGGATCCATCTCCCTTTGTATTAGACCCATGTAAAATATTCTTCATTCTCAATAAATAGAGCAATTTAAAATGCCTATGCTGACTGGCAGTGCAAGAACTGACACCACAAAGCATAGTAGTAGCTGTAGCTTTTCTTCCTCTGAAATGATTGAATCACCTGCAACTCATCTTTCACATGGTAGCCTGAAGATCTTGGTCAAGGACGGGGAAATGGAGGTTTGATGCCTGCTTCAGTTTTAGGAAGGTTTCAACCTTTTACTCCCAATTTTTAAGAGTCTGTGTTACTCATTATGGCATAGACAAGGTAAATAGGGGAAAAGGGATGGAGAAAGGGGAAGACAGGTTTATAGGTTTCTTTACCTCCACCGGTGTAAATTGTGGAATTGTAAAAGGCAAAAATCAATGGTCTAAGAGCAAGATTTCAACCAAGTGTCTGTCTCTTACCCCAGACAGGTGAGGACTCTGTGCTCTGGACTACACCCAGGAGTAGTTTCATTGCACTTTTCCATTGATCGCTGGATAAAATCATTGGGAGGAGGAAGGCACCAAACCTAACAGAACAGAGCTTAGAGCCAACTCTGGGAAAGCACCCCCAAATAAAAGACTAGACAGTGGAGGCTAGTTATACTTGATGGCATCACTCCTCAACTCCCTTGCACAAAGGCCATTGAATTGGCTATATGATTAAGCACCTTGCAGGCTCACAGACAAATGCTCAATTCCTATAAATCTTTGCATAGCTTGGTATGAAGGTGTTTTAAATAAAAATGGATAATTTGCTTATTTGACAGATCTGACATCTTGCCAACCATATTAGGCTGTACTATAAAAGGGATTTTCTCATGCCTGTGTGTTCCTTTGATCAGAAACACAGCAGAGTGATTACAGTAGCACCTACAATTTTGCTTACCTTGACCACAAACATCTAGTGCTTTCTACATTTGGCTTCTTCGTAGGCCACCACGTGTCTGCACAGGGGGGACTCTTCTCAGCTCTTGCATGCACAAGGACCAAATGCTGTGCACGTGCAAGGAGGCAAAGCACATTGGTCTCAGCTAGGTGGACCATGTGCCAGCAGGTTTTGTTATCCAGTAGGATAACATGTCCTCAGCATCTCCATTCTAGTACACAGAACTTTTTATCCCTGGCCTGATACAGAAGGGAGACATTTCCTTTCAATTCACAGCAAAAAGCATCTGTTGTCCTCATATCTCTCTAAAGAAACAGCCGCCTTCTGCAAACAACCTCTCACTGTAGGCACACACCCATCCCCTCAGGGCTGGGATGAAACCATTTTTCCTGACTTTGGGGGCTGGAAGCACATTTAAGACTGCCAGCTCTGATGAGGTCCCTTGGCTGATACCAGCATCTGCACTTATTTTTTCCGGGGCAGGTGGGGCCAGTCATATTTCTGGGTCCTTAAAGAGGTCGCACTCCCTGCCATGTGTGTGCTGGAGTCTATTTGGCTTGGTGGACACTGTATCTTGTATGAGACTTGTGCCAACTGAGCAAATCCTGCGGTAAACTGTCATCATCATCTCACCCCAGAAAGAAAAGGCTGTTTCTGGGGTCTGTAAGAGTCTACTTACTACACCTCTTAAAATGCCATAATGCAGAGAAGACCACGAATGAAAAAATTAAGGATACAGGAAATTTTACCTCTTAAACAAAGTAGCATCATTTTAAGACCTACCTACTATAGTCCAGGCATTATGGCAGGCCCGCCTGGAAGTGCCATGAACTTCCACTGGCCACATGGGGAACAAGGCCTCTGGAGCTCTGTAGAGAGTAAAAACGTAAAAGCTGTTATGTTTGTATCACTCTGTGGCTGTTTGTAGCCTAATTCACAAAGGTTTTTACACAGCCCTGCTCTCCTTTACGTCCTTGCAATTTCATTGGAGGTCATGGGGTTGTTTATCACTTTGAGTCATTAAGTGGGAAACATACAAACACTAAAAAAAAGTAAAATCAAATTAGTCGTACTAACGCAGGACTATTCCTTGCAGTCTCCACAATTGTACTGTTAAACCCTGAAATGGAGGGTTTAACAAAAGCTGGACACCACTGTCTTGCAGTCTCAAACCACTTGCAATTTGCAGTAAGGTTTTAGCTTATGAGCACTGCAGGATTTGGCTGTTATTGAACTTTTTTTTAAATATTACATTCACTTGAAATCTGACAGGTAGATTTTTGTTGGGAAGCAGATGAATGAGTTACTGGCATCATGGTAATAGATTGTTCAAAATTCAGAAGATTTACTGTGAATCTGAGTAAAAAAGGCACATCATTAAAGCTGTGTCAATTCCCAATCTTTTTGCATTACACATGTAAGGCTCAACATAATTGAACAGCATGTACACACTTTTTGTCCTGCATAAATGTGGGGCCTCATGTGGGACTGTTTTGTACAATTCATTGAAAAGCACAACTAATAGTCTTTTTCCTTTACTTGTATCCTAAATAGTATTATCTAGTTCAAAAACACAGTAGTAAGGCAAAATGTTCCTAGAGCAAACCAATCTCTTTTGGAAAACAGGAGAACTGTCTAGCTGTTTTATGCACATAAGTACTGCTTAAGTGTATAATTACATGTAGGAAATTATTTCAAATACAGAAACACAAGAAACATCAAATCAAGTGTGATTCAGTAAAGGCATTCTTTCACTGTTCTTTTCCAGGAGGGGAAGCTGCCAGTCTTAATCTGACATAGTAGTAGTTTGCAGAAATGAAAGAAAAAACTGGAAGTAGGATTCATTTTGTGTAACTTTTTCATTTAAAAGTAAGGTTTCTTGCACCTAGATTCCCTCAACAATCTGAGAAGTGAGAGAAGAGATCAAGAAGGACAACACACTAGGTAGTTTGTCCCATCATGTAACAGGGTCGTCAGAAGAAGGATTTTCTCCCAAAGCAAGCTACCAATTCTGATCACTAGCTAGAGAAATAGAGGATTAATTTTTTTTTTTAAATGGCCAAGACTATGTGATTAAACTCTACCCTGTGGTACTTGCCAGAAGCCTCAGAGGGGTGCCCATGGAGGGGATCCCAGGCACAGCAATCCAACACTTGCTAGAGGTGAAATGTCACCATCTTTTCTCTCTGATCCTCTGGAAACCTTTCTGAACTCTACTTGTCAGGGTTTCCATAGGACATTGTTTTTAACAGGATTTTAGTGGCTCATGTTTGAACATCTGCCAGCTGTTGGAGTCCTATGTTGCTGTTGGTCTGCAGACAGTTGTTTGCCACAGTTTAGATGTGGAATGGCTGAACAAGGTGTCCTGCACCAAATAAAGCTGTTTCTTGTTCTACACATCAGCCTTACACAGTTCTAGATTTCTTCAACCCTAAAATATTTGATTGTCCCTTCTGATCCAACACATTCATATTTTTTTCTCTGTCCAGTTTTTTTTTTCTTCATTCACGAAGATACATTACCATGTAGGTTTTTGAAAATGTTTCCCTTGGGGCTAAATTAACTATCACCTGTGCCTTATTTTGGAGCTTGTTTGAATTGAATACTGACAATAGATAAGATGGGAGTAGGACTATTTGACCTCCAAACATGTGGTTCCAATTAACTTACTATTACTAACTACACTAGGTTTAATATAATTAGTCAATTAAGCATTATGATGACATATTCATTGGCTTAAACAGAATTCAAATAAACATGCCAATGGAAATTATATCCCTTCAAAAGCCATTGCCAGATCCCTCTCTCCTGGCTGTGCTGCGACTGCTTGCATAAACACCCCAGGATAACAACACAGCATTGCAGAAGTCATAGTATCTGGAAGAGCCTTGTAGAAACATTTCCCTGGGCACCAAGCTGGCTGCTCTGGGCCAAGACTCTATGCATGAGAGTGCACAGACACCAGGATCCATGCTAACATCCATGCACTCATAAAGCAGCCTGACCCCACCAAACAGCCGCATTACTTCATAGTAACAGGGTCATGCCCTGTCTTACAGAGTGCTCCTCACAGCACTCGTGGATTAGGTCTGTGATGTCCTGTTAAGAGAACGTGAGGATGGGTAGCTGAGGATTCATCTTCCTCCCATGGTATGTTATTTCACTGTGCTTTCTTGAGATATATTTTAAAGACCTTTTTTCTTCCAAATTTCCCAATACATCATTGCTGTTTCTTTAGATAGTACAGCAAAAGGAGAGCTAAAACAGTAATATAATATTTTCCTCGTTCAATGGAAACCATAAACTGTTGTTTGCTTGTTTTTAAATCAAAGTGTAAATGTACAATCTCATTGGAGCATGGCCTCTGTAAAAGGTTTTATGGTTATTTAAAAGGAATGAAGGCTGTAAAGAAATATAAGTTTATTACACACTTCGATTAAAATATTTCAATTTCCCTGGTAAAAAGTACAGCTTCTGAAAAACACATTAATATGCTATTTATGATGACAATTTTAGCATTCCTTCAGATTTTCACACCAGGGTATAAATATGAACACAGTAAATGGTGCAAATAATAGTAATTCAGGATAGACAGTCAAGGACACTTGATGCCCAAAATTTTCCACTTCCTTATTTTTAATAATCTCTTGTAAACATGAGAATAGAGATCTCAGTGGGCTCACACCACTCTGTCAGCCCACCTCTTTGCTGCTGCTTTGCAAGGAACTTGGGCTGCAGGCGCTGGGGCATTTCTAGAGAGGTTTGTCTCAAAGCCACTAAAGGCAACAGGGAGAGCTCAGCTGTTCCTGATACAGATCTTGATGCTTCTGTGCAGACCTGACATAATGAATATTTTAACAGTGAAGATTTCTTTATTTGCCTTTGCACTGGATAGTTTTCAGGCTTTGTGTCATCTAAAAGGTCACTTGCTGTTCCTACGTGTTTGGCTTTGTGTCCATCTATGTGGTGCAGCACTTTTAACTGATTAACTGACACAGAAATTATTTGTTTGCTACTGCAAGGTGCAGGTCTCAATGGTGGATCTGTATTTTTCTACACATAATATTCCTGATTTCTTTGTTCTTATTACTTTAAACCCACATTTAAAGCACCTTCATGGTAATACACAGCAAGAGTACTAAAATACTTATTAAAAACAATATCAGGTGCTTGGTTAATTAGCATACTATTTTCCATCTGGTAATGTCTGAAATGGATTTCCATCTCGTCTGGGGAAGCTCCATCATGGCAGCTCCTGCTCATGTCGATAGCAATGCATCCACAGAAATCACTAGCGCTGAAGCATGTTCTTACATTATAAATACAAACAACCAACAACGTGCCTTTTCCACAATGAGTTCATGAGATGCACATGGCAAATAACTCCTATTAATGGTGAGGAAGCAATGTGTGAAGCTCTGGAGAACTGGTGAAGAAACAAACTGAAAGAAATTGGCAACGTTGCAATCTTGTCTGATTCGCATACTTAAATATTCTTGTCCTCTGCACTTTCTCAGTGAGAATACATAATGTAATCAGGAATAAAATGCAAATTTCTGGCTAAGGAACATAACTGCTTTTAACCAAAGGAGACAGAGATGACTACTGTGATGCTCTGCTGGGACTGACAGAAATAACTTTGGTTTACATTAATTACAGTGTGATCTGTTTTTCTGTTGTTCTGGGAGTTCATTTTGTTAGTGGTATCTATTCAGTATTACTGAAACCAGGTCATATTCAATATTGCAATCTTTTTAACTGTTCTGGGGAAAACCAGTGCCATTTGTACATATGGTTGAGGGGGCAAATATAGAGGATAGATCAAAAGGAAAAAGATGGTGAATATCATCCATAGAAGCAGAAAACTTGCTCTGTGGATACCTTTAAATGTTAAAATCTTATATTTAAAAGCATTAGTCATTTATACACATGAACCAAGTTTCCTTTGATTTGTCATGTTAACCAAAACAGAGATACTCAAAGTTTTGCTCTTAAAGGTAGTTGCTGTAATTGGATCCCCTTTTCTTCACACTGACTTCTGCTCTCCATTTTGTCTGAAGGCTTGTAAGTAATGAGGGGATCCTTTTCAATCCACTCTGGGATGTAAAATGTTTCTTGAAATTAGTATGGGACCCAAAGAAAACTGTAGTTGGGGGATCTAAAATGAAGCTTACAGTGTTTGCTAAGCTTTATTCACAATATTGCCTGATTTAAAAGGAATATTCCTTGTAAAGCACTGGAGGACACTGTCCCTTCTGGCATGTAATTTTTTAGCTTGCTCTTACTGTAGCTACCACCTTCTGATCTAGCATTCCTTTTACATGAGACATTTCTATTCAAGTTAATGAAAAACGGGGTGTTTAAGGAAAGGAGCTCTATTTTAACATAAAGATGCAAATTACAACCAGTTTTAAAAACCTAACAAAATGAAGGGAATTGTAAAGCAGAGTTTGTATTGGTTATAAGTAATTTGTTCTGACATTTTGTATAAACATTGCAAATAAATCAGGAGCTTTATTGTAAATACTGCTTACTGCTGAATAATGCGGATAAAAGATAGCTGCTGTTAAAAAGCTGAAGAGCTTTTTAGTTAGCACTTTCACTGTCAGTTTTGAAATGGATTTAGGAATTTACTAAAGAGCCCCTCCATGATGTTTGTGTAGAGGTCCTGTGGAGGATGCTTGCATTAAGTCTGGGCTCAGCTCTTCAAATAGGAAAAGTCAGATTTAAGTGTCTAGTATTCAAGGATCACCTCCTCCAAGCTCAGGAGCAATGCATCCCAGCAAAGAGGAAATCAGGCAAAAGTGCCAGGAGGCCTGCATGAATGGACAAGTTGATCCTGGACAAACTAAAGCACAAAAAGGAAGCCTACAGAGGTGGAAACAAGGACAGGGAGCCTGGGCATATTACAGAGAAATTGTCTGTGTGGACAGGGATCAGGTTAGGAAAGCTAACGCCCTCATAGAATCAAATATGACCAGAGACATCAAGGGCAATAAGAAAAGCTTTTATAAGTATGTTGATTATTAAAGAATGACAGGGGAAAATATGGTGTCTCTCTGGAAAGAAACAGGAAACCTGGTTGCTGAGAATATGGAGAAAGCTGAGGTACTCAATGACCTTTTTGCCTCAGATTCCACCCATAAGTGTTCCATCTAAGGAACCTGGAGGTGCACAAGTCCATGGGATCTGATGAGATACGTTCACGTGTCCTGAAGAAACTGGCAGATTAAGTGTCTAATTCACCATCCATTGTACTTGATAAGTCGTGCCAGCCTGGTGAAGTTCCCACTGAGTGGAAAAGGGGAAAGAAAATCCCCATTTTTAAAAGGCAAAAAAGGAAGGCCTGGGGAACTACACAACAGTCGGTCTGATCTCTATTCCTAGCAAGATCATAGTGCAGATCCTCCTGGAAACAATGCTAAGGCATGTGGAAAATACAGAGGTGATTGGTG
Source organism: Pipra filicauda (assembly GCF_003945595.2). Taxonomy (NCBI): domain Eukaryota; kingdom Metazoa; phylum Chordata; class Aves; order Passeriformes; family Pipridae; genus Pipra; species Pipra filicauda. The sequence goes on along the minus strand of NW_024104643.1, from coordinate 2,502,981 downwards.
ACAGCTAACATGGCTTCACTAAATTCAAATTGTGTCTAACATGATTGACAGAGGGTTGGAATTAGACAATCTTTAAGGTCCCTTCCAACTCAAACCTTTCTTTGACTCTGTGATTTTGACCATGAGACTAGTCTCATTGCACAGTCAGTAGACATCCTGTTCACGCAGGGAGTGCCTTTGCTCACATTAAGTGGATGCATCTTGGCTGGCCTGCTGAGATAACCCCCTGGTCTCCAGAGGCATTGTTGATGAGACCCTCCATGGGCTATCGTTGGAATTATGACAGTTCCCTAAATTACAGACCTGAGATTGGGTATCATAACTGGAATGGAATTCCAGTCCCAGAATTTTTCTATCATGCATGTGACCTTACAAAAGGATGTCAGGGGCTATTTCCAACCAGAAGCCATGGAATGAAATTAGTACTTTCTACTGTCACAAAATCAGTGCCTACTGTTCCCCCATATCTGTGGGGTTGAGTCTGTCTGCCTGGTGCTCTGCCTGGCTGCTGCTGCTCAATCAGGGTCACTTCTTTCATGTGGCTCCTTGCATGGGCTCCCAATTGGCCCGAGAGGCTGAAAGAAAGTCCCTTTCCATACCATGTCACGTGCACAGTTACTGAGTATTTTAAAGGTTTCCAAATCCTTGTTTAAACATTGCATCCAAAGGAAATAGAAGGTCTTGTATTTTACTTCAGAATAACCCCTGGAGCCAAGCCAGACTGAAGTAAATGGAAAAAAAAATTACAAAATCTCATCTGTAAAGAGGACTTTGAGTCTGAACTGTTATTATGTGACTTTATCTAGGAAAGAAAACATGTAAGATTCAAAGAATGTGGCTAATGTCAGTTTAGAACCTACAAAAATTATTCTTGGTGATGTTTCTGCCTGAAATGTAGTGATTTTTATATAAACTATATTTATGACAAGCAAGATAAGTTGTTAAGAATGGCAAAAATGAAAGGGAATGAATTGTGATAGTGATGTGAGATGGGTAAGAGGACATGCTGTCTCAAATACAATTTCTAAAATAATTTTTAATTCTTTAATTACAAAAGAACTTAAAGTTTAGTCATTAATAATGGATATCAAATCATGGATATGGATGTTTTCATAACGTAAGGACAGACAATCCATTGCTGAAGCAGTAGTCCTCCCTGGTGTATCTTGCAACAAATGTGCTGTATTGTCTTTGTTTTGGTTCCATGCATTTATCCTAAATATAAGAGCTTCTGGATAGATGTGGTATTGGAGCAGCCCTTAGCCTTGCAGTTGTCTCAGCCAGCACTAGGTAGATGTCAACTCAACACTCAAGTAAAAAGTATTGGAGGATTACCATGGAAAATACCACATTTACTCTGTAATTTTTTTCTGTGCCATCGCTTACAAAAACCTTCAAAGAGATTCTTGTATTTCTGCAGCTTTTTTTCACACCAAGGGGAGTTTTATCCGACTCAGGACCTCCCCTGCCTAGAGTGAATCCTGACCACACTGAGGCCAATGGTACATGTTCTTGGTAGTCTGTCCTGACCAGGTAATGTTTCTCCCTGACCACAGAAAATGAGCTGTCTCCCTGAATCATGGAGTGAAAGGACTCTTCATTTTAAATGAGTGTTACAGAGTGGGAATAAAGATTGTTCCCTGGAGAAAATCAGTTATCTTTTAGCCACTACTTTACAGATAAAATCTATTACAGATAGGTAAATATAGCTAAAACATTAATGGTAAAGTACACATGTTTTAATTTGTAGATCAGACATGAATTACAAAATAATTACACAGCAATTACAGTAAAATTATTATAGTTTGATGTTACCTGCAACTGCTAATTGATATACTCTGGTTAGTATATGACAGTGTTATTACAGCATAGAATCAATGGAGTGTATCTGGGGTCTAAAAATACACTGAGTGATCAGAAAGTAACTCAGTCATAGAGACAGCTCCCAGCTTGTAGAATTGGCATGCTCAGGAATGTACAGTCAAGGTCTAATTATAATGTAATTGTACTACGATTTAAGAGTAAGTTGAAATCACTGCATGATGTAGCCTTGAAACAAGGATTTGCAACTTTAAAAAATGATAATGCAGTTAAAAGATGCAGAAATCTTCATAGTTATATTTAATTCATGACTAGAGTACAAAATAGTAGTACAAGTAGTCATTTCCATGGTTTTGAAAAAAATTCCTAAAATCAGTATAAGTTCTCTGAGTAATCAACATAGTTTTGCAAATTCAGGATTGAAAACCTGCCTAACCACAAAGTGTACATCATTTGTATTTGCATTTTTTTCATGTCATGCCATGGTTTCAGAAAAGAACAAAACCAAGGAGGATAGTAGCAGACTTCCAGAAGAGTTCCATGGCCTGGAAAAAATACCAAAATAATCAAGTAAGCATAGAAGGGTCTTATGTGGTCTACTGTGTCTCTCAAATAACCTTGCACAATGATTTTCTCTTCCAGCCTAAACTTTTGTTTGAATCACAACATATTATTTTATGATACATTCATTCATGTTTTAAAAGCTGCAAGTGATGAATCAGTTATTATTTATCCTCCTTCTTGAAAAGGAAGAGTTTCTAGGCTGAGTTGTCTGACTCTGATTTCCAACCACTGGATCACATGTCTTTTTTTATTAGATAGAAGTGTTGCTAACTGTGAAAGGTCTTTTGCATTTAGGTTCTGTTACACTGTGATAAAATCACTTCTTATCCTTTATTGGGTAATCAAAATAGATGAAAACTTTAGACTGCTCACCAGAAGACACTTCCCTGGTTTGAGCATTCTTCCCCAACTCTTTCATATTTCCCAGATATATCAGTATAGTATCCCTCATTTCCCACCTACATCCCTAGACCTCCTGGGGGCAGGATTAACCAAGGCCTTGGCATTAGTTATCCTGCCCATTGTCTCTGGACTTTTGAGCAAGGTGTTGTCTGTCACCTGGGCACAGTACCAGAAGGTGGAAACACTCTGGCCACCTGAGAAACGGAAGTGGCAGCTCCATTGATGCTCATTGTCAATTTTGCATTTTGAAGTAATAAACATTATGTACAACAAAACACTGTTACCTCCTTACTACTCCTTGGCATTTGTCTGTGATGGAAATTATTTTCTCTTTCAGCCATTACATTGTTTTGCTTATCTTTTACAGCTACTAAATTCCCCTAAAAGCCACTGCTTCCTTTGATATTCTCCCTGCCCCCTCTCTTTTTAAATAGGATTTGTTTTCTTCTGAAGAATGACCTTACATTTAGTTGTGTTGAAACATGCATTCAAATGAACACCCCTTTCCAAGTGACCCTGACTTATGCCCATCATCTCTTCTCTCCATTATTTTCTTTTTATTTGCTACAAATTCTATCAGCAATGATTTAATATTTTCTTCAAGATCATTGAATGGGATGAGAGCAGCTCCCTGGAGGCTTCTGTTCAAAAAACCTGTAACCATTGCAAATGCCCTACTGAGATCTACCAACTGAGCAATCCTTAATCTTTTTAAAATGAGTCTGCATTGATTTTCTTGTACAGTTAATTTTTCTGAGAATGTTATGAAGGACTTGCTCTAATGACTTATAGAAGTTGGATAACTGAATCAAATTTGTGATGTCACAAAACTTTTGAAGTAAATTATAAAAATAAAAAAAACCAACAATATTGATTGAATCACTTGTTCTTTTGACTTCTTGCTGATTGTTTTCCCTGCCAGCCTTTCCTGGATTTTATTAGAGACCAGTGTCAATTTAAGCTTGTTTGTAACCTTGCAAGCTGGATTTTTTTATCATTCTAGGATTTATTAGCATTATTAATTCAAAGATCTCCTTGACCACAATTTTTATTTCTTATAGCTGTAAATTATCTGTTCTTGCAAAGTCAAAGTTTTCTGTACAGGATGAAGTGTCCTCTCTTCTGTACCAGTCCCCAGTGTCTAACTCTGGCTGTTGGTATCTCTGCTCTTTGCCATCTGGGGGAAACACTGCTTGAGTACATCTGCTCTTTGCACTTTGTGATCAATAATCCTGCCAACCTTGTCTAACAGCAGGTCCAAGCTGCTAATGAGATTTCGTTTCATTTTCTCCTGATGTATGTAAACTCCTCCTGGTTCGCCTTAGCCTTAGCTATTACTTATATTTCCACGTTTCCTTATTTCTGCCCATTGTTATCAGTATAATTTTGGTTTAGTAGTATTTCTACCTCCCTTTTATAATTTAATAGAGGAAGGCATTTCTCCTCCAAGGAACTGAGGAGTCTTCACAGATATGGATGATTAGAAGTTGCTGTTCTGCTTTCTGCAGAATTTGCTTTCTCTTGACCTGAAATAGAGAAAATATCCACTAGAGCAGAGAACTGGGCCTCTCTAACATGGTGTCTTTTGGGTTCATCAGCTGTGCAGTCAGCTCTATCACCGTGGCTCTGCCACTGAATTTCCTCAAGGCTTCTCAGCAGGACAGACAGACTGAATGTGGTGTGGAGCTGCTGCTGGAGGAGAAGTGGAATTGGGATAAGATCTTAGATGATTCCCTGAAGGACCTGGCTCCCTCCTTCAGTCTCATATGAAAGGGGAGAAGAGACTTCCAGATGATAACAACTTAACAGCTGCTCCTCTGAAGGGCTTGTCATCGCCATACTCCAAAAGCAGGCAGTGCCTGTGTGTTTGGAGCCCTTTCCCCTTGGGGGAAGCACCACTGTGGCTTGGACAGCCATTCTACTCACGGCAGCCCACTGTCCTGACCTGCCTGAACCACAGCAGGTATCACCCTACACTCTCACTGGGATGGCTGGCTATCATGGGCCATGACAGCATAGTCATGTTGGTTTGGATCCCTGTCTGGAGTGAAAACTCATCCAAGAAGAAGGGCAAATGCCAGGAAATGAGCACAAACTTTCTTTAGTGCTACCACATGTACATTCATAGCCCCAACTCAAGGCTTATCATTATCCTGAAGCTGATGTCGAAATACTCTCTCCTATTTGCTTTTACTTCGCTTTTTTTCAGCTTTAGGAAAGTGGTGTTCTTGAAGAAGGAAGCATAGGTACTGCTGGTGAAGACTGTAGCTATTAGCCTATAGCAAATAAATTGTCATGAGCACTTGTATCTACCTTGACTAACGCAAAATGTTCACATGACTGGCTTGACTAACACATTTGTGTTCACGTGGTTTTATCCCCAAGTGCTGCAGTACTGATTTTAATAGACAAATCAGCAACATTGCTCAGTTTGCTGTCTAGAAAGAGAGAATTTGCCTCACAGGTAAAAAGGAACAGATTTTGTTATTCTGCAAATGCTAGTTGTTACCAATACTTTGTAATATCTTGTAGTGTTTGATATTTTCTGTATATGAAAAGTCAGAAAATAATATTTGAAAGCCTACTTGCATAATAACAAGTGGCTGATAGACTGGCAGAGGATATATCAAACAAAAATACTGTTTCTATTAAGTAGTGTGCAATTTAATATATTTGACTTTACATGACAGAGTCTAGTTATCTTTTAATACATCCTTTGGGTATTTTAAGTGTTCATAAATATTAGTTTCTAAAAAAAACCTGAAAAGACACTGCAGTTTAGTCTTAGTGACACAGATTTTAGCACAGTCTAATTTTTCCAGTTTCTTAGCTGGACCTTGGGGGAAATTAACCGTGGGGTCTAGGGGGCACACAGCCCCATGATGTGCACAGTTGGGTGCAGTGGATGAGAAATGCCACATAGGAAAGGGCAGGCTGTGCCACAGGCTACTCCCCTGCCATTGCTAGATTATGGAAATGGGTTCAAATACAGAGAAAGGACAAACCCTTCATATCAAGTATGGGGAAGTACAGCTCATATGCAAGACAGAATCCCAAGAAAAGTTTTTTCTCAAGTGCGTTTGTAGTTACCCCTGGGATCAACTTAGGGTAAACCATTGATGTTTGTAACTGGAAATATTATTCAGGAAATATTAACTAAACTGTTCTGAGCTTACTGATAAGCCGCGGGCTCAAGATAACGCACACAAATTAGGGGTGGCAGAAGCTTGCACAATCACAAAACCTTAAACTAGTGTTGCAACCGGACATGTCTATCTCGTAGTGGCCTTTTTAGCCACCAACGCGCTTGCAACAAACGTGGGTAGAGCCCTCCCCAAATCTTCGTTCGTGAAGCCTAGCCATGATGAAACTAGTGTATAATGTTTCAGTTTTGCTTGCTCCTCAGATGCATCAGGGCCTACTAAGGAGATACCAAAATTTTGCATGCACACTGAGACTGAGGTAATTAGAAATTTGCTTTAAAATGTCATAACTTAAAGAAGGCAGTTTTATTGCCAATGAATATCATATGAGAGACTAACATGCACATTTATGCAAAGATCAGCCAGTTGTGTTTACAACAAAGCAGAGTAAACTAAATCCAGACCAAAAGGGATTTGTTAGCAACTTTGGATTTTGTTTAAATTTCCCCATGGGATATCTGAACCATATGTGGAAATAAAATTCATGCATAAAAATGCATATTCTCTGCAGTTTATCAAATACTTGACATCTCAATCAACATACTAATGTACTTCCTCAGACAACTTCTAAGCATTTGCAAATATTTCCTTTTGATTGCTTTTGTTTTCTTTCTGTGAAAGAAATCTTCCTCTTCTGACTCTTCTTCTCCTGAGTGTGTAACTCTCCCTGCCTGTCCTTGGCTCAGCGCTGGCCAAGCTCAGCCGCATCTTCCTAGAAATGTGGTGACTCAGAAATTTGTCTTCTGATGGCCTTACACTGGGAATGTTCGGATTCTTGAGAGAATATCCTTTGGCTTTTAGCTTGGGGATTTAAAAGAGGGTCCCTCTTAAATATACAAGAAGTATTTTAGTATATTTAAAGAATTATTTCATGTCTTTATGATGAGGGGTTTTTTTTGTCAAAATTGTGCCATCCAACTTATATTAACCAAAGAGTCTACAATCCGGCTTGAGGTCTTCCTGGTTACATTAACGTTAATAAATTAGGTGGAGAGAGTCTGAAGAGAAGTGGCAAATGCTGGGCTTGCTTCTGTAGCAAAAGTCGCTTTTACCCTTCCTCCTGGGCAGAGTGACTTCATCCATTCTGTCTTCTGGAAAGAGATCCTGGCCTGTGTATCACACAAACTGTGCTTGGAGGTTGTCCAGGAAAGTACTACTTGGCATGGGTCAAATCCATGCTGGGTAATGTGTTACTCCATCTCCTCAGTTAAATAGGAGGATGATCCCAGGCCAATGCACTGTCTGTCACTCTGCTTCATTTTCAAGAATATGCGTAGCCCCCAAATCCCATCAGTAGGCATTTCCAGGAAGCTATTCAGAGCATCTTGTCTCAACAGCTTGCTGGAGGAGCTGGGTGGAGAGATGTAGTATTTATAGGGGGAATAAAAAGCCTAGCCCTGCCAATGCTTGGCACTGCTCCTCCAGCTCACCTGCTATGGGGTTTGCAGAGGAGCATGCAGGAATCCTGGACAGCATGGTAGAGGTTTTATTGCCTCTCTTTTGGGGTGACTATGCACACAATCACTGTGCTAACGTAGACAAAAAACCCTTTGTAATATGCCGTCATATTTTCGTTATATATCTTACTCACTCTCTGCTCTCTCTCTCTCTCTCTCTCTCTCTCTCTCTTTCCTTCCATCTGTCTCTAGACATCTCTTAAAAGGGCTGGAGCAGCACAGATTTTGAACACTGACAGTTTCCAAGCATGCAGAATATCGGGAATTTTCTCAGGCCCATTGGCACAATACATCCTTTCCCTGCCAAGGTAGCCACACACTAACAAGAAGATGACAAAATGAGTTATTCAGAAACATCTCGTAAACACAGCAAAGCTCTTCATTTGCTTCTACTGGAGCTCAGAAAGACTCCACAAGCTGTGCTAACTCAGCACAAAAAATAATGAGCAGTGCCATGTGCTTTAACCCTTCTGTCTGGCCCTGGTGCATGGAAGCAGAACCTTTGACAGACAGAACTCTGTCAGAGCCTTAAAACCTTGGAAACCTGAGCCCTAAGTTCTCTGAGCTGAGAAGACCCTTCAAGATACAAAAGTTCTGAAGCTCATCTCTTCTCAGAGCAGCAAATTCCATGTATTGGTCCAAAAGCAGAATGTAATGTGAAGACAGAGCAAAATCAACTCTGTAAGAGTTATTTGTAACTTTAGGCAGCATGGGAAAGATCCAGTTTCCCACAAAACATATGTGTATGTCAGCAATGTGTGTTTTTCCATACTCTTTCCCTAGTCCCTTAATTTAAATCAGAATGTCTGAGGATCTCATAGGATCCTTACTCAGCCTGTCCCCTCATTCCCATCCCCACCTTGCTGGCTCTGAGCCACTGTTATTTGGTTACACATGGAAAATAAAGGAGAAGAGCGAAAAGAAAGCATTTGTGTTTTGTAATGTGTTCCCAGTGGGTGTCAGGAGGCCATCCCTGCAGCAGGGAGAGCACTGGAGGGGAAAGAACCCAGTTACTTGCTTGATAAAGGAGGAAAGAGATGTGATTGCTGTGTTGCTGCAGGAGCAGATGGGCCCAGGAGAAGGTCGGTGTTGGAGCCAGCCACTGAGTGCGGGTTGTGGTCAGGCTCATGTTCAAGCAGGGCTTGGCTCTGGCTGCAGCACCATCAGCCTGGCCCTGGCATGAGCCACGGCCATGGCTGTGCCTGGAGAAACACAGCCAGAGATCTGCAGCACTGACAAACTGGAGCTGACTGAAGTCCAAACTTTCTAACACAGGCTTTCTCAGCGGTCCCACTGATCTCAAATACCTGTGGGCTCTGGGCCTCAGTGGCCAAAAGGGGCCCTGGTAATGTTACAACTCACTCCAGAAAAAAAGGGGGGGGTAACCCAGGTTCTTATCGATAATTCCCTTGAGGTGGATTAGAGTGAAATGACACTGAATAATCAGTGTTTGAAAACATACATAGGTAGGGTTTATTTTAACAATTTTGTCTGAACAGGCATTTTGGCTGTTGTCATCTATATCATCTATCATAGGGATAACCCCTGAGGGGAAAATGCATAAGGGAGAGAAAGGAAAGACAGGATAACGGTAAGGGAGAGTAAGGGAAATAAAAGCTCAGAGTGGAAAGATATATATAGTCACCACCCACGGGGCCAGCGATGGAACTTAATAGTTGCAACTTCCATGTCTGCCAGTTGAAGTGGTGGCCTTGATCTGCTGGGGGTGAAGGAGGGGAGCCTCCACACTCCAAGAAGTTATAAGTTATTACATCCATTGTTAGTGTCACGGGCCATGCCTCGAGCCTCCAACCTCTCCTGGGCCTGTGCAGAGTTTTTATGTGTGGCCTCGTTCCCACCTTTCAAGATTGGCAGAGGGGGGGATGGGCTTTGATGGGCTATCAGAGGTATAATGCAAAAGTCCTGCAGAAGCCTGCAAAAGTCCCTTGGCAATCCTAGAATGCATAAATCATTAACCGTTTCAGTCTCTGACAGGTAAGAACAAGGTTTTCAGGAGCTTGAACACACTGTGCCCCAGCTGAGTATGCCTCCCACAGCCTGTTGGTGTCTGGGTAAAAAGCAGCTGCCTAGAAAATAACTTTCAAATACTAGCCATAATTGTACTCCTGGCAAATACCATGCTAAGGTAAGCTGCTGCAGGAGATGGACTTTCAGCAGAAAACTTTCAAGGTTAATTTCAACTGTTTCCAGATAAATAATGAGCATGGATAATAATTCAAGACCAGTACATCTTAGCAGTCCAAGGGTACCCAAAGCAAGGGTGCTGATGGAGAACACCACCTCTTTTTTTGCTTGGGGGCAATATTAGCAGGCTGCACTGCTGAAGCAGAAGAATATTCATGTCTTTTGGCACTGGTATTATAGCCCCTGAGAGTCAAGGGTGCTTCATAGTGGCAATTATAAAGGCAGTAAAAAGCGAAATAATTGTTTTGCTGTTCTTCAAACCTCTAGAATGGCCTGATTAAAAAGGTATTGTTTGAAGATGCCATAATAATTTTGTTGCAATTCTGCGCAGGAAAAATAATCAGTTTATCTGTTTTTGTTCAGCATGTTTACATTTAGCTGAAAATGAGGAGGAGAAAATAACAAATCTTACAAACCTTTCTGGATTTTGAGGGCATTAGTTTTTTTTTTTCAATACCCATTCATTGTTGGAGTGGAAAAAGGAATAAGATATGTACATACATATATGTGACTGTAAGCACAACTAGCTAAGTCTTAGCTATATATTTATTTATATGCATTTATAAATGATATATAATAGATGTCTTTAATAAAGAAGGAACAAACCAAATGAAATTATTCATGAAGTACGCAAGCAGTGAAATTTTTGCACTGGAGTTAAAAACTTGGCTATTTACAAAATGTCTTGATGGATGCCTTAGTGATGTGGTCCTTGGTCCTTTCATGGTCGCTCTGCACTGCCTAGTCCTGCTGCACAGGCAGAGCAGCAGTGGGGCCTGGTGGGCGCATCAGGCTCTGCTCAGCCTCTCTTCTGCTGCATCACTTCAGTCCTTTTACTTATTCTTCCAGTGGGACCATCTTCTTTTAGACATTAAATAATTTGGGCACTGGACTGTGTTCTGGGGAATTTCACGTCCCTGTTCATTAGCCAGATATGAATCACAGAATCATTTTGGTTGGAAAAAACTTCTAAGATCATTTATTCCAACCATTAACCCAGCACTGCCAAATCCACTAGTAAACCAAGTCCCCAAGTGCCACATCTACACATCTCAAGGGATGGTGATTCCATCACTTCCCTGGGCAGCCTGTTTAAATACTGGACAGCCCTTTCCATGAAGAAATTTTCCCTAATATCTAATCTAAACCTTCTCTGGCACAACCTTATACCATTTCCTCTTGTCCTATTGCTTGTTGCTTGGGAGAAGAGACTAACTCTCACCTGGTTACAGCCTCCTTTCAGGTAGTTGTAGAGAGCAATGAGTTCATGTTCCAGCATCTCAATGTCTTTCTTGTCATGAAGGGCCCAAAACTGAACACAGGACTCGAGGTACAATCTCACCAGTGCCGAATACAGGGTTATGATCACTGACGTGGTCCTGCTGGTCACATTTCTGATACAATGATTATGTCTGATATAAAGGGTAGGCCTGAAATTATGAGATTAGTAATTATTATTTCAGGGTGTAAAGAGCAAACTTTATATTTCATGTAGTAAATGCAGGAAGCACACGGCTATTGCAAATATGAAGAAGCACTGTCTATTTATCTAACTTACCATAGGCAAATTTTGAAAGGGCACCACTGCATAAAAGCCCATGGGAGGGAGGAAAGAGCACACATACTTAAACCCTGACAAGAAAGGCATGATATGTCTGAGCAAACCAATGGAGATATTAAAACTCAGATGCCCCGCAGACATCTGTTAACTCAAACATACCACTGGCAGCTATCACTGAACCATGCTCTCATGTGGTTCTTGGCTGTTGCCTGCCTGTGTTTTCTAATTCAAGCATGCCTTCCTGGTGTTACTCCTACATGAACTGGCAATATTGTCAGAGGAAATCATGTCAGTGCACTGCAGACCACTTTTTGCCTTGTGAAGAGGAAATTAATTTGATGGATCTTGATGCTTTAAATAAAAACGCAAGTTTCACCTATGAAGACAGATATATAATCTTTATATTTTGTACTGAGAACACAAGAACTGTGTGAGAAAATCTTCTTCCAGCCTGAAAAGAAAATCAAGTAGGAGGAAGTTGCTTCCGTTCAGTTTAGAGTGATGAGGTCCACAAGCAAGTGTAACGGATACTCACAAGGTTCAGGGGGAACAGTATTGAAATGTCATCTTTCTTCAGCAGTCACAGAAACCAGTGTGGTAGAAAGCATATTGGCAAACCCATCCTGGCTTTGGGCTCACATGGACTCTCAGGAGAAAGCTGAAGTACGGTATAATTAATTATCAGCGATAAACAAGCAGTTGCAGTCTGCTAATGACATGGATCATTTGGTTACCCTCTCCCTTTCTCCTATTCCCATGTGATGGATAGAAGTACCTCTTTTTGTACCATCCTCTAGCCAAACCATCACATACCCTAGCTCCTTTTCTGAAATAAACTCTACTAAAAAGACTGTAAAAATCCTGAATAAATATGACTCATATCTTATACAAGTTCATAAAATGCCCTTCTCATGCCTTGACTTTTGCCATTTCCAGGGATGTGTCTGGCAGCAGAGACACTGCAAACCTTGGTGCTCCTTTTGGGGATGAGGAGCAGGGTGGGTGCTGCAAACTGTGGGAGTCTTTGCTGCACTGAGCAGCAGCATGGGGATCCTCCATCACTCTCCCTCAGCCCCTGGCCCCCTGTGGCTTGTGCTGCTGCCCAAGAATGATATCTGGTCACAGTTCTTAGTGTTACTTGCAAACAACCCTGGTAGGAGCTGGGAAGTCTGTCGCTGCATTAGCTGGAAATTTTATCCTTGGAGGTCCCTGATCCTCTCCATGGCAACTTCAAATGCACTTTCACAAGTTAGTTCACTTGTTTGGCCTTTGAGCACGTGAGGGCAGTAGCTGAAACAGAGATTGAGGAGACTTGACTTGTCCTTCCTTGCAAAAGGCTCCTGCTCTCAGCGAACATTCCCATGATCAGAAAGATCTGGACCTTCTTTCTGAAAACTGAGTCCAAACTCAGCAGTAGTGTGAGAGAGTAGTACTGTGCCTTTAGTTTCTTCCTTTTCCTTGGGATTCTGGGTTGACTGGTAATGGAAGTTAAAAACAGATGCAAAAGTTTCTTCTTATTTCTTGCTATGTCTCTGAGGTACCAAGGGGACTTCAGCCCTGCAACCTGCACCCAGACCTCCCGGTCCTCCTGTTTGCTCCCTGTGCTGCATGGGCTAGTGCGCAGGTACTCCAGAGAGGCACCCTACCCTTCTCCAGCAAGTGTGAAAGCTTCCCCAACAGTACTGTCCCCTAGAGACTCCCTTTTCCTTTGAGGTGGTAGTTTGGCCTTTAGAGGAGGCTCTGAAAGCTCACCTGTGGCTCATCCTGCAGCTGTCTTCCCCATCAATGAGAACTGATGTTCATAGCAGAACCACATAGACATACAATATGAGGAGCAAAAGAAAAGGAAAACATATAGGTAGGGTAATCACCAAGTCATAGATCCACATGGTATTTTGCAGCCCCCAGAACCATTGACGTTTTCATTGATAAGTAAGGTTAATTGACATGATGGTTTAGACATTTCATTATGAAATATTTAAGAACACATATTAGTTCAGTCAGCAGGAATTCAGTTGGAAGGGTGAGGTTTCCTCAGCACAGCAGCAGTCCAGAAGCTGTTTTTCTGCCATGTTCAAAAGACCAAGACCCAGCAGTCTGTTTTATTTTGCTGACATGTAAACTTGGTACTCACTTTGCAGCAAAAGCCAAGTCCCGTCACTGCTTTCTGCAGCACTTGGAGGAGTCATAAACTCCATGTTTTCTATCTCAAGAAACTCTGAGGTGAACAACTGGTGATAACATGCCTGTAGGCCCAAAGAGACTGATATTAAATACAAACTTTTAAATCACTCTAAAACTGTGTATTATTTTATTTTTTTTTTTTGTTTGATATCACTCTATATTTTTTTTGGTCTTTGTGCTTGCTAATACCCATGTGTTTTGGGATATTGGACAGATACATTTTTTTCTAGAACTTTCATTATCTTTATATCAAAGGACTTGTTTCATGGCATTGATAAAATTCCCCTCTCACTTCCCATGAAACAGATCCCTAAAACTGAAGCCTGCAAACAGTAATCCATTTGCTGTTGTTCTTTAAGCTGGGAATGACATCTCTGTCCTGGAGCCCACCATACCTCAGGGCTTACTTCTGAGATGAAAAAGAATACCAAGACTGCTTGAGAAATACCCACACTGTTCAGAACGAAAGAGTCAAATGCAGGAGTTTAATTAAGTGCCTAAACCCCCCCCCCCCCCAGCTTGTAAGGCAGTCTCCAACTCTGATCCTGTAACTCTGCCCTTTGGACATGTCTCTGTCATCCATGGAATGCATAGCATCAAGATGAAATTCCAGGAAGATGTAGTTGCACTAATGTGGGAGGAAAACAGAGAGAAGCTTTTAGGGCATCCTCCAGGAATCCTATAGCAGCATGCCAAAAGACCTTTTGGAAGGGGCAATGCTGTAACAAATACACCAAGCACTCCTGATAAGTGTGTCATTCAGAGCTTTATCACTCAAAGCTCCTAGGTCTTATTTTCTATTATGTTTGCCTTGTGAATAGGACTGAACCCAACAGTGCTCTGTGGTCTTCAGTGTGGTCAAATCATTGAAAAAAAATACACTGCATCAAGATAATCTTTTCCATTTTTATTATTTCTTTTCCATTTTTACCTCTGGTTAACTCCCACTTCAAATACAGAGGCAGCAAATTAACTGAGTTAAATGATTAAATGAAAGATCATCCTGTTGCAGACAAATCATGCTCTATGAAACATATTCAGTCTGCAAATCACAGCCTTCCCTCAAGCAAGTGGTTTCTGCAATGTACAGCCACTCAGTCTGATTAAATGTGACTTTGAGCAGTGGGCGGTTTTGTGCTTGTCTTTATGCATAAAGGTAAATGTCAGCAAAATGAATGGAGCTTTGGGTGTTACTTATGTGTATGATGAAGCCCTTACACTCTCTAGCAAGTATACTGCAAGTGCTTGACTAGATTTATCAACTGCTTTATAAGGAGCAGCAAGAAACACAGATTAAAGGTTGCTAAGTTACAAACCAGATAAGGCATAGGCATATTTCCAAATTTATACAACCACCATGCCTAAATGCAAGAGAAGCGTAAGAAGCAGTCTGAGAATAGGTTAATGTGCAAGACGGATTTCTTTCTCTATTTCTCTGCATGGCTTTACTTCCAGCAATATTTCAAAGGGGTATTACAGCATTCAGAACCTATTACAACATGCCAATACGAGAGAAATAATGCCTAATACCCAGCATGGGGGCTTTTTAATGGTAATACAAATATCATGCAGCATTTCCCTCCCCAAGTCAAGCTGCGCTTGCCTTGGATACAATCTCCCTACAAATACAAACATGTACATCCCGGGTGCACAGGCCCTTGTTACAATGGGGACACAGTAGAACTGTATTCACACAGAGATAACACAGACATTAATCCGACGATTGAAGAAATTGGATTTTGAACTGTGCAAATTCCAGTTCAAAGGAGGGATCCTTCTCAGCATAGATGTCTTTATTATCAGCCCATGTTTAGCTAATAAATGGTTTATTAAAAATGGTATGGCTGTGAGTGGCTTACATCCATATTACGGGGTTTGGAGTGGTCCAAAATTATGGCTTACTGTGTCTGGAAAAGCTGTTAGGAGCTGTTTGAGGGCACCACATGGGAAAGCAGCACACGGAAAGATAGAGTTCTTCTATAAGCAACACTTTTTCAGCCTACTTACATTCCTAGGCTTTATTTTGGTCTCATATTGTTAGTGGGCATCATCACGGATGGCTGTGTTCTGAGGCTTCTGTGTTTTCTAGTGAGGGAAATGCTACTGAAGCCGTGAACGCCCAGAGTGGAGGTCAGGCATTTTGGTGTGAAGTACCCCATGGCTGGCACTGTGTGGCCAGGTGCTGCCCAACTGTAAGGCCAGTCAGCTGCCTTGTCAAAATGTGTGCTGCAGAGTCCTACTGCAGGAGAGAACAAACTGACTATTTTAAAATATCTGGTGGAGAAATAACTATATTTTGCAGGCAAGCTTTTGCCTTCAGAAAGGCTAACCAGAGACATTTATCAGACAATTTTATCCAGTTATCTAGTTTTATTCAGGGGAAAAAAAAAGAAAGAAAACTTTAATTGAATTCCACCTACATATGGCATGATGGCTAGAAAAGGCTCTGGCAGGCGCTAGATAGCTGCGGTACAGAAGCACATTGCTCATAGGCTGTTTTTTCATCCCCATCTCCTTATGTGGGTGCAGAGTTCAGCAAAACTAGGCAGAATTATGCTACACCATATTGATGTATTCAAGGAATTTCTGGGAAAAAGGTTAACTAGGGCTTCCGGCTTCATAAACACCTGACTTCCAGGCAATGGACACTGCTCAGTCTGCCTTTATCATCCCTTGGAGCTCTGCAACATAATGACTTAATAAAGTAGAATGTTGTAGGACTCTACTTTCTTCTACTTCTTTTTTTTTTTTTTTTTTTTTTAGTATTTTTATTTACATGAAATGTAAGGGTAATTATTATGAGAGAAGTTAGAAAGCATGAAATAGCACTTTTTTTTTTAGCTAAGAGCCAAAAAAGTGCTCTGAAAGCCTTGGCAGGCCAGAGAGCAAAACATACCCTAATGTTTCTCAGTTACAACAACAAGAAAAATAGTATGGTTCTAGATCTAATGGAAGTTATGGGCATTACTTGGCCTATAACTGTCTGTGCTCCTGTCTGCTAGCCAGACAGAGAGTACCAGGGACAAGAGGCTTGTGTTTTGGGCATTGATTTAAGTCCAGCTTTGTCAGAGGTACAAAATTTCTGTTAGCTATCAGCTGCTGCAACAAAATGCTCATTAGAAATTGTGTGCTTTGGTTTGGAATGCCTTTTCCAGTTGCACATCTTTCCTTCTACTTTGAGATCAGTCTTCTCATATTCTGTAAAGATGCACTTCCCATCAATTTTTTTATTTTATTTGACATGAAGCCTATATCCCTTCTTATCTCTGAGTCCTAAGGGAATGACACCTGGTGTCCTTTGCACTGATAAGACATTGCATCTGCACCAGCTGTTCAACATAAGATACTAGCTCCTTGATGCTCTGAGTAAAGTCAGAGCACATACTTACAGCTGCAGTCAAATTGATACTGTTTTGTGATCACTGTTAAGAGGTTTTTTTGTTGACATGCTCTACATTTTCCTACTGTTCCTTGCTCTAGGCCAGATAGCACCCTGAGAACATCCAGTAGAAATGGATCCTGCTGAAAGATTGTTTTGGACTGAGCCTTTGAGTCACTGGCCTTATAGCTAGGTGGTGTTTTTCCTTTGTGTATTTGCTGAGCTGACAATTTAATCTCTCCCTGCCTCTCAGCTCTTGACTGTGAAATCCTTCAATCTCTGCTCCTGGAGATCTCAGTCATCCCAACAAACAGTGCTATTGTATTAATGATTTCAACCCACTTTTGTACATCTGTGGTGGTGAACAGATGAGACAGCACACTGAAGAATGAGTTTAAAGGGCTTTTCTATAGCCATCCTTCAATTTTATTACATCACCCGAGTTTGATTCTCTCTTTTAGGAGGGGAATAATACGGCATTAACTGATATGCCTGTTCTTAACCAAGTCATTTGAAATTCCTTCAAGAGTATCAAGAAACTAAGTTCTGCAGTTTCTATTTTATAGTGTCACAGAATCATAGAATTATTTAAATTGGAAATGCCTCTAAGGTTAACAAGTCCAACCATTAACCTAGTACTACTAAGCACAGTCCTCAGGTACCACATCTACACATCTTTTAAATACCTCCAGGGATGGTGATTCAACCACTTCCCTGGGCAGACTGTTCCAATGCTTGATAGCTCTTGTGGGGAAGAAATTTTTTTCAAATGTTCACTCTAAATTCCCCTTAGTGCCATTTCCTTTTGTGCTATTGCTTGTCCTGTTTGCAATTCTCATTCATCCCTTTTAAAATAACCCAGAAGCTTTTAAACCTCCCAAGGAGAAGTGTATTCAAGTGTTAACAGTGGCCTTTAAAGCTCTTTCCCTTCATATCCATCTTCTCTTTCCTTCTCCTTAGAAAAAACCGAGGCTTTGTGAAGGATGAAATCCCATGGGAAAGCTGATGCAGGGATGATGACATCAAATTTAATGGGGCAGTTGCTGCCACTTCTGAAGTAAGGTCTGCACTGCAGGTTTTTGTAAATCCTGTAAGGACCAAAGTCATTTGGGGCAGGATTGATTTCGATTAACTGTGCTTGTCTAACACAAATTTGATGCCCAAGGTTCAGCCACCTAGGGTCTCTCCTAGTTCACAACCTTCCTGGTGAGTCAGTCATGCTGCAGGTTACCTTCCTTTTCCATTGATTGCATAGCAAACAACCTGAGATGAGATTTGCCATTTTTAGGCAGCTAACTTTAGAAGAGATGAATCATACCTTGCTACTCTGGTGCCTTTTTGCTGTCATGAGTTCTCTACAAGTGGAATCCCTGCATCTCTTAACTTACTCCTGTAACTTAAGTGGCTTTTATGAGGTTCCCTGCAGGAATCCCTCCCCACTGGCAAAACTCAAATGAGTGAGTGATGTCCAGTGTTACCCACATTAAGCTAAATACAAATGCACGCTTATGGCACAAGAACAATACTTCACATCCAAAGCCTCCTGTTTGAACATACTCCTATGGAGATTTTATTATGATTTACTATATCTTTAGAAAATCTCACAGTAGTTTATAAATTACACTGGAGATTACAGTGTTTGCACTCTAACCTAAACACTGTGATTTACAGAGTTTGGAACTCATTATGGAAAAAAGAGCTGAATGGAAGACCAGGTCCACAACTAAGGAAAAGGAGCAGGAATTAGCATGACTCTTTCCAGCATTATCCGTGATAAAGCCACAGAGATATAACACAGTTCTATTTCACTTTTATGACATTGTATTCACCAGTACTGGATGTAACAGCAGTGTTTTCAGAGATAAATGAGAAATTCCAGAAGACCTTATTTTTGAAGGAACTCAAAGCAGCAAATTCAAATCAGTATAAGTTGTGGCTAAAAAAGATATAGTGTGAGACCCGTAGACCTATAGATTTTTTTAGACTAGCCATAAATGGGGAAAAGAAACTTGCACTCTATATTTCTATCCTATCTAATTTTCCACATAAGGTACATTGTCATACTGATATTAGATTTATTATGTCTCTGTTGAAAACAAAGAAGCCATGGGCAGACAGACAGACAGACACCCCCCATACCCATAAATGCTTCCCCCCAGCCATGGTGGGGGAGCTGCAGCCTGCCAGCAATTCCCTGGGGGGGCTTTAATAGGGATATGCTGAGATTGATGCTGTATCTGTGGCACATATCCATTTGTGGAGAATCCATACATAATCAGGCCAGCAGGGACATCAGAAAGCCGAAACCACCACACAGCATCTCCATAACAATATCTAAGCCTGTGGTGGCTGCTAATATAATTCTGCAGATGGAGAATCACAAGGGTTCAGGACCAGTGGGGAATCTGGGATAACTGGAAGTTAAAAATAAATGAATCTATCAAACATGAGAGATTTAAGCCAAGTTTATGTGAGGAATACAAGGCTAAAAAGGGTCTGTTCAGTAGCAGACAGATTTAGTCAAAGATTTAATTCAACCTAGGAATAAAAACTCATCATGTTTCCTAGTAATACGCACTAGTCTGGCAAGCAGCAATGATGTTGATGAAGCTAACAGATAAGAGAGTAAAAATATCCAGGCTCTCTGGTGCTCAGTTTCCTCTCAGTATTGCTGGTTTAGTCCCTTCCCATCTCCTTGTCTCTGTTTAATTAAAACACATTAATGGCAGCGCCTGTCAGCTCGTGGCTTTGCGTTCGGCAACCATACCTCTCAGACTAGCTGCCGAGTCAATCTGACAGATGAGGGGAGTGGTTTGGCTTTTGCAGTCATTTAACTGCATCTTCCATGTACCTGCGGTGTGATGCAGAAGTGATGGGAGCCGTTCCTATGCCAGGGCTTTGCAGAAGAAGCCTGTAACAGCATTCACTGCTCCATGCGCATCCATTCTCTGAACAGACCTGCTTTACTATATCTTGCAGTCAACAACCAGCTTTCTGCTTTCTTTTAAACTGCTTGTAACATTATCCCTGGCAAAGGAAACTTTTAAATAGTGTTTTTTCCTCTGGCTTTTTCTTTTTTTTATCAAGTATAATTTGACAACAATACAGATTGCTGTACTCCAGGGAAAGGTAGTTAGAGGAGAGGAGTAGGGATTTTGTTCATTGTTCTAAGAGGGAAAAGGAGGTCATAAGCAGTACCATGAGAAAAACAAATAATGGAAGATCTTTAGGTACTATTGGTAAAAAAATCCCCAAGACCAGGAATCCAGCTCTGAACTGGAGAAGTATCATTCATGGGGCCATTGAATAAATAAATTTTTTTCTGAATGCATGCTGTAACTCCGACTAGCTGCTGAAGTCCAAGTAAAAGTGATACAGACAGAAACAAGCTCTGATCATTTGATTTTTCATGTAGAACTGTCATGCATCAAAGAACTTCATATACACCACTGCAGTCTCCTGACACCACACTGGGCAAATGAGCATTACATAGCAGATGGGTAAAATGAGACTTGAACAGAAGTGGCCTCCCTGGAAATACAGCTCAGCAACCTCCTGCTCAGATAAGCATCCTAAGCCTCTTTCTCCATCCTTCCCTTTGCAGCCACAACACATTTGTGGCAGTCACTTGTGTGACCCTTATCCTGGAGAACTGAAGCAGGACTGGAGCATCAGACATGGGATCTGCTGCCATTGCCCCCATGCTATGCTGGGGAGCACAATGTCAAGCCTTCCACCTGTGGGAATTGATGCCCATAAGATGACCATTGGAAACAAAAGTAGCCAGAATTATCATCTGCAAGAAATGCTAAGAATCCCTCTGAATTATGTGTCACACTGCAAACACATCACTACCTCATGCCTTAGCTGTTAGGATATTTTTAGTCTTACTGAATGCAACCAAATATAAACATTTAGGGTCAAAGTCCAAGATAACCTCTTCAGACAACTCCACACATGGTAGTCACCCAGATGGGGAAGGCAGTAACTGGTAGAGTGTACCTTTCACCACCAAATTAGCTCAGGATGTTGTGGGATTTTTAAAGGAAGCCAATCCTTTGCTCTCACAGCAATCCTATGAAAAATGGCAGTGAGAATCAATTCTCACTCATAGAGAAACCCTCTAGTGCACCTGAAATTAAAATTTTGAAATTAATATCAGCAACCTACCTGAAAAATGCTGTTTTACTTGATGTACACTAGAAATACAGAGAGACCAACTTAATTGGCAGTAAGGTATGTTTTTTCCTCTGGCTTTAACATCAAACTTCTCAATCACAGAAATAATTTCAGACCTTTGACTCAGTGATAGTGGAAATATTTGGTTTTGTGCACAAACCTGACAGAGGGACAAAATCCTTCTCTTATAATATGCAGAAATTGCTGGAGTTACTCCAAGGATGAATTTAGTCCCCTCTGTTCAAAATTTAAGACCTGCTGTTTTTCTGACAGTGCAGGTAATTGCTACAGCTGGAGCAAGGCTGTATCTCATCATCTCCAGCCTCAGCCCCTGCTGCCATTCTCTTTTCCCTCAGCAGAAATACTGTGAACCCCTCAGAGCATACCAAGGGATGGATCTAGTGCTAAATCCTCCCCCAGTGGTAGCTGGCTGGGGAGGTCTCTGCAACCTGCAGCACATCCCACACTGGTTTACCTGCAGCAAAGGAAGGGCAAGACCTCACCCATATGGTGAGGTTTGAAGAAATCCTGCAGATTTCAAGGCATCTACAGAGATTCCCTCCCCTCCACTAGCCCTGAGTACAAACTCTTCTGCACTGGGGTCAGTTTGAGGCCTTTCTCTTCCACTTATCTCTCACTTAGACTCTGGTGTGTCTCCTGTCTCCCTGTTATAGGTTGCTTATTTGGCCACAGGATGAAAAGCAACGAAAGGCAAAAAGTCACCTTCCAAGTATAACAAGGTGATCTGCCCTGGAGAACTTTAGAGGAAAGAGACAGAAAAACAGCACTAAGGAGATTATATTAGCTCATTTTTACATCTGGAGACCTGAAGCTCAGAGCTGAGATCCCCACAGTGGTAATTTATGCAAGACCATGAGCTTGCCCAGATCCATGGCAGGATATGAGCCAGATCCCTCTACTAAGTCCAACTGCAGCATCTACATCGCATGGGGGGGTGGAGTACAAGCCCCTCTGCTAAGTCCTGCTGTAGCTACACCTGTGTAGCTCTGAAACATTCTCAAATGGGAGAAAAATGATCATTCGTGCAGGGAGATGAGCTGTTTCTCAGCTTTCAGGTTTCCTAGCTGTAATAATTCCTTGAGAAATGGCTGTGAAAAGGGCAGGATCAAGAGGTGAATTGTCAGACACTGTGCTAAGAACAAATTGGCTGGCTTTCTATCATGCCATTCAGTTGCTGCACAGATACACATGCTCACTCATAAAACCAAATGTCAACAGATTATATTTCTTTCCAAACAGGATCATCTATGCATATATATAACTCTATCTTGAATTAGAAAAATCCATCGGTTTTTCTTCTCCCTGTTGGTATACACATACATATACATGAGTCTGTGTACACATGCAGCTGTCATGCAGCACATTACAAACAAAATGTGTAATTACTAAGTCGAAAATAGAGCAGACTCAAGAGATATGTATCAGCAACTCCTCAAATTCCAATACCTCCATGGCTGTATATCTGCATCCCATAAATTTTCAGGTATACTGTTACAAATCATTTCAATTTGCAATCGTTCCCTTAAATAGATTTTAGATTAATCTTATTTCTTCTTAGTAGATACATTTTTCATGCAGAGTGTAAAACAATAATCTGCTTGTAAAGCTTACTGGCATTGGCTTTCATCAAAGTGGCGGGCAGAGAGTTGCATGTTAATTGCAATAACAGAGAGAGCCTGCTTGTTAGGTGGCAGCACCTCGGCATTTTTTCTACCTCCCTGCTGTGGGACTGAAATCCATGAATTTCAAAGCTACTTGTCTCTTCATAGTCATTACGGAAGTATCTGTCAGCCACTACAAATTAATGGCAACTGTAACTTTTAATGAAGAGAAATGTCAGTACTACCTGGAATTCCTGGAGAGAGAACAACCTGTGGACTCTTCTTCTACAGCATGGCAACTCCCATTGTCATAACCAACACAAAATCAGACTGATCTTTTATCATTTTCACTTCCACCCATTACGCTTGTTTGCTCAATAGTATCTGTTGGAATACGTGGATTTTGGTGTTTGAAGGCTAGGATTTTTCCAGTTTTTTCACCTCCTAATGATGACAGGGCAGCAGTGGCCCCTGACTGCACATCCCGTAGCACTATTGCTACACTATTCAGTCTGCATTGCCCCAGTTCCAAAAAGTCCTTGTCTTCCCCAGAACAGTTGTGACTATGCAAATAACAGCAGTTGTGACTATGCAAATAACAGCAGTCGTTTTGACCACCCAAAAGGTGAAATCTGGCCTTGCCTCATACATTTACCTGAAATATATATTAAAAAAAATGTTTAAATGGACAGTGTGTTATCAGGCTGACTAAAATTATTCAGCATTTTTAAAAGAAATGCAAGAGGACAGACTTCCCAATAACACCATGTTTCATTTTTCTAACAGAAAGCCCAAGCTAGAAAACTGTCCTATGTCTGTTTCCCAGTAATGTGTGGGTATTTTTCTCTAGAAGGTATAGTGTTCAGCTATAAGCAGAGGTATTTAATCTGTGAAACAGTATAGATCAGTTGTTTCACACAGGTCTTCCAATACTACCTGAGATTTGCGAGGTTTTAAAATCCATGCAAAGACCTTGCAAGTAATTTTGCATGTCCTTTCTGGAGCACTCTGCAATGGACATGCAGAAACAAAGCCCCAATTTTGTATTGATGAATCTGGAAATGAAGATGCAAAATATGCTGTTTGGCTGAAGGGATATGAGGAGATCAGAGATATAACAGAGATTACATCAAATACAGAATGTGTGACCTCTTCAAATGAAAATTCCCCTTTTTTTAAGAACTCCAGTGTCCTGAATGAATAAGAAGCAGCCTTTTTCCTGCTCTGAGCTCTCTTAATGGCCATTTAAATGACTGTTTCCTCAAGTTTACAGCCAGCTGTCTAATTACTAAATGCCAATATTTATGGAAGCCCAGCATATATAGTGATAATGCCACAATTCAATATTTATGAAGAACAGATTTTTTGTAAATACCAACACTGAGTAATCACAGTACTTCCTGTACTTCCGCTAATTTCAGAGGACAATGAGCAAGATTTCCTTGAAATTTAAAATCCAGAGACTATTCACCCCTTATGCTCTTGGTGACTTTAGACTCAGCATGTAGCAGCAGTAAGAAAGAACTATGATTTCTTATCCCTGAAAATCATTGCTGAATTGATGGAATGAGGGATATTTTTAAGGTACTGTGATTGGTTTGCAGGTGGTGGGAAACCTGATGAGGTGAGCGGCAGGAAGGCAGTGCTGCAGCTTTTGCTCAATAGCTCAGTGATTGGAACGTTTGGAGAGCGGGGAGAAGAGGTGGGCAGAGTATCAGACTCCCTTTGCCTTTTAAAATCCTCTAGCAAACTCCAAAGACCCTTTTTAGAAAATTGCTCAAAAGCAGAGGCACTTCTTGATTTTAGGTCCTGTGAGATGAAGCAGTTGCTCAGACCAGTCATTCTCCAAGACTTAGATCGCTCAAATGCACCTACGCTCTGGTTTTGCTGGGATTTAGCCAGTGGGCATCAGATCCAAAAGCCTGTGAGGATGGTGCAGGACAGACATCATGGAAGGAGGGACTGCACTGGCAAACTTTGTTTTCATGTAGTAAGGGAAAAATTGCAAATTTGAGCATTAAGGAAGCTGTTCCTGCCTACTGCTGACTTCCATACTTCCAGGTTCAGGTCACAATTATATTTACCACATAATTGCACCCAGAGGAGAACCTCTGGTTTATATCTTATTCAAGAGAAAACTCTCTACTGTTGCAATATTTTATATTACTAGAAATAATAGTAGAAATTATGTCAATAGCTCACACCATTCCTTCAGAGCTTGTTTCCCTAAGACATGTTGTAGAGCAATATTCATTCAAAGTAATGAAAGGTGTATATTAAGTTGAATAAGAATAAAACTAAATCAAATTGAGGAAATATTCATTCTGCCTGGAAATGACCATACAGATATCTAATACAGTTTAAATAATGTATCCTAAATATTTTCCTTTAGGTAATTTGATTACTGTTCCTGGCCAGCCCCATGTAATAATCAGATGTTTTCTGCTAGAGTATTAACCAGGCTTTTGTCTTTAGGAGTCCGCTCAGAAGATCAAAAAGATTTCACTGAATTCACTGGGCTTTGCATCAGACAGCTGGCTTGTAGGGCTGGCTGAAGTGAGTCCAGTAGCTGAGGAGTGGCCTCTCCTGTGTCCATGGAGAGGGGAAGGTACAAAAGTAGAGGAGGGGAACCATTTTGATATAGCTCAAAAGAAATAAAAGCATCCCTGAACTACAGGCTATAATCTTACGTTCACGTTCAGTAGCCACCAAAAGACCACTCTTTCATGAATTTATTTTTCCCCACCCTAAAATTTTTATACTAATTAAACTCCATGTGAAAAGGCCTTTTCTTAAAGCCATTATGCTTTAACTGCAAGTATCTCTTGTGTTCCTTGTCCTCTTCCAGCTTTCTGTCCCCAGGAACAGCAGGGGCTTCAGTATCTGAAATAATTAGGTAAAAGTAGCATAAATGAAGATTTTTATTACTGTCATTTACTTGCAGAGAGTGAGAGGGGGCAAGTTGATGAGATGTCAACAATTAGTTGCCTAAAGAAAAGAAAGAAAAATGGACAAATTTTTCAAGTAGAGGGATATGTGATGGGCCAAGTAGAGTCAGGAGCCCTTTGTTTCCATTCAGTATTTGATCATCTCACTCAAACTCTCTTTGTTTCTTTTCCAATGTGTAATACAGAAATGTGTAGTTTAAACAACAACATGAACTACTATAATTAAAACTTGTATTTTTTTGATTAGAGTATAAAAGCCAAATATAGATAATTTCTTTGTCCTTACTGTAAATAGTTTCCTTGCATTAGCACCGTCCTTACTTAAATGGGTTAAATTACTACACATATGTACATATATATACATAAAAAATTGTTCTTATTGAATGTACTCACAAGGAATTGTAAAATAGCAGTTATCAACATCTTTAGATCCAGCCATTCTCTTCTGGTTGTAACTGGCTGTAGTGGGTTGACCCTGGCTGGACACCAGGCACCCACCAAAGTCACTCTATCATTCCCCTCTACAACTGGACAGGGGAGACAAAATATAATGAAAGGTTCATGAATTGAGATAAGGACTGGGAGAGGTCACTCCCTGATTACTGTCATGGGCGAAACATGACACTGGGGATATTAATAATGAGAAGTAAAAACACATCATAAAAGCACCTTACTCCCACCCCTCCCTCCTTCCCAGCTCTACCTCCTCCCCACCAGTGGCTCAGGGAGATGGGGAATGGGGGTTATGGTCAGTTCATCACAAGTTTTTTCTGCTGCTGCTCGGAGAGAGGACTCCTTCTCCTGCTCCAGTGTGAGGTCCCTCCCATGGGAGACAGTCTTCCATGAACTTCTCCAGTGTGAGTCCATCCCACGGGCAACAGTTCTGCACAAGCTGTTGTACTTCCACGGGGTGCAATCCTTCAAGCACAAACTGTTTTAGCATGGGTTCCCCTCAGGGTCACAAGTCCTCCTGGGAAATCCTGCTCCAGAGAGGCTTTTCCCTCCACAGGTCAGCAGGTCCCTGCCAGGACCCTGCTCCAACATGGGCCTCCCACAGGGTCACAGCCTCCTTCAGGCATCCACCTGCTCTGCAGTGAGTCTCTTCCACAGGCTGCAGGTGGATCTCTGCACCCCAGTGGACCCCCATGGTCTGCAGAGGGACAGCCTCACTGACCATGGTCTGCACCACGGGCTGCAGGGGAATTTCTGCTCCAGTGCCTGGAGCACCTCCTCCCCCTCCTTCTGCACTGACCTTGGTGTCTGCAAAATTGTTCCTCTCACGTATTCTCACTCTGCTCCTCTCTAGCCACAATTGCATCTGTGCAGGAACTTTTTTCCTTCTTAAATATGTTATCACAGAGGCATTACTATCATTCCTGATTGGCTCGGCCTTGGCCAGCGGTGGGTCCATCCTGGAGCCGGCTGGCATTGGCTCTGCTGAACATGGAGGAAGCTTGTAGCAGCTTCTCACAGAAGCCACTCCTGTAGCCCCTTCACTACCAAAACCTGGCCAGACAAACCCAATACACTGGTATAACTTCTGATGATTGATTTTCCCTCTGTGCAAGTTTGCTTTTTTGCCCAATTTTTCTTTTATGCATTCTTGCCTAAATATCGGGAGCAATTTAGAGCTTATTTAGTAGAGATAAGATATAGAGCAAGTCTTTAATGAAGTCCTTCTGGTGTAAGGAGTACAAAAGGCACGTGCACGTGTCCAGTGGTTCTACAATTTATGATCTGATCCAAGAACTACCCGTTCCCAGATCTGCCCCTCTGGCGCACCTCCTTGGAATTGAGTTGGAGATCCCAAGGCCCCTTTCTTCCTCATCTTCCTTGTCCTCACAGCACATACTCTTTGGAGCTTCTCCAAGGTTCTGGGCTTGAAGGTTGCTTTGACTATGATGGTATCTTGTTCAGGCCTAGGGTGCATATGTTCTTAAACAGAATGTGTTTACTATAGTCCTACCTTGAAAGAAGCCTAAACAAGCCTAAAGAATTTAGAAAATTTGAAATGAAATGGGGGAATAGGGTTTGCTAAGTGTTAACTACTATTCTAAAGTGTGAGAGACTATACAATTATACTAAAAATCTTTATTTACTACACAGCTACTTTAAAATCTACAAAAACATAAAAATCCTAAAAATTCTGAGGCATCACAGTGAGACAAAGAATTTGTGTGACTGAAGCAAGCTCATTTTCCTGTGTAAGGGTATGGTAATAGTAAATAAAAACTGGCTTCTGTTGAACAAAATGTACATATACTCAGGGCTCATATATGAAAGCTTCATTAGCAGTGATCTGTGAAACCAGATGAAAGTGTGAAGTAGACCCTGAAACAGAATAAAAAGGGTCATATTTGCAAATACATATTAAACATTTGCCATTTATTCCAATAGTTTTTCCCAACAGCAGCACATGCGGATTTGTTTTGCTGTGAAAAGCTGCTCTTGGTACCATCTGATAGGAAGAACAAGTTATTAAACAAAATGACCCATTAAGAAACAGTTTTAACGAAATAACTTTTGAATAATTCATTAACTTTGAATAAAGCATGCTGAACAAAAGACTGATACTTTAAAAAGTTATTTACAAGACTGAATAATAACAACCTTGGATCCACAGTTTTCTCTCTATGATTCTATCTCCGCTCCTCTTCTCAACCAAAAAACCTGAACTCTTAGTTATGATCCATTTTGGTTTCTTATTAACCTCCATTTTTCAAGGAATTCCAAAGAGTTAATGTCGGTTGTTCATATCTTAATTTACTACGCAGGTTCAAGTCTCTTTACTTCCACTGCACATATATACTGTTGTTTGAGCTTTGGTAGTTTACCCAAAACCATCACCTTTGCTTATTTCATTTTAATGTTTTCTTTTTTAATTGGGTTGTGGAAGTGTTGGGATATTATCCAGCATGCAGGTCATCATTATGGCAAGAAACAGACAGGCAAAAGTTGTGGTCTAAAGAGACTACTCCAACAACCTGGTTCTCCTTATTCCCAGACACTGCCATGTCTATCTTAGCCTCATCTTAGAAACATATATAGCTACTGTTTCTGGGCATTGCAAAGGGAAAGGCAATGCAAGTCTTGACATTGCCTATGCCATGCCTATATGGGTAAGGTGCAAAGTCAGCAAGATAGCAGTAGAATTATGACCAGGAGGCTTCACTAATGGGTTACTGGCATCATATGAAGACTACATTAGATATTCACTGCTGACATGACAAGATAGTCTCCCAACAAGGATCACGGATTGAAAGAAAAGAAGCATTGCCAGCCTGAAATCTAAACTGCTCAGCCACATACCCTGGTATGTGCCTCCTATCAGCTTTCTGCAAGGTTTTGTGAAGTTAGTTAATATTTATCATTTATAATAAGCCTTTCAACAAAGTCTATGCATTGAATGAACTAAAAGGATATGCCAAGTCATTGTACCCTCCTCAGCCTCTGATGTGGCCATTTGGCAGCCGCTGTTCCTATCAGGAATATCCTTGTCTAAGACAAGGATATAGGTGCTACCATGCCAGCCCCCTTCATAGGGAATTGTCTTCAGAGGGGGCCCATGTGAGTCAAATGATGGAATGAAGCTGGATCAAATAGGCATGATACAGACAACACGTTCAGGAATAAAACCAATGCAAAAAAGCACCTGTCTCCCTACTTCTATATCCGCCTCCCTTTGTCACAAAAGAGTGTATATTTTAAGGAAACTTTAAACTCGTATGGATTTATCCCTTCAAAAAGATAATCCCATGCCCTAAAGGATGGGAGGGCAACCATTTGAAGTATTTATTAAACTATTTTCATTATTTATTGGATGTCTAGAAAAACATTATGACTGGTGTAATTGTATATACCCAACAGGCTGGTGCCAGAGATTCCATTAAACAGGTGCAACGACTACCTGAGCTGCATGCACAGGGAGAGTCACAGCCCTGTAGTAACCCTTATTGATCTATACACAAGTGAGAAAAGATAAAACAATGCATGGAGGAGCCTTAGCCTGTCAGTCTGTCTGCCCAGATAGGCTGAAACTTTCATTTACAGTAACTGGAGCTGAAGGCACTCATGAAATAAAGGCAAAGTTGTTAATTTGAGGGCAGTATTTCTGCTACTCTTTGAATATTAGGCAGGATGCTCTCTCTGAGAATAAAGGTTCACTTTTGCTATATATTTAACTCTCTGACAGTTGAAGCAACTTCCTTATCAGCTTCAACCCTATTCACTCTGACCCCAGACCCAGGCTGCTACATCACTCCCACTCATACCCACTGCCCCAGAAAGCCCTTCACGTTTCCATCAGCACTTACCACCTCATCCTCAGTTAAAATAAAAATGTTGATTTACATAGGCAACATGTTGATTTATGTAGTCATTGATTAACTGGATTCACCTCAGATGGGCTGTGGACTTGCCCCACCTGTGACCCCACAGGACCCCATTGCAGGGAGCACACACATACCATGAAGGAATGGAAAGACCATTTGAAATTCAGAGGCATTATTTGCATTTCCTAGGGCTCCCACTGTTCCAAAGAAGCCTCACTTTTATTTAGAACACTTTTTTTTAATCTATTCAGGTTTACTCTCATTAAGCCTGTTAATCCCTCAAAGTAATTTTTATTTACCTATTCTTCCCCCTTTTACAACACTGTAATCACAACTGCTTTTTGGTTTATGCAAATACAAGGAAAAGGAATTTGTGTATATAAACAAATAATAAAATACAAGGAAATAGAATTTCTTTATGAAAATACAAGGAAAAGGGATTTGTGTACATAAAGAAATAAACCTTCCAACTAAGTTTTGTCTTGAAAGCAGAGAGCTACCCTGATTTTACTGTACGTAAGACTAGGGCAGTGCTGTAGTCTCTTTGCCTTCATTTCTTTTGGCCTGTTCTACAATTTTCTTCAATCTCTTACAAAAAAAGAACTGTCTCAAAGGCACAAAAAATATATGTGGATATATCTTAAAGGAAGCCATCCAATATCCAGGTACCATGTATCCTGCTTAAACCCTGAAATTAGTAAGATCCCAATGGCCCAATTGTTCCAGGATTTTTCCTCCAACAGAGTGGGGTGAATTCTCTTGGGCTGCCATGGAAACAGGCTGGAGAGTTGCGGTGGGGGGAAAACAGTTTTTCCCCCTGCAGTTATAAAATGGTAAAACCCCAGAGGATGGTGGCCCTGGAAGTTTTGAAGTTTTATCCAATGAGCGCTTCTGCGAAATATAAACATACCACAAGCAAACGGAAGAGAAATTAGTTGTAGTTTGGTGGTAGAAGTGGTAGCCATGTTGTGAATGCCACGAGGAAAGGGGCTCGGAGCCCTTTGGGGCCTCTGGGCCCCCACCCAGCCCCCGGCAGGGGGGCTACGGAGACTTGGAACAGTATTAAGCTGGACTATGTGTCTGTATCTATGAGCTGGGGGATGTTTTCCACCGTGAGTGAGCAGAGACAGAGCAGAAGCAGCATCCAGAGACTGTGGCTAAGAGCCAAAAGATAAGAAAGCCACAGTATGCAGCTAAGAAGACACAGAGATGTCTAATGAAGAGAGAGAGAGAGCAGGACTAAACTCTACACAGAGTTTTGGGGGTAAGAACTGAACCAGACCCCCCAAAACCCCTTTGAGACCCCTCTTAAGTTGGGGTGGTGGACTCCTACTGGATGGATGTCCTAAAATGCAACATGCAGCATCGGAGAGAGAGGAGCTAAAAAGCTCCAAGAGGAATGCGGAGGGGGGTGACCTTGGCCCCCCTGCTGCTTGAGGCAGAGCACAGGAGCTCTGCAAAGGGGCTTAGATCCCCTGAAGATAAGGACCGTCATGAAGACCCCGGAGCTTCGTGATATGACGTAGTGAAGTGACCCTTGTCCTGGTGAACACAGCCTACGGAAGAAGACCCTCGCTTGAACGATGAGTGGCCGAGGGGCTTGGATACCCCTCGTGTGTGCTGGTAGAAATCCAGCTATCAGCTGCTGCATGAAAAGAAGACTGCTGACCTAGAGAAACTGCTGCTCTGAGACTGGAAAGGATCTTTCCTTCTTCCCTCCCGGACTTTTATTTGGAGGGGAGAAGAGATCTGATCCATTGTAAATACTGATCTATCAGAGATAGTTGAGATCGTGTGTGTAATGTATTATAATATTTATGTGTAGAGTCATTGTAATATATTCCCTTTCCCCCATTTTAAGTCTCGTGTAGTTGTCTGGAAAAAACCTTCTCACATTGAGTTGAGATGTGGGAGGGAGTTTGAAGATAGGGAATTAAATTTTTGGGGCTCTCAAACCATGACAGTAGTGTTGTCAAAAGTAGTAAGAACTCAATTGT
Organism: Pipra filicauda; assembly: GCF_003945595.2. NCBI lineage: Eukaryota > Metazoa > Chordata > Aves > Passeriformes > Pipridae > Pipra > Pipra filicauda. The sequence continues at coordinate 2,471,128 of NW_024104643.1, read as the reverse complement.
ACAAATAATCTGCAGGTAATGTGAATATTGCTCATTGCTAAGGTATAAATGTCATACTTCACAAGGAAAAAGTGCCCAGCAGATGTTCCAGTAATCCTATTTACTGGTTATATACTATCTACCTCCAGTTGAATAACATGACTTTTCAGTGTTTTTCATATGTTGGAAAAAACTTTAATGAATGCAATTTAAGAAATAATTCATCACGGGCAGAGGAATGGAATAGACCTAAATGATTTCCAGTTGCTACTGTCATTGTCATACTAAATATGTCCATAACTAGAAGACAAAAGAACAATTACTCTGATGTAAAAACATACATGTTATGTGTTAGAATAGTAAAAATAATTTGGTAAAAATAATGCCCCAAAATTAAATACTTGGCTTGTACAAAACCTGTGCATTAGCCAGGCTTGACAAACAGCCCTACATTTGGGAAGCTGTGCTGGAGTGTGCTCTGGCCTCAGAACACTACATTTCTCAGGGTGTTTACTGTGTGATTTCCCGAAATATTAAACTAATCACTTTTTTCCCCCTTGCTTACTGAACATAAATTAAATCCACAAAAAGTGCAGCTTCTCACATTCATAGGATTGTAGCTTTTCTCCTTTCTCTCTTCCAATACAGGGACTGTTTAGTTGCAAATTTTAAACATCTCTTCCTGGGAAATCATCCTGACAATAAAAAGAGAGAGACAGAAAGAAGTAAGGATATTATTTGTCTTTACTAAAAGAAAGCAGTGCAACAAATAACATTTTAACCCTAGATGTGGTAGTAATCCTCATGAATTAGTATTGCAAAAGGAACTCCAGTATTTTGGGGGCTTCAACATAAAAAGGCTGTAGACCTGTTGCAGCGAGTCCAGAGGAGGACCATGAAAATGATGAAAGAGCTGGAGCTTTACAAGGGCTTTAGTGATAGGACAACAGGGAATGGCTTCAAACTGAAAGAGGGCAGATTTAGACTAGGAAGAAATTCTTTACTGTGAGGGTGGTGAGGTGCTGGAAAGGTTACCCAGAGAAGTTGTGGATGTCCCATCCCTGGAAGTGTTCAAGGCCAGTTTGGATGGATCTTGGAGCAACCTGGTCTAGTGGGTGGCATCCCTGCCCATGGCAGTGGGATTGGAACAAAGAGCTCTTTAGGGTCCCTTCCAACTCAACTCCTTCTATGATTCTTTGCTTTTTAGTGCTGACTTAACTTCCCAGCAGGAAGGAATAGGTAGCTGTTTCTATTTCCCATAGCTACCAGAGATGTGTAAATGGCTCTGGAGAAAGAAGGACAAGTTCAAGCAATGGTAAAGGATTGGTCATCACTGAGTGCCCCAGCTGAAAGGCAAGATGCACCTGCCATCGGTGCTGGGGTTTTCCACTTAATTCAGTTCATGTTTATGGCATGTACAAAACAAGAGAGTTTCCTTTAGTCGCTTCTCAGTGGAAAAGGTTTTTTGACAGATTTCTTCCATTAATAATTGTCACAAATCCTTTACAACATATTGTTCTGTAACACTTCCCAATAAAATATAATATTTTTATTAAAGAACTTAAGGTATGAAAATGTATTTTAACTACCTTTTAATAAAGTAGTTTTGTAATCAAAATGCTTTTGATTTGTTAAATGTCAGGATTTAGTCTAAAAATCAAGTTAATAATTTGAAGACAGTCTTCCGAGAAGTAATACTAAGCTGGAAGTTAGATGGAAGTTAATGGAAACTAAAATAAAAAAGTTACAAATGGAAGTATGACAGCTTCTGTCAGAGGATATTACAGTCTCTGATACAAATGTATATTTAAAGGATTTAAAAATGTAAATTATTGAATCTATAATTGCTGTCTTTGATGTAAGTACAGTAAGTATTTGGTTAGGAAATATTTGAAGAAGATAATGTTACCTACAGAGGACAAACTTCAGTGTCATAATACATGGCACTTTTCACTCACATTTTTTCTTACACCTTCTTACATTATTGAATTAAATCCAGGTATTACAATACATATACCAAGTAGAGGGAATGCTGCTGTCATTCTGACAATAAATGAATCAAAGTTACCAATATTTCAAGCAGACTTTACTGAGACAGATACAATTAAGCAGACTAAAGAGTTTATAATAATCTTCCTTTTTAGACATCACAGGCTATCTTAAGGAAAGATGACATATCATTAATTTCCATAGATAGGTGAAGTGCTGATCCCCCTGAAATGAAAAAAAAAAAGTAAAACATAAGTCAGTGTCAGTGCAGGTTAGGGAAACACTTCATGCATGAGGTGGTTTCTCATGCCCCCATCAGCACTGCTACCACTCCCCTGGAAAGGAAACCAGATCCAGGCTGGGACAAGAATCCAGAAACTGCAAGCCAAGCTGCAAGCATCCCAGGATCTGAACCACACAACCATTCATACTTTTGCTGTGTCCTCCTCTGCCGCACCTACCTTTCATACTTCACAATATGAAAGCAGTAGGAGTTCCAGGAGGAGGGTGTCTAAGAGCAGATTTTGGTCCCTGGGCTATGTGTTTTTTTGAGTTAAAAAGACTAAAGTGGTTTCAGTAGTATAACATACACATCACTTGTCAAGTTTAGATCAAAGTAGCTTTAGTTATATGAGAATAGAAAATGTCTGAACTTGGAAAACTCCTATTTTTCCTCCAGGGATGCTATACATTCATCAAAGAGAAACTTCACAAGACACACTTTCAGCTGTCACCCACTCCTAAAAATATTGCAGCTTCCTTCCTTTCTTCTAAAAATAAATGGGACTTTTTTTCAGCCCCAGTCATCCTCCCCTCTTTGCAGAGCAGGGGACTGTGCTGTGCCATACCAGTCCCTCAGCCTGGGGACAGGACTCCATTCTCTCCTGGTCCAAATGGTGTGAGGAACAAGCTCACAAGCAGAAGACACTAACAGAAACAGAAGCAGGTGTCTCCCACTTTTTTTTTTTTTGGTGTCACTTTCCAGGATTCTGTGTGTACTAAACATGCTTAAATATTTGCAGGGCTGGCTAAATTTTTTGTTCATGTTGGCATTTGATTAAAAATTTGGGGAGTTGCCAAGATACAGATCTAACCAACCGCAATCACTGTCTGTGGGAACTTTTTTCCATGTTGAAAAAATTTAACAATTCAATTGAATAATTTACTCTGACCTATAACACTTCAGTTGAGATTTCAATCATCATTTCACGGGCCAAGCACTTATTCTGGGTTATATCTCCCAGTTATATGACCAAGTATTCCTTCAGTACAATGGTCTTTTTGCCAAAAGATTTGACATTCTGTAGAAGATATAATTTGTGTACAGAGTTTGTGCAAAAAAAGCAAAATACTCAACTACTGACAGTAGTTGAGTGTATAGGCCTGACAAAGGAAAGAAATCCAGTACCAGAGTCGGGGAAAATTGTTGATAGTTCAAGTGGTTGTTTTTAATGCTTTTAATGAGAAATTTCTCTACTGTGTTTCTTAAATATATATAGTCAAATTAGGAAAGTGAGTATAAGAACCTGCTGTAGCCATAGAAGGATAATAACTTAAATTACTGAAAAAAAAGCATATCCACCCTTCTTCCCCCTCACAACCTCCCTCCTCCTCAATTGTTTTGGAATTGCTGAAAGCCAAAAACTACAAAAGTAAAATCTAGAGAGCTGTTTTTCTGGAATGTGGAAAAAACAGAAGTGATAATGAAAATGCGAACAAACCTGCTGTGATTGTGATGGTAGTTTGTCCTGCCAGATGCAGAAACATTTCTATACTTCTAGTATTTTACTTTACTTTTAGTATTTATTTAGTATTTTACATTGTTATTAATTTTATTTTATTTCTAGGGAACAACTGTACCTCAGGTCATTTTTATGTCAAATTTTACTACACATCATTTCTCTATGAGGTGCATTTTTTTCCTTTGGATACTTCAGGAAAACTTTATGGAGAGTGTTGCCTTAAAGGATTGGCTGGGAGCCAAAAAATTACTCAACAGGCAATTATTAGTAGAGATAAAGCAGAGAGCAGTTTTAATAGAAGGCCTTCAACCACCACGAGGGTACAGAGATGCTTGTGCCCATGTCCAGGGGTTTCCACAATTTAAGGTGTCTGTCCATCCAATCCCAGATCTATCCATCCCCCAGATCCTCTCCCCCAGCACGCCTCTCTGGAAATTGAGGCGGGGTCTCTGAGACCCCCTCTTCCTCATCTTCCTCTTCATCACAGTATGTCCAGTCCTTGGAGCTCCTCCAAAGTTCCGGGTTTTGAAGGATGCTTTGTCTGTTGGTGTATCTTGTTCAAGCCAGGGTTCAAATGTTCTTAAACAGAAAGAAGGCCTACCTTGAAGGAAGTCTAAATAAGCTAAGGAATTTAGAAAGTTAGATATGAAATGGGGTAATAGGGTTGGGTAAATGTGTAAACTACTGTGCTAAAGTAGCTTACTACAGCTACTTCTAAGAATCCATAGGCATGAGAAGCCTGAAAATTGATTATATGAGCTGTTGCCAGGATGCAGCCTTACAATAGATCATAAGTACTAACTTTCATTACCAGTAACTATTAAAATTTGTAAATGGGCATTTTAAAGAGTTTGAGTTGAATGGTAATGACTCTAAATGGCTTTTTAAAGATGGTGACAAAAATACTTATAGGTATTTTTCCCTACGATCATACAATTCTCTGTCCTTAATACAGTAAACATTAGAAATATTGCCAGACCCGCAGAAACAGAGACTGAGAGCTTGTCCATGTTTTCTAAGAGTTTCTATGGTTCTAATAAATATTTGTCTACATTCTGTCCTCTTTTGGATACATTATAATATAACTATGCTGACATAATAAGCACCAACTATAGAAATCAAATTCAGAGCTACAAAACTTACTGTACAAACAAGGAAAACAGCTAATGAAATGGTAAGTATTGTCAATATACATGCCCTGGAAAATGGTGTAAGCCCTGTATTGCTTTGAAATAGCAAGATGTCCAATTATTTTTTAATATTCTGATCAGCATGGGGAATGTAGAGAAGTCCTATTCTGCAGCGCTGATTTGCTTCCTACATTTGTCATAGCAAGGTCAGGGTCCCTGGAAGCACACTGCTGCTTACTTCAAGCTTTCTGGGAGTTGTTGCCCTGCTTCTGGCTTGGAAGACCTTGAAAGACAAAAAGGGAGAGCAAACAAGTGTGCTTTACTAGGGGTGACTCAGGTGATTAAATAGCTGCCTGCTGGTCGTGTTGTACAGAGCACGAAGGGAAGATTGACTGTCCACGCTGACACCCGAACCTTGTGTCATTGCTGCAAGTTCCCAGTGAATCCCTGCCGAGTACACCTCTCTCTGTTAGACTTGACACACTGAAGGCAATGTCAGCGAGCAAGCTGGGGGTTAAATGCAGCCTTTTACTTTGGACAGTAACTCATTCATATTTGGGGACTGAGAGGCTTGGGGTCTAAGTAATTATTACAGCTTATTTTTGCCTGGCAGGAGGAGTTGAGAAGTCCAGAGCACCTGAAGCAGGGAAGAGTGGAGCTTTTCCACAGTGGAGATGTGCCAAGACTGCAGAGCTTGGATTTCCCACCCAGAGCAGATCTTCACGAGCTCTGGGAAGCAGCAGGATGGTTGCTCTCACCTGCTTCATGGGCTGCCTTTCTTTTCCTGCATATTATTTTAATTTCTACTACTTGCTGTTTCTTTTTTTGCTGCTCCCTCTTTGCTCCTTACCATAAATCAATATGCTGCTTGAAGCTAAACATCCACTGAATTGATAAAGACAGGTTATTTATATCTTCTCAGGACTTCAACGCCACTGAAGAAACACAGGGGACTTGGGCTGATCAAGCGATGTTTTGCACCCAGAGCCCCATGCAAGTGACTAACTGCTTTGATGGCAGATGCATTGGCAGCTTTAGTTTGGATGTGAAAGTTTATTGCTTTTTGGGAGACACTTCTACTTTACTCAAATTTGCTACACAACTGTCTCAAGGATTAGGGCACATCTGGGCAGTGACTCCATTCTGTAACTATCACAGCGCTCATTTGTAGTTTTCACTCAGAAGTTGAAGTTTCTTCTTCATTTAATTAGCTGCATCCATCAGAACCTGGACTGCAGAATCTGGTATTTTTTTCTGCTATAATCACTTCTTACTGGAGGAACACAGGAACCAGAGCACCTTTCTTGCTGGTTAGGGACTTCTCCACTGATTTTGAAAAGACGTAGTTGCAGCTTTAGGGCTACAGAGCATTCTCCTTTATAAGCCTAATTTCTGATCCCTGTCTGTCATTGTCAGGAGGAGATCACTGAGTGTGCTGAGGGTGGCAGCATGGGGGACCAGCACTGGACGGTCTCCACAGCCTGTTATCCTGCATTGCTGTCTCCAACAGTGACTCACACCAGGAAATCTTTGGAAAAATGCTGCACTGTCTGACTACTTGGGGAGCTGCTGTTTAATCCACACTTGTCTCCTCTTTGTCTTCTGGAAAATACCTTACTTTCTCTTCTTCTTCAGGAAGAAATAGAGAGAAGCTGTTTCACCAAAGACCTACCCAAAGAAGCAGAAGGATCTCCTCTGCCCCCTTCCCACCTGGGACAGCTGAGCCCAATGCATACCTTCATCTGTGCTCACTCCTAATACAATTGACTCATCAACGTGCTGGGAAGTGACTGGGAAATAGAAACATAACCCAGGACATACCAGGTGATTGCTCTTTGCTCTCTCTCTCTGTGTATACATATATTTTCTAATGTCATTTTTGATGCTCCACCTTTGGAGTAAGGGAAAACATGGACTTGGCTCTGAGCACACAGAGTCAAGGAAGAGAAACCTCTCCTCCAAGGCTCCTTTGTGTAACACTATGCCATATATCATCACCACTTTCTAATTTCCTAAGATCCTTATTCCACCTGTCAACACATACAGCCTCTCTCTTAGGGTAATCATCCCCCAGTCCTTTGGTGGTCTTGCAGAGCTCAGAGCCAAATTGCATTGTCACTTGAGAGTGTAACTAGGGTTTTAAAAGCCTGCTTACCCAGAGGAGGCAGAAGTGAATTTATACAGACTTTAATAGAGACAGGCAGTCATTTCTCTGTGGATGAGGCACAGAGAGGACTGAGGGGTCCTTCAACTTAAAGATATTAGCTTTTTTTTTTTTTTTTTTTAAGTAACCAATCGGGAAAACTATTGCGTCTTCTCACACAGAAGAAAACTCTGGTAGCTCCTGCTCTGGTTTTAATATCTTCATGGACCTCCTATTGACATCAGGATATAACAGCCTACAGAGACACTGATTAAGTGTTCAGAAAAATGGAAACCATAAGTCTAGACTGCAGACTCTTGGATCTGGAAATCAAATATGTGCATGGATGACTCATTCTTATTTTCCTGAAAGAAAACTGTACGCTTCCTTTAACTAAGTTTTATGAGTAAAACCCTTCTCACTGTGTGTTGAGCACAGAGTATTTGAAAGATCTTGAAATGTGTCACATATTGGCAGTATATTCTGAGCAATAAAATATGAAGAAATTCATAAGCACCATCCTCTCAAACTATATCTGGCCAAATCTCTCCCAGAAATCAATGAAAAACCTTAACAAGGGAAGTAAAATAAGATATAGTGGGTCCTAAAGAAAGAAATATCCTTCTCCTTTGGCCTTCTCTGTCTTAAAATCAACTTAAAATCAGCTGATGAGGTGTTTATGCTGTATGGGACTTTGGATAGGCTATAGGTGGACCTATATAATGGCTCACCTCAAACCAACAACCAAAACACTTTGAACTTGTGAAAGAACCTCTGAACAAGTTTTCAGATACACAGGGCTTTTTTTTCAGTCATACTATCCTGTTTTTATGTGTTAGAGTGTTTGGACATCAAGAGGAATATTTCATTATGTCCGTTTTCAAGAACCATAAATTGCACAGCCTGTCTACCAAGCAGAAGACGGAAGCACTGTGAGTTTATTGTCCATTTTCTGACTCTGGCACCCATCTGTCAAGTGGGCATGGATATGTCCCTATATGTTGTACCTCTCCTTGATTCCTGTACAACCCACTTGGACAATAAGCTTTGCAAGGAAGCATTTCCTACCTACAATGTGTCCACCCCAGATCCCCCATGTTAGCTGGAGGTTAACAGACATCATCATGGCTAGGCTTCGCGAATGAAGATTTGGGGAGGGCTCTACCCACATTTGTTACAAGCACGCTGGTGGCTAAAAAGGCCAATACGAGATAGACATGTCCAGTTGCAAAAGGCAGAGCAAAAAGACTCCTTAGGTGGTATATTCTGCAAGACACGATTCTTTCTGCGTCGTCTTTTCTCCTCAAGGGTGATCCTGTGTGCTTTCTCAAAAGGCATCAGCAGCGTTATAGATGGTGTGTCTCCAGACCTCCCGATCGGAGGCCAGAGTAGACCAGTTATGGTGATCAATATGGCCAAGGCTGAGATGTTGTTTCAGGGAGTCCTTGTATCTTCTCTTCGGGGCTCCTCTCATGCGGTAGCCAGAGGCAAGTTCACCATAAAGCAAGATCTTAGGGAGGCGGTGGTCCTTCATCCTGGAGACGTGCCCTGCCCAGAGCAGCTGTGTTCTCATCAACATGGCCTCAATACTTGTGATTGCTGCTTGTTCTAGAACAGATGTATTGGTCACATAATCTGACAACAGTGGATGTTTAGGATTGTCCAGAGGCAGCATTGATGGAAGCGTTCTAGGAGTTGCAGGTGGTGGCAGTAGATGACCCATGATTCAGATCCACATAAGAGAGTAGACAGCACTATGGCTCTGTAAACACTGATCTTTGTACTTTTCTTCAAGTGTTTATTTCGCCAAACTCTTTTATGGAGTTTTCCAAAAGCACTATATGCCTTTGCTAACCTGTTGTCTATATCCCCATCAATCTTACCACCCGATGAGATGAGGCTACCTAGGTAATTAAACTGCTGGACTGATTTGAGCAATGATTCGCCAATGGTGATATGGGGATGATGGAAGACTTCCTGAGGTGCAGGAACCTTCTGGGTAAGGCGGCGCAGGTCGGTGTAAAATTTATCTTTTTCAGCAGGGTCAGCTCGGAGAGTTGGGGCATATATACCGAAGAGGACAATATGTTGATTGTTGTGTAGTGGAAGGCATAGGGAGGTAATGTGGTCAGAATGACCTGTCAGCAGATTTTCGAGTTTAGGAACAATACAGTTTTTGATCATGAAGCCGACTCCTGAGAGATGCTTTTCGGTTCTGGGCTTACCTGACCAAAAGAGTGTGTAGCCGGCACCATGTTCTCTGAGGCTGCCTTCCTTGTGAAGGTGAACTTCACCGAGAGCAGCAATGCTGATGTTGAGACGTGACAGTTCATGGGCAGAACGATGCTCAGGACGTCCGCTATCTGCCAAATCGAGCATGGTTCTGATGTTCCAGCATGCTAGATTTAATTTGGGTGCACCTTTGGAGGCAGGTGTATATGCCTTTGTCTTTTGATCTTTGTGTGACTGCATTTGTAGAAGATGGTCGTTTCGACCCTCGCCCAGCTTTGCAAATGTGGGTAAGGCCTTCAAGCCTGCGCAGTGGATTTTTTAGGTGAGACACAGTATGTGCGGAACTGAACCCACCCTTTAATCCTAAGGTTCATCTGCCAGGGCCGAGCGACCTTGGACGGTGGCAACGAGGCCCTCAGGATGTAGGTTTGATTAGAGTGACCTTCTCTTAGATGGATGGCCTTATGGAGCTATATGAGCTCCATTTGCCCAATGGAGGTTAACAGACATAACATAAATTATATAAGTAAATAACACATCACAATAATACACTTAACTGTTATTTCATCCCACTCCAAAGAATCTTATAGCTTGACCTCCAGATATTAATTTTTCACCGGTGATAAAACAAATACCTTGGAGATACATACTTATATAAGCATTTGCCTCCATCATTGTAGAAGTTTACTTTTTTGGTATAAGTTTCCATTCTTTATTGCCTACCACGCTTACATTTTCTGTTCTGAAAGATGCCTGCCTCTGTTCCCCTTCCTTTCTCCCAGTCAGTCACATCTTGATGATACTGCAAGCTTCTTGGTTGTCAGTCAAATTATACCACCACAAATGTCCCAGGTTTTTTCTTCTTTGCTGCTTCTTCTATTATGTGGGAAGATAACGGGATGATGTCCGGTCTCTTTTAAGGCACAAATTATAACTGGTAGCATATTCATAGGTAATGTCTGAAATAATACAATCCAGTGGCAGTGAAACATTTGACTACCATAACAGAGGCCATGATTTAGGCTCTATATTGAATAAAGAAGGAGGAAGAAGTGCAAACCACTGTTAGTGATTAGCATATGATGATCTTCGTTGCTAGGTAAAAGACTAGTACATTTTGAATTGGTCAGCATCCAGGAAGCTCCAGTTTCATTAGCAGATCCGTAGGAAGTAACATCAGCATGGCAGTGATCAGGTTTAGTTCTTCCTGGCTTGTCCAAAATGTTCTTGTTAATTGAAGACAGAAATACATGAGTTTTACTATGACAGGTAAATGGGCATCTGAAACCAACAAATTGTCCAAAAACTTGAGAGTAAGACTTATTTTAACAACCTTAAGATTTATGCTTTTGAAATAAGGAGAAAATTCTTAAACATGCTTTCCTGTTCTCATAAATGACTGCTCTGTTTTGTCTGAATTTGCCCTAATATGATTATTTTTCATCTCGATATTGCTTTCAGCAGAAAGCTGGATAGGCAGCACTGTTCTCCACGGGATGCAGAGAAGACAGGAACTGAAGGCTACTATGTGCTTCAGGCTCTCTCACATGATTTGTTTTGTCTCAGAGTTTCACAGCATCTCCCATACCCCAAATTAGATGTGAGACTTCAAATGGTCATATGCATCTGAAAGCAGAAAAATTTGGTAATAGCTTATACAAGGAAGGGATACTAATATGTCAGAAGCAGTTTTGTGGTAGTGCTCAATATAACAGAGCTGAGCAGTAGGACAGGCCCACTTGCTCCACTACACTTCAGTAGTGCAGGTAACTGCATGCTTGTCTCATTCTGTTCAGCGCTTTGAGATAAACTAGGCCTTGCTGCTGCCGCTGCCACTGCTTGAAGGAGCAGATGAGGTGATTGGAGCTATGCTTGTAGGAAGCTACTAGAGCAGTTCTGGCCTCTTCAGCTCCACACTCACCAGGCAGATGAGTTTATCTCAAGGCACACTTGGGACCTGAAGGCACATCTGAAGGTGAAAGAGCATCTTCAGAACAAATGTCTACATTTAGTCTTAGAGGAACAATTTGAGCTGTCTCAGAGCATTTCCATTCCATTATATGGGATTTTTTGGAGGGAGTAATAATTGTAATGAACACTACCAAACAGGAGTTTTTCCTCTCCCTTCTTTGATGCAGGACAAGCAATGCAAAAGTGGCAGTTGCTCTTTCTCTAGATCGATGTTAACATCTTCCTCCAACATCTGCAGTTTATTACAATTTTTATCTTCTTTTCACTGGTCAATCAGTTTGAGGTGATGTCTGGAAATGAATAAGCATTTTCCTGCTTTGCATTACCACTGCATCCTCAGCTTTAAGAGGATTCTCTCCCTTTCATGTTTAGATCTGGTATTACATTTTCTGCTTTATTCATCCTTAAAAGACCAGAAGCCTTTTCCCTCTGCTTTTTAATTTACTTAGAAAAAGCACATTAATTAAACAGTTACATTTGGTTGGTTGAAGGTTATGCATGTTATTTATTTAGCTGGAGGTTTATCTGGCTGTCAGAATAACTCACTGGAGAGATCACAATTTGATAACAATACTGGTCAACCAATGTGACCTTCAACAGGACCACCTGGGGTGGACCTTGTGAGCCAGCCTGTAGTACTTATGCCTGCCTTTTCTGCCATGATTTTATATGCTACTGCACCCCAGCGACACAGTATGTAACTTCTGTCAAGCCTTCAAGAGACCAGCAATGTGATTCAGAAAGTGCTGATAAACATACAAGACATGACTCAGAGATGCCCATGTTACCTCTTCTTCTATGGTTTCCAGGACTGTAAACAAGGAAGGACTAGAACAACCAGACAATCAATTTATGGAACACTGAAAGGTCAAGATATTGTAATGTGCTATATTGCACTGAATATATGGGATATTAAAATTCAGATGGTTCATTCCTAGGAAAATAATTGCAGTTGTGCAAATACAGAAGCACAGACTTCCACCCTGGTGGCAATGACACAAATAAATGGATTACTCCAATTACACCCTGAGACATACAGTCTTGTGTGATCCTCTTTGGAGTTTGTATTAAAGTTTAGTTGTTTCACTCAAGCAGAATAACTTAACCTGATAATAGTTTGGGATGGAAATCTTCATTCTTTCCTTCTTTCTCATAAATGAAATGATGAGGAAACAGTCAGATCAACCTCTGCTAACCTTTTAACTTCAGCAGTTGATGTGACAAAGCCAGGAGCCTCTGTTAGAATCTTTTTATATCTTATTTTCTTTCTCTCCTTTCTGATTCTTAATTTGCACTTTACATTTCACACTTGTTTTACCGGGGTAAGGAATTTTGACACTGACTATTAGCTTTATTTTAACAAGTTTCCCTTCATTTGACATACAGAGCCCCAGAAATTTAGCCAGGAGCCATTTTGATATAAGGGAAAGATCCGGTTTCTGGTCTATATGATCCTGTATCCCTCACAGGCTTTTGAGAAAAAAAACAAAACACTGTTCTACAGGATGCAATTTCTAAACCTTTGGTCATTGCTGTATCACTCATTGACCCTAAGTGATGTGCAACATTTTTTAAATCCTTACCTAAATCTGGACCTACAGCTACAGATGAGGCTGCACCAGGAATCCATGGAGCAGAAAGGCTATTATATGTATCTTACCGAAAATACTCTTCTCAGTACATCCCTCTCGGTGCTTGCTTATACTAAGCACTAAAGACCACAATCCTCTGTATGCCGAAGAACTTGACTATTTAGAAGAGAAACAAGTTATCCAGCCATTCTAGACAAAGAATTGAAGCATAACTTCAGGAAAAATGAGGCAAGTGTTGTTTGCCATTTGTCCCAAATTAAAGCAGGAATTGCAGTCCTCTTGCAATGTAACTACAAACACACTTGGAAGAGGTGGGTGAAGTGTAAAGAAGGCTCTGATCCCCAATAATAAGAGAAAGTTGAAATAACAAGGGCTTAAAATAACACAAGGTCACACTGCTAACACATTGCCCACTTTCCAAATTTAATGCAGAAGCTATCAGTGATTGAAGATACGGCCTTCTGTATCAAAGAGGATTTCCTCCAGATTTAGCCTGCTAAAAGTCACTCGTGGAAAGCACTTTGTTCTTCACCAGTACCCAGAACCTCATAGCTGCCAAGCAGTTAATCCTTAGCATCTCTTCCTGCTACCACTACCTCAATTCCCATCTCATTGTTTGGGTGACAGAAATCTCACACCAAATGCCCAAGATGTGGACCAAAGTCCGTAACTTCTTGTTTACTCATCTTTCATGAGTACGTAGTTTTTGTTCATTTGCTGTGAATTATCACTGCTGACTGCAGGTAGCTTTTCCTTCATCCAGAACTGGGCTTTTGGAGTAGGATAAACCACTTCTTATAGCTTGAGTGAGTGCCAAAATCACCACGAGACAATGCTTGGTAATTATAGGGTACTCCATAATACTCCTCTATTTGAAGTCACATTTCAATAAATTTTAAAGTATGTGAAAAGATGATCTTACACATCCTAAAGGCAGAGGGTAATAGACCTGCAAGGTGTTTAGAAGCTATTGCCAGAATATTAGAGTTAAAAATACAGATCAGAAGAGATCCAAGTCATGTGAGAACTGAAGAACTGAAAGATTAATAAAGGAAGTAAAACCATGTCCGTGTCTCCCAAGATATTTTCTGATATCCATGGCAGAATGGTGAATTTGACAGAAACATATTTATGTCTGCCAGGCAGAACCAGTTACAGGAAAATTTTGTTTTCCCATGAAAACTCTGTTTTCAGTAAGAAAACTGACAAAGCTCATTTCTAATGTATATAAGCTCTTCTGTAAACATTACAAAATCAGTCTTCAGGGTACTTTTGCTCTGTGTATCAGAAAGCACATCTTTTATCACACTTTCTTATTGCTATATTTGTGATACAAGTGTTTTGCAGTGTTATTTAAACTTAAATAAAGTGGCTTTCCTTCTGTTTTCTTTTTAGAAGTTTGGGGGCTGGGTTTTTTTGGCCTTTGGAAGCAAGTCAACTAGAGAGCATTTTCTGTGCTATCTGAGGTTGAAAGCAACAGCATGGAGTCCGAGAGGGCCATTCAGCAGGCAATTTGTATCCCCAGTTGGGTATCCCTTCTGTTGAATGCAGCTGGTATAAAACATCCAGGGTCTGGGGCTAACAGAAACAGTAGAAATTAGGAAAGTGAATTTTCTAGAAATCCTTAATGTATAGAAAGAGTTGAGCATGCTATTGAATAAGTTGTGAAATTGGCTCAGAGGACTGGAGCCTTTCATCAGAGTCACACTGCCATTGCTAATATAAGAGGAAACGGATGTTTAACCAACTTTTGCTTGGGAAAAGGCTATTTTTAAATACTTCTAATATTGCTTATTTCTGACCACACAGATCATTTTGCAGCCACAATGTGATAAAAACCAAAACTGCTGAAAAATTCAGCTAGAGATGAAAATGAAAGGAAAAAAAAATGCCGCTTTACCAGTATTAAATTTGTTGCTCTCTCCTTTGACTAACACTAGTTTTAGAGAAGGTATTTGAAAATTAGTAGTGAATTAATTCTATATGTCCCTCCCATTCTATAGAAATCTCTCTACTTTCAGTCATTTTGGAAGCCCCAGCTGCTTCTCCATTAACAGCTAAGAGTGAGGGTGCTGAAGACTCCATCTTCAATGAGAAAACCCATTTCAAAATTTTCTCAAGCTATTAGATCTTGGAAAATCACATTTGCACAGATGCTGCAGAGATGCCTCACATTTTAGCAGTTCTGTTTTCTGAGGACTCAGTCATCACTGTGCACTCCTTTGCACCTCATACCTTTCCAGGCAGCTGGGTCATGCCTGCCTCAACAGGAAAGAGGGCACGATGATCCCAGATATGCAGAGTTCCAAGCGCAGAGTCAGCCTCTTGCTGTGGCTTTGCTCCCAGGTGGTGTCAGTGCTGGAAATTAAGGAGGGAACCTTCCTCTCCTATGTTCTCAGTAATTCACTGTGTGCTAGTTAATAGTGAAGTTTTACTGCCTACACTACTAAGGGACATAGAAATGCAAAACTTTTGCCTACAGAGCATGATAAAGACAGTATAAGACCATTTCGTAAGTAATTAGGATAAAACATATAATTGAACAGGTACACTTGAGGAGTATCAACTGAACAGGTACACCAAATCTTACATGAGCTCATTTAAGAGTATGCCTAAACATAAGTGGCCAAATTAAGATTGACAGGCAATTTAAATTGTGTGATTTCGTAATTCTGGAATGCTTGACTTTGTATTCTTCTTTCATCACAGATGTGTGTATGCATGTGTTTGTGTACATGTAAGCAGGGGATCAATATACATGATTTGCTTCCAGTGAGGATTACAGACTTTTGGGGAGCCTTTTGCCTCAAACCTTAAGAAAAAGCTATGGGTCTTGCAGACAACTTGGGGAAGAGAAGATGGTAAGACATCACAATATCTCCAGGATGTCTCCAGAATACAGAAACTGTATCAATATGCTAACAGAAATCTGGAAAGTATTGCAGCTATTTTTTTTTCCAATGAAAATCAAAATTTCTCTCTCCCATTTCCCTTCCACAATACCCATTCTTGTGAATTTGCCCATGCCTGGTGTCACAACAAAAAAGTGGAAGTTATTTATTGAGTCACATCACCTCCTGTGAGAAGTCCCTTCCACCTGAAAGCAGGAGTGCTTTAGCCTCAGGTTCATGTGTCCTTGTAGATAATATGGCCATGCTAGTGGATGGTGACATTGTTACCACACTGAAAAATGGGACATACTTTCATTTGGAAAATACAGCCCCTAATCAGTGATATCTGTAATATCAACAGTGTTTCAGAAAACTTTATAAAAAGACCCATTTAGTCATTTATGGGGGGGTGGGGGGGAAAGGCAGAAAATCTCCTGAAAAGGCCAGTGATGCAGCAAGAAGGAGACTGTCAACACCTGGATGGAGGATGGTGCTTACTGGGTGGTTGCACTTAAACAAAAGAGTGGTAAGACAATCCAGACAAAAAAAAAAAGATCTGAAATTTCTTATCCTGAAATCAAGGCAATTCATTCTCCTGATAGAGACTGGAATTTTCTATTCTTGATAAAGAGACTTACTTCCTCCCTTCCTTCCTTCCTTTCTTCCTTCCTTCTTTTTTGACTTTAGACTTGTCCCTGAAGTACATTCAGGGTGTCACCTCTCCGAAGCATGTTGTGCCCATCGTTTTGCAATGCATATGGAGTTTCATTCAAGCTTTCTCCTCCTGCTGTACACACTGTCCCATAGGGGTGTACCTGGAGCTCAGACTGGTGACTTTGGAGTTCAGTGGCCCTCTGCACTACCAGCACCTGCTGTCTCACCAACTGCATCTTCCACTAGTGCTGTTGTTCTCCTGCCGTTGTTCTCACCAGGACAAGGAAGAACCAGGACATCAGGAGCATGGCCTCACACTGGGCTCAGCAAAGGAAAATGCGAGGGAACCTTTCAGCTGACAGTGGCAGGAGGAAGTGCTGTCACAGTGCCTGAAGCAAGTAGGCAGGCAGGGAAGGGTCTCACAAATAGGCACATTAGGTATCTGGGGGAATGTAAAATTAAAGTGCAAAGCCGCCAATGGACTCCTAGCATTTGTAGATCTGGAAGGAGTGATGTAAATGTCAGTCACTTGTCCTGACAGGTGCCTGAGTATCTTTGCAGAATGAAGCCACAGAGCTTCCCTAAAGGTTCACTTGCGAGATGTGAAATGCCTGAGCTTTACTGGGTTATTTTCATCTAGAAACTTTTTCAGTTGCAATTTTTCATTTGTACATGCAAATATACAACACGTGTGATGAAAGATTATAGTGCTTTCCATGCCGAATTAAAAAGGTTTTTGCATTTTATTTTATAGCAGAAAATAAGGAAAATATGCAGCATGACTAAGGTAACATTTTGAGACAAACATCATTTTTTTAATAATGCTGTAACAAGAAACTTGCTTTAATACAGCATCCTTTGGGGATGAAGAAGCACACTGTTTTGTTATCACTTGACTCCAGAGTCACATGAACAGGTTTTTGTCTGAAAGGAGGAGTTAGCACACAAAAAGTGCTAATGTATTTGACTAGAAACTTATTAATCTTTATGGTTGATAAGAGACTCCTTTAGTCTTTGTAATGAGGCCATATCTCATATGGTGATGTAATTTTGAAAAGGACTGAAAGTCCACAGAGATAATATATAAGTTTACCTTTTTAAGTTTGTCACTGTTTGGTCATTCCACTTACATAAATGTATGTCAGCTAAGACAATTGATCACATTTAAATACACAAGCCAAGACACTGTGATTTCGAATTACTCTATCTCTGCAGTTATCTTAAATATCCTGAAATAAATTTACAGTTAATCTCATGTCAATTATATCAACATACTTGTTTTCTATCTCATGTAGAAGAAAACTACAATGTAACTAATGTGTTGAAGTTTTATATATTAGTCACGTGTTCTGCAATAAAGGGAAAAAAATTGATAATTAATTAGATATTTTCTCTGCAAAACTATAAAAGCCATTGCAGAAAATTCTGGCTAATAAGTAAACTTTCATGATACTTCCCTTCTCTGGAATATCACTTCCTAGAAGACTAGAGGACAGGTTACTGCTTTACTATCAGAGACAGGCTCCTAAACTTGAGGCATAAGATGAATGAGTTGAGTCTAAGAAATAGTAAAATATTCTATCCATTTGCAAACCTTTTTCCAAAATAACAGCAATCACAGAGTAGTCATTGGCAAAAAGGAGATGGGAGTCTTGTGCATGCTGCCCCTTTGGTACAGGGGTCTGCACATTGCACTGAGAGTGGCTGAGCTGAATCAGCTGGACCACCAGGTCTGATCTTTGTACTGGCGAAATGAAATTACTCCACACCACAGTGACAAATGTTATGCTAACAAAACCACAGTTTTGTCAATATGAACTGCGTCTACATTAGAGGCCTCCGCTGGCACATCTCTGCTGGGTAAAAATTACACCTCTAACCCAATTAACCTTTTAGAGAGAAGTCTTGCAGCATAGCAACTGCCGGGATAACTCACTGTTCTGTGCCTTTCATGCACTGAAAGAAATAACCTCCAGGTTAACACTCCAGGGATTGTCATTTCTGAAAGGTGCCTGTCACCTGAGATTTTCACTCATGTATCTATCACTTTGTAATTCTAATTTTAAGATACTGTAGTGGGTTTCTGTGGCTGGGTTTTGACAGCGGGAGGGAGGGGGCTACAGGGGTGGCTTCTGTTAGAAGCTGCCAGAAGCTTCCCCTGTTCAGTGGAGCCAATACCAGCCGGCTCCAGGACAGACTTCCTGCTGCTGGCCAAGGTCGAGCCAATTAGGAGTAATAGTAACGCCTCTGTGACAACATATTTAACAAAAGAAGATTGTGGCGCAGAAGAAATTCCAACCAGGGAAGAGAAGAGTGAGAACATGGGAATAACAATGTAGACACCAAGGTCAGTGCAGAATGAGGGGCAGGAGGTGCTCCAGGTGCTGGAGCTGAGGCCCTGCAGCCCATGGTGAAGACCATGGTGGAGCAGCTGTGCCCCTGCAGCCCATGGAGGACCATCGGGATGCAGAGACCCATCTGCAGCCCATGGAGGAGCCCATGCTGGAGCAGGTGGATGCATGAAGGAGGCTGTGACCCCGTGGGAGGCCCATGATGGAGCAGGGTCCTGCCAGAGACCTGCGGCCCATGGAGAGGGAAGCCCACGCTGGAGCAGGTTTTTCCCAGGTAGGACTTGTGGCACCTGTGGGGACCCACGTCGGTACAGCTCATTCATGAAGGACTGTACCCCATGGAGAAGTGACCTATGGGACAGCAGTTTGGGAAGAACTGCTGCCCGAGAGATGGACTCACGCTGGAGAGGTCCATCAGGGACTGTCTCCCATGGGAGGGACCGCCCACGGAAGCAGGGGAAGGACTCCTCTCCCTGAGCAGTGACAGAAACAACAACTGACCATAACCCCCATTCCCTGTCCTCCTGCACTGCTGGGGGGCAGAAGGGAGAACATCAAAGGAAGGACGGGTGGGGGGAAGATGTTTTTTAAGACTGTTTTATTTCTCACTCTTTGGCTCTTATCCTGTTAGCAATAAATGTAAGTACTATCCCCACTTTGACTCTTGTTTTGCCCATGAAGGTAATCAGTCACTGACCTCTCCCAGCTCTTATCTCCTTTCATGAATTCTTAGCTGTTTTTTTCTCTCTCCTCTGTCCAGTTGCAGAGGGAGAGTGAGAGAGCGGCTTTAGTGGGTAACCTGGTATTTGGCCAGGGTCAACCCACTACAGATACTCAGCCTCTCTTTTGTCCCACAGCGTTAGGAAAAGGCAGCCTCAGATGTCCCATTATGTTTTATTGTGCTATGTAAACTATGATCAAAATCTATTTTGTTTTATTTTGGTAGAAATATTTCAAGTTGTGGTGCTATTTAGAAAACTGGATTTGTGGACAATTTGGTTGTCAATTCCTACCTTTTGGTCAGCCCTTTTAAAGAGTCTTCCTTATTTCTTAACACTAAGCTCTCACTAGGCTGCTAGCTGCTGTATTTTTTATGTCTCTTGCTTTCTTAAGTAGAAATGGCTAGATGAAATGCCAGGAATTATTTGGAACAGGGAAATACCGCACAGCTCAGTAGAAGAGGTTTTTTGTTTCTTTCTTTTTTTTTTTTTTTTTCCTCCTGCATCCAAACAGGCCTCCACTAGCTAATTCCCTCATCTCATGAGGTAGTTTCAGTTGCAGCTATGCTGACCAGCGCTGACGAATATTTGTGCAAAATAAAGAACTGTGAGGCCTGACTGGCTCATAGACTGGAAGAGGAAGGTTTTTTGAAGACTCACAGGTGTTATGGGAGTCACTAACTGCAAGCCATCTTCCTAAGCCTACCACTTGCAAAGTGTTCTTCCTCCAGATAGAAGAAATGCACGTTTTTAATCCATAAGGGAGGCATCCAGAAGCTTTTGGACTTGGATGTTACTCACTGTTTTTTTTTTTCTCTCCCTTCCACTCTTGCCTCCCTTTCTCTTGCAATAGCACAGGACTCCTTTTCTTTGTACCCGTTTAAGGCAATCATCTGAAGACTTTTTTCTCCACATTTCCCCTTTCTTGGGAGCTGGAGCATGTAGAGTGTTAGACTGCAACAACAGAGAAAAGATGGGGTTCCCCTGTGCTCTGCAGCTAGATATTTTTCAGAGCTTGGAATAACTTAGAAGCCTCATGCCCTATCAGCAGAAACTTGTGGAATGTGTTCTTTGTGGGGGAAAACCGTGCTTTGGGTGGTAGATCCTGAATCAGCTGCAGGACCTGATACTGCTGGAGCAGACAGAGGGCTTGTGGTGGGAAATGGCTCAGAGCGGAACAGCATATGAGGAGTGAGGCTGGGGACAGAGTAGGGCAGAGTGAAGTGGTGGCAACGGTTGCTAAGCTCTGTCCACCCACTCAGGCCAAAGCCTGCACATGCCTGTGAGAAGCAGCTGTCACTGATGGGCTTCAAACGGGTCAAGTCTTCAGGCTTGGTGGGGTATCCTGCAGGACAAGGTAACTTCTCAGGACGGCAGGCTTAACAAGCGCTTCCATTTATGTAAAAGGGACACAAGCAGGATGATCTGTTTCAGAACTGTTGTATTTTTGGAGTCTTTTAATTGCAATTTAAAAACTATGGTTTCCAGGCTGGGGAGGGCTGGCATGGTTAGGAAGTTTTCATCCCCTCCTCATGCATTTTATATGCTTTCTTCCCTTTTGTCTGCCCTCACTGCTCGCATTACAAGAACTCGGAGGCCAGGGCTGCCTCTTAACCGTGTCTGCGTACAGCGCTCATTGCAACTGAGCTCTGTTGAGGCCTTTGGATCCTGCTGTTACGCCTATAACAGTTCATAACGCCCAGGGCTATGGACAGCAAATACTTCGCTCCCTCATCCCCCACGGCCCCGCGGAAGACCGTATCTCGGCACACCCCCGGGAAACTTTTGGTTACAAAGGCACACCCAGCTGGCCCTCGGCGGCGGGGGCAGCGACGCCCGGAGAGCACGGCCCCTTTAAATTCCAGCTGTGCGGCGGGGGGCAGCACCGCTGGCGGCGCAGCGCGGGCTGGGGCCGGGGCCGGCTGCCGGTGCGCGGCGGCGGAGAGCAGCCGGCGGCCGGCGGCGGGGAGCGCAGCCCTGCGCCCGGGGAGGCAGCGGCTCCGGCACCGCGGTCCCTCGCGGAGGCGGAGAGGATGAGGATGGCTTCTGGCTTTTTTTTTTGCGTCCTCGCGACGATTTCCATAGTAACCTGATCGAGCGGTGCAATTTCGGAAACTGGGGTGGCTTTATTATTATTATCTTCCCCCCCCTCATTTTTTCCCGGCTTCTCCCCCCAGCTCCCCGAGGAGTGCCAGCCGGCAGGTAAGGTGCCCGACCCCGCGGGGGTGTTTCCGCGCCGCCGAACTTCCCACGGCGACGGCGGCCAGCCGCGGGGTCCTGCCCGCGGGGCTCCGCCGTGCGCGGCCGGGGGCAGCACATCCCGGGGCCGGGGCCGCAGCACGGCCGGCAGCCGGGGAGGGGGCGGTACGTCGGGGCGGGGTGCCGCGGTGCCGGGGAGCCCGGCGGTGGGTTCCCCCCGGGGAGACCGCCGAGCTCTTCTTACCCTCTTTGTTTGCTTGTTCTCGGAGATGGTTTTATTCTTCCCTTTGTTTCTCCCTCCTTTTCTTCTCCTCCCCCCACTCCTCCATGCCCCCCCAGTCGCTCCCCTGCCTGGTTTGTTTCCTTGATCATTCTTCCTTCCTCCTCCCTTTTGTGAGGGTGAGAAATCGCACACACACTTCACCTTAAAATCTGCGGCGAGCGAGGGCGCAAGCCATCGGCTGCCCGTTCCCAGCGCGGCCGGCAGCCGCCGCATCTCCGCTCGTCCCCTACTCGCGGCCGTGCCCCCCGCCCGGAGCGCCCCCCAGCCCTCTGCAACCCCCGCTGAGGCGGGCAGGAGACAGCCCTTGCCATCGCGTCGGAGACGAAAGGGGCAGAGCACCCCAAAGCATCCCCCAGCTGGGTGCCACGGTTTGGGTTCCCCGGGGTGGGGGGGGAGCATGTCGAGGAAACCTGTGAGCAGGTTAGTCTAGAAGCTTCTCTCTCCATGACCTGCTCTTTGCCCACTGGCCTGGGCCCATCCAGAGAAGTTGAAGATGAAGGACATGTCTTCTTGCTGCTGCCTTGGCATTGGGTTGGCAATGGTGCTGATGTCCCTGTGAGTCCTGAGCTGCCCCCCCAACCCTGCTCCACAGCCTTTGCATGCTGCCACATATCATCTCCCCTTCCCAGGTGGGCAGCACGGGGAAGGCCCCTGCAGGTTTGGGTTAGGTGGTGAGGACCTATTCCAGTTGCTGTCATACTTGGTTGGTAGCGCCGTGGCTATTGCCAGGTGGTAGTCATTCACTAAGCAGGTCTCTGCTAAAACTTACTGTTGCTTGCTGTCTTCCTAGCCCTCTGTGTTTCATCCTGAGATGGTGTTTTTGACTGTGACTCTGTTTTTCCTGGGAGGGATGTTTATAATTTTTTGTATCAGTTTGCACTGAGCACAATGAATAGATTAGTCTGGTCAAAGCTTTTTGTTTCTGTCATAACTGATCAATAATCATCTTGTGGGAAGATGATCTTATTACAGAAAAAGCCAAAGTGCACGCTGAGAACAGCTGAAATACAAGGTCAATAACTCTTGGGTTGTCAACAGTAAACCTGCTTTGCATATTTGAAGATGACGTATTCCTTTCAAAGTAAAGGCAACTTCAAGCTTTTGATGAGCTTTATTTTCAGTGTAAGTAATAAGCATGCAGTCAACATACGAAAGCAGCCTTGCTTCAGAGAAGGCTACTCATCCTTAAACATTCCTGGACCTCTTTTAATCTTTCTCTTTAGTCAAGCTGGATGAGGATTGCAGTCCTCTTAGGTGAGAAGAGTTTTTGTAGCTCCCAATACAAAGGTTGGTTTGTTCCTAGTGCCCAGCAACTGCTACAGGCTTCCCAGACACAAAAGAAAGGCGTAGTCTGTGGCCTGAAGATCGTGCATGCTAAAAAGGCAGTCAGCTGGAGAGTATCACAGATCAACAACCAGCTGTGCTGCCGCCTGTAACTAGCTCCGGGAAATGTAAGGGTTCGGTGAGACAAGTAATTTGTGCTGAGGTGCTGGTGGCTGAGAGAGGACTGCTGTAACCTTCGGGTCAAGCCTTCAGTGGTGGTGGTATGAGGAGCCCGGGCTGCGAAAGAGGGAGCCTAGACAGGAGGAAGCGCCGGGGGCAGGTGAGGCAACCTTTCCTGGAGAAGGCGAAGCAGGGGAATGAAACGTGAAAAGGGAGCAGGGCAGATCATCAGCAGAGGAAGAGGTTATGCAGGGACTCTGAGTCTAACATAAAAAGCTTGAAGTAATGAGTTTAATCTACGAAATCTAGTTCTTAAATTGTGTGTGCTTGCCAATTAGCTAACCATTCTGCAAATCAGAATGGAATTCAGATTGTATCTTGATAAATGTATTGACTATGAAGTGCTGCAAGGAGGAAAAAAAAAAAAAATCTCTGCTCTTTCCCCTACTGTGGGCTTTAAATATGAGCAAAAATCAGATCTGAGAACTGAAGAAGCCTTTTAATATACTTACTTTCCTGAGTTCACATTCTGTCTAGCCTAGACTCCCACAGTTAAAATCAAAAACCCCTATGGTAATATGACTTCAGGGGGCCAGATTTAGAGCAGTTGTAGGGCATTTTCACCAGTGAACATTGCTGTGCATTGTGAGGAGGGGTCACCATCAGACACAGTATGGATTAAAGTGCAGGAGATGTAAGGCTGTTACCTTACAGGGAGAAGAACACCTGCAAGGTGTTCTTGGCTCCTCTAATAAACATTCTTTTTCATATACATGTTATGTTAGAGTGGCAGCATCACCTTTATTCTCCTGTATTAAAGAGTATGTTCATGTATGTATGTATTAGTTTGTGTATGTCATAACAGGTTTCAAAATGGCTGAATGATATTGATTCAACTAAAAATACTATAAGCGAATAGCTGAAATTAATTTGAATTTCAGTTTTAGAGAATTGTAAAAATAATGTCAGTTTTACATCACTTGGGCAGCTAGCTAAAATAATATGTAGGAACTGACAGAATCCTTCATAAAGCTATTGTTTCACCTAGATTTGACTGGTATGGACTTACGAAAAGTAGACAAGAATCAATGCCAGAAATTGCCACCAAGATAAGCACCCTGGGCAAGAATATTTACAGCTGTGTTTTGGAGTCTGGGAATGTTTGCTTTAGATGGCTGGCAGTACTGTGCTTTATACTGCAGAGGATCAAAAATTCATTAAGTTTGATTGATAACACAGGAATGTAATAATACAGAATTTCTCATTTTCTTAGAGAAGTATTATCTAATTTGTGCTAAATTTTGCAGTTATGCTCCACATTGAGATGGATCAGAGGTGTATGACTGGGAGATGAGTAGCTGTTTTCTTTAATAGGGAATCTGACTGGTACTGATGCATATGCATTTTTTTGTACTAGCCTCCTGTGGTATCGCCTGCACATGTCAATGAAACAATCTGCCTGAGAGCTGTTAGAATTTGCATGTAAGAAAAATTTGTTTATATGTAGATCAGTTATTACTGCAAAGATAAGTGCATGCATAGAAAGTTGTTACCACAGATGGATGCTGGCTTCTGAGTACTGTGTCTCTTTTAGGTAAACTTCATGTATAATGTCAAAGAAATAAGCAAGTTGGGGGCAAAAATACTACTGTGTTTTTTATTATTTTTTGCATCCATCTTATGCTACTTAATATAATATACATTGCAAGGACCCAATACTATGCTTGCCATGAAAATACTTGGGACTTTGTTGGTGTCAAATCAGCGTTTGCCCAACAATCATTATAAGAAATCCGATAGTAAAATTTCCTTACAGAAACATTTTGTGAAAGATGTAATACGTAATTGGAATTGCTGTATGTTTTCCTTATCTACTTTAATGTTTTTCTTCTCCTCATGAAAATGACCACATACAAATAGCATCTCTTTACTTAGTTGTTTTTTTCCACTTCCCCATTTGTATTTAGAATTGTATCTATTTAACTGAGTGAAAAATGGGATGTTGTTCTCCTGTTAAGCCACTGAAGAGAGATAGGATAATGGAAGCATGAGCTGGCCTCTGTTCTTGACTGGACATTAGCAGACCAGGATTCAGTTTTGAGTCCCATCTCTTAGATCCCCCAAGGCTCACCAGTCCCAGTGCCCTGTGCTTTCCATCCTCTGAATTTGGACTACCCCGAGGCATCGCAGAAACCCTGTGCAGGGCAGAAGCATTTAAAAAGTCTGTCCTCCTTCTAACAGAGCTGCTGGGTCCTCACTAGCTCCTTGGAGCACTGTTTCATGTGTTTGTCTGCATGTAAATCAGATGTCCTTTGAGGACAGTGTTGGATGGTGCAAGCACTAATGTCCCTTCTATGTATCTATATCAGGAAAATGTATTGAAAAGTGGATTTTTCTAGGGATTTTTCTAAAATGGAGCCAGTGGATCCTGAGACCTGCTGAGCTCTGATTGTTAACTTCTGTGGCTGGACATGTTCGGGTTTCTCTGAACAGGCCAGTAAATGTCACTTACTGCAGTGACTGACTCACAGTGTTTGTGTTGAAGTGGAGTCTAGAGAACTCGTGTTAGGCTCATGGCTCCGTAGAGCAAATGTATTCCACATCCAGACACTTATGTCAGGAGGCGTATTTCAAGTGACACAGCAATGTCCTTCTAGACTAATTCCAAGAGACAGAAGAGAAATGTGAGTAAGAAAAAATAAGGTCATGCCATTATGTCTACTGATGACTTTCAATCTCTCGTGACTTTCCATCTCTGAACTTCATTTAAACAATAATAATTTTATTCTGTTTTATCACAATATAGTCATCACTGTTTAGTTTACTTGTACTGCAGCAGTGGGTGCTAAGCTTGAACTTGAAACAGGCGGTCCCAGTTGGTATTTGGAGGGTAGCTTACTGATGATACCTTTTGTATGGAAACACTGAAAATAATTTAGAAGTAATTGAAAGCTGGTGAAGTAATAGTGTTAGTAAAGAAAGTGAAGATTTATACTGAACCAGAAAAACATCTGCATAAAGTTAAAAAAAGCCTAAGCACTACGAAAGATCATAAGAAAGCAGGCTTGACTGAGACCTCACAGAAATAGTAGCAGTAGTTGTATCCCCAGATTTTAATGAGTCTTCTGTCAGTGACAAATAGAAAACATGAGATTTTTTGGTTATTCCGAATCATGCTTATAGAGAAATAAAATGTAATCCTGGAGTTCTTTTAAGTCAGATATCCTGCGGTGTTCTAAATAATTTGATTTGGAGGGAAAATATATCAAATCTGTTTACATGTCATAAAACCAACATGAAATATTTTTCATATTAGATTTATTATATGTGTACCTTCTTCTGTGTGGACAATGTGCTGCCTCTCTCTATGCTATTGACATTTTCATTGGCAAGATGATAGATACTGCTTGAAACAAAATGTTTTGCTGAAGACTAGCAGAATCACTCTTTTAGGTTTGGGAAGAAATATCTTCCATAAGGATGATGGTACAATCTGTAAATGAAGCATTAATTAAGTTTACAGTTACAAATATGAAATTATGGTGCAATTAACTTTTTCAGGAGTAGTTATTGTATTAAGAGTTCTGTTATGTTCATATTTGGCTTTTTTTTGCGCAGTGATGTCAATTACCTCTTACAGTGAAATGTTGTTTTTTCTCAAGTGCATATGTAACATCTAGCTTTTTTTGACCAGTTGGTTCACTTCCACCTGAATTTTAAATAGAGGTCCGTGTCTGCCTCTGTTTTATAAGACATTGAGTTAATTGGAAAACCAATCCTAGGTAACATGGCAACTTGGAAGAGCACGTCAAAACCAAAATTTTTTAATTGTTCATTATCAAAAAATCTGTTTACTGCAGATGAATGGGTTTTATGGTAAAACTCCAGCTGGACTATAAAACTTTTGTCTTTGGCCTATACCCTAATGTATTGTTATTAAGCCTTAAAAATTAGTAAAGCAGGGAGAAATACATTAAATGGGCAATACTTAAATTTGACAAAACAGCAGTTAAAAATTGTTGATGGAACAGCTGATGAATTTGAAGAAGAACCCAAGATGATAAGGGTTGCTATGATCTATTTAAAGACAGTGCAAATTCATGCAGTGGAAGCAGCAAATCCAAATATCCTTACAGAAAGTCTTGACTTGCAACAAAGCTGATTAGTCATCCAAGCCACCAAAATAGTGAAAGCAAGAGTCAATATATCTTGAAATATTCACTGGAGAACTGATTCAGTTATTTAAAAGCATTTCAATATGCAAAAGGTACTGAGTTACTCTAAAAACTATTAGGCAATATGAGACTCTGGTAAAATTGCTAATATTTAATTGTGAAGCTTTAGCTGCATGTCACTGACAAACTCCTATAGAGCCCATATATTTTGGTACATGACTTCTTTAAGATATCTCTGAGGAAGCTGAAAAATATAATTCTGCAGAATATGAGAAGGAGGTCATTATGATCCAGTTATTAAAATTATTAGAAATGCCTCTGGCCAAATTAAGGTGCAAACAAGACCATATGCTGAAGTCAATAGTATGGATTTTATTTAACAGTAAATGTGAGGCAGAGACAGAGAGAGAAAGAAATAGGAAAAAGGAGGATGAAGAAGAAAGAGAGTAACAGAGAGAGATTAAATAGAAAATCTATCACCACTGCATGGAACCCAGTGGTGTCCTGTGGGTCCTCTTCTTCTGGTCTTCTCTGTGGTGAGGGTCCCTCAAAACTTAGAGTGCAATGGATTAATATACATTGAGGAGGTGCCCAGGCACTTCCCTGCTGGTGCAAGCTTTGCAGTCTCTTGTGACAGGCTCTGGATTTGTTTCGTCATTTGAGTCACGTGCAGTCCTTTGCTGGTAGAATGCATCAGGAATGAGTTGGGGGGAGTGCTTTGGGGATCTTTGATGGTTTATGACCCTTTCTCAGCTTCCTCTCACATGAATGTCCTGTGTGTTTGTGGTCTTCTGAGAGCAGGGGAGACTTGTGTTTTGTGTGGAGAGATGTTACCATCACACACCCAAAACCCTTCTCCTCCTCCACCTGCTGAGGCCAGCTAAGGCTGATTCTTGACACAGATACATTCTTCTTCACTGAGCCTTATTTACTTCATAGAATCAATGGGGTTGGAAAAGACCTCTGAGATCATCAAGTCCAACCCTTGATCCACAGTGCCGTGGTTACTAGACCATGACACTAAGTGCCACATCCAGTCTCATCTTAAAAACCTCCAGAGATGGTGAATCCACCACCTCCTTGGACAGCCCATTCCAGTGTCTGATTACTCTCTCTGTAAAAAATTTCTTCCTAATATCCAACCTAAACCTGCCCTGGCACAGCTTAAGATCACACCCTCTTGCCCTACTGCTGGTTGCCTGGGAGAAGAGACCGACGCCCACCTGGCTACAACCTCCTTTCAGGGAGTTGTAGAGAGTGATGAGGTCTCCCCTGAGCCTTCTCTTCTCCAGACTAAACAAGCCCAGCTCCCTCAGGCTCTCCTGGTAGGACTTGTGCTCAAGTCCCTTCACCAGCCTCATTGCTCCTCTCTGGACCTGCTCCAGCACATCAATGTCCTTCCTGAACTGAGGGGCCCAGAACTGGACACAGTACTCCAGGTGTGGCCTCACCAGTGCTGAGTACAGGGGCAGAACCACTGCCTTGGTCCTGTTGGCCACACTGTTCCTGATCTAGGCCAGGATGCCATTGGCCTTCTTGGCCACCTGGGCACACTGCTGGCTCCTGTTCAGCTTCCTGTCAATCCAAACTCCCATGTCCCTCTCTGCCTGGCTGCTCTCCAGCCACTCTGTCCCCAGCCTGTAGCGCTGCATGGAGTTGTTGTGGCCAAAGTGCAGGACCCAGCACTTGGCCTTGTTGAACCTCATCCTGTTGGAATCAGCTCAACTCTCCAGCTTGTCCAGGTTCCTCTGCAGAGCCCTCCTGCCTTCCAGCAGATCAACACTCCTCCCCAGCTTAGTGTCATCTGCAAATTTGCCAATGGTACACTCAGTCCTCTCATCCAGATCATCAATAAAGATATTAAATAGAACTGGGCCCAGCACTGATCCCTGAGGGACACCACCAGTGACTGGCCACCAACTGGACGCAGCCCCATTCACCACCACTCTCTGGGCCTGGCCCTCCAGCCAGTTCCTAATCCAGCACAGAGTGCCCCTGTCCAAGCCGTGGGCTGCCAGCTTTTTCAGGAGTATGCTGTGGGAGACGGTGTCAAAGGCTTTGCTGAAGTCCAGGTAGACCCATCCACAGCCTTCCTCTCATCCACCAGGCGGGTCACCTGATCATAGATCAGGTTGGTCACACAGGACCTGCCCCTCCTAAACCCATGCTGGCTGGGTCTGATCCCTTGTCCATCCTGTAGGTGCTGTGTAATAGCACTGAGGATGATCTGCTCCATAACCCTGCCAGGCACTGAGGTCAGGCTGACAGGCCTGTAGTTTCCCGGGTTCTCCTTGCAGCCCTTTTTGTAGATTGGCATGACATTCACCAACTTCCAGTCATCTAGGACTTCTCCTCAGACCTGAGATAATTGGACAATAGTCTTATCTCAAGTTCCCATCACAGTCCAAATTCCAGTCAGGAGGCATATTGGGGGGGGGAGGTGTGCTTCAGTGGTCCCAGACAGGCAGTTGCCTCCTTGCTATTTGACAAGAAGTTTTTCTATGATTTTGACAATGTTTAAGATATTAACAACATTTCAGTCTATCACAGGGGCAAGTTTGTGTGTAGAAATCACACAAGTTTGTGTGTAGTAAAAGTGGAAGAAAGTGAAGTATGGCACAACAGCATTGATGCACAGGGCATTTTCAAAGGTCTTGTTTTTGGATGCAGGCTGCTTATGAAGAGAGACAGAAACACAACAGTTTCAAGGAAAAAAAATAATAATAGAAAAAAAAAATAGTGATTTAGTCTGGAGCAATAATAAGTGAACTAGGCTGTTACTTTGGTGCATCTGGGAGGAATTTGTTTTTCTTCTGTGGCTAGAAAACAGTGTTTATGTAACCTGTTGTCCTTTTCTTGAATATCAAAGCAATCCGGTGATTCTGTGTCACCATGATGCAGAGGTAATCAAAGCAAGCCTTCAGAGACTGTCACAACATTGTCATTATTTTGGCAGAGCATTGGAGATAATTTCAGCAAAGAGGCAAAGAAGCTCTTCATTGATAAGCAGGTTTCAATCTGGACAGCTGGGTAGAAATAAACAGTCCCAAGTGATCAGATACCAGTTTAAAACCATCCTGCTGAGATTTTTATTGTTAGCAAAATACAGTGCCCAGATCACGAATTACTTCTAAATAAAAGCAATGGCTGTTTAGCTTTTTTTCTTCCTCTCTCTGTCCAACACTAATCCTCCTAGAATCTGTGCTAAGACACGAGGAGGTCAGGGAGGTGATCTGAGACAGCCAGCAGAGCTTCCCCAAGGGCAAGTCCTGCCAAACCAACTTAGTGGCCGTCTGTGAAGTGGTAGGGGGAAAGGGAAGGGCCACAGATGTCATTTTTCTGGATTTCTGTAAAGCCTTTGACATGGTCCCGCACAACATCCTCTCTAGACTGGAGAGAAGTTGATTCAATGGATGGACTGTTCAGTGGATGAAGGATTAGTTGGATGGTCACATCCAGAGGGTAGCAGTGAACTGTAAATGGTTGGTGATTGCCCAGCCCTCTGATTTGTTGAGGTCTCTCTGCAGGGCCTTCCTGCCTTCAAGGGAGTCAAGAGCTCCTCCCAGTTTTGTGTCAGCTGTAGACTTGCTTAGTATTCCTTCCAGTCCTGCATCCAAGTCATTTATGAAGATGTTGAAGAACACAGGGCCCAAGATGGAGCCCTGTGGAGCCCCACTAGTGACAGGTCACCAGTCTGGCGTTACCCCATTCATTCACTATTACCCTTTATGCTCAACCCCCGAGCCAATTGCTCACTCGCCACATGATGTGTTTATCCAGCTGTGTGCTGGACATTTTATCCAGAAGGATCCTGTGAGAGACAGTGTTGAAAGCTTTACTGAAATCCAGAAAGAAGACATCAACTGGCTTCCCTTAATCAGCTAGGTGGGTTACCTTGTCATAAAAGGAAATCAGGTTTGATAAGCAGGACTTTCCTCTCATAAAGCCAGGCTGGCTCTGACCAGTGACGACGTTGTCTTTCAGGTGTGTTTCAATACCTCCCAGAATAATCTTTTCCATAACTTTACCAGGCAGTGAAGTGAGAGCAGAGGGCTGGAGCACCTCTCCTATGAAGACAGACTGAGAGAGCTGGGGTTGTTCAGCCTGGAGAAGAGAAGGCTCCAGGGATACCTCATTGTGGTCTTTCAGTTCCTAAAGGGCCTACAAGAAAGAAGGAAATGGACTTTTTAGCAGGGCCTGTGTGATAGAACAAGGGGTAATGGTTTTAAACTAGAAGAGAGTAAGTTCGCGTTGGACATAAGGAAGATATTTTTTACAATGAGGTTTGTAAACACTGGAAGAGGTTGCTCAGAAGGGTGGTAGTTGCCACATCCCTGGAAAGTGCTCATCATGTGCTGAACTGAAAAGACATTTTAGTTAGTTTTTAATAACTAGCTAAAAGGAGTTGAAAGAAAGGACTTTTACAATGATTTACTACAAACATAGTACAAGAAATGTACATGCTTATACGTGCAAATAGTTTCTCATCACATTTTATTAATAAACAGATGAAGGCAAAATGGCAATCTGGATCACTCAACTAGGTTTTGCTGGTAAATGGCAAAGTGTTGCAGGAGTCTTGAATGTGATAGTGGCACTAGAAAAGATACAAGTGAGAGTTTGAGCTTGATGTAGACATACAATAGTATGTCAGTTTGGATGGCAATGTACTAATGACATTTAAGTCCACATTTTCTGCTGTGCATTTTAAGTGATGCTTGTGTCCTTGTTATTTTGTGTCCTTAGTTATTTTGTTATGTGTCTGTAGCTGCTCATTTTCATGGAGTCAGTTTTTAAACACTGACTTTTAACAGGGAGTCAGTTTTGACTAAAGCTCTGTATTTGTTTTTATAAGGTATACTACATTAGAAACAAAACAAATTTCTCTTATTTACAGTAGGTTGGCTGTAAGATAATGTCCTGTGATCTCATCCATAGAAGAATCAATTCAGAATTCTTGCTGCTTACTAACCCGTTCCCTTGCTATTCATTTTGTGTGCTTTGATAGAAGATTAAGCTTGAATAAATTTGATTTATATTTTCATTAGGGGAGGAATTTGCAAACACCACTTTTATAAGAGAACTTTGTGGATCCATACTATTACAGTATCTTTTTCTTGCATAGTATATATTGCAAATAGTTTGCATTATGGGTAGAAAACAAAGTTCTTTTAAGTTATCTTGTGGATGTCAAGTAAATAATTTAGGGACCGACTACCTGGAGAGCACAATCATACTCTGTGGCAATTTTGGGCATTTCTTTGGTTTACTTTTTCATTTTTTCTTTATTATTTATATTCTGCTTTAGAAAGGTAGGCATCCATACTGGATACAATATTGAGTAACTGATGGCTTAAATGTTGAGTAGCAAAGCAGTTAACAGCTTTCAATCCATTTAAAGTAAAATCAGTTTCCCTGGTTATTAAGGATCATTGCAAGAATTTGCTAGCATCAATGACATGATTAAAGACCAGATTTAGACCAGGTGTGGGTCCATGAAATTCCCAAGTGTACAAATTTATAAGCACTTTTTAAAACATATATAATGATATAGCTAAAGGCTGTTGTTGACAGATCTGCTCCTCCCTAACTTACTCATCCTCTGCTCATGCTGATGAAAACTTCAGCGCAGTAACCTCATGGCACATAATTCAATGATGTTAAAATAGGATAATTCATTCCCTTCCCTCTCACATTTTATTTCTTTCTATTAAATAAATTTCAGGCTCAGAAGTAACAAGGGAGTTGAGTTCAAGACCTGAATATAGCTGAGATTTACCTGCAGATTACTTCCAGTCCCATCCCATGTTCCTTCCAGTTTCAGACTGCTGTTCTCTCTAGTGATATCACACGAGTTTTTCATGCAGAGATTTTTAGGCACTGGGTTCCAACCATTTTCATTTTATGATGTGTGCAAGTCAAATCCTGATTTATTCCAGTCATTAGGTGGCAGAGATTCTTGGGTATTTGGACTGCAAGCACTGCATTTTGCCAGAAGCAGACATTTCTGATGTTTTAACACAGATATTATGATCTTCACACAGAGCCACAGAACTGGTATCTCCTTCCTTGCAGAGTGAATGGGGTAAGTAAGGTTTTTCTCAGGAGGGAGATGGAGGTGGCCTCCAGAGGTCCAACATAGTGTCCCTTACAGACAGGAGTGGTCCTGGACTGACAGGACAGTGGCCTCAGTGTCATCTCTTAGCTCAGTTTCTTTCTCTTGCAGGACCTGGACTACCTGGCAGTTTCTGTGTAGCCCCAGTATGACAGATACACTTGAAGTAATGCCAAATGAAGCTTGGTATTGGGTATGCAGGTTACTTCCTGCTACTTCATTTTTGCACTGACACACAGGATTTTCAATATATGCCACCAAATACTGCATAGGTCAAGGTTAGCCTGATGTTAAGTCAGTTATTTAAAATGCATATGCACTGCTGATGAAGTTAGAACTATAGATCCTCAAATTAATTTTCTAAAAATGTGTGGCACTGTTTTGGAAGAAAAAGAGAAAAAAACTAAAAAAAATTGCCTTTTTGGAAGCGGTGACTAATGGAAAGGTAAAGAGGGCCTGAGGTGTTTGTTTGTAGTACTTTTTAAATCCTACTTCCACAAATTGATGAATAACTTAGTGGTTTTTTTAAAAAACTGTGAACACTCATTCCTAGCTGTACATGTGTGTAATAGCTCCTAGGTGTACCGATGCTTCTTTCGGGGAGCAAATGAGACATTCCAGTCTTGAGGTGCCCGACGCATAATCCTCTTTCTGCCCAGCCCTCACATTCATGGCTCCTGTGAGATAAAACGATGGATAGTGTTAAGTGACCCATACTACCACTTTCCACTTTGGGAGCCTGAAATAGGTTTTCCATGGGGCTGACGTGAAAATCCTGTTTGTGCCCTACAGCCTTTTGCCTGAAGCATGCAGGAGAGCACATAGCAGATCTGGAGGCACTAGAGTTTAAGGCAGAAGAAATCTGTCTGCAGGGAGTCGAAATATGCAACTGTCTTGCCACATGGTATAAATATGTCCTCCACTGACAGAGACTTCTAGAGTTGACCAAGATAATCATAGAATGTACATCCTGCTGCACAGGGACCGGTACACGTGAAGTGCCTTCCCATCCAGGGTAGTGCAGAGTAACTCCACAACAGAAGGGTATTTAGCAATAAGGCTAACAGCCTAGCACAGTGGTGAAATAAGTCCAGAAGTGATAAGGAAACATGTTCTGGACTTACGTGTTGTAGACTTACCTGTCGTTTTGAATAGGAGTTGTCATCTGAGCGTATTCGCCAGGGTGCTTGCCTGGAAATAGTCAGATCCATTGATATCTACCTGCTAAAATCAAAGATTTTAGCATAAGTTGCTACTTTTGAAGAGTAGTTATAAATTTATCTGATATTCAGCAAAGTGTGTTTTCAGAAAAATGGAATTAAACCTAACGAGGAACCTGCAAGCTCAATCTATCCAGCCAACCTTGAGGTACCAGAAGTCAGAGGTGCTGTTAACTGAGCTAAATAGGTGTTTAGATCTCACCTGTGGGTTTTTTTCCCCTCTTTTCCAACTTAATCACGTAATGGAGTTTGAGAAATATTTTCTGAGTAAACACAGCAGTCTTTGTTTTCACTGCTGGAAGTATGACTTGGGAAGAATCTTCCTTCTGTAAATACAAGTAATAATGCTACAGATTTGCTTAGAATTATGAAGACAGTTTAGGCAGAATTAAAAACCAAAATCAGCCTGAGAAATGAAAAAGATGTATTATACCTAGCAGGAAAGAATGGAGGAACAAATTCTAGGTTATCTTGGTAGCCTTTTGATACCTTTTATTATTGGCATGGAAATGCTTTTGAAACTTTTCAATACTGCTCTGTATTTTCTAGATATGTGGAGAACATGCAGGAATGATGTCTGCTTTCCTCTCTTTGCTTTTCTTTAATTTTTTGCAAGTGAATATGATAGAACACATATTTGGAGTGGGATTATTTTGTCCTCTTTCCACCCCAGCCCAATATATATTTTTTTACTGAAGATTTCTGACAACCCTTTAGATAGCAATTTTAATTAACATCCCAATTATGAAGAATATACTCGCTCAGAGAAGCATTCTAAATAGCACGATTGTAAAGGCTAATTGTTCAGATATAATTAGAGCTATACTCTGTGTTTAAAAGCACTAGTGAATTTCTACAGTCACATTATTTAAATCATTTGAATTTATCTTGGATTAATGCCATTATCTCTAAAATCAAAATCTCTCCATAGAGCCCGGTTATCCTCTTGCTTATGGTATTTTTGTTGTAGCGTGTCAGTGTCTTCAAGGTACTAGTGAAACTAGTCTTCTTCTCATCTTTAAACAAACAAATGAAACCTGGGCAATATCTTTAGAGAAGAAATGAAACAATTGCTTATCTCTAGTGGTCATTCCCTTCAGACTTTGGAACAGAAGGCAAAGCCTGTTTTCTGTGCAGCAGCTTTCTGAAGATTAATTGCAGAATAATTACTACTTTTCAGTTGTGTGAATCAGTGAGACACAAGGCAAGAATAGTTGGGGTGGTGTTGAAAGACAGGGAGGAGGTGAAGGTGTTAATGGAAAAGAAGTTGGTGGTAAATGCACATTAACGATTTGGGAGATTAACCTTTGACTTTCACATGTTGTTTATTTCATGCTTGATTAATATTTTTAAAATTTAGAAGGAAAGGCATCTTTTGGCCTTTTAAACAATGCACACCTTCAGTAAAACACTTATCGTTGTTTTGGTTTTTTTTATTGAAAAGGGGAAATCGAATGGTGCTATTGAGGCTCCCAGCCATTTGACTGCATTTATAGCAGTAGTTGATGGCCTCTTATTTGGAGGCTGTGTGGTTTCATTGGGAGTGCAACACATCCTGCATTCATCCAGAAGATTAACTGAATTCTCTGAATTCAGAGGGTGACCTTGTCTAGCACAATGTGTTTGGAGGTGTGAGGTATTGGTTCTTGCCTTTTAGGGAATTTTGGGTGCTTTTTTTTTTTTTTTTTTTTTTTTTTAATTTTAACTCCCTGAAGCTTGTAGGCTAGTCCTGGGGAGAGCGGGGGAAACAGTCCCCATTTTCCTCCAATCCTTAGTTCAAATGTCTTTAAGCAATAGAGCATAACAATATATAAATATTGGTTTTTTTCTATAGATGTTTTTCCTTGCATTACATGAATGAAATGCCTCCTACATACCTACAAGAAGCTTTGGGTTGAAAAATCAGCATAATGAAATGTTGTTTAGTGTTGTAGACTTTAGTCTGTTTGCGTAGCATGCAGTTCTATTTCTGTAAACATCAGATATTCATATCTGTTATTTATGTAAATTTCTCTGTCTGCTATAGATTTGCAATCTTTGCATATTCTCTACTGAACTTTGATTATGCTTCTTGTAAAACATAGTCAAGAATTTAATGCCCATTCCTGGTGATGATGAAGCATTTTCTTGCTTCTCAGCGTACTCAATCTTTTAATTTTATCAGAGGTGGAATTTAAATAAATACATCTGGAAAACTAACTCAATGAGTGTGGGTTTTTTTCTTAAGGGGCTTTCAGTAAACGTAATGTGACTGAAAAGAGCTGCTGTGTGTGGGAGTAGTGGTGTTTGAACTGCTGATTGCTGCCAAAGGTTACCAGAGTGAAGACAAATGAATCCTTCAAGGCAATTAGAAGTAATATAATTGATGAAACAGAAGCTGCTAATCCCTTCCAGTTTCATATAACTTTAGATTTAGAGCAGCATGCCAGAGACATAAGCTGCACAGAAGGTGAAAGCCACTGCTAAAACTCAGGTACAAGTGATGTGTCTTTTGGGGAGGAAGGAGTACCAGGAGCATATCACACTAATGCTCTACACACTCCAGTGGCTCCCTATTCAATTCATAATACACTTCAAGGTCCTGATCCTGCTGCTCTTAATGGACTAGGGCCTGTCTTGGAGACTGCCTTTCCATTTTCAGCCAGGATGCACAGGTTTAACAAAGATGCTTCTCTGATTATAGCCCCATGTGAAGTTGGGAGCCAGAGGCAGAGAATGCTTTAAGCCTGGCTAGAGGGAACAGCAAAAGTGAGAGTGAGCCTAGACCTGCTTATTGCATGCTGTGAAGACCAGAATTTTCCCTGTAAATCTTCCCTCAATTGAGATATCCGAATTAGTTTAACTCTCGTAGCAGGAAAGAAGTAGAAAGAGGAAAAGGGTGGAGTAGTAGGATAGAAAAGAACATTATAATCAAAAAAGCCAGGGGAATGTAATAAGCATGTGCTGTTCTGGAAAGAAGGCCGATTTTAAAAAAAATTAAACTTCCTGCTATTAACTAAAATAATACAAATCCAAACAACCTTAAAATAGACATCTTTCCTATGTTTGTGTTAAAAAAAATAAGAAAACAAGGGAAGAAGGGAAGAAACCATCTCTGATTTTTATCAATTTTGTTTGTTTATTTTAAGATGGGACTTGGGTGTTGTCTCAGGTTCGAATATCAGGTTTCTGTGCTCTCACAAAAATATATATAAAGTACTGGGTATTTGAAGGGTCATCACTTAAGGTCTGCCAAGAGGAAAAACCAGCTGAAACCAGAGCTTGGAGAATTCTGTGCGCAGAAACTATTGCTGCTCTAAGCAGGTCAGATCAGTTGAACTTTTAATGTATAGAATTTTTAGCTTATTTTACCACAACCAGAACTTGGTTTTGTAACATTTCATACTATGCTTCTACTATGTGTTTACACATAGTCAAAAAAAAAAAAAAATTGAGTTAGGTAAACCCATGTAATGGGTAAATGTCCATGTAAATCAAACTTAGCTTTCTGTAGATTCATTGATATAGAAGGAACTCAGCAAAAGATGGTGGATACAATTCTCCCAGCTGCCTCACTCCAGGTGCCGGGTCAGTGAGACTTGTACCTAAAAGTCACTTTGAGCTTCTTAAATATTACCTATTTTCACACTCAGAGAAGCAGGCTTACAGTGCAAAGCAGGGTTTTTTTCTCTAAAATTCAGCACATTTTTTCTATAGCTAATCTATGAGCGGAGTAATGCTGGGAGAAGGACGTGTTTTTATTGCTGTAGATTTGTGCACTGTGTGCTTCTCCTTTAACACAGGGGTTCGGGGGATCTAAAATGTCTTTATGGTTATAGCAACTGCATTTTTTTGAGGTTTCTCAAGATAAATATTAAGAGGAAAAGCTCCCAGGGTGTTCATCTTTATAATGATCCCATTGCTTACCCATTTCCTTCAAGAAATTTCTCTAAGCACACAAATAAGTCAAGGCCAATATATCATATTTAAAAATAGACCTCAAAGTGGAAATTCACAAAATGCCTTTCATCCTCATCTTTGTCCATCTTATCTGACCATCACACATCATCTTTTCTCTACTCAGGACATCTCATGTCATGAAGATATGTGCTGCACTTTTAACCCCTGATCCTCATTTATGAGCTCCAGCACTGCGGTGCCAAATTGGTACTTGTTAGCCATTAACACCCCTGAGAGATCATGCTGGCTCTGAACAGGACTGTACCTGAGTCCTTCAGAGAAGAGCGAGTATGATTCTGCAGCAAGGCTCCTGCAGTAGTGCTGGGGCTAAGTGATTGAAAGTTTGTTCAAGTATGGCTGAGTCGTAGCCATGATGTGAGTGCAGGTTTGCTGTACAGTGTGTGTAAGTAGTGCTCTCCCCTGCTGACAGTGGAGACTTGACTCTGGCTCTCTCTCCTCTAGCCATCTGCTCCTTAGGACATCCCTGTGTATTGCACCTCCCTTCAACATAAATAATGGGAAACTGATTTTCCTGTTCCAGCCAGCTGCACTTACTGTGGGCAATCTAACTATTTCTTCCCAGAAACCTGCTTGGGAGAGTGTGCAGGTGCTCTTGGCTAAGGTCAAACAAGGCCTAGTTTTCCCTCTCATTGCAGCCATCTGTGTGGCAGTGGCAAAAGTAGGGGGCAAAGCAGTGGAGCAGAATGAGGAAAATACTCTTCACTTAAGGCATGCTGAGCTTAATGCTGAAAGCTTGTGTCTGTGATAATACCTGGAACAAAAAAGACGCATCAGGTGTCCACTGCACTGCTGTGTCCCGGGGAATGCACCATCCAAACTTTTGCAGAGATACCAAAGTAACTACAATCAAATGAATAGATGGAGAATATGATGGGGGAGAGGGAGGGGAGGTTAAGCTGAGACATAGAAAGAAAGAGAAACACTTCTCTGCTATCAGGGAATAGACTGGATAAAGCAATGAGACAAAAGAATTGCTAGAGTGAATGGTGTCTATTTTTAGTAGAAAGGAAATGCCTTCTGCATTTTTTTGTGTAAGCAGAGGAGTGCTACACATCTTTGTTTAAATTGAAAGATTCAATCCAACTATCCAGTTCAGCCAAAATGTCTGTAAGTGTCATGGATAACTTTAGAGATGGTGACTAGGAGACGTCATGCCTGTGTCCTTTCTACCATCCCCAGAAATGATCTGGCAGCTACAGCATGTTTTTCTGTAAACTCTGGGGATGGTGGTGAGGCCATGAGAAACCCAGGGGAGGGTGTCAATTGCCCTCCTGTGCCATGCAACGCCTGGGCTGTGCTTTGGGACAGCAACACTAGGTATCATCAGAGGTGATATGATGGGGCAGGGCCAGGGGCAGATCCCCAGCCAGTCTGGATTTCAGTCTCAGAGGTGACAATGCTGGCTGTGTGCACCAAAATTGTCATCTAGTTACCATAACAACGTGGTACATCCTTTGCAGTCCAGGCTTTCCATGCCTGGTGTGCAATGCTCAGCGGTTGCTGTAACAAAATTCACTTTTATTTTGTTCTTGTAATAGTTATTGTTTGGGATAGAGAAGGAACACAGCTGTTTGATTTTCTGGTGTTTTTTTGCCAGCTTGTCCTAAAACTCCCAGGTACAAGGGAAGGGAATGTCCAGATGGCACTGTTTTGCATCCTTATTTTGAATGTATATATGTATGGACATGTATATATGCATGGACAAGTAAACATCTGAAAAAAATCAATTTAGCATATCTGAGAGTTGAATGTCACAGTTATTGTTTTTTTAAAATTTATTTTATTAATTGTTAGCAGTAGAAAATATTGCTGGAGTTTTAATAGTGTGGTGTTCCCATAGTATGAAGTGACTGGAAGTTGATCTGTGCTGTCAATAATGTGACATAAATTATTAGTGCAGACCATTCTTCACTATAAAGTTTAAAAAACCCAGTTGTTTGTTAATGAGTCAGGGTCAGGAATAACATGTAAATAATGACCTTTTTCTTTGCGCTCAGTCTGTGCTCTCTTGTTCTGCTGACATTAAAGAGTTATGGCACAGGAGAATGCAAAAGAAGACATCACTTCTGTTCCATGACTCATCCCTCGCATTCAGGAGGACTTCTGTGTGTGTAATGTTTCATGCAGTTACAGTTCTTTACCAGTGAGTCAAATTCTATTACCTTTATTTTGTTTACTAACTTGCTATTGGGTAGTACTTAAAGTAATTTCTATGGGACCTAATTTCCACCCTAACTCTCAAAAAGACCCTTGTAAGGTGACTCCAATCCTCTTTTAACACCTTGTCCTAAATGCTCTGACGGTAATTGCAAAGCAAGAGTAATAAAAGGTTTCTTTTTAAAATAATAAGACATGCATAATATTACAATTTTCTCAACCGGCTAGGTAAAATATTTTCCTGTTGACATTTCTGAAGGAGGCAAGAAAATTCTTGTTCAAGAATGAGTTTATATGCAACAAGAAACTGGAATAGCAGCAGCAACCTTTGTAAATCCTAATGAAGGCCATAATCTAGGAATAAGTCTACTTCATAACACTAAATCATTATAATTGCCACCTACTCTTTCAAACTCACAGACTAGCAGTTCCAAAGTACCAACTACCTGTTTAGATATACAGAGTCAAGAAATTTTCTCTCTCTGTATATACATATGTCACCCACTCGTGGTTCCTAACTCAAGCATCAGCATTAGGAATTTAACCACAACGCCTTGAGGGCAGAGGGTCAGCATATTAGTTTACTATTCAGCTGAATCAGTGCTCCCTCCAGTTGGTTTCTTCATTCAGTGTGCTTTCCTATGTGCCGTTAAGCTAACCCTGGCTTAAATCCTCATGAATAATAATTCCCTATAAATATTTTGAGGGAATTTTTTGAATGACCCATCTTGAGTAACTGGATGCATTTTACTCCTTCAATATATTTCAGGTATTCAGTATTTTCTGACTTTGAGATAATAGTATTTACAGTCTTGGTGGAATAGAAATGGGATGCTCACTACTTTATGTTGCACTTGTCAGATGCTGCCCCTATTAGCAGGAGTATAGTAACTGCACAGTATAGTAATTTGAGACCTTAAACAACTACAAAACCCCCCATATTTTTCCATAATAGGAGACCTTCTCTTTCTCCTGGATGACCAAATTACAGTCTGCTAAAACAACGGACAATAAACTAGCTGTGTTTTGAAGACTTCTGGAGTAATTCTGATGCCTAGGCAGTCCAAAAGTTAGGTGCTCATTTATCCAAGCTCCAAAATTCTGACTCCATCTTTTTTCAATCACATAATAATTGTACCAGAATAGGCTTTTTAAAATTAAAACTATGTTATCATGAGGTGCTTTAGTATTTTGAATATTAAGTGAAATATTTGTACCAAATCTTTGTTTTCTGGTAAGCACAGGACAAAGGCCCGAAATAATGCACTGAAAAATACAGTGCATAATTTCTTCAATGTTTGTGCAATTGTTTCTTGTTTGTAGGCAGCTATTGCATGCTACTATTGGTAAGGATAGTCATGCTAGATTAAAAAAAGGCAAAAAGATGGCCAGTAAGAAAAAAAAAAATGAATTCTTAACCTGTTTGCATGAGAAAATTTAGCTAAGTTCAGGTCCTGGGAACAAAGGAAGTGTTAACACTCCTGCAGGCTGCTCTTCCACTGCAGCTAAGAAGCTGTGAAAAAATAGACTCTTTCAGGCCTTGAAAGTGAATGAGTTGAACTCTCCTGTTACTAGAAAATCTTTTCAGAATCGGAGAGAATTGAGCAGATTTTCAGTTGGTTGTATCCCATTCATTCCCTCACTCCTTATCCTCCACATGCTGATTCAGTTTGTAACAGTGCAGGTTAAGGCTTTTGAAATCTGATCAAAGATCTCACACCGGCTGCAGAGTGGTAGAAATGAAGGAAGGCACCTTATCTTTTGTGCTCATCCTAGCTGCTCCATCACAGCTACCCTGTCATCCAAACCAGAAACAAAAATGCAAATGGCTCTGGAAGTTGGCTGGTATTTTAGTCGTTCCATTGTGACTAATCCAAGAGGTTGGCTAATGCTAAATGATTTTATCCTCTCTGTTCATATGCTGATTGCTTCTCAAATCCTTCTGCCTCATCTCCCCAGTCTTAACTGATACCTCTATCTAAAATACCTTACAGGAAATGTTGCTGAGTGCACCTGCATTACCACTCACATAGGAAGAAAAAACTACCTGGCTCATGTCTTACAGACACAGCTTAAAAACCACTGATGCATTTTAACATTTTTAACTTTCCCATGTCATTGGAACAACAAGGGAATGGAAAAGCACCTTGTCATTAAATGTTCTTCTTCTAAGTATGACCAAAAGCCTCCTTTTCGTATGAGGTCAGTGTAGCCCCATTTTTACTTGAAGTCCATATAGTTCACCTGCTAGGAGGGAAGGACTGTCAGGGAAGGACTCTGCTCATGCTGAGTCATATTTTGAAAGAAAAGAAGTATTTCTATAGTCTCTGGAATGATAGTTGTAGCTTAAGGTACACTGGTAAAGCAACCCTGATAAACTGTTACGATTTTCCATTAACAATATTAAAATGATCATCAAGATACATTTTTCCATTGAGTTTGGAATGAGCTGAACAATGTCTCTGTTTTTGCAAATAGCTGCTCTTTTATTCATGCTGACTCCCGACACTACCTGGAAATTCAATTTTAAATCAGAGAGGTAATCTTGATTACTTTTTTTTTAATCAAGTGCTGGCTCATGAGCCAGTTACTCCAGCAAGTGACACCTTCAGCTAACCACTGCTAACCCAGTAACTTTTACTGACTTGTTGGCATTTATACATTTATTGCTGTTTTTTCACTCCTTCCATTTATCCCTAAATTGCTGGGCAGGATAAGGTTTTTAGTTCTGTTCTCCTTTTGGACAACTCCTCAGTTCTTGTGGTGAGAAGAGTTGGGCCCCATGCCTGTTTTCCATAGCACAAATCTTTCTGCAGGAGCAGCCCTTGAAAGGACATCATAAGATCCTTCTTGGTAGATATACGTGTGTGAAGAGATCTCTGTGCCTTTCTCTTTGCTTCACAGGCCACCTTCCTCAGTAGCAACCTCATTTCCTTCCATAGCACCAGAAAAGATTATGAAGGATTTCTCTAACAGGACACTGGTATAATTTTGCTGACCAGCTCTCTTATTACTGAGAGTTTCTCGCTGTCCACATCTGATGTCAGTACTGACACGTACCAAGCTAATGAAAATGCTTTGACTAGTCAGCAGCACCATACCCACAAGGTAGTATTTTTCACTTATCTCAGGGGTTTTTACTGCAGAGGAAAAAGCTAATGGTTTCTGTATAGCTTCTGATGCAGGGTAAAGGTTGCATCCTGCTGTCAGTTCATTTCAGTTCACATTGTATCTTGTCACTGCATGTGCAATACAAAAAAATTTATTTTTATTATCTGTAGCATGGCAAACAATGAGACTGCTGATCCGCAGCAAGCTCTGCATCAAACCTAGCACTGCATTGTCCCAGTGCTAAGGGTGCGCAAAGTTATGGGCAAAGCTGGGGTCTGCCGAGTTCTGTTTTCTTTCACGGCCTTGTTGCTTAAATGGCTGATGATAAATGAGGTACAGAAAATAACATTAAAATGACTCATGATGCCAGCAAGCATTGATGCTTGGAAATGTCACATTGTTGTCATTGCACAGAGACAAAAGGACCCAGCATTGGCTGATATATACAGTCAATAAGGAGAATTAATCCCTGATTCCTTCCTGCCCTTTGCAGAATAGAAGTTCTTTTGGCCAGGAGAAATAAGGAGACAAAAAGAAACATACAGTTGCATTTAGGTTTGTTAATAGTTTTTATAGAAAACAGAAATAAATATTTTTGTGACCTAAAACACAGTACATTGAAATGTTTCCTGGTAAGGGTGATTAGAACTGCCTGTAGTGGTGTCTGACAAGCAATATGAATTCATTGACAACCAACTGTTGAATCTTACATATTTGATCTGTTTCTACTTCTTATGTTTTATTAATGCCATCCTTCGCTTCTAATAACATCTGATTCTGTGCTTCTCAGTCAGCTACAGAG
Organism: Pipra filicauda; assembly: GCF_003945595.2. Taxonomy (NCBI): domain Eukaryota; kingdom Metazoa; phylum Chordata; class Aves; order Passeriformes; family Pipridae; genus Pipra; species Pipra filicauda. Next base: position 2,426,270 of record NW_024104643.1, on the reverse strand, counting down.
AAATTAATTTTCTGGGACTCATTCCTAAGGAGGAATGATGTGGGATTGAACCTGTCATTCCTGAGGAGCATTAACAAGGCTTTGGTCTTGGAATAACTCTTTTAGATCCCTCCATGCAACACACTTTTTACAGTAAGAAACATACTCTGTGAGCTTTGTAACTTTATATTGTGCTACATTGAAATCTGGAGGGAGAAATAGGACCACAGTTGAGACACTGTGATATTGTATGGGTGTGCATGGGGCCAGGTAGGGAGGGTGCAAGGACACCCCCCCCACACACACTGTACAGCAATTAATGGACAGGAATACAATTAATCACCAGTTGTGATAATGTATTATAGCTTTGTAGATTCAGTGCCTCTGGGTCTGTGTGTAAACCATGAGGATCACATCTCTGGTCAGCATAAAAAGAAAAGTAAATAAAAGACCAGGATGCAGCCCTGCTCACCTCCTGCACCTCATTTGCTGCTAGAAGAAAACCTGAGGATGTTGAGAGGCAGCACTGGTTCCATCAGGTGGCCTGACTCCATTGAATGAGGGGCTGGGGTTTGCTGCCTGTATGGCAGAGCATGCAACTCCCACACAGGGTGTGTGCACCCTAGTCCTGCACAAAGCCTCGCCACAGCCCAGAGCCACTGCCACAGACCCTGTCTCTGGGTATAGAACTCCATTTAGTCTGTCCTGTTGTCTGCATACAGAGTCATTAAGAAGCATGCTGTTAGGGAAAGGACATACGAAGGCAGGAACCATGGCCTGACCTGATGAAATTTTAGTTTCTTTTAGGCTGCTTTAGTTGCAGTCAGGCAGGGCCTGGCAGAGGGGGAATGCATACTTTTTTTTAGAGTTTTTTTATATGTACTTTGTTACCCTGTGTTGGCTTTTTGTGTGTGTGTATTTTTTGTTTTGTTTTGTTTTAATTCTTCTCTTTCCTTTAATATTTTTTTCAAAATACATTTGATTTAAAGCTAAGAGATTCTCCTGATAGGGTGGTTCTTGGTGAGGTGACCATGAAGGCAGAATGGGCTGCCCAGATTTAATGAAGATAAATGGCACCTTCTCATGTGTAACCATCTCTTATAGAGAAGCCTACATAAGGGTGTCTTGGTATTTCTGTGATACAATAAGCCAGCCAAAGTCTCACCTTTATTTTTCTAATGAGCAAGAGATGACACTTTTGATAATGCTTTCTCAATTTGTCTCTAAAGGAGAACACTTGAAGGGGGGCTTTGTTTCTGCAGTACAAAGGTCACAAAATTTGGGCTTCATGGCTGCAAACAGAAGACTGTAAACCTTCTGCTGTTTGTCTTTGGGGTAGCATCCCTTCCAATGTCAATAGAGAGTGTGTTCTACTGATCAGAAGAGTGTTATGTCTTTTGCACAAACCATCTATAAGGTATGCATCTCGCTTTGCCTTTTAAAAGCAATTTTAGCCTGATGTTTTAATCCACAGGCATACTACAGAATTGATGTCATGCAGCATATCTTCATTTGTATTTACTGTGTTGCACCACAGAAGTGTTTTGTTTTCACATTGTAATTTACATTTGTGAGAAGCTTTTCTGAAGTAAAAGTACACAATCAATGCTTTAAAAAATATTGCTTGAGGTAATAATTTTATTAATCCTACACACAATATCCTTCCTGTCAAACAGGGGAATTTAGATGGCAGAATCAATAATGTAGTATTCACACAGGAATTGCTAATACACAAATTAGTGTCTGGTGCTTCTGCACTTGATAGGAAAGATAGCCTATGTTCCCTCAGTCTTTTATTGCTGTGCAATCAAAGAGAATTATGGATACGATCCAGTAAAATATAATGAAATATTTCACGAATTGCAGTGTTTACTAACAAGAAGTTGTTTTTTAAGACGTGGCTGAACAGAGTAGCTAGCAATATTTAGGGTTGCAATAAAAGGCAAATTATGTGTTTTCCTTTAAAGCCCATCATGGAGGTACACTAAAATCTAATGCAATCTGGCAACACTAATGCACACTCTTTATGGTGTAGCATGTGAATATTGGAATACTAATGGTTAATATTTATTCCACATGGCAATATTCTTTTGTGTTAGTGAAAATATAAAGAAATAAAAATTAGATATAATGAAATAATTTAATTTCTAATGGTTACAGAATGATCTAAATATACTGAACAAGACCCTGTGACTGCCTGCATGAGTAATTGCTCAGTTGTATGCTTATTTTCATAATCAATGCATTACTCAGACTGTCTTTAGTGGAATTTATTACCTCATTTTCAGTTTCATGCTACTTAAATATGCAGTAGGCAGTCCCACAGAAAATTGTGATCTGTACAGCAAAGAATCATGGTGTCAGAGGTCAGAGTTCTTTGTTTTCATTCCTTTGAAATCACTCTTTAATATTCTAAAAGGGGCAAAAAGCATGTAATTTGCATTTAAAGTACAGCTTTCTTGCATTACATCCCCTTGAATATATCTTTTGGATAGTAGACATCTATCATAGCATTCCTCTTGACTCTGGAAACAGTGCAGAAGGTAACTGAAGAACCTTTGTAACTGTGAAGTACAAGGCAATAAATCTGAAACTGCCACAGGATTACTATGGTAACCATCAAGGCTGTCGGTCTTCCAGCCCTACTGAAAGGTAGGTTTAATTTTCAGCTCGTCAACTCTTCTCGATGATTTACTTGTTGGCACTGAACATTTGATATAGTAGTGTTAATGCCCTCTTGCATCACAAGGGACTAACACTGACACCCTGTTTTATACAGCAATGCACAGTAGCAACCCAAGGAAATAATTATAAATTGTAGAATTGTATTCCTGTCAGTAAATGCATAAAGTGGCATAAATTATCAGATTTTGAATCCTGTTTTAAGCTACTTCAACTGTGTATGGAAGAAGGGATTGTCTTCACATGGCAGTGTGCAGTATGAGTTTGGAATTGAGATTAAAATGTCCTTTTTATTTAAACATGTATAAGGCAATACGTGCAGCTCATCCTGGTGCATGTATCCCTGAGCCTGCATTCTTCTTCAGTTTTTTACTGCAGAGATGGAGAGGGATTTGGCATGCAGTGGGGTGATTTGTCTTTTTTATCCTGTAGTATTCTCCATGGAAATGATCTGTGGTTTTGAATAAGCATGGCAAATGCTGTTATGCCACAAAACAGATTACTTGAAATGTTATGTTTTGCATTTACACACCCACTTACTTTCTCCCCAGGGCAGACTGAGGCTGTGTCAGGTGAGCCATGTAACCCAGAGACTGCTGACTGACATCTTGATATTTTTATTTTTAAAACTGTCCCCCAGCTTTCTGGGGTCAGTCCAAATAGGAATGCTGTGTAAGTGAGCTTAAAGTGCTTTTGTTGCTGAAGAAAGGAAAGAAACCCATATTAGTTTTTGACATTGAAGTACATTCGGGAACAGTGAAACATGTGAAACCTGGTTTACTAAGAGGATTTGTGGGTGTGGATATGTGTGTGTCACTTGAAGTATAGTTTGATCCTCTGGCATCTAGTTAGGTGGGAAATCTGATTTTCTGAATGGAGATAAAGGCAATTTAGTCTCAGTTATAATATCTCTGATATGTGTGGATTCTTCTTTGTGTGTTGAAAGCCAAACGCAGAATTTAGCTTTTCTCTCAGTGGAGGTACTGATCAAATTTAACATCTCTGCTCTGATTCCCATCTTCAAAAACACTGTAGGAATTTAGTAGATTTTTGACTTCCCCTCTCTGTCAAATTTGATGGAAACTGACTGATTGTTGCTAAAGGTAGCAGAAACAGGAGGGAGTTTGTACACCCTCACATATGCCACTCTATAATCATCTTTCTCTGGAAAAAAACAATGGAGGAAAAACCCTGCATGCAGCAATTGATATGATGTTACTCCTGTGTCCTTTGAAGTGGAGCTTCTTGACTAGAAAAAGTGTGACTCAGTTTGAAATAACTTTCTCAAGCCAAACCTTTTGATGCCTGACAGTGTCACTTACTCCATCTTTCATTGTAAGGAGAATTTAAAGATGTGCAGCTTGAGGGATCTTTAGCTATCCACTCTTTCCTTTCTCTAAAATATTCCCCAAGATTCACCCCAAAACAATATATTCATATTAAAAAAATAAACCAACCAAAGCTTTGTTGATAGTACTGGATATCTTGCAACAAGATATCTGCATAAAACGTTACCCTTCTGCTGCTGTGAAGTATTCCCCCTGCTAAAAAAAAATTGTTTTCCTGGAAAATTCTTTGTTTGCTCTCCTTGAGTCATAACTGCTATTTATTTGTTGGTAATAATCAGTTTGTTTTGTGTGAACACCACACGAAGATTACATGTAAAACCCCCAAACTGGAAATATGCTGTCCCATATTCCCTCTCATAGCTGAGTTTGAATTATCTTCTGAATAGTAAGGGCAGAAGCAGGAGTGAGTCTGGTGGGGGCTAGTTGCTATTATTAGGAAGTTTGATTTTGACTGGCTGCCAGATGCCCACCCAACCGCTGTCTCACTCCCTGTCCTCAACAGGATGGGGGAAGAAAATAAACTCTTGGGTTGAGCTAAGGACAGACAGGTAACTCACTGATTATCAACATGGGCAAAACAGGCTTAACTTGGGGAAGATTAATTTAATTTTCTCCTAGCTAAAAACAGAGTAGGACAGTGAGTAACAAAGACGGAACTAAACACCACTTGCCCCACCTCCTTCTCAGGCTCAATTCGCTCTTAACTGTTCTACCTTTTCCACCCCCCAGCTGGTGCAGTGAGATGGGAATGGGGGTTGCAGTCAGTTCATAGTGTTTCATCTCTGCCACGTAGCACATTCTTCCCCTGCTCCAGAGTGGGATTTCTACCATGGGATACCAACCTTCATGAAGTGCTTCAGTGTGGATCCTTCCCATGGTGGGCTGGAGTTCTTCCCGAACTGCTCCAGCTTAGGTAATACCACTCAAACCTTATAGTGACCAGCACAGAAATGAAGACCAGCCAGCACATGTTTCCTTCCAGGGCAGTGACTAAGATGTAAGTTAAGCAGTGGGCAAGAGAAGGTGTCAACTTCTGACTTTATGCTGGCACCATAAATGTGTTATATCTGGTGAAATTATGAAGAAATGTGTTTCTTTGAGAAGGATGGCCTTCAAAAATATCATGTCTTTCTTACCTTAACTAGAGGGATCACTCCATCCCGTGTGATGACTTTGTCTCATGCTTGAGGATCAGTAGCACATTGTCATGCAGGGCCATGGGCTTTTTGAGGAAAGGCTGAAAGAAAAGGAACATTTCACTTTATAAGGGATAGCAAAAAGGAAAGTCTGAGAAAGGAAGAATGTGTTTTTGTTTAAACGTAAGACGGTGATAGATGTTGGCTAGTGTTGCTTTCCAGACCACAGTTGCTTGAAGGCAGTAAGGTTCACTTTTTTTCTGGTAGAAAAAGAGTACAGCTAGAGCTTTGTTTGAAACATTGGCTATGCTGTTAAGTAGAAACTTAATAAGCATCCATATTTTTACAGTCCTAAAGCTCTATCTGGTTCGAGATTTAAGTAGGTATGTGTATCTGTCTGGAGATGGATTCAGTTCTTGTTGGAAAACTGCTTGTAATTCTCTTTGGGCAAGATTAGGAACGTGCCTAATAAAACCTGATATCATTTGTAATTAAAGCTATGTTCAAAAAATCTTTTCTAGAAAGGTGTTAAGACTTTGAAAAAAATGCTGATTTCCTAGCATGAACATGGTAGGATAAGGATAATTTAGCAAAAGTCTTCTGTTTTCTAGAATTGCACATCTTAAAATTCGTCCTTTGCCATATAATTTGGTTTGGGAATCTTTTGGTTTTGGAGCTTTCGTTAAAAGAGAAAATTGTCTCTTGACTCACTGCTGCAAAGACAATTTTAAAACATGTGAAGGGAAGTGTGCCTTCCCTCATGATCTTGACAATGTGAAATATGAGAACCTCATTTGAGAGGTTATTAACTCTGAAACTTAGTGCTTTGGTAATTTTAAGGCTTGCTCAACTACTTCAGTGATGTCCTTTTTAGCAGATGCAGCTTCTTTTCTAGCCTGTACTGTCATCATGAATAGCTATATTGATTCAGTCATTCATTTTTATATTTAATTACAGAAGTGCAATCACTGAAGAGGTTACATAATCCAGAAATTTCAGTGCACTAAATTGGAAGTTGGAAGAAGGAAGCTGTAAAATGCAAGGGACCCTTGCTTCCTCTTTATCATAGGACTTGTCTTTGTCTTGATATTTCTGTCATATTTTACACACTGTCATTTGGGTATCTTTTGAATTTTGTTCTTCCCCTCCATCTCTACATGTTGCTGCCAGGAATTTTTTTGTTTGATTATTTCAACAGTATTTTTGACTCTACTCCATCAGATTCCAGCATTATTACAGCAATAGGAAGCCAGCGACTCTAGGAGTTTTCACTATCCTGGTACTCTGTGAAGAGTAGCCATCAGTGTATATGCTAAAATGGGAAAATGCCAGTAAAGGATTTGTGTGGTTTTGCAGCTACAGAGCTCTGATTCATTCACTCCTGCTATTTATACATGTGCCATTGAGCAGTCAGTAATATCTCAGTTTTAAAATAAAATATGGCTTAAAAATTCTCTAATAGAGTCCAAATGCAGTGAAAAATGAAAGAAAGTTTCTTTTCTTTAAACATACTTCTTTTTGGTTCCAAAGACTACTGTAGCCCAGTGAAGGAGCAGAGGGAAGTTATTGTTTGCAAAGTGTATCTATGACAGTTCTGCTTCCAAAGTGTAGAGCCTTGGAAGGGGTGGAAAATGGAGGTACGTAGACATTTGAGTCTTAAATCATCTGGAATATCAATAGATAGTCTGAAGAGTTATAGAAGGAGGTCTGGGGGAGAAATGGAAGAGGTGCTTTACAGTACGTGCAGGCATGAGCTGGCTCTCTTCAGGTTGTGAATGGGACTCAGTGCTGTGTGGTAAAGGATGCTTCTAGCAGACATGTCTACTGCCCAGACACTTCACACAGGTGGCATGTAAACATCTGTGCTGGCCGTGATTTCCTGGGAAGGACGGAGAAGGCAGGAGGAGTCTTGCATTGGAGACATGCTTAAGAAGAAGTGTATGGTGGATAACCCAGGGCTGAAGCAGAGCGGTTGTCCGCATAATGGACAAGTGCATGGAGAGAAATGCAAAGGGTATCGGGGAAGGGATAAACTCCAGCATGATCCTGCTGTCACCTGTAGATTTCAAAAAAAGCCAATAGCTACTTCTTTTAACAACACAAAATTAATCCCCCTCTATTACAGGCAGAAGAGTATCATGTTGTGTATGCTAATTTGAAGTTCTCTTTATCATCTACTTCATTTGCAAATCATGTCATTGACTTTCCATGCCATGCAAATCAAAGCTCCTGAGTGAAATATATTGTTTTAAGAAAAGGTGGACAGCAGCATAAATCAAATATACGAGCAGGTGGTTGTTCCATGGCTCTTTCCCTTTGGAGAACATACAGTAATGAGATTTAGCGATGAAGGAGGCAGGGCTTGCAGTAGAGAAATGTGTGATGGTGACTGACAACCAAAGCATGAAGAATAAAGGGACCCATGTTTTCAATTAACAATGTCCAAGATCAGACCTTGAGAAACATGAGATAATGTCTATGTAAAATATGCATAATTTTTGCCAGTCTGTGTCAAAATGAGACATTATCACAATGTGCATTAGAATAGTTTGCCAGAGGCAAATGCTTGTGTGATAACTCCCCCAAGTGAATAAAGAAACAAGCCAAACTTGCATGGTGTCAGCTGTAATGTTTCATCTGTTGGCAGCGATTTTCCATTGGGGAAGCATGCTTTGCTAGTGTTGGAAACAGACCCTTTACACCCAAGAAGAAGGGATAGAGAAATGGAACACATTAGGGCATATATTTTTGCTTGGTTCTAATATTTTTTAAGCCTTTTTATTTTGGGAATCCTTATCACTCATGTACATAAATTTTCACTAATTTAATGCATTTTTGGTCATAGGATGTACACAGTACTGCAGAGTCTAAATTTGTATCTGAATTGCCTTTTCTGTGATATTTTAATGACCTGTTAAAATCATCTATACATTTTTCCTTATGGATGTCTTTCAGTAGTAAGAATAAGAAAGTGTTTGATTTGTACCTGAATCAAGGATGGATTCTGCTGATAAGGAAAATCCAAAATAGCCCATATTGGCTGGTGGGTATATCTGACACTAGACATTAGTACAGTATTTATGGATGCTGCAGGTGTCTCCTCTCCATTCAGAGAGATGCAGCTGGTGAAAATACCTTGTCTTTGAAGACATGGCAGTTCCTCAGTCCCACTGAGCTAAATTTCCTAAGCTTGTCAATTCACATGCACTGGAAGTGCAATTAATTTCTTAGACGTAGTCTTACAAATTTTCTATGCGGAAATATGTTTTTGCTCTGCATTTAGGTTCCAATTTCAGGAGCTCCATATTGGTCTGAAGTCTTTGATTTCTAACAGCTGTTAGACTGCAGACGTCTCAGTTATGGTCACGGTAAGAAAATGGCACTTTCTTTGAGATAAAACTCAGTTATTAAATAGTTGCAAAGAGTGACATATCGCCCTCCTATCCTCTATGAACATCTCAGTGTGAGGTTTGGCTTTGCGCATAACATGGTTTGAGTAGAGGCTGCACTGAGGAGGGGCACACTTCTACCATCTCATCTGTTTCCCTGGCTTACGTTGTACTGGATTGAGCAATCTGTGACTGTAGAGTGAGTCAGTTCAGCCAACTGACCAAATAGCAAACCTTATTTTGTCAGATTAATCTTCTGTCAGGCAGGTCGTTGTGCCAGCTGGTGCTGCGGTCGCATGGTTACTACTTCTGATGCTAGGCAGGAGTCTGGTGGGAGAATGCTTCTTTCCATGGCAGCCTGTGGTTTCACCAGGCTGGATATAACTTTGTATTGAATTTCAGGACCAGTGCCTAGATTTTGAGGCCTGGTGAGTGGATTTAATGCAGTCAGTTGTTATGCAATTCACGCTGGACTGGTTTTGAGTCTGCAGAAACACAGAAACTGCCAAGAAGTTCTGAAATTGCATTAGTCTTTATGAAGGGGGTTTTATCTTTACATAATATGTGTGATTACATGCTAAAATGAATGCTGGTAAAGTGTTTGTGGTTTTTTTTTTTTCCTCTGTTCATTGCTACCTGTATTTCTCAGGGTGTTAATGTAAAGTTAACTAATCTGTAGTGTCCTGGATTATATGTGCATTTTTCCAAAGTTCAGCCTCATAAAGGTTTTTTTTTAGCCCATGGACATCTCCTCTGTTTATTTTTGTTTTGGTTATTAAAATACCTCTCCAGATAAGCAAGTGAAGAAGAATTAGTGTAAGCATGTGGTGGTTTTGCATTACATGAGAGAAGAGGGAAGTGCTCTTTCAGTACAGACCGGAGTAAGCTCTTGTGCAGCTCTTTTCAGAGACGCAGTTACAGGGAACATCACAGACAGGCACTGTACAGAACACAGAGATAAACAGCAGGTTTACTCAAGGCAACTCCTTAGCGCATATAGGCACTTCCCTTCTGATCCCCGAGAAGTCCTGAGATCGTTGTTTAGGGTGGTCTGTAGATTCTGTAGACTCCAGCCCTTTCCCTGCAGAATGGATGATACTCCCAAGTTTTGAGGTGCATTACTCCAATCGTTGGTCCCATTTTAGCACCTCTTTTTTAGGTTTTTGGTGGAGAGGTAACTTCTCTCGGGAGAGGGAAGGAACTTGCTTTATCTTGTGACATTTATCTCGTCTAGAAATTTATTACCTTCTTTTTCTCTAAGCAATTTTGTTTTTCATTAATGCTTTTATCACTTATTGTAACAATTCTTGACATCCGCTTTTCGTGTTTGTATTTCTTTCATTTGATGTTAAGATGTTTCCTTTTACTTCCAAAGTCCTTCTAGTGGTATATGGACTACTGCCTTTATGATGCCAGCTGTAAGACATCTTTGCAAAACTTTCAAGTTAGCACTCATGTTTCTCCCAGCCCTTATTTGGTGACAGTACCCCACAAGTATCTGCAAATGTATTTTGGGGGGTGTGGTGTGTATGTTTGTTTTCCCTCAGACTCCTCCTCTGTTGTAATGCTATAAAATCAATGGCATGCTGGTGTGCTGACTTGGCTAGCTGTCAAATATCCTTTCTTTGTTATTTCAATCTCTTTTTCTCTCCCTTATCATCTTTTCCCACATGTAAGCTCTCTAAGACAATGTAGTGGGCTTCTGTGGCTGGGTTTTGGTAGCATGGGGGCTACAGGGGTGGCTTCTGTTGGAAGCTACTAGAAGCTTCTCCTGTCTGGTGAAGCCAGAATGGGCTTCCTGCCACTGGCCAAGGCCGAGCCAATCAGGAGTGACAGTAACACCTCCATGATAACATATTTAAGAACAGAAGGTTGTTGCGCAGGTGAAATTTCCAACCAGGGAAGAGAAGAGTGAGAACATGGGAATAACAACATAGACACCAAGGTCAGTGCAGAATGAGGGGCAGGAGGTGCTTCAGGTGCTGGAGCTGAGGTCCCTGCAGCCCGTGGTGCAGACCATGGTGGAGCAGCTGTGCCCCTGCAGCCCATGGAGGACCATCGGGGTGTAGAGACCCATCTGCAGCCCATGGAGGAGCCCATGCTGGAGCAGGTGGATGCATGAAGGAGGCTGTGACCCCATGGGAGGCCCAAGATAGAGAAGGGTACTGCAGGAGACCTGCAACCCATGGAGAGAGGAGCCCACACTGGAACAGGTTTTTTTCCCGGATAGGACTTGTGGCACCTGTGGGAGACCCACGTCGGTACAGCTCATTCGTGAAGGACTGCACCCCATGGAGAAGTGACCCACCGGACAGCAGTTTGGGAAGAACTGCTGCCGTAGGGATGGACTCATGTTGGAGAGGTCCATCAAGGACTATCTCCCATGGGAGGGACCCTATGGGAGCAGGGGAAGGACTCCTCTCCCTGAGCAGTGGCAGAAACAACAACTGACCGTAACCCCCATTCCCCGTCCTCCTGCCCCGCTGGGGGGGAGGAGGGAGAACATGGATGGAAGGAAGGGTGGGGGGAAGGTGTTTTTAAGACTGTTTTATTTCTCACTCTTTGCCTCTGATCTTGTTAGTAATAAATGTAAGTACTATCCCCACTTTGACTCGTTTTGCCCATGAAGGTAATCAGTCACTGACCTCTCCCAGCTCTTATCTCAACTCATGAATCCTTAGCTTTTTATTTTCTGTCCTCTGTTCATTTGCAGAGGGGAGTGAGAGAATGGTTTTAGTGGGTAACCTGGTATCTGGCCAGGGTCAACCCATTACAGACAGGAAAATTGATTTTGATTTCTTTTGAAGACAGTCAAGCCCAATGGGGGCTTGGTCCTTGATAAGAACCTCTTAGTTGCTTAGGCAAGTACTTCTAACTGATGTCCCTAAACCATGGAAACTTTTCCTGCAGTACCTGTTCCTCAGTCTTAAGACTTTATTTTCCTTCCAGCAGTTTTTTTACCCCTAATCTAACAATTACCCATATTCTCATTTATATAATTTTGGAAAACAGTCACAAGTCAAAAAAGTCTAATTACTTCACCTCGAGTGACAAAAAATTAAAAAATCGAGTTTCCTGTTTGTTCTTGGTTTCTTGTAATCTGAATTAACAATGGTAACTTAATGACAGTCACTTTGATTGGAAGCTCTCTCATATGCAACAGAATGTTTACTACCTATGTGGAAATCATACTGTAGACCTTAGAAGTAGAACTAGGATTTTGAAGCTGACTGGCTGTGCTTGAATGACCCTGCTGAATATATTATGTCTCATTCTTGGGATGGCAAGTTTATCTCCCCCTCCCAGATTTCTCTTGATTTTATGATCTTCTGCTCAGTAACAATATTCCTCCCCTTCTCTTACAATTAATTGTCACACTTCTGTACTGATATATTTCTAAGGTCCAAATTGCACATTTTAAATGTTCTTTGCTATTTAGTGAAACTTGTGTCAAAAAGCTTAAGGAACAGTTTTCTTTAAGGATGTGGGTTTTTAATGTAATTTGATAAAAATGTGAAAAAAATATGGCTAAACCATAATTACTAGAGAACAACAGTTTTATTCTTTGTAAAACTCTTAAGAACAAGATCAACTTAAAAGTTGTTCTCTAAAGTAAGACGAAAGTCCAAATCAACATGTATGTAATGGAGAACAGAAATCAGTTCTTCAGTTAGGAGCAATTTATTTCTAAAAAAAAAATAAAATAGTAATAAACCACAATCTTTTCTTTCTTTTTTTTCTCCCCCCTAATAAGGGACCATGTTTCACTGATATCATTGTATTTACCTTATGCATGTATGAAATCAAAATTTTTATTCAGTAAGTGCTGCTTCAGGCTGTGAACCCTGGAAAATCCCATATTTAACCTAAAGCACTTACATAAGAAAATCTCAGTAAGGAAACTTAACTGCTGGATATCTCAGTATGACAGTGTAATTCTACATCTATACAAAATATACTGCTGCATTTGGAACCAATTTTGGACAATATCAGATAATGCCAAAATGCCAATGAAGTAAAGAAGACACTGGATGATTACAAAATCAGCCAAGATCTGCGAGATACATTAGGTGATTTCCTATGGTAGTGTTGCTTGTTTTATGAAGATGGTACTTGCTTAAAATTTCTATATGCATATGTACTTTCTCTTTTTTATCCTTTTAAGCCCTTAGGACAGTTTATAATCCTTTGGGTTTTCTTTTGTTTTGGTTTTTGCTCTCCTCTTGTCATATCTCACTTGAATCAGAAGCATAAAATAAACTTTGGATGCATGCAATGCTGATTGCATTCTTTTGTTCAAGGTGGCCTTGCTTGCTTTATACAATGTAAGTGAAACATCCTCTGCTTGTCCTCCAAAGACCTTTTTGATGTCTTACACACTATTCCCCGATGTTGTGTACTCTGTATTTATAGAATCATAGAATCACAGAATATGCTGAGTTAGAAGGGACTCATCAGGATCATCAAGTCCAACTCCTGGCCCTGCACAGGACCCTCCAAGAATCACACCACATGACTGACAGCGTTGTCCAAACGCTTCTGGAACTCAGACAGGGGGATTCTGTTCTAGTGCCCAACCACCCTCGGGGTGAAAAAACTTTTCCTGATATCCAACCTAAACTCCCCCTGAACAAGCCTCATGCTGTTGTCTTGAGTTCTGTCACTGATTTCACTGCTCAGTACTATTTCATTCTCTTTACTGATCTCCATGTTCTGTTTGTTTTTTTTTTTACCTTTCTGGTTGTTATAAAACCTCTCTTTACTTCTGGGAAATAGCAGCTACTTGAGTTAGTAATTAACTGATGCACACCAGATCAGAGGGCTAAAGATGAGTCTTTAGTCTGAAAGTTCACTCAATTGTAGTGTATAAAAGACTCCCGGGGACTTCCTGGATCAAAACTCATGCTATTTTTTCATTATGCTGAGGCATCTTATAAAGAATTTCAGATACTGACACAAATCACCCAAATACTTGAGCAAGGATGGGAAGATCACTCCTTCATGGCTTCTGGTAGGGATAGTGCTAGATGGAGGTATGATGTTTGCTTTGCAAGCTGTATGCCAATGGGAGATCTGTTTCCTAGTGCCACTGACCTTCTAACGGAGGCATTGACTCTTTAACTGAGGCAGCTTTTCTCTTGCCTGCTTCAGACATCATCACAACAGCTTCTGGGCTGAAAAAGGTGGTTACAGGTGGATAGCAGAATTTCAAAAGCTTGTGTCAACATGGGTGGCTTGAACCCTGAAGAAAGCTTGCACCCTGAAGGAAGCATGTACATTGAAGTGCAGAGAAGGTTTTTAGGACAGTTGTCCCAGTGCAGAACCAGTGCAGTGGCATTTTCCATCATTACTCAATATAACTCTAATTGTGGTTTAGCTTAATAGAGGCTTCAGTCATGAACAAGACAAGTATAATAAAATCGTACATCCTTTTTCTATCATAAGCCCTGCAAAGCAGAGCTCTTCCCACCATTTCTTTCCCTTTTAATCCGTCTTATCCATGTTTTTAGGCTACGAAATTCATCCTTGACTAATAATATTGATAGAGAAAAGGCTATGTTTAATACAGTTTTCTGGTTGAAACATTAGACACTGGTTTTCGGCTTCCAGGAAGAAATAAAGCAAAACATTGTTGGAATCATTTGTGACAAAGCAGGAAATGGCTTGGGCATGGTTTCTTACTCTTGTCCTCAAACATGATTATGTTCTTCTGCTTATTGTATATTGCCTTATCAGCATCAGGATTAGACTTTGCAATGAATAAATTATGAGGGGAAAAGTATATTGCTGTCTAAGAATAATCAAACTTATTTGATACCGCATTCAGGAGGATGTTCAAGCTATATTAGCTGTGGTTTCTGACTTTTGTAGGGTATTTTCATAAGACAAGATACTGTCCCTCTGATTTTTCATGTTCTCCACTGTTACTGCTGTGTTCTTGTTGGTGTAAAGCTATTGGAAAAGTTATGGCCCCATGCGAAGCACTCACTACAATGATTGATATAGGATTAAACAATTTGGGGAAGAGATAAAGGGGTCTGGGAAAAAAGCTCCACATAGAAAGTGGACATAGATTGAAAATGCCTTGTAATAGTGAAATATTTCTGCTCAGATGTGTTCCTGAGGTACTGGCATCCCAAACTTAGCATATGTGTAAGCTTAACCTGTGTGCAAGGATGCGGACAGTAGAAGTTCATTCCTATCCCTGGGAGCAGCTGGACTCAGCCACGTGTGACTAGGTATAGGGACCTAATGGCTTTTTGGACTGAATCCTGTCATGGTACCTCCCAAACACTCATTGCTATCAGTTGTAGGAAAAAATATTTTGTCCTTTGGAGAAGACTAAGAAAATACTTCTAAATCAAGTTGTTCTATGATTCTAGGAGCTGTCTGCTTCCAATCCCATGTAGCTTTTAAGTGGCAATGTTCAACCCAGGCTGAGGGGGCATTTATGGCTGTAAGAATTTCTGCTGAGGATCAACCTCTTCTCCCTGGCAACTAGTGACAGGACAAGGGAAAATGGCCTCAAGTTGCACCAAGGGATGTTCAGGTTGGATACTGGGAAAGATTTCTTCACTTAAAAGGTGGTTAAACATTGGAGTGGGCTCCCCAAGGCCGAAGTGGAGTTACCATCCTTGGAAGTGTTCAAAAAATGAGTAGATGTGGCATTTTGTGATATGGTTTAGTGGGCATGGTGGTATTTGGTCTGAGGTTGGACTTGATGGTCCTGGAGGTCTTTTCCAACCTTAATGATTCTATTCTATAACACTGGAGGGTTGGATGCTTTCAAGTGGCTTCGCCCTGAAGCTTCACTCAGAACAGGGCAGCTTGACCAATGAATTGGAGTCCTACCTTTAAGGGATATCCAAAGCTGTGCAGGCAACTCAGACATGCAGCACCGTGCACTCTATCTCAGAAGACTCTGTGCGGGCAGTAGGATGTCTTGGCTTAAACCCAGGTGAAAACCCACATTCATTTCTACAGTGAGAACTGTCAGAATAAACATTTGGCAAGGGGAAGCAGCCCCACTGAGGGCAGTGGCAAGGAAGGAATTGCACATGCGGTCTGTACTTTGCAGTAACTGAGCGGCAGTGAGCACCCTGTGAAGTTCACAGCTGCTGCCTCTAAATCTTGCTTGTGTTTCCCTGTCATCTTACTCTGGGACTCTGCTTCCTACAGGTAGTGTTGACCCCTCGTGGGATGCAGGTGACTCCATTCATGCAGGCACATGGTACAAGGTAACAGCATCACACTAGTGGTTTCCAAGAAGGAATTGGACCTATGATCCCATCTATCAACCTTGGGATAGAGCAGTCTATCCCCACTGATTTTAATCATGAAGGAAAGAGACCAATTAATATTCCTCCACTGTGCCCTAGAGTCCTTGTGGAGAGGCCAGAAATATCATCTGGCCCTCAACACTTGCCAGGCAAATTTGATCTATTTATTACTGGCAAAATTTGTACTTTCTGTTTTGTTTACATTTGGAGAATTGTGGTCTTAGACAAATAGTCATTGCTTCCAAGTAAAATAACCTGTTCCTTGATATTGCTTTCAAACTTCAAAGATAGACTGAGGGGATGGAAGTGTCAATATGTTATTAATTCTACAGTGGCAAGTTCCTAGCACCAGTCATTCAGATGAAGAGCTGTGATAAAGTGGAGCAGTTTAAAATTACGGCAAGTTCAAGGTAGATATAGTACCTCATTCCTGGTATCTTTAGGTGAAATACTGCGATGAAATTGGTGAACTTTGATTGATTGTTTGTTAATCACACCAGCTGATGAATTGATGAAATCAACTGCCCTTGCAAGATAGTGTGCAGCCATTCAATTCTGTTCTGTCATCTGTGCAGTTTGTGCAAGCAATAGCTTTTAAAAAATGAATTAAAATTGATGCAAGTAGTAGGTGGTGCAGATGCAACTCATGTGAATTCCAGCAATACCCGTTTTGCAGGGGAAGGGGAGGCAAATGCACTTTAATTTTTCACCCAATGATATTTGATGAAGATAAACTAGATTAGAGTATGATTATAGACAGAAAAATAGCTCTGAGGGAAGGGTATAACCTTGCCTTGCATATTGATCCGCCAGAGTGCTGAATGTATTTGCTTATGTCCCTGGAAGAAAGAAAGATTGCCCCGCGGTGCCAGTACAGCAGTGAAGTAGCAGGCTTCAAAGACTGGCTCGGTATGTCCCTCCTCATGTGTTATGCTGAAGTCTTTTTACATATACTGGCATGTCAGCACCCCTTTTCACACAGACTTATTATGAAAAGTCCATTTTTCAAAGCCATGCTGAAGCAATGCAATTTTTCTGATTTTTCCGTGTAGTTACCTTCCATCTTTCACTGCCACTATAATAAGCTTCCAGTTCATTACAGCAGTCTGAGTGCTCTTTTACGAGCTGCTGAGCCCCTCTGGTGGGTTGCTGCTGTCTGGAGTGAGAGCTGTGCTCCTGTTCCATTCTGTCCCGTCACCTTCCCATGACTTCACCATCTAGCCCTTTGTTGCAGTGGCTGTGCTGCTTTTTGACACTATGAGCCTATTTGATCCACAAAAAGAGCAGAAGGCTCCAGGGTTTCCTGCATGGAGTATTTTTGTGACATTTTGATGTTCACACACAGTACTTACTCTCATTGAGCAGACAGTGCTGAGGGAGGAGGTGGACAGAGGAGTTGGGGAAACCTTACCTGGTGAGCCACCGTATCGCTCATCCACCTCACCTGAATTCAGCTGACTAAGCTGAGGTCACTCGGTCCGTCTGACTTGTGAGCCTTGTAGCACTGTCCAAGCAGGGTGCAGAGATAGGCACAAAGAAAGAGTATGCATTGCTCTGGCAGTGCTTGCACAGAAATGGGTTGGACTCTCTCCTGAAAGTATTTCAGTCTCCTTCTCCAGGAGGAGAGGAGCAAATACAAGAAATAGCTCTTAGTATGTGTATTTGAGGAAGACCACCAGGCTGCTCCCACCTCTACAGCTGAGGAGGGAACCACATGGGATGCTGAGGAGAGTAAGGGTGATGTGTGCAGGGGGGATGTGGGAATAACAGCTCTCTCTCCTGCGAAGCATTGTGGAGGACATGGAGGAGTCCTACGCGAGAGACAGTCCTGAGAAGAAGTGAAATTTGTGTTGAGAGTCCATGTTGAATATGCAGTACAGGCAGCACAAAAAGTGTACTTTGATTTGCAAATAGCTGTATTATATATGTAAATTACTGAAAAAAGATTAATGTGGAACCCCACAAAATCACTTCTAGTTAACGTCAGAATGCAGTCCAATTTTAATGAATACAGCCTAAACATTTAAAGAGCTTTCACTTAATTGGAAAAATGTTTATTTGCTGTGTTCTTTTTTTTTCTTAATGAATATTTGAGATGTGTTTGGAATATATTGCATAACATCAATAAAAATTTTACTAGCAATATGTCTGGGTTTGTGTGTGTTTAAGTAAGTTTACTTTCCTATTTTTATACCAGATTGTAATGCAGGAGCTCTATTATCCATCTTGCAGCCTGCAAAATAAGCAACAATAAAATGACTCGCTGGGACTAATTAAAAATGAGTGTTGCTGTTCACTCCTTACTTTCACATAGAGCAACTTGGAAGTAGTACATCAAAACTTTAGACATGCATCTTGTCCTTTTATACATTCCACCTGATCTGTGAAAATTGCCTGCTCGCTGCTGCTGCTGCTGATCTGTGAAAATTGCCTGCTCACTGCTGATACTTTAAGTTGGGAAAATTTTTCTCCTCTTTACAAGACTGTTAGGCCAGTGTGCAGCTCTTTGTGAGGGGAGACAGTTCACTCCCACTCTGGTGAGCAGAACCTCAGCTCGGCTTTCCAGAAGTTGAGCACAATGCTCAGGGCTTTGGCTGTGTAAGGGGGCTGGACACAGTGAGAAATTGCTTTTCTGTGAACAAGTGGAGCTCAGTGTGTGACAGGATGGTTTGCAACAACTTGAGATGCCAGAGGTGCAAAGTGAGAGATTGTAGCAGAGAATGGTATTTGGATAGTTACTTATCATGCACTGAAATGCCAGAGATTTGGTAATAGCAGACGATTTTCATAGAGAAAAGGATTCAATAGTTAGGTTTTTGTATGGCTGTGATCCTAATTTAAATTGCAGGAGATGAGAATATGGACGTTAAACATATTCTCTCTTCTCCACCATCCCTTGCCTTTGTTGTTTTTTGGTTTGTGGTTTCCACCCCCCCCAGTAGTATTTTTCAATGAATTCCTCAATTAAAAAAAAAAAGGTCTTTTCTTCTCAGACTGTAAGAAAGCCTCTAGAATTAAACCACAAAATGTTAGAGCTGTGTGATTTGTCACATTCACGTTGAAATAGTGTTTTATTTTTGTACATAAAGGAGGTGATATCCGTCTCTAGATCAAAAGGTCTTGTTATCTATTCATTCAACCCCAGTTTGGATTTTATGAGTTTCTAATTTTTCTATAGCAAGAATGACATAATAAAACAATCATGAAAACAATTTAAATCAAGCTTACACCATTGGAAAGAAATAGAGGCATAAGAGGATGTTTCAATTTATTTTAATTCTAATTTTAGTAGGAATAATTAAAGAATTTTTTTATTCAGATCTATTATCATTGAAGTTTTAAGTGAATATACTTACTGTCTATGTCTGTGTCAAATTCTAGTTTTTTTTAAATTCAGAAATATTGTGGATTTATGGCACTCTAAATTTCTATGGACAAGCAAACTATGGCTAGGTAGGTGAGAAATTATCTTCCGTGCCAGATGAAATTGGCTTTCATGTTAATTACCAAAAATAATACTGTTACAATAAAGATGAACATTTCAAAAAGAAAAGATGAATGTCTGTACCACTAATAAATTAAAAGGTCTGTGATAGTTAGTTTAGCAACAGCTTGCTTCAGCAAGCCTTCTTAGTGACTCTTTTGGCACCCTGAAACAAATACCGAGTTCTTTAACGGTAGATACTCTGACTCAGAGACATTCGGTTTATTGAACTGAGGATCTGTATAGTGAATTGCTTGTAACATGGGAAAAAAATGTTACATCTCCTCACCTCCCCAGGATGGTCAATCACTCCTGAGTGCTATTTCTCTTAAATCATAGACTATATACGCTTCTAATACCTAGTTTTCCATAGTTTTGTTAAATGTGTATTATCCATCTGTGCTAAATGCATATTATACCAGATTTTTGATCATTAGCTGGAATCTATCGTTTCTAATCTTTTTTCTCTGTAAACTTTTAACATCTTCCAGGAGCAAATTAGAACACAGAATTCCATGAAGAGCAGAAACTGCTAATTTATATGGGAAAAGATAGCAATGAGAAGCCACTGCACATTTTAGTCTAGATCTCCACTAATTTGTTGACTAGAAATGAAGCTTTTCAGAGCTTTGTGTATGTTCTTTGTGCTTCTCCATTGTTCATCTTCTCCAATGTTCATCTTAGAGGCATGCAAATGTTGAAGAGGTAATGCAAGTTAAAGCCATATGAACCTATTTTGAATGTACTTTGTGTACCATATGTGATGAAGTATCTCGAATCAGCACACCTCAAATATAGCATCTTCTGACTGGCTGGACATTGCAGACTGGAAAAACTGAAATGTATTTAACTGCTCCCCTGCTGAAATAGTGCTGAATAGCTCCACATGCAAAGGTGGGATCTGACAGAGACCATGTATTTTTCTGTTGAGAGGTTTTAATCTTATCCAGGTTGTTTGGTTTTTGTTTTTTGTTTTTGTTTGTTTTTTTTTTTTTGAAGGGCAACACCTGGCTTTTGAAAACAAGGAAAAATTAGAACAGAGGATTATTGTGTGACTAGCAGAAACTGATAATTTTTCTTGGAAAGGATTGTGATTAGCAGCTATCACACAAATGTACAAGATATGATCAAGTAGTAATATGTGAACTCAAGCAGTCATTTTCGTCCCTCTAAAGCATGTTATGAATGAGCTCCCTTGTGAACTAATCAGGTGGATTTTTATATCCTTTGTATCATGTTTCACTATAAAATAAATAGGTGTTTCCTGTTGCTGATGAATTGTTGAAACAACATACTCAGATGTATAGAGTTAAATTATCTATTTTTTGTAGCACTTGGGCACTTCTTAAAGATCTAAAAATTATAACCTGATATTAGCAATTTCTTCTTTTTTCTTTTTAGATGACCCCAAAATGGCATAAACTTGAGATGTTGTCTGAACACTCTTGGTAACAGCATTGCCGCACAGCCCCCCCCCCCCCCGAAAAAAAAGTAACATTTCCCTGTTTGTTTCTGTTCCTACCAGCTGCCTTCCTTTGCTAGCACCAGTGGTTGTGTGTCAGCTTTGTGAACCAGCTGGGGAAAAAAACCCCATTTCTCTAATCTGATTCATCATAAGCCTGTGATGAATAAGTGGCTAAAATGGGAAGAGCATGTAGGGATTGAAATTAATGGCCATGAGGAATGAAGATAGGGGAGGACTGCTGTATTTGGCAGCTGTGATAATGAAGGTGGTTGCTGAGGCCTGTAGTTTCATGCTACGCTTAACTCAGTGAAGCTGCAGGCTGTCAGCAAAGGATAGTCCTGCATCTTCTCCATCCCTAGTGATTTTAGGCCAAGTCTGTGGAAAGCCAACCAACCTAAACCTAAGCAGACTTGTAGCCTCCTCTTTGCTATACCAAATGCAAGTAGGAGGAGGGACTTTATTATCAGGGTATGGGATGTGAAGAGGAAAAGTTGTAGCCTCATGCTGACAGCCTGCATGTACAAACTGAACTAGACAAACAGCAAATATCAGTCCCCATTCCTTGATCTACACTAGCTGTTGAAGCTGGGAATTTTACACGTCTAAGGGAGTGAGTCTCCACAGGATTTTTTATTGGCATTTGTTTCTTTGATTTAAGAGTCAGTCACAGAATCACATATTCTGAGTTGGATGGGACCCACAAGGATCATCGAGTCCAATTCAGAAGTGAATGATCCCTATGGGGATCAAACCCACAACCTTGGCATTATTATTTCCTGGACTTCGTAAAAAATTTCCATCTTGGAGCTATAAATATTTTCTGAAGAGCTGTAGGCTGCTATTTTGGCTCTGCCAAGGCTTTAAATATTAATAGTACTGTTATAAATTGTGGCCACCAGGATGGGCCTCCATAAGATAGCATAAGTTACTGAATGCACAATAAAGATGAACCCTGCTCTTAGAGTCTCACTATTTAAGTAAGGACTGAGAAAGAAGTTTTATTCTCCTAATTAAAGGTAAATTGAATCTCAGTGAAATTAAAGAGGAAATCTTCTTCTGCAAATGTCTGATTTTTATCAAAAACTTCCCCCTTCTCATGGACTTGCTCAAAGTCACACGGAGAACAAAGAGAGGAAATCAGATTTTCCAAATCTCAGCCCTGCATGTTAATAGTCATACTGGTCATTTTTCTTTTCTATATACTTTAAAAAGGAATTAAATTACCTTATTAAGAGAAGGCAGAATGTCTTGGTTAGAGCCAGAGAAACTGATGAAATACCTTATGCTTGTAGAAAGGTCCATTGGTTACTATTAAACAACACAGCCTGGATGCATCCTCAAGCTCAAAAGGTCACTAAACCAGGAGTTGCTTAAGGAGAGTTTCTGCATTTGCCTTTTCCATACATTCTGTCTTCAGGCATCTGGTATAGAGGTCCCCCACAAAAAACCCCTTAAAGCTGTCCCTAATTAGGGGAAGAAAACAGAAAGAAACATATTAATCTGGAG
The DNA here is from genome assembly GCF_003945595.2 of Pipra filicauda. Classification (NCBI taxonomy): domain Eukaryota; kingdom Metazoa; phylum Chordata; class Aves; order Passeriformes; family Pipridae; genus Pipra; species Pipra filicauda. The sequence continues at coordinate 2,404,000 of NW_024104643.1, read as the reverse complement.
GGAAATAAAATAAAACACTCCAGATGACTATCTAGACAATAGGATGAGAATGAGGGTCACTGTTGGAATCAGGATACTGGGCTAGATTATCATTTGGTTGGGAGTTGAGTATGGTGTGTTGTCTGGTCTCAAAGTTTTAAATCATAAAACTTCCATGACATTGATCAAGAAGCTGTAGAAGTCCCCTGTGGTTTGCAAAGACAGGTAAACTCATCTTGCCTGACCTTAAGTAGGAGGGCACCCATTTGATTTGATATCATTTGCATGCAGAAGCATCTTTATTAACTGTTGAAGACTGATTTAATACTAACTTTGTGGGTCCATATACAAAGAGGTGGTTTCTGGGTGGCAGGGGAAAGGAAAGAAAACGTCTGACTTTGGGTTTGTTCTCATATCAACCCTTTCAGATCTGTGATGTCTGTATTTCTGTTTCTTCTTGAAACATAAAACTTACCAGAACGATGACCTCCAGTGTGAAAAGTGCTTAAAGGAAGTTTCCTGTTCCCATTTATCTGTTACTTCCTTTTCCTTTGCCTATTGCTGCATAGGTTGTCTGTACCAGTGCCCTAAGTGACAACTGGCAGTAGTAACGAGGCTGCAGACTTCTCTCTAATTGAACTCTGTCACTCCTCCATTAAGTCTGCAGGATGTGTGTTGCCTCATTAATCCAAACTACTGCTGTAATTTCTTCTCTCCATTCCCCACCTCACCTTCATCCTGGCATTAGTGCAGATAACGAATGCCCTATTTTACATGTTGTGTGTAGTAATGAGATGCTAATTGCTGCTGCTGTTGTTAGTCTGACTGGGACCACCTTACAGCTCCTCAGTCAATGAGAGGGAGCTGAGTGACTGGTAGTCACTGGTATTCAGTGCTCCCAGTTACGGACAAGATATAGATGCCCATGTTGGTCACTCGGCACCAAGAATACAGGAGCCTGGCAGCCAGGTCACTCTGCCTGGAGCCTCTGCGGTGTGTCTGAAATATCTGCTATTGCAGTGGAGGGAAGCCTGTGTGCTAGGCAGGGACAGGAGCCTGTAAGCACAACAACTATGTTCACATTGTCCGTGGCCTCCTTCTTGAAGGTGGGCAGCTGGGAATGCGGGAGCCTGGGATCAATCCCCTGCAGGTAAGCCAGCCTCTCTGGTCAGAGGTGGAAAGGTTTCTCTGTGTCATTATAACTAGATAATAACTAATGCACTCTCTTGTTATGTGGTTATGAACTGGAAGTTTCTCTTGCATTCCATGCCATTTTGTGTGTGGATGTGCTCACACTGAACCCCACAAGGGCTGTGGTAGGCTCTGCTCTAGCCTGGAGCTCTAGCTTTGTGCTCATATCTGCACATACTCAGGGTGTGTAGCAAGCACTACAGCTGGTGTGGGGAGAGTCAGTGAGGTTTTGTGATAGGTAGAGTATAAAGCTGTCTGCATAGTTTTCTTAACGCTAGCTCCCACTATCCTTCCACCTCCCATCCTACCTTCACTTTTCCCCCCCCCACCCGCAAGAATCACTGAAAATACCTATATGCTCTTTGGTGGGCTATTGCAACACCTTTTCCTTTTTATTTTAATCTGTAACTAGTGTTGACAGAGATGGTTTATGTGATTCGTTACTGGAAGTTTACTGCTCTTTGTTAGTGCTGTAAGTGCTTTGTTTTTCCCTTTGTGTAAATACAGATGCATTTATCCAACTTTATGTGACAGTAATGTTCTGATTTGCAATAAGAGAGTCATAAATCAGGAATACTGTGCATTGTGAAACAGTTGAAAAAACAACATATTTCCAAAGAGATTTTGTAATAAAGTATATTTTTCTATGGTGTTTGAGTATATTTTGTGCCTCAATTCTACAGAATACTTGAAAAAGCATTAAAATGTAAGTTAGAATGATAAAAGTCATGACAAGATGTTAGTAAGCAGTGGCTGTGCAGATGTGCAAAAGACCACACTCACACTGAACCAATTTCCACAGTTCTTCTGGTTGCAGAATAATCTAAAGCTTCACGAATAAGAGAATTTTCATCACAATGCAAATATCTATTTAGGAATAGAGGAAAATAAATGAAAAATAAAGAAAAAATAGAGGGAAAAAGATAATTTTGACACTTTTAGTCTACAATTTTCTGCATACCAATTAAGATGAAATAGTATAATTTAAACTTGAAAATGCTGCCCCTTTAAGGTAACATTTTTCTTCTTTACATTGTCAAAGACAACTGTAGTCGCTGTGCCAATGCACCTTCAAGGTGCAGCAATAGCGCTCTGAAATTTGACAGGTTGAAGTTCGGAATTGAATTATGGTGACAACCTTCACCCTTTGTATCTCCCTTTAAGGTGGAACACGGAAAACAGTATCTAATTAATAATGATTGTGTATGTTGGCATAATGTGTATGCCTGAGAGAAACAGAATAGGGCTAAAATGTCATAAATGAGGATGAAATGAACTAGCAGAAGTGGGTTGCTTAATAAATGTGATTTTTCAAACTACAGGTCAAACGTAACCATTCTGGAAACCTTAAGGATTCTTCAAAGTGATTTCTTAAGATGATGTGCTGCCTATTAGGGATGGTGATGCAAGTGCTTTCAGCACATGAATTATGTGTTACCTAGGCTGTTGCCTTTCAAGGGGTACAGTCAGCTGAAGATCTTGTTTTGTTGGTATGTAGAAAAACACGACGCTATGTAAGCTGCTTTTCATGTGTTGTTTTTCTACACAGAAATCCTTTATAAGGTCAATGAGGAGGACTGACCATGTCTGAGGGGCCTAATAGGTGGCAAAAGAAAAGCAGAAATCACATGGCTGAGTAAAAAATTCCAAACTGTTGAAAGAATAGCAAGGTTGGAGGGGTTTTTGTTGGTTTGTTTGTTTTGCGGCTTTTATTTTTCTTTTTTTTCTGTGGTTTTTTTTTTTTTTTTTTTTTTGTGTGTGGTGGGGCTCTTTTTTATGTTGTTTGTTTGTTTTTTTGGTTTTGGTTTTTAGATTTCTGGTCCTTTAGGATATATTCAATTTATGCCTTTGTACCTCTTTTTTTTCCCCCTGAAACTATGAGATCCAGGCATTTCCTTTTTAAGTGGAAGTGTAGGGGTGTTTTTAAGCTATTTATATTTTTATAATTACAGGTAGCAGATAATATTAGAAATAAAATAGTAAAATAGTAGTTGGTGTCACTCAAATGACGTTGTGTAGCTTACTCCCAGCTTCACTGATTTGATGAGACTTCCTAGCATCTGGTTTGCATTGTTCATGAAACTCTTGAGACAGCTTTTATTCTGCAGCAAGTAAGCTGAGATCATGGAGAACCAGTTGGTAATGTAATCCTGTAGATCCAGATGCGGGGGTAAGTATATGAAGGCAGCAAATGTGGGTTAGCCAAATGCTCTTGTCATATACTTTTAACTAGACATGTTGTCTGGCAACTTCATCTGTAAATCCCTGGGCCAACCCAAGCTCAGAAGACTGCTCTGACTTGCATAAAATGTCACTGTGTCAGCCAGGAGCATCTGGAAGAAGAGACTCATGCTCTGCTTTTCATTAAGCATTTTGGGGTTGCAGGACAGGTGGGATGACGGGTACAAAAGTAAAACTACAGCTGGATGCAAGTTAACTTAAAAGTGTATCAAGCTAGCCATAAAAAGCTCTACTTCATATTGTAGGTGGTGTTTTTAATCTAGTTTCCAGTGGAAGCCTATGTGCTTAGTTCCAAATGTGATGCAGACGTGATCAGAAATTTCATAAGGCCATCTGCTTGGATTTCACTCTAGAGTGTCTCCTGTGTGATAATTGATGTATTTATTAAGCTTTCTAGTAAGCTTTGTTCTTCCTAAAGATAAAGCACTACTGAAAAAAACAGCAGGTAGACCGTGTTGTAAAATTCCGTGTCTTAGCAGGGAGTTTCCTTGTATTCTGGTGGAGTGGCAGTTCTGCCATACTCTAAATAGCTTTTCATTATCACTTAATACCTGTGCACATGACAGTGTGAAAAGTGTGCTTAATTTTATCCTTTTTATCACTGTTAAAAACTTGTTCTGTTTATATATAAGTTTGTTATTCTGAACACATGATATACATGGCAGTACTATGGGTTTTTCCTCTTTTCTTACTCCTACTGAATTTGAAGGAAGAAGCTTCAGGTTATTTGAAATCTGTAACAGTGAATGTTTGCTGGATGGTTAACGATATATCTACTTGTTTTCTCTAAGTGTAGAGGACATATGTGTAGAAGGGCAGAAAGAAAATGGAAAACTGGTCAGAAGTCTTACTCTCACACTGAGACAAAAATTTTAAAAGTGGTTTAATTTCTTCCTCCAAACTGATATTATTAGTTTAACTATTTAATGTCATCCTTCCTGTCCTTTATGTCCCAAGGGAGTGCAGGAAAAATCTGAGATAAATGTGTCTTTGCAGATCTGAGGTCCTTGGTGAAATCTGTGTTTGCTTCTGCAAGTCCCTGAGCCCTCAGATGATTGGGTCCAGGAGGATCACCTAATTTGCTATTTCAGCTATAGGCAGAATTCAGACTGATTTTCACACATGTTGGTGCTCATCAGGGTATGGAGTCCACTGGTGGAATTAACTCAGCTGCTTCTCCACTAATGCAGTCCTAATGCAGGAATTTGGACACTGCACAGCCCTGTTGCTTCTTCTCTGGGCCTCTTTCACTCAGAGCAACCACCCAAACTCAAGTGAACCACCCAAAAATATTGGCTGTGGTGCATCAGGCTGTTCTGTTTGTAAGTACAAGTCAGAGATGCCCTGGCTCCACTGAAGTGCCTCCGCGGTGATCCCTATGGGTTTTGCCTCATCCATGCCTGGGTTACAGGCCACAGTGCTAGACAGAAATAGTCCCTCTTTGTGTTCTCTTCTTTCTCTCTCATTTTTTTTTTTGGAGATCGCATGGCACAGCTTTTGTCTGGGCTGCAGAAGTAATTTTTGGGCTTAACACAAGCTTCTCGCACAAACTTTGCTCTTTCTGTATATGATTTTAAGGCTAAGTGTTTTCTTGCATTTTGTATTATACACTAGACAGGACTGACTTGGTAGAGAATTTCCAGACAGGACTTGTTGGTATAGTTTTGGGTGGTTAGAAGTTCTTCAGAAGGGATAGGCAAGGAATAAGATGATGTTGTGGCTCTATACATTAGGGAGTGTTTTGACTGTATAGGGGTCAAGGACAGTGATGATATGGTTGAGTGCCTATGGTAAGAATCAGGGGGAAGGCTAACAAGGCAGACAAGGCTAATAAGACATCCTGGTGAGAGTCTCTTACAGACCACCCAACCAGGATGAAGAGGTAGATGAAGTATACTCTAAGCAGCTGGCTGACCGTTTTATGATCACTAGCCGTTGTTCTTATGGGAGACTTTACCTTGGCAGATGTCTGCTGGAAACTCAGTACAGTGGAGAGGAGGCAGACTAGGAGGTTCCTGGAGCGTGTGGAAGAGAACTTCGTGACACAGCTGCTAAGTGAGCCTATCAGTGGTGGTGCCCTGCTGGACCACCTGTTTACGAAAGTGGGAGATGTGGTGGTCAGAGGCCGTCTTGGTCACAGTGACCATGAAATGATATAGTTTTTAATTCATGGTGAAGTAAGGAAGGGGTTCAACAAAACCTCTACCTTGGACTTTCAGAGGGCAGACTTTGGCCTATTCAGGGCACTGGTTTGGAGAGTCCCTTGGGAAACAGCCCTTAAAGGGGTCCAGAAAGGCCAGACATACTGCAAGAAGGAAATCTTAAAGGCACAGGAGCCAGCCATACCTATGTGCCAAAAGACAAGACAGCAGGGAAGAAGACTGGCCTGGCTGATCAAGGAGCTTTTGCTGGAACTCAGGGGAAAAAAAGAGAGAGTTTGCTTTTGGAAGAAGAAACAGGCAACTTAGGAAGAATACAAGGATGGTGCTAGGTAATGTAGTGAGAAAATTAGAATGGCAAAAGCTCAGCTAGAACTCAATCTGACCACCACTGTGAAAGATAATAAGTGTTTTTATAAATAGATTAACAACAAAAAGAGAACCAAGGAAAATCTCTATTCTTTATTGGATGTAGAGTGAAACATTGTAGCCAAGGGTGAAGAAAAGGCTGAGGTACTCAATGCCTTCTTTGCCTCAGTCTTGAACAGAAAGACCAGTTATCCTTAGGACAGCCAGCACCCTGAGCTGGTAGACAGAGATGAGAAGCAGAATAGACTCCCCGTAATCCAGGAGGAAGTAGTTAGTGACCTGCTGTGCCACTTAGACAGTCATTAACTCTATGGGACTGGATGGGATCCACCTGTGGTACGACAGGAGGTTGGCCATTGTGATGGCCATCTATGAGAAGGGTCAGAAGGAGGATCTGGGAAGCTACAGGCCTGTTAGTCTGACCTCAGTGCTGGGGAATGTTATGGAACAGACTTGAGTGCCTTAATGCAACACATAAAGGACAACAAGAGGATCAGGCCCAGCCAGCATGGGTTTAGGAAAGGCAGGTCCTTCTTGATCAACCTGACTTTCTTATATGACCAAGTGACCCACCTAGTGGATGAAGGAAATGCTGTAGAAGTTGTCTGGTAAGGCCTTCAATACTGTCTCCCACAGCAATCTCCTGGAGAAGCTGTCAGACCATGGCTTGGACAGGTGCAATCTTTGCGGGGTTAAAACTGGCTGGATGGCTGGGCCCACGGAGTGGTGGTGCACGGTGGTACACCCAGTTGGTAGTTGGTCACTGTGTTCCCCATGGCTCAGTATTGGGACCAGTCCTGTTTAATATTTTTTATTATTTTTTTTTAAATATTTTTATCAATGGTCTAGACAAGGAGTTTGAGTGCACCCTCAGTCAGTTCACCAATGACAGTAAGTTAGGTGAGAGTGTTGATCTACTGGAGGGTAGGAAGGCTCTTCAGAGGGATCTGGATAAGCTGGATCAGTGGACCAAGGCCAATAGTATGAAGGTTCAGCAAGGCCAAATGCTGGGTCCTGCACTTAGATCACAACAACCCCGGGCAGCGCTACAGGTTTGGGGAAGAGTGACTGGAAAGTGACCCAGCAGAAAAGAACCTAGAGGGGCTGGTTGACAGCAGCTGAACATGAGCCAGCAGCATACCCAGGTGGCAAAGTAGCCCAGTGGCATCCTGGATTGTATCAAAAATGGTCTGTCCAGGAGGACTAGGGAAATGATTGTCCCTCTGTACTCAACACTGGTGAGGTTGGACCTCAAATCCTATGTCCAGTTCTAGGCCCCTCTCTGTGTGAAAGACATTTAGGTGCCGGAGAACATCCAGAGAAGCAAAAGGAGCTGGTGAAAGGTATAGAGGTTAAGTCATATGAGGAATGGCTGAGGGAACTGGAGTTATTTACCCTGGAGAAAATGAGGCTCAGGGAAGACCTTATCATGCTCTACAACTACCTGAAAAGGGATTGTAGTCAGGTAGGGGTTGGCCTCTTCTCCTAGGTAACTAGTGACAGGACAAGAGGAAATGGCCTTAAGCTGTGCCAGGGGACATCCAGGTTGGACATCAGGAAGAATTTTTTCACTGAAAGGGTCATCGAGCCCTGGAACGGGCTGCTCAAGGAGGTGGTGGAGTCACCGTCTCTGGAAGTGTTCGAGAAATGACTGGACATGGCGTGGACTATGGTTTAATTGGCATGGTGGTGTTTGGTCAAAGGTTGGACTCAATGATCTTGGAAGTCTTTTCCAACCTTAATGATTCTATGATTTTGATTTTACAGTTGATTTCAGTATGATTTTTGAGTGTCTTCAGTTACTAGATGAAAATTGTATATGAGTACATTTCTCTTCTTTCTTTTCACACACACTGTGTGTGATTTCTAGTTATTCAACCAGCAGAGCTCATCAGATAATCTTTGAATGTAGTAGTAGCTGATGAAACAGGTACTTCACAGACAATTTCACGGCTCTATCCAATAGATGATTTAATCTTCTTCAGACAACCAAAATCACTCAAGCAATTTCAACACTTAAGAAAGGAGGTGAATGCTGAACTTACTAAAAGAAAAAACAAAAACTGATTGTTTTTTTGATATGGGTGCAGTGTTAGAATTGCCACTTATGCTGTAATATAATGGACTTTGGCCTTGCAAAATCAAAATCTCAGAACAAATGCTTGAACACAGTGTTTAGAGCGCAATAAGGTAGGCATGCGTCTTTGGAAATGTTTACATTGTATTTGTAGGAATTAACTTGATATGTGGTACAAATGTAAATAGTTTTAGGCATCATAAATGGGAATACATATTTTTTAGCCCTTTCTATTAGAAAAGAGTTACATTGCATTATCATGTTTTAAGTTGCTTGAAACTTTCCTGAATATTAAAGTTTTGGGTAGAAATCATCTATGGCTCAAACATGTCTCAAAAGATCTTTGAGGGAAAAAGGATTATATGAAAATTATAGCAAAGGCAACTCTGCCATTTCTCAGAGCAAGTGTATGAAAAGTGAGTTGTTTTGCCCATGTTAGACTCCCATAGGAACATTGCTGAGAAGCTGTTCTCTCTCTGAAGTGTTTTTTTAAAATTTGTATCAAGTCGTGTATCTTTTTGCTATATTATGAGGGGGGTTTGTTTCGGGTGTGGGTGTAATTTTTAACAGTAGCTCAAATCTGATTATGAACCTCTGGAATCTGTTTTCACAGCTACTTGGAGAATTACAGCTGGTTGAAACTTGGCATGCCTGTTTTCAATGAAACGCCAATGCTGAATTTTCCTCTTTTGAGTGAGGATGAAAACAAACATTAATTTGTCCATAAAAATGATTTTTCAAAAAACATTATTTCAGCTTCATTGAAGCAGTATTTTAAGGAAATCAAAACACTGTATTTGGCTTTTGACTCTTCTAATTGTTCCATGTAATAAGAAATAACATTCTAAATGGTATGTCTTTGAATGAAGCATGGCTTTTCAGAATGAAAAAATGATAGAACTCAAAACATTTTTTGTTGTTCTACTTCTATTCAGTGATCAAAATGCTGAAAAGGAATCTTTGCAATTTCAGTTTCATCAGAATGGCCATTTCCACCATTGCTCCTGAATCATGTTTGGGTTCAGAAAACAATTAAAATTATATCATCCTGCAGCATTTTCCAAGCCAGGCGGCATTGACTGAATGAGATCTCTCTGTAACTGCTTCTGTTTATTATCAGGAGACAGAGGCCAAGAGCACCACCTGTCTTTTGGTTCTCCCTCACCTCTATCCTGTTATTTGTTCCTGGGCAGCAGGAGAGAATTTAGTTGTTAAGAGGATGCAAAGTAATTCCTTGGAGAGCTGGCAACAGAAAAGGAGTGTCTGAGGTTAAAGTACTGAGTAGACTAGCTGGAGGTTAAAGATTAGACACTTGGGAGTTAAGAATGAAGGGCTGTGCTGTGATGTCGGTGGTCACCCTGGGTTTGACCACTATCCTGCCATCAGCACGAATTACAAATGCCACTGAGGAAGCATGCATTGCTTCCCTTTTGTAGCTCCCAAGAGAGGGCTGTTTTGGCCAAATCAGTGTGTAGGGAATGATAATGTGGATCTAGCTATTGTCTCTGCTCATATTCTGCCTTGGAGGACATAAACAAGGAGCAGGTATTTCATTATTTGCAAGGGGAGATGCATGGAAGCTACACAGCAGTAAAATCTGAAACAAATGAGATTTGTCTGTTCTTTGTAATATGTAATCCATTCCATGGATTACACAGATACCTCTCCTGAAACACTTTGGCACCATATTAAAAACAGCATCCTGCAGTCCTCTGAAGAATCCTTAGGGTTCTCCCTCAAGAAGAACAAGGACTGGTTTGATGAAAACAATCAAGAGATCCAGGAATTGTTGTGGAAGAAGAGAACAGCCCACCAAGCACACCTTGCACTGTCACGTAAGAAAAGCAGCCTTTTGCCTTACATGCAGCAAGCTCCAACAGAAACTCTGTGACATCCAGAACAAGTGGTGGATTGATCTAGCTGAAAAAACACAATTATGCGCAGACACGGGTGATCACAGAGGATTCTATGAAGCCCTGAAAACAGCATATGGGCCTACATACCAAGCCCAAAGTCCTCTACTCAGCGCTGATGGTCAAATGCTTCTGACAGATAAAACCTCAATTCTGAATCGATGGTCTGAACACTTTCAGACTCTCTTCAGTACTAGCCGTGTAGTTCAAGACTCAGCAATTCAGTCCATCACACAGCAACCGGTGAAGTACAAGTTGGATACTGCCCCCACTTTAGGAGGAACGCTCAAGGCCATACAACAGGTGAAAATCAGCAAGGCAGCTGGGGTTGATGGAATTCCATCTGAAGTCTGGAAACATGGGGGCCTTGCACTCCATGCTAAATTTCACGAGTTTGTGATGCACTGTTGGGAACTAGGTGAACTACCATTAGACCTTCGTGATGCAGTCTTCATCACCTTATATAAGAAGAAAGGAATTAAATCAGACTGCTCAAATTACTGTGGTATCACTCTGCTCTCCATTGCTGGCAAAATCCTGGCAAGAATACTCTTGAACAGACTAATACCCACTATAGCAGAAGGAATTCTACCTGAAAGCCAGTGTGGTTTCAGAGCCAACAGGAGTACCACAGACATGGTGTTTGTTCTCAGACAACTGCAAGAGAAGTGTAGGGAACAGAACAAAGGTCTCTATGTAACCTTTGTTGACCTCACCAAGGCTTTTGATACTGTGAGCAGAAAAGGTCTATGGTAGATTTTGGAACGCTTAGGTTGTCCCCCCAAGTTCCTTAAAATGATCATCTCACTCCATGAGGATCAGCACGGCCAAGTCAGATATGGCAATGCACTTTCTGAGCCCTTTCTAATAACTAATGGTGTGAAACAAGGCTGTGTTCTCGCACCAACCCTATTCACAGTCCTTTTCAGCATGGTGCTCCAAAGGGCCATGGCAGACCTCAATGATCAGGACGGTATCTACATTTGATACCATACTGATGGAAACCTTTTCAACCTAAGGCGACTGAAGGCCCACACTAAGACCTTAAACCATCTTGTCTGGGAGCTGCTTTATGCTGATGACGCCGCCCTTGTTGCCCACACAGAAGCAGCTCTGCAGTGTTTAGCATCCTGCTTTGCAGAGGCTGCTGAGCTCTTTGGGCTGAAAGTCAGCTTAAAGAAGACAGAAGTTCTCTATCAACCGGCACCCCAGGAAGTCTTCCATCATCCCCATATCACCACTGGCGAATCAGAGCTCAAATCAGTCCAGCAGTTTAATTACCTAGGTAGCCTCATCTCATCGGATGGTAAGATTGACAGAGAGATAGACAACAGGTTAGCAAAGGCATATAGTGCTTTTGGAAAGCTTCATAAAAGAGTTTGGCAAAATAAACACCTGAAGAAAAGTACAAAGATCAGTGTTTACAGAGCCATAGTGCTGTCTACTCTCTTATACGGATCTGAATCATGGGTCATCTACCGCCACCACCTGCAACTCCTAGAACGCTTCCATCAACGCTGCCTCCGTACAGTCCTAAACATCCACTGGTCAGATTATGTGACTAATACGTCTGTTCTAGAACAGGCAGCAGTCCCAAGTATTGAGGCCATGTTGCTGAGAACACAGCTGCTCTGGGCAGGACACGTCTCCAGGATGAAGGACCACCGCCTCCCTAAGATCTTGCTTTATGGTGAACTTGCCTCTGGCTACCACATGAGAGGAGCCCTGAAGAGAAGATACAAGGACTCCCTGAAACAACATCTCAGCCTTGGCCATATTGATCACCATCACTGGTCTACTCTGGCCTCCAACCGGGAGGTCTGGAGACACACCATCTATAACGCTGCTGATGCCTTTTGAGAAAGCATGCAGGATCACTCTCGAGGAGAAAAGACAATGCAGAAAGAATCGTGCCTTGCAGAATATACCATCTAAGGAGTCTTTTTGCTCTGCCTTTTGCAGATGTGCCTGTCTCGTATTGGCCTTTTTAGCCACCAGCGTGCTTGTAACAAATGTGGGTAAAGCCCTTCCCAAATCTTCGTTCGCGAAGCCTAGCCATGATGATGATGATGTAATATGGTGTAGAATTTGTTGCTATACAGAGTTTCTTGTTTTGATAATTTTTTAGAAGTGAAAATATCCCTATACTTTGCATGCTTGAAACCTGTAGTAGTCATGACTGGATTGCTGATTTTTTTTTTTTATTTTTTATTACTTGTTTGTCAATTTTGGTGTTATTAAGTTCATCATTATTTTGTCAGTAATGTTGATTGTGATTCCCATTATGTTTTCAAGAATGCTTTTAGAGCTAGTGTTTAACTTCTGTCTCAAAACTTTCATCAGGAGTGTTTGCATATGGGCAATGTTAAATGCAAATTGCTTTTCTCAAAATGATGTTTGCGTTTACCTTCCCTTTCTCAAGGCATTTGATAACTGAATGCTGCAGGAAAAAGGGATTCATTTGTTGTTATATAGATATGTCTTTGTTTTGCCAAATTCACCCTTTCCTCAGAAGAAACCCACAGGAGAGTTCTAGAGAGACAGTAGCATCCCTGTGATTGACTTAAATTTCCTGAAGTGTATGTGATGAGAGATGTGTGAATGTGGGGCAGTGCAGTCCCACAGCCCTGCTTGTCTGAAGAGCTCTTGGACAAGAGATTCCCTGGGTACCTGAATACTTTAGAGAAGAGAGAAGTGACATCCACGGAAGCAACTGCCTTCCTGAGCTGTAGCCTGACCTTTCTTTTCCTCTTCAGGTGTGTCACTTTTTAAATACATATTCAGTTGTTGTCCAGATCCCTTGGTAAAAACCACAGGAGAGATTCAGTGGCCATTCCTGGAGGAATGTGAGCAGTGGCAGTCACTGCCTCTATTCCATGAACTACAAAAACCAGGAAAATTTCTGGTTCTCACAAAGCTGATAAAAATTAGAGGAAGCAGAGGTAAAAATTATGTGCATGATGAAGAAATAAAGCTTTTTGGAATGTAATTTGAAATCCTCTATCTCATTATTATTGAGAGACAAGATATAGCCACAAATCAACTATCTAAATGAAACTACAAATGAGACTAATAATAAAATTTAGCATGGTAATAAGAACTAAATACAAGATTACAATGTTAGTGGTAGGTTGCAGATATATTTTCTGACTTGAATTTGGGTTTACAGCTAGGGGTTTTAAAGGTGTGTTTCTACAGTGAAGCTGCACAAAGTTTGAGTGGTGCTGAAATAATCTCTTGGAAGAAAATCTTGAACTACACTGAGCTGTATAATCATTATACCCTAGGCTACTTTTAATTAAGATTTATCAGCATTTTTCAACTGGATTACAAGGTGTAAAGCTCCTAGGCATGCTTATGAACAATAAACATGCTGCCAAAGTGTTTTCTGCTCCCTTCTTTAAACCCTCCAACTCTTCTAGTTGAAAAATAGTTTTCTGCATGTACTATCTAACCCTTTGTTATTTAAATATATGGTGGTTAGGGCTTCATTTTTCTATTGTTTGAATGTGAAGTAGATTGCATTTCCATGGGGTTTGAATTCAATTTGTCATTATTCTCCTGCTTAGCAGCTGGTGCACATTTTTGGATGCTGGCCAGAAGAAAAGGTGGGAGAAGGGGTGTTAGCCTCTGAAGAGAGAATATTTTTTGGTTTTGAGCACCAAGCAACCACTCCTTCTTTATCTTTTCCTTGTCATGTGTTAAACTTAGAAGATGAGGGCTCAAATTCATATATTTCAGGGTTGATTGCAGTTTGAGACTGGTACCTGAATTTTAAACATTTATCATTAGCTCTTACGTATGAATAGGGTGTCTAACTCCTGCTATAATTGGTGAAGAGCTAGGAAATTCCTGAACAGGCACTTCTTGTGCCTAACTTTGGGCACCCCTTTTGGCCTTCAGCTGTTAGTCCATAGACATGAGTCTTTCATCAGCCCCATTTGGTGTCTACCATCCCCTGGGCGCTTTAAATGATGTGTAACAGATGTTTAGGCAAACTGCATTGATCTTCAAGTCAGGACAGGCTACAGGCTGCTAGAGTGTGATTTGGCTTTCCCTGAAGCAGACACTTTAAATCCATTGCCTTGACAAGTGACTATAATGGGAGCTTGAATACTTTGCAGAGGCCCTTAAGTATGTATGTTTTAATTTTGGAGAGATCCCAGCCACAGCAATTACCTTGCCTCTGATAACAGCCTGGGATTTTGGCAACCTTAGTTTTTGTAGAACAGCAGTTTTCACTAATAACAAACCTTTAATAACATTTCCAAGTTTAGTGCTGACCTTCTTTATTATTAACTACATAATGTTGGGGCTAGAAAACCTGTATATTGATGTGAATACCTAGCTTGAGAATACTTAGTTCAGTATTTGTTTGAGCTGAAAGTGGCTTGCTGGGAATAATTTGTACACAGGCATGCATCTACTCTCCTCATGCACATATACCCAATTAACAGGTTTCTTATACCATCTGATTTAATTTCAAATTATCCCACCAGCACTTTGCATTATTTTACAGTGCTTCCACAGAATAAATTGTATCAAAACAATTTATTGATGACTTTTTATTTGGTCTTGGTTAAAACAGTACATCTACCAGTAGAAAACCACCCAGGAGTAGCCTCTTAATCACTCTGACTTCTGAGCAACAATGCATCACAATTTACTGTTTTCTAGGTGGGGTATCACATATTGCCTGAAATTTTTTCAACGTTGTTCCTATTTTGTTTCAACAGTAATGTTATAAAACAAAAATCAAAGAAACAATAACAAAAATCCCAATAACACATGAATATGTAAACTACTTCATTTTCTGTTTGTATTATTCCAATCACAGAATCACTTAGGTTCAAAAAGACCTCCAGATCATCGAGTCTAACCTTTGACTGATCACCACTTTGCCAACTGGACCATAGCACTGAGTGCTATGTCTAATTGTTTCTTGAACACCTCCAGGGATGATGACTCCACCACCTCCCTAGACAGTCTGTTCCAATACTTAGCAACCCTTTCTGTGAAGAAATATTTCCTAACATCCAACCTGAACCTCCCCTGGTGCTGCTTAAGGCTATGTCTTCTTGTCCTGACACTAGTTTTCTGGGAGAAGAGGCTAATCCCTACTTTGCCACAGCCAATATGAACAAAATAACATTGCTATGTTGACTCTATTTTGCAGAAAGGCTGTGGGTAGGTAAATTGTCAGTCATGGAATTTGTCAAAAAATTGTAATTTAAAAATGTAACAACAGAATCTGGAAATCTGCTAATTCAGGGTGTTTGTATATATGTTTGCTATCAAATAACTGAAACCAGGCTTGTGAAGAAGGGCAGGAGAAAAATGTCATATAGATACAATCAGACCTACGACCTTAACAAAGGGGACTTTTTTTTCCCCTATATATTAAGTAATGCAGCCTGAAACACTATTGCTAATGACTAGGAGAAAGAGGGAAGGATCGGACTCTAGCAGAACACTAAGGTTTTCTTCTTAGATTTGTAAAACTTGTTTTTGAAAGAAACACAAAATAGTTAGAAGAATGGGTAGAAAAAACTAATTCTGCAGTGGTGAAGTTGAGTGAGATATTTAAACATATGCTCAACTTTAAATATTCAGTGTATTTTTGCGTTAGATCCACCAAGAAAGCAAGTAACTTGCTTCTACCTAAATTCAAAATTTAAAAGTTCAGATTACTTGCTCAGTTACCTTCTATTCTGGAGGGAATCAAATTTTATTTGCAGAAAACTTCAGTGTGTTCCATGGACTTCAAATATTTCTTATGAAAATGAGATAATTCACTGACAGAATAATTGTATGAATTTTAAGTTGATTTTGCCTTTTCAGCTTTTAATGCCATTTAGTTCTGGAAGATTCTGCTCAATGTGAAGGGCAGTAGCTGCTAGACCTGACTGCCTCATTGCACTGAATGGGAGAGCTCAGGTTTTTAAATTAAGGTTTGTAGGTTAGACTGTACAGCTGTGTGCTACTAAGCTGACCTCACCTTCACCAAAGGGTAAGTTGATGTGGTGCATAAATCGTTGGAGTGTCAATTTGGGTTTGCAGATGAGGTTTTTTATTTTTTTTCTAATGTTTAAAATAATTACATACAATGTAGCTATATCTTTTTAGATTTGGTGCAGTGAATGCTTTGTTTACATTTAGGTGATTTTTTTGATCTTCTAGTGAGAAAGTTATGGTTTTGCATAAGGATACAAGGCAAAACATGGCAGAGAAAAAAAACCCTGATGGTAGAAAACTAATCTGGTGTGCTGCTAGGAAAATGCAGGGAGATTTCCTTTACAGAACATTCTCCATTATTGTGCCAATGATGAAACACAGCAAGTAGGAAGGTAAAAGTACAACTTTGCTCATTCAGTCAGCTTCTGCTTGTAGATCCCACTGAACTTGAATAGGTGTTTCTGGGCTTTCTGGGGTTGAACACACACAAGGTGCTGTCTCTGGCTGCAGATACCCAAGCAAGAGTGATGGCTTAGGTTGTGGCTGAGCTTATTTTGGTGTAGCTGGTCTGCAGTAACTCGTGAAGTGCAATCTGCATGCTTAGCTGATAGTCAGCACAGGACAACGGTATTTAGTTTAACTATGTTTTATTTTGCGCTAAGTAAGTTGAGTCTTCAGCCCACGCCAAATGCAAGGAAGCTCATGCAGAAATAGTTGTTGGTCTGATGAACATCATGCTAGTAATCTGCAGTGACTTGTTTTATTAGTTTTGAATCCTCTTTGTAGAGCTGAGAACTTGTGACCACTGCTTGCTTCTCTTGTAACTAGCTCAAGAAGAGGATCTAGAAAACAGTTGCTGATTGGGCATCTCTTTAGAATCACGTAGTGAGGAAAGCAAACAGATGTGTTCCTTGCAAAAGGTTCAGCACTTCTTGTTTTAGAAAGTACTAGTTTTTCATTCCGTCCTCACCTCTCTGAAAGGCTCTTTTAGAAACTGGGACAGGATCCTTTAAGATCTTCTCCCTAGAACTTTATTTTTGCAAGTCTGGTTTCTGCAGATTGCTCTCTTCTTTCCTGTAGCTGACTATTCTTACCTTGACTGTTTCACGTCAAATCTTCTCATGTCCATCTTTTTTTTTTCAGAGTCTCTGTTGATGTGAGATTTTTTTTTAAATTTGTTTTTATTTAAATCATTACTTAAACTTATTTTTTCCTTATCTTTCTTCTCCATGATTCAGTACATATACATGTATGGGTGTGCTTCTTCCAGTTTTTGCTAACTTGTCATTCACACAAGGAAGGTGGCTATCCTGGGTTTTACCAGTGCATGGTTTAAAATTGTTTGTGTTCATACATGTGGTGAATAAAGTTTGTAATCTGTTCTCTGTCATGGCCAGTCCTCCCTCAGTTGCTGACCAGAGCAGCTCTGTTGGAGCAGGCATACTATTCAATGTTGAGCCTTAAACATTGAAGGGACGGGATGCTCTAGGAGTCACACCTTTCATGTGTGTTTCATAGCTAAGGTTGTAATTGGAAACACAGTCTAGCTGCACTACAGCTATTTGAGTAACTAAATGACTGCAATATGATACTGTATAAAATTAATACAGTGTCCATATCCTGTCACGTATTTAGTGTTTCATGTGATGGCATGACTGATGCCAATGATAGTCCATATTTTCATTGTTTTATAGAGATTTCACTTGCAGTCCTTTAATCTCTTCAAGATTTATTGCCTCAGAGAAATTAGTTGTCCAGCTTATTTTTAGAGTCTGGTTTATTCCAAGTTCTGTTTTGTTTTGCCTTTGATGTCTCAGTAAATGGTAATTTGATTACAAAAAAACCCACTCCCCCGCAAACCCCAAAAAAAACAACACCAAAGAGATGGTAAAGGAAAAAAAAGAATTTTCTGAAGATGGTGCAGAAAACAAGGATGAGAAAACTGCCAGCCAGACCTTGCTTATAAATCAAGTTGTCTTTATTTTTGTGCTTAGCAATTATAACCACATTTCTATGTTTTCTGCATGAATTATCTCCGATATTTGGATTCCAGGGTTAGTATGGTTCACTCATGCTGTACCTCCATAATGGTGGGCTTAGGGAGGCTGCAAAGCCTCCAAGTGCTCAGAAATTATATGGAAATTACTGATGTGGTGACTTTGTGGCACCAGAATCATCGTCACACTCTCCAGTGGTGGGTCAGTGATCGTGACCACATGGGGATACCTATTCTGCCTGCTGAGTTCCAGTACTGAGGAGGAATACTGTCCTCTACTACTCTACTATGCTCTACTATATATACTGCGGGGGACAGCTTCATAGTCAGATCTTGTCAAGCTGATACACATTACTTGGATCTTGGTTGTAACATTTTAATTTGTCAGGACAAATAATGCCTGAGATTACTACAAGTAGTGTTGCTTGCAAGCTATGGATTTGGACATTGCGTGATATCTAAGTTTTTATACAGCACGGTTCTAGAAGTATTCTGAATGAAGGATTATTTTTTTTGGTTGTCCACCTCTGTTTTGTGCTGAACTGCATGCACAGTGAGTGAAAATACAAGATCACAGGTATTTGTCTGTGTGCTGCTCCAGCTGGGCCCTGTTAATTCCATTAAATAGAGCACTTCTGTACCACTGCCCTTAGGAGAATGTTAATCATAACTTTCCATTGTTCTTGGTTACACTAGGGCTAGCCATGTGGCCATTTCTGAGGTATCTTGCAATACAGCTGGACCTGGAAAAAGTTAGGCTTTTTCAACACCTCTCTCCCAGTCAGTCATTATAGCAGAGTAAAGCTAAAGCTACCTAATTATATATATAAGTTGGAGCCAAGATGTCCCATATGAGTCACAAAGAAAATTCTTTGAGCTGTTTCACTGAAAATACTGCCTTTACTTTCTCAAACTCCAAGAAATTTCAATCTGTGCAGAACTTATAAAACAGCATTAAAATTCGGCATAGCATAGAATTACATCATGTCACACATTCTCTCAAAAATAGCATCTTGTTGATGGCATTAAAGTAACAGTATTTAATTGTGCATTTTTCCCACAGTTTTTCAGATATTTGGTGGAATTTTATATATAATAAGAAAGCTAAAATCTTCTAGACTCTGTGTACTGAATGAGATAGACTGCAGCCCAAGGATGGGAGAGGGCAAAGCATTTCATTTTGTCCTTAACATTTTATCTGCTTTAATTGGCACAGCTAAGTCCAATCTACATTTCCCTGCCTCTCTTTGAAATCCCCTGGACAGTAGAAAGCATTTCAGATTGGAAGGATCGCCCCTCAGAGTCGGGCAGCACTTTGACCAGTATCTGCAATGGCTAGAATTATCACTTTTGAACGGAGGATACTGCTGCAAGTGCAAATTTTCTCTGGAAAGAGCCGGGTTTTACACAGTGGGAATTTGTTGCAACTTTAGCTCTTCAAATAGCTCTAGGTCACTGGAGTAGGATCTTTCTAACAGATTTCTGCCATAGAGGGGAGAACCAATGTGTTCTTTGCTCTTTCCAAGCATGTTGCTTCCTGCGCAGGGCAGAAAAAAGTTGAGACCAAAGCTTCGCACTGGCAGATGTACACTAGCGGGAAATCTCCTGGAACGGGGTTTTGGCTGGGGAAGTTTGGCAGCATAAGAGCTTCTTTTTGCTGTCTCGGTGTGAAAAGACAATTTGTGCTTGGGAATATGTCCCTGTGTCTTTTGCTGCATATGTAGTCACAGAGCAGGTGGTATATAGATTGTACCATATAGAGATCCACACGTGCAAATTAGAATGAGCTCAAATACAGGGTGACTGAAGATTGAGGTGACATGTACCACAGACTTGGGAACTGATATTGCCTCCTGTGGAGTTCTGATTTCCATACTGTTGCTCTCTCTTCCCAAACACACATGCCCTTGTCCTTAGACTTTGGAAGCAATTTAAGCTATCAACTGGTGTATTTGGATAATAAAAACTCATATTAAAAGGATATTTTTTTCATGGTCCTTGCCTGGATTTGGAATGTAGGCATGCTCTGAGCATCTGCTGGTTTGAACAGTGGATAGGTTCTTCTGTTCTCTCGTTAAACTACCTAATGCTTCACACACCAGAAAGTAAGGTAGTTGTGAAGAGCAGAAGATAGGCTTTTTGATCACGGGACCTGTGTTGGTTGCCTAAGTGCGATGAACTCCATATTTAGCATTTGTTTATATTAGTGTTTGAGCTTGAATTATGGATACACATTTGAAATCAGTATTAACATTTTGGTTCATAGAGTGTATTGGACCATGTACCGCCAGGATGAAACTAAGTGCTCCAACCACCAGTGTGTATTCAGTCCATGGAGTTATTTAGAAATAGTCACTTTCCCACACACTCTGTATGTACTGTGGATATCATATACTCAACACCAGCTGCTTCACACTAGAGATTCTGTATTGGGATTTACTGCTTTCTGATACAGCCCTAAAGCTCTGCTGACAGGAAGAAGGATGGATGCTCTGACTCAGGGCACCATAGTGGGGGGATTTTCTCATCTAGGAGAAGCAACTTGGTTCCACTTTGGAATCTAAACTAATAAAACATCACTCTCCTTCTAGAGGTAGAGGGCTTGCTTTGTGATCAGTAGAAGTGATAATTAGACTGGATCTACAAAATCTGCATTTAATACACAAAAACCAGCTTGTGAGACCCATCAGCTAGGGTCAGCACCTTACAGCATTTTGCTTTGGCATCTTAGAAATCTTTTTCCTCAAAACTGCTTTATGCAAATATGTACCTATATTGTAGTGAAATTAAATGAACAGTGTTAATTATAAAAGAGAAGCACTTTTAAGACCTGTGGCTTGCAGTACATCTGGTCCTCTCGTCTCAGTGTTTCAGAGAAAAAGCTGTGTTAAATATTTGGCTGCTTTGAACCTGCAGGCTTGAGAACTTGGCACAACTTTGTTGTATGCTCAGGTAGATAATAATTGGGTTTCAAGCTTGCACAGCTGTTTTGTGACTGTTTTCTTTTGATTACACTAGTGCATATGACAGTTGAGTTCATCTTTCTGTGCATAAGCCTGATTTACCAGTGTGTCATGCAAAATTGTGTGTATTATATGTGTGTGCTGATCTTACTCTTTCTCTCTCTTTGTGTACTTTAATGAATACATACTTATCAAGGGAAAATGGTGATGGTAACAGAGCCCTAAGTAGGGCAACTTTTATGCAGCTACAGGATATCATAATCCTCAGTGAAGCTGCAAATTTGCAGTCGTTGGTTCCTCTTTCTACTGGCACGTTTCTTGGATTCATCAAAATAAAGTCAGAAAGGGGTGGATTTTCCTCTTGTCACCCTTATAATGAACTACTGTGATGAAAATGTGTATTTCTTAATTTTTACTTTTACTACTGTTTTCAACATCTTTGCTTCTAAAATGCTGGGTCCATGGATGTTCTGGCTCTGAGGGGGTCTTGCTTGTAGGACAACAGCTTTGGACCAGCCACCCCACTGTAGCTTACAGCACCACTCCCACAATGACCCCTGCCCATCTTTCATTCCCCATTGACTCTGTTCACATATAAATCAGAGAAGTGTGAAAATGCTCAGATAACTTCTGAAGACTTTTTGGCACACCCATGCATTGCTCATACCTCCAGCCATTCCTGTGAAGACCCTGGCTGTTAGTCCTGGGAGCTGCTGTTGAGTTGTGCTCTCACCCGTATGAATGCCATATGAACAAGTGCATGTAGCCTGCCAGGACAGGCAGAGCAAGGGAGCTTGTTTGTTCTGTCTGCTCCTCTTCTTGTCTCTTTACTGCTCTAGTCTTCACTACAACCTGTGGCAAACCCTTGATCCTTACTGTTTTTTCTAGGCGCACTGAAATTAAGAAATAACAATCAATTTAAAGCCCTACCCCTTTTTCTACTATAGAAGGATAATTCCTTACATAACTGTGCATTCTTTTTGCTTTTCTATCTGGTAATGGATTTTTTGTAAATCGTACTGTCCATTGCTGCCACTGTTAAGCCCCTTGTTCTGTCACTCATTTTAGCTGTCCCATTGCAATGTTTTTATTGCATCTTGCCACAACTTGTCCTTTAAGCATTGTAAGTCCAGTCCCTTGTTAACTCCACAAAATCTTGATTACATTGAAACCTCTGTCTATTACCATAATGAAAATATTAAACAGTCATTTCTTCCTCAGATGGCAATAGATATAGCATTACTGGGACTCTTGAACTGCTTATCAATTAGAAATTTTATCTTCACACGTGTAGCTGAAATGAAGTAAAATAACTGGTTGTTCCTGTGCTAGTGTTTCCATGAAGCAGAAAAAAACTTAAAATGTATCCAAAACCAGTGACAATGCTTAGTATAAGTGTTTGTATCAAACTGTATGAATGGTTGAGGGGAAATGATATTCTGATATATAGTTTGATACTGACATTTTTATAGAGAAGTAAGTTTTCTCAGCATTCTGTCGAGGAAAGAAACCATCGAGTATGTTTCGGCTGTGGATTTTAAAAGATATGATGATACTTCTTTTCCTCTCATGCCCTTGTGCAAGAATTTTATTCTTTGTTCTTTGTCAGTGCAGGAAAGATAAATGCTGTCTGCAGTGCTGTTGGATTGTTCCCAAACTAGCTGATTCTGTTAAGGAAATGATTTTAAAATATATTATGGCCTCTGGGCAGTGTTGAAATATCTTTTGAAACTAGAACCATAACTCTGCCTTTACTGGCCGAGACACTGATGATGCCTTAAGTTTGTGGTCTTGCTCAGGTCTAAGAAACCATTTTGTCCAGTGGAAGTTGTCCAACAGGATAGTCTTTGAACAGTTACCTCTTCACAGTTACTCACCTATTTGGAGACAGTTATGCATTGTCTGCAACAGCCCTTAACTTTAATTCTCCTGTGGTATGGAAATGCACAATTTAAATACTATTATACTTTGATTAAGGGGCCTCTGGTGGTCTAGTGGTTAGAGTGTCTGACTCTCACCTCTGCGACCCGGGTTCGATTCCCGGCCCCCTGGGCAGGTGGAGCTCGTCAGCCTTGGTAGGCAATCCACCTAAGAGAAGGTCACTCTAAACAAACCTACATCCTGGGGACCTCACTGCCACTGTCCAAGCTTTGCTCGGCCCCGGCAGTTGAACCTCAGGACTAAAGGGTGGGCTCAGTTCAGCGCACGCTGTGTCTCACCTAAAAAATCCACTGCGCAGGCTGGAAGGGTTAATGACCTTTCCCAAAAATCTTCGCTCGCGAAGACTGGCCATTATTACATTATATACTTTGATTCATGTATTCCCTGTCATATTATGGAAGAGTATTTATGATGCTATGATAAGAATGTCTTTTATGAGTATCCATTGCCCTGGCTATGTTTCAGTGTTTAATCACACTACCATGAGCAATATCCTTGAAAGGGTAACAGGATGTGAACACCCTGGTTCGTGAAGAACATATGCAACAAGATTATTAAGTAATTAGTCTCCATAGATCATGTTTTCATGTTGTATTACTATATGTTTCAAGCATTTTGGAGGTATGAGACTACAGTAATTGACTGGCATAGAAGCATGGAATCTATGCCTTTAGTAGCAATTAACTGAATACAATTAATTTCCATGTCTTCTGCCATGTTCTGTGAACCATAATGATTGACAGTAAGTTCTCCAGAATGATAGAATCTTAGAATTATTTAGGCTGGAAAAGACCCTTAAGATCATTGAGTCCAACCATTAAGCCAGCACTGCCATGTTCGCCACTAAACCATGTCCCCAGGTGGCACATCTACATATTTTTTGAACACCTCCAGGGCTGGTGACTCCACTGCTTCCCTGGGCAGCCTGTTCCAATGATTGACAGCCCTTTCCCTGAAGAAATTTTTCCCAATATTCAATTTAAATGTGCCCTCGAGGCCCTTTCCTCTGATCCTATTGCTTGTTACCTGGGAGAAGAGACCAACCCCCCCTACCTGTTTACAACCTCCTTTCAGGTAGTTGTAGAGAGCAATAAGATGCTCCCAAGCCTCCTTTTCTCCTAAACTGCTCCCACCTTCCTCATCTGTTCCTCACACAACCTCCAGGCCCTTCATTGGCTTCACTGCCCTTCTCTGGGCAGATTCCAGCACTTTCATTTCTTTCTTGTAGTGAGGGGCCCCAAACTGGACACAGTATAGAAGGTGTGGCCTCACCAGTGCCGAGTAAAGGGGAACAATCACTGCTCTGGTCCTTCTGGCCACACTGTTCCTGATACAGGCCAGGATGCCATTGACTTCCTTGACCACCTCAGCACACTGCTGGCTCATGTTCAGCTGCTGTCAACAAGCACCCTCAGGTCCTTTTCCACTGGGCTGCTTCTAAGCCACTCTTCTGCCAGCCTGTAGCACTGCCTGGGGTTGTTGTGACTCAAGTTACAGTAATTTCTTCCTTACTTCCTCACTTCATCATTTAAATGTATGTAGCTGAATGATGTTCTTTCAATGCCCTCCAGAGCTTTCTAAGGGAGAAGGGCTCAGAAATAGACTGAGCACCCTCCTTCTGAAATAATCAGTATTTCATAACTTAAAAGACTGACAAGCCTTTTAAACCTTTTCAAAAAATAGACTTGAGTGTCTGTAATAGGAAATAGCATTTAAATTCCATTATTTTAAAATGGTCAAAGTTCAGTTATCATTAGTTATCACAGACCTTCAGTGAACAAGTCCAATCTAGAGATCTATATCAAAGTATCATTTATTATTAAAGCTAATTGTTTGTTTAATTATTCACAGTACTGTCGTGGATTCATTTGTCTGTGGTCTGAGGCTAGAATTTAACTCAAATTCTAGAAAAATTGTACAAAATATTTCTCTAAGTTTATTTGCAGTATATATAATTGAAAAAGTTACTTATTTTTCCCTTAAAGCATTTTGGTTTACCTATCAATAATCTAAATCTCAAATACAAAGAACATAATTCCTGTTTATGGATTGATTCTGAATTTTTAATTTGATGTATTGCCTGATATTAAAAGATAGTTAAGATTACAGTACTTTGCATTATCTTCTATGTTTACTGCTTCTAGAGAATAATATTAAGACAACTTGACAGCCATGGTAAATATAGACTGAAGGGAAAAGTTGATATATATTGAAGATGTGAATCCTGTCCCTCTCCCTCAATCATTTGAGTGTATACTTACGTCTGAGGCTGTATTATCTATTTTCCTTCATCTCTTTTGGTATTGGACACCAAAAGTTGAGAACTTGTCATAGGTTTACTTGTTCTAAAAATCCAAGCAGAAATTTTCCTTTCCCCTGTCCCACTATAAGAGAAGGAGGTTGAACAAGGAGGGGGAAGGGGTGATTGACTATACAAAAGAACTAACTGGCAGATCTGCATTCCAGACTAATGACCCATCCAAAACTGCAGGGAGGGGAGAGGAGTTTTTTTTTTTTCTCCTCCTCTCCTTGCAAACTGGGGACACTTCACTTTTTGCTTTAATGGGGGCAAGGTGTGTTGGAAAACCTTGGAGGCCATTTTGCTTCTGACCTAGTCATCTGGCTGCTCTCCGGCCTTGGCTTGCCTGCGCGCTGCCCTGTCCCCAGCCCGAATCTTCTCAGAATTCATCAGAGAGTTTTGCTCATTGACGAAGAAGGGGGAGTCCTGATCACAGCAAGCTGCAGACAGTGTGAGTTTAGAAGAAGAAAACCGCCTTTCTTTCCCCTGTTCCCCTTCCCTTCCTCAGTGGTGGTGGGGAAAATCTCCATTTTCCGTCTTCTCCTGCGATCCAGGGCCCCACGCCGCGACCACCAGAGCCCAACAGCACCCCCTGCCAACCAACGCTGAGCAACTGCAGGCTCTGCACCTCCAGTGATCCCACAGCGCTCCTGCCAACCGTGATTAGAATTGCGCTAGAGGATGGAGAAGTATTGAACTGTTTCCTTTTTGAAGGGGACTTTTGGGTGCAGGATTATCATTTAGTTGTTTTTGTATTCTGTTGCTGGTTTTGCCAATATACGTATATTCTTTAATAAAGGGTGGTTATTTCTTCCTTTTTCCATACTTCCTTGGTTGGAGCCTCTTAATTTCAGACATACAATTGCTGAGAGAAAGGAGTTTGGTCTACCTCACAACTCATCCTCCTTAGCAAAATACTCCAGTCTCTTTAAACTTAGACAGAACTATACTTCTTTAAAGAGTAGTATCTTAGCCATCACTCAATTAAATCCAGAGCAGTAGGGATGGTAAGAGACCTGGCCATATGTCCACTGTGTTTTCACACATGATCAGCTTAAGTCACCAGTGTTTGAAGGGATTTTTGGAACAGACCAGGAATGACAAATATTTCTACTGTTCATATAGGCCATTTATCCCAGTTTTATCCTTACTCACAGAAAAACTTGTCAAAGCTTGTGTGTGTTCATGGACCATGTCTGTTCACTTTTCTCTTTTTACGTATCCTGTTTTCTAGACCTGTGAATATCCTCATGGTCATTAACTGAGTTTGTTTTGGAGGGTTCCCATCTTTGTGGACATGTGATACGTAAGGATGAGCACTGAAGAGAGCAGGATTACTTCATATCTTGCACTTTTTTTGAGTTTCAAAGTGCTAGCTAGCTTCTCTTAACTTGAAATGGGTTTATCTTTTAATAAGTAACCTGTGCTTACCAATATTAAAAAAGGGATTGAGCAGTGCAATACCTAGGATACATTCTTACAGTATTCACTCTGTATGTAATGGTGTTCAGTCAAGCCTGTGTAAGGAAGATATGCAGGACCACAGCAGTCCAAAGCATGCTTTCATTGTATATCCTTCTAGCTTTTCCTCAGTTTACCGGCTTCCTGAACTGAAGTCATACCGGAACACTACTGGGTGCTGAATTTTACTCAACAATCTTGCCTAAAAAGTTTTTGGCTATTTTAGACTTTCAACATATGCTGCATGTGTCACTGCACTTCTTCGGTCTGGAAAAAAATTAATTTTTCCCTTTTTTTCCAACTTCTGCTTGCTAATTCACATTTATTTGACACTTCATGTCTCATTAGAATTAGATAATATTAATTTCTATTTACCTTTCTAGATAGTTCATGATTTTACAGAATTTTATGTCACTTTTGTTCTCACTCTCAAACTGAACAGTTCCACTTTATAATCTTCTAATACAAAAGTGTTTTCCACTAATTTGTTGCCTCCCTCTCTATTTCTAGTCTCAGGCTTTTGTGGTGCTAGTTAAGGACACCAGACCTCCATTCAGTATTCAAGCTGGGAGCGTGGGGCTTGTATACGTAATTACTTGCTGAAGTTTTCTCTTTTTGTTTTAATTCTTCCTAGTATTCTGTGTTGTCCTTTGGATAGACATCAAACTGAGTAACATCCATGACAGCTTTGGTTGTGTGAGTTTTTTTTAGTTGTTTGGGTGTTTTTGGTTTTTTGTTTTTTGTTTTTTTTTTTTTTTTTTTCCTTTTCTTAACTGGAACGTTTGAAGATGGATCTACAGTGTGGTCCCTAAATGGTAATAACAAAATTAGAGTACATTATTGCCTGTTGATAGCCAAAACAGGTCTTGGTTAGGTGCCTTACTTTGGCACTTGAATTTCACTTGCCATTTTATTGCCCAGTTGCTCAGTACTGTGAGAGTTTTCTGTAGCTCCTCATAGTTTAGTTTTTTGGGAATTACTTGGAGTTACTGAAATGCTTTTCATTCATATTCCTTCTGTTATTAAGCACATATTAATGTGAAAGTTGATCTTTCCTCCTATTTCAAGATAATCACGTTTTTCAGAGCTTTTCATCTGGAACCTTGCTGGTTTTGTGACTGCTGTCCTGCTTCCTGATCAAAGGCTTTTTGTAAACCCATGAGATCATCTTTTATTTGCATGCTAGCTAATTCCTTCAAAGAGTTTTTAATATTTTTGTCTGTTATCGGTTCTCTTGCTAAATCTATGTTGGCCCTTCTCCTCTATATCATGGATATTCATTTATCTAGTGATGCTATTCTTTACTGTAATTTCCACAAATGAAGCCGATTTAAATGATAGATTGTACAAATGGAATATTGCATGATGGTTATGATAATACTTTAGCAATTTTACATAAGAAGTCCTTCAAATCTCGTAGGTGAACACCATCTGACCTTAACAATTTGTTACTATTTTTTTATCAATCTGTCCTACAGCTATTCTACTGACACATTAGTTTAAGACAGTTTCTCATTCTACAAGAAAGACAGACTTGTAGTGGGGTCATTCAAACATCTTCTTGTGCAAACAAGTCTTGTAGCCCTTTTGCAAGCTTTACAAAGTCTTTTTTAAGTTTCTCATTCACTTGTATTTGAGGGAAAGCAACTATCACTGCTGTGCCATTAGCAAAAGGTTCTACAAATTATTTACTAATAAATATTATTATTTTACATTTAACTTGCCAAAATTATGTGGTGTATTATTTGCACGTGACTTCCATGACTATTAGCTGTCTTCTGTTGTCTTATTGAACAGACGAAGAAGGTGATTACTTTGGGGGGTTTTTTTGGTACTTCTGTTGGGGTGTTTTTTGTTTGGAATTTGGTTTGTTTGGTTGGGGTTTTATCCCTCCTTCCAGATCCTTGTCTTTGATACTTCCTTTTGTTATGGAACACGAGCACAAGAACTGGCCCTACCCTAGAGCTTCTGGGCAGATCACCTAGACATGTAGAGATGTGCCACCTCTGCACCTAGCAGGTACACCATGATTTGAGCTTCACTGGCATCACTGACTCATCTTCTCTTGCCTGGGATTTGCCTGCTAGTTTCAAGCATCATGTATAGTATAGTAAGCCAGAAAATGTGTGAGCTCCTGCTGGGGCTTGTATTTATATTTGCTTTCACCAGTAGATTTTGAAGTTTTCTCTGCTTTTCATGTGTTTGTTCATGCCCTCTCTTCTGTTTCTCTTCTAGCAGAGTGCAGCCCTCCTCTTCTGATCTAGTCTGTGGCTCTGTGGTTTTGTTTGGGTTTTTGCTCAGAGTTAGAGGTGAAGGCCCAATTAGTAGATGCACAACTTCATCTGCTCACTTGAAAAAGTCTTGGTATATGAAGCTTTTTGCTTCTGAATGCTAACAAAAACTAAGGTGCTATTGCCTAAGTTTTTTTGGTTTTGTTTGGGTTTTTTTTCTTTTCTTTTTGTTTTGTTTTATTTTGGTTGGTTGGTTGTTTTTTTTTTTTTTTTTTTTTTAAAGTTCCATGTTCTGGATAGTTGTTTTGTTGCTTTACCAGAGCTTTGAGGAAGAAAGAAAGAATTCAGTTTCTTTAAAGATTTAGATGAGTCAGTAGAAATTAGAAGAGTACGTTGCCTTGGAGGTTACAGCTCTCATGTCATTGCCAAAAAAATAAAAAGGAGGTCTTATCTAAGGGGGATGTGTACATGTGTTGTCAGATGCTTCAGGAATATTGGACAATGCTTGGAAAGGTAAGGAGTGAAAACATAACAGGATTAATACGCATGAAATTATGACTAGGATATTGTTCTTCACATTGCAAATTACATTAAATATTCAAGTACGATTCCTTTGTGACATGATGGACACTTACCTGAGTGTGTTTTCTTTTTTGCTTACAGTATTAACATTTAATCTCCTGACACTTTTCTTTTATGAAAACCTGGCTCTTCTTTTGAAACATCCATCAGCTTTTCAGATGTTTTTAAAGTATCTTACTCTAATTAGAGAAGGGAGGCAGGACCATGTGAAATCAGAAAGATGTGTCTGCTATTGACTTTTGAGAAAGCACAGGATCACTGTTGAGAAAAGACAATGCAGAAAGAATTGTGTCTTGCAGAATGTACCACCTAAGGAGTCTTTCTGATGTGCCTTTTGCAACTGGACGTGCCTATCTCATATTGACCTTTTTAACCACCAGCGTGCTTGTAACAAATGTGGGTAGAGCCCTCCCCAAATCTTCGTTAACGAAGCCTAGCCATGATGACTATTGACTTTTAATGCTTCTTAAAAAAAAAACAAACCCCATCCAAAACCATTTAAACCCAACCCCACCCAAAACCTTATTTAAAAATATATCTTTATGGACACTCTTTATGGAGTATATTCTCAGTTGATGCAGATTGTTAGAACCCTATTAAAGCCCAAAGACTTCCTTCAGTTTATGCAAGCTAAGGCTTTGTATGTATAAATCTTGAACTTGAATCTTGTGGGGAAGTGTTTAATTTATTTGTTATCGTCTGAGCATGGTTTGGGCAGCAAACTGTCGCAGACTGTACTAAGGGCAGCAGGACTATGGAGGGTTCTTGTGGAATTACTGAGAACTGCTGAAGGACTGTTGCAGAGAAGTACTGTTGAAGCCAGGTTGGAGCCAGGACACCTGCCTGAGGTGCTTGTGGAATTCAGTTGCCAATTCTTAGGAGGTCTTTGAGCATGGATGAACTGATCCCTTTTACTCAATGCAAATTTTCAAAGATGAGAAAGGTGTGGTTCAGTCAGCAGAGCTGCTGTCTGGCTATTTTGAAACCTGTGCCTCTCATAACTATTCAGTTTGCTTTGTGGCATATAGAAATCAATTGTCTTTTTATTATCTGGCTGAATGTTTCACTATAGAGTTATACTTTTATTAGTGACACTGTCATTAATGAAAGTGCCATGTTGTTAGTGTTTAGTGGTGCTGTTTGGTGAAGATCATAGTGGAATTCAAACAGTTTATTGACTGGAGAAAGATGTGTGTTTAGAATATTATTCATTTGGAGAATATTTTTATATCTAGTAAAGGGCTTAATTAAGAGATTCTGCAGTCCTTCAAGACATTCAGATGCTCAGATTTTAGTTAAAAAATAAATAATAAAAAACCCCATCAAAGACAATTGGGAGTATGTAGTAAAAAAATGTGAATATATCCTGTTTTATTGTTCAGTTGCTATTAAACACACTGTGGAAGTAAAGTTTAGTAGTACATACTGTCTTGTGAGCCAATTAACATGTATTTTATGTGTCATTACTTTTTTCATCCTATAAAGCTATGGGTATTTTTTTCTTTAATTTATCAGGAGAGTCTTAGTAAAAAATAAAAATGTAACTTTAGCTGAGAGGATAAATGTGCTTTGGTTCTGAACTGAAACATGACCATAAAAACCGCACCTTTCTAGCCAGGAGGTCTGATCTCTGTATTTTTAGTCTGTTTCGTTCATTAATTTTAATTACTAAAAGGTCATCTTTCACTGATTTTTATCCCAGTAGGTTAGTAAACTGTCATGTAGCAAAAAAATAGATTTTATTTTGCTTTATACTTTATCACTGAAGTTGATTGGTAATCCTCAACTGCAGGGCCAAATTATTTGAGTTGGGTCAGTCAAATTCCATAGTATAAATTATTTTAAATGTTAAATAACAGCATTGGAATAGCTGCAGATTTTTTTTTTCCTCAGTAAAAGTTTATCAATAGCCATACCTGGGCAGAAAAGAAATTAGCTTGTCCTTCAAAAGCCACTAGGCTGAGTTTTCCAGCTGCTGGGTCTGCACTTCTACAAAGAAATTGTTTATAAATTAAGGCAATTCAGTAAAAATAATTGAGGTATTCCCACAAGCATCTTCAAGAATGAAAACTAAGGAGAGATGAGACCAATTCTTGGGACTTGAGTGGGCTTTGGACCATGCTTATGCATATATTCTTTGCTAGTTGTTGACGTCATAAATAAATTTGCCTTGTAGCTGTTGCTTTCATGGGGTTTTCTAGGGGGTGGGAATATGGGAAGGGTTGACATATTCTTAATTAGTCTTAAGATTAGATAAATAGTTTCTACTGTCTACTGCTGTTTTGACCAGAAACGAGAAACTACTATAAATTAAAATGTATACTTGTGTTTTTCATTTATTTTTAATTTAGGCTTTCAAAGCTTTGATTTTTTTTTTTCTAATTTCCTGCTTCTGTTGACCTATTTTGCTAATATGCTTACCATCCTGTTTGTGCATTAAAATGACTACCAACTAAGTTTATGTTTATTTTATGTTTATTTAAAGTCTTAGGGAAAGAAACCATTCTGTTTGTTCACAATGCCCACAAAGGACTCTTCAGACATGGTTAAAGCAATGTGTGTTATGGAAGAATTTATACATGCAGGTGAATTAAATGAATTGCATTTGGACTACACTGTTATAACTACAGTCTTCTTAGTCTGTATGAAGAGGTGTGGGTAGAACTTAAAAGTACCTGTGAGTTTGCTGCCTTAACACGGATGTATTACTGTGGGAGCAAAAAATGTTCCTAAGGATGTTCCTGTCTCTTGGAGGTTTGGAGTGTTATCCTGAGGTTCATGTTGGCCAACACTTGAAAATTAATAAGTGTCTTCGCTTCCCACTCACTATTCACTAAATACAAACTGGTTTTCCTTCCAGTATGAGAGGTTCTGAGAAGTGAGAGTGAAGGGGTGCAAAGGGAATCCCACATCTTCTTTGATCAGAGACATTACTTCTGTTACCTAATTTGAAACATTCAAAGGCCTTCTGAAACGGAGAACTGGGAAATACCTAATCTATTCCTTATTAGTATATGGATTATGGTAAAAAGGGCAGACCTTGAATTTGATAATTTGATATTTCTGTTCTGTATCTGCATACAAATTTACAGAAAGATCTTATTGATTCCTTCTGTGGTATTCTTTTGCTGGATAGGGAACCTCTAACATGGAGAAATGAAGTTGTTGCTTGGTGTGACATTCATTTGTTGGCCTTCAGAAGGGAAAGTTTCGTAAGGTAGTGTGTGAACATGTACGTAGTTAACCAGCATGATCAGATCAATTCATTTCAAGTAGTATGTGCATGTGATAATGTAATTCGTACAACTATACAAAATAGAATAATTGGTCAATTAATAATTTTTTTGCCATGATAAAGCCTGATTCAGATATAAAACTAATGTCTAAATGTAAGTATGCGGAGCAAGAAATTACTCCTTTGATGCACAGAGATTCTTTGCTACGTCATTGCTTAACGGCTGAATGTTGGAAAAAAGGCTTCAATGGCAGAGTGAAGCATTGGGGAATAATTAGGGACAACATGTGCTCTCAGTTATTTCCATTGGCTACAAAAACTGAAACAAATTGTATAGAATTGCAGGGGTGTGATCAATAGCCCAAAATACTCTTTTGTGTTCTCTTTAACTTGCAGAGATCTATTTCAGGTCTTTCAGCCTTATCGGGCTCTACCGTAGCTGCCAATGTGGGTTTTTTGGAAACTGCATTAATCCTAGGCTGGCTCTTCTGCTCTTGAAAGGTGAGCGGTACTGATGCTCAGAGGCAGAGGTGGCCCCAGTATGGCTGCAGCGGGGAGGTTCCTGTGTCTGCTTGTGGGTACCTCATCCTCGAGTTAAAATGGGAGCCAGAAAAAGTGCTAGATAAATTAAACTCAGCTTCTTTCAACAGCTTGCATAGAAGTGGGTAGGAAGAAATAATTGAGGATTCAGAGGGTGGGCTTCTGAAGGGTACTATAATGTGACAGGTAATTGATAAACTTGGTTCGGTAGCTCTGTTTTATTTTAACAAATGAAAGCAAATACTTTTGTTGTCTAGAATGAAGTGATAGCCTGCTTAGTTTCCGGTAAAACAACAGCAGTTATCTAAAGCATCTTTTCTAGTGTAAAGAAAGTTTGTTAATATAGGAATATAATTTCTATTTTAATACCAAAATTAGGTTGCTTAGTTATTAAAAGGACAGTTTCACCAAGTCTTGACGACAGCTACCTTGTGTTTGTGAATGCACATAGAGGAACTCCATGCTGAGATTAAATATTCAGATTGGCTTCAACTGATTTACTTAACTTGCTAATTTATGCAGCAGCTGTGGTCCTATAGCAATCAGCAAAGGAACTCAGTAGGAACCTGCCTTTGTTTGGACTATATAAGGAAGATGTGGTGGACCGGATTCATTCCTGCTCTTAAACTACATATAGAGCTACTCTGTATCATGCAGCTGCAGGAATTGTTCCTATTCATCAAGCTTGATATATCTAGACATCTGGGGAATAGTTCTGATAAAACTCCCTAAGAATGCCAATGTGTTGTTTTGTTACAGAAATCTAATGCAGTCTGTAAGGCATAGCCTGACTGGGTACAGCAAATGCTGTGGCCAATGGAGTCATGCAAAATGTAATGCAGATGGAAATAGAAGCCTCTGGTAGCTGATTTGTAAGTAAGGAAAGGAGCTGAGTTAGACGAAAGCAAGTGCAGTTTGGCTAGAACGAGATGACAGGAACAGTGATTCCTGCAGGTGGGAGCTGCAGGATGGAGACAGGGAGAGTCTGGTCAGGAGCACCAGAGGGACTTGGATGTTGCTTCCTGTAGCTTTCCTTGTCCAGAGCTCTCTCAGGAACTAGGGATTCAGTCTTTAAAGTCAGAGAAATGGAAATCATGCCGTTTTGTTTCTACTTCTTGTGCTCTACCTATTACTTTTACCTGCACACAGTTCCTGTAATTTGCCTCTAATCTTTTTGCATTTTGATTTTTAGTATGGAGGAGGTGAAGAAGTCCCCGAATGTTTCAGGTAGAGATTTCGAAATACTAGATTTGAAACTGTGTGTCTGTTTATTACAGACTTGAAATTATAAGGTGGAGCTGCATGTTCTTTTCCAGTTCTATGAATGGCTGCTGGGAAACCAACCCAAAAAAGTAAAATGTGACCAATGAATCATGGCATCCCTTTAAATGTTCAGTTCTACGTTCATCCGAATTTATTCACCACATTTAATCTTTATTTGTATATAGTTTTGACCATCTTAATAGTATTTTTCAGTGAATGAAAATTTATGTGGAAGCATTCTATCTATATAAGTGACTTTAGAGATCCTAAAAAATTAGGATGATAGATGGTTCTGTGGAAATAAATGCTCAATGGTTATTATCTGGCAAATGCCCCAGATACTTCTAAGTTCTCTACAGGCAGTTTGACAGACTACTTGGTTTTCCCACCGTAATTCTGTACTACTGATTTCTGCATAATTCATCATTAGCCTTTTTAATCTGTTTTGATATGTCTTAACTGTAATAGCAAGGCAATAAAAGCAAGACTTGAACCATGAGCATTTGGTTTCACTTGTCCGACATTTTCTTTTTTTTTCTTTTTTTTTTTTTTTTTTTTTTTTTTAAATTTATTTTATTTTAGAAGAGATATGTAGAATGGGGAGGGTTTAAAAATAAATTCCTTCTTTATGGGTAGGACCTGGATTCTACATTTGCTCAGTAGTTGCACTATTTCAGAGACAGTGTAATCCTTAGAGTTTTATAAGCAGGTTTGATACACTTGGTCAAATGCTAGTAAGGTGATTTGGATCTGCTTCCAGGTCTTATCTTTTCATCCACAAGGCTGATGCACTGTGAAGTGCACAAATTCCCTCTCCTCAGTCTGCTTGCTGCTCTGCCTGGAACTGGCCCCAGTATGGAACACTGGTTTCCACTTAGTCTTTTCATAAGGATGAAAATTAATGCCACTCAGTTAAGGTTTAAGGTGATTTCTTTTTGTTTCTGTCATTTTGTAGGTGACTTGAATTGACAGAGGAAATGGTGTATGTTCTTTTCAGATGTGCTCTATGTGATATTTGGTGCATATGGTTGGGGGGAAAGGATTAATATCTATGTATCATAAAGATCACAAGATACCAGTTTTTTTCCCTCCTGTTCACAAACTCAAGTTGTACCTTCTGCAAATCCACAGTAGCTGCACCTGATTTTTAAAGGTTAGCACAACCTTTAGAACTACAGTAGAAGACCTGGAGCTTCATTTCCTTGTGGCTTGTTTGTGCCCTGGAGCTACTGGCTAAGCAGGGAGGCACATCTGGAGTAGTCTGGTATCCCCCTGTATTTCCAGTTACAGTGCCAGCAGCATACTGGACAGTGCCAGCAGCATACTGGAGGGCTCCTGTCACCCAGTTCTGTCTTGTCCCCTTGCCTTTCTGCTCCTCCCCCACCCCCTTAACAGGTCTAGTTCTTGGCTGTTAATATTTCTTTAAGAGAAAATAAGGTTTCATGTTTAATTCAAATGAAGTATTGTATTCTAGAATCACTGTGCAATTTTATCCCTTCCTATGAAATATCTCTGTTGGAGGCATAAATTTCTGTAAACATTAAATTTTACAGTACTGTCCTTAGTCCAGATCTGCTATAAATAGTATTTCCATGCTGAGTCAATAAAAGCGTTTGTGTTAGGTTTGCTATTTTCATTCTTTGTCGTAGCTTTTTTTTTTTTCTCTGAACATTGAAATAATTTTTTCAGCAGCGGAGTATTGATGTTCCACAGGTAAAGGAAATACTGGTAAAAATGGATCCTTGATTAATATGCAGCATAATTTATATGCAACATAAATTTTCAAAAATTTTTATAAGCCTGTCAAATAGGTAATTATTAAAATTGAACATGTGAATAATCTATAAAATAAAAATAACCTGCATTCCTTTAAAGGTGGTAGATATTGCTTTTATTTAGCAGTTAATGTGTCAGCAAACCTTCTAATGCACATTGTTAGGATCAGTAGTAAATCTGGTTATTGCATGTGTGATAAGCACTGGTATTTGGACTGACATGAAGAGCTCCTCGGAGACAGCACCCTGGGTGCTCCTCATTTCATGTCTCTATCTCATGTGTGAGGGGAAATGTTAAGAGAGTATCAAAGCAACTGTGGAGTTGTGGCTGGGTTTTATTTGTATGTCCACCTGCCTAGTCAAACCAGAAGCAGAAGCCATCTTTACATTCAGTTTTGTTTCATCCTGGCAAAAGCCCTGGATGAGAATAATACTAAATATACATGGGAATGTGCTTAAAACAAGAATATTTCAGCTGTCAGGCTTTAATATTGGGTAAACTATATTTTACGTAAGTCTTATGACTATGGATGCAGGTGCATGACTTAATGTAGAATTATGGCTGACAATTTAAAGACTAGAAGAAAAAAAGAAGTCAAGAAATTCAAAGTGATGGTTACCAAAGCAACTGTGATTCTCCCCCACTTGTACTCTAGCTGTGCTATATGCTTCTCAATACCTACTGCTAAGCTCTGATGTGTTAATACATGCATTGCAGCGTAGCTGAGTTATTGAGGGAACCGAAATTGTGGTGGATTTTAGGTGCAAAATGTGTACAGGTCTCCTAGCTCATCAGTCAGACAAAAGCACAGGGTAGAAGGAGAAGAGCAGACTTTCACATAGCAGAATATGATTATTTTCTTATTCCTGGTAGAGGAAATAGGTTAAAAAATTAGATTAAAACATGTAAGTTAAAAATTGTAGTTATGGAAAATGGAAAATGCTAAAAAGAAAATGAGCTAGCAGGAAGAGTAACAACCTTCCCACCAGCACCGAGCTTGCCAAAGCATGGCACTGGGAGGCAGAAAAGATGTTGCCTGAGCTCTCCTGCTAGGCAGAAGCACCATTCCTGACCAATATCTCCTACTATGTGGTGCAGTGAGAGCTCCCCCTCCTGTTGTTAGCCTTACCTGACTTCCAGATAGCATCAACGTTTATTAGCATTTCAAGAATATTTTAAAAATCTGAGAGGAGCTATGATGCCTGTGGCTAACACTTCTGGGTAGCTGAGAAAAGCCTTTTAGCTAAGACAGAGAGTGGCCCTATGGCCCTTTGGGCGCTTGGATCACCAAGACAGGTGCTTGAGCTGAATAAATGTAAGACTCGGTGACATTTGATGGAGCAGTTTATGGTTAGCTTTTGTACAAAACTACAGTACCTGTGTCCAAAAGGAAAGTTCTTCATGTTTTATAATCAGAGCCTTTACTTTTTCAGACTTGTTGCATTTTCGAGCTTTCCCCAGTCAACAATGACCCAGTACAGTAAACAACTACTTGTATGCTAAGCCCTGACAGCAAGACCTAATAAACAGCTGTGTGGAAAGGAATTCTTTGATGGTGGGAAGCAAACGAGGAAGTTTGCAAGACAAGTTATTATGCCTGCCTCCTTGTATCTCAAACCTTTCAGTGGCAACTGTATTCAGGCAGTTGCATTCCTGTTGTATTACTCAGAAAATATGACTGAGGTTTATTCTAGCTTCATGGCTTTTATGCCAGATAAAATCCCTGATAAAGTGAGAGGGTTACCGATAAGTTGATACCTTATCTATTGTAAAGCAGCTTTACAAATTGAACTGTCAGAATTGTTTGAGCTTAGATAAGATCAGTCATGTGTGTCATGTAGTCATTGTGGTTTGGGTCCAGACATTAAAACTGGATTTTCTATCCTGTCACTTCAAAGTTTGGGAACAGTCACGACAAAAAAATAGGCAACTTAAACTCTCAGGCTGAGCCAGTGTTCTTCACACCTTTATAACTCCATTTTTTGATGGCTAAGAAGTCAGATAGTCTTAATCTAGTGTTTGGTGCATCCTTCATGAAGATGATAGGTTTTATTAACTGTTGAAATTATTCTTTCAGGTAATAATCCATAATATTATAATCCATAATCCATAATATTATATCTGTAAAATAATTTATATTATATCTATAAAATAATTTATATACTCTAATTTGTAGACTTCACCTGTAGAAATGTAATTTTATAGAGAAGTACCAGTTAAACACACAGCCATGCAGCCAGTTTTTATCTGGATTTGGGGTTCCTCAACAGAAATCAGAAAAAGCCATATTGAAGTCATGGATGCTACATAAGATCTAAAATGTGCATGACTCCTTTGAGTTATTACTGGACACAGATATCTGATAAACGCTGTTTGCCTTTTTTGCCATGATAAGTAGATTGCTATAGTTTGAGAAAGGTAACAAGCCTTGTAGCTGTGTTGGTAAGGTAGGAAGCGGTTCATTGTCAGTACCTAAGTGAATTTGCTAAATGAGTCTTCATTCAAGTGACATAATCACCTTAATGCTTCTAAAATCAGCCTGGGATATATTCTTCAGAGCTGTGCCTCATGCAAAGTGGATCACCTACTGCTATCCACATAACAGTTGTTTACTGCTGTGTGACAGATTTCCCTCCTCTTGATTTATTTTTGGCCACAGCCTTGTTCTGTTTCTCCTTGAACAGTGCAATAGAATTAATTCCATAAATATGTTCATACTTTTGTGTAGCATATCTAGATATGCTACAGGTATTTTTTTCCTAGTGGATGTGTAAGTTCCCACTAGGGTTTTTTGTGTGACTTTTGAATGAAGCCGCCATAATCTGTTATTAATCTAAATGTCAAATTAAGAATGCGTCTAGGGGAGTCAAGGATCCTATCCTAGCTAATTATTCACTAGGGGGTCTACATTCTATGTTAATGAGGTAAAACACACAAAAGACAAAATAGCTGAACATCAAAGCTGCTGTAAGTGAATATGCAAGCGACTTAAAACTAAAAATGTCATGTACAGCACTTTCTCAACGTGTGTGGATAAAAAGGATGGTACTTAGATGGCTTACAGCAGTAATAAAATATGAATTCACATCCCTAAATGTCAGTGCAGTAAGGAAAGACTTCAGCTATCCACAAATCAGTGGATAGCACATACCTATGACAGCACGGCCATAAAACTGATGGAGCTATGCAAATGTGCAAGTGCAATGTAGTATTATCAATTTACAGAGCGGATAGCTCAGTCTTTTGAAATGGTATGAAATTTAGACAACTTTGATATACATTAGGGAAACCTGCAACAAAACTGCTACTAGAATCCTCATTTTCATTTTAGTATTTGGGTTGGCAGTTTTTTTGGTTAACCACCATAACGAGGACTGTGCATCTTTCTTCTGCCTAAACTGGTACATTGAATGCTGCTGTCTGTTCAGCAGATTGACTTTACTCTGGTCCTGCATGTGTGTCTGCCACCTTGCAGTCACATTGATCTGATGTGTTAGGTAAGGGCAGCAGTTACCCAGTGGCCCTGAGCAAGGTCTGCCAAAAGCAGCATCCTGGGAGCTGTGCTGGCAACCTGAATGTTTGAGTAAGATCCTTGTTTTTATACAATTTGAAAGCTTTAAGTTGGTCTTGATTTGGTTAAGAGGGAGAGTATCTAGCTTGTCTCTGACAGAGTTGGTAAGGATGACCGTACTTTTTGTGATGGGGAACAAGAGCAGGCAGCTATTGAGGTATTTTTGTGAAATCATTGGAAAGGATATGGGAGCATTTATGTTTCTCTGGTGTTTTATTTGATCTGTAGACCATTATAGGCTAAGTGTTTAGTAACCACTGAGCAATTCTCTGTTTATTGCAATGATATTGATAAGATCGTGAATTTCTCTGTTGCAAAGGATTTTACACCATAGAAAAGGTCCCTCCAGAATGGCTGACATCTTCTATAAATCTAAAGAAATAATAAAAATAGAAAATGTGTGTTGTGCCCAGAATACACAGACGGTAACAATTCACCTGGGAAATACCTTCTGACTGATTCACTGATTGGAAAATGGCTGATGGGATCAGAGAATAGCCAGGGAACAGTGGTGTAGAAAAGGAGGATTTTTCCTTCTTTGAACTTTTAAATATTTGCCCTTTAGGGCCAGTTAGAAGGTTTATCATGTTTGTTTTGTAAAAAAAAATGGAATAGATAAATAATGTGTTTTTTTGTTTTGTTATGAAAATTCCCTTTCCTATCATATCAGTAGGTTTTTATAGTAAAGCATATTAAATTTTATGTGTGTATGTGTGTGTGTATATATATATACACACATATGTTTACATTATACACTGTAGTGTTATGAGGCAGTGGAATTTTACTGGAGACTCTAGTGTTGTTTGTGTTTAAGTAAAGCAAAGTAAAAGACAGCCTGGCCCTGGAAATAAGGACTTTGCTTAGTGGAAGATATTACACAAAAGAACGAAAAAAAAAATCCTGTTGTTTTCTACTGAGACAGCTGCCTGTGAAGGATAAAGGAAGCCAAAATATCACCAGCATCCTAGCCCTTCTAACATATTTTTGAAACCCTCCCAGCATAGTCTGGCATCGTAGGTAAGTACCTGTAGCAAGACTGACATCTAGATCAATAGACATATCAAGAATGCTGCAGGAATATAGTTGCTTTGAAAAGTTTAATTCCAATCAGTAGAGTGAGTGCTAGAAATGAAAATTTGAAGGACCTGGTAGTCCTGTATAGA
Organism: Pipra filicauda; assembly: GCF_003945595.2. Classification (NCBI taxonomy): domain Eukaryota; kingdom Metazoa; phylum Chordata; class Aves; order Passeriformes; family Pipridae; genus Pipra; species Pipra filicauda. The sequence goes on along the minus strand of NW_024104643.1, from coordinate 2,363,095 downwards.
ATCACGTTCACGGTGCTCCAGTTTGGCTGGGACATCTCACACATGTGAATGAATATTTATTTTTGCAATTCTGCACTTTGAATCCTAACCTCTTTCCGTGGTGGGCATGGGCCAGTTGTGAATTTTTGTGATGGTTTCCACTTATCTCACCATATATTTTTTCTCACTTTGTCCTTTCTTTTGTCTTTCAGTGCTTGGTGTTCTGACATTATTTATCTTTTTTTTCCTCTCCATTTCCTCTTCATTGTTTCTGTGTTGCATTCTCCTTTCACAGTCTCCAGTGATTTTTAATCCTTTTTTTTCCCTTCGACCCCTTCTTAATTGCTTCTTTGTTTTCTCATAGCTTATAAAATGTCCTTTTTATTCCTCCTCTTTCCTGCCTTCTCCTTGCCAAGATGTTCACCTCTTCTCCCTAGATCCAATATTCCCTGTTCTCTTTACGTGAACTTTTTAATTTTGCATTTCTTCCCTGCGGTTACAATGTACAAATATGCTTCCACATGCATCTAAGAGACGAAAAAATTCAATTCTCTCAGTGCTGATTATGAACCCTCAGGCACCAATCCCTTCTCTCCTTCTAGTGGCAGGTGCTTTGTGCGTGCACATAAAGTTGCACTGAGCAACAAGAGTGGTTAATAATATTCCTGTGCACATTCTGATTCAAACCATAAATCATACATATATAGAGGATTGGAGGGTTGAGGGGGTATAATATTAGGACCTTCTTTTACACCTATTTGAAATAGCATCTAAGCTTTCTGGCCTTCTCTGATAATATGTTCTTGAATAAACCAAATCAAAGAAAAACGGTTAGAAGGGGAAGTCATGTTGGATAGATATTACACAAAGGAATGAAAAAAAAATTCCATTGTTTTCTACTGAGACAGTACTGGATCCATGATTAGTTTCAGGAGTGTTTTTTCTAGCCATGTGAGCTACTTGGAATGAGCCAGGCTTTCAGATTTTCCACATGCATATAATCTACTTTGCACAATTGTGACTTTGAGTTGCACTTAGCTACCATGTCTTCTCAATGATTGATTTATTGTCCTTGCAATTCAATGAATGTTGAAGGAGACATAACTTTTTTTTCTTTTTCATATGATCATATTTTAGTCTGTCTATTTACATGGTCTAAATCTCTGTTCATTTGGCATTATCTTTTGCAAGGATCTGAGAATCATGTGAGACTCAAAGCTAGGCTGTTGAACCAAAATTTTATTCTGAAATTTTAGGCACTAATACCTGTGCAATTAATTGCCCCCAAATGGTAAGCAGATCAGAAGCACAAATATCTTCAAGGGGTTTTAGACATACTAACAGATGCTTACAGTAGATATTGATATGCTGATTCAAAGGTAACTCTAGATTCAGAGGTCTCACAAAGCCGAAGGCTGCTTGAAGCTGGAAGGGCACATTGGTTCGCCTTATACTTGCAGTGATTTTTATTCCATGAACATCTGGTACTGGATTTTGCCTCTAAAATAATGCATACCGTGAACTTTTCTTCAATCATTGTGCGTGATATGTCTGATGATAAGCACATATTGAGAAACTAGTCTTTATAGACTGGAAGATGGTATAGGAGCTTTCACTTCCGTAGCTGTTCTTTCCTGAATGTCTATGAGAATGGCTAAAACCCTTCACAGATCCTGGGATTTAGGAAAAAACGTAGGGTTGGCATTACTGGGTAAGGTGTGGTGAGTCTGACTTTTGAGAATTCTGAACATTTATCTGGTGGGTTTTCTAAAAACACAGTTTTTCCTGCTCCATGGCAGTGATGAATAACACGAGTTAGAGGTCATACAGGACATGGTCTTATGTGCCTCAGCCTGCCTTTTAAGCTGACAGAAAACAGCATGTGCTCTGTAAGCATTGTATTGCCTGATGTTGATCATGCTTGTTTTCTAGTGCCTCTGAAGAAAGGTGAGGGTCCTCAGACTCTCTTGAGTGGTAAATTTCTTCCTATTAGCCTCAATGTGCTAAACTGCAGCTCTTCAACCTTGCTTAGAAGCAAGAAATGTGAACTAGTTTGTAGGATGGGAGCCATCAAAATTGCTGCCCTGGCTCCTCAACAATCCCATTTGAGTCCCATTACAGAGCTCTTGAGCACAGGGGTTGAGGTGAGGCAACTTCTCCCACAGTATACTGGTCCAGGGATGCGATGTAGCCCATAAGCAGATCTGTCAGTTGATGCTGTGAAGCATGAAATAGCATTTGCTTTCTGTGCTACAGGTATCAGATGGTGTGCCCTTCTTATTGCTCCAGAGGTATGATAAACAACTGTATTTCATAAACTGGCGTTTCCAAAGAGTTCACGCTTGTTGAACTGAAGCCAATTAACACAAAGTTTAACTAGCAATGACATATAAAACTCATAACTAATTAATTCTAATAGAAAACCCATCTTAAGAATGATTTGGTGCCTGGAGCATTAATATATCACATGCTTTAGTTTCATTTTCTGCAGCCCTGCTTACCCTAGAGAATATAAAATTTTGACCTTTATTTAAAATGAGACTACTTACAGGTGATCATTAGTTGAACACAGGTTATATAAGGGATATGGTTAGAAACCCATCGCTTCAGTATGATGGGAAGAACCGAGGGTCTGTAATAGTTGAAAGATGCCCCCATAACAAAATAAGGAGAAAAAGGAATGAAATTTTATTTCAGTTGGCTGATTTTAATTGAAGCATATTTTAGTAGGATAAGAAGAAATAGAAGATTGTGTCAAATTATGGACAAGAAATTATTGCAATGAACTTACTTTTCCAAACACAAAGTCTTGGACCAAATCCGTAGTACTGAGCAAACTTTCAAATCCTGTTTTTGGGATTCCATCACTACAGTTTGAGTGACACTCAGTACTTGGCTTTTTAAAAAAAATTCTTTTAAATTTAAAGCTACTCCCTTGGTTTTGCTTAGGGAATGAGTCCATTCAGCAGCAATCAATCTTATCTTTTTCTGGAAAAAATAATTATCAGTTGTCAAATACAGATAACATATTGCAACTTGAGCATCTCATATATACGCTGTTTATGCTTGGGTTTGGAGAAGGACTACTTTTGTTTCTCACAGAAATCCTGTAACAATAAAATGTGATGATCTATTCACAAAGAATAATTTATTTACATAGATTGACCCCTTGCAGTTGTTTCTTTGCTAATTTTCTGTCAGCTTTATTCATGTTCCTCCTACAGTGAGTCAATTATATGTTACAGTGAATATTCACCAAATTATTTCTGTTTTAATATTAAAGTAATATAGGGTACAATAACTTCTGAGCTACTTTAATTCCTGTAGCTTGAATCCTTCCAATTCTTTATGTTTATATGGTGTAGGGCTTGCTGAGATGATTACATTAATAATACATTACTATAAAAATTAAAGTGCATCACAGAGGACATGCTAATAGGTTTAATTGATTTAAACTTGTAAATGGGTGCCAGCAATCAGAAGCCAGGTGCAAGTCTGACTTCAAATGAACTGATACTAATAACAGTGCCAAAATCGTTGGCAAGATTAAGAGTTCAGCTGTTGAAAGAAAAAATAGTTAAATATAATGGAGTTACTTAAAATTAAGCTTGAAGAAAAATGTGAAGTGCACGTACTGGACTTTTACAGTGAGGCTTTTTATTGCTGTTATGAATTTAAACCTCAATTTAGTAGTTTCTATTTATTTATCTTTGAATTTAGTTTCATATTTTAGAATTTAAAAATAATTGTTGAATAAGATTAGTTTTATCCTATGCAGATGGTGACAGTAATTTTCATAAGAATTAATTTAGATTTCAAGGCATCAGAAAAACAGTGAATATGTAGCACCAGGTAAATGCAGGACTCCACCATTATGTATTGTTAGCCTTTCTGCTTCTAGTTGCAGACAAGGGTACTGTTCTCTAAAAACAGGGAGGAAATGGTAATATCCTTCACCTTCTTAAAGAAAATGGAGCAATTACAAAGCTTGGCTGTCATGGACATGCAAGTATTTTTCTGTTTTATTAACAAATAGGAATATATTGTGCTTTGTAGAGATCTGGAGTGTGATTTTATCTGTGTGTCTCTAATTTTGATTTACAGATGCACTTTAAGGAGACTTTGCACTTGAAAGTGACTTTAAACTTCCTGACTTGTGTATGTGCTGCTGTTAAAATTTGGTCATGGAGACAGTCTTTTAAAATCAATTCATGATGAATCTTCAAATATTAAGTTTACTCCTGAATAATAGATTTCTTTAAGAGTTTGCTCCTGTCCAGATTGGACCATGTTCAATATTGCGTATGAAGAGTGGAAGCTTGTGGTCTGGAAATGAGGATATTGTCAGGTGTTTTCTGACCTCAGATGGTGTGATTTGGATACTGGGTTTTGTTATTTTGTTTTTTTTTCTTGCAGACCTCTTCTACAGCTTTAGTATCATATCAGCAACATCGAGAAATCTATTCTTTGTTTATGGTATCCCTGGGTTTGGAGGTGTTTTTCACAGATTTTTTTTTCCTTTATGTTATTCCTGTTTGTGCTGTAGTGTAGCACTTCAGAAAGCTTATCTAGAATCTCTGCAGGATGCAGGGGAATATCAATACCTTAAGTCTACAGACCTGAAGATAAAAATGGAGGCTTGTGGAAAATCATGGAGGAAACTGGTATCAGATCTGGAAATTGAATACAGATTTTAGTACATAACTGTATATATAAACTGGCTACTATCCATGTCCTTATTTCCTGCAAAATTAAATTTTAGACAGAGAGCTTTGAAGATCCTGGCCAAGATCAGACTATTGAGATTCTTGTGGCTTTTTGTAAAGAACTTTAAGCGTATAATATACCACTCTTCTTTTTACAAGGGATAAATCAGTATGAACGTCCACCCTGTGAATTTGCCAAGTAGCTTAACCAGATGTGCCTTGCTACACAGAGGTAAAGCAAGAAACTCTTTGAAGAAAAAGAGAGGGGAAAAGAGTGAAAACAGAGAAGAGAATCCAGCAAAAGTAAATATTGGAGTGGGCATATTAAATATATCTTGAAATGTTGTGTTTCATTAATTACTGGTTTGGTTTTTTTAGCTAGGACCTGGAAAAGAATAGGAATACCAGACAGACCTCATGTACAGAACTGAGTCAGCATTGGAATTCATGGCTTATTTTGTGTACTGGAGTATGGATATTCCTAGGGTTGATCCATGTGTGCTTGTGTTTAGGTAGTACACAAAGGGTGCAGAGGTACTGGACACTGTCCCTTGCAGCTGTGGGAGATCTGCTGCTCAGACACCCACCCATCTTGCACTGGTACACACTCCCACAGATTCTCAGAACAAATGTAGGCTTAGAGGCTGCAAAAATAGCCTGCCTTTCTGTGCCAGAGGATTGTTTGTCTCTCTGGTGTTTTTGTGTCACTTGGGTTCTACCATTTTATTTTTTTTTGTTGTTTTGTTCTGTAGGTGTGTGCTTTGGAAATATCCAATAGACATCTAATATGGTGTGTACTGTAAGTCTGGTAATCTTTTATAGATTTAACTGCCCTGTAAAATTTGTCAGAAGAATTGATGTAAATGACTTGGCCTGGACACCTGCTTCACTCAGGCTTTGTAAGCTCCTGAGAAGCTGGATGCATGGAAGTGGGGAATTGCAGAGTGGTAGGAAAGAGGATGGGCTTTTAAAAACTGGCAGTGAATGTCAGGACAATATATTAACTCTAAAGTCCTGTAATCTTAGTTGGATCATTCACCGCTACAGGAATAAGTCTCTATTAAAGTGTCATGGGCTATATTGCTATTTAATTCCTTTGTTTGCTCTCTTACTTGTGGTGGGGCTGAGGGAAGAAGGCAGCTGCCCATTTTTCTTGTCTTGCCTGCTGTGTGCCAGCTTCAATGAAAGCTCTGGAAGGAGGATGACAGTTTGTTCCTGGGAGAGAGACGTTAATGTGCAGGAGGATGGTAATTCCTGGGAACAGCAAGGAGAAAACACACGGGAGACAGCTGGGGTCGCTTTCTGTGTGGTGCCTTTGGGTCTCAAGAGAGCTTGGGCGGAGGGGGTGTTGGGTGAAGGCAAGAAGCCTCGGAGAGTGTAAACATGAACAAAAGGGTCCTTTTGGAAAAGGCAGGCTGAGCAGAGAGGAGGTGGATTTGCAAGTCTCTTTCTGTTATTCTGTCTTACCCACCAGAGAGGAGTTCTCTCTATTTTAAAAGGCCCTACCTTCTATTCTAATAAAACCCAGCATGGGAAACTCAAAGCTCTTTTTGTTTTCTTTGAGGTGCTGAGAAAAGATGTAGTCCAGGTCATCTGAAAGGTCATGACTCATTGGGCAAAGATGCCTTATTTTTGAGACCTGAGTCTCAGTATTTAAGTGACTCCAAACATTGCAAATGGTAGTGGCATAATTACCTATAGGTACTGTGCATTATTATAGCGAAAAGTTGATTCAACTAACATTTATTGCTGCATCATTTATTTGTCTAGAAACACACTCAAATTTCAGATCAGGAAGCAACATTTTCTTATTATTGCCCTGGAATGGATTTTCTGTTTTTCTTCTTTCATAATTGAAGCTTGGCTAAGCAGAAAAAAAATAAAAAGTGTTTGATAGTACATAATAGAAAGCTGTATAGTGGAAGATAAGCTGATGTTTGAAAAAATACAATAGAGGAGGTAGTGGTGGGAGACTGTAGAGGGCTGATATATTTACCTGCAGTCTCCTGTTTTCTTGTCTACAATACACAAGGGAAAGAAAACAGGAAAATGTTCCATGAGCATCTTTTTTTATTTGTTTTTTACTCAGAAGCATGTCAGATTAATTTCTAATACAGTAGTGGCAGTCGCATTATATATGCTCCACATGTCTCACTTGCCCTTCTTGCCTACTGATGTTCAAGTAAGAATTAGTAAGTCTCTTTTTTTTTTTTTAACACAAAATGTTCATTGAAAGGAAGTTCAAAAACATGAATGCTAGTCATGAATTCATTATTATCAGATTGTGCATTCTGTTTATGGCACTGATAGGACTGAATAACATTACTGGCCTTTTTAAGCAGCACCCTATTATTATTATTATTGCCTGGTGTATTTAATTGTAATGTTCATTACAGGTTTTACGAGGTGTGGATTAAAGGTAAAAATCTCTGGAGTTGAGCTGCCAATAGTCATGTTGTGGGTTTCAATTATGGAATAATTCCTTGAATTATTCTGCTTAATTTTAGGAAGCAGAGATCACAGGGATGAATTTTCTTTGTATGAATAAACACTGGGGAAATTATTGAGGTCTTAACTAGTATCATATGAGATGAAGGTCAGTTCCATCGATCTAGATGTTTGCAGGTCACAGTAATGGCAAATCCATGCAGTTTTATTAACAATGATGCTACTAGTCAGAAATTTTAAGGGATGCTCCCTGTGAGGTTGGCTGCTCCAGTCAATCCACTGCAGGATCCACAGATTTGTTGTAAACAAAGATAGGTCAATGGTGAGCATTTTGTCAAATTTCATCCATCTTTTTTCAATAGTATGGGAAGGAACAGAGTAGTGAATGTTACAGATGTGTGGAAGCTCCCACAGCTCTGTTATAAGACTGCATCAGTAGTGTCCCTCTCTCCAGTTTTCCTCATCCTTGATTTAGAAATTAAAATGTTTTGCTACTAGAAAAGATTAGGTGGATTGGTTGATGGCTTTAAATTTTTGAAGGCCTCCAAGGAATAGCTATGGCATAGGAACAGTGCAGAATATTGCTTCTTTTCAGTATTTTCACAAGGCTGTGGGAAATTTCTTCTTTGGATATCTAAAAGTCCTCCTCTGCTTTTACGTCACTTGAATCTTAAACAATCCTGTAGATGTTGTGCTTGCTACCTATAATTTCCACAGCCATTAATCACATAAATGTAATACGTAGAGTGGAATGATGCCAGAAGAGTGTTCAGGTGCCCCCTTCAGATACTGTTGTTCAGTTCCTTGGAACTGGCGGCTGCTGCAGGGCACCAGTGTCTCTGAGTCTGGAGGAGGTGGTAGCCAAGGAAGCTTGGGGTGCCCTTAGAGGCCTTTGAAACACAACTTGGCAGGACCTGAGCAATCTGGTCTGACTTTGAAGTCAGAGTTTCTTTGTGCAGGGGGTCAGGCTGGATGGCCTCCAGAGGTCCTTTCCAGTCTTGAGTACTTTTATAATTCTATGATTTGGCCTAGAACATACTTTCCCCCCACTTCTCCCTGCCCTCCACTCCATTTGTATTTCCTATTCTATTTCCTTGGCTGAGAAAAGTATCTACATCAGAACCACCAGACTGTCTCTCTGTTGTCTCAATTAGCTTTGCTGTGAATGCTGTCTCAGCACTGTGGACCTGTATACAGAGATGTTTGTAGTGGTTAATGGAATACAGCTGAATGAAAATACATGCTGTTATATAAAGACTGATCCTTGGGAACATGGGCAAGGATAAGAAATGATAAAAGATATTCAATTTTTCAGAAGCAAAACTATAATGGAGATCTGTCAAGAGGAAGCCTTTGGGTGGGAAATGAAGAACAGTTTTATTCCTGTGTATAAGTAGAATTCAGAGCTCCCAGACACAGGGATGTAAAAAAGCAAAAAGATCTGTCACTTGGATAAAAAGTAAATGTGGGCAATTTATGTTTGTACACTAAAAAATTTCACATATGTAAGTCAGCCAACCATTTTACTGTTGTCGTATGAGAGGGGAATAATTATTCATTCTGTTTGATATTCTATAAAGGAATCTGCTTATTCAAACTAGATGCATCTGATAGAAAATGAAAAGCTTTGCCCTTTTTGTCTTTTTAAAAATCTAGTTCTTTTTTTTGTGGTGACATTTAAAAGGAAGAAAAAAAAGTTAGCAAGTATTAGCTACCAAACCAAAAAGCTTCTTCTATAGTGCAAAAGCAAAAAAAAAAACAACAAAAAAAGGAATTAGTTTTAATGTGTTTAAACATAAAAATGAAAAAACTCCAGGGTTGTAGATCACCAACACATTGGCATGGAGACCTTTATCTTTCTCGAACATTATTTTAGTTTTTCTCCGAATTATTCAAATATGAATCCATTTATACAAACCTGGGATAGGAAAAAGTATTATGAGAATTTTATGAAAGATGGAGTGGGTCACAGTGGCAGAGATGATGTCTGGACTCTATCAAGTACTCTAAAGTAACAGCAGATGAGGCCGAACCTAGAGTCCAAAAAACCTGGTGAAAGCCTAGGAAGGATATTTTTAAAATAAGACACTTTTCCAGAAATTTTAATGAGACCTTGTCAATCCTTAGGTTTTTCTTTCTGGTCATGGTCATTTGACATCTGACTTCTACAGTATTTGTTGGAAGGGAAAGCTGATGTTGCCAAAATTAAGCATAGGAGTATATTAGTCTCTCTGGAAACAGAACTGTGTGCTTATGGGTTCTTTTGTTACTATCTCTACACTTTCATATTGCTGAAGCATAATTTTTGTATTTTAGGATTTTTACAGAACTGATTTGTTTTTGTGTCCAAAGAGTCCGTTCTAGCTGGCTTTCCTAGCAAATTATCTGTGTAGTTCATTATGATTTTGTGTCATGTAAGAATAGTTAGAATGGAAAGTGCTCTTTGCCAAGACATTGTAATTTTTTTCCTTGTGCTTATACTTTCAAAACTTGAGTATGTGAAAAAGGGTATTTTTCAGGGTTTCGTGGAGGTGGTTCTTAGATGCATTTCTTTCCTCATTGAGATGATGCCATACCCTAGACATGTAAGCAGAAACTGGCTATTACTGCCTGACAATGGGACCTTGCATCGTGTTGTGAGTATCGCTCATCCCTCATGACCCTAACTGAGTTCAGATTGCATTTCTTTTGTGCTACTTCAGTGTGTGCCTCGCTGTGCAAGTGAAATCTATCAATCAGAAAATAAATAGCCCGGAAAATGTTTGTAAATGGAAGGCATCAAACAAGTTGCTAATAACTGTGCTTAATATGTAATGTGTCCTTATAGTGTGTGCGTTTAGATAGGTTTTAGTGTGTGCTGGGCAAGTTCATTGCCACCTCACACATATAAGAAGCCATAATGAGATTAATGGGAAATTACATGTAAGAATGAACAATTTAAATTTGAAGGAGACACTGTGAGAGTGGGAAGCTCTTGAGAAGCCTTTCAATTATCCCTGTGATCTGGGGAAAGGAAAGAAGGAGGAGGAGTAGTATGTAAATATCTGTGAAAAACTGGTAAAAATCTCTTTCTGGATTCTCAAAATAAATCCTGCCATGTGTCCAGGAATAATTTTATTAAGTTGTTCCAATGTGTTTCCTGACAAAATGTATTTGAAAGGTGGAAACTCTCTTTTATACTTTTAAAAGTCAGAATAAATTTGTTAAAATATAATTGCACTATTTATTTAATGGCAGTGGGATTCTCCTAATAGTGTATTTCTCAAACTTTCAATTTTTCTTAGTAATAATTTTGAGAAGTTTTTGAAGAGTACTGAACTTTCTTACTGTTGTAAAATACATGATTAACATTGGTAGCATTGCACATACATGATACTTTAATAGTTATATCTTTGAAAATCCATAATAATGAGTTTAGTGTCAGAGCCTACTTCAGTAGTTCATTGATACCTTAAAAAAGGAGAAAATTTATATACAAAACCTCATATCAACTATATCTTACCTTACCTAGGAGGGGTGAGATGTACAGGTAATATATGACAAACATTTATTAAATGTCTTTTTCTGTCTTTTACTTGTCTTGAAAAGTCATTTGCTGTCATCTGCATGGATGTTGTGATCACTGTTTATACAAAGTATTTCACCATTCTCACTCTTCAAAATGTTTCTATGAATCTGACAGTTGGTACCTGAATAAAGTCATTACCTAAAGCAACACCATAGAAGACGATGTGCTGCTGCTATTACTCTTGAAGAGAAGACTTATTTTTAAACTCTGCTCAGCCTGCTATTATGTATATGCTAGCTTTACCTTGTTATTAAAATATCACAACAGAGATCAAATTCAGTGATGATGAAGAACATGTTATCTGTATGTAATTCTATTGCTATTGTATGGTATGGTAACAGTTATGTGGAAAAAAAACCCCACAGTGTAAGAATTTATTCAGCAGTATAAAGACAATGCAGGTCTTAAATATTCATAGTTTTTCCTTTTTTATTTTATTAAGAGAGAGAATGGAAATGCAAGTATCTGGATCAGGTTTTCAGGTGCATGTGAAATGTACTAAATGCAAGTGGTTTGGGAAGGTATCTCACCCCTATACACAGCGTAAGGGGGGTTTGGCTATAGCTCTCATGCAGCATGTGGTAGCTGAAGGCAGTTCTAGTTGATGCTAACGGTGACAGCCCCATCAGGGCTTTTGTGGGCTCCTATAGTGAGATGATTTTCTGTCCCACAAATATTTCTGGAGTATGAGAAAGGAACAGAATACAAGTCCATTACTTCATCTTTTCTCCACGGTGTTTTCTTATGCTATTTTGTTATATAGATTTGTGTTTCAGTAAGCTGCACCAAAACACATGCAAGTTATTTAGGTTGCCATTTTACAACCCAGGAAATGACTATATTTTTATGAGAGGGTGTAAGAGATAAGGAGGGTTGTGAAGCTGTAATTCCCCACTGTTCTTGCAAGCAGCATAGGAATAGCTGTGGTAATATAAGAAGCAAAGCAATGTAATACTTCATCTTCTGTGTCACTGGCTATTGCACTGGCTTATTTCCTTTGCTTGCCTGCAGCAATGCAGAATTGTAGAAACTTGATTATGGTACTTCATAGCTGTTTAGCACTTTTTTAGGAGTAAAGTGGGAGGATTTTGTTTTTAAGGAAAGATACAGTAAATGTACCAATAATGGCTGAAGCATGGTTGCCTAAGTCTTCAGAAATTGTATTTGTGTGGGGGAAAGCACTCAGTCAGCTGTGAGTGAGGGGAAGTCCAGAGGATCATAGCCAAATGTACCAGGGTGTTCCTGAGTCCAGGAACACCCAAGCAGAGCCTCCATGACCCCGAAGTCCTCAGCAGACTACCAGGTGAGGAGGGGGCAGTCCCAGGAGTGAGTGAGGGGCATTTAAATGGCTCCAGGGATGTGGCACATCAGTGAGGTCGTGGGATGGCAGTTCACATGGCAGTTCACACAGACAGGGTGAGCAGGAAGGGTTCCTCTCTGACTATCTGAGAGCAGCCAATAGAGGCAGCAAACAGACTCAGGAGCTGGTAAGAAAAGCAGAGATCCTTTCAGCCCCAATGTTATTACTGTATTAGTTTAAGCTTCCTCAGTTATGGTGTTGACAGCCTGTAGAGCTCAATCCCTTAGAGCCGCAGGAGTCACTGAACCATCCGTGTCAGAGGCCTCCATCCAGACAGACCTGCTGATGGCAGACGCAGCTCTCCAGGTCACAGGTTGCCAGGAGTGCCTGATGCTTCTATGTGAGGCTGGGGCTGACAAACAGTTCTTTTGTAGAAGATGTGCTGTGGTTGAAGAGCTGTGTTGCCAGGTGAAGGAGCTACAGGAAGAGGTGAACAGGCTTTGTAGTATCTGAGTGAATGGGCAAGAGAGAGACTGATTATTTTCAGAGACGCTACAGCCTCAAGACTCTCTAAAGTCTCGAACCTCCATTGTAGTGGAGAAGCAGGTGGGCTCAGAACCCTGCAGGGTAATTAGTCAAGGGACTGTTAGTGAAGGGTCTATTAAAGATGAGGGTTGGAAGCAGGTCACTGCACACACCAGGAGGAAGGTTCCATTTCCTTCTCAGAGTTTGACAAGTAGGACTGGTGCCTTCTACAGCAGGTATGAGGCTCTGGAACTAGAAGGCCAGACAACTGATGAGGTGGGCAGAGGTCCTTCTGGGCTAGTGGGGCCTCCTGAAACAACACCACCTGTACTCCACATCACAACTTCCTCTGGTAACAGGAAAACAAAGGTAGTTGTAATAGGAGACTCCCTTCTAAGGAGAACAGAGGACCTGGTACACAGACTGGACCCAACTCACAGGGAAGTCTGCAGTCTCCTAGGGGCTCAGGTAACAGACATTACTGGAAAACTCTCCAGTCTAGTAAGGCCCTCTGATTACTATCCACTATCGGTTGTTCAAACTGGCAGAGATACAATAACAAAGAGAAGTCAGAGGACAATCAAAAGCATTGACACTGTTGCCATGGAATTTTGATGCTGAAAAAATCTCCAGAACAGTTAATTAGGGGTGAGATAAGAAAGGGTTCATTTTGCCAAGGCTAAGATGTTACAAGACGAGCACAGGCCGTGCCTGAGATGTTACATTTTATAATACCATCCATCCAATCCCAAATGTGTCCACCCTGTGGCCTTTACTCTGGACCGCCCCGGGGTCCACCCCCTGAGAAATGGGTCTGGGGGTTTTGGGACCCCCTATTCATCCCATCTTCGTCTTCATCAGAGCACAAAGGGTACATCGTTACCTAATTCTTGACCGTATTCTGTGGTTTAGGCCCTGATATGCTGTTCTGCCAACAATCTAGGCCTTGCCTTGACAAAAGACTAAACATCTCTGCTGTATTCAGGAGTAGGATTGATATAGGGAGCATAGAATGGGGTAAGAGGGTTAAGGAATGTGTAAACAAGGGTGCTAGAGAAAGGGAAAGGGACAAGGGACAAAGAAGGGGGGGGGGTTTCTGCTTTTAAAATCTACTTCCACTACTTATAAAACTTACAAGTCTTACAAATATTAGAAAAATAAAAAAACATTAGGGGCTTAAGACATCAACACTGAAAGAGTAACTCTGCAAAGTCCCAATTCACATATTGTTGAAGCACTGGAACAGGCTTCCCAGGGAAGTGGTCACAGCACCAAACCTGCCAGAGTTCAAGAAGCATTTGGACGATACTCTTGGGCACATGGTGTGACTCTTAAAGATGGCCCTGTGCAGGGCCAGGAGTTGGATTCGATGAGCCTTGTGGGTCCCTTCCAACTCGGCATATTCTGTGATTCTGTGATTCTTTGAAGTAGTCCTTTGCTCTCCCTCGTGGCATTGCCATGTCTAAATGTTGTAGTGAACTGGGACAAATAGAAAGGCTATTGTTCTCGTAGAACTTTGATCCAGCTCTCTGTGAAGTCTGTGGAAAGAGTCCAACTGACTTTCCTGGGAAATACAAAAGTGGATGAAAAATGCAGTCTATGGGAAGCAAAGCTATTGCATTTTCCTTTTCAAATTTAACTGAGACTGATTAAGCGTTTCTGTGCTCCAGTTTTCTTCAGAGAGCAATAACTTTTGTCACCCTCCTCCCTTCTTCTGCCTACAGAAAATCTGTTTTTGCTGATGTGTCTTGTTCAGTTATTTTTTTTTTTTTTTTTAAATGCAAGTGAGATGATACAACAGATACTTGCCTTATTTGCAGGGTGATTGTGTGCTCTGTTCAGATGAAAAGGCCTCATTCAAGTTGCTAAACAGGTGAAAATGTTAGCAGAAACTGTATTTGTCTCTAGATAGCTTATTCCGATGGCTTAAGACTAGGTTGGGAACTGTCAGATCTAGTTTTGTTGAAAAAGTATCTAACCAGTCATTCCATGGGATGAAAGAAGTGTAGCTAAGAGAGGACTGTAGTTAATGCTTACTGTCAGAAAATGCATTTTGTGCTTGCATGTTACAAAGCTAGGAGCGAATAAAACAATGCGTTGCCTAAAATATGGCACCTTGCACAGTGGATACAAAACCCTATATTATCTTCATAGTTGAGCATGGCATGCCTGAAAACAGTGTGGACTGCTGGCTACCTCTTTCAAATGCATGGTTGCTTGTGTTGCTTTAAGATGCAGAGATTTGACATCTCTGAGATGAGGGCTGAGGGTGGAGCAGGTTGAATGCTTGTGTGTATTGGGCTAGACATGGACTGACCACTCTTGATCTAATTTGTCAACAAGCTCTTGAGCTGCTCCCAGCTATCATTATCTGAAGAGGTACAAAGGGAGTACAGAAGTCAGCAGAGTATGGTCCTTCTTGATCTTGTATTCTTTTGCTGTGACTAGTATGTTCCTGGAGAGAGCAGAGGGGATCAAAGGAGGGTACAAGGTGTGCTCTCTCCTTACTACCTAGGCTGGTAGGCTAGTACCAGGCCCAATGGCTGTAAAAAACTCTCAGCCTTAGAATAAGAAATGTCTGGCATTGTTAGTACTTGTATTTCTTAGGAAGAGAACAGGCATAATTCTTTGAGATCTTCTAGTTCATCATATTCCCAACCTGCACTGGCTCAAGGCTGAGAGCACTGAGCCTTATCATCCCCTGGGCATGATCCTTGTTGGTGCTTGTTGTGAACCTGAAATACAGCAGACTTCTCTTGCCAGACATAAAACTGGATGGTTTCACAGGCCACATGTGTGAGCTCATTCATCTGCAAGACACTGTTCTGTTTGCAGATATCATACCTTGAAGGTACTGGGAGTTGGGAGAGTGCCTCTACCAGGTGAAGATAACACCTTTTCCTGACCTTCTCTGCACCCAGACTTTTAAACCACTGCTGAACAGACTAACTTTTCATAAATTCCCCACTCCTTCTGCACCAATGCTGTAAATTAATGCAATGTGTTTAACACCAAATTTCACCAAATGCTTTAATAAGTATTGCTGGGCAGCTGTAAAGAAGGCAGTGCATGGAAGTTCTTGTTTCCTGTATAAGGCTGTTTAGTGAGCCTTTCCCTTATTTGTTTGTTTTTATTTGTAAGGACTGTATATTTTTTTTTCTTTAAGGAGAAGTTACAATCCAAAACACATAATATTATCAGCTGTTAGCTTATTGAGTTACTAGTAACACAGCTTATTTGACTTCCAAACATGTTCGAGGTTTTGGGGAGTGAGAGAGCAGCTGTGAAAAGGTGGCATCATTGTCATGATTAACATACTTCCATGTGTTGACTAGCAAAGGTTCCTATCACCTGGAGACTGGGGTGCATTAGTAACAACTGATAAATAATGAAGTGCCAGAACACAATGACCTGATAGGGCCTGACACCAGATTTGTTAAATACCTTCCTTGTAAAGATTTTGCTTCTGTTTATCTGACTTCATTTCCATGTGTATAGATAAAACAGTGGTGAACTTGGGAAAGGGGAAATTCTAATTTCCTCTTCAAGTGTGTCACTCATATGAGAATATAAGGAAGGTCAGCAAAAACTGTGCAGAAAAGACAGTGTTGGAGGAATAAATAGTACAAATTTCCTGTAAATCTCAAAAGGGGAGCCCTTTTGCCTTAGCCTTCCCAGGCAGCTCTACCAACTGGATTCCCTTTTTTCTGATTGATGGCCTGCCCCTTACAAGGTTTTTGTCAAGGTCTTCGCTAGTTTCTCCAAGCAATTTCATAGCAGGTTTGGAAGTTCTTCAAGGCTTGGTGAGCTACCCCTAGAGCTGTCGATTAGATGTTGGATTTTACTATAGATTAAAGGACAAAATCACCCCCTTGATAGTTTTAAGACAGGGAAATCACTTTTTCTCCAGTATGCTTAACTTCCTGTTAACCTCAAAGTATCTGACAAATTTTTCTATAGTTGATATGATTGGCGCGGGTTGGTTGGAAATCTGATGTCCATGAACAATATTACAGGATACCTCCTCAAGTAAACAAAGTAACATTCCAAATGTGAAAATATGGGGGCAGCTTACCTACAGGATATGATGTCTGAGGGCATGGCACCCCAGTTACTGAAAGGCAGAGGACAGCACTGATTGCAGCGTGAAAATGCTTGCCAGGTCTTCGCACAATATTCAGATTTGTCTGCTGTGTGGAGAATTTTGACCTATTTGCTTCAAGGTCACTTAAGATGAGGTGAAAGAACATATTTGGCAGCCACTAAATAAGATACCATGAGAGATGTAACAGTAAAGGAGTACTGATGTTGGACAACATAGCCAGATGTAACTGCAAGTGCTCTAAGCTGGGAGCCATGAAGAGCTTATGCTGTTCTCATATGTACAAGTGTGTGGCTTTATTTCTTGCCCAATAAGTTTGTGATATTAACTTTGCATACAATATAATGTTAATTTGATTATATTGTTACTAACTGACAATAGCAATGTGTATGAGGAGGACTTGATCTTTTTTTAAGATTATATAGTGGCAATACAGGAGTCTACTTAAACTGACTGATGTCTTATGTATCAGGAAACATCTAAATTGGTGGGGTTTAGAGGCTGTTTTGTTAAACCAGGCTACATAAATTAATTGTTTTCCTACCGTGTAACAGAAAATTTTACTAAGTGATAATGCAGGTGGGTTTTTCTGTTTGTTTGGGTTTTTTTATTTACTTAAAGTAAGCTTCATTTTCCTTCCATTTTGCTTAGTATGTTTTCAAAAACATATAGTAACATGGTTATTTTTAATGTATTTAGGGATAGGGGAGGAAGCAAAGCAATAGGATAAACTTTCAACTACTTGCAGCTTGCTTGAACTCATTTTATTTAAGAATGGGAAAGCAAGGGCTTTATTTCCAGTCTCAACTGAACTCTGTGAGTAATGCCTGCTTATTCTGGAACCAGTTAACATATATATTTAGGTCCCAAGTAGTTATTAACAATCGAACAATATTTGGATAAACATCTTTCAGAGCAGATTTTAGGGAATTTCCCTAAACAGTGAGGTATGCAGGTTGGGTAGCACAGGACAATCTCCAATTTTGATGATAAAGCCATTGTAAGAAGTTCCTGCTTGCCCTGTGCCACTCCAGAGTTTGCCATTTGTTTACTGCCATAGTAGGAGTAGCTGTAGGTATTGGGGAGCTGCACTGTAAATGAGCCCCATAGAAAAAAGCTTAGTAAAGAGTAGCACAAAAGGAAGATGGTTTCCCCATTTTCATACATTTGAACATAATTACAACAGTTCTTTGAACAAAGCTCACCAGCTTAAGCAAAATAGGATGGAAGTGTCTCCTTTCATAGTACTGTACACTGACTTGGACTTTAATGTCAGTGGAAGTACCTAGTAAAACTGTCATATGTAGTTGTATAAAATCAGCTGGTTTTAATGAGCTGTTATGTTAATTTAAAACATATTCACCATGACAGAGACATGCCATGTAATTGTTGAATCTCCTTTGTGTTTCTTATAATTGAATATTAAATTATAATTTAAAAATGATATGATTAGCATAATTTATTTGAATAATCCCTATTACTATACTTAATTACATTATTTCTAACAATACTGCACATTAAAGATAGTCTGATAAGGGTTCACATACTTCTGTGCCTTGGTACTTGCCCTCTAGACATCTGATAGTAATCCTTACATTTCTGAGGAAAAAAATCTATCATTTCAATATTATAGAAATTCATGTAGTCTGACGAATCAATCCCATTAACCTCCTTTACCCCATTAGTTTGGTTATTCATAGCTTTTTGCATGACACTATAAAAGCATAAAACCACCAGTAATGCAGGTTTAAATCCTCGCAATATGTTCTGCTTTTGGGATGTTTGTAACCAGGCTCTCCAGAGATGAGCCTAAGAGTGGAAAGCCTGAGTTAGAAGTGTTAGCAGCAGCCCAGCTGAAGTGCATGTACACCAATGCACACAGTATGGGTAACAAACATGAGGAGCTGGAAGCCATCGTGCAGCAGGAAAGCTATGACATAGTCACCATCACAGAAATGTGGTGGGATAACTCATATGACTGGAGTGCTGCCACGGGTGGCTACAAGCTCTACAGAAGGGATAGACAAGGTAGGAGAGGTGGAGGGGTGGCTCTATATGTTGGAGAGTCTCTTGACTCTGTAGAACTTAAAGTTAGTAACGATAAGGTTGAGTGCCTGTGAATCAGAATCAGGGGGAAGGCCAACAATACCAACATCCTAGTGGGAGTCTGTTACAGACCACCCAACCAGGATGATGAGGGTGATGAATTATTCTACAAGCAGCTGGTGGATGTCTCAAAATCGCCAGCCCTTGTTCTCGTGGGTGACTTTAACCTGCTGGATGTCTGCTGGGAACTCAACACAGCAGAGAAGAGGCAGTCTAGGAGATTCCTAGAGTGTAGAGAGGATAGTTTCCTGCTCCAGCTGGTAAAGGAGCCTACCAGGGGTGGGACACTGCTAGACCTCTTGTTCACAAACAGAGAGGTGGAAGATGTGGTGGTCGGAGGCCATCTGGGACACAGTGACCACGAAATAATAGAGTTTTCAATACTCAAGGATGCAAAGAGGGCCATCAATAAAACTTCTACCCTGGACTTCAGGAGGGCAAATTTTGGCCTACTCAAGAGACTAGTTCAGAGGGTACCTTGGGAAACAGCCCTTGAAAACAGAGGGGTCCGGGAGGGATGGACATGCTTCAAGAAGCAAGTCTTGAATGCACAGGAGCAGGCTGTTCCAGGGTGCCGAAAGATGAGCCAGTTCAGCCTGGCTGAACAGGGAGATTTTGAAGGAAATTAGGGGCAAAAAGAGAGCTTACCAACTATGGAAAAAAGGGCTGGCTACTCAGGAAGAGTTTAGGAATATAGTAAGGTCATGTAGAAAGAAAATTAGAGAGACAAAGGCACAATTTGAACTCAATCTAGCCACTTCTGTTAGGGATAACAATAAGTGCTTCTACAAATAGATCAATAGCAAAAGAAGGGGCAAGGAAAACCTCCATTCTTTGTTGGACATGGGGGAGAACGTAGTCACCAAAGATGAGGAAAAGGCTGAGGTACTTAACACCTTCTTTCCCTCAGTTTTCAACAGGAAGACAGGTTGTCCTCAGGACAACTGGCCTCCAGAGCTGGTAGACAGAGATGGGAAGCCGAACAACCTCCCTGTAATCCAGGAGGGAACAGTTAGCGACCTGCAGAGCCACTTGGATCCTCACAAGTCTATGGGACCAGATGGGATCCACCCAAGGGTGACGAGGGAGCTGGTGGAAGAGCTCGCCAAGCCACTCTCCATCATTTATAAACAGTCCTGGCTCACTGGGGAAGTCCCAGCTGACTGGAAGGTGGTGAATGTCACGCCAATCCACGAAAAGGGCTGCAAGGAGGACCCAGGAAAGTACAGGTCTGTCAGCCTGACCTCAGTGCCTGGCAAGGTTATGGAGCAGATCATCCTAAGTGCAATCACACAGCACCTACAGGATGGACAGGGGATCAGACCCAGCCAGCACGGGTTTAGGAAGGGCAGGTCCTGTCTGACCAACCTGATCTCCTTTTATGATCAGGTGACCCGCCTGGTGGATGAGGGGAAGGCTGTGGATGTGGTCTGCCTGAACTTCAGCAAAGCCTTTGACACCGTCTCCCACAGCATACTCCTGAAAAAGCTGGCAGCCCACGGCTTGGACAGGGGCACTCTCTGCTGGGTTAGGAACTGGCTGGAGGGCCAGGCCCAGAGAGTGGTGGGGAATGATGCTGCATCCAGTTGGTGGCCAGTCACTGGTGGTGTCCCCCAGGGATCAGTGTTGGGCCCAGTCCTGTTTAATATTTTTATTGATGATTTAGATGAGGGGATTGAGTGTACCATTGGCAAATTTGCAGATGACACCAAGCTGGGGAGGAGTGTCGATCAGCTGGAAGGCAGGAAGGTTCTTCAGAGGGACTGGGACAAGCTGGAGAGTTGGGCTGATTCCAATGGGATGAGGTTCAACAAGGCCAAGTGCTGGGTCCTGCACTTTGGCCACAACAACCCCATGCAGCACTACAGGCTGGAGACAGTGGCTGGAGAGCAGCCAGGCAGAGAGGGACCTGGGAGTTTGGATTGACAGGAAGCTGAACAGGAGCCAGCAGTGTGCCCAGGTGGCCAAGAAGGCCAGTGGCATCCTGGATATTAGGAACAGTGTGGCCAACAGGTCCAGGGAAGTGATTCTTCCTCTATACTCAGCACTGGTGAGACCACACCTCGAGTACTGTGTCCAGTTCTGGGCCCCTCAGTTCAGGAAGAACATTGAGGTGCTGGAGCAGGTCCAGAGAAGAGCAACGAGGCTGGTGAAGGGACTTGAGCACAAGTCCTATGAGGAGAGGCTGAGGCAGCTGGGGCTGTTTAGCCTGGAGAAGAGGAGGCTCAGGGGAGACCTCATCACTCTCTACAACTCCCTGAAAGGAGGTTGTAGCCAGGTGGGCGTCGGTCTCTTCTCCCAGGCAACCAGCAGTAGGGCAAGAGGGTGTGATCTTAAGCTGTGCCAGGGGAGGTTTAGGTTGGATATTAGGAAGAAATTTTTTACAGAGAGAGTAATCAGACTCTGGAATGGGCTGTCCAGGGAGGTGGTGGATTCACCATCTCTGGAGGTTTTTAAGATGAGACTGGATGTGGCACTTAGTGTCATGGTCTAGTAACCACGGCACTGTTGGATCAAGGGTTGGACTTGATGATCTCAGAGGTCTTTTCCAACACCATTGATTCTATGATTCTATGATCACTGCAGATGTTCTGAAAGAATGTAATCCAAGTACAGTGTATATTGGATTGTTCACTTTTAAAACCTCATCTTTGACAAAATATCTATTTGATGGTATAAACTTCTGGTTGAGCCAGGTGTCACAAATGTAAAATTGATCTAGAGTCCTTCTACAGCCATACCTATTTATATCTTGTGTAAATTGGAAATATTTGGGATATAAACACACAGAAAAACTCTGACAGTATTCTTGAGGGAACTAAGGGTATGTTAGCTCTATCACTCCCAAAGGGACTGTCTGTGAAGAAGCTGGAGTGAAAAAGCCAGCCCTCACACCAGCTCTTGGGGTGTGGGAGCCTGGCTCCACGTGCCAGCTCTGTCTTGGCATGGGTCATGTTGGGCGTGTGCAGCTTGCTGCAGGTCCCTGGGCCCTCCAGGGCCCTCCAACTCCTGTAGGCAAAAATTATATTAAAGCCATTGGTGCCAGGGAAGTTGACAAAGCTCTTCTGTCTCTATAGAAGATATCTATGTATAAAATCTTTATTACAATTAAAGAAAGAAATGCTTCTTTGACTGACTGAACTGTTATCTGTGTTCTCTCTGCATCTTTTTTTTCCCCATGTTTTTTCATTCAAACAGAAGCTATATTTAGGGAGAAATATCAGTGAAGTCTGAAGAAATGCATCAAGTTGTCTTTGGAGCTTTAAAAACTTGGCTGTGGCAGGGCTCAGACTGTGTGCCTGGTGATGCTGGCTGTTTAATACAAATGTGGTTGACTGAACAATTTTTATTTTGCAACACTTACAAATTGCTGGTAATTTTAACTTGATGCAAGTCATTTAAAACTCCCCTCCTTCTCTCTGTGCTTATACAGCCCAGTAGGAAGGAAGCCTTTTTTTATGTTTTGTGTATCACTACAGGCAGAGATTAATCAGAGCTCAGTAGGGAGATAGTATAGTTTAACTCTGTTACATGTGTGCATACAACCCATTGGAACAAATATTATATACTTCTCATTTGAGTATTTTGGTATGCTTTGTGATTATCATTGATTTTCTTTGTTACACCATACAAAGCACCAACTCAAAGCCTCCAGCTAAAAGCTGAGCATTAAACATGAATTAAATAGGAGGAAAAAAAAAGCTTAAAATATATTTTGAGAAAATAAGATTAAAGGTAAAACAAGAAAAGAGCAAGGTTTATTGGACAGAAAAGTAATTGGTAATCCTTTGCACTAAAGAGGTTGAGGTGGGAACTACAAAGGAAGAAGTAATGAATGTAGAAAATGGGTAGGGAAAGATCCAGGTTGTATGCAGAGGTGGCAAATGAGGGATTAGAGAGTAAAATAAGCCAGTTACTGGATCAAATGTTGAGGAATCTGGATCAGTACAAAGGGGTGAAAATCTAGGCTGCTTGGGAAAGGATTAGTATTGAAAAGTGATAATTGCATTTGAAAAGGAAAACAATAAGGCTTGCACAAGAGAGGAAAAGAAGGATAAAAATGAAACTGAAAAAGCAAAGTAAAAAAACCAGGATTTAGTGAAGCAGAAGTCTGCCATATAACAGAAGCCTCTCATTTAATCCAGGAGGGGGTGATGATAACACAAATGAATAATCAATTTGGTTTCAGTTTTTCTCATATAACATGTGCCTCAGAATCTTTCGTGGAGGTCAGAAGCAGGGAGGTCACGATTGTGATTACATGAAGTGGATTTGGAGCACTTACCATTTTCAGCTACTGCCAGGTATGCTCCAAGGGGTAAACTTTCAAAACCACAATTGGAAAATGTGTGTACAAAAGCTTGGGGTTTGTTTGGATGAAAATGGATTTGGGATGCATCTCTCTCCCACTGAGTTTCAATCCCGAAATCTGTCAGGAGACCTCTCATTCTTCCCCAGAGTTACGTTTTTTTTTTTTAATATCTCTATTTAGATAGTGGTAAGGAATTTTTATGTAGCCAGTGGGAGTTTTGTTTTCTTCCCTTGAGTATGAAATTCTGATGCCAGAATAATTCTAGTTACTAATAATAGAGTTTGGAGATATTTTGGCATTTTTCTTCATGGAGTTTAGTGAAGAGATAATGAACAGAGTTAGCCCAACACTAGTAAAAGTATTTAAATAATTCTCTGACTGATTAGAGGAATTATCATTGAATGAATTATTCATAATCTATTTTTCAGACATAGATTAAAGCAAAATTTATTCACACTTTATTTGAAACAATATTGGAAAATTAAAATGTGATTGCAATTAATAATTTCAGTAAGGGTAGGTATTGTTCATGATGATTTCCACTTTCTACAATAACTAAGATATGAAAAGGAGTAAGTCAGATATAGTGATCTGAAATGAAAATGTTTGTTTATGCTGCAGAGCTTAGCTCTTCCAAGGAAAAGAAACCACTGAGTCCTTTCAGGAATGTCCTATAGCATTTTCATTCAAGTGTCCGAAGTCAGTGCTGCTGGCTGAATGCATCTGCTTCTTTGTGTGTTCTGAGGATATGGGCAAGGTATTCCAAAGTTTCAAATAGCAAATATTCTCTACCATTTTGCTTCATGAAAAATGCATTTGTTTTGCAAGAATAGTTTCCTAAACCATTTCTTAGGTTTCTTTTTGCTGCCTGAGGACTCAATTCTTATGACTTCTGCATTTTGTTTAAATTTTGCCCTTGTCAATAAAGTAAACCATGGAAGTGAAATGAACATCTGTGTATATGTATGTTGCTTGGATCAAGGCTGGATGCAGTTTTCAAAGGTCTGTGCTAATCTGTCACAAGTTCTTGGTTTCAGTCCCAGATCAACTGTGATGGTCCACAATATAGCAATTGTACACGAAACCGGACTAGAGGACCCAATCTGCCCTTTCTCAGCCTTGAATTATTTCGATCTTGATTAATATTTGTCTGTTCACAGAATCCCAGAATATGCCAAGTTGGAAGGGACCCACAATAAAATCATCAAGTCCAACTCTAAGCCCTGCACAGGACCATCCCCACCATCACACCATGTGCCCAAGAGTATTGTCCAAATGCTTCTTGAACTCTGGCAGGCTTGGTGCTGTGACCACTTCCCTGGGGAATCATAGAATCAGCTGGGTTAGAAGGGACTTCCGAGATCATCAAGTCCACTGATCCATTGATCCACTACTGCTGCGATTGCTAGACCATAGCACTAAGTGCCACATCCAGTCTTATCTTAAAAACTTCCAGGGATGGAGAATCCACTACTTCCCTGGGCAGCCCATTCCAATGTCTGATCACCCTCTCTGTAAAGAAATTCCTTCTAATATCTAACCTAAACCTCCCCTGGCACAGCTTAAGACCACACCCTCTTGTCTTGCTGATAGTTGCCTGGGAAAAGAGACCAACCCCCACCTGGCTACAACCTCCTTTCAGGGAGTTGTAGAGAGTGATGAGGTCTCCCCTGAGCCTCCTCTTCTCCAGGCTGAACAGCCCCAGCTGCCTCAGCCTCTCCTCATAGGACATATGCTCAAGTCCCTTCACCAGCCTTGTTGCTCTCCTCTGGACCTGCTCCAGCACCTCAATATCCTTCCTGAACTGAGGGGCCCAGAACTGGACACGGTACTCCATATGTGGCCTTACCTGTGCTTAATACAGGGGAAGAATCACTTCCCTGGTCCTGCTGGCCACACTGTTCCTGATCTAGGCCAGGATGCCATTGGCCTTCTTGGCCACCTGGGCACACTGCTGGCTCCTGTTCAGCTTCCTGTCAATCCAGACTCCCAGGTCCCTTTCTGCCTGGCTGCTCTCCAGCCACTCTGCCCCCAGCCTGTAGAACTGCATGGGGTTGTTGTGGCCAAAATGCAGGACCCAGCACTTGGCCTTGTTGAACCTCATCCCGTTGGAATCAGCTCAACTCTCCAGCCTGTCCAAGTCCCTCTGCAGAGCCCTCCTGCCTTCTAGCTGATCGACACTCCCCCCAGCTTGGTGTCATCTGCAAATTTGCTGATGATGGACTCAATCCCCTCATCTAAATCATCAGTAAAGATATCAAACATAACTGGGCCCAACACTGATCCCTGGGGGACACCACGAGTGACCGACCACCATCTGGATGCAGCCCCATTCACCACCACTCTCTGGGCCCGGCCCTCCAACCAGTTCCTAACCCAGCAGAGAGTGCCCCTGTCCAAGCCGTGGGCTGCCAGCTTTTTCAGGAGTATGCTGTGGGAGACGGTATCAAAGGCTTTGCTGAAGTCCAGGTAGACCCATCCACAGCCTTCCCCTCATCCACCTCATCCACCAGGCGGGTCACTTGATTATAAAAGGAGATCAGGTTGGTCAGACAGAACCTGCCCTTCCTAAACCCGTGCTGACTGGGTCTGATCTCTTTTCCATCCTGTAGGTGCTGTGTGATTGCACTTATGATGATCTGCTCCATAACCTGGCCAGGCACTGAGGTCAGGCTGACAGGCCTGTACTTTCCTGGGTCCTCCTTGCAGCCCTTTTCGTGGATTGGCGTGACATTTGCCAACTTCCAATCATCTGGGACCTCCCCAGTGAGCCAGGACTGTTGGTAGATGATGGAGAGTGGCTTGGCGAGCTCTTCCACCAGCTCCCTCGTCACCCTTGGGTGGATCCCATCTGGTCCCATAGACTTGTGGGGATCCAAGCAGCTCAGTAGGTCACTAACTGTTTGCTTTTGGATTACAGGGGGACTGTTCAGATTCTTATCTCTTTCTACAAGCTCCAGAAACCAGCTGTCCTCAGGACAACCTGTCTTACTGCTGAAAACTGAGGGAAAGAAGGTGTTAAGTACCTCAGCCTTTTCCTCATCTTTGATAACTATATTCCTGCCCATGTCCAGTAAAGAATGGAGGTTTTCCTTACCCCTCCTTTTGCTATTGATGTATCTGTAGAAGGACTTTTTGTTATCCTTCACAGAGGTGGCAAGATTCAGTTCAAGTTGTGCCTTCGTCTCTCTAATTTTCTTTCTACATGACCTTACTATATTCCTAAATTCTTCCTGAGTAGTCAGCCTTTCTTTTCGTAAACAGTAGGCTCTCTTTTTTACCCTAATTTCTTTCAAAATCTCCTTTGCCTGATGCCCCCAGGACACAGTTGGCCCTCCTGGCTGCCAGGGCACTGCTGACTTATATTCAACTTGCCATTGATGAGGACCCCCAGGACCCTTTCCACAGCACTGCTTTCCAGCATCTCATTCCCAAATCTGTACAAACATCCAGAGTTGCCCCATCTCAGGTGCAGAATCTGACACTTTCCCTTGTTGAACTTCATAGGGTTGGTGATTGCCCAGTCCTCTGATTTGTCGAGGTCTCTCTGCAGGGCCTCCCTGCCTTTGAGAGACTCAACAGCTCCTCTCAGCCCTGTGTCATCTACAGACTTGCTTAGTATCCCTTCCAGTCCTGCATCCAAGTCATTTATGAAGATGTTGAAGAGCACAGGGGCCAAGATGGAGCCCTGTGGAACCCCACTAGTGACAGGTCACCAGTTTGATGTTACCCATTCACATAGTGAATAGTCTGTGCTCGACCCCTGAGCCAATTGCTCACCTCCCACATGATGTGTTTATCCAGCTGTGTGCTGGACATTTTGTCCAGAAGGATCCTGTGAGAGACAGTGTTGAAAGCTTTACTGAAATCCAAAAAGATGATGTCAACTGGCTTCGCTTGATCAACTGAGTGTGTTACCTTGTCATAAAAGCAATTAGTTTCAAATCGTGTGTATTACTCAATAAAAGAAGATGGCTTTAATTTTTTAACAATTAGATTATATTAAGATTTTAAATTCTTGGGTACTACTATTGTGGCAGTAAAAGTCCTAGTAGATCATCTTCGGACACTTTGCCACTCCACCTTGTAACACTGTTTCACATGAAAGTAGAAGATACATATATGTAGTGCTCCTAGTGTTCTTGTAACCTGCTGCAGTTTAGACTTTCCCCACTGCCATCTGATCAAAACCAACCAATTGTTAAAAGTGGATGAAGAAAAGGATGTCTACTATGGTTTTTATTTCCCAGGAGACTACTTCTTACAAGACTATTGCTGTATCTAAGAATTTTGTAAAACCATGGTGATTTAATAAATGTCTCTAAGTCACCTTTCAGTGCCTACCCACATCATATACTAATGCATCAAATAATGAGCCAGGGGAGGAAAAGCTGCTTGGTGTGGAAAATCATGTTCAACTTTGACATTTTAAGTCTGACTGCTAGACTAAAAAAGTATTTGAAATAACTCTTCAGGATCATTTATGTGTCACATTTGTAACCAACCTCCTCACTTCGTAATGCAAATCTGCATTTTTAAAAAGTAGTTATTTTCCTTGCCTTTTTTTGTTGTTGTTTGTTTGTTTGTTTGTTTGTGCTTTGCTTTGTTTTTTCTCCTGAATGATCACTTACTTTGGATTGATTTCTGCTTCCTGAATAGGACATAACAGGTCTTTAACAGTCTTTCTGGGTCAACTTATTCAGAAATAAGTATATTATCATCACAGGAGTACTTTTCATGCTCTCACTTTTTAGAAAGGTGAAAGATGTATTAAGGGTTACTTGAAATTAGGAGGCAGACAAGTTTTGTCATTATGAAAACAAGATGTGAAACTTAAAGCACGTGCCAAGGAGCTGATTGAAAACAGCTAATGCCATTTTGGCTAGCAGAACTGTAAAATGTCCATAGTCATATGCACTTTGGACTGCTTTTTTTCTTTTCCAAAGTTCTGTAGTGAGTGGAATTGATATTAGAAGAATTATCCACAAACAAGTTAGTTTTCTTTGAATTAGTGATATATCCTCTTCTTATGGAAGCTCCTCCACTCCCCTTTGGCTGGAGATGAGACCCTTCAAGGTGCTGCTGCCTTTGCCCATCTCGTCTCCAGAACAGGAGTGTGATACAGGGCTCAGCAAGAGATTGAATGGATGTTTCCTCTCTACACTACACAAGATATCTTGCACAGTGTCTTTAGAAGTTACTATTTCATTTGTATAGGCTTGTTTTTCCTATTGGCATTCTTACTCTATCTGACTATCTAACCAGATAGTCAGAGAGCATAGCAAAAATTTCAGAAAAAATCCCGAGGCATTCACTAATGTATTGACTGTGATCAGGGACAAATTGCATCATTACCTATTTTCTTTACCTCTGTTAGGAAGAATTGTGATGTCTGATGTGGGGTAAAGGCGAGTTCTTCAAACCTTGACAAAATGTCTGTTTTGAGAATTAAAGAGAATTGGAAATAAATGTGAACGGGCCAAACAATTATGATCTGGATGTGGTTATATATAGTGAATAAGGTTCAGCTTAATTTGTGACTTAATGGTTCACTGGACTGCATACCAACTCCAAATTTTAAAGTAATGCAGATGTTTTGGGGACACGAGATTCCATTTCTTAGGTTTCATGTAAACTATAGAGATCAATTAAACAGAAGATTTTCTTTAATGAAAAAAATATGTTTAGTGATCAGTCTCTGTCTAATGCCAGATATTCCTGCTGCACACTTGATAGTAAAATATTCAAACTTAACGGAGAATTACAATACAGAGCACTTCATCTCATGAAGTGGAGATAGCAATTGGCCCAGGTGACTGTGGTACCAAACAGTTCATCCACGTAATTTTTATTTTTTGTGTTTTCAATTCAAACATTATTACAGACTTACCATATTTTTAAATAGTCTTTTTGTGTAATATTGCAAGAGAGATAATGCCCATAGATCTATCACAGCACAGATGCTTACTGTTGAAATCCTACAAAAAGGATTACTTATCATAGAAATGTCCCAAACATTTTAATTGAATGAATAATAATCTATTACATCAACACTTCAAGCTAAATGGGAAAAAAAAGGATCCTGCATCCACTGTTTTTTATCTCTCTATAGAATGGTGTACTGAATTGTGTCCTATCTTTGAATGAATGGGAAATCTCTTTAAATTAAATTTTTAAATGTATATGCATTTCACACATTCAGGGATTTAAAATATGTTTGGCTTTCCTTCTTCTCCCTGGTCTTCTGGTTTTATTTAAAATAAACCACTACCCCACCCCCCACCAAACAGACACCCCCCCAACAGCATTTCAATCTAGGACCAGAGGTTCATCAAGCTGTCTTATATATTAAATCAGACTTCTAGTCACTACTGTTGAAGAAGGGGGAAATCATGAAGGCTTAATCTGAGACTCTCTTTTTCCCCCCCAAACTCCATGATAATATATTAGTACAATCGCTATGTGCTTTAGTTGATAATACAGCCCTGCCTTTAAAAAGTGCAAAAAGGATTATCTTCATGATTTATTGTAACCCAAGATGAGGGTTAAGGGACAGTAAAAGATTGTTTATCCATTCAAAAGATTATTGAAGTTTAATTTCCTACCATATTATTGTGCTCTGGAAATATCTACAGGTGTTTATATGTTGTTAGCATAAGATAAAGGTCACTCTGTTCAAGGCAAGTTTGTTCTGAGAAATTTTTTTGTAGTTCTTTGAATTTTAAAGAACTTGTGGCTGTACTTTGAGCCTAAATTCACACTTAACACTCCAACAGCTGACAATTCTACAGCAATATTTGCCTTTGGGGAATTTCAGTGAGTACTTGCTAGGTGGTTCTGATGGTCTTTCCTTTATTTGCCTTGTTGCTTGAGAGTCTCCATTACTAACTGCATAGCTTTCTGAAGAAAAATTATAATATACCTTGCTTTTCCATGTTGGATAACAAAATTTCCTTTCATAAGCCACTTTCCTTCTTATTGTAGGTAAGTCTACTGAGGGTCTGGATTTGGTTGGCAGATGATCTGTCCAGACTTTTCAGTGCCTTTGCAGAAGTAAGAGCAGGTGAGTTGGGGCAGGTCACAAAGCATGAATTTACCCATCCAATGTGACTCTTTTAAGCACTGAAGCACGCAAATGTCTGCAGGTGAAATGTGTATCTACAAGAACATCTGTTATTGCACATTTTTGTTTTAATAACAGTTGCAGTTACCAAGATGAAATATATTGGCAGAAATAATTTTTTTTGGTGTGTGTGCACCCTGTAATTTATATTAGAAATGGTCACCTGTTTTCAGTGAGTTTTTTTATGTGTAATTCATTTTTCCAATTATGTTGCTTTTATTTCCTGTAACTAAATTTGAGACTTCTTAAAGTACCGATTTGAAAAACTTAGGGAAAAAAAACCTAAGTAACACAAATGGGAAATTAACAGATATTTCTGTCAGCATGTGATTAACTTGATTTACATGGAATTACAAATGTTTATGTAGCAAACATTTGGTCCACATATTGTATGCTAAATCCATGTGACTAAAACCTTTGTCTGAATTTTTGCTTTTGAACACAATATGGTCAAAGTGAACAATAGTTCTTAGCTGGTTTTTTTTGGTGACATTTGCCAGGCTGACCAAATATCCTTGAATATCTATTACTATAAAGATTATATTGTTCTCTATTTCCTCACAGTTAGGAAATAATAAAACTCAACCAGCACTGGGTATGCCTCAGTTAGCTTTGTGGCCTAAAATTGGGTTGAATGCCTAACCACTAGAAAAGTGGTTAGCAAAATTAAAAGCAAGGACTGTTTATGATTAAAAAACCCACAGAAACAAACCCAACATAAAAAACCATAAAGCCAAAAGAACAGAAAAACCAAACAAAAGTCACCTAAAGGTAAGTTTTTTTCTAGTGTGGATGTAATTAGCATATGAATGTAAATTATCTGAAACACTTCCATCTGGAGAGAAGCTTTTATTAGGAATGAATTCTATTTTCCCCTTATTTCACGTTCTTTTTTGCTCCCCTAATTTAAATGATTCAGACTATCATAAGGGTAAGTTCCTTTAAAGAAAATAATTTTGAACTGTGGTCATTTTGGGTGCTAATTTAGGTGTTCTGCATAATTTCAAAAGCAGGGATTTCAATTACTGCTACAGTTGCCAAACCACCACAGTAAGATGTGACTTTGCTGTGATCTCATTAATAGGATAGAAATCAGGCACTGACAGAGTGAATGAAATTAATTCCTATTGCTGTTCCTTGGGACTACAGGGAGTGAGTACCTCCCCCTTCACAGCTCAGAAGGGAAGGAAAACCCAGTTCCAGCAGGATAGCCCACTAGGATGCTACACAATGGAATGAAAATTGCAGTCAAAGCTGGAAAACAAAGTCTGGGGTTTGTCATTGTGTCAGGTAAACAAACAAGAAGGAGGAAAATACTTGTCGGGCAGAAAGGAGTCTCAGAAATGGGAACGGACATGGTGGCCAGGAGGCTCTCTGTGGGCCGCCGACAGAAAGAGGAACAGAGAGCTGAAGAGATGATTCCCCACCACCAGTGCACCTGTGCCTTGCAGAAGGGCTTTCCTGGGCAGACATCACCTCTTTTTCTCTTTCTTGTCAGGTGTAGCACTGACAGCCTTTATTATTTTGCTGCAGAAGTCCCTCAGGTGGCTGGTGGTGGTGTGGAGGGGAAGAAACTATTTTGCTGGTGATGTGTAATGTCCCATTTCTCATCCTCTCTGCACTGGGTAATGGTTGGTGGTAGTCAGGCATCTCCTCCACCCTATGCATCTTCAGCGTCCAGCTGTTCCTCAAAAGCTGTGTCTCCCAAAGCAGTACCAAAGACTAGGTCTTGGAAAGCTGACATGCAGATATGGGGCACAGGGTGAAGCAGGCTGGTGAGCAGGCCTGGGAACTTGGGGTGGATTGGGACCCAGGGCCTGGACAGTGGCTCCCCAGTAGGCTCTGTCCCTGCTGGCTTCCCCCCTCACCCCTGTCAGTAAGCGCATACCTGCTCTTGCCTGGCAGCAAATGCAGGGAAATTTGAGGTAGTTACTTTGCCCAATCAAACACGTTTTTATTATTTGAGATTTTCACAGTGCCATTTCTGAACTGTTGCATCTGGCTCAGAATGTGTTCTAATTAGGGAAACTGTTTCTACTCAATTCAAAATAGATCTGTATCTGAAACAGGGGAAAAATGGTGAAATTTGATGTTTAGTCATTTTGTACGTAGAGAGCAACACTACAAGGAAGGGAAATCAGTTGCTGTTCAGAGGTATAAAGAGAGGAAAATTAGCTCTTCCTAGTAATGCACTGTGGCTAAAAGCAAACATATTTAGTGGTTTGCTTTGTTAAAATTATGCAACTACATAAAAAGGTATTTGAAAATTGAACAATTTTCTCCTCCTTTTTAGATACCTCCCACATTACCAAATATGAGAACTGTACTATTAGTCTCTAGCTTTAGGAAGTAATTTTTTAAACGATCCATGAGTACTTACAGACTTGTGTTCTAAATTTGTTTTTTTCTTGGATTTGGGTAAAATGCAATATTTGAGGAACTTATCTGTTCGCATTGAGTTTATTTTGGGGACTATAGCCATATTTTATAAAAGAAGCTATGAGGTCATAAGACTTTTATGAAATAGGCCATTGATGGAAAACACTTAGGATGAAGCAGCATTCATGTAGGCAGTGTCAGAAGTGGATTTTGGCACAGAAGCAGTACCCACAGCAACTGTGAAGATCAGCGCGTCTCCCATTCCGCTATCTTGGAGCATGGCTTGGTAAGGAGATATTGGCTGGCAGTAATCAGGTATTGACACTTCTAAGATTCATAGATTTTTGATACTGAGAGCTTAAAAAGTATATGCTTTAGTTCTTGTCTTCCGTAAAGAGGGGTCTTATTAGAAGGTGTTAAATTGTTTTCCCATGTTCTTTATTCTCTGTTTCTGTTAGCAGTATTAATATTTATTTATTGAATCCAGTCTGACTATAGCAGATGATTTTAAAAGACTCACACAGTTGTCTAGCACTAGTGTCAGTCATGCAAGAAATGACTGGTGAAAGGGCATCAGGACATATTCTAAACATCCTGTATTCGTGTTTTGAGGGGTATACTGGCTTGTACTGAGGACTGTCTGGTTGCACTGCAGTTGGATGCTTGTTATCTGAGACACAGGACTATAATTAATCTCTTCAATATTGGGCCATTTAGGGGGAGGAGAATTAAAAAAAAGGTAGGAATTTGAGATAATTGCTTTAAGATACTCTTTGCTTGCTTATATAGAAGTCCTTTTTTGGATTTAAATTTTATTGGCAGTTTAACTTTCTCCCCTTGCCTGACCTTTCTTCCTCCATCTCTCCATCTGCTTTGGTTAATATGAAAGCAGTTTTTTCCTATCTTGTAGTTCTCCTAAAAAGCCTTAGTGGAGTTGAGTCTGTCCTTGCCAAAATCAATCTGTATTACTTACTCAGTTGCTCTCTATTTTTAGATTTCTTCCTGCTCTGTGGGAGATGCAACAAGCAGAACCCTCATTTCTATGCAGAATCATAAATTCTGTAGCATTTCCAGTGCATATGCTCCAAGTCAGGCAGAACAGGGAATTCTACCTTTGCCTGCTACATGCAAGCTGAAAGCTGGGCTCAGCGGGACACAGACATATACTTTCCTTATTTCCCAGGGCCACCTTTGGACTTCAGTGTTGGATGGATACAACCTGCTTTAGAGTTTGAGAATTGTGGGGACTTAGTTGTCTTCTGTGCATTTCCCTCAGAACTGAGGCTACCTTAGAGAGAGGTTTTAGGTTTTTTGGATCCTAAGAGGGCTAGAAATTATTGGTACGTAGGAGGCCTTGCAAACTTTGACAAGGGAAAACTGAAATGCCCTGGAGACTTGAGCAGTAACAGGGCAAGAATCTGCACTGAAATGTGGACAAAGTGTTTAGTGTGATTAGATACTTTTAAGCCTCTGCAAATCTGGTTTTCCCTGTAAATGAATGTCTTAAGTAGCCTGTGGTGATGAATAGAAGCATGGATAAGATTCCCATGCATAGATTGAATGCAGTACTGAATACTGCTAAATTTCTCAGGAAAGAGACTTAGCGCTTTGTTATGTAGCGCTTAGCCCAGGAAATCATGGTCTTGATTAGAGTTTTGTGGCAGTCCCATAGAACAAATATAGAATAATAACTCTCAACCAAAGAAGAATTGTAATAGATGCTTTCCAGACCACTGGAAAAAGTGATATCCCAGAATGGAGAAATTCTGGTCATTTCAGTAGAAGCCGTTTATTGGCAATGTCTGAGAATTGCAGACTTACAGCTTCTTTGAATCAAGCTGCATAAATACAGTTATAATTTGCACTAATGGGAACTGCTTGGAACCAAGTACCTGTAAAACTGTTGAACACCAAATTATTTTTTGGTTCTTCTTGGGGCTAATAAAATGAGTAGCCACTTAAGCTTCCAGAATATTCATCAGTCTTGAACCTGTGAGCTATAAGTTTTGAAGGACCCAAATAATTAAGGAACTAACATTCATTGCTGTGAAACATCCTTCATATCACAAGTAATTCACAAATTTGAACAGTAGCTTAATCCTTTGAAGAACTGGGTTTGGTTCTCTCAGCCGGTGTTGTCCTTAGGAATTAAAATGGTGCATGATTCAGATCCAGAATTCTAAAATAAAATTGTGTTCTCAATTACTATATAACTTGTTCCTAAGGGGGGAATCCCTGGAAACTTGCACCACGAAAAGTTACACTATGTAGGTTTATATTTCAGGCACTTGCGATAAATGTTGTACGAGTGTCTGATGGCATGAATTCACAGGTGGAGGTACATGTTTTTGTGGTGTCACTTGGTCATATCCAGGTAAGTCTTCAGTGCTTATGATTATGTCTCTCTTGTATCTTTTCCATTATTAACAATCCAGCCTAGGTAGATGGTGATAATTTGAAAAAGAGTTCTAGGTTTGATTTTGCTGGTATTGTAGTGATAAAGCTTTTGTTAGCACCTGCCTGCTATTAGTTAGATTGGTTCTAGACTTTTGTTTGCTTCTCTTCTATACAAGTAACCAAAACTAAAGCAAGAGTAATGCTTGCTAGAAGCAGAAGGTAATTCTGTAATTTCTTGAAAAAGTAAGATTGGTTTGGTGCTCTGTATGATGTTCTGTCTATGGAAAATCTATAAAACATGTTCAGAGAGAATCAGGAATATTTTTGAGATTTTTTTCCCTCATATTCTTTTCAATTGATCATTTAATTTGGAAGATAGCTCTATAGCAAGTTATGTGAAGTTCATTTTCGGACTATTCTGCTTCGTGGTCCTGTTTCAGTTTAAAAATTGAATTGAAGGAAGAGCTGTATTTTTCTCAGTGTCCCTGTGTTAATTCAAGCAACTGTTTAAAGATGCAGTTTCACAGCACAAAAGGACTTTTTGGTGGAAAGGCTGAATAAGCAAACCTGAATTTATCTGCAGTAATAATTGTGATCAATTTCTGTGCCTCCTAAAGTGACAAAGGATAAATAACAATTGGGTTCTGCCACAAATCGTGGCTTTGCAACAGGGCTTAGGAATATGTGTGTCTGCCTGTCTGTCTGTCACACTATTTGATACATGTCAAGCTCTTGCATAATCTTTTCATTGAATAAATAGGGCTCTTCAAAATGTGTCAGAGAAAATAGTTGCTCTACATACAGGCAGAATGATCGATTTGATGGTTTATTAGCCTATTTGCTTTGCTCTTTTTATTAGACTATGATTTGCCATATAGCTTTACTATCAAAATAAGCCACTATAAAATGCTGGTCTAAGAAAAATTATTTACAAGAGAAGAAGACCTTTTATATCTATCCGCATTTCAACAAATACCATTATAAAATACTGATATTTGCTTTTGCAACTTTTTTTGTTTCCCAGGTACTAGATTATGTTTCCATTTCTTAAAATATTTTCATCCTTTTTGAACAATAATTTGCCTTTTAAATTTCTGTTGTTGTAATTCATGTGCAATTAAAGTTGCGTGATTTAGTAATATCCCTGTACAAAAGCTCTTTTTATTCCCTGATCCATAAAAGAGAGATTGAAACTGTTTTCTTACATATAACAATGCTTCCAGTTCACTTTAACACATGTTGAGTTTTAAACAAGTTTCTGTTTGCAGATGTCACGATGCTTCAGTCCTGTGAACAGTTTTGCTGGATACAAAGTCCACTGAAGATTGGTTGCTTAAGGCCCTTTTCACTCTACAAGTCACATCCCTTTTTCTAAGCTTCATTGCAGATCAATTCATTCAAGTGAACCAGTAACAAACCTGCAGCTCCTAATTATAGTTCTATCAGCCAAAGGGATGATTTTTGAGAAGAGCAGGATGCAAGTGATGGACCCTATTGTGTGCAGAGCCAGCATCACTTGCAAAATTTTGTTTGTGCAATTGTAGCATTTGTATATTTGTGTATCTGCATGCAGAAATAGATCAGTTGCATTTTCTGTTTTTTTTTTTTTTTTTTTTTTTTTTTAATACATTGCTCAACATGAATAATATTTTATGGATAAAGTCCATTTGCATTAGGTTTAATTTTTTGTTCATTTACCTACAATTATCATTGCAATTTCATGAAAATTACAGTTTAGTCAAGAGGGTCTTCAGGATGAATAATAAAGGGGTGAATGAATTCAGCATGTATGTTACAGTTCCAGCCATCTGCTATATGTTTATCCTGGGAGTTTCTACTCCGATTGAATTAGTATTGTCAACTTCATGATCCCATAGAGTCTCTGACTACAGAAGTACAGAGAGAAATTATGCTTTTACATGTATCTATGCTTTTTGGGGTTAGGTAGCTCGGTTTGGTGTCAAGTGGTATACCAGTCTGAGCTCCAAGGTTACCCTACATGTGTTATGTCTGTCTTTTAGTGAGGACATTTTCTTTTAAATGAGCTCTTCAAATTTCAGTCATGATTCATCTTCTTTTAAAGGTTTGACAGTGGGCTACTGTGCCCTTCAAAAAAAGAAATGTCTTGATATAATAGAGAAGAAACAGGCTTTGAACCCTCTGCCTGTTCAGGACACGCTAGTAAACTGCTATCTGTCCTGAGGCTCCTCAGTTTGGTGGGAGGAAATGTCTTATAGCTGGACAAAATATGGAATCGCTTATGAATGCCATATTTGCTGCAGTAGTAGCACACATTTTTGAAAGGAATAATTGCTAGGGAGCACTTTGGTTAGCAACATTATGTCCACAGATTCTTTTTTTGCTCTGTTGGGGTTTTGCAGAAACTGAACTTGCACATCAGAGTTGAAGTGAAAGTCTGGTCTCCTGCAAACAACTTCTATCCCTTAAGGGGCCAGGAAGAAATTCAACCATAACAGGATTATTCTAAGGGATAAATGGGAAGTTCCTCAAAACCAGGAAGCCTATAAATATACCTAAAAGTATGTAAATATTGAATATTTCAACTCAGAGCCAGAAAGTATGTAATTATGCTTTGGATTGTAAGCTCATCTCTAAACTTAGTTGTGTAGCCACCATGTACTTAAAGTTGATAATTTTCCTGTCACATTCACTGAGAATTGTGCTTTGTAATTTTATTTTTTCTTTAGTGTAGCAAATATTTAGATGCGACAAATACAGTGAAGCTGAGTTCACAAATCACAATAGTGGAGCATTTTACTGATTACTGTTATGGCTTTCCCAGTTTTACGCTGTGTAGAATTTACTCATTTCTTCTCATGAGAGCTTTTCTTTTCTCCCAAATTATTCGTATTTTCTTAATATAGTTCAGTGTTTGCAAAGTCATGTAATGGAATTCTTTTGTAATAGGAAATTACAGAATCACAGAATATTCTGAGTTGGAAGGGACCCACAAGGATCAATTTCAGCTGTTAAGTGAATGGCCCATACAGGGATCAAATCCACCACTTTGGTGTTATTAGCACCATGCTCTAACCAACTGAGCTAATTATGTTCTTGGTCTTCCACTGTATCTGATTTTTCACTTCTATATTTCTTAATGTAATAATTCAGTCTTAATGGATTGTCACTATTTGCTAAAATTTAATCTACTTTAATGGCTTTTTTTTCAAATTCTTGTTCATTTATGTAGTTTGCCCTGTAGTGAAGCACTTCTTAGACTTGTCCTATTTCAAATATTCTGCTGGTGAAGTAAAAGTGCAGAGTAATAATTCAAACACGTCAAGAATGGCTGAGCCATGTTAAGAATAACTGATTCTCATGATAGCTAAATTATTTTCTTTTAGCATGCTCACAAATGAGGGTACTATCATAGCTTCAAGGACAGCTGCATTAGTTTAAGTATAGAGCTATGTACTATTATAAAATTCAGAAACTTTTAATTCATTTCCTAGTATGGAGAGAATTCTTTAATCAGCAGAAATACATGCTGAGATATGCACATATGCCTTCTCTTTAGCCCACTTTTTCATGTATGGCTTCTCTTTAGCCCACTTTCCTGAATTTTGCCTTACGGGTTCCATTTCATGCAGACTAAACATTTCTTGGCAGAAACATCTTTTCTATGCAAAAATCTTCTTTTCTGTGTGTCTCCTTGGCAGCTTTTCTAAAATATATATATATATTTATATATATTTATTATTTATTTATTTTTAAATATATAAATTAAAAAACCCTAAGGGGAAAATAAGACAAAGCCTCAGAAAAGTGATTAGCGCATGAATAGCATGCAGTAATATAGCATACACCTATGGGAGCATGACGTTAAAGAAACCAAGCAGATGTGTAATGTATCTGGAGGGGAGTTGTATTTCTTGCTTTAGCCTAACTCCTGTTTGATCTCTTCAAACTCTTGAAACTGTAGACCAGAAAAGACCCTGGTTCTAGCAGGGGTTGAGCTGGTGGCAGCAGGAACCCCTCGTAATCACTGTCTTCCTCATCAGCTTCAGTCTTGTAGCCTATTACCATGGTGTTCTCAGTGAATCAGTGCACTATTTTGTTCTGCAGGTGCAGGGTAAAAGCTGGGAAATCTGGTGCATGAATGGTAAATTTGGTAGGTGGGGTGGGAGGATTCGCACTGCTGTTCTAGGCTTTACAGAAGAACTTGGGAGTTGCATCTTTTCCTTGTGACTTCAGCAGTGAGGCTGTTAGCACTCCTTTCTCATGTTTATTTGAGAACAGAGAATTACTGTTCTGCCTGGCAAGTCTGAAGAACAGAGGTAACTCAGCAGCGTGTTCTATCAAACATGTCCTCAGGTTACTGACTTGCAGTCAGACAAAAAACTCTTCTGTCCACTTTCTGTAGTCATTTGCCTTTGTCACTTGATCAGCATCCTCTTACCAGCTGAGGAAATTTTAGTAACGCCTTCTGGATGACAAGAAACAGCAACATGTCATCCTGGGAGTGCCATGTCATTACTGCTCTCTTCACTACCATGCTTTCATACCATATGCATACATACTACCATGCACACATACACCTTTGCACATGTATTTTTGAGTATAGATGTTGAAAGCTATCTCAGATTTGTGTCCTTTCCCCCAGACAGATAGTCTGTTATGAAAAGATGTTGACACTTTCTACAGCTCTTTCAGGTAATCTTCCTTTCTACAAATGAATCTTCTTGCATTGTAAGATTTGGGTTTATTTGTCCAAGACACTTGTAGATTTATCACAATTATTTTTGTGGAGATTTTGCGTTCCCAAAATAAGCAGCAATGCCTTTGCTTTGTGAGAGCCTCAGAGCTCCACTGCTGAGAGCAGTGTCTGGGCTCATGCTAGTTTGTGTCATGGCACAGAAATGCAGTTGCTTTCCTGCTTAGCATCCCACAAATCTGTGCTCATGTTTACAGACTTCTGAAAGTATGAATACTTTACAGTATTTCATACCAACGTCAGATTAAAACTGAGTTTCATTTAGGTTTTTCAATGTAAAATAAATTTTTAAAGAAATATAAAAATATTAAAAGCAATAGAAAAAATCTGTGTTAACATGCATGCTTACTTTTTATATTCTGTTGCTTAATACTGTAGTTCTTGAATGGGTGAGGCTAATACAATTGCAGCACTTATTTTTGCTTCTAACAGGGTAATTTTGGATGCTACAGCTTTTTCCTATTTTTCATCCTCAGTGGTATCAGTAAGGACTCGGATATGCTTTATTTATGCCTGTAAGAGTTCTGTGATTGCTTAACATGAAGTTGTGGATGTTCATATAAAAGATTTGCAGCCCTCAAGTATGGACCACTTGCAGTGTTCAACTTTTAATTGCTATTGGGTATAAATCCTGACATTTTTGTGTGACTGACTTCCATATATTAGGAGCCATCCATCTGACAAATTTTTTTGTTGTTCCTAGGGGTTTTGTTTGTTTGTTTGTGGTTTTCTTGTTGGTGGTGGTTTCTTTTGTTTCTTCTAGTGGTCAGTTGCACTTATTTTGGAAAGTTTGCAAAATTTATGTTCCATGATTTCTTGAATTTCATTTCTTTGCTTGTGATTCCTTTGGAAGCAATGT
The DNA here is from genome assembly GCF_003945595.2 of Pipra filicauda. Classification (NCBI taxonomy): domain Eukaryota; kingdom Metazoa; phylum Chordata; class Aves; order Passeriformes; family Pipridae; genus Pipra; species Pipra filicauda. The sequence goes on along the minus strand of NW_024104643.1, from coordinate 2,322,556 downwards.
ATAGCTATGGAAGCTTGTCTTCATAATTAGACATCCATGGTATGTGTGTAGGTAATTTATTTGTCTTTTTTTAAACACAGACAAATTAATTTCTGTAAAATATTTGTAAAAAAAATGCACAAACTCTTTTCTGGAACTTCATACAAAATTTTTTAACTCCTTTGTCATATAGCATTGTATTTAATTACAGTTAATATGAATAAATTTCAGTTCTGAGGAGAAGGTGCTACTTTGTCTCTCTGAGAAGCACGAGTGAGAAATATGCTCTCTTTCCATTTGACTGCTACATATTTATATATGACAGTATTTTTTGCAAGCACTAATTTACATGTTAAACCTGTATGGGTTCTGTTCTTACTTCAGAACATATGTATTTGGTTATTGGTCTGTCTCTTGTTGGAACTATTTGGTCCTGGAACTGTGTCTTTTTCTAGTGCTTCCAAAACTCTTAAACAAAAGCAATTTTGTAATATTTCAGAAAATATCATGGTTTCGTTTTAGAACAACATTAATAGATTAAAAATAAAAGCAGTGTTTTCCCTAGAGCTATGCCATTTTTCAATAAGTTTCTAATCTTTAAGGTATTAAACCTCAGAGTGTTACAACTTAGAATCATAGAATCAACTGGCTTGGAAAAGACCTTCAAGATCATCAAGTCCAACCCTTGATCCAACACTGCTGTGGTTACTAGACCATATATAAGTTCTTAATGTTTTAAAGCAACGGTCATGCAGTGGGCATTATAGATATATGAAATTCAGAAGAATGTGGAAGTTTGTTTGCACCCTTATTTTCAGCTGATTTTTGGGTCTGTTACTTTTCATGCCCCATATCCCATGTGAACTGTAAAAGGAGTCCTCCCAAAGCACCACCTACCATTTCTCCTTCCTACAAATACATGTGCATGTCCTACTACATATGTAGTGACTTCTTTTCCTGAATGACAGATCAATTCTGGCAATAGTTGCTGCTTATGGTTATTTATAAAAGTATAAGAAATAAGTCCTCTATATGCTTAATTATATAGAAGTAAAACATTGAAAAGTGTGTTTTTTCAAGTTGTAGTTTGGAGTTGATGTGTATAGTTGGTGAGGAAATGAAGTAACAGCTCAAAGGAATGTGTTATTAATAAATCTAAAGATCTGTAAATAAGTTCTTGCAGACAAATCAAGTTCTGTAGTGAATTTTGGTTTTGTTTTTGTTCTTGGATTCTTTCTAGTAGAAATCATGTGAAAATGTGCTGGTTTGCCCCAGTATGAAAACAGCTCTGTGTATATAAATGCAGTTTTATGCTTATCTGAAATGAAAAGAAGAACTTAGCATTATGCTCAGATAGTTCACTGCACAATTAATATGAATTTTTAAAGTATTAGTTTTGTACGAATACAAACAGATATTCTTCTCCTTTGGAGAATAATCTCTTTATCAATTTGTAGGATAATGCCATTGTTCACTTCATTATGTAGTATATGTTTCTTGATTCCTGAGTAAGCTGTCACAGGCTTCTCTATGCCTGTTACATGGATATATGTTATGAGAAGACACAACTCTATCCTGACAACACAACTTCATTGCTGGAAGTGATTTTCTGAATGTCTGTGGCAATACAGAGCTTTTTCTTTGTTTTCTTTCTTATTTTTATTTGAGAAGGTTCTGATAGTAGTAGTGTGTCCTTTATATTTTATATCACTGAACTGGTGAAGAATGAACTGGTCTATGATAGTATTCTCAAATGCATAAACATCTGAGGTGCTGTATCACGTACAACTTTTATTGCAAATAATTTTCTTTAATTTATTCATACTTCCCCAGTGGAGATGGGAGAGGAGGAGGAGAGAGGGAAACTATCCAGATTGAAATGCAAGTCTCAGTGTAGGCTTTTAATTAATTTCCCAAGAGAATGATATTACAAAAAGGTTGGAAGAGAAATGCTGCTAATGGTCCTAGTTGTGACACAGGGGAATGTAGTGATGAACTGATAACCTTCAAACAAAATGGTGACCTTTTGTGAGGGATGAGCTACTTTTTGGTAGTTGAATTTTGTGTTTTCTAAAACCAAGATTCCAAATGGACAAACCCTCCTTATTCCAGCCTGGGGCTAGCTACTCTATCAAAAGAAAAGATTAACTTCGTACTCAGTGCAGCTAGGGGACAAGCAATAGAGATTTTGCACATTGTGAGAAGTGGCTCCTGATTCATCAGTGTAGTTATGCAGCTGGTGCTGGTAGCAGTGAGCAGTCCTTGGATGCCCTCATGGGGAGAGGAAAGTGGAGACAGTCTTGGACATGCCGAGTTGTGTCAGGTCGACAGCTGAGTTTTTGCCACCTATGGTCATGTGACAGGGTATGATTTTCTGTTTTTCTCTTTGTTTCACAATTGCAGGAATAAAAATGTTAAAACAATTTGTTTCAGCTTGGCACATAACTGCACTTAAGAGAGATGCTACAAGTCACGTGTGAGGACTAAACAATACCAGTCCTTCAGGCTCTGTGTTGTGCATTGAGCTGCTTAATATTTCAGCTATGTAAATACTTCAGTTACTTCCTGCTAAAACGGCTATTTTTCCTTCCTTCTGTGACCTTAACATTCATAACCAAATTAAGTTTTCCAGGATGGTTTTGTCAAATTAACCTAGATGTTGGTGTCCCTGGGATGTTTATCTTAAGCAGGCTGTTTGGGAAAACACTACTTGTTGTAATGTCTAATACTAAACGCTTTGAGAACAGTCATTAAAAACACAAGAAGTTTCCAAGGAGGAAAAGTATAAATATGCCACAGTCCAAGTTGGCAGCATGGGCTTTTGAATGACAGAAGCTGTGGGGACAGTATGGAAAGACACGTCAGTGTGAGCTAGTCACCTCACACAGAACCTTGGAAGTACAGGGTGGATGTGTATGCTCTTGTGTAGCAGAGCTTAGGCTGAGCTTTGAAGGACTTTCTGATAAGGGTCATCATCAACTGAAATCAAAGTAGTTTCACATCTTTTCCTAAAGAATGCTGTTGGCTGTATCAAGGAAAAATATATCACTGTGACAAGAAAATATATGGGGTACTGGAAGAAACACTTCTCTTTTTCTATGGGTACTTGTTTCCAGAAAAAATCATTCTGCTGAGATGGGCTCTAGTTGTCTCTTCTCAGGACACAAATGAGGACTGCAAGAAGCTCTACCAGATGTGAGATGTTCTTCTGTTTCCTTAAGCATGAGGAGACATAGACAGGTCATCACTGACTAACTCCAGATGTACTGTGGCAGTAGCACTGTGTGCTTGAGTGTACAAATCCCATGCTATTAAGTAGTGGCAGTAGTAGTGTAGTGATGTGGAAAGAAATTTGTGTGCGTCAAAATTATCAGTCCTGTATAATATACAGTATGACCTGTTAAACTGATATAATGCATTTCAAGCAGTAACTCAAACTAAAAACTGATGGGTGAAGATTTTGGCATTTTTCTTCTGAACATTTCTTGGATGGTGTCCTGTCCTCAGCTGTATGCATTGACACAGGCAAATAGAGTGATGAGTCTTTAGACATGTTAGGCCTGCTAACATGTTTATGGATATTAAGCAAGCATAACTGCATGATGAAAATAAAATGGTTTACAAGAGAGTTAGAGGGCACTAGAGACTTAGAGGATCAAGAAGAAAAGGTGGAAAAAGAATCTATTCTGTACAGGTGAATAGGCCCCGGTGATGAAATGATGCAGAAGTATGGATGTCGTGGTTTGACTCAGACCCAATTTTAAAACTCCCATAAATTTGCTAAAGGGTGAGAGAGGTTTCATACAGGCAAAACAGACTCGATGTGGGGAAATAATATCAAAATTTATTGCTAACAGAATAAAAACTATAGAATAATATATATAACAATTCTAACTGCTCTTTCCTATGATGACAAACCTATGTATTTACAAAACCACCCCTTCTCCCCTCATGTCAGTCCAGGAGGAGAAGTCTCTCCTTCACTCTCAGGGCTACAGCTCCGATTCGCCGTAACTGGAAAATCTCTCTCTCTCTCTCTTCTATGGGGGGCGGGATCTCTGACCCCACCTCCAACCGCTCAGCTACGCTACTGAGGGTTCATCCATGGGCTTTGAGGGGAAACTTGTTTCACCATGTCTTCACCATGTGTTACAGGGAATTAAAACTCTTGAGTCTTTTTCCCTACTACGTGTGGGGTCCCTTCCCAGGGAAGCAAGCTCTCGAGGGAGCCTCTCTCCAAGGAGGCCCGCCAGCCCCTCTCCACCTCGTGGCTCTAATTCCTACTGCACAATAAGTTTATCTTCTGGTTTTTAAAATATGTCATTTCGCAGTGGCGTTACCAAGCTTTTGATTGGCTGTCTGCATCGGAAACCCACCTGGAGCTACCCATATTTCAGCTCCAGGGGGACAGGGCTAGTCAAACCACGACAATGGAGCAGAGGACAGAATGGAAAAACTTGTTTACCAGAGAAGGACTGCAGCTCAGGAAGTCAGGGTTGATTAGTTATCATGCTGCAATAAATGGGAATGTCAAGTCATCCTAACAGTGTATTTCTCACCTTTTCTGATGAAGCAACATTTGAGAATGAGGCGAAGTATATTTAATAAATACATTTATATGATTTTATGTGCAGCATGGGATTCTGAATTTGTGATAGAAGACACTAGTCAAAAATTGCAGGCTTACAGCATCTCTATTTCCTTAATTTTGTATGTTTTGGTGCACTCGTTACTTCACTGTCAGAAGCTGCATTATCTTCTCTTCAGTTTTTTGTGTTTCTATAGGCCAACTTTAGATGTTAACTCTTCTGCCAGTTCTGTTTACTTTGCTTTCTTTAGAGCTGAAAATTTAGTAATCCAGAGAGAGAGGATATTATTAATTAATATAGTCTTTTTCGAGATGACCTATAGAATCTATACTTAAAGCAAGCCTGCTGGTCATAGATGTACTAATTAAGTATTTTAAACCTAATTCTGGTAATTCTTGCTTCCATTCTAACTCAGACTCGTGGTTTTCTGCTAGGAGGAACTTTATAATAACTCAGCAAATGATTGATCAGTTGATATAGTGGAAACCAAGGGCAGCTATGTTAAAAAGTTATTTTTAAAGGTAGTAGAGCAAGGGATGCCCAGTAGTAAAGAGCTGGAACTTTGGGGATTGGGTATGGGTTTTTTTTTCTCTTTTTCTTAATTTCTTCCTTCCTTTCTTGCTTTCTTCCTTTCTTTCTTCCTTTCTTTCTTCCTTTCTTTCTTTCTGTGAGATTTACATAACCACTCCCTCGCTCCTCCCATGCCAAGCCGTGCTTCTTTTCTTCCTTAAAAGGCGATATAATCTTCTTCTTGCAGTCCACTGGTTGTTTTAACCAACCTGTCAGGTTGTTTCCCTGCCCCAGCCGCATGGTCCCCTGGCAGTGAGCCCAGACTGGTCTTAGTGCCTTACACACTTTCCGGCTGGCCTTCACACCGAACTGTAAGCAACAGTAAGTAACTGTAAGCAGCCCACCAGTCCTCGACCACAAAATGGCTCCCCAGCTCTTCAAACAAAATGGCTTCTAGGTATCTGACAGAAGGTACCCATGGAAACCCCTGCTTGTAATAAAACTGCCTTATTTGTTTCCTGCATTTCTTTCTTTCTTTCCTTTTTTTTTTCTTTCTTTCTTCTTTCTTTCTTTCTGTTTCTTTCTTTCTATTTCATTCTTTCTTTCTTTTTCTTTCTTTCTTTCTCTATCTCTCTTTCTTTCTTTCTTTCTCTCTTTCTTTCTCTTGTTACTGGATGGCTCTGTTCTTGTTCTTCTATTTCTGCTGGTACAGTTTGTTTGCTTTTTTTTCTTGTGAAGTGTCCGATGTGCTGAAGTTTTATTTAGCCATTGCAGTCTGCTTTGGTGCACTTCTTCAACATTCTATTAGATACTTAAACAGTTCTGGTCTTAAACAGCTTGTCTTGTCTATTTTCACTACAGAGTACGCCAAAATAATCCACTGCAAGTATATTGACAGTTATGCTACCTTATGTATGTGGTCAGAGATTAGTGGTTTTTATGTTTCATTCTTCCTATTATCATAATTAAAAATGACTCAAATATTCTCAGTCACCAATACTCAGTTTATTTATCCCTAAATTAGTCATTACAATCCATGACCTAAAGAATCATAGTACCAAAAGACTTCTACCTGGTAATAAATGCAGAACATTATATAGCACAGTATAGTGTAGCACAGCACAGTGTAGCTTTATGTAGCATAGCTGCAAGTCCAATTCTGCTCTGCTTCCCAGAGCTCTATCTTATCTCCAGCCAGAACACAATTTGGAAAGAAACTTTCACAGGATGGAACTTCTGGCTAGACTATGCTTGTGTTTTCCCATTCCTCAGCTGATAATTCTTTGAATTGCACACAGCTGAGTGTAAATGAAAAGAATCTCTGGGCTGCTTCAATTTTCAGTAAGGATCTGTTGTGGCCAGTGCAATGAGCGTGAATGTGACTCTTACCCCTTTTCCTCTGCTTATGGTGGGCTAGGCTGGAAGATTTAGGGATGCCAGAATTCTGAGCATCTGTTTTGAACTGACCACAGTGTTGAAAGAGCTGTTTTCAGTATTGTGAACTAGTTAACATGGTTGGGATATTTTCAGCCAATTTTTGAACTTTCAGTGTAACTCCAGATTGTGAAGTACCGTGGTGCTACTGAGTGAATACAGAAACAAGTTAAGCCAGCTATTATGGTGCTTAGAAAACATCTGCTAAAGAAAGTCAATGGTAAAGATAAAACAAGTGAGTTCTCTTTCCAGTTGTTCACCCAACTGTTAAAGAGTGAATTGTCCATCAGTAGCCAATTTATGAACCTTTCAGAAAAGCAATTTTCTGAGGCTTTAGTAATAAGTTTCAGACAGCTTTCTGATCTCCCTTTTCTTATTAATTTTCCTGCAAATATTATGTTATAAAATTTTCTGACATTTGATGACCTGGTTGGAGTGCAGGAGTGTGTCACACAGATTTTGTCCCTGTGGCTGAGTTTCAAGAGGTAAAACTAAGTGGAATGTAAACCTTATAGGTCTGCCTCTACAGTTTGCATCTTTCATCATCAAAGGGCAGATTGAATGTCAATAGATAATATGGAAGAAGGCATAATAAATATGTTACCTCACTGTCAGTGATGGATCTGGAGATTTTGATGCAGAGGGTGGTAAAGTCTCTCTCAGTAGTTCACAGCAGTCTGAAATATAGTTGTGTTCTCCTTAAGTAGTATAACAAAATATAGGCATTCTGAAATTTGTTCAGTTAAAGAAACCCACAAAACCAACAACAACAAAACTCCCCAACACCTTAGGGTTGTGAGATTTGTGAGTTTGCTAATATCATATATTGTGTATTAGAAATGTAACATGGTAAGGAAAAGAACTTCTAGAAGAGAAAGAAGCTGTAAACAAAGGTGATGAATAGGCACTGTGTTAGTTCATTTGTTTTCATGGTTCATGAGAAAACCGTAGAGATGGTTTGAGTCATCTAATCCCTTGTTTTATTATTGTAGTATAGTACAGTAGAAGCTGGTAAAATTCACCCTGGAAGGTAAAACCGTAGAAGCTAAGTTTGATTAGGCCATGAATAGATTAGTTGGCTCACATATTCAGGAAATAAATTGCATTTGTCTGATGAGATCATTAAATGAAGCAGTGTGAGGGAGTTTGGTGGCAAAGCAAGGGAAGGCTAAACTGAGATGAAACCGAAGAAGCCGGCATTGAAAGAAAATAACTATGTATCTGTGCATATTTGTTCATTTAGCTGCTACTTTCTAGATTTGGAAACCTCTCTTCAGATTGTGAATGAAGTTTCTCTCGGTTGTGTCTTTTTTTGTTAAATTTTGGGTTTGGTGAAAGAAGAGGAAGGCAGCATAATATCCGGTTGGTGCACTACTTTATATGCGTGGCTTTTTTGTCACTTGATGTGATTGAATGCAGCAATACTGAGATACCGAGATACCGAGATAAAGATACTGTCTTGATCCAAAGACCACTGAGCTAAATAGGGAAGAAAACAGGGAATTATGAGCTTTTGGTCAGTCCAGAAAACTGCCCCTTTTAAGCTTGAAACCCAGATATTTTTCCACTGAACTAATGCTAATAGATCTATCATTACAATATCTCGACTCCAATAACAGGGGTTGTTGGAGGTATTATTGCCCTGTTTCTCTGCATGTGTTATTATCTTATGACAATTGTAGTGTAATCCCCATCCTCATGCATCATCTAGTAAACCGTGGTGATCTATGTGATGTGGGTTAATTGAAGGGAAAGGAAGTCCTGTGAATCAGTGGTAGTAGGCATCAGCAGATTATAATGTTTTATTAGCTCCTCATTACACAGGCTTTGAAATCTGAGGAAGACTTCCTTCCAAAGATGTGGGGGCTGGGAAGGAGGATCTGCATTTCATATCAGCTGCCATACCAAGCTACCCTCAGGCTAGCGTATTTAGTCTTTCATTTTTGTTTGTGTTTTTGTGTTGGATATCTCTCTGTCTTGAAAGCTGGTTAATTTCTTTTTGTGTTGTAGCACTATTAATTTTTGCCTTTTGGGATAGTTTGAGTGCCATGTGTGTTAAAATAAGGCAGTAAGAACCTGATTTTATTTTGGGCAAGAGCTCTTACCTTTGGGGGATGCTGAAGAAAAGACATCATGTAAAAGAGTTAGGATGCATCGGTTTTAGTGACTGACATGTATCTTAATAACCCTTTGCTCTAATTGGCATTTTAATTAAAGATGACATTTTAATTGGTTATTTTACCAATTTAGATTGGTTATTAACATCAGCTACTCCTTTCAGTACTGATAATTCATCTATGCAATCTCAATACTCATACTAGATATTTTCAAATAGTGTTTTGCTGTTCTAAGTCTGAAGTCCTTTTCTGTTGCTCCTCTATTGTACTTCCTAGTGCTTGTGCTAGAGTCTATGGTGTTTGCCATTTGAAAAAGTGGATTTAATCTATCATAATATTGCAGATAAACAAGAAAAAATATCTTAATAGCAAATAACTATAAATTAATTATCATTGTTGGTATATTAAGCCTTCTAAATGCAAACAGTGCAATATTACTTACAGTCTACCTGCAGGGTATTGTCTAGCTATGCATTTTTCAGACATTTGAAATATAGTCTTATAATTGTTTCCTGCAGTATTATTATTCCATCCTGGTTTTGTGTAGGATCTTAATTTCATATTTTGAATTTTACATGAAGAAAACGTACTGTTAAGTCTGAGATGTAGTAATAAAATATCCTTCTAGAAAGTAGGAGAATGCAAAATATTCACAGGGAACAAAGAAAACATAAGTACTGTACAGAAGGTTAAACACACAGCCTCCTCCCCCAAATAACCAAAAAAACCAAGGATTGGGCAAAGGTGTGTGCTGAACAGGGTTTAATAAAACTGAGATTTTTGTTTCTCTTTGAAAAAAGATCCTTGGGTTGATTAGGAAAGCTAGAACTTCAAAGAAGCCCACAGGAGCTCAGCTGGGGCCTTGAACAGGGCTTTGAAAATCCGAGCTTAAGAAAATCTACCCTCAGCAGCATTAGGTTTTCCATTATTATATTCTGCTTTTTAGGAAGCTGTCATGTTGTCACCACATTGTGCCACAGAGGATACAAGTGTGGATGAAATGATTGTCTATTCTTTAAATATGTCTTTTGAGAGCTAATTAATATAAAGCACTTGAAAATTGTCTGGCAAAGGGCATGATATAAATGGAATATATGAGCAAAATTTTTATATCATGAAAACAGGAAACTATTTTTAAAAACTTGTGCAAGAGAACCAAGGGCTCTTCTGAGGTACCAGATTGACAGCGCTGCCTGATCCTGTACCCACAGAACATATGCACTGTGGGCAGCAGTACGACAAGTTAACCTGCCTGTGCTTCTGCCCTGTCCTAGATGGCCTGCCTCCAGCTTCCAGCTTGCCTCTTGGCTCTGCTAAAACTGACAGTTAATACCTGCTTTTGTGACCATAGCTTTTTTTTACTATGACTGGTTGCTGGCTGTGAACAGGATGGAGACTACCTTTTCTCCATTTTGTTTTTCATTCTGTACTAATGAAGGACATAGCGTTAAACGGTTTATCCAGCTCAAAAACAATTTTTATATAAAGGAAAGAGAACTCACAAAACAAGATGATGAAATGTGAATTTCATGGTCATTGTGGTTAATTTTTTCACCATTTCATGTGGAGATAGAAAATTGTGTTCTTCTAAATGGCTGCTAAGATGCTTCTTAGCCTGATTATAGGAGCTAGAACAGGAAGTGGTTTGCTTATAAAACATTGGTATTGTTTTGATTATGTTTTGTTCTCAAAAATATTATGCAGAGAAATGTCACTATAAGTACTTAATAAAAACAATTTAAAATCATAAATTATAATATGGGTCTCAGTGTTTTGACTGCGTTACGCTACTAACATCTGTTGTAAACTGCACAGATAAGGTATCTTTATTACAACTCCAATTTTTATGAGGCAGTCATGAAAATGGGCTGTGTTTATTTACCTCATTTTTAAAGAGGTAAGGAGAAAAAGGGATAAGGGAGGGGAGGTATGACTTTTTTGTTTGCTCTTACAAATTAGTAGTATGTTCAAGGTAAATAAGTACATTCATAATATAGAGACCCTAGAAGTTTAACCAGAGTTTTAAAATTGCTTTAAACATGAGGGTTTTTTTAATACCTCTGAATAACAGTTGCTTTTATAGCTCATCACAAGAGAGTCTGATATTGCTCTCAGTGATTTTTTTCTTCATGTAGTAGTTGAGATACAATTAAAGCACAAGATAACTGTTCCAGTTTAAGGTATTGATGTTTAGTGGGGGTGTCGAGCACTGCAGTGGAGCGCTAATAAACTTTGAATGAATTAATGCTGATCTTAGAGCAATAAGTTCCTCCAGATTGTAAATATTAGACTACATTTTGAACTTACTGAGAAGTTATTCATAGAGATATCTAGCTGAGACAGTTATAGATAGCTTTTTTTTCTTTTTGTTAATATCTGTTTACAGTATAGTTGAGTATATGTTTTATTGCTTACAAAACTTGCTTACCCATCCCTATCTCAAACTCTTATGGAGCACACAGCCTTTTGCTATTTTCAGTTACATTGAATCACCAGGTGATGAATTTTCATGATGATTCTTGTCTGAAAGTCTGTGTTCTGCTTCCTATTATCTAGGAATGTTGTTTGCATAAATGCTTACTTGCTGAGTTAGGCTGGTTTTCTTTCTGCTCTTATTTTGGAGAAAGCTTATTCAAGTGCTTCTATAACCTCAAATATTTCACAGCTTTCCCTTTTGTCTCTGTACTCAAGGATTCAATATTAGAGATTCACTTTCTGTTGGAGGACATCTGCGCAAAATAGTCTTGCAACCAATCAATACTGCTCCTAATCTGGCAGAATAAAGCCTTGTGTTCCTTCCACTCCAGGGGACTGCCTTCACTGCCTGTGCAACTCCTCACTGCCTGCCAAGAAAAGACTGAACTTGGCTTGGTGATACAGTGGTATGGAGAATTAGACAATGGGCTGCCAGGCTAGTAAGGGCAAACAGGTCCAAATTAAACAGAGATGTTCTCGATTTGTGTTGCTGAGAAATATAGAAAGGTCTCTTTATCTGAACTGCAGTATCTGAGCTAGCTTGGTAGGCTGCGTGGTAATACTTGTCTCTGATGACAGCAGGCATCTAACATGCCGTAGGTTTAACGCTCTCAGGCAGACGCTTTCCTCCTTGTATTTGTTTCTGGTAAGGATGTGCTGTCACCACTCTTGATGTGTGTAGAGAACAGAGGTCTCCTGAGATAAGGCTGTTCATTATGCTTCCTGAGGAACCATTAAATTTCTCTCAGTGCAACGTGATCCACTCCTTGGGTAAAGACATTATTTTCTGAACCTTTTCTTCTATCCTAACCTCCATTCCTATGTTATTTATTTTTTTAAATCTACAAACAGTGAGAATATGGAAATATATAAGTACTACTAATTCAGCATTTTCGTGCAGAATCTCTCAGGGACATGATGAAAAATCATGCATTCTTACTGCATCATCTGGTATGTTTAAGCTTTTACAAAATGAGACATCATTCATATCATACTGCTTTGTATAAATTTACTGGATTTTGGATGCAGTGCTCTATTTTTAAAAATAGATCAATACTGTACCAGTATTTCAAGGTGGTTGTTAGTATTATATAGTAATGATTGTAACAATCTTTATTTTGGTTGAGGTCATTTAGGCTGCTTCATCTAAATCATTAACAGAAAAAGTTAGGTTTAGTTACAGGAAAGTGATTGAGGTACAATATAAACATTGAGATTTTGTATCTATCTGAGATCTGTGTGTGTACTATTTAATGGCTGTCATTGAATTTTTGTGTAAAAAAAGTGTGGAGTTTTTTTGTGCATAATAATAATATTCTGTGTATATTGGCTACATTTTTGATGCAGTAATATGTTCAGAATTACCATTTTACTATGAAATGTTATCGTCTGTCAAAAATTAACAGGACTGGGAAGTATTTTTAGGGTGAGACTTTTTAGTATTTTACACAATTATATAATGCAATTAATTACAGAAAGTTCTTCAGGTAGATATTGTTTCTGCGATAGAGTATGTAGCACATTTTACAGAACTGTTTCAATCTTTTTTTTTGCCAGTCTGAGCATCTGATGAACAAATTATTTACATTTGAGTTTATAATTTCAGAAACCAGATTTTCTTAAAATACATACTCAGCCCAGCTGCTAAATCTCTCTTTTGGAGTTATTTCACACATGGTTTGTGATTAATAGTAATGCTAATGGTAAATTCAGATTATTACACAGACGAGATGCAGATATGATGCAGCTAAACACTATTCGCAGTATGTATGTGTTTGATCACATGAAGTAATTGTGCTTATTTTGTCAATGTGGATGATCTCTGACCTTTATATTTGTTTATCTTTTGAATGCTGCATGTTCTGTGTGGTGATTACCAATAGTGTCTGGGAGACTGACAATATTTAGACATCAATACAGCAGTGCAAGCAGTGCACATTTCTGATCTAATTCAGCAGTGTGTTTCTGATATGAGTCATGTTTTAATAATTGTGAGGGCAAATTACATGACTGCTGTCTCAATAGAGAAAATAATAATTGTTTGCATTGATAATTAGCATTTCTTTTTTCTTTAATTATTGCACATTTTGAACATACTTAGTTATTTTTTTGGCACTTTTTGAAGAGCTGGAGCATTTGTTTGTTTAAAAAGTGGAACAAAACCTCTGATAGCTCACCTTGGGTGAGTTGTAGATCAGTGTTATTTCTGTAGCCATTGTGCTATCAAGAGGAAAGGGAGAGATAGGTATTGTTCTCTGAGTTATTGGACTCCTTGAGAAAAGACTGCTTATGGTATTTTTAAGGGAGGATTGAAACATTATTCCTAAAATGCTGAACATTAGCAAAGCCAGTGGGTAGTCTAAAATAGCCGGACTATAGACTGTGTAAGTGTATTTCTTGAAATCAGAAGTAATGCCCAGGTTTCATCAGACTTGTACTGTTTAGAGTTTATGGTCAAGCTAAAGTTCTTATCAGTGATATGGAAGTCTTCTGCTACTCTTTTTTGACAGAGAGAATTTCACACTAAAATAATCTCTAATGTAAATGAAAATGGTTGCATTAGTGAGGCAAGAAACAGTGTCATTTTTACAGCTCTAGCTTTTAAGGACAGTCTAAAAATTTTCTGTTTCAAGTTTGGCCGTATACTTTTCAGAGACAAAAAGTTGGGAAAATAATATTTTCTAAATAATAGATCCTATACTTAACTTGGGTGAAGGTGGACTAACAACGAGCAGCAATTCAGTGTTACAGCTTTGCTTTCAGAATCTGAAGAAAATCTGTAGTACTATGTGTTTGGATGATGTTAAAAATTGAAATAAATAAAATGAGAAATAAAATCAAAAGTGCTACAGACAATGTTAATGTAATTTATGCAGTAAATAGTAAAAGATATTACAATTGGTATTATAAAACATGCTGCAAATGGAGGCTTTGATTTAAATTTCTTTAATCTCACTGTGTAACAAAGAATACCAGAATTTCTAAGTATAAACACAGTATATGGGTGAGGAGGTAACTTCTAGCTAGGTCAGAGATCAGTATTACTGAGATGTAAGGAGTGGTATTTACACAGGTAGAAGTCATAAGATTGTCCCAGTTATTTTTATTTTTTCAGGGCAAGTAACTTGTATGATGCAAAAAGGAGATCTTTGCAGTGTTATATTACAGAAATAGGGCAAGCTAAGTCTACCAAGAAAAGACTATGTCAGAAAAAATGTTCTGCATATTAAGAGGCAAAACAACTCTCAAAGCTGTTTCAAAGGTTTAAAAGAAAATATTGAAAAGCCTGCTTTTTGCCTCACAAGTGTCCTAGTTTTGGCCATGACAGAGTTAATTTTTTTCAATAGCTGAGAGGGTGTGACTAGGAAGTTATTCTGTAACACCTCACATCTTTGTCAGGGCAGGGGAAAGGAAATCTAGCTTCCAAGGAGAAGGGCATTCCTTCCAGTGGGGGGAAAATGTGACAGGGAAAAGCCGATCAGTATTTGTTTACTGTTGCGGGCTTTCTGTGTAAATCGATTCTTTGTCTTATGCTTTTTGTTATTAATATTCTTTAGGTCATGATTCATCTTTAGGTCATGATTCATCTGAGCTAGTTTGGATGAGAAGAATTCCATTCTAAAAATGCCTATTTATTATCTCAAACTACAGAGAGGCCACTGAGCCATTAGTTTACACTTATGCAACTGTGCTTGTTCAGATGAATCCCACCCAAGATTGTCTCACAGACACTGAGCAATTTGTGGTACCTAGAGATGCAAATCTCTTTACAAGTGGAGTATGACATTGTACTTTAAGTACTTTACTGTCTTGAGGCATATTTTAGTCATTCAAGTGTGGACATGTTCTCTAAGTAGACACAAAGACATATACTTCCCATTATTTATTATTTCCTATGTGTTACCTCAAACCCTTTTTAGTTCTACACTTTCAATAAAGCTTAGGACTGTATAGATATTCCTGTATTTCTAGTCTATGTTATTGTTAGTTAAAGCTCTTTTAATGTAACCTTTGAATGGATTTCCATCTTTGAGATTCTTGGGAACAACTGAGAAAGTGCTTTGACATCTTGAATTGCAGTTGTATATTTGGTACTCTCAAGGTCTATTTGAGTTTTACTTGAATGGATCAAGACCGAGAGAAGTAAAAAATCAGTTTCCTTAGATAGTCATATTAATAGAAAAGGATTTTGAATGTGTTCAAAATTGTGAGAATACAATCAGTATGTAAAAGTATATGGAGTGAGCAATTACCTGTGTTGGCAAAGATTGATAGAAATTGCTTGAAGAATGTAAAATTCAGCTTAAAATTTAATTCAATATACCTAACCTTTGAGAAACTTCCTACAGCATTCATCTCTATTGGGCTGCATGAGAAGCACTGTAAGCTGGGTCACTTGGGAATTTAGAGTAATACCATAATAAAGCATTAGAAAACACACTGCAGTAATTTATTCTGCCTTGAGATCAGGAAGCGACTTACCTAGGTCTTTCCCAACTCAAATTTAAACAAGTTTGGGATGCTGTGATTGTGAAGACTAATAAACTTCTACCATCAAAGGTTATCTTTTTAGTTCATGTTTAAGATGGCACCACCTACTTCTGCTTTTTGTCTTCAAATATTTGAATATATTTTTTGTTGCTTCACTCTTTCTATAAAAAAAAACTTATAATCCCTTTGCATCTCCTTTTTCTCCCCCTCTCTTTCTTCCCTTCCCACCCAAACTGCAATCTTGTAGGGGTAGAATTGATATGGGGAGCATAGAATGGGGTTAGAGAGTTGATAATCTATGTAGCTTCTGTGTTAAGGGTAAAGGAATGAAATGCTGCTGCTTCTAAATCTACTTCTGCTATATAACTACTTATAAAACTTAGAAAAATCAAAAAACTAAAAGGACCTTAAGGCATCATTAGTCAGTTCTCTCTGCTCTGCAGTCTCTAGGAACTGTTGTTTCAGACACATATTTGTTTGAATCAATCAAATTAATTGCAAGAGACTAGACTGGGCATGGATTGAATACTGAGGCACCAGGTGTAGTGGATTGCTTGCAATGTTTGATCAGCACCTATATGTAATTTCTTGGGATAAGCATGGAGTTCACTAGAAAAGGCTGCCACTAAACAAGTACTAAAAGAATAAATTGGCAACTTTTGAAGCATCTGTGGAATTGTCAGAGACATGTTCTGTGAGGATAGGTAAGATTTTTTACTATATCACTTGTAACAGGCATTGAGTTAAAATGTTCTGAAAATGCAGCTGGCTTTTTGATCCAATGGAGTTATTTAGCAAGTCATCATAGATCAAGAGAGGCTGTGTGATTTAATGGCATTCTAAGTTTTATCAAAGTGGGGAGTTAAGTTCTCATTTCCAGTAACGTAGGGAAAGTGGATTTAACTGTTTCATGTAAGAGTAACTGGTGAGCCCTCAGTATGTTGGTTTTGTGTTCGAATATATAAATGCTCAATATATGTGAAATTTTAGTCTGTGTTCCTGCTTCTCATATTCATAGCCTACAAACCAGAGAGAAAACACTTCCTCTTGGGTGCCATTGCCATTTGTGGAGTGGTAGCAAAGTTTTAACATGTGTGGGGTATTGTAAAATACAATATATATTAGTCTCCATAGAGGTACCATATATCTAGGTATTTCCCAAAGCCCAGGGCCTTTTTCTTCCTGTAAATTTTGTAAAGTGCACAAAAATAAGTATTTGATAATTTGTCTGGGATTTCTGGTGTCTTGGCAATCTGGTTAGAGCAATATCGGTAGATGACTGGAACTCCCAGAAGAATGGCCACTGCTCAGACAAAGATCAGCTGCATCTTTTTTCAGCATGCCAATCAAAACTTAAAAGCAACAGAAATGAAGGCTTAATAGCTCCCTAGGAAACAAAATTTCAAAGGTATGTGAGCTCTTTACTATTTTTGATTAGCCTTTCTTTTTGTCATGAGCCTCATAAATAGTTTTTTCTTGCATAAGGAGGCTGTTTCAGTTAATGGGTCAGAACAATTTAAGATCCATATAGATGTACTTGCAGTTTTTGATTGAATTGTATTTTCTTGCTTATTCTTTCCATTGCATACCTAGAATACAGAATATGCTTTCTATTTTCCCCTTCATTTTCATCTCAGTGCTGTCTTTTTTTCTCATATCCCATCCAGGTTTTTAGTCGGTTTTGGAGAATATGTATCCATCTTATTTTTCAAGGTAGCTTTTTTGTTATATATGCAGAGTTATAAATAATTATACAAGTATGGTGAAGTATTTAGCATGTAAATAAATAAGGAATATTCATTCTTCCTATTGTTTCCCAAACATTATAAATGTAAAAGCTACACCATGCTGTTTTCATCTATTTTGACAGTGCAGAGGAACATTCAAAATAAGTTTGGATAGAAATGGAAAAATATTCCACTGAAACTAAAGGTGGAATTGATATAACTATTTAAGCTGGAATTTGTGCTTTAAAGCATGTCTGCAGAAGTGCCATAAGGCACATTGAAATACAGACATTTTATGTATCACTTAAGAGATTGCATATGTAGCAGGGCAGATAACCAAATTCCATTTAAGTCTGATGTTTAGGTTTGTATTCTGTGCATGCAACAAAACTGTCATCCCTCACATCAGATCTTTAGGAAACACTGCATTAAAAGGCTAGACCGGACTATCTCTTAAAATATTTTTTGTATTCCCTTTCTTATTCTGCTTTATCTCTGATACTCAGTGACAAAAGAATTGTATGATGGAGGAAAGAAGGCATCCCTGTCTTGTACTGGTTCCAAGCTTGAAATAAAATTGACACGTAATAGCAGCTCTAAATTCTGTGTATAGAATTCAGACTGTTTGATGGAGGTTACTATGAAAGATAAAAAGGATTTGAGAAAACCAAAAGGATTTGAGTTGCTTTACCAGTTATAGCAATAGTTTCTGAGAATATTAGAATTTAGAATAATCTCCTTTTATATATTTATTTATTTATTATTTTTTTTTTTTTGCTACGTCATTATATGCACCAGTGTTAACTTGAGCATTCAAAATGATGATTAAGAGGCAGTTGGCATCCTGCTTTGCAGAAAAGGATTGCAAGAATATAAATATTAGATGGCCC
The DNA here is from genome assembly GCF_003945595.2 of Pipra filicauda. NCBI lineage: Eukaryota > Metazoa > Chordata > Aves > Passeriformes > Pipridae > Pipra > Pipra filicauda. The sequence goes on along the minus strand of NW_024104643.1, from coordinate 2,304,344 downwards.
TTTTTTTTTTTCTTTAATCTGTACAAGTCTGAAAATAAATGTTTTAATTTGCATTGACTGGAGCCAGGAACAAAGCAAACAATTGTAATTCTCTGCTCACAGATCATGTGATGGCTCCAACATAGCATTCTGTACTGAAGAGGAGTTTTGCCCTGTGAAGAAATGCAGAGGATAGGATGACACCACTTACAGAAATAATGCAAAATGTTTCAGCCACACATGCACTTAGCAAAGGAAATCATCTCTGGACTTTGCCTTATGTGGTCACTTTTATCTGAGTAAGCACCAGTGCGTTGTTTAGAAAGAGCTGTAAACACTGCAGCTTTTTGTATTGCCATGAATCAGGAGTGTGTTTGGAGCAGAATTAATTTTGTATCAGAAGAAATAATTCTGCAGGCAAGCCTCAGTGCTTAGAGATATTTTTTGGCTTACCAGCTGCCTTCTCAGACTGCTTTTATCTGGCGCAGACAAGCCTTTCTATGGCACTTCTATCATATGTGTTTGCAGAGAACAGATATTGACTTCTTATTCTGAATGCTGGCTAAAAGAAGTGTTCTCTGGCATTGCTCTCAAATCCTGCAAGAGTCAACATCATCTTCTTTTCCTGATAACTCTTTGTGTGCCTGATCGCTATGTCTGCAGTTAGACCCATACTGAGACCCTAAATGCTTTCTCCCTGTGGGAAAAGGCTACAAAGAAAGAGATAAGAAGCTTTCATGATTAGAGGTAAGCCTTTTTAAGGCCATTGTGAAGCTATTGCTGTGGGTAAATTAGAGCCATACTGGGGTGCCACATCTGCTAGAGGTTCCATAGGAGCATATCAAGGCTGGAAGTTATATCCATGGTATCTTTGACCTGCCTATCTTCAGTGTGGAGCTGAATAACTTGTTAGTGGTGAGCCTCATTTCTATTGCATGAAGAGTCAACCCCAGGGACAGTGGGGGAGAGAATACCATGCATAAGATGTGCCCCATTGCTAGTCTCAAGGGAATCATGGCATCTTGATACTCTCCCACCTCTTCTCTCAGCCATGCTGCCATCCCTGGAAACACTGGTGAGCAAGAACAAAGGCTTATTTGTATCTTGGTTTTGCTTTAGCTATATACTGAGATTTACAGATGGCACTTGCTTTTGGTCCTGACATAGACACTGTCATGTTTGAAAGAGGTAAATGGGTATTATGTTCAACTTCTCCTCCCTCCCAGCCCACAAATTCCACATCACTATTATAACTGCACATAAAGTAGAATCTCCATTTTGATAATGAGGTATTAGTCCTGAAAATTGCTGTGCTTTCCCTCTAAAATTTGCACAGCCTTTCCTATCAGCATACCCAGAAAATAATTTCTCTATCTAGATTTCCAGAAACGCCTTAATAAAAACATAACTCTCAAATGTTCTCAATCATAAAACTGTATCAGTGCAGTTGATAATATCCAAGATGCAGTTCAGTAGACTTACCCTGTATACAAAAAAGAAAATTTGAAAGGTGCAGTTTCATACCTGCACTTGCCTCAAGATGACTGCAAGGTTGCTTTATTTGTATGGCAAAAGTTGAGAATGTCCATGTGGGCACAATAGGATTTTGATAAAGAAAGTAATCTGTAAGGTCTCTAATGTACCCCAAGTCCTCATCCTTGCCCATGGTAACAACCATAGAGCAGTGTTTTGGTGTGCAGCCTCCTAGGTAGCCATCAGAATACACCCTATGAAGTCATGGAGTTTTAATATATCAGTAGATCTCAATATCTAAATTTTTCCTAAGATTGTACAGCAACTTTTTCTTTGTAGACTTCATAGAACCATTAAAACTGACCAAAACACAGTAGTTGCTTACTGCTCACCCTCCCTGACCCTGCTCCCCAACCAGGCTGTTGCATCATCCAGACTCTCTAAAGATATTTGTGTTAACTGCCACCAAATACTTAATGAATGTGCTACTTCAGGGAAAATAGTAGTAGTATTAGTGATAATAATAGTAAACAATACACATAAGAGGCCTGCAAGAGAGCTTGAGGATGTTCGTTGCTTTCTGAAAATCCTGTCACTGTAAAGTTTTCAAGAACCATCTGTGTTGATAATAAAGGCAGTATAGAAAGGGTAATTCTGGTTAATTCTCAGCATATATTCTGGGACTGTTCCCCACTAGTCTATCAGTAACCTGTTGTTCATAGTAAAGTAAAACAAAAAGTTCTTGCAGGCACATTTCACCTGAATAAAGTCCACCTGAATTTAGACAAGTATTAGAGGCACTTGAACCAGAAGCTTCATCACCCTGAATGCTTTCCATAGTGTGCTTCTAGAGGAGGAAGTTACTAACCCCCAGCCAGAAATACTTCTGCAAAACACTTTCCTCATTGTATTCTTTAACAAGAAAGTCTAAGGATAGTCCTGGCTTGAATAGCTTGCTCCATTTTCTTTAGGCCTGTGTTTGCAATGTTAAATGCATCTGCAAGACTATTTTACTAGGAGTATCTGTAAATGATTAGAAATTATTATTAAATTACTTTTACGTGTTTGTTAAGGGAATAAAATTTTAAAAAAGCTCTAATTCATCTTGACTTTTACATTTGTAAATGATAGTAAAATCTCGTAAAAATCTGTTATTTAATATGTGATCATTAGGCTATCTAGGACTCTAAATATTTTATTCTGTGATTGTGTGTATGTTAAATATTAGTGTAAAATAGTGAATAACAAACTGTGTTCCACTGTAAAAAAAAAAGACATCCAAGAGCATTTAATTACAGCTGTTTATGTTGAAAAGGCTGAAGACCATGGAACAATGTGCTGAATGGAATGAGCAAGAATTGCCACCCTGTGCTTTGCATGTTAAAATTAATGAGGGCAGTCCAAACAAAATTATTTGCATTCTATCCAGCTTTGGCTCGAAAACACCATACAGTTCCACAGGATAGCTTAATTGCCTAGCAAAATAATTGCCAGGCATGGGGAGTAATATAATTTATATGTCTGACCATGAAATGAACCAGGGAAACTGCTGTTTTTTAATAGCTTGTTTTTGATTTATCTGGGCTTTATAATTGTTATAAGTATAAATCCAGATGTTGATCCCTGCACGTTGATCTCATGTTTCATCTTCCTGCATCCTGGCATTATGGATTTGTGCATTCTGTGGGTCTGTGAAACTGTCAAATGGGGGAAATCACAAGTGGGGGTGGGAATGGTCTGCACCTGAGGGTGATGTCTGGTTCTGTCCTGCTGTGCTTCAGATTCTGTGGAAACAAGATGAGAAAAGCTGGTTGTGCTTGGGAAGGTTACAGCATACTACTGAATCTGATCTGCTTCTTAATCCAATAAAATGCTAAGTTTATGGAAGTTTTAAACATGTAGTTTTAATAACTACTTCCTATTTTCTGGGCAGTTAATGCCTTACAGTCTTGTTTTTTCTTTCACTGACTTCCCCAGGATGCTCTAAGTAATGAATAGGAAAATGCTCTTGAAGCATTTGAGTCCACTTTGGTGAGTGTATTTGTAATTCTCGGCTTATCTGCAAAAGGAGATGATTCTCAAAAGTTAGAATAGGAAGCAAAATTCATTATATGCTTAGGTAAGAGGTGTCATGCTAAAGCTGTTTTTGGAAAACAAGCTATCTGGGTATGAGTTCTCTCATGTAGTAGCTTAGTGTACAATTGCTTATATTCCTGTGATTTCCCAAGGCACCTTCTCTTTGTTTCTAGGTATTTTTGGAAAGCACTTGTCCTTATTGCATGATTATTCCTTTAATGATATCATGTTCAAGTGTATGTGAAGATAAATATGGCTAAGAATAGGTGCCTCAAATTGTAGTTTTGAGTATAACTACAGTTCTATTTCTTGTTGGAACACTCTTTAGCCTGGAGGAGAAATTGTATCTCACAGGGTACGATGCTGTCAATGTTTCTCTGTATCAATATTAAGCTCTTGTTTTTGTCTCCTTGTTCAGTTTATCCCACCCGTATGTCTTTCTCCTGTTTGTAACTGAATCAAAATAAGAAAGCTTGAGATTTTAGTGGTGGGACTAAGCATCTTCAGGAGGGAATTTTTTTGTCTGTTTATATTTCAGTATTTTCATCTGTGCTTCCTTTAGCCAAATAGTCTTTTCTCTTTCCTTTCCTTTAACTTTTCCTTTACATTGGTACCTGGAATTCACTAGCTGTTCTCAGTGAATACTCGGTGTGCCCGTGGTGATGTAAAGGGGAATGAGTGGGATCATGCATTGCTTCATCCTGCCGAGTATTAAGTGAAACTCCAGTACTAATTACTTCGCAAAAAAACCCTAAAAAGCAAACCCAAACCACCAGGACAAAACCCACACAAAATCCCCCCTCACACCTAGTGCAGACAGATAATGAGTTACAAAGAGTGACAGCAAATTGCAAATCAATCTTGATGATGTTTTTTTTTCTTCAACAGGTCCACAGTCAGGATGTAATCTCCTATAAAATGGAAACCTATGAAGAAAGATACAGATAGCAGTTGGAGTTAAAAGTAGTGGACAAATATTTCTCTTCTTAAGCATCAGCTATTTAAAACGCTATGGTCATTTGGAAAGTCCCAAGAGTGAACTGCAAAGTTTTCCTCAGCTCAGTTGATGGGTTTCTTAGTCATTTCTCCAAGTCATTGATGTTCAGAGACGGTGTGTGATGGAAAAAAAGCACCATGTCTCTGTGTTCATAGCTCCTGTTTTTTGGATTAGTTTGCTGCATTGCTGAATCGATTTCATTTTGAAGGGCAAGGAGTGAATGTGATGGATTTATCTTCAGAGATGAACAAACATGGAAGGAATCCAGTAAGTCATAAACTAGAAGATCAAAAGAAGGTAAGATTATTTTTAATTATACTCAATTATATTTGAACCACTTACAAACTCTTTGATGATTTTCAGTAAACTGGAAATTAATGTACTTTTGAGGACAAAGTAGTCTGCTATGCTTGCACAATATTGCAGTACAGAGAACTCCCCGAATTTGTCTAGCAAACTGTTTATCCAAACCTGTACTTGCTGGCCTGCTGATCTGAAGTAAAAAATCTGACATCATCCTGAGACTCTGTGAGATCTTTGTTTTTTACAGTGAATGTGTGGATAGACCCTTCTCATTCTATTCTACCAGTCGTTCTATATAATTTGTTTTTGTTTCACTTTTATCCTTCAGTATCCAAGGTAGTTTAAGCTTGTAAATTCATGCTTCTACGATATGAGAAGTTCTTTCAGAAATCCCACTTCTGCAATAGACTGTCCTAAAAGTCCCAGTTCATCTCCTTTACTTACTTATACTACGATCTGGAAATGTTTCTAATACTTATTACATAAACCTCAGTTGATGCTTTTTAACATTTTTTGGAAAACAGAAGAAAGACCCATGCTTTATTGCTCTTTTGGTATTACATTAATAGACTTTTCCTGAAAAAAAGTTTTTTAGTTGCTTAGTTTTGTGGGGGTTTTAATCTATAGTTTATTAAAAGGGTAAAACTCTCTAATTATCTTTGTGCCTGGGCTCTAACATAAGGCCTGCACTGAATGGCAGCCAGCAGAGAAGGATGTGTTCTGGTGTAGCAGCTGTGGCTATGGTGTGCTTCATGCAAGGCTATAAAGTGAAATTCAATATCAATTCCAATATGAATTATTGCATATTGGAATATTGCATTATTCCACTGGTTTACAGTGGGACTGTAAATGTCCAAATCATGCATTGAAGTGCAGGTTATGAACTTCATTATTACACAGACTGATAATAAATGCTGCTGAGTTGGATCTTTTTTTTTTTGATTTTTTTTGTATGAATATCGCTGTCTAATGTTTTAAATAATTTTGATCTTGTTTGGGAAATTGGGATAGTTTATGGACAACCTAAATGGAACAATTTTAAGACCTGTAAAGTCAAATACTTGGCTTTAGTGCTTCTGAGATTTCTATATGTTAATCTAAGTCATTCAGTCATAGCCAATAGCCCTTTAAAGTGCGGCGAATTGTGGGAAATATACGATGATAACACACATAATGAAATTATTGTGGAAAATATATTCAGCCTTTGAGCATTTTTTGTGTAATGGAGAAGAGGGTGAGATATATGATAAAAGATAACTCGTTTACAGCATGGGACTTTCTCCAATTCATAACTCTTACCCTTCTGTGGCACAAAAGAAAAGCTCAGAAACACTGGTATTTATCTCACTATCTAGTGAAGTGTTTTCTGAACCATTATGTGATCTGGAACAGAGTATGCTTGATTCCCCTTTTCCAACAACCCCCCTCTTACTTCAAAAAGATTTCTTTTCCCTTCATGTCTAATACCTGCAGATTCACTTCTAGAGACTAACTCTTCAGATTGCTTAGGAGGAGAAGGTTTGTTTCAAAGAGGATCTGTTGTACCTCAAGGTCAAATCTTTTCTTTGAGTCAGTCTGTGGATATTTTATCCAGCTGTAGAACTACAAAATGACCACCAAAGTCTTTGCAGCTGCTAAAAGACTGCTTCTGTACTGTGGTTAATGCTGAAGAAGTAAATATGATGATAACAAACAGGAGTCTTGTTAGTTTTCATTTCATTCAGGGATCTTTACTAGTAATTGAATATCATTGATGTGCTAATATCATTATAAAAGGCTAATATTTTAATAAAAGAAGGGCTTAAAAGTGATGGGGAAACATAAGAAGTAGTCGTAATTTGTCTCTCTCTTTATGCTGCATTGGCTCTAAAGCAAATTTTGAAATAAATGGACTGCTTTCATCAGGTCCCTGCCACGTGTTGTCCCACTGGCCTTGGCTGGGCTGTGGGCGGTAGCGATGTGTTTCACTTTCGCTCTCTCCGATTCGGTGGTCCCGGCACTGGCGGGGGTTCTGGCACGGGCAGCGGTTCCCCGTGGCGAGCGGGCGCTCCCGCGGCGCTCCAGCGGCGGTCCGGCGGCAGGCGGGACTGTGGCGGCGCAGTGGCTGGGGTGGAGGTGACCCCTGAGCTCCTTCGATTTCAGCACATCAACGCATCGAGTTGGCAGCTCCCAGCTTGGCTGCTGTGCTGGCGAGGCAGGGACGGTTCCCGTCGGTGGCTGAGACCCCGGAACAACTTACAGCAGTGGCAAGCCCTGGCCCCCACAACTTCCCACACCGGGTGGGGTGGTGCCCCCTCTTCAGATGATGTGATGGTATGAATATTCATCGCTATAGCTCCCTTTCCTGGCTTGTGACCATAACAGAGGCTGATGGTGTAGAAGGGACTGGAGAGGGTGAAGGGAAGGGAAAGCTCAGTTAGAGCAGCGCCAGAGAGAAAAATGAAATGGGAAATATCAACTTTGGTTGATTGAAAGTGAAGGATAGTTTTTAGCACTTCACCACTACCACCCCAAATATATGCTTTGGAATTAAATATGAGAAAGTGCAAGGATCTCAGTTGTTTTCAGAACAAATGCCATTGTTTCCTTCAGTCTTTCTTTTTATAGGCGGATGAACCACTGTACTCAGAGGGGTTTTTAAATGGACACCAACACTCTATTACTGGACACTAATTAAATATAATTAGTTAGAAGGAATACCAAACAAGTCTTGTCTACTGTTAGATGTTTTACTCATCTCCCTGGTAGCCATTTCGTGATTAGCTAGAAGTCCAATAATCAGTCAGTTTTTGCTTGATAGGGTAAAGTAATCAAAAGCATCAGGCAGTCTTGATATGAAATCCTTTACAAAATCAACTCAAGAGAGAAGGTTTAGAAGGAACAGATATAATAGGAATAATGAACATGTACATCATACTGTTTCTCCATCCCCTGCCTGCTTTGTCTTGGTCGATATTCATTGCACGGAACAACATTTCAGGAAAATCAGATGTCGTCACCACAGGGCAGTTGGGCCAGAAGCATAATTTGTTCTCATGAACATGCTCATACTGCTGTGTCTGTGCTCCCCATTTTCATGCCTCAGTTCTCCTTTTTATGACTAGTTCTGTAGTCACCCAACAACTTTTTTTAAAAATAATGACATGAAATCTTGGGCTGGCCACAGTTGTTGCTATTCTTGTTTAGTAGCTCATTGTCATTTGAAGACCTAGGATCTCAATGATGTTGCTTTGTTATATGAACAAAAAAGTTGATTTTTCCCATTTTGTTTTTATTTCTCTCTCTGGCACTGCTCTAACTGAGCTTTCTCTCCCTTCCCTTCACCCTCTCCAGTCCCTTCTACACCTATATACATGTATGTTCTGTGCAGTTTTTGTCCATCTGTACATCTGTGTCTCTGTCAGGGGATGCTTTGCAAACAACTGGAGGTCTGCAGATCTGGTAAAAAGTCAGAGACTCATTAAGCTCAATGTTCACTATTATCCCTTACTGCACAATGGCCGGCAGGGGTTTTGTGTTTTATTTTTTCCAGGACATATATTAAGTGTTTTAACCAAAAATACTAAAGCAAGGGAATGGTGAGGGATCTTCACGGCTGAGGGAAGATATTATTTTGGTTTTTTCTTTGATACTATAGAATTAGGCAGAGACAGGAAGAGCCAACTGAGCTGATAAAAAGAAATGGTCTGTGGGAATAAAACTATAGTTGCTTTTCTGTATCAACTTGTCATATATTACTGCTGTCATTCCTTTCCTTGAGCTGTTTCCCTCAATACTCCCTGCGTTTTCTGTTTTAAAAGTTTTACTAGAAAGAATTATCTCCCTGTCTGCCAAACCTCCCTGGGCCCCCCACCTGACTCCTCTCACTTTCTGAAATTGTTCTGTGCACTCTGCTAGGGCAGTTCAAATTGAAAAAAAACCCCAACCACCACACAACCTTTACAGGCTCAATAAATGGAGTTAAATATCATTTTATGATATATGAAGCCCACATTTAATAATTTATAAAGTAAATTCATGTCCTCTGCTGCATATAATAGGGCTTTTCCTTCCTATTAGAGAACCATGATGTAAATAAAGTAGTACATATTTCTGTTTTATACTTTTTCATTGCCTTCTCAAAGCCACTATCTGTGACAAGGACTTGATTACAGAGAAGTATTTTGTCCTAGTGCTGCACTAAAACAGCTAAGAAATTAAATACTGATTAAATTAATTCTTTCCGTAAAAAGATACTGGTTGGCAGTTTTTTATATTGTTAGTATGCCTTGGTTTTATAGATGGTTGCTTTCCTTCCCACTTGATATCAGTTTTATCTTAAAGTTGTTGCTGTTAATGCATGCCTGATAACTAAATAAAACTTGGTTTTATTCAGGAATACGGGGTAAAAGTTGTAGAGGATGTCATTGTTGCCTTGTTGGAAGGAAATCAGCTGCTTTGCAGTTGTTACTGCTGGCAGATTTTTGCTTAATCAGATAGCTGAAATGAATACTACTCTGTATGTATGTATACAACAGGGTTTTAGATATGCACTACAGAGTCAAGTGATAGGAAAAAGGTGGCTTTTCATTTGGGTTGATTACTTCCCTCCCCTCTCCCCCCAAACAAACAAACAGACTATTACTTACTGGCCTTCGTCTTCACTTACTGCTAAAGACCCAGTTTCCAATTTCTAGCAATTACATTGCTAGTAGTAGATATGCAAAGCATCTTGTGTCAAAAGGTCTTCTCTAATTTGGAATAACATACAATGGCTAAGAAGCAGAAAACAGTAAAATTAGTGGAAATATCTCTGATGCTCAGGACACCTTAATGGTTACAAACTGCTTGCAAGGTTTTAATTTGTTAAGTATAAAGGGGAAAAAAAGACTAACGGACTTTCCACTATAAATCCTGTTTTTTGATTGCTGTTGCTCCTAGTTTTTTCAAACTAAGCTCTTGTTAGCCTCCGTACAAAGACTAATTTAAGTGATAATAAATAGCTAAGTTGGTAAATGAAGTCATATACATTCTTTGTTGTTTCTCTGCAGTGGCATTGCAAAGTTTCTGTAATTGTTATTTAGTATTTTCCTACTCTTACCATTGTTATTTTTCAAAGTGTTTCTGAATAATATTTCTGTAGCTGCTTTTGTCCTGAAGTCATCATCTGGATGAAATGATGAACTAATCTGCAACCTTGTCCTATCTTTTACCTTCTAAGAAGGAGCTCAAGATTGAGAAGCAGTTGCATAGAGCACTGTATAGTAGAGAATGTGAACTCAGTCTTCTAGTTGATCCCTTTTCTTGCACTATGTTGTTTTGGGATTTTTATCAGCCAACTTCATGAAGATCATACTTTCAAAAGGTCCTTTGAGGTTTTTGCCATTTGAAATCTGATTTTTGCATTAGGAGTCAACTGTCCTGCTTGCTGATTTTTAAAGTATTTTCCTAAATCTCGTGGATTATCCTATATCAAACTGTGCATTTAGAGTAAATGCATATTTTCTTGTGCCCCTTCTCCTGAACTTACACTTCCTGTGGGATTCTTTACTGTGTTGAACAGGCTCCATAAAATAAAGACAAATAAAAGAATAGCCAGGATTCCTCCCAAAATGTTACTTCGAAGAAGTAAGTAAAAATAACCCAAACCTCCTGCTTACCCCAGTTCTGGACTAGATTTGAATGCCCGAAAGACCCAAAACTCGCTGGAGCAATGTTGACATGGATATAACTAAAGATACTCTTTTTTCACTTTGATAGTTTTTCTACTTTAAGTGAAAAGTAGTGCTGTGTTTACAAAATAGTTGGGAAAACCTGTTGTTAATTTTACCACAGTTGCATCGAGCTAGTTTCTCTAAATCACTCTGTAATGTTACTTTGAGATTTTAACTGGATCCTAAATTCAGATCAAGGACCTTGCAGCTTCCTAATAATCTCTGCAGTCTTGCAATACAAGTAAAGCTTTACAAATATTGTTGAATCTGTATGTCATGCACGGAAGTCCTACTATTTGCTTCTCTAATTCCTCTGGAAGGCTAACTGTTGAAATTGGAAGAAGAAGCATCTGCTGCTGCTGCTATATCAGAAGTAAACAAGTGAGGAGCTATAGTCCTCCTATATAGGAGCTATACTCCTGTGGGAGGGATATAAAGACTTTTTTAAGACTGCATTTTGTAAATGCTAAAGCAAGAAGTTTCTTGTGAAACCGCATTGTATGCCTGTTTGCAAAGCAGAGTTAATGACCTTTTAAACTCATTCTAGAGAGGTGATATGGGTTGAGGTGGCTGTTTGTTTTTTTTTTTTGATAGCGGGGGGGGCTACGTAAGGTGGCTTTGATTAGAAGCTGCTAGAAGTTTCCCCCCCCAATGAAGCCCATGATAGCTGGCTACACGAGGGACTTTCTGCTGCTTCCCACAGGAGAGCCAATAATTGCATCTCTGTGATAACATATTTAAGAACAAGTTTGTTGTGCAGAAGAATTTTTTCCCGAGCCAGGGGAGAGCTGACCGAAGCTCCTGGGTGGCCCTGCCGCCTCCGTCGCCATGGGACAGGGGTGGGGGGGTGCAGCAGCCCGGCTCAGGCCTCTCGGCACCTAGCCCGGAGCAGTCACCGGTGGCCCCTGCTGCCATCCTGCCCGAGGAGCCAAATAGCACCGACAGCTCCAAAGCCCCCAAGGTGAACTGCGAGGGGTGGGGAGGTGCCCCGCGGGCTAGGCCAGGGCGGCAGAGTGGCCCCTGCCAGTGGGCACTGACCTCCCTCCCTCCCGGCCGAGTCAAGCCAGGCCGGGGCTGGAGTGGCCCGCCCTGGTGCAGCCAAGCCCATGTTGGAGCAGATGGATGCATGGAAGAAGGCCATTACGCCCCGTGGAAGGTCTAGCATGGAGCGGAGTCCTTCAAGAGACTCGTGGCCCGTGGAGAGGAAAATCCATGCTGGAGCAGGTTATTCCTGGGTAGGACTCATGGCCCTTTGGGGGATCCACATGGGTACAGCTCACCGTATAAAGGACTGCATCCTATGAAGGACCATCAGGGTGCAGAGACCCCCCCCTTGCATCCCATGGAAAAGTGACCCTTGGGACAGTAGATATGGAAGAACTACTGCCTGAGAGATGGACCCATTTTGGAGAGGTCCATCAGGGACTGTTACTCATGGGAGAGACCCCACGGAGCAGGGGAAGGACTCAGAGCTGTGCCCCCCCTGTAACCGGCGGTGAGGACCATAGTGGAGCAGGCTGTCCCCCTGCAGCCCATGGAAGAGTGACCTATGGGACAGCAGATTTGGAAGACCTTTTGCCCAGTGGGTGGACTTGTCTCCCTGCACTGCTGTGGAGGGAAGGAGGGGTGGGTGGAAAGTGTGTTTAAGACTGTTTTATTTCTCACTCTTTAGATCTTATCCTGTTAGTAATAAATTTTAGTATTAACCCCATGCTGAGTTTTTTGTTTGCCTGTGTGACCTCTCCCAACTCAGAGTGACTTTAGCAGGTACCTAGAATCCAGCCAAGGTCAACCTACAACAAGAGGCCTAGCCTTAAGCAACATATTAGAGGACAACTCTGCCTGGTACCGTGGCTTTTAGCTTCTGAACAGAATCATCTGGTGCAACATTGAGTTATTACCAACAACAATCAGTAGTCCCAAATTAAACCATATCTTGTTTTCTTAGATACCATAGGTAAATACACATATATGTAAAAGAGAAAAAGAGAAAGGGTTGTATGAATGAAGAAATGATGCACTGAAAATTTAAAGCCTAGCTTCTACGAGGAGTTTTTTCTAGGATTTTTGCATCCTTACTAAAGGACATGCATGTGGAAAAAAACCCCCAAACCTCAGAACCTGTGGAATTAGGGGCAAGCTCTATTGTGAAGGTCACATTAGTTTATCACATTCATTCCATAGTACACTCAACCCTCAAATGTGAGTCCCTGGAGTCTGAGTATTGTACCAGAATGGAAGACTATGCTTTGTTACACCTTAAACTGAAGTGTCAGAGTGCATTCATGCTGTGTTCTAATAAAAGAATACTGCTGGGAGATTCTTAATTTTTATTTTTTTAATGGCTAGGTACTGGTGTTGGCTTTTCACCAGTGCTCAAGTACAAAAGAATGCAAAGGCAGGGAAGTACTCTGGAAATGATTATCATTATTTCCCTTCCTTTCACAGTTGGTTACCAGCAAGCACGTGCATACCCATTTTGATTGGAATATAAGTATGGGTATATATACAAACTAACATAGTTATGCTCTATGTTTCCTGCAGGTAAATGAGAAAAGCTTCTTTGCTAGAAGAGAAGAAAAAGTTGATAGAGCTACTGAGTTTAATACCAATATGTTTCCTCTGTTTCACAGCTGGGTTTTGTGTTGTTTGTTACTTGAGATTTTTTTGGTTGTTCTGTTTTTTGGTTTTGTTTTGTTTGTTTTTTTTTCGGTTGGGGGTTTTTTTGTGTGTGTGTTTTTTTTGTTGTTTTTTTTTTTTTACTTCAGGATACTCTACAGTTAGCTGAGTGAGCCTTAGGGTATTTTTTCTCAGTAGGCACTGCTGTGTGCAAAATCCATACTTTTTTAAATATTAAAAGATATTAAAAGTCCTACATGTCTTCTAGAATTGTCAGTATCGGGCACAGAATTGTCCCCTAATGGCACTTTCACCTGAGTGACCAAATGTAGATTTTGCCAGGGAGAGAGACAGCTCCTGGATTACAGGGCTATATTGGATGTATGTAGCAAAGCAGCTGTAGTATTATATACAGTTTAACATTTATTATTCTTGAAGGAAAAATAAACCTGTAGTTGAAATACAAGTCAGCAGGCTGTCTTTATTAGTTGTGCTTTTCATATTATTTATTTTGTCTGCTTCTCCTTTCTTTTTGTTGTTGCTGTTTTTTCCTTTCTCTGTCAGGAGTATTCTCCTTGTCATGTTCCCTCTATCCTTGCAACATGTTTGTTGCCCTCCATATGTTTTGTTTTTATTTTCCTTCTCCTGTGCTCAGATTACCTAGGCTTTTTTTCAGTATACATGTATATACAAACACACAGATAATTGTGTGTGTGAATATGCATGTGTGAACATGCATATCTGCATGTATATCTGTGTGTACAAGTATTTTGAGTGAGTGCTCATAAATGTGTAACGTGGACGACAAAGCATAGAACAATCTCGAATGTAATTGAATGTGAAAATGTTTTACTTTCTCCATATTCCATTTGTTTCTTGATTTTTCTGGAAAATAGTATCCTTAGCTCAGGGTCTTTGTCACGCTGTGCACCTGTGTGCACATCTGTGCGGTGCTTAGAACAGGAGTCACATTTCTGGGGTTTTTGAGTATTTTAAAACAATAGTAGTAGTAATTAGGTGATTTTAAGGTATTTTTTTTTTTTAATTGGAATTTATTTTTTTTTATAAACCTGCATTTCCAAAATTTTGTTGGTGAAAAATTTATGTGTTTACTTGCTTGCTCTCATGGAGCCTGTCAGTGTTCTCCAGCTCAGTCAGAAATGTGGCAGTTGCCCTTAGCCCTCAATAGAAGAGGTGCAACCTTAAAATACTATTGATCTCTGTGTCATCTGACTGACATGGAGTAAAGTTCCTCTTTGTCTGAATCCCTAAACTGATGCCAATAGTAAGTTGCATGGTATGTCCAGGGGGTAGTTATTCGTAAGTACGGTGGAGGCATTTTACCCATAAAAGAGGGGGAAGCTATCAAGAACTTTTTGTTGTTGTTGTTTTAAGTTGCCTGATGTAAACCCACCACAGTCACTCTATCACTCCCTTCTGCAACTGGACAGGGCAGAGAAAATGAATCAAAAGGCTCATGAGTTAAGGACAGGGAGAGGTCACTCGTCAATTACCATCACGGGCAAAACAAACTCAGCTTGGGGAAATTAGTTGAATTTATTACAAATCAAAATCAGAGCAGATAATGAGAAGTAAAATAAATCTTAAAAACACCTTCCCCCCATCCCTCCTTCCTGGGCTCTATCTCTTCCCCTTCAGCAGTGCAGGGAGACAGGGAATGGAGGCTGGGGTCAGCTCATGACAGGTCGTTTCTGCTGCTGCTCAGTGAGAGGAGACCTTCCTCTGCTCCAGTTCTGCACAAACTTCTCCAACGTGAGACCATCCCACAGGCTACAGTTCTTCACTAACTGCTCCAGTGTGGGTCCCTTTCCACAGCCTGCTCCAGTGTGGGTCCACCACTGGGTCACAAGTCCTAGCAGAAACCTGCTTTATCGTGGGCTTCTCTCTCCATGGGCTCCTCTCTCCTGCCAGGAGCCGTCTCCAGCATGGGCTTTCCGTGGGATCACAGCCTTCTTTCAGGCATGCACCAGCTCCAACATGGATCACCTCCATGGGCTGCAGGTGGATCTCTGCACCCCCTGCACCTCCATGGACTGCAGGGGCACAGCTGCTCCACCATGATCTGCACCAGGGGCCACAGGGGAAGCTTGGCTCTAGCACCTGAAGCACCTCCTTCCCCTCCTTCTTCACTGACCTTGGTGTCTGCTCAGTTGTTCTGCTCACATATTCTTACTCCGCTCTTCTCTCAGTGCGATAACTTTTTATCCTTCTTAAATATGTTATCACAGAGACGCTCCCACCTTCTCTAATTGGCTTGGCCTTGGCCAGTGGCTCTGTGGGTCATGTTCAAAGCTTCTGGCAGCTTCTCACAGAAGTCACTCTTGTAGGCCTCCCTCTCCCCCTCTACCAAACCTGGCCACACAAACCCAATACAAGGTAGTAGATCAGTATTAAAGTCAAAATTCTGGAAGGGGGTTATTTAGTTTGCCAGAACCTACTCTATAATTTGAAAGGAGCAGTAACAGCTTTGTGAAACACCATCTCTATCTGTAAGTGTTATGCAATAGCTTATTAGTAATATAAATATGCCTATTGCTTTATGATAGTTGCTGCTGTATGACTTTTAAGGATGATGTAACTTAAAAGTTCTGACAAGAGGCTTAAGGTCTATTTCTCTTATACCTTGTCAATTTTCTTTGTGCTTTCAGGGAATTTGCTTAAACTCAGTTTTATCCATCTATAAAATTGAAAGATCTTCTGAATCATTAATCATTGAGTTCTCTCAGAGCATTAAGATCCTCAGATTTTTGGTCAAATATATTTGCCTAGTGTTTAAAATAAATACGCTGCACTCGTGGCTATTTATTTGCATTGTGGCAGAGAACAGGAGTCTCAGTCATGAATCAGGATACAGTTCTGCTGCTGCTGTAGGAATACAGTAAAAATGACTGTCTGATTTAAAGACCTTAGAGTTGGCTTGTAATTTCCCTAATTCTACTCTGTATTTAGTCCCTAAGAGTTGAATATGTCTTTTTTTGGTAGAATGTGATCTCCTGTACAAAAACACACATTATTTAGGAATATGTGTGAGAGAGGAGGTAGAAGTCTGTGTACACAAAAGAAAGAATACACAGGCTTTTTCTTTCTCATGCTCACCAGAAACTTAGAATGTCTAAGCTGTTACTGCATTGTATCTGTTTTTATTCCTGATTTCCCAATAGTAATCTAAATATGCTCTCAGGACTACAGCAACCTGTTTGGCTGTGCATTAGATAGGGGAATGCATTCCTAATTGGTTCCATTTAGGTGGTAGCTAAAGTAGATGGCACTTCCTTGTCATTGTCAACTGCTGTTTTCAATGCCACTTTTCTTTCTATGTATTTCCAAATGGTCAGGTAAAGAAATCATTTCAAGAGGAGCCAGTAGATTAGTCAGAGAAATGGAAGATAGAGATAACAGAAGAAAATTACAGGATTTTCCTAATGTTTTCCTATGCCAGTTTAGACAACTGGGATTTTGTTCTCTTCTGAAAGCAGATGGAGCTGGTTACAATTTGCTCTGGAGTAGCATCAGTCCTGCTGTAAAATGAGATTTCTGGCTCAAAATCCAGAGGAGGTCTGTTCTTAAAAAATGTACCAGTAATGCAAGCTGATTTTCAGAATTGACACACGTACAAAAAAATAATAAAATTATGCGTGAAAGTGACATCCCTGAGCCAAAGCTGTCTTTTAGGAGTTAACATTACAAGAAGATTTAATTTGCATCTCTTTCAGAAAAGGAGTTCAATATTCCATGCTATCCCATGCTCAACAGTAATGAGCTGAAATTGTATTTAAACATTTTAAATAAAGATGGTCCCAAGAGCTAAATTCCTAAGTCGATCTGTAATTCAAAAGTGCCAAAGAGTGATTATGGAGATCTCAGAATTGATTTTAGTCCATCCTAAGCAGGAATAGTGCATATCTGCTTTGCCTCCCCCGTCTATCCCCTAGTGTTTTTGTTCACTTTTGGTTAGTATTGCTATAAACAAACTATTAAGCAGTAAGAGATACAAAATACCTTTAACAGTAGTTAGTCTTTTTCTTGCCCTTTACTTACCTGTATATGCCCATCAAATGATTAAAGCAAACAAAGTAATTCCTCCATAACATGTTTCTAATAATTGTGGCCAATCCAAATTTGATTTGTCAAAAATCTTAATTGTTTTATCTTGATAACTCAGTTCACGGCACAGCTAGAAAGAAAGGAGCAGTTGTCATTCTGCTAATGTGGAACAGCTGGTATAACAGACTTCAAGTTGTGTTCTCCAGGAATTAATTTTTTGCCAAGGTAAGTTGAATCGCAGATTTTAAACTGTTAAATTTTCAACTCAGGCTGTGGTGCTCGCCTGGGTAACAATAGAACTTCAGAGGAGATAGAAGGGAAACCGTGGAACATATGTTTAGGGGGTGCTGCTCTTAATTTTTATTTTCCTCCTCTGTAAAGGAGATTTCTCTGACTGAAATTGATTGCTCTGACAGCTGCTCAGGGAAACCAGAGACTCTCTTGTGTGGAAGTCAGCACACATATGCTATATGGGTTTTTTTTTTTTTTTTTTTTTTTTTTTTTTTTTTTTTAGGAGTATTTTTAGTTGTAAAATAGGAACTGAAGCCTCACTAAGAGGGAAAATTAATCCATTGCTGCTACTTAGTAATTTCATAAAGTACTTATTTCTTCCTATCATGGGATATTTCGTTATCAACGTATTTTGAGTAGGCTGAACTCCTTTTCTTCCTTCCTTCTTTACTGCAGCACACGTTAAGGAATGCTGTACACACAATATTTCTAAAAGTACATCACTTGAATCATGAGGGTTCAAATAAAGAAAAAGAATAAAGGGTTGCAAGTTCTCTATGCCAAAAAAACCTTTTTAGACTTGAATATTTATTTATCTGTGTGTTTTTAATGTTGTTTAAAATTTTTGCCCTTTAATAACACACATGGTGATTGCAGGGGCAGGTATCTACCAATGCGTTCTGGTTAAGTGCTCCAGGCATGTGCCACGAGTATTTCTAACATCATGTTTCTCAAAATCAAATCAGTAGCTGCACATGAATTTTTTAAAGAGGGGTAGTATTGATGGCAATCTCATGGTTAAGGCTGTGTTTGGATTTCCATTAAAATATTTCACAGTTAGACTTAAAGGTATAATTACCCAGACCTCTTAGATAACAGTGGGAATCTTTCTAGTGATTTTTGGCAGGTTTTTTGTAAAGCCTTTCATTTTTGAAGGAACATTTTTTTTTTTAAGAGAAGGCAAATAATATTGGTTTATTTTCTTTCTATTTTTTTTCCTGTTTATAAAAGCCACCAAACAAGCCAAAATCAAAAAAAGCAACAAACCCAAATGTGTGTACTTGCAGCAGGTGAGAGTTACAATGCCCATCAGTTGCTAGTCCATGTGTCTGTGTGCAGATTGTGACAGAACTTGGGCCCTGGAGTCACATTTAAGAAGTAAGATATCTATAGCTGTTGACCTTGTTGAGAACAACCTAGAGTCAGTTTATCAGGCAAAGGTTTATCAACCTGCCAAAGCCATTGCAGACACGTCGAAGTCCATGCTCTGTTGTGTCACTTCTTGGAGAACATTAGTTACCTAGAGTTGAAAAACAGAAGTCCTAATAACAAGTCAAAAAATTGAATCATCCAAAAACTAGAATAGGGTGTTCCTTAATAGCTTTGTTTTTAAGGCAACAATGTTCATTGCTTTTAAAGACTGAAACTCTTCCAAATCCTGTTTTGTCTGAATGAGGCCTTTGAATGAGACTGACTCTTTAGACAGTCTAAATTGGTTGAATTGCCTCTAATGTTGTTTGGAACAAACACTCACTGTCTCCTTTAGAGGAAACATTTTTAATGTCCTTTAAAATTCTTCATTTAATGTAGCTTGATTTATTTGACAGAAGGCCCAGAAAACAGAACTTGAGCTGGTACCTAAACCACAAGATGATACTTGGATTTTACTTAAGCATTGTTTCTCATAGTCACTTTGCTGGAAATTTGACAGATTTCTCAGATCTACTGACTGTTATCTTTCCAGAGCTTCCCACCTTATGACTTAAAGATAGAGTGCACGGTTTCCACATGCAGTACATCCAAACTGCCTTGGTAGAAAAGAACAACCCATTAGTTAAACTGAAGGGGCTGACTTAGCTCTGGGTGTTATCAACATTCTTCCAGTGGTGATAGCTGGGGAAAGAGACTGCTTGCAAGATGCCTGTGCTCTGTGTTATCTGGGGTACACCTATCAGTCCCACAACACAACTATCTGGTCCTATGTCTTGGTGAGTAAAGAGTAAAGTCTTTTTAAGAAGGAAGAGAGTGTAGATGACAGCAGGATGAGGCACTTTTCCAGTCATTCCTCCTCTTGTACACTCCACTTTTTTTTTTGATTGTCAAAGGTAGCCTTGCTATTGGGTGGAGAATGAAGGAGATGGAAGGAGAAATTTATGCAGATGAGGTTTTTTAATTTGTTTTTAGAATTTATGTGGAGAGACCGTTGCAAAAGTGCTTATACAAAGTTCAGGGTAGCATAATGAGACTTGTTTCCTTAGCGAATCATAATCATTCGATATTTTCTCAATATCAGATCAAACTTTTTGTCCAATATTTTTATTTGGTTCACACTCTGATACTTGAATTATTTGGCTTGTTTTATATCACATTTACTACCTTTTATTAAAAATGTGAGTTTAGCAGTGTAGAAACTCACTTTCTGAGTGGTATTGAAATTACCTTGAAACAGTTCATGCCACCAATATAGAATCAACTGCTGCCATATTTTTCCGTAGTTTTGAAAACCCATCAGATCATTCTCTTCATGAAAATACATTGCCAGATTAATATTTCTGGCAATTTAAGATACAAGCAAATTTCAGGTTAAATTTTCTACTTTCATAGAGAGTGTTAGGGGGTTTTGATGAGTCGTAAGTGTCCAGATTTCCATTCATATAGAAATAAATGCAGAAGATGAGAATATCTGTTCTATACTTTCATGAGGCTGACTCTTCAGATAGTGTGGGTATAAAGACCACTGAAAAGAAAATCAAAGAGTAAATTATCAAGGAAAAAGAACACATTTTATTCCTTAAATTAAAATCTAAAGAAACTATCATTTAACATGCATTTCATGTCTTTATCTACAGCCTGGAATTTTCAAATGAGCTTTTATGCTGCTTTTTTTTTTAATTTTGTTTTATATTCTTTACAGAAATAAAGAAGCATTGGATTATCTGCTTTGAGTAGAGTCGTTTGTGAAAAGAAAATTTGGTGTATTAAGAGGCAATGGATACTTGCTTTTCCTTGCAGTTTACTATTTTTTAGAATCACAGATGCCTATAAATGATCTTGCAGTACTAATTTTAATAAGTAATGCTTATATTGTCTTACATTATTTATGTGGTATCCAGTTACTCCCTAGTACAGTATTTTGACTGATTATTTGACAAATAAAAAGTTTGGTCTTCATAGATGATAGGAAAAGATATATAAGAGGGAGAAAAAGAGAGACTGTCTACTTGTAGAATCAAGGAATAGGTGAATGAAAATTGGAATACTAGGAATAAAAGTGGCACCTCTGAGTTTATGCAGCACAGTACCTTGCGTGGCTGAGAAAACTGACAAAATGAGGAAAACTAGCAATACCTGTATGCTTCTACCGTAGCACAAATTGAAATTGCTGAAATTATGGTAACAGTTGTGAACTAACTTGACAAATGTTCAGCTGACTATTGCTCAGCTCAAAAGTATTAGTCTCTTTTTCTTACTACGTTGTTTTGTTTACCTGTTTTTTCATTAATCATTTTTCCTCTTAACCCCCCTTCCTGTGGTATTTTATCCCAAACTGAAGGTACAAGCTCTTTAGGGCAGTGACTTTCTTTTTACAGTATGTCTGTGTAGTGCTTGGTTAAACTGAGTCTTCAAGTTAATGTTTCTCTTTTAGGTTAACTATCTTAAAGTTTAGAAAATATGACTTATTTATTTTTATGCTGTTAAGAGAATAAAGATGGATCTGACTCAGTCATTATTATAGCACAGAGTGGAAATCCATCTGAATTATGTCATTTTGCAGGTAGACACTTGCTGGATGTTTGTGTGCCACATGTCTTTGACTTGGCTTTGACAGCAGTTGTCCAAAGGAAGAATAAGTAATTAATGATGTTATTGTTACTTCATAATAATTTATATTCAGGAAGCCTTTTGGAGTTATAGTCAAGGCCAGGAAGTCCCATGGTGTAGATATTCCTTGTATACGTACAAATCATAGGTTGAATTGAAAAATTGGCAGTCTAAAGCAGCCTAAGACAGACAAGCAGCATATTTTGAGTAGCTAGTCTGTTTTAAGAGGTTTCCAATATCAGACACCTTTATTTTAACTTGAAATTATGCATACTCCCACTATACGTAGATACATGAGCTCATAAATGTACTGAATAAAATGTATTATTTGGAGGCTATAAATCTACCCATAAAGTGGATATGTTCTGATATATTTTAAGTGTAGCACAATTTGACAATTAGAATTATGTTAGAAATATAGAATGCTACAGAACAACATAATTAGGTGGTGTTTGCTAATGAACGAGAAGCTGTACTTTCATTTAGAGGCATGGTCAAAATAATGCAGTAGAAAATAATGTAGTAGCTTTCTTGGGACCAGATAAGGTGCTGTGTTCAAGAATTACACTAACTACACAGATTTTCACTGATATGGCTATTCCAAAGGCTTGCCTCAATGTTTTTAGCATTTTTCTACTTTGTTTTATAAAATAAAACAATTAGCTTAATCAAAATGTCAGTTAATGTATCCTTCCTTCCTTCCTTCCTTCCTTCCTTCATTCCTTCCTTCCTCTCTTTCCTTTATGTTGCAGAAATATTTGATAGCATTTCATCTGAGGGTTCAACATTAGCCCTTTCAATCACAGGGTAGATTTTTTGTTTGTTTGTTTGTTTTTTTCCAAGAAATACATGTATGTAGAAAGTATTTATTTAAATGAGAATGATGCTTTTCGTGTTTCAAATAGTGCTGTCAATGAAAGCTAAGATGCCATGGAAATATATTTTCTCTTCTTTTTTCCCTGATTTAAACAAGAGTATGTGGTGATGACAATTAGACAGGAATAGACCTTTTGAAGGAGCAAATGGTAATATGCAGAAAGTCCTAACTACCTTTTTGTGGTTTTGCATTACTCCTGCAGTGTTTGTGTTACAGTAATATCTACCAGACCCAATCTAAAACTACACCACATCGTGCTTGCCACCTTACAAAATTATATGGAGAAATAATTTCTGCATTGGAGTCAGTGTACCAGGCCAAAATCTATGTGAACAGGTTGGGAATTTATAATTAACATCTATAACTCTGCAATAACTTAGCGTGTTTTTCAGTGAATGGATTGTCTCAATTATGATGGAAAGGGGTGGTTGTGGTTGTAGTCTGTCTGAGAAATGAAAATGCAGAGGACTTTAGGCATTGTTGACTTTAAAACCAGTGACCATGGGGTGCTTGAACTAACAGGGAGAGGAGGAGGGGAGGAAAACTTTCCACTTTTGTGAATGGACAGCATATTTGAATCTACTGAAAAGGACCTTGTCATTTATCCGCTGGTTTGATGGCTGTGCTGTATTCTCTTGACATTTTACCACAATTAAAATGGCATCTGCCAGAATGTCAACAGGTTTGATGAACTTCTTCCTGCATGAATATGCACCTCCTGTGTATGAAGGGAGATGACTCCGAATTAAAAGCACATATAGAAATTTCTTGAGAAATTCAAGTGAAGCACAAATAAAATGTAGTATGTTGTTATGTGTTCTCATTTAGTGTGAAAGTCTCTAGATAGCAAGAGAAAATCATCTTGAGATGAATTATCATCTTCTAGGTTTTTCTAACAAAGGTTTCTTATTCCTCTTGTGGTTCACTTACTGAGCATGTTGTCTCAAATGCCTGAATTCAGTTTTCTTTCCTTAAAAGGA
This sequence comes from Pipra filicauda, assembly GCF_003945595.2. NCBI lineage: Eukaryota > Metazoa > Chordata > Aves > Passeriformes > Pipridae > Pipra > Pipra filicauda. Next base: position 2,281,229 of record NW_024104643.1, on the reverse strand, counting down.
AGTAGTTCTGTGGCTTGGGACGCACATAGCAAATTCTGTCAATAAATGTTTCTTACATCATTCTTACTGTTTTTTTTCTCAGAAGAAGGCTGAGAAACAAAGTCGTGATGTTGAATGACAAGTCATATAAAGCTGAATTTGGACGAGGTCAGCATTGATAAGAATGAAAAAAGCTTCTGTAGGTTAGCCCACAGTACAGTTGTTAGGGTCAACTGCTTTAATGTTTTGGCTTAAACATTATTATATAGTGTAATTAAGAACCAATGTACTCTGTAGAATTTTTGGTACTGCTTTGAGAAAACTTTGGCTTTAGCCAAATCTGTGCAGTTCCACTGGAAGCCTGTTGTCTGAGAGCAGCTGAAGTCAAAATGTAAAGATCTTTAAGTCAAGCATATGCTACTGAGAGTAAAACTTGATTGGCAGCAGTTATTTTCTGCAGTTGGTATTACAGAAGCTGAAAGCAAAAAAATGCTTGATTATCAGTTTCAAGGTGGGGTGTAAAGCTTCCCCCCCCACCCTAACTCTGAGTACAATTGATCTGGATATCCTGGGTGAAGTCCAAAATATTTTACGTTTTGCTTTCAAAAGTGTCAGTAAGCACTGTCATTGAATGCAGCCATGGAAACATGCAGTATTTAGTGTTTCTAGTCCTTCCAGCGTATGTGGTCAGCTACTTTACACTGCCACAGTCAAGTGCACACATTAATGATTTTAGAGAGCAGTTTTGAATAACCTTTTTGGTGGTTCTATGCTTTTCATGTTGTCTTTCCCCTCTGTCCTCTTCCCCAGTCAGGAAATATATGCACATATATGTATATACAAAGATTACTTACTATAACTTGTCTAAATGATTACTGAATTAAAATATATGTTCTTCTTCTAATTCTCCTATCATCCCAAGAAAGGAGAGAATATGAAGGAAATAACCTTTAAACACTCTTTTAGGCCCCTAATACTTACAATACTGCTTTATGACCTTTAAGCAAAAGAATTGGAGTATTGATATGTATGCACACTCAGCTATTTTAATAGGATTTGCTTCTGATCTAATTAAATTTTTGAAATAGCAGTGAGAGTGGGCTCCATACATTCATAAAGAAAGTTTACTTGGTATTTTTGAGCTACAGCTGCTTTTTTCATCTTCCTTCACAAAAAGAAGTCTCCTGATTTAGAAGAGTTTTATGATCTTGTTGGGGTTTTGTTTGTTTGTTTGTTTAGTTGGGGGACGGGTTGTATGGGTTTTTTTGGTAGGTTTTTTTAGGTTTTTTTTTCCCCTGGAGCTTGATAGATAAGTCCAAATTGTCCTTTATTAAATCGATTTAACTATCAATTTTCAATTTACCATGCTTTACACTATATTTGAAACTCATCTATATTTTCAATGAGCATTAATCTGGAATATCACTTTTTAGCAAAGATATGATGTTAACAATCTCCTTGCTATACTCCTAATCCAGTTATGTATGGCTGGAGTCTCAATGAAAAAAAAGTCTCTTTTTCTATTTTTAGTTTTTGCTAATAGCCTTTTTGATCTAATACTTTAGACTTTACTATTGGCTGAAAAGTGTGATAAACATGGAAATAGACATTAAAATTTCTGCCATATAAATATTAATTTAATCTTTCTGGAAAATTAATTTATAGCTTTAAAAATGCTTTGTAAATGCACTAATTTCTACAGTAATGGCCAAATAATTAATTAAAATTACTATAAGAATATCAATTGAACATTAGCAGGCTTGTGATAACCATTTGTCATCTTATTCTGTTTGTGTGTGTATGTGTAAGTCTGTGTAATATTTTTTTCTTTAATACTGCAGTAAGATATAGAAGTCAGTCAAAGTCTTTCAGCATAACTGTGCTTCCATTGGTAGTGGTGGGTGTGCTTAATACTGTACAAGTTTTTTATATAAATGTACTCTTTGGAAACATTTCTAGCATCAGACCTGGAAAATAAATAAATGCATGTAAAGAACAAGAATTGACAGGAAATAGTAATTTGGAAAGCACCGAAGGAGAATGACTCAATTTGCTTATGCATTACTACTATTGTGATCTTGTGTTTTTTGAAATAATTTTCAAGCAAGTAACAGATACGGGGGGAAATTAATACAGGCGTATCACATTAGACCTGTTCACAATGTATTCATACAATTCATAAATATGATAAGACTCCAGAATTATGCCATTCAGATAGAATACTGTATTTTAATAGATATGCAAATAGGATTAGAGATGTTCAGGATCATTACTATTTAATGTCTGTGAGCCACTGTAAATAGCAGGAGTGTCCCTGGGTGTTATGAGGTTGTCAGACTGTCTACTGCTGCCTCAAATCAGGTGGAGAAAGGCTGTAATGGAATGAACTGCAGCATTGTCTGTGATTCTCCTCTGACTGTCTCTGCGATGGAATGAAGATAGGGGATCCCAGGTACTAAAACACCTGTAATTTATCTTACTGTGTACTAGAAGAAACTGGGCAATTCCTTCCGCCCAAAAAAGCTGTCTCTTTGAAATATTTGTGGTGATGCTTTTGTATGAGTGGGCATAGAAGGCTAGGAGGAGAACGCCCTGCAGGTTTTATCACTTTGGCAGCGAACGAAAAGAGTAGTGTTGACTAAGATGTTTCTGAGAAAGTCATAACAATTTGGCACTTGTCTTGCAATGGACTAAGAGGTCACATTGGACAGTATAGTTAAATCCTAGGTTTGCTGTTAAAATACTAAAAAACCCTATTTTTTCATTGTCAAGTGCCAAATATGCATGCAAGCCTATAAAGTGGTGCAAAATCTGTCCCTTATCTGGAAAAATATATGATTTTGTATAACTGCTTTCAACACAATCAGCTTATAAGACCATGATTTCTAAATCAGGATTCTGAGATTTGAGTTACTTTTGACCTCTCTAATGTTTCTAAAAGTTTATTTTTGATTACATTGTTCTTTCAATTAATCTGGTCTCATATTTGTTCCTCTTACTTAGGTAGAAGTTCTCTCATTTGTGACTTATTTTTCTTTCTTCCTGCATCTATGCCACTGTATTTTAATGTTTGTACTGGAAGAAGTTAATCATTTGGGCCAGACCTTTTGTTATTGGTGTTGCTGTAGCAAGGCATTACAGTTTTCTTTCAGCACTGTCGACCTGAACAAAACCAAAACCTTTTCATATTCAAATTTCAAGATCTTCAACTGTTAAAGACAGTGTCATCCATAGATGGTGGCAGCTCACTGATGTCTAGAGCCATGCATACTGTTGTGTTGTGGTCAGGAGCACAGCTTCCCTGTGTTGGTTTTTGCAGTCGGCTTCCTGAAGGCATAGCTATGTTTTTGGGTTTTTTTTTGTTTACACTTTATTCTGGCAAGATACAGCTCTGGATTAGCATGACACTGTGCTTCTGTGATTGTATCCTGCAGGTATGAGTTGTCTCCTGAATGCCATCTGACAGTGCTAAGAGGCCAAATTATATTAGAACATCCAGACAATGAAATGGAAAAGGTTTCATAGTAACCTTGCTTCACTTGGTTTTGTGTGCCTTGTATGCAGAGGGCAAATGGATTGTAATGCTTATTCATGTTGGACAAATAAGGGCATGGTGAGCTGCTTAGCCAGCTGATGTAACCTTTAGCTTTTCTCAATTCTGCAGTGATATTAATAATTTAATGTTGCAGTTACACTGATTTATGAATTTAATTCCTAATTATATTTTTAAAGTACTGCCTGCCTGAAGACCTAAAACCTCATCTCTCAACTGAAGCTTGTATGTTAAGATTCATCTAAAACCTGAGCCATGGCATGTGCTTTTTGAAGTCTTTGAGCTGAATATAGCTTTAGTTTGAGTTCTGTCTACTTCAGAGGGAAAGGAAACACTTTCCTATTCTGCTCACAGACAGCCTGTGCTGGAGGGCTGCAATGACTGCAGCAGCTAATCATGTGTAATCCCTGTGTTACTGCTCACAAAGAAAATCCGTGTCATTGGAAAAGCATAAATTGATGGATATACACATTTTACATGAGTAGATGCTTATATTTTATTTTAAAAACCGTATCCTTTTGGATTGGCTGTTACTCTCCTTTTTGTGTGGCAGATGTCAAGATTTTGTTTGTACCACTTTGCTATTGTGTGTTCCTAAAACCTATAACTTGTAATTCTTGATGATATATTATGCTTTTTTTTTTCAAGGAGGAGAGCTGGAAGGAAGAGTTTTTACTTTCATTCTTTAAGATAAAATGCTGAGGTGTTATAAACAGTTTAATAAAAATAGAGATATTGTGTGTCTGGGTCTTTTTTCTTGCTTTTCCCCTTATGTTCCTGGATATCTCTTTGCTGAGCTGCCAAAAATCTTGAAACTTTGGACAAATAGCCATTGCAAATAGATGAACTGATTTCTATTGCAGTGAGTCCAACACAGCAGAATTTGTCAGAGTTGCTGTATATGAGTTACTCGATACATGTTTCCAGTCTTGTATCCAGAATTTGCCAGACAGAATTTTGAGTTCTACTGAGTGTGATTGATTGTACTTTAACTTATAATATTCAGATATGGGTGGTTTTATGCTCCTAAGCAAATGTGAGTGCAAATTTTCAGCGTTTTCAGATTGTAATTTAGATGAGATTGCTTGTTTCCGTAATTGTATTGCAAACTGGGCTGAGCACAATTATTATTTTTTCTTACTGATGACTTGATAACTTAGGTCACAGATGGTATTGAAATGCTAGCTACAAGTTGGCATTTAGGCATACACCCCTCCTCCCTGTAAAACATTATAGAACAGGTTTTCTGTTAATGATGAAGGGACCATAATTTTGGGGGTATTAGTTTTGTGATTTTTTTCCTTTTATTTTTTTCACCGATTCATTCTGGTATTGGGTTTTAACAAGGAGTAGCAGAATGGTGATTAAATGTTTCTATTATTTTGAAGGAGTTAAAAGTTGATAACTTTTCTGTTCTACAAGCACTCATGCCAGTTCAAGATTTAATTTTTCACCTCTTCTAATGACAACACTAGGTCAAGCATGTTTCTGCCTTATGATTATATCTGTACAACAGTTCTTGCAAGGATTTGGGTTACAGCTGATAGTCTGTTTGAGTCCAAAGTTCCTTTTGCCAAAAGCAGACTTTGCTGAATATGGGGTCTCTGTTATCTACATGAAATTAAGGCAGAGGTGAAGATTGTTTCAACTTTAGTCTAAATAATGTAGAAGAATTTTTAACCTGTGAATCAAGTATTTGTAAATGACAGTAAAGTTTGATCTGAAAGATGTTTCCTAAACACTTTCAATAAACTGAGAAATTTGTAGGACTTGATGATTACTCCCCATATATTTTTCAAAAATAGGTGCTTAAAATATATCCTTAATTGTACCTTATCTGTTAGAGTGACCTTTTCTTCCAGATCATGTCTCATACAGATCTGTGCTCTGCAGATAATATAGCTGATAATTCATTTACAGCCTTTAGAATCTCTTAGTAAAAGAGAGAAATCAGGTCTTCAGAGATTCATTGTAACAGCAAATAAAACTACTGAAAAGAAAATAAAATGAGAACATTTGGTATGTATTTATTTACAATTGAGTCTGCTATTCTGGGTAATAAATGAGGTGGGATAAGGAAGATAAAGAAAACCCACAAATTTGAAACATATGTAAAACAACTGCAAGACCATTCTGTACACAGTTTATATTTAAACATGAAATGAAGATATGGAATGAGGTTAAAAATGAAAAGGAAAAAGTTCAGGGTCTTTTCTGCATCTGTTGTGGTTAGTCTGAAACCTGGATAGTTTTTCCATGAGTAATTGAAAATTGACTATATTTCACATCTGTTTTGGCTTAACTAAAATATGCCGACTAATACTTGCACTCAGACACAAGTTATTTGTATCTTATTCAAAGGTGTCCTTTACCTGTGCCATATTTGTTACATTTTTCATATTGAAGCCAAGGCCCATATTCTTCTTCTTTTTCTTTAGCTGTAATGGATAACCAAAATGATTGTTTAACTGCTGTCTTTGATCCATATTTCTTTTTTTTTTTTTTTAATTCTATAGTTCTAGTATATACTATAAGGTACTAAAGGAACTCCATCTCTCCTAACAAGGCCATCTTTCCAGTACAAAGAGACTGTTGCAAACACCGGTAAGGAAATCTGATCATCTTTAGTTTGCATTATGAGGCAAACTGTGTGAGTTCATTTTATTAATTTACTTCTGTCTTTTTAAATCAGTGATTGCCTCTTGTTCTTTATATACTGCAAATAATGGAAGACTGAAAGGTTAATTATCCTAAAGATTTAGACTAGGATGTTTTTTGTTATATTCTTGATGTGATCTAATTAGATTTGTTCTTTTCAGATGCTTCATAGTCACAATAAAGTGTGTTATTGTTTACTGTTCAGCCAGTATGTACTCTCTTTGTGATACAAAACTCAAACTGTTCTGTAGATACTCTTCAGAATATATAAGCATCAGACTAAAAAAATAATTCATTTTAGGGGATATTTTAGTGTCAGTTTCAGTTTTATTTTAGAAAGAGACTTATGCTTTATGTGAAGCTTCATAATTTGCAGAAAAGGAGCAATCCTCAAGTTGAGTTCTGCTCCCAGTGCTATGGGGATAAGTGTGGTGCTACGTTTTGCCGTGTGAGTGCTGTCCTGAGGAAAGATTGTGAAGGAGGTGAAGGAATCATTGACTGCTTAGGGGATGATATCATGGATTTCCAGCACCTATTAAAAGTGTCATGACTCTACTTAACTATTTCTTTCTGAGATGGTTGTCTTTTTATGTGTATTAATCAATTTTAGTATTTAACTATATTCATGACTTTTCTGAACTTTGATATAATTATCTGGTATTCTGCAATTTGCAAAAGCCTCTTTGCTTACTGAACATCATTTGCTAGAAACAGTCTGATCTCTACTTGCTAGGGGAAATGGCTATGGAAATGTGTGTATCTGTGATTTCAATGATTTCAAGCTAACTCTGTGGGGAAACATGAGAGAGCTGTTTAAATTAATCATCTCATAGCAACTATTGTATCAGACAGGTGAAATGTTTCTGAAAAGGTCTGGAGAAGGAGATGGGGGGAGATTCCAACACTAATTGCCTTTGCTATGTCTTTAAATAAGGTGCAAAATCTGCATCTTTACTTCAAATCCACTTCAAAGAATAGAAGACTACTGCTGTTTTAAGTAGTTTAGGAGCAAAAATCAAGAGAGGGTGGGTGGTGGCTTGTTTTGCTCTCAATTTTTTGTGCTCTCAGACTGAACACAGCCAGACCCACCATGCCCAGAACATGTACCTTCCTCTCCAGGAACTTCGTATCCTGGGCAGGGCTCAGGAGCCCTGGGGCAGTGGAGGCAGCTTTCCAAAGAGTGGCACCTGGACAGTCTGGCTGTATCACAGACTGAAATCTGTGGTGGGGCAAGACAGAGGAGAGCTAAAGACCTTGTTCTTTTCCACCACCTTTGCAACATGAAATATGCAGTCCTATGGTCACAGAAATGCAACAGTTCCATTCTCATTTTTGGTCCCAGTTCAGCCTCGTTCCCTCCCTGTTATAACTGTGCCAACCCTCATCACTAGTGGGATCTCTGAAGTGTACACTTCAGTGTACACTGTGTACACTTCCATTATAATCCAGACCTTTGTTCAAAAGTACACAGGGAAGAGAAGATGAAGATAGAGGCAGGTTTCAGCATCTCTCTGCATGTGTAAAATATTAGGAACTCTCAGACATAAATAGCTGTGCCAGAGTTTGAATTTCTGCAGAATGCAGAAATCATCACCACCAGGTGTGAAAACTGTTTTAATGTTAAAGCTCTTCGTGGATCAGAACAATGTGAATAAAAAGGCCTCTCACAACTTTAGTTCTTCATTTTTACTCTTGATACCAGATTATGGCTTTTGATTTCAGTCTGACTTCACTGGAATTATAACTGTACCTCTGCTATGTTATATGTAGAACTTAGGTGAAGCCTTATAGGGAGACAGCCCTGCTTTTTGTAACAGTGATAAAACAGTATGTTTTAATTCTGTCCCAAAAAACAATACTCTAAAGACCTATTAATTTTCTTCACTGGCTACCAGGAAACCACAACACTGGCAAATGATCTTTGCACTTACAGACATTAAGACTTTTTTAATAGAAGCTTAAAATCCGTAGAAATTATTGTTCTGCACATTGCTAAATCCATACAATCTTGGGCAAAGGCTATGGAGCTGCTATTTTCAAACTCTAGAATTAAATCTAGACAGCTTAACATCTCTGAATTTAGGAAGTGCTACTTAAATAATTGATTAGTTTTTGATTGGAAAGATAGTATGATTCTATGAAAATGAATATTTTTTAACTGGACAATCTAAATTTAGTGGCTATTTTTCTATGCTGTTGGAGGTACTCTTTTCCCCACATGCAGATCTCTTCTCTGAAAGGTTCACTCACAAGTCCAGAGGTGAAGAAGTATTAATCTTTAGAATTTGAAAACAGTTTTTCACTTTTATTTAAAAATAGCCCATTTTGTTTGTCCATATAGTTGGTAGTTATTTCCAAATGAAGCTTTTGTGAAAGTTATGTTGGGGGGCCTTTCTGATGGAAAGAAGCATCAGTCCTTTTGAATGGGTGGGTATATGTCCAGCCATATACCCTATATAAGCAGAAAAAATTGTAAGGAAACATGAATTTCCCCAAGGTGCTTTCTTCCATTCAGCAGTAAATTTTGATGGCAAGATATACAGATGAAGCTGACTACTCCAGTGCTTGTGAAGCTCACACTATTTGGAAACTTGGACATAACACCAGTGCAAATATCAATGTAAGTGTGCTGTGATTCATCCAGCTCTGTATGCAGTACTGACACTAGCACTACAAAAATGATTTATTTCTAGCTAAAATTGCTCTGACTGATGAGAATGAAACTATTTATTTATTTATTTTCTTCAAGGCTCCTTGCCTATTGAGATTAGATGCTCAGGGAAATTGGTTTTAGCTTTCTTAATACCACAGGAAGCAGTTTTTTGGAAAGTCAAGGTTATTCACAGTCCTGGAACTTGCAAGGAGAAATTGGACCACAACGCCAGCTGAAATTACACAAGAGAAAATGCCATTTTGCAAGTGACAGCTGGAAGAAATCCAGGATGCACAGTCAACAGCTGTCTGCAGTTGTCCCAGTACTGTATTTCATCACTGGTTCACAGTGAGAATTGTGATTTTTACCAGTCTCTTAGTTTGGGAGAAAATTACTATTTGCAGGAATGCTGTAACTGGATGATTATGGGTCCTAGGAAAAACCATAAAGGGAGGGTAGATTTTTGGCAAGGCATTTGATGCTCTCTCACACAACATTCTTGTGTGAAGGTGTTTGAAGTCTGGTTTGTGGTCTGATGAACAACAAAGGGGCTTGGATCATTGGTCCCAGAGAGTGAGTTTAATGGGTCATACTGTGCCTAGAGACTAGTAGCAAGAGGAGTACTACAGGGGTCGTTCTAGTTGTGTTCAATATCTTAATCTGTGACTTGGAGGAGGGAACAAAGTGCTGCTCTTGGTATCCTTGCCCCCATGAAGGAACAATTCCCCACAAAGACACAGGCTTATGTCTTCCAGTCTGTGGAGTAGCTCTGTGGAAAAAGCACTGGGGCCATAGTAGGTAGAAAAGCAGGCATGGGCCAGCAGTATCTGCTTGGCAGCATGGGCAGCCAACAGCCTCCTCAACCGTGTGAACAAACACATATCCTGATATCAAGTGAAGTGATTGTCCCCTTTACTCAGCATTCCTTATAACCCATCTAAACTACTCCTTATGGTTTTGGACCCCTCTGAACAAGAAGGGTATCAATATGCTGTAGTGAGTTCATCAAGAGTGCTACCTGTGATGAGAAGCCAAGCAGCAGGGGCTTGTTAAGTCTGGAGAAGAGATGACTGAACAGCAATCCATCAGCACCTACCAGGAGGTCATCAAGGAGATGGTGCCAGGCCTTTTGTGTCTTGTTTTCCCACCATGTTCAACGAGAGTAAATTGAAAAAGAGGAGCTGTACTGATGAAAGGGAAAGGTTTTCCACTGTGAGGACAGGACAGGTACTAGAAGAGATGGCAACTGTGCAAGCAGTCCTTGGGAATTTTCCAGACCCGTCTGGGAACACCCCTAAGCAGGCTGATCTGAGCAGACTCTACTTGGAAGAGATTGGAGTAGAGTTCTCTTGAGGTCTCTTCCAGCCTGTATTATTCTGTGATTATCCAGAAGGGGGCACTTTATGGAACAAATGGAACAGCTGTGTCCTGGTCTCACAATTAAAAGGAAAAAAATATAAACAGCCCACAAAAATCCATCAACACCACCTCCCCAGAAAACCCCCCACAAACAAAAAAGCCCCCAAAACATCCCCTGTGGAAAGGTAGGGGCATGAGTAGACCTATACATTGGCAGAACAGAATGAAGTGCTCATTCCCCCTCAAGGGTGATTTTCCATCCTGTTGCCAGCCATGAAAAATGAGAAACAAACCCAGACGAGTTCTGTATGTGACATCTGAAGAAACTTTGGAGAGAGGCTTCTCCCTCACCCCACTAACTATTCCACAGGCATATCCCTTGCTTTGCATGGATTTTTTTTTTTGTCCTCTTTGGTTTGGACTTCTGGGGGTTTTTTGTCATTGTTGGTTTGTTTGGTTTGTTTGTTTGTTTTTTTTTAATAACTTTGATCACTACCATTTGATCTGACAAGAGATCCCCCCAGGGCCTTTTCCAGAACCATGACAATGTATTAATGTCAGCCTTAAGGAAGAAGGAAACTAGTATGAGTATGTAGGTATGTATTTCCTGACTGGAGCTCTGCAACTGAGGGGACAAAGAACAGCATGTAGTGGCTGCAGAGTCCTGCATCTGTGAAGAAAATAGACACAGAAAGCCAGGGGTCAGTCGCAGGTACTAGGGTGTATTTTCAATCTCATTGCAAAAGAATGTTGAATGAAGATGACCATAAGAGAAGACAAGTGATACCACAGAAAACAAGATCCAGCTCTTGTGAAGCATATTGGGAATGCTGATCTCATATGCAGTCACGTCTTACTGAACCAGTGTTCCCATGCAGCCCTCTCTTCTACCCCTTGCCCAGCTTAAAACATTGCCTGTGTTGGCAAGGTCATGGTCCCTTCATCTGCACTTGTGGACTGGTAATGCAAATTCAGGAGCTCCATTTATTAATGGTGAGGAAAATGAATTTGTCTGTCACAAGTCAACTGTGCATAGTGGAGCTGGGGTGATAAAGGGGATAAAGAACTTCTGTTGCAGAGGCAGAGTACCAGTTAAAGAGAGAGCAAAGTGTGCAGTGATTTCTGCAATGGGGAGCAGTCGATTTTAAGAGATGCATTCTTGTCCTGGTGATGACAGTTAAGAGACATGAACACCAGTAATGTGGAAGGGGTATCATCAGGTTGTCCAAATGACAACCCAAAAAAAAAAGAACCCAAGTACTTCTTATCTGCATAGAACTAAATTCCTTATCAAAATGCTTTGTTCATCAGCTATTTGATGGACACCAGTACCTCGCCAGTGTATTGCAATGGAATGTGCTCCTGGAATTTTCCTTATTTCATGAGAAGTAATTTTTGTAGTTTTTTGCCATATGACAGTAGAGTACCTTGTGACCTTCTCCAGCAATCAGTGCTGAGAATACAAAATGACTGATCATTTCTCGCTTTCAGTTTCTTCCTATTGCCACATACATTTTTCTGCTTATGTGCATTTTCCACTAATCCACAGTATACAGAAGCACACAAATCATGCTTTTCACATTCCTGGAGAGAGCTGCTATTGCTGAACACATTTAAAACAAAATGACTACTGTTTCACAAAACCTAAAAAGAAATTAACCACTGAGATTATTTTATTCCTTGCCTTGAAGCAACATCTGACTTCCCCCTGGAAGTCTGACTTCCTTTAGTGTGAAAGCCCAAATGGCTGTGTTTTTTACAGTACAATATTAAAATAAGCAAAGAACAAATATAATGTTATCTGCTAGATATTTCCGTAGTATCTATCTCAATTCCAGCTTTCCAGTCTCACAGAGAACAACCTTTGCACCTATATTATTTTTCTCCCTGCCTTATTCTGGAGACAGATGTGATGATAGTATTGATCTATTGCAACTGCTCTGTGACAACAGTGTCTCTAGTCAGATGAGGTTGTCCAACTGGGAATTTTTCCCAGGTTAGCTCCAATGTTATGTCATCAGTTTAATAAAGTAGATCCTGCCATAGACAAAAATTGCTTCCCAAGATAAATTCAATGCAAGGTTTTTTTGTTAGCTGTGAATCCTCTTTCTCGTAGTAGTGTCAATATTGAAGTGAAAAGGTCAGGTCTCTGGTTCTTAGCCACTCACATAAATTCGTCAAAACCTCATATATGTCCCCTGATGCTGATCCCTGTGCACTGGTTGTGGCAGACACCCATTCTGTTCCTTATTACTGACATTTTGGGTATCTCATTTAGAATCTAATTTTGTCTTCCAATTGAGAAGTTCACAGCTATTCAAGTCCTGTTGTAACACTTCTCTAGACCGTATCATCATCTAGAGAATAGGTGTGCTGTATTTGAATTCACCTCTCTGAGTAGTCAAGCCCACAGATACAACCCACTTCTGTAACAAAATCTTTATTAAGTGCTGATACCCAACTAATTAGATTGTTGGTTAATCAAATTACTTTTGTATTCTTCATCAGGAGATAATTCTCTGAAATAGATTACTGTGGACTAGTATTTTCCAAACAGTGAAAAAAATCTTTCAACTGAAAGGTAATATATATTCATCAAGTCATTCCTATTTGCCATTGACAGACTGATTCCTGTCCCCAAGGCTCAGGGAGACCAATGTGTTCTCTATAATTTATGTCCAAAGTTTATAGCTTGAGGAAAGAATTTTCAAGTATTCACATACAAATAGTGTCATTCTGTCTGTATGTAAACCTCAAAAATCTCTGCTTTATTAAAAAAAAAAACAAGCAACACCAACAACCAAAGATTTTTTTTTTACTGCTTTCACATTATTTTTAAAATTATGAATTTTTTTTTTATTTCTCTTGATTGCTGTTGTATTTGCCTTACAAAAATATCATTATCCATAAACTCTTAATCAGAACATGAAAGGATCATTTTATCTCCTGTACTAGTTTTTGTGCTCAATTTCCCAAGACTTCTATTGATTTTTTTTTTTTAAATTCAAATAACTTAAAAGGATTTAATTTCAGTTGGTGCAAAGCAATTACTTTTAGTTAAAGCAAATTTAATAGTGATTTTCCTTGAATGCTGTATTGGAATTTCTTCTAGTAGTAGTTAGTGATGTTTCTATGCTTTAAATGAATTAGTTATGTGTGCTTAAAAATACTAAAAGATTTTTATTTGATTTTTTTAAACAAAATATTATTAGAGTTATACTAGGACTGTGTGAAGACTCCCAAACTGTCAACTGCTTTCTGAAGAAATTTTTAACAGATGTTTAATTTTTTTTTTTATTACAGCCTTCCACAAACTGTCTTGTGAACAAGTTTATTGGTAATAATTGCAGTTAGCATTAGGTAGTCTGAGGATAAAGGCTATGAATGTATGTTTAATGATATGGGAATGTGGTGTTTATAAATCTTTTTTTTTAGATGTATCAATTTTCATAGACTTCCGAGACAACTGGTTATATCCTGCAGCCATATGGAGAAGCGTGCAGCGCTTGAACTGCAGGGTGATGTTTTATAACTACTGATGTAACTGGTTGTAATTGTATGAATACGTTTTAAAGTTTAGTGGAAAGCTTTCATTGCTCCTGCATGAGGGTCACATTTCTTAACCAATTTATGTTCCAGTAACTCTGGGATGTTTTCACATGAACACTCCCTTTGTTTTTTCAGCTAGATCTACTTTTCTCAAATTGTTCTTCAGAACCGTCATTCCTACAGAGTAAGAAAGCATGGACTTCATGTAGGACACCAGAGAGATTCTATGTTTGCACAGTCTGAATATTCTATATTTTAGGTATTTCATGTTTTTCTGGGTGATTTCCCTCTGAAATAAAATATCATAGTAGGTTATATCAATGCAATGTATTCTGCTATATTGAGAATATACTTATAGGGCTTGTTTCTTCTCATATACCTAAGTCACATATTGACACCTCTGTCTAGTGTTGAGAGGTTCTCAGTCTGGTACAGGCTAAGGAAACATGGTGATTACTGGAAGAGGCAGGATGAAGCCACGTGGTGTGCAGGCAGGATGACTATTTGTGTAGACAGCTGAAGGTGCAATTACGGCTGTGCTGTTGAATGGGCAGCACAAGCAGAACCCATAGCAACAATGGCCTGTCATCAACTGCTGCTGTTCACAGTCAGTGTCAGCTCTCCAGAGTCTGACCAGTGGACTGGGGAACAGGCAACCTGACTGTGCTCTGCTGCCCCGGGAAGAACAAGGGTTTGCTGACATGCTGTATCCCAAACAACGATCTTCATGACAAGAACCAAATGCATAGCATGTACGGGATTTATGTACTCCTACAGAGCAGGACCACCTCCCTCAAATGAATAACCTCCTTCGCTACTCCTTCCTACAAGGAAAGGCTGAAAATTCAACTCTCTTCAGCTTGTTACATAATTTTTCTTCTACTAAGTACAGTGTACTACTGAGAAACTTTAAGAGCTTAAATAGCTTTGCAGCTGACCTCTTGATCCTGAGAGGCTTTTTTCCCCCCCCCATACTTCTTATCTTTGATTACTGCATGAAAATGAAATGCAGTTATAGTAGCACAATCTCAAAACTTATATGGAACTTCTGGGATGCACAGGCTTAGTGCAGATATTTGCTTCTGTTTCGCTTTTATGTTCACCATAATGTTTGTGCTCTATGAAATATGGTACTTAGTAGATTGTTTTAAAGTTGTGTGCATGTGTCAGTATCAGCATTTTCAACTCCTGTTGCATCTTCCTTTGCACGTAATGATAATGATGTCATGGAGAGAGAATAACAAGTTCTCTCCTTCTTTTCTGTAGTCTTGTTGACTCTAACACAGCAGTAGAAATTGCTTTTCCCACCTTTTGTCCTTCAGTATCTCTACTGATAGTAGCTAACTTTTTCTTTGTAACTCATGAGATTCAATTTTCAAACAATACACTTGCTGGAATATAGGTATGCTGTGGGCATATGCTTGCTCTATGCACATTTGTCTACCTCTGTCTATGATAAATACTCTAACTTAAACTCATTGAGGTTTTGTTTGTTGTGTAAGTACATGAGTGTGTAAAAGTCTCAACTGTAGTTGCTGCACACATCTGTACAAGATATTTAAGTAAAACAGAAGAATAAGTGCATTTGGCATTACTCAGTGATTTAATTTTCTTTTCTCAAGAGTTAAGACATTATATCATATGAACATTGGATTTTCAGAAGTGCTTACATTGGCGTAAACTTTGTTCCTGTCAAAATTCTAGCTGTGGATTCAAAAACTGTCCATATTATTCAATATTGATTAATGGTTTAAACTTCAGAAAAAAAAAAATCAGAGGGGTAATTTCAGCAAAGTTTGCATTAGAAAAGAACAGATTTTTGATTCTTGCATCAATAATATCCAGTTTCTACCAAAGGAGAAACAATTCCATAGAAAGTAGGGTATGTTTCTGCTAACTTTTAAGGCCGTTTAACTCCAACAAAAATTTGTTAACATAAATGTTTCCCACTACACTACACCAAAGATCAAAAATCAGTTGTCCCTGAATGGTGGCACTTCCTCTACTGCCCTCTCTGGTTTTCACATTTAAATAGACACTTACAACATCTTTAGAGGTGAGTATCTTCTGTTAGCCTAGAAGAAACTGGGGGGCACAGGGAGGAATTGAGACATTTGTCAGTGTGTCCTAATTTTAGCAACTGTTGAGAAAATTAGGACTTAATGTTCTTTGGTTTCTATCACAAATGCCTTGTTTTCAGACAGATGGCTTAAGTCAGCCCTGATTCAAACCCCATTGAGGTGAAATGAAAAAAAAAGTTTTTTTAGAACATCAGAACGGCTAATCTGATTATATAAAGAAATCAAAGAAAAACTTTTTGAATCTCTAGTCACCTGTGTAGTCTCAGATCGTCTAAAGATGAAACTTTGGATTAGACATGGGCATGCACTGCTTTTCTTTTAAATGAGCATGAGAAGACCATGTGGAGTCCATTTGATTTATGCTAGTTACGGGAGGACAGACCATATCTGGTTTGTTATAAACCCTGCTAGTACAAAGCTGTAAGTTCACACTGAATTTTCACAAGTATCAGTGGCTATATGAAAAAGGGAATTTCAAGATAACACAGACACTAATCTGTTTTTGGAGACCCTCTTCACCTCCCTTCTTCCTGTAAGTGAAGTCTTGACCATTTTGCATAATTATTTTTTCTTTCACAGTGCAAATCCTGTTCAAAGAAATAAAATGCACAAAAATTTACTGTGACACTGACACTAAATTTGGTCAGAATTCTCTGAAGTTGAAGTTGATTAATAATTTTTATTTGTAACTATACCATCACTTTCTAGACAACTGTGCTCTTTAAATAGAGGTTTTCAAAAAATAAAATAGTTAATGAAGATTTATGAAGAAAGTAAGTTCTTAAATAGTTTGCTTACAATTTATGAGCAGCAGAAAATACAGTATAAAAACCTTTCTCTGTGTAAATAAATATACTTCTCTGCTTTTAACAGTAAGATTGCTATCAGTGATTTTTCTCTTGAAGTAAGTGTTTAGAAAATTGCATTTATGCAGGCTGTCAAGATTTGATAGCAACTGTATCATAATTTCTCAAAAGTGTAATAGAAGGTCTCTCCGAGCTGGGATGTTTGCTTTGGGAATAAGTTTTGGGAGATCACTGTGAAGAGGGATTTTATAAATTATGTGTGAGTAAGTGTGCTTTTTGTGAAACTCTGATAAATATTTGGACTTGCTCTATGGTTTAGTAAAATCATTTATGTGAGAAAAACATGTATTTGTACAATTAAATAAAAAAAAAAACAACAACAACCAATTCTATTTTCTACCACTGGTCATGTGTTGGAATGAGGAAAGCATGAAGACTATATGAGCTGGTAACTAATTTAAGACCATTGGTTTCAGAGCGGTAAATGTGAATTTACCTCTCTGAAAGATTAGAATAATAGTTTTGCCATTTTTCATAGAAGTACTGAGATAAAGCTATCTTCAATTTAATAAATGGAATGAAGTGTAGTATATAGCCCTACACTGAGAGATGATTATATTGAGGTAGAAACAGGGGATTCTACAACTTTATTTTAATTTATTTCTTGCTCATCTATAAAACGTTGATTATATTCCACATTAGAATTCAACTCATATCATCTGCCTTTGTGAGTGGCTCTGGTTTTATCATTAAATACACAGAAATTAGCAGCCAACTACTATAATTTGCCTGAGGAAGGATTCTTCAATGAAGAGTGTTTAGACCCAAAAACTGTGCCTCCCACATCATGGGAATTGCAGTCTAGGCTAGAAAATGCCACTGATCACAGGGTCATGTAATAGAGATTACCGATGTGAAATGTAGTCCTAAAATCTCCTTAACTCCCCAACCAGCTTTAGAACTGCAATTACATCATTTTGCTTAAAAATCTGAAGAAAAAGATTTCCTACAAGCCTGAAGATGAAAGTTTTGGATGTGAAAAAAAGAACAGCTGCAACTATGCTCTACTTAGTAAACCCAACAAGTCCTGGTTAGATGGAAAATCATCTTCGAATATACAGATGTGCATATACAGAATCAGCTTAATAGGAATATTTAGTTAACTGAATATTGCAAAAAGTAGGAGAATGACTACCCGTTCATGTTTCTGATTTGTTTGATTACTTGTCTTTTTTTTCTTTTCTCCAGACTCTCAAGATACAGACAATAAAACTAATTTCTCCTTCTCCCATACCCCACGCTTACCAACATCCACAGCTTACACTATCTAGATACTTACTATTTTATGAAAATATATAAATAATATAATAGTGCACTAAAATAAGGTTGTTCTAACTGTTCTTATTTTACAGTGCTGGACAGAGCAGTCTTACTCATTCTGTGGTAGTTCCTTGCTCTCATTCCTTTTAATATTGCTTATCACTCAAATGTTTTCCTTGTTTCTTCAGAGTCTCCTGAGCTTCATCTACATTTTCTGGAATGCTGATGATACTATGGGACAGGAATTCTCAATTCAGTCTCTAGGGACTGTTTTAAGAGTGGGAGTCTGTAAAGACAGAAAAGCAATTCCATCTACACTTCATGACCCAAACACCTGTGAGAGGCAGATCTGCTTCTTGGTGTATCAGTGTCTCCAGTTAGGTCAGGACTGCACCGAGTCTCAACTTTAAATGTCTGTCTTCGGATTTGTGCCATCCCTAAACTCCTGGGAATAAGGAAATTTAGCATATAATCACGTTGACTTGTAATTTTAAAGATGTGCTATGTGTTCAAGTTTTGAATACTTTGATTATAGGCTCTTCAAAAATTATTTGAATAATCACCACTGAATTTTCTGTTGAGACAGAAGGCAGGTTGCACCACTATGCCTATTTAAGCTGTAAGATATACCACATATTGGTCACTGGCACTTTCAGAGGATGACAGTTCTTTCAAGCTATTTGAGATAGAAATGGGATCTGCTGTATTCAGCAACCATGAAAATAGGGATGGTTTCAAATTAACTTCTCATATGTTGAACATATATATATTTTTCCTTAGCATATTAACTTAAAACAAGTATTGCAGCTTCTAATTATGCATGGAATAAATAAAATAAAATATAACAGAGATCATAAAATCATGACTTTTGCAATATTTAATTTTCAAATATTGATCCAGGTGTATTCTGCTTGTGTCTGTCCCTTTAGATACAAGACATGTTATTAGGACAGTCTGACCTTCGCAGAAGGGAAACAAAATGCACAGAGGGTTTTGGCAATAACACTGACTGCATTTTGCTACAATACAGAATATTATCTGTTACAACCCTAATGAGAAAGGTCAATGTTGTATGTTCTTTATCACTGTTTGGGCTTCGTAATATTAAGGTCATCTTGATTTCAGATTGAAAGCAACGTTGAGACAGGGTTTTTTCACCCTCTGAATTTCATGTGATGCAGCCTACTGTTGAACTTAGGACTGTAGTTTTCTAATGTCATTATAATATTGTTAATGTTGTTTGCAAATACCTAAGTCTTATGGGCTTTGCTCAGTGACGTATTCTGACTCACTTTTAGTATAAGATTAGGTAATACTCACTTTGCTTGGTTTTCATTCTACCTTTGTAGAAAGTCACAAATCCATTCATTATCTGAACTAAAACACTGAGAAGATATCGTACAAAAAAGGCAAAAATGCCATTTGCTTGGTGATAATTACTAGTGTTCATTTTCTCACTTAAATGATAGGGCACATCGCACTGTTGCCATAGCAACCTCAATTCTGTCCCATTAGCTGCCTAATGTGAATTTATGAATGCAAGTTTCAACGTGTGGAAAGCAGCTCAAAATAGGGAGTGATTCATCATGTACAGCACAGACAGCTGAGTTGCAGGCAAAGTCAGGCTTGTCTGATTTGGTTTTCAGTGTTAAAAGGCTATGCTGTGATGCAGGTATCCAATTTTGATATTTAGTGACATTTGAAATGATAGTTGAATAGCTGTTTTAATTTTTGAGATGTTCTGTGCTGCATCACAGCACCAAAAAGAAAAAATCTGTTGGTTTTTTTTTTTTTTTTAGTGATACTGGTGAAGTTAATGACTCTTTCACAGTGATTTGTTTGAGATTTGAGATATTTCAAAGGTGTACCCATTTCAAATTAGCTTGCTAATGCTGAATCTGATCCTGGATACAATGTTGTAATGGATTTATCCCATACTTTAATTAGCAGTTAACACTTGAAGAAAACAAATCTGTAACTAAAGAACTGGAGAGATCTCTGTGTTCAAATCTTGGCTGTCCCATAGAGTTCCCTGATTTTGAGGTAAATGTTTAAGTCTGTGCATGCTTTACTCCCATAAAATAAGAGAAAAAAATCCAGGAAAAAAATCCATTCCTTACTTTTTCTTCTCTATGTCATAGAATCATAGAATCCTTTAGGTTGAAAAGAACCTCTGAGATAATTGAATCCAACCGTTAACCCAGCTCTGCCAAGTCCACCATTAGACTGTGTCCTTAAACCATGTCATAGCTGTTTAGCCTCCAATCTTGTGCCTATTTGCAGTTTTCACACTTGTGAAAAGTCTAGTAAATGCATCAGCATTTAAAGGAGTAGTCTTCTATCTGAAATAGAAAATGTGTCTCTACTTACTGTCTGTCTACTCAGTGGTCAATGTGCTGTGCCCATACCATTCATTAGCTGAGTTCAGTTCTGAGGGCTGCTATGAAATGGGCAGGATTGAATGCAGTAAAACTGTGTTAAGGAAATGATATCATGAATATGAAGCTAATCATGTGGAGATGGAATTAACGTAGTTCATGCAATTTTATTTTGCATTTGTGCATCTGCATGTCGGTACAATCCTTTATTACATTATTATGTACTATTTTTAACATGTTGTTTGGAGTTACAGAAGTGCTCTAAGTCTTTCTCTGAAAAACATGTTAGTCTATTAATGGGGATAATAGTAAGTGTTTAAAGTTTACTTGGGATAAAAGAAATACACTTCCTTTTACAATGCCTATGTTTTGGAATTAGATTCATATTATGGGACTATATACTCAACCTTTTACAAATAGCATAGAAGTGGAGTCAGGCTCCAGACTTCATTTTCATGCTTTACTTTTCTGTGTATTATTACATTAAATGGAACCATTCAGTTCCAGATTAAGATTTCTTCTTTATTGCAGTTGATAAGTTTACCTTTCAGGGTTCTTCTGTATGGAAGTGACAGACACATTATCTCTGCTGTCATGTCACTAATACATATGGTCAAACACAACTTGTTCCCTTTCTCTTGCTGTTTTTCATGGTGAAGTATTATTGTTCCTCTCCTCCTGTGTGCACCTACTCATCTCTTCCAACCACTACTGGCTACTGGTAACACCATCTGGCAAGGATGATCCCCACAACATTACTCATCTTCCAGGCAGAAAGGGCAATTTTGCTTATAAATCCTTAAACACAAACTTTCAACTATGTAGGAAAGGTCTTGTTTTCTTTAACTCGTGAACAAGAAATTGCAGCAAGTGCTTTGAAACCTTTTGCTGTCAGGATATGCACTGAAAGTGTGTCAGTGCTTAAAGGATGAAAAAGTCGAATAGTCTTAGGTGGCTGTTCAGATTTTCTGATAGCAGAATCACAGCATGGTAAGGATGGAAGGGACCACAGTGGGTCACCTGGTCCAACTGCCCTACTCAAGCAGGGTCACCCTGGTGAGAATTAGGAGAGTTATTTATATCTTTGGTGACTTGTTGCACAAAGCCCGTGATATTACTGGAGTACAAACATGTATGGCATGTTTAAGCATGTACATTTACATGTGTAGTCATGTATGTACATGATTGCTGATATGAGTGATCTATGCTCATAATTTTTTAACAAAGAAAAGGCAACGAATTTATGTCAATTTATTGACTTCTTAGAAGGGATGCCCACTATTTAGACTAAGAAAATGTCGCCCTTTGCTGCTAGCTTGGTGGCCTTCTGCAATGTGTTGACCTCATATCTAACATCTTTGCTGCGGATAGTTTACAATGCAGCAATACAAGGAATTGCTGAAAGTATACCAGAGTTGAAAAGCTGAGAGGGGAAGGAAGTAGGGCACTTTGTAAGAAATGCCAGAGAATTTCCTACATTTCAGTTAATGGAAATGTTGTAGGGTTGGTTAACAAGAGTGTCTGCTAAGGATATGTGCTTGATGTGGCTTTTATTTATTTTTAATTATTGGAATTGACATCAAGATAAAGGAAGTTTATAAGTTTAAAGACTGGCAATTGAATTAATAAGTTTTAAAGTGTACATTTTCTACTATATGCTGCTGTATACATATATGCAATGTGAAAGCTCATGAAAGATATTGCAGTTGACTAATAAAAATTTAGAAAATAATTTATGGCATATTGAAAAATTGACAGGAGGTTTCTACATGACTTGCATGATTCAGAATATGAAGATTGATGTTTGGGGCCCAGAATTAGTTAAGCCTCAATTAAGCCTCAATTGCTTAATGAAATCTAAAAATATTTTAAAACTTAATGGTGTCTTAAATACTGAGTTTCTAAGTATTGTGCTTATCAAGATTATAATAATTTTTGTTAATTGTTACCAAATTTATCTTAGAAATAGACATGTTAAAAGAAAAAACAATTTCTCTTTTTTTTTTTTTGGGTGGAAAATCACACTTGTACTTACAGCTTCTTGTACTAGAATATTAACTATAAGGGTATAATATATATGTATATAATATAATAAGGGTTCTGCCCATTCCAAATTCATAGGTTGAACTGGGTTTTATAGCATATCTTTTGCAGAAAAATAATGTTTGCTGCACATGCTTACTCTTTGAAAAGATGAGCATTTATAAGTGTTCCTATTTAATATTGTGATTTTAAATCAATAAATCAATATTTAATTCTGTATCTTTAAAAAAAAATTTAAGAAAAAGTAAACATGGATATATTTCGTTCGCCATACTCTTAATGGTAGAATGACACATATCCCTATCTTTTCCTGTTAAAATATCTTACTGAGATCTAGTAAGTCCTTTACACAGAATTTTTATTTTTATTTTCTTACTCAGTCTTCTTCATAGCATAGACTTTTTTTTTCAGTAGGAGCTAAACAAGATTCTTCCATGAACAAGCACAGTAAAAACCATGACCACTTCTGAAGACTGTTCTGGAAGGTCAGTGTATTCAGTGGATTTACATCAACTTCAGAAAACAGTAACATTGCCTTTCAAAATGGGAGCTATTTTTTAGGAAAATTATTCAAATTCTTGTCTTAATGTGTGTCAAGAACATTTGAAACTTTCAGCAATTTCAAATGGAGTGTTTCTCTGTAGTTTTTTTCAATAGCACATTATTTCTCTCCTGCTCTTGAACAAGGTACTTTTTATTGTCCATAAAAATGACTGAAGATACCCTAAGCATTTCAAAACTATCTGTTGTAAATGGTCCACTTGCTGGTATGTATTGGAGTGAGGAGAGAAGGTGAGTAGAAGCAAGACAGGAAAATACAGAGATTGAGATGGGAAGCTGAGATAAAACATCAAGGAACTGGATGTTTACTCCTTATGAAAGATTCAAAACGGTCTGTTTACACCCCAACCAATACCTCCTTGAGGAATGCTAAAACTGAAATCTAAGACTTGGTGAACCTGAGGGTGCAAAGGAGGAAAGTGGTAAATGATTATTAGCACTGAAGCTGTGAAAATGTATGAACTCCTCCAGCAACAAGCTTTCACAGTTCTTCTCTGGCTGCATTTTCCACTTGCATCTGCATTTAGAGCTGCCTACTTAAGGGGAATACTTGATTTTGAAAACAAACTCATTTCTGAGCTCAGTTGTCACTAAAAGTATTGGGGAGTTCTAGGAGAATTGCTTGGGAGGTCATGCTATAATACTTGGATGGATCTCAGTGCTTGCAGAGACCAGGAATATGGATCAGACTTTGTCTCCAAAGAAGCTAAGTTACATCTAGACAAGATGTGGTCAAAAGTGTTGCCAAATACTCCTAAATTGTCCCCACACAGATACCAATACAACAATTTTTCAACTATTTATCCACTTTTAACAAACAAAGAAATCAGTGTTCATTGGTTCTAAATTTCCTAACTCTATTTAATGAATTAATATTCTACCTTCCATTGGTTATGGGTTTCTCACTTTCTGTACTAATTAGTCAATATTTTTAGTCTTTCTAGTATCTTTTTCTTCTGGTGGGGACTTTCCATCACGTATATGAGTCTTTGTTAATCTTCTTCTTTGTCTGCTGGTTCCTGCAAAATGTCCTTGTTGTCCAAAAATTCTGCATTCCAGATGTCTAACTTCAACAATACATCTTTCTCTCCCAGGCTTTGTTCATTGAAGCATATTGAGGTTAGCTTAACAAAACTTACAGTTTCAGTACCTTTCCCAAACTTTTCTCACAAAAGTAGCTTATGACAACATTTTGCTAAATGCTGGCTAAAAGTGTTTTAAGGCCTAACATACCACCTATGATTAATTAAAACTATTAATTAAAAGGTTAATTACAACCATTAAAAAAATTAGAAAAGTTACATCTTTTCCAACAAAAGGGCATATATATGGGTCATCTCCATATTCAGTGTATGCTACAGGGCTATACTGAGCAAGTCCACAGCTGTTCAATTGTGTTCATGTCTTCCACTGCCTTTTCTGTAAACCTTTGATGCTAATAGGATGCTGTTATGACAAATTTGTGCGGCAACAGAAGTCCCTTATTTTCAGGTTCAAACTGAAACTTGTGAGGAGCCCGTAATTTTTAAAGAAATCCATGTACGAGGAAGTAGCCACATTACAGATAATTATTTTTCTTGAAGAGACTGTACACCAATTTTTAAATTAAAATTAGTAAATAAAAGCTTTTCACAAATAATGGATTTCCTTTGAAACCAAAGAGAACCTTTGTCTTGCTGCTTTTTCAGCTTTTGCCAATTGTATTTGTGTAGTATAGTGTAACAGAGACTAGGCCTCCTTAGGGGTTTATTCAACTAGTGACCGCTAATTGAAAAACTAATTTCAAATAATCCCTGTGAGTGAAATTAATCTCTTGGTTTCAATGAAGTCATACGTGACCAATTTCATTAAGAAATGGATTGGTAATATTTTAAATTTCTTTTTAAATGTCAGGTTTGGATACTTATTTTTTCATTAACTATTATGACATTTACATTCTTGGTAATTTAAAAAGATTACTAGTATTGCTTCTGTAAGATAAAAGCAGAACATTATTCTTTATGCCCTTATTTGCATCACAAGCTTTGCAAAGGCTATAATTGCCCTTTCTAATTTACTATTCCAGCAAAACTGTTCCTGAAACCGATTGACATAGTTCTCAATCTGTTTTAATCTCAATGCGCATTACATTTTTCCACTAATAAATATTTAGAACTTAATCTAGAGAGGCACCTGTAACAATTCCAGCATAAGATAGAGTAGGGTACTTATGAGGACCCTTTTAAAATCTGTAGGGAGAACTGGTGACCTGAAGCAGTTCAATGCCATGTAATTATTTAATAAAAATGAACAGCAGTGCTTTCTTCTTCTTCTGACTTGTTTTTAAACATTAATTACTGAACTGTATGCATAGTTTTAGTATCCAGTGTGGTTTTACATGACTGCTTTTTGGTTCCTTGCAGGTGAGAGGCCAACAAAATTTGCTGTTTCAGAACTACATATTATACATAAACCAGTATCATTCCAGTTGCCATACAATTTTTATATAAAATCATATGTTTACACATATGTAGTCATATTAAAAGAGCATTGTCAAAATAGCATTATCAAATAATCAGACACTGAAAAAGATAACAGTTTAAGGTGCTCATTCCTCTGAAGTTCTTTGCCTAGGCTTCTGTGGTCTCTGAGAGCTCTCCACACTTAATGCAGAAACTAGTAAGGAAATTTTCAAGCCAAACGGCTGAATTTTGGCAAAAGTACACACTATTAAAATACAGACTTTGTAACAAAATTCAGGTAACATTAATATGCTATGCTGCCGTTCCTGTGGAATGTATCAAGTTCAATCTCAACCACAAGCTTTCATCAGCATGATTATATAATAATAAAGAATGAATGAAGCCAGTTTGGGTAACTTTAACCTTACATTATACTGGCATAAGTGTCATGCTGTGCCCTTTGAATCAGAGGTCTAAGGATCAATTCTCACTCAGATCCTTACTGGATGCTGCCACCTGCACAGAAGTATCTGGATATGACCCCCTTGCAAAGAAGACTTGGACCAGAGGAAAGAGGAAAATTTAGTAAAATATTATCAAATAGGTAGATTACTGTTGCCAGTGATATATACCTGACTTGCCTTCAGTAACTTCAAGGCTTGTAAAAATGTCAGACTGAAGTTATTACCCCTCATGAATGAACAGATGAAGTGATCAAGATACTTGACTTATAATTTTTTTGGTTATGTGGTGAGTAAGGAAGATATCTCATTTCCTTTCAATGCCAAAGGTTGTGGCATTCCCAGCTTGCTAGTGCTGAGAAGACAGTATAGGCCCCTAGTCAGTAAACCTAATTAGAGAGCTGTTCTGCTCCCCTATCAACTTCAGCTTCGAGAGGCAATCTCATTAGTGTGACCTGCTGAATGCAGGCAATGTTTGTGCCTTTTCAAGCTGGAATGCATTTTTCGCTGATAACACATTCTTAGCAATTATCCTTTTCTCCATCAATATTGTGGATGTCTAGGACTTTGGAATATTAGCTCTTCTTTATGTCTGTCACTGTTGAAAACATCTGAAAAAAAATAGCATGTGAACCTTTGGCTCATATGCAGCTGATGGCAAATTCATTGTCACCATCTAATCCATTTGTGCTGGCAATACAAATGCTCCTACATTGATAAATACAGTGTAGGTGTGTGCAAAGGCTTTTCAGCATTGAGGATCAAATTCAAATGTTGTGATCACACTCCTACAGTTTGGTTTGGTTTTGGATACCTGAAGTAGATGTACAGTCTTAGAATCGTGGTGCACCTGTGATTACCGTTGAATATTTTTACATTTATTTCTAATTTTGATTTCAGAAACAACAGCTAGCATTCACTAAAAGCACCTTATTTCTTAAAAAAACCTCTTGCAGCCACAACAACAAAATGACCAATAAAAAGCCAAAACCAACCAAAGACCACTAGAAAAATAATTGTTTGATACACTTTTAAAATTTTCTTTAGTACTAGCAGAGTGATTTTTTTTTAAATTGAACAATATTGTTGACACAGCAAGAATATGCTTGCAAAACAAAAAAAGAAGATAGAAATTCCTCTATTCTAAGCTCTTCTCTGTGTGAATATTATAAAGAAGTTTTTTTGTAACAGAGACGATTTGTCAAAATTCTTTTGTTTCTATTATTTGATTTAACGGGTCCTTTCCTGAAGTGACAAAAAATGGTATTTACAGAGCTAATTCAATTAAATAATAAGTTATTCATAGTGGATTAAAGAAAGACACAAATTTGAGGATTTCAGGATTTCAGATGGAAAAAAAAATAAAATGTTATTATTGACATAAGTAATACATAAACCAAAGCCAATCTTATGATAATTGTTTATGTAACTATAAGAGTCATATGTAATTTCCCTACAAGCAGCAGAAGTCATACTTTCTTGTTTTGAAGACTGTTTTTATAGTTTGCAGTAGTTCATTTCTGTGAATTAATGGAGGATGAGCTTTGTTAAGAAGGTGTTCCCAGAGATTCCTCCCAGTAGGATATAAGACTGCAGGTGTGCTAAATTTGACCTCATTTTTCTCAGATGGTAGAAATTTCTTTGTAGCTTAAAACAGGCACTATAAAGAATTACACTTTTACCTGTAAATGCTTCCCCCTGATATGTTATTTTTTATTATTATTATTATTTTTAAGAGTTTTTTCCAAATACATTAATGGAAATCATGGCTAGGCTTCACGAATGAAGATCTGGGAAGGGCTCTACCCACATTTTTTACAAGCACGCTGGTGGCTAAAGAGGCCAATACGAGATAGACATGTCCGGTTGCAAAAGGCACAGCAGAAAGACTCCTTAGGTGGTATATTCTGCAAGACACAATTCTTTCTGCATTGTCTTTTCTCTTCGAGAGTGATCCTGCGTGCGTTCTCAAAAGCATCAGCGGTGTTATAGATGGTGTGTCTCCAGACCTCCCCATTGGAGGCCAGAGTAGACCAGTTATGTTGATCAATATGGCCAAGGCTGAGATGTTGTTTCAGGGAGTCCCTGTATCTTCCCTTCGGGGCTCCTCTCTTGCAGCAGCTGGTGGCAAGTTCACCATAAAGCAAGATCTTAGGGAGGCGGTGGTCCTTCATCCTGGAGACATGCCCTGCCCATCGCAGCTGTGTTCTCAGTAACATGGCCTCAATACTCGTAACTGCTGCTTGTTCTAGAACAGATGTATTGGTCACATAATCTGACCAGTGGATGTTTAGGATTGTACAGAGGCAGCATTGATGGAAGCGTTCTAGGAGACACAGGTGGTGGCGGTAGATGACCCATGGTTCAGATCCATATAAGAGAGTAGACAGCACTATGGCTCTGTAAACACTGATCTTTGTACTTTTCTTCAAGTGTTTATTTCGCCAAACTCTTTCATGGAATTTTCCAAAAGCACTATATGCCCTTGCTAACCTGTTGTCTATATCTCTGGTGCTTTCCTTTCCCTCCCAGCTAGCCCTGCCACACTGCCGAGTGGGCTTTCCATTAATGGCAATAGGCAGTATAAAAATAACATTGGCCTGTTACAGTCTGAGGATGGTCACCTCACAAACAGAGACCAGGCACCAGTGTTTTATGCTTTCTTTGCCTCTGTCTTCAACATGGATGATGGACATAGGGGATCTCAGTGCCCTGAGCTGGAGAACCATGACTGCTTATGTGATGCTGGGGGGAGGCTGTGTTGCTGGTACAAGCAGTTAGAGCAGGGCTGCGGACCGCCTCAGCCTGTGTGTGAATGTTCCAGGGAGTGATCACAGCTGCCATCTGTGTAAGGAAAAGCAAACTCTACCCCATCTTGCACAATTTGCCTCTTTCCTTTTCTTGTTCAACACCCAGCTTGTAGCCTGAAGTGTAGGATGTGCATGCCTTCAGCACCTGGCCTGGGTGGCCACTCTGCACCTTGTCAGCAAAGCACACTGCTGATTGAGCCCTCAGCACCAACAGTCCAATCTCTTACAGCACCTGGGCGGTCGCTGCAGGTGGTCGAATGTTTGCGTCATTAATCACTCACAGTTCAGTGTCTTTAAGGAAGGCAAATCATCAAAACACCACAAAGGCATATTTGGAGAAAAGAGAAGAGAAAAGGTGGATAACAGAATTTTTGTGTAACCCAGGACAGTGATTTTTTAAACTAATGCTTTTGTGACTCTCTTTACATTGCCAATAAAAACCTAGATTGTAATTTAAAATCTTGGTTACCAATAATAATTGCTGGTTACCAGTAATATTGCTACTGGTTAGCAGTAATAATGAAAGAATTACCACAATAGCAGTCCTGATCTCCTTTATTATGTCTGATTCTTTCATAAAATTAACTTTTATAAAAGAATCATGTTAATCAGTGACCTTTTTATTATTGGAGAAGAATCCTCTTGAACCTTGAGTTCCTTCAGGTTTATTGTATTATTTTTCTACTTAAGTGGAAATATGGTTAACTTAAGCATAGCTGCATAAAAATTAGGTGTCTAGTCTGCATTTGTTGTCTAACATCTCTGAATAGCAAACTGAAAATGGGAACCCTCAGAAGGTGAGTCACTGCCTCTCCTTTCTATTATTTGTAAGAAAAGCTCAAGTATAGATGCTAAATTTTCAGGTGGTTGAAATTTGTTCAAGTGATGCTGTCATTAGTGCTAGGCTCTCCATATTGGTATTTTCTGCATTTCCTGCTTGGCTTGAATAAACACAGAGTAGAAGTAAAACAGTTTGCTTTATCTTTTCAGAACAGACTGCTTGCAATGATGATTTCAAAGCAGTCAAAGAGAGTAGCTTCTGAGTTCAGTTTTTGAGCTTTCTTGTGATGCTGAGCTATCTTTTGAATTTTGCTTGATTTGTCTTGGCTTGTGTAGCAGAACTGATGATTTATGCTGTGATGATTTACAGACTGCACTTTTCCTTTCTTTCTGCATTGTGAACATCATAAATAAGAAAAGAAACAAACAAAAAAAGATGCTGCAAGTTATTAAAATAATTTTAAACAACTCTCTGGACTCAGAGTAAGAAGATAGTATCTAAGGAATCTGACTTCTTCACTAAATTTTGGAAGAAAAACAATGCCAGGTTGTGGTGCCTGTTTATAAAAAGTAAGCTTGCTGCTTCACAGTTGTATCTTACAGTAGATTGTAAAGCTGTTTTTATCCTCCTTTAGCCATTGTGAAGCTTAACAAGATAATCACATATTTTAGAGAAAATAAATTATGATTATATTTAAATACAGGACCAAGCTTGTTTTTAAGAAAAAAGGTTTTATCTTTCTTTCCCCCCCATTCTTGGTTCCAGCAGTGTATAACACGTGTTCCACAACAAAAGGTAAAAGCTTTAGGGAGGCCGAATAATTGGCTTGACTTTTCTAATGAGCGTGTCTTCTGAAAAATTATTAGTGAGACCAAAATTCTTTCTAAGAAAATATGCCTCTTACTCTATCAGAGGGGCAAGTCAACTCCCTGAAAATGCACCTTATCTTAAGCAGTTGGTGGGAGGTTGCTGAGTACTGTCAGGTGGTACTTCTGCCTCCTTTCTGGGATGCAGAGAGTAATCCCAGAAGGTAACACTGCCACCTTGGGCTTTTGCACTGTAAAAGCATAAGGAGGAAGTTCTGCCGAGAAAATTGTTTTCTAACGCTGGAGAACTGCTAGTTACCTTATAGTAGGGAAACAACCCTGATGTTTCGTCTCAAGCACAGGATCCCTTCTCACAGACAGTTAAGCAATGACTCGTTGCAATGAAATTTTCTTACTCTAACTTTAATTGGTTTCTTCTGGATACCTTGTGGTGCCTTTAAGAATTTGCTCCTCAGGAGATGCCTCCAAAGAAGTTCTAATATCTGTTTAGTTTCCAGTATCTCTGTAATTTAAGTAGTTTTATTTTCCCGTACCTTCTATAATTTCATGTTTTACTGATTAAAAAAAATTTGCTTTTTTTCTTCTTAATCACTTTCATAGCTTTTTTACTTTCAGTTTGCTTTAATTGACTTGCACTGTTCTGGTTGTGTTTTCTAATTGTGAATGGTCAAAGACAAAAGATGACCTATCTGTAGGGAAAAGTAACTATGGGAGGGGTGTGAACCTGATGCAATTGGGGCAAAGAAAGAAAATTTTAAAGGTCAGATATCTAATTAAAGATACTAATTGCCTCTAAAAACTGGGGAAAACACACTTTTTCTCTCCATGGTAAAGCATTCTCTTCAACTACTCTGGGAAAAAGAAAATAAATTAATTCCTTGCATTAAAAAGCACAGTTTCCATTCACTGCATGTAAATGATCCTTGGAACTTGCTTCATCCTGTTTAAAGGGTTATAGGCATGGCTTCTGTATTTATTTAAATAATACTTCACCATTGTAGCTGGTGTGGTGTGATACGAGAAGAGTATGTATCTTAAATGAGAGATCTTAAGTCTATTTTAGAGAAAGAGTAAGTAATAACAATGGAATATGAAAAAGGTAAGCATTTGTTGTTCTGTATTTTGGGACTTCTATATTTTGAGACAACTGTGAGAAAAATACTGAATTAGTAATGAGGAGTTTTGAACAATTGCTTGCAAAGCACTCTCATGGGATTTAATAAACCATTAACGTGTTGTTCATTTTTCTTATGCTGGTCATCTTTTCACTTGAGTGCTGAAACAGTCTGTCCCTATGTCACTTCAATAAACACTATGTTTTATTCATTCTGTTAAAGAGTAAAGGCATTATGGTTACTCTCATATATAAAAAGAGTGGTGACATTTAAACAGTTTTTTGCAGTGAGGAGATATTCAGTCACATTTACGTGATTAGGCAGATACTACAGGACATACATCTTATGGCTTGAAACAAGTTATGCTGATTGGTAGAATAGCAAGTTGCCTTCACTTACTGTATTTATGGGAGTTCATTGCAGAATTCTATTTTTTTTTTTTACTATCTTAGAGGAGGTTGATCTATGGTTATGGTTGTTCATTTTGTTTACCAAATGGAAGAATTACCTTCCTTCCCAAACATCTCAGTATAATCTAGTGCTTGCATGTTACCTGAAATATAATCTTGTGCCCACTGCTTAAAAAAAATGATTAGTTATATTGCAAATACAAGTACTAATTCTCTCTCCTTTGAAAAGCTGCATAAACAGCATGGCTTTGCTTTGTGGATAAACAGAAAAGGGTGCTCCCCAAAGCTGTCTGCAGCAAGGAAATCTGCTCTGTAGTTGCTGTTATGCTCCAGGAGCTTCTGCACCCCTTGCTGTGGCCTCAGGAATGCTTATGCTAGTCTCAGCAAGGCATTTAATTGTGTGCTTAACATTTAATTCAGCAAGACCTATACACATACTTAACTTCAACACTTGTTTGCCATTACTGGGAAGAGTGGTTTGCTCAACTGAGATTACAGGAAAGCCAGACAGATTATCCTGGTGAGGTAAATATCCATGGATGCCTGCATCTATACCAACATCAGAGAGATCTTTTTTCAGCTCAGAAGCACTCAGATCAAAACCACAATGCTTTCTTTCCAATTATGTGGATAGCAGAGGAAAGAAAACAGCTCTTGCTTCTCTCTAAAAACATCTCTTGTCACTCCACATATTGCCTGTTCATCAGGACAAGTGAGGGCACTGTGGAGTTGCCTTTCTCCCTCTGCATGTTTCCCTCCATAGAGTGGCTGGCATTGAGATATTATCTTTCCCATATTGCCACATGCCTTCTTCCCCTTGATGTTTCCAAAGACAAGTGGGGGTGGAAAGGTTACAGCTGTGGAAGGAAGGCTGTAGTGACCTGTTATAAGAATTACAATATTTCTGTTACTCTCTCAGAAAATGTCAAGCCTCAACACAATACCTGACTCTTTTCTCCAGCATCATGACTTCACAGATGCTCCCTCAGTGCCTGTCCATTTCTGTACTTGACATTTTTAGGATAGAGCTTACTGCTTCAATTATTAACACAAAATTCAAATGAACCTGCATTGGTTTACAGTCTAATGCTGCTCCAGCTCAGCTGCCATATTTTCCCTTGGGATTCACCTGAAATACTACTTTTGTCAGCTCCCTGCAGAGCGTGGGAGACTGTAGCCATATAGATTTCTGACAAGGTATTTCATTAAAGACTTCAAAAGAAGATGGAGTATAAGAGATGTAGCACAGATTAACAATTAGGATGGAAGTATATGGTCATTTTTTTAATGATAGACAAAGGCCTCCAGCTTCCTTTAAGGATTTGTGTTGTTCATGTGAAAAGGTCCATGAAAGAGAATTAACATTCAGTCAACAGAAATCTGTGTGTGATACAACATTATATACTGTGAATCATTGCTGTTATTTTCTTCTTTTTATTTACCATTAGTGTACATGTAATGGTGTATTACACCATTAGTGTGAGTGGAATGCTGGAATGCATCAGGTGTATTCTTACTAGGCAGTGCTGCAAGGAGTAGGTTTGAACAAGCTGGCACCAGAAAGTTGGAAAGAATTCAGAGAAAGCCATCAATGATGATTAGAGATTTAGATTTCATGAAGATTTATTAAAAACTAATTATATAGAATTCATCTAAATGATGAAATAACAATATATCAGCACAGAATTATCCTCACAAGAGAAAGCTGAGGATCACTAAGGAAGAAGATCAATTTCTAGTCCTCAAACAAAACCCCAAAACAACCCCAAACTTTTTGTAGTAGACCATCCCTTTCCTAGTCTACAGAAATTGTTTGCTAGAAGGCAGTATGTTTTGCAGCAGGCAGTGTCTTTGCCTACATTACTTTGTATAATCAACTTAATGTTACTTAATTTATTGTTCCCTCATGCTAATTGCTGTTTCTCTCTTCTCTCCTCTCACAATTTCTGAGAGTGAAGCTCATGGTAGATTAGCCAGGCAGTGTGCACTGTGATTTCCTGCTGCATAATTCAGAATCCTTAAATGACTGGACAGTCAATTTAGTAGAGTTGGAAAGTGGAAGCTGGAGTCCCTCAAACATTGTAACTCTCGATCAGAAAAAAAAATAAAAATCGTTTGAGCAGCTGTTAAACACCTCCAGCATAATAGGGCTTGATTCTGATTAGGTGCCTGAGCCTTCGGAATTAGTGAGAGTTTGTGCTGGGTTTTTCTATGGATTAGCCCAAGTACATAGGATCTTGAAAATCATAGTGTAGCCACAAGCTCAGTAAGTAGTAGAACAATGTTTGGTTTTGACAGAGCCTACAGAGGATAGATGGAAGATCCTATAGATTTTACTTTTACAAACCAAATTCCCCAGTGATATCTTCTGCTCTCAGTCTGAGGCTCTTCCAACCTTCAAATGAAGTGTACAGTGGAGGGCTTCTCCAGCAATAGTTCAAGATATACCCATGGCCCCAGTCAACACATAAGTCTTTTTTTCTATCCTACTCAATTAGAACAGAAGGATTTGAGTCTGTTTTAATTTGTAAGAAGTTTTTTATTTTGTTTTCAGTGTGGACAGGTTGTATTGTAATGTCTCTGAACCATGGAAAAAACTAGCAAATTTTGCCTGTGCAAAAGCTCCATTTTCATGCATATCTACTTCTCAAGGGATAACTCTTTTTAATATTTATGTTACAGTGTTGATCACAAGTCCTAGTTAAGATCAGGGTCCTGTTTTGCTTGTTTGATTGTCTTTTTTTAAGAAAGTATTCTCAAGGAATGTAGCAAAAGAAAGATGGGTGATAAAAATGGATAATGAGCCTAGGAGTCTTTGCTTATGTGAGATTTGGCAAAAATAAAAAATCTTAGTTTTGGACAGGTAATATCTTATGGTAGAAGGATAACACCTGCCACTGAAAATGAAGACAGCACATCCTTGTGTGCAGTCAGAAAGATTTGCAAGTTTCCTCTGTGAGTTGTGTTACATTTAACTATCTTCCTTCAATTAGAAATCTGTACCTTCATTTCTTTCTTTTAAACTTGTGAAATGTGAATCATGTTCAGTAAGAAGCTGATAATCAAACAGCATGGAGAAGTGAGAAATCTAAATATTGAACCTGGCGATAGAATAAAAATAAATTTAAAAAGGGAAAAATGCAATGAGGAAAGAACACAGTAATAAGCTTTCTAGCTGTTTTACAGGCATTCTCAGAAGCATTTTAGGGTTAGCCTAGCTCCTGTGTACACATACCAAATTTCCTCTTGAGGACTGCATAGATGCCCATGAAAACAGCCATGGCTAAAAAACAAAAACCAATGAAGAGCTACAAAGGTAGATGGAACAGTCCAGTTTTTTACTGGTTAAGTGAGTTAAAGCATGAAAGAGGGAGCTGAAACTATAATAAGGTTTAAGACTTGCATGAAATAGCAAAGAATATTTCAGAAAACTAACAGTGATGAGCAGGCTAAATGAATAGTTCAAGCAACAAAAAAATTAACCTTTAAAAATCTGCCTGTTTTGCATGGTTTGCTGTAATTTTTTAATCTGACCAAGTTAGTCCACTCAGCAAGTACTCACCAAATTTCAGTTAATTTTCAAAAACAATTTAAATAAAAAGCATGAGTCTTTGAATTTTGGATTTTCCGTCTGTCATGATAGTCACTCATGCCACTAGTAGTGCTCAAAATCCATTTTTTTCTTTACATGAATTGTATAATACTTCAAAAAGAGGGTTTGTTTTTTTAGCTCAAAAACTATTTTGGCAATACATAGTTGTACAAAACCAGCATTCACTGATTTGAAATAGCAGTGTTCAAGAAAGATGAATCAAAAAATCATAAATCATACTTAAAAAGTTGCTTCTTTTTGCCTTCTCATAATTTTCCAAAGACAAAGAAGTGCCCTCCACTCCACCAAGCCAATCAATCCAGTTGCACTGAATAAACACCTGATTAAAACCTTAATATCTAATTCACTTTGTGACAGAAGGAGAAACTAACAAATACTCCCAGTTTCTGAGTCTTTAGATCTCCAGATCAGTGCTTAGCTGTCGATGTGAACTGCATCTTAAACAGACAGACAGGACTTGATTTATCTAGTGTCTGCTTTGTATGATGAAAGAGATCATTTGACCTAGCTAGAATGTGTTTCTGAGCTACAGAAGATGAGTATTATTTTAATGGCCTTCAAATTTGAAAATGAAAAGAAGTGATGTGAAAAGTACTGTAGTCCTTGCTGTAAGTAAGCTCTCAGTATTGTTGTAGTAACTGACTTTACTTTAAAAAGAAGGGAATATTGGGAAACTAAGATCACAATAACAGCAAGGGAATTTTCAAGTCTAACATCTGATCGTGGAGATCATAACTTCAGCATCTGAAGATTTAGTAGCCAGTGCAGGCTAATGAAAGGGCTGTTCTTCAGAGACTTAAAACATTAAGTAGCAGGATTGCCAGGTGGAAGTTTTGTCCAGTGTCTTCTGTGTCCTCTGGAGAAGTCACTATGTGGAGTTTAGGATAGAATCATTCAGCTTTATGTGTGATATATTTTAAAAATTTGGCGGTTTGCATAAACTTACCTCTGACCACCTCTATGGATAGTAGTCTCTCTTATGTGGGAAAATGGGCACAGGAAGTCTCCTGACTTTTCCTCTACATTGTGTTTATGCTGCTTTGTTCTTATAGGGAGATGCCTTCTCACCCTCCTTTTGGGACTAACAGCACATTCTTTTAAAGAAAAGTGTGTGGAGGTGTTGTGCCTCTGAGCCACTTTCAGTCATCTGGGTCAGTCCTTCTCTTCCTGGCTTAAATTAATTATCAAAGGTATAGTCCCTAGATGTAGGTACACCAATAAAAATGGATTTAATTTGTTCAAATTGGCATAGGTAGTGACATGTGAGATGTCCTAATACTTTATGTATGTGTTTCTTAGCCTATGTCTTACCTTGGCATAAAATATTTTTGAC
The DNA here is from genome assembly GCF_003945595.2 of Pipra filicauda. NCBI lineage: Eukaryota > Metazoa > Chordata > Aves > Passeriformes > Pipridae > Pipra > Pipra filicauda. Next base: position 2,244,498 of record NW_024104643.1, on the reverse strand, counting down.
ATCTTATGTAGTCAGTGTTAACCAATACGAATGCAAAGAGGGAAGAGATAAAAAAAATGCAGGTGGCTCTTCAGACATTTCAGGTTCCTGAAGTGCAGTTGCTTGTATGACCTTTCCACATACTCCAAAGATTTTGTGCAGGTACTCACTCTAGAACACAAGTAGGTGGCCATGTACTCAAATGGTGACAAAACAGAGGTGAAAAAAAGAGCTTTGTAGGCCAGAAATATTTATTTTATTTTTTTCTTATTAAACCTGGTGAGACTGATGAATCTCATTGTCCTAATGGTTCAGTGAGGACTGAAGGAGATTACTCAAAATTTTGTCAGAATGCATTATTTTATGTACCCATAAAGTCAGCTAAAGTGAGGTTTAGTTATCTGCAATTTTCAGTATAATCTGCAGAACAGTGCTTGGATAAGTGCAGAAGCATAGATAGTCTTGAAAACTGTAAATAAATAACAGAAGAAGAAAGGTAACTGATATTGAAACTTTTTCATTATGAAAATATATAGTTATATTCTGAATCAAAGTAGATACATATGTGCATATGTAGAGATGAAGAAATTAGGCTACACATACATACCTTGTGTATGTATACACAAGGTATAGTAACTTTTCCAGTTACTATGGTGAATGTAGTTAAAACTAAAATACTGATTGACAATGAAAAATATTAGCCTAGGTACTGTGGTGATAGCACCTATTTGGTACAGAGATCCCCAAATTCACATTCCAAGTTACAGTCAAATTAGGATTTGCATGAGACTCCAGAGAGAAGATAGAAATTGAATCTGAGTATGAGAGCATTGCGGGTGAGTTTGGAAAATCCATGATTAAAAGAAATTGGTGTCAAGGCTCAAGACAAGCAGAACTGAGAGAAGGAATGGCATTTTATCCTATAGATACCGTATAGGGCTTCTAAATGGCAGAAGGACTCAAAGGGAACCATAGCACAAAAAGTAGATAAAACTAGTGGAATCTCCCAAGCTTCCTCCTTCATACAATCAATATAGGCTGACTCCAATCAAGACTGAACATAAATCACTAGGCTTCTCTTCCAGCCTCCAATTTAACTAGCAAATCGTTATCCCATGCTTGTCATAGCTTTTGCAATTCTCATTTTGTGTGTCTAGACTCTCACTGCATGATGTTGTTGAATAACTACCTACCCCTTCTGAAGGGCATCAGAAGTAAAAACACAGATTGAAATTTACAAGGCTAAATATGCATTTTGTGTCCAGTGATGTTTTTCCTTTTGTTGCCTAAAGAAAATTCAGGGAGAAAAAAACTCCAAGGCAAATTAGTTTTGGAGGTGAGATAAGGAAAGGGTTTTAATTTTGTGCATAGGCATAAAGATTACAGGATGCAAGCACCTGTCCCTCTGTACAGATGTTACAATTTATAATATTGTCTGTCGAATCCCAGGTGTTTCCACCCTGTGGCTTTTGCCCTGATCCACCTTCGACCCACCCCTTGGGAATTGGGACTGGGGGTTTTTCGAGACCCTCTCTTCGTCAATCATCATCTTCTTCAGAGTACAAGGGTACAGGTGACCTAGTTTCTGACCGTGTTTTGCGGTTTAAGCCAAGATAACAAGTGTTCTCTAAACAAAATAGGCCTACTTTGACAAGAGACTAAACATTTTCTAATGGAATTCAGGGGTAGAATTAATATGGGGAGCATGGAATGGAGTGATAGTGTTGGGGAATGTGTGTAGTTACTATGCTAAGGGTAAAGGAATAAGGGCTGCTGCTTCTAAATCTACTTCTACTATATAACTACTTATAAAGCTTATAAAAAATTAGGAAAATCAAAAAGCCAGATGGACCTTAAGGCATCACTTTTTATTCCTTTCTTTTTTTTTTTAATGGAATGTGTGAGGATACATCTTCAAGGAATATCCTTCAAGAACAAGTTACAAGCAAACAAAAAAATGGCATTTGCCTTTTCTTTTGTGTAAGTTATTCTTGCCTATTGCTCTTCTCTGGCCTATTATTGTTCTTCGTATTTCACTCCTGTTCTTTTGAATACTATAAAATACAAAGTGATACGTATTTTCACTCAAAAAAGTGTGGCAGTGCTAGAAACATCATTTACTGTGTACGAGTTGCTAAGCAGTATTATTGATTGATTTGGGGGAAATTATCACTTAATTTATAGTTGCAAATGCTGTAGTTTGACCTGATGATTATAAATATAAGTGTCAGACATATTACTAATGAGATAAAATGCCCCATAGGAAGACTTTGATGATAGACTTTGATAATATGCTCTTGCAAATGTATTCTTAAGACTGTGGAGTAATTGACTTGTCAATGTATAAACCTTTGTGTTTATTGCTTAGAGTATTATCTGGAATTATGAAATAAAATCCTGTTATTTTAGGGCAAGAATTCTGTGTATTGGAGATATTGCATAGATGGATTCAATGTCTTACATCTTTGAAGTACAACATTTCAAGGCCACAAATGGATGCAACATCTCAAGAGTAACCTCAGATTTATAAAGAGGAATAGGCTAAGAAATTTAGTGGCATATAACTTCCTTTCTTCCTATTCTCATTTAAGATGCCTTAACCAGGCAGATATAAAGAGCTCAGAAACTATGCTGGTTTTTTTTTTTCGGTCTTTCAGGGACATCTTCATTAAGTAACAATTATTTCCTCATGTATTAAATATGCCTGTAATATGAAAAACACTTTTACGTAGTAAGATTTTTAAAAAATCTAAAGAACTGGTAGTAGATTAAATATATGTGTACTGCATAATGGTCTCAATAATGTAACATTTAGGTTTCCCCTCACACAAGCTTGAGAAGCTTAGTTTCTACCTAAAGATGTCTTTGTATTTGAATTAAAGACAGTATATTTTTATATATTTTCCTGTACACAACTGGATTTTATTCCGTAAGCAACATTTAATTATGAAAACATGTTCACTAGTTTACTGATGTCTCTTGCCTTCTTGGTTTGTTTTCCTCCCTCTCACCCTTCCTCCAAATTGTAAAAATAAATGAAGGATGAGCTTCTGGTGTTTTCTATAGAAAGTTAAGCTTCACTGACATTGAGTAATTTCTTCTACAGCTCACATACACTTTGAATTTAAAATTTAATCTGTTCAAATCAGCTTGCATTACCAAGGAATTGTGCTTAGCGTGTTCCATGAATGATTTAGTAGATCTTAATAGCTACCTTAGTAATTTCTCCTGAATCATTAAAAGAGATCACATTAGTAAACATCACGGGTAAATACTAAGCACAGTTTTTAGAAAATTGTATTTCTTGAGTACTATTGATTCCAATATCTGTTGTGTATGTTTCATATATAGAATTGTATGTTTCATCTTGGTTTTATTGTGTTTGTAGAAGACAGTACTTGATTTTTAATTTATTTTTTTATACCCTCTGTAACTGATAGGAATAGCGCACCAGCACAACCACCATGGAACAACCCACAACCTGCAAACAAGCTGTGGTTTGCAGCTCACAGAGTGCCACACTCCATGGACTAACTGTAAAAGTTATTTAAATGTACTTCTGGCTTCCATCTAAAGCCTTTCTTATATTCTACTCACTTATTGCTTCTACTAATTCTGAATTTCTAGGAAGATAAATAGTGTTATTAGAAATTGGAGGAATAAAAAGAGCATGTGGAATTAATGTGTATTAAGGGAGGTGGATCTTTTGTAAACTTTACATCCCAATGACTTTGAAGTAGCTCTTAATTCAGTAGTAAGAAAGCAGAGTGATTATTCTAAATTATGGTTCCCTCGAATATTTAAATTATGAATGAAGAATGCCATTGTTCCTTGAAAGATGGTGATACTTACTTAAATTCAGTTCCATTAATTAAAAAAAAAGAATAAATATCTTCATATTCAAAAGCTTCATTAAACTGCATACTCACAGTTATCATCTATTAATAGTACTTACTATCTTCCCTGTTATTTTGAATTTATAAAAAAACTGATACAGAAAACTATTAAAAGTTGTTTTTATTTAAGAAAGATATATGTCACTAAGAGAGAATCTATGTGTTTTAATATCATCTGGTAATTGGATGTTTACTGTCTCAAGTATGGTTGTTATTTTAACATTATTATTACTCTAACTGAATACGTAAAGCTACAAGAACAAAGAGTGGGCAATTATGAATTTAAAACTTAGGAGTGTCGGTATAACTACTTACATATCTTTTGAACATATTGTTGCTCAGACTAATTGCAATATAAATTAAGTAAAAAAACCAAGCCATTTCTCTTTGAATTGTGAGAGGAGAGGACTAAGATCCCAAACTGCTTAGCCGAGGAGAGAGCTCTGTAGGGGAGCTGCTGGACATGCAGAATTATGTATGGTCAGCAATGAGCAGGATCAGAAGATTGAGACAGGGCACATTGAATCTCCCTACTGTACTATATAGCATCAATATATATGAATATGTATAGCTATTTTTGCAGTCTCATAAATATCCATCATTCATAAATCCTATTTTGTGTTTTTATAGTTCTTTTAATTTCATGGCATCCCAGAATGCAATGCAAACAAGGTATGCAGAGATGGGTGCGAAAATGATTCTGACACGTGCACACCTCTGGTGTACAACAACCTGTACAAATACTAAGGGAGAAAAAAGTCTGGCAAGCAGTTCTCCTAAACTCTAAAGAAACAGCAGTCAGGATATGCATATATGTTGTGAAGTGGGATTCCCTCCTTCTTGCTATGGAAGGTTATTCTGTGGGTAGAGACTGCACAGTTTAGCAGTTGTCTTGTTCCATATGACTCTCAAATAAGTTTTGCTTGTATAAAAGTTCTGGTTTTGACCTTGTGATAATGTCTGTGTTTTGGAGTTAGTTAGTGGCACTACATCTGGGTAATAAGTACTGTGCTTATGACTTATAGTTCAGAAGATCTTGCTCTAATGCATGACAACGCATTAATTCCTAACAGTACACATAAGCAAAATGAATTAAAGTGGGGCAAATAGGCATAACTTTGACATTTCCTGAAATTTTTAGTGTTTGACTTCACAGCTACAGTATTTTTTATTCATTTAGCCTTTGGCTAAACCAGAAAAAAAATCATCTTTGAAAATGTTTGGAAGCTGTTAGAAGGCACTTGTGCTTGTCAGGTGTGAACTTTGCTCTTGAACAGGATCTCAAAGTAAACTACAAGAATCAAAATTGGCCTTGATTTTGAGATGTAAATAGCAATTTGAGTAAAATGAACCATGTGTCAGTTGACATTCAAGGAAGTCCGCCCTTTTCTAAAACAGATATGTTGTGTTTAGCTTAAGGTCAGGTGCTGTGTTTCATCTTTACTCTGGAATTTCTTACTTCTTTTAGTTTCTATCGTAATTCCAGTCTTAATAAAAATAGCATGCTTTGCAAGTAAAATTCTTCATGTGGCTATATAAGCAGATTATATTTAACTTTTTCTCTGGAAGGCTTATGTTGGAAACCATTGATTTATACAGGCATAATAAAGGTCAATGTAAGCAGCAACAGCATTTACCTCTGACCATAAGGAGTCATCACTTTTTTTTAATAACACAATATACGCCTATATTGTTGACATAGTAGTAAATCAAAGACTTTAATAAGGATTGGATTGGAAGAGAGAACTGCACTGGAGTGCAAAATCTGGTACTTTAGGAGGAAGATCATGAAATTATAGAATTAACAAAGTTCATTGAAGTGTATAGGTACAAAATAATGAGTAAGCAGATCTTTTGTCTTCTGTTCCTATTTCGTTAGCCATTGCAACAGTGTTTCTGTATAGCAGAGTATAAAATATGAGTGTTTAGGTATGGAGGCTGTAATGATAAAAAATTATATATCAGTTGTTTTAGCTGAACAAAATTGATCTCAGTTCAATAATATTTCCTGCAGCTTTTTTTAGAGTAGGTCAATTCTGACATTAAAATGCTTTTTCAAAAAGGTTGAAACAAGTTGTTCAGAAAAATGCTTCTAAAAAGTCAAAAAGCTATCCCAGCCACAATTCTTTGCCAAATATGGCTTGAAATTGTGGGTAATTTGGCCATGTCCAAAAAGGGCATTTTTAGTCAAACTTACTTTCAGCCAATAATCTGTTTCCATCTCTGTCATTGTGTCCTTACTGTTAGCAGAATAAGATCTTTAAAGCCAAGAAAAATGTCTTTCTGTGTTCTTCTAGGCCACTTAAAACATGCAAAAATAACTTAATAATGTTGTTTAAGGAACAGTTGCGATTAGTTCTGATTACTGCATATAAAACTAATCAGAAGTAGTGCCAAGTGAGAGCTTCTACATACACAAACCTTTTCAGTGTTTCAAATATGCTGAAGTAGGTATAAAAAGCATGAAAGATAAAGGAGAATTTGGGGTATTTTAAAGTATTAATTTTCAAAACAGATTCAGGGGCTGTTTGTTTTTATTGAAGATGTTTCATCTACAATAAAAGTGTTGCTTTTGCAAATGACATTTTTGCAGGTAATTAGCCAGTGATATTTCTATACTTCTTGTTGATATTTTGGAAATATTTTTAAATAATTCAGCATTTATTGTTTTCACGATCCTAAATGTAGGTTTTTTTCTCCTGCATTTATTTCACAGTAATAAATTACATGTGTTGCATTATCAGCATATAAATTCTGCTTAATTTATTTGGGATGATTACAAGCAATGTAGAATTGAATGCACCTGCTAATTTTTCTTTCTCACACCCTGTTGCATGTACACTCATAATTTGAACATTGTTATCACTCATTGTCCATAATATCACGAGTAACCAGTACCTTAAACTGCTGATAAATTTTCAGTGTGCACTGCCATGTGGTGTCCTATGCGGAGAGGATAACAGAGCTACAGCCTTCATAATGTAGTGATTGAAATATCATAGAAGTAGGAATCAAGCAGACGAGATATGCATAATGCTTGTTTCTCATTATCCTGTCTTGCTAGCCAAATGCTTCATTGCAGCCAGTGTGGCTCCTGCACTGGTTGGAGGCAAGTGGAACCATGCCACATTGTGTGGACCAAGTACAGCACCTGCACTTTGGGTATTTGTCATCTTGTGGGTTGCCACAAGGGACATCCAGCTGTACAGACATGTCACCAAAGCATTTCTGCGTGTACTTGTTTTTTAAAACTGAACCTAATGAGAGTCAGAATCACTGATGCCTTGAGTCGTAATCCCTTCATTTTCAAGCTTGTGGTGGCATGGGGAGATTCCACATTTCCCTGAAGAAAAGTGCTGCAGGAGTAACTCCTCCTCTTGGGATCTGTGGTGCCAAGCCTTTCAGTTCTTGGCTTCAGTGGTGGGTGCCTGAGTCACGTAATGCTGGCAACCAGAACGTGCCTTTAACGTTTTTATCTTGTATTTTTATCATCTAGACTGTGTTTTGACTAGTCCTGTGCTTCCTCTTTTCAGTCAGATAGCTTGAGGATTACTGTAGCAAAAGCAGAAGTATGTGATATTTCAATTAATTTCTTTCTTTTAGAGAGGAGCATATGCAGCTATCAGCCTGAGCTGCAGCCTGGCGGAAAATGTTACAAAGAGTCTGACCTTGGGAAAATACATTCTCACATATGGTGTCTGAGATTGATGTTACTTAGAGGTAATGAGCTGTATGCTACATTTTCAAAGGGAAATCTCACTGTAGACATTTACTTAAAAAATGCTACATGTCATTTCATTCCCAGCTCACAACAGTTCAGAAATAGAGAGGAGGCTTGGAGAACTGTAATTTAATTGTGATTGTCACTTCTTCCCTTGTTGTGAGGAACTCCAAGATGTTAGCAACTGAAAATTAATTATTATCTTGCCAACTGTTTATTGGGTATAAAATAAGTTAGCACTTGTGCTTCAGTTTTCAGTGGCCAGGTATCCTCTCAACACATACCATGATGCCATGTTGCCATGGTATGTGCATACCATTTGCATACCATGCAAATTGTCTATATAGTTTGGACTTTCAGAGAGGAGAAAACATAGTGAAAGAGCTGACCTGGACATAAAATGATGGGTTTGTCATCTCTATTCATCGCAGAAGCTACAAGGTGCTCTTGAATAGTCCTAACCCATTGTTCTCCTTTGTTCTCTTCAAACTAATCAGTTCTTAGTTTTCATAATTTCTTAAGTAATTTTGATTATATTTTTTCAGTACTCCTATTTATTAAAAAAATATTTTTTGCTTGCAACATTAGATATTTATGAAATGTCAATTCCCCAGAAGATGTTACATTACTTTGTTGCTGGGCTAATTATTTACAGTCATGTTGAAAATAAGGAGTCTTGCTTATTAAAAATAAATGAGATTTATCATTGACTTCTGTTTGCTGAGCAAAAAGATCATATCATTGTATTTCTCACCAAGGAAAATACATGCTTTATTCAAATTTGACTTTTATTAGCCTGTAGCAGCTAAGAAACATCAAGAGGTCTGTTCTTGAAACTGGAAAAGTTGTTTTGTTAAAAAATAGTTTTATGTAGGTCTGAAAGAATATTTAGAAGCAGAAAGAAAGCAAAAAAAAAAAAAATTCAGACAATTATTTTTAGACCTCCCTCTCAAAAACCCTTAGGCTCAAGCAAGTCAAATGTATTTTACTCTTTCATCACCTGTACCTGCAACAATGTTTCTATTTCATAAATAGATTCAGAGGTGAGCTTCTACGGAGTAGCACATAATTTCTGATTTCAAGGCCTGTTAAGAGTTATGCATTTTGTATTCTGATACATAAAAGCAGATCTTTGAAGAGTCTTCATGAAGATAGTGTTAGAAGCCTAATACATAATCTGATCTATGCAGATTCATAGATTAGAGAGCAATTTTGCTCTGCTGAAGGACAACAGGCTCAGTAAGGTACTTTAAACTGGAATAATTTGATTAGCGTAAATAGAAGCCATAAACTACACTAGCTGAGAAAAGGTAAAAAACCTGTTTTCTTAATACTGACTAGTTAGGTATTTTTTCCCTCAAGAATAATTTTGCTTAAATTAATATATTCTAAGAAACATTGGCAAATAATTTATTACAGAATCGGGTACTTAGATACATAGCCATAAATTCAGGATTCAGAAGTGCTTTTGGAAGGTTCTAAAAATATAGAAAGAGGGGCTTCATCCTGTCTTTCCAATTATGAATGTGAACTGGTGGTATGGGGAGTCAAGTGGGATTTGAGAATTATGAAGCCTGATCACACAAGGATATTAAAAACTCAATTAATGTCATGACTCATGGTTGGACAATTCAGTTATAGTCTGTGACCTTCCCCTTTTAATTTCATCAGTTCCTTCTGCCTACATTAGCACAGTCTACATCTTCAGCTATTAAAGAATAGTTATGCTTTCATTTTAAATGGAAAAAAAATTATGACGGATCGCATTTCAGCACATTCCATAAGATTGTGTACCTCTTTTTAAAGAACCAGCTGTAGAAAATATTAAAGATAACCTTTATACTTACAGACCCTTAAAAGTGTGTGAGTTTATAATTTGAAGGAAATTTTAGGGTTTTTTCTTAACAACTTTTGTGTTCATCATGATCTTATAAATGTTACAAATGCTGAAAATGAATATCAGGTTTTAAAAAAATCATTAAAACATCAAATATTTGTTTACTTAATTAAATGTTTCTTTGATCCCAAGAAGGCACTTGATGAACTGTAACTTGTACAGAAAGCAGTTCTGTTTTAAGAAAATACAAGAAAAAAATGATTTCCATTGTTCAAAACAGCTTTTAGGTTTTTGTTTCAGCTTTGTATGTTAATAACTTTGTGAGTCTTACTTCAGCACTTTACACAATTAAGAATTATGGATGAGGACAGGTTAACTTTTCTTAAATATCGTGTTTTTCAAAAGCCCTTTCTGTATTTGTGTAATTTTACTGTATTACATGTGGCATATGCCACCTTCTGGATGTTGTCAGAATTGCCAGTTGTTTCAAAAAAACAATTGGAAGGTGGTTTCATTCCCCACGTATCTGTTGCAGAAATGGATACAACTGGCATCTTTGCACAGGTTCATGTATCAGAGGAAGTAGCTCACAATTCTCAGCCAGCCACTTTAATGGTGTACAGTGGTTTTAGTTTGAAGGAGGTTGCAGGCAGTTAAATATTCTGGAAAGAATTCTCAAATTTTATGTGTAGCTGGTGATAAAAAGTGGGGTTTGATTTATTGAGTCTAAAAATGAGTTAGAGTGCCTTGTCAAAGCTGTATAATTTCAGTGCCCTTTGGTCCCTACCACAATTCATTCTCTCTTCTATTGCATTAATTTGCAATAACCTTTTCCCAAATAGAAATATGCTGAGGCTCATACACTGCCTGTTGCTTTACAGTCCTCTGTTGGTATTGAAGGAGTTTTGCTACTCTTGCTCTATGTCTCAGTCTCATGCATGCAAAATGACCACGTTGACCTTGTTGACTTAAAATGACAAACAAGAATAATTTCTTATGTGCAAGAATACTTGAACCTGGTTTTGAAATTAAGCTGTTACCTAATTACAGCTTTCAGTTTAGAAAAATTAAAGTTCCAGCCTTCTCGGTCCACCAGACTCCATCAATATTTCACTTGATGTAAATGGGATTTTTTTATTTCTACTATGTATTTTGCTTATTTTCCTTTGTTGTTATTAACAGGCTTACTTTTGTCTTTTGTCTAGTTTCCATTCTGTTCCATTTCTGTTCTCTTTAATAGGATTTGATTTCTAAATAGGATTTTAGCTTTCATACATGAATTACATACAAGCTCAAAGATAATTGAGAGATGAGCTTTTTCAGGTCTGATGGTAGCAAGGAGGAAGCCTTGAGGTTATAGCAAGCTTGTAGCTTGACGTGATGCAGCATAAATTTTAAACAGAAATGCATGAAAATTATGTCAGCTCTCAAGGCTACCCATTCAGATATTCTTTCTCCAATTGCTGTTTCTCTTCAAGAGATGCTCTGTGCAAGCTGTCGAAGTCCTCATGGCAGCCAGGAATTAATTCTTTTGAATCTTTTCCAAAATATGCCTTGCTTGAGGAATTTTAGCTTCCAGTTCAGAAAGGCAAAATGTTGGGTTTTTTTTTCCTCAGTTTCCTATGGCAGTGTGCTGGCTGATGAGCTGAAGGAATTTTACACCCTGTAAACTGCAAAAGCAGGGAAAAAAACCTCTGCCCTTAGATTTGCCTAGGTGAACTCAGTTTAATTTTTTTTTAAAGTGCAAAATAGAAAGTTAATGAAAGAGTAAGTACCTTAAAGCCAAGCTATGTGTCATTGTTAGGTTAAACTTTTAAAGCTTCTAGATGTAAATTCTGAATGAAGTATGAGATGGAAGGAGAAAGATGAAAAAAATGTAATATAAAGAATAATAGCTTTAGAATGATTGGTGTGTAATTGGAGCTGAACAAGTAAACTATGGAAAAGGTGCACTTGATACTCAGCAGTTCATTTCAGGCCACACAGTCAAAATTACTGCACTTAAAGAGATTCTAACCTGAGCCTACAAGAAAATTAAGCACTGTTCCGTGAACATGGAATTGAAGTAAATATCATAAGGGAAACCAGTATTCAGGTCAGGTTACAAAGCACATCGTAGACCAAATATTCCTTTAAGTTTCTGCAGTACAACTTCAAGCATGTACTTCTTAGGGAAGATATTCCCTCTTGTTCTTTGGGTAGAGTTCTAACATTTTAAGGTAAATAGAAGGTAAAAGGTCCTTACTCAACTGAATAGAAAAGTCTGCAGCACATCCCTGCTCTCTAACACGCGATTCATTTATGTGGCAGCTTCTCAAATGAGAGAGCTGTTTTTGAGTATGCTTTTTCCAGGAGGTTTGGGTGCATTCTTCACTCTAATGCAAAACAGAGTTCATCCCAAAACGTTGTTAGCCAAGAGATGCACAACCATGAAATATAAACGGTTTAAAACACAGAAGTTATGGGGAGAAACCAGAAACATGTCAATTCCCAAACCACATAAATAGTCTTCTCATCTCAGAGGGGTGAAACAGTCACTCAGAGTTGTATTTTGAAATCCTGTGGAATAAAAAAGCAACAACACAGTCCAAAACCTGTTCTCAGAAGAGTAGCCAGTAAATATATATTTTATATACAGTCAACTCGCTCTCCATTAACACTTTTGATGTACCACATTAAAGCAGGCATATGGAATTAGGTTCACTTTCATGTTATATTTAACTGGTATTTTCTTTAATGGGAATGTTTTCCCTCTTACCCCGTCAAAGTTAAAGGAGTCCATACTTGTCTCCACTGTAACTCTTTCTCCATACTTGTCTCCACTGTAACTCTTTCTCCATGTTGCAAACAAAAAATACAATGTCTAAAAGAGGTTTGATTTATACACATTATATAATGAAGCATTTTCTATTAGGTTTTTTTAAAAAACTTTAGTGCACTATAACTTGGTTTTATTTAATAACTTGATGGAAGTGCTTTTATTTGTGGAAGTGGGCACTGGCAGAGAAATTAATAAGACACAGACCTGTACTCCTGGTAGAGCATGAGCATTAGTTGCTATAACTTGCTATTTTGTTTTCTTCATCTGAATAAGACGCAGCATCAAAGGAATAGATTTTATCTGAGGTAGCTCAGATGAAAATATCTAGCTAATGTCAATTGAGATTTGTTTATGTAATGTGTGGTACATGCACAATTACTAATTATACAAGCTTATACTACATTCACAGGAATGGTTCCCTTCACTGTGGATAGACTAGAAGTTTGGCTTTGGCATGAATAATAACTTTAAAACAAAGTGAGGGAAAGAACTCATGTAGTCTCATCACCTATTTTTATTAAGTAGAAGGGTGATAATCAGTAGTTTTGACAGAATGAAGTAGCAAAGGTAAGGAAAACAAACATTTATGTGACTTTCCAGGTAAATTATATAGATAATGAAAGGACTATAGTGCAGCCTGGAACTGACTGTGCTCCACAAATTACAAATTAAGCTCAAAGGCTTGTGGCTAAATGTGAAAAAAATTGGAATGACTTTAGACTTTGAAACCAGGTATTGTTGGTTTAACAGAAATATGGTTGAATAACTAATACAACTGGCACAAATACTGAAGAGTTCAGTGTATACTAATAAGGACAGCAAAGAGTGTAGATAAAACAATTTTATTTGGGTCAATATCACTTACACGAAAATGGGATAATGAAGAGATACAGTTTTTAATGTAGAATGTGTTATCTTTAGAGTTGTTAGAGAGAAAAATACTTCTGAAATGTGGGTCATTATGGAAGCTCAGTCCCTAGTTACAAATTTGAAACCAAACGTTGCTAACAAAGGTAGAGCCCAACAATGACAGCAGCATATTACACCACAATGCCAGTGAACTAGCCAAAAGAAATTTTTTACATTTGATTTTGTTCAATTGGGAAGACATTATACAACTCTTAGCAGAAAAGATCCTCAACTAACGTGGTCACGCAATGATACCATTTAAATTAACTGTATATTTCTAGCAGCTTTCATTTGTGATATAGCAAATTCTGAGGAATTAAGGAAGCTTCCTAACAAGGTTGGCTAGACTTGAGGGTTGGAAAATTTGGGGTGTTTTTTAGTCAAAAGTGAGAAGGACTTAGAACTTTTACTTCCTCCCAAAAAAAAAAAAAGAAGAAAAAACTTTATGTCATAACAGGATAATATGACAGTTCAAAAGAAATATCTAGATATGCAAAGAACTTGAGCCGACAGTAATAAAATTCCATTTTAAAAGCAGGAAGTACTGTGAAAAAGCTAGCTTACTAAAGTGAAGCTGGATTAAACATTTTTCAGGAATTTATGAGAAGTTTAGTCACTTGAAAAAAGAGAGGAGAAAGATGGGAAATCATTACACTGTGACTGTAACATCGAGATTAAAGGTCAAGTCAGGGTGACCTCACAACTCAGTGAATACTTTGAATGAGTTTTCAGTATGGATGTTGATGTTGAACATGAGGCCAAAGGCTAAGTGACTAAATAACTGGAATGAGTACATAAAATGGAAATTACCATATGCAAGAGGCAAGAGGGACTGTATTCTCAGTTAATGGACTGGAATTTTTTGTTTGTATGGTAGAGAATGGGGGGAAAAAAAGTCTAGCATATATGAAACCACAGGCATTGAGTTTTACTGGCCATTAAATTAGGGATGGTACTGGCTGGACAGAGACTTAACAAGTGTTTAATAAATATTTTAAGAAAAAAATTAAGGAGCTATAAAACTTTATAAAGTGCTTTATGAAATACTTCATAAGAAGGAATGTAGAATTAAATGAATGATGAGATAGAAAATGACATGGATTTACCAAAGATAGATTATACCTTTTTGTCTTGACAAGACAGTTAACCCTCTTGCTGAAGGATGTATAATAGATCACAAAAAGTGAGTAATAGTCATCTGGGAAAGTATTTATTAAGGCAGAGAAAATTAGAATTAGTACATGATTAGAAAGATGTGTAAGGAACATTAATGAGGAAGTCATGAACTAGGGTTGGAAACAAGTTGCTTGTAGACTTCTGTAGGACAGATTTAGGGGTGGATCTTATTTAACATTCTCATTAATGACTATGGCATGACAGGGTGTTTGCCTGTGGCATTTTGAGATGCATCATCAAAGAGGGTCAAAACATCATGAAAGAGTGTCTCTGAGGTCTGTGAAGTAACATAAATTGCGCAGTGACTCTGTATTTATAATATATGTGATGCTTCATCTGAAAATAACAGAAGATGAAATGTTATCTATTGATCATAAGATGAATATGAGCTCTAAGTGGGATGAAAAGCTAAGTGTGATCCTCTATCCTATGTTCAGTAAAGATAGTGACATGAAAAAATCCCTATCTGTGGTGTTAGTAAGGTGTCATTTGGAACGCTGTTTTCGGTTCTAGTCTTCACAGTACAGAAAGATTAATATAAACATACTGGAATACAAGAGTGTTGCTGGGATGGTCAGGAGAATGTTCAGTTTGTCTTGTGTATTTCATAAGAGCTTGTTTAGCCAAGTGAATCAAAAGTTGAGAGGGGATGTAATTTCTCTTTATGAATACATTGTGTATGATGGGAAGGAATGAGCATTAGGGAAGAAGAAAAGCTGAATGAGTATTACAAAAAAAAGAAATTCCACATAAAATAATAGGAAGAACATCAGGCTTTGAAATTAAAACCATCCAAGAAGTGAAGATATGAAATAGCTTTGAAATTCAAATGCTGAGGGGGTGGAAATTACTTATTTCAAAATGGAGTAGGATCATAATCTATGAAAGGGTTGATATGAAGTGCTTTCCTCTGATAGCAGAAGGCTGAGTATCATGACTTAGGTCTAATACACCATCTTCCTAAAAAAAAAAAAAAAAAGAAAAAAAGACATAAAATGTTGATTCTCTTAAATCGCTGTTAGATTACTTAAAAAAATAATTTTATTTGCATTTCTTTCTGTAGGACTTTTATTTATACCAACACATGCAGTCTTTTTTTTGCTGCTGCTTCTATTAAATGAACTTCTGCTTGAAATATTAAAATGTTGGCAGCTTTTACAAAGAACTCCAAGTTTCTTTCTGTTTCTGTAATCCTACATATATGTCACATAATCCTATTTGTTTCTGGAAGTTCCATTTCTGTTTTTCAAATGTTTATAACTTCAGTTGTCATAACTCAAGAACTGGGGGATCGTAGACTGACACAGAAAAAGGAATAAACACCAAGAAGAGAGTGGAGAGAGGAGAAAACTGATAACAATAGAATAAAACTAAAGAAAGCAAGAGTGGTGAATACCAGGAAACTGAGAAGAGACATATAAAACTCTGCTGGAAAAATCCTAACATAAAATACAGAGAAGAAAGATATAGTTCTGTGGAAATGAAAAATGACACCACTTGATTTTTCAGTATAATCTTGATTTTTTTTTCATACTCTTCTCTTTCTTTGACCAATGCATTGTTGTGTTATTACAATGTGTATTCCAACATGGTGACTGCTCATAACAATCCAAGCACTAAGATGACTAAACACAACTGACTCATAACAAAATGTGACAGGAAGGGAAGAATCATCACGTTGTAAGGTCATCAGTTAAGCTACAAGCAGGCTTACTGTTTTGACCACCCTGTTGCTGCTGATACATATTTTAATTATTAGGCTGAGATATAAATGAAACAGCTACTTTCCCTTAAATTCTTAGAGTAAATCAGTCCAATAAAAAGTCATCAGTTTGTTGTCTTGCCCCTAAACCTTCATTATTTGTTTTTCTGAACTGGTACTACTGCATTCCAGTGCTACTATATGCCTTTGTACTTTGTTCCTGTCTATACGCTGTCCTGTCCTTCCACTCTGCTTTATTTCCTTTCCTGGCCTAATTCAGAATGAATGGTTGAATCTAAGCTTAGAGGATTTTTGTTTTGCATTGATGTGGATTCTTCTGGAAGCTATTTTCATCTTATTTGAAATGTCTTGGCTTCATTCTTATTTGGATTTTCTGTCTTGGCATGAATATTATACTATTATACTGGTTAGTTGATTTCCAAATCAAATAGCTTATGAAATAACTGAAGTAAAGTACTCTTATAATGCTGAAATACTTTGTACTGCTCAATGAAATTTGGAATGAGCATAATTGCCGTTTCTGGATACTCCTTTGTTTTGGGAGTAATTGGGATTTTTGTCTCTATAATTATATAAAGCAAAGCAAAATTATTGCAATGCTGGGCCTATTTAACTAAGCATTGGTTACCAAAAAGAAACTTGTAAGGCAGTTACCTCAGCTTCCTAGTGTTATTCTGGTTTGGAGGATAAACTCTGGTATCTTGATTTCACTGGTGTTCCCAATAATACTTTATTTGAAGATCCTCAAAATAGTCAGTGTTCTTCCCACCAAAGTGTGTTACTAATATATGAGTATTGCTGCTTCTTAACAATTTAAGCACCAAGCTGAGAACAGCCAGCACTAGCCTTTCACCCCTCCAAATCACAGCAGGAGGAACTACAGAGCAGACAAGAAAGAGCCAGAATGAAGCTGTGCAGACAGGCCACTTGGAGAAGAGGTGCAGGAAATACTCAGAGCACTGGCCTTTGCTCTCTGGGCTTTTTTGGTGTTATCATCTGATGGAAGTCTCAAATAAAATACGTGCAGTTTCCAGGGAGCTTGGTCTGTCTTCTCACAGCTGAGTGTCCCCATCATGGGGTAAGGTTTTATGTGATCTGTACTTCAGGTGATCACACAGTTTTTGTCTGCACAGAAGCACAGGTGGGCTGGAGAAGAGAGACTGCTGTCAGCTAGTACACCTGCTGGTGGCCTAGAAGTTTAGGATAGCTCTCTGTGTTACAGGAGATCTAATGTTGTTGCTATGCAAACTAAATAAATCTAAAGCCTAGACCTTTAGGCTAAAGACCTAAATCTTTAGCCACAGTCTTGACCTTAGCTGTTTTGGAAGGATCTTTCTGAGCAACTGCAGTGCAACTTGTGCTTGTCTTCCTTGTCAGGAAGAGAAATATGGATGGAGGAAAGCACTTGTCCTCTCAGGACACCCAATTTTCCCACTGATAAGTCAGAGACTTCCTTGTATTTTTATTGAAATTTTAAAAATACTCATAAATAATTTTTTTCCTCTTCTTGTCCATAATTTATTAACTAAGGCAACACAGCATTTTTTTGTCTCAAGCATATTCATACTTTGAAGACGAGGAAACTATCAGTATCTTTAATGCTAAGAAAATACTGTGCAAATTGCATCCAGGCTGACCAATATCTAAGACATTGAGGTCTTTATTCCCAAAGGTATATGTCTGGACTTGACACAAAATGAAATTGCCCTTACTGGAAAAAAAAAAAAAGAGAGAGAGAAACCCAATAAATAACTATGATTATACCATTTTGTCTAACTTTTAAAAAGCCATTTTTTCTTACAAATGGTGTATTTTAATATACAAAGCTATTTTATAGTATTATATAACTGTCTTAGGGAACGCTATGGGATTAGTCCCAGTGGAGAATAACAATAAAAGTTAAAATGTGACAATTATGATACAATTATTTTGTATGATTGCATTTCACCTCTCTGCTGTTTTTTAAAAAAATGCTGGTTCCATAAAAACATAGTTCTTTTTTAATACCTAATGCTGCAGGTGGTTCTGAGTTCATTGATAGTTATGCTTTCATCAGATATTTTTCTCCTTCATGTTGCTTATATTTCTCTGTGGGAATGGCAAAAAAGTCTGGCAGAAAATGAAAGCAAATGTGCCCTGAAAGCTTCACCAAGTGTGGTATTAGTTTAGATGTCTCAAATAACATAATCTTTTGGCTGGAAATATGGCAGAGAATCAGAGATACTCTTGTCTCCTAGGAAAGAGCTCATGTGATTTTTCTGTAGCCTGTTGACTGCTGCTTTTGTTGATGTCCTGTTGATTAGTATGCTCCAGGACTGACACAGGGTGGCCTCATGTCTCATGACTTGTCACTCGTTTCCAACTCTCCATATTTATGTGTACTCGTGTATGAGTGAGGGTGTAAAATCAAGACAGTGACTGTCATTTTAGTAGTAATCAAAGGTAATAGAAGCAATTAGGCATCACAAAAGAATAATTAGCAACTTGAATATAATTTTTACCGTGATTGTTTACAATGAAGCCGGAAAAGAGCAAAAAGGTATTAAATCAGAGGTGCATTTCCCTTGATGTAAATAATCACATATGGCATAGTGAATTTTAAAAAAAGCAAAAATTTATGTTAAAATTAGCATGTTAATTTTATGTTAAAATTAACATAAACAGCAAGCATGAAGAAGAATGGCATAAGCTAAAAACCCCCATAAATGGCATAAGCTACAAAACACACAACGCCCTATCCCCTAAATAACACATCTTATGCCGAGGTGTGTATGAATGTATCAACACATTATAGGTCTTGAATAAACTCCTACTTCTTGGTTTAGCTTAGTTAAAACTCATGAGCACATTAACAAATATACCTGTTTTCATGGAAGCACCACAACCCTTGATCAAGAACTAAATAATTAAGTATAATGAGCCATGAATTTTTTCCTTAATAAAAGTAAAAGAAATAGAGCTATTACAGTGGAGAAAAAAAAGGGGAATATTTTAATAGGTGAAATAAAACTTTATATTACCAGGAAATTAAAAGGAGAAAAAAAAGTGTACAAATTATTGATGAGCTTTGAGATGGCATTCATTTTTCCATTAGTGTTTTTTAATATACCTCAGGGTTTATCATTAACTAAGCTCAGAACATATGGTCTGAATATTTGCTGACATGGTTCTATTCATTTCAAGTATTTTTGTTAAAAGCTGTGTGCCAATTCTGCTGAGAATGAAGTGAATTATGATAAAGTTCAATCATTGTTCCTGGAGGCCTCGGCTTGTTTACATCCTGTATTATGCCAAACATCTTTTGTTTTACAGGGCGTATTTCAACCTCTCTAAAGCAGAATATCAGTAGGAAAATAGCACAAAGTTTAGGAGAGGAGAATAAAGTTAATGTATATTTGCAAGACCTAAGTTTATAGTCTTTCATAGTACAGCTTAATGTTGATAGTCTTTCATAGTACAACTTTAGAGTGCCAGTTTTAAACTCTTCACTTTTCCATGCTTTTCAGAGGTGATACAAATCTGTGCATAATATATTTATCTTACTTTTCTTTGTTGCCCCTTCAGGGCCCTTTAGAAATAATAGTTTCCCCAAGTTTCTTGGACTTGCTGTTGAAAGCCACTTCTTAGAAAACTAAGCCAAACAGTTTAGAAAGAAAAACATGTCTAACAAGAACTAAAGTCCCTTTATGTACTATAAACAATGGTAATATTAGTATTTATATAATTATGAGAGGAAGAGAAGGTTTTAGTCTCAATTTATATGGTCACATCAAAATATTGAAGATTATGAAAGTGGTTTTAAAGTGACCTGTTCTATTATGCCCACATCAAGTCTCAGACACAGAATAATTTAGAACCTGCGAAAATGAGACAATATGTGAAAAATAAGTATCAGTCTTCTCCTACACAATAAATTCAGAGACAGATGAGGCACAAGGTGTATGCCTGTTGAGATTCCACAGCTGACTGCAAGACCAAGCTATGGGCTAACTACAGACGAACAAACTAGCAAGTGTGGGAAAACTTGATTGAAAACAAATAAATATCACATCACAAAACATATTTTGTTCACATTGTTTGAAAACTGTGATAGTTGTTTGTTTAAGCAAGGCTTTCAAAGCATGGTAGTGAACAACCTACAGTCAGGTGGAATGAAGCCTTTGTGGTAGAACCTCTGCATACAAATCTTGTGCTCAGAAGTGGTTGGCTGAGAAATATGGTGAGAAACACGCATTGTGTAGCTCTTGAGAGTTTCAGTGTTGGCACTACCATTTGGGAAGAGTTGGAGGGTAAATTGCTTGGAATAAGACACGTTTTCCTGCAGATATACTTTCCATTGCTCTTGGATACAAAACAGATGGACTCTCCATAAGGAAATTATTTTGCAATTAATTCTTGACCTCACTTATATGAATACTATTGTGTTTTAGTTAATTACTTATGTTAGTACTATTGAGACAGGATGGTAAAGAATTAGAAACATCTAATTAATTAAATTTATGTGAGGAGATGCAGGAATCTGAGATGAAGGTCTGTAATTTTTTTTTGCTGATTATACTAAATAGATAAATATCTTATATATTCCTCATACTAATGGTGCGTTACATTAGGTTTTGATTAGCCTTAATGAGATTTACTTCATGTCTGCAACAGTGTTCAAATTACATAAAAATTAGAGAAATGGAATGAAATGAAAATACTCTCCTTCAATTTGGTTGAAATGGCCTTAATTTATATTATTATGCAGCCCATTGAGCTCTTTGAAGAACATCCAAGCTGCTTCCACACTTGTTTTTATAGGGATATGGTTTGAATAAAAGAACTATCAGAACTGTTCTTGTATTCAGCCACATACATTGTCATTACTGGCAGAATATCATCTCATTCCTTTAAAATTAGAAGTGTTTGTGAGATATCACAGGTTTCAGCCACATTTCTCTGTGAATTATAAATAATATGCTATACTTAATGAGCTGCCCTGATGTTTTTTGTCTCATTTATATAATGAGTATTTCCGGTGCCTACTTTAGGACTCAAACCCATCATATAAGGGTTTTGCTAAAAGTTTCATGAGTTTTCTGCATCAATCCTCATTTTTTACTGTTTCAATTATTTGGTATTACAGTGATACATGAAGTTTCATCCAATCAGTGTTCCTTGTGCTAGATAAAGAATAGTCAAATGAGGACAAAAATATAGCACAAACTTTCCTCTAAAATCAGAATCAAAAAGAAAAAAAATGCACAAAAAATTCCACCCAAAATACATTAGACAAAGAGCCTAACTGCAAAATCAGCAAGAGACTCTACTCTCCTGACTTGCAGATTGGATCCAGCACACTGGCATATACTTTTGGAGAGGCCTCACAGGCAGTGGCAGGGGACAATATCTGAGCCAACTGGTCATGGTCCTAGTAGCCCAATTTCCTTTTTCAGTCACCTTGTCTTTTCATTTCCCACAATCATATGCCCCCCAGCTCTTGACTGGGTGCCCGTAACTGGACATGAAAGCAATCTGTGGTCCCTGGTTCTTCTGTCAGATGAGAGGGGTTGTCTGTGCTATGTTGCCTGACAAGTGCACACCCAATTGTGATGGGCAAAGGACTGGGACTGGGATAACTTAGAATTGGGTCCTGGAAACATCAGGTCTGGTAGACCCTGAGTCTGAGAAAGTCAGGTGGGTCATGGGCCAAAAAGCAGGCCTTCAAACACACTTCCAGACAGCAGCTTTGAGGTTGCTTTAATATATAGATCAGTCTGTGAGGATCATTTAAATTCTGTTTTCACCTCACACCTTACACAGTGTTCTTGATAACGTGTGCACCCTCGATATTTAATTGGGATATAAGTTTATCTGAGAGAAATTCCTTGAAAATATCTTTTCCATTCAAATTAATTTGTATTTTGTTTTATTTCTTCAAAACACAGTTACATTTTCCATAAAAGTGGTTATTTTTCACAGACCTTTGATAGTTATATTGAATTTTAACTGAAAAGCTGAACTAAAACTACATTTCACATAGTAAAATCAAATGTTTTCAGCAACAATCATATTCTCCTTAGAATTCTGCCTTAAATTAAACCATATTTTTAGCCTTGAGAGCTTTTGTAGAGAAAATGTTTTCATCAACTTTGCCGGCACACAGGAATTTCAGAAGAACAGAGTGTGGTTTACACTGAAAGGAACATCTGCAGCCATATGGAGTATGGCAACCTGTGAGTCCGTGCTGGCACTGATGTAGCCAGCACGCTGAGGAAGATGACAGATGTGCCAAGTTGTTAACAGGAATACGTTGATCCAAATTGCCTACTAAGGGGCAACAACCACTATTTTGGCCCACAGCCAGCAAGAGACTGAACTGAAGCTGTGGTCTTTTAGTTAATTATAGACCAATTTTTGTCTTCAGATACTGAATGAACATCAGCCACAATATATTCTTTGGATGTTAACAAAACGCCAGCCTCTTGTTTTATTTATATACAGCATTCAGTTGAAAGTCACTTCCTTCACTAGAATTGAAAAATATTCTTTTCTTAAAATCCACGGTCTCATAGATTTTGATGCTGTTATGAAGTGTACTAACTTCACTGTTATAAAGACTGGAATGAAACCTGGGAAGTGCACTGGGCTGTTACAGCAAATCCACTCATAGCAGATAGGGGACTATTGCTGATGTGGACCTCTTAGATTTTTGCTGCTAAAAAGCAAATCCTAGTCCATTAAACACAGTAAAATTTATCCAGAAATTATTTATTTTGCTGGATACTGTCCAAGTCTAAATGATCATTTGCTGTCATAGAACTGTCTGTGTGCACCTATCCTACCTTAAGATATGACTACTGTAGTTTTTTTACATGGTTCTATAATTATCTGTAATTTTGCTGTCTAAAGAGTCTTCTTTTATGGTAGGTAGGATGAAGCACACATTGCTCAAAATGTGATCAGTAATCACTACCAGTTGAATCATTAAGACGTGTTTTAATTCCATTTAAATATAAAATAACATAAAATATGGTAAGGATGGTCAAGTAGTGGTGCAGGTTGTCCAGAGAGGTCATGCAGTCTCCATTCTTGAAGATATTAATACCCTGATTGTACATAGAATCTGACTAACCTGCTAGACTGACCCTGCACGATGTTGGACTATATGATCTCCAGAGATCCCTTCCTACCTCAATCGTTCAGTCATTGTGTGAAATTTTAGAATTGTGGACCACTGCCTCTTTAACTTCCCTTCATTCACCAATACAATTCTTCATTATGAAAATACTATGAAGTTTGATAACCAGCAGAATAAAATACATGCATTTCTTAGCTCAGCAATTTCATATACTGTCTCCTCCTCATGGCGGTCTAACCATGTTTAGTCAGTTCAATTTAATTTTAAATAGCTTGGTTTATTATCTAGTGCTAAAACTTAGCACCTTTCTGTTACCTTTTTTTATACTTACCTGGGTTCATCATCCCAGAGTGGTTCTTCACAGAAAAATTTGGGAGAATTGAACTGTTTTTAAATGCTGTTTATAGGTACTGAATTATTAGCTTTGCAATACACTGGTATAGTCAAATGTGAAGTCCTTTGGCAGTCAAAAAAATTCAGATGTCCTTCGTCTCTGATTTTATTTCTTTTTGAGAGTATCTCCCTTGTCCTTTTTTATTACCAATAATCTGAAAGATGATTAGGTGTTTTAGATAAACTAAAAATCAAGATCTTTCTTATTCTCTAGTTCCCTATACATTGTGTGCATACATCCCCAAAGTAATTGTAGATACCAAGATGCCTTTTTCTTCCTTTGCATTGCACACGTACATTTATGGTGTCTTGTTTTCAGAATTGCATCTTTTGTTCTCATGTCTGCTTAATAGCAGCAATTCTAGGTTCAAAATGTATTCTTTTTGGATATGGGGAGAAATCATTAAAAATGAAGAAAAAAGAAAATAATACTAAGTCCCTTGCTCCATTTACAGCTTTTTCAGTCTCTATGTATTTTTGCCTCTAGAGAAAACTCCAGCAACATTTCTGCAAGATGAGATTTGTATGTTTGCTGTGATTTTTATGGATACTTACTTTCTTGATGCATCTTTGAAATGTCATTACTTTGCAGAGGCAACCATTGCCCTTTTAAATGGTTCTATTAAAATAAATTTGAGGTGCCCTGAAGCTTTCTCAAATAAATCCCAGCAATAACAAATTGAGCTCCCTTAGTGAATGATTGATTTGGTAGACCTACCATTCAAAATAGCAGATTTTTTTCTTATTATTCCCTCTGCTTTTAAGCAACACAAGTAAATATCTGTCTTGTTCTTTTTCTTGGTATTCTCTTTATTCCAGATGAGTAAATTTTAAATAAAATGGAAATATATAATGACATCGAAGAGATTGCCTTAATACTAGCTTTATGTAAAACAACCTTTTTGTTTCTAGTAAGTTACAGGAAGAACAATGACAGTCAGAGTATGATTTGAATGAAAAAGGGAGCTTTAGCAACAACTTTATTTGTGGTTTTGCATCACTAATATGAAGGATTACTTGTAATTTTTTGTATTACTTCTCCTTCTACTCCACAGACAATAGTTATTCTAAGAAAATTTGCAGGGGAGCCATCCTTCTCTAAAGTCAGGGAATTTTAAAAGCTGAGAAGGATCACTGGGATATTCTAATCTCTTAGATCTGTTATTCTCCTTTTTTTTTATTTTCTTTTTTTGGTTTTTTTTTTTTTTTTTAAATGCTGATATAACTATGGAAAACTGAAGGGAATTCAGATGAATTCCTACCACGTGAACACTGATATAACTGAAGACAAACCCAGTATTTTTTACAACTGTTGACATTAATAGAAGCATAGAATGAATTTTTCCAGAAAAGCTGTATTCAGTTTCCTTTTCCTTATGAAAAAAGTAATTGGTTTTCAGATGGTTGATGATGCCCAGTTATGAACAGAATGTATAGAAAATTTTAATGTCCTTAAAATCAGACCATTAACCAAAGTAGTCAGATTTATTCTGATATTTTTCAGGTAAACTTCAGTTTCGTAAGATATTTAATTTTGTAACAGGTGAATAATGTAATTTCATTGCTTGAGCATCTAACTAGCACTTTCACTGGGACAAGTACCAATATGGGCACATATGTGTAGGTACTGATCTGAATACAAGGTTTAGTGCTTTCCTTGACTCAAATGGGAACTGTAGAAAGCATATGAAATTTGCCATGAAATTTCAATAGTCTCAGATTGTTGGAAGAAATATCATAGCAGCATACATTCTATTTACATGCAAGTGAAGCCCACATAAGCCATCAAACAAAATTTATTTTTCCTGCAGAATGATGGCTAAGCACTTAGTATATTTTATTAGCTATTAATTTTAAAAAGATATTAGGAAAAAGTATTTCAGCAAAATGTATTAGAAATACAAGTCTTCAGATGTTCTCTTTTTTTCCCTTTTTTCTTTGCACCACTGAATTTAGATTTAAGGTTGAGCAGAAGTAGAGACTAATTATGGTAACGTCTGAAGATTATTACAAAGCTAGTCATTCACCTGCTAAAACCATTACTTCTTTCATCTCTGTTGCAACAGTATTTTGATTTCTGTTACAGACTTTGACCTTGTTTTTTTAAAATATTACAGATCACTACGTATCTTGCATGTATGAAAGCTTTAGCAGAGTTGTGTGCCTGCAGAGATTTAAATTACTCTTTTTAGTTCATGCTTATATTTACTTAAAACTAAGGTGTTAATGCCAATATTTTGAAAGGAAAAATACTGGCTTAGCTGAAGCCTGCCTCTACTTATGCATGTGCATGAGACAAATCTGAGTCCATCTGGTAAACGTCAAGGCTGTCATGGAGTAGTGATAATTCAAAGGAGAGTGAAAGAAGAAGCTATGGTCCCTCTCCCTGCGATTCTAATAACATGTCTGTGTGTTCTTGTATTTTTTAAGCATCTTCCTCAGGAAGATGCTCAGGATATGATGAGAATGTTGTTTCCACTTTACCCGCCTTCATAAAAATATATTGTTGGCTATTTTTTTTTTAAAAAAAGCCCCAAAATTCCTGTCATTGGAAGGATATAAACACTTTTAAGCCAGATGCATCTGTTAACTCCTAGTACACTGCCTAAATCCCAGCGGCAGGAGCTGATGAAAAAGAGAAAAAATTGGCAAAGAGTTTACAAGCCAAATGTGATGAAGGATATATGTGCATACTGTATTACATGAGATGAGTTGGGCATGGCAGGCTGCCCATTATACCGTTGTTCTTCCCGTCTCCCACTTCTGCTTTAATGATCAATGGAGATATGAGAGTGAAGTTTTGAATCTGTGAAACAAGCTGTCTGAAGACTAAAGTGCCTTCTCTGTGCACATCTTGAAACCCAAGAATATCTATACAAAGATAGAAGAATGTTGCTGGAGAGAGTCACTCCATGGTTTGGTATTCTGCATAGGAGTGGTAAGAAAGAATTACTTCTTCCTCACCTATTTTTACTATAAACCTTTGTTCCTTTATTGAATATGTACACAGATGTGTATTCTAAATGACCTTCCTGGAAGAAGGTGCATAGGTGGTAACAGGCATTTTCATGACAACTGGCTGCTACAGTTGCTGGAGCAAAAGTCTGTGCAGGCAACTTTTTCCATTCTGAATAGTAACTCAGAAAAGTATTTCAATACACATCTCAAGTGGAGAAAGAGAGCTTGTCCTTTGGATATTGATTGGCTTGTCTAATAACTCTCTTCTTATATTTTTTGTGGAAATGTGTTGGAGATTAGGTAATTTTCTACATATTCCTGGGTAAAAGTTAACTATCTCAGAAGGCACTAGATGCTTACTTACGTCTCTGAAGCTCAGGTTTACCTAGTGTAAAACCTTGAGCCATCTTTACAATTATTAATAACTTTGGAGCTCTGCAGAGAGTAACCAACTGGTCTCTACTGTGTGCTACAGCTTTGATCTATGGACATTTTGCTCAGCAGTAAATGGATACCTTTGGGCACAGATTTGCAAAATGAGTTGCCATAATCCCAACCATCTGATGAGCTATTGGGGCTTGAACAGACTTCTGACTGTTCTTTTTCATAGCTGACCATTTAAAGTAAAATTATATCTATCAGTGGACATGATCAGATTGATATTTGGCTGTGAAACTTAGAGTACAGTGTGCTTGTACTCTGAGTTCTGCATCTGTTGTAGTCTAGGCTATGTTTAGGAAACTTACCTTTGACTATCCTGACCCTTAAAGATGTTGTACTTCTATTCTTTGTATGTTTACTGAAAGGAATTTGACAAAATACTTCATATGCTAGTGCTCATAAATATAATGCCATCTTAAGCTGAGAGTGAGTTAATACAGATGACTAGGGTTATTTTATATCTCCAAAAATGATTTCTGGCTTATAATAAAAATGGACATAATAGTATATCATCTTCAAAATGTATTTATTCGTTTGTATTTTGTCTGCTTATTTTGTTTACTAACATTCTTCTTGGGCAAATGGTCGTATGTTAGTTTCACTGGGAGATATTTATACTTGTGTTTCTTCTTCTCCAATGTGTGAATTTGTGGTGGCTCTGCAATCCAGCAGGGAATGTTTCTTCTGTACCAAGTGATATAAGAAGGGAGGTAACAAAGGACAGAAAAAAGGCAAAGGTGTTTAACACTTTCTTTGCCCCTGTCTTCAACATGGATGACAGACCACGGAGGTCTCAGTGCCCTGAACTGGAGGACCATAACTGCATGAATGATCAACTCCCAGTCGACCCTGAAACTGTGGGATCTGCTGCTCCAGCTAGATCCCTACATATCTCTGTGGCCTGATGGGATCTATCCCAGAATCCTCAAAGAGCTGACTGATGTAATTGCAAAACCTCTCTCGATTTTTGAATGGTCTTGGGAATCTGGAGAGATCTCAGCTGACTGGAATCTGGTGAATATTGTCCCAATTTTCAAGAAGGACAAGCAGGAGGACTGCGAAACTAGAGGTCTGTTAGTCTCACTTCAGTGCCTGGTAAAGTCATGGAGAAAATTATTCTGGAAAGTATTGAAAAATACTTGAAAGACAATGCAGTCATTGGTCAGAGCCAGCCTGGCTTCATGAGAGGAAAGTCCTGCTTATCAAACCTGATTTCCTTTTATGACAAGGTAACCCACCTAGCTGATCAAGGGAAGCCAGTTGATGTCATCTTTTCAGATTTCAGTAAAGCTTTCAATACTGTCTCTCACAGGATCCTTCTGGACAAAATGTCCAGCACACAGCTGGATAAACACATCATGTGGTGGGTGAGCAATTGGCTCAGGGGTCAAGCACAGAGGGTAATAGTGAACGGGGTAAAATCAGACTGGTGA
Organism: Pipra filicauda; assembly: GCF_003945595.2. Classification (NCBI taxonomy): domain Eukaryota; kingdom Metazoa; phylum Chordata; class Aves; order Passeriformes; family Pipridae; genus Pipra; species Pipra filicauda. Next base: position 2,216,091 of record NW_024104643.1, on the reverse strand, counting down.
CCTGCCACTAGTGTGGGTCTCTTTCAGCTCAGCATATTCTGTAATTCTCTGAAAGTGGACAGATGCAGCGGAATGGAGCTCTGGGGATCAGCACCCCAGGGGGTGGCATATCTTTAGGGGCATTGCAGCACCGAACCAGTTTCTCATGTGGCATGTGTAGCTGCTGAGCAGATCAAATGTGCCCCATTTGATGTGGACCAGCAGGGCAGTCCACAACACAGACTGGGGCCATGATACCAACATAGTATTTAGATTTAGAGAATGAAAAGGAAATTATGTATTTTGTTGTCTCTCCTTCCTCCCCTGCTCTCCAGATGTTCATGTCAGGGTTTTGTTTTTTTTTTTTAAAAATCTTTTGGCCCTATTTTCTTCCCAAGCTATTGTGAACTATTTAGGAATTGCTACTTATTTTTTCTGTCCTGCTTTGTTGCTACAGCAGTGAGAGAAAACTTAGATGTATGAATGTTCACTGCAGTGTACAGAAATGTTAAGAATCATTGCATTTATTTCTACTTCCTAGAGCACAAATATCTTAGCCTATTTCATACCAAAATATACTATTACTCACATGTTCAGCTGAAGCCTATGGTCTCATCTAATATGAATCATAGTTCCCTTACTAAAAGCTGACAGAGCTTCTGTTACAAGCAGATTTTAAAGGGATTTGTAATATATCTTTATTTGATTTGGTAGCTGTGCATGCTATTTAATTGTGCTTTTCTCATCAGTAAAGTACATTTAGTGTTATTTCTGTGTGTGATGGTGGATGGGAAGATGTCTCGAAGAACTTGGTGATGAATTAACTTTGGCAATATATGTGCTATTTACAGATAAATCCTACCTGCATTTGTTTATACTTTTGTTGAATCACCACAGCTTAGCATTTTGGTGAAACATAGCACTGGCATATCAATAGGTGAGTAGAGTTAATTTAAGAGATTTCTAACTTAGCTGGAATATACAGGAAATATACAGGAATATATTTCACAGCAATTTGTACTTCAGCTATAAATTTAGTCTACTGTGAAGAAACTTCCAAATTAGTAGTCTTCTGTAGGTAGCCTTAAGTTTAGTGGGGTAGAAGAGAGTGCAGGCAGTGTAAATAATGGTCAGACATCATCTAATTCTTGCACTCCTTGAAACAGAAACATCAGCTAAGTCTTTCGAGTGTTTATTCTTCCATGAGAATGATACATCCGGCATGCCCTTTGAAGTACTGTTCCACATTTTACAATGAAAAAATTAAAAACTAACTTGTTTAGGTTTTCTTTTGTTTCTATGCAGGAAAGGAAGGATTTGGGGTTAGTATCTGAAAGGAAAAGTGACATGTAGTTTATAAAAAGGACATATCCTGATTCATGGGGAATCACTTGCAGAAGTAATATTTATTACCCTCTTGAAATTCAAATGGACAGAGTAGCCTTCTGTCCCTAAAGGCATCACTGTACTCATAACAGAGCTGTGAAAAACAGTTGTGTTTCTGCCCACAAGCCATTACAATTCACTACCCCCTTTCTTTTATGATTCCACTGCTGCACCTACCTGTGATTTAGGGTAGGTGCAGCACTGGAATCATAAAAGTGAGATGCAGGTGCACATTTGCTTCTTTCAGTTCTTCTAGAAGTGTGATAACCTCTGGCAAAAGGATGAGGAAGACAACAGTGAGATAACAAGGGTTGTATATTTGAGAATATGTAAAAATAAATTACTAAAAGATCTGCTAGGACTTTCAGAATTGTAAAGACTGTCAGAGATACAATTCCACTTCTCCTGACACAGTTTATGGTACTGACTTTCTTCTTCTTACTACTGAATTTGATGTGATTACCCTCCTGCTAGAAAGTGAGTAACAGTGTTTATAAGTGGCCCCTCATATGCAAAACAAATCAGGATGAAAATCCTTAAGAAGAAAAAGCAATAAAAGTGAAAGCAGATATAGATTTTTAAAGTTCTGTGAAAAAAAAATCCTTTAGAATTGTCGCTAACTTCCGAAGGAGTAACTTAGTATCTAACATACTTAGAAAATATTAGTAAGTTTCCCTTTTTCTTTCTTTATCTCACCCTTCCTCTCTTCCTCCATTTCTCTCTTCCTTTCCTCCTTACCTTCCTCAGTTGCTCAGTTACTCTTTATATCTATACTCTAATCATTCAATCTAAAATACATATGACAGTTCAAGGCCAGTTATTTTCCTACTATTCACAAAGCAGTCAGCTATTCCATGACATCAACTACTTTAAATTATCCTTCTACTTGATTATTTGGTTGGATATTTAGGGGTAATATTGGAAATATTAGACTTCTGAGAATATAAATCATATGCTGCCAGACAGATGGGAGTTTGCCTTGTCCAAAAATATAAAATATATGACTCATTTTTATCTTTGGTTTTCCACTATAAAGAATGGGTGTCAGCTTCCTGTGTAATTTTGATTTGTTTATCCAGCAGTTTTGTTTGTCCATGCAGTTTTCTCTTTGCCAGTTGTGGTCTATATTTGGTTTCCCTAAAAGGTATGTTTTCTTTTAGGCTATCATTTTTTTTTTTACTCCTGCCAAAACCACAAGTGATGCACCAAGTAAGTCTAAGTAAGACTTTTGTTCTCAATTTAAACTTGGCATAGTGTCTTCCTCTGGTGTAAAACATGAAACAAAATCCTTTCTAACATAAAAGCTAGGAGGTAACTCCTTCATTTGAGATTGAGTCTGGGTTCTGTTGTATGGAGTGGGCTGTTCTACTTTCCTTGCATTGGGAAGTGGCAAGAGGAAGAATAAGGCAGGAATTTACCTGATGGTTGAGTGTTTACTGAGGTCAGTCCATCTTATGGAGTACATAGGTAAGACTGTAATAAGAAATATAAAATTTAAAATTTGGGAAGCGGTAGTTTATATTGAAGAGAGTGTTCCATCAGAGAGCCATACCAGTTCCTTCTTACTGTTTTTCTGAGTCTGAATGACTTTGATGTCTTTGAGCAAACTGGAAATATGTGAAAGTGGAAAAAATCAGTTCCAGTTGCTAGAACATAAACACATGTGGGTCTGCCCAGTAGCAATGGTAATAAGTTCTGCTGTAAAATACTCATTAGACTAAGATGACAGCAGTTGAGAAGGTTCTTTTTCCTTTCTCCCCTTTTTATGCTCCCTCTCCTCCTTCCCTTCCCTCCTCTTCATCCCCTTCCACCATTTCTTTTACTTTCTTCTTTTTTTTATTTCCTTCCTTCTAAGAGCAAACATGAGATGCCAAATTGGTGTGAAGCATAACAAATCTGGAAGAGTGGATCACAGGGAACTAACAGACTTGGAAGCACAAAATTTTCCATTGTTTCACCGTGTATTGTAAATGTAATTTATTTATTCACTCTGTAAAGAAAAAAAATTACAATATAATGTTTTATCTTATGCAGTCTTTGCCAAGGATATCCAAAGCCTATGAAATCTTCTGAAAGCTCTAGCTCTTAGTAATTTATTTTAGTAATTTTTAGTAATTTATTTTTACATATTCTCAAATATACAACCCCCATCATCTCACTGTTATCTTCCTCAGCCCTTAGTCTGTGAAGAGCATACAAAGTTTCTATGGTTAAAATGATGAGCTTACCTCCTGCAGGCAGTGGTCCTGTCTGGTCACGGTTGTGCAGTCTGTTTGCCCTCTGTAAACAGGGGTCATTGCAATCTCAGCACCTGCTAAAGTTACTCTGACAACAGAATGAGAAAGTGTATCCTTTGGCTTTTCACAGCCCTTCACCACTACTCAAGTTGGTATGAGTTCACTGTCCATTTACTGCATTGAAGAATATCACAAGCTAGTACTTAATCACCTGCATCTCTCTCTCTGCACTTTGTTTAATCATTTTTGGTCTGGGGAAAGTAGCGACAAGTTATAGGCCAGCACAAGGCTGTTGATTTCCCTTGTACTGTCTTAGCCACACAGAATTAAGTTGCTGTGTTTGAGCTCTTTATTGGCATCTGTACCTCAGTGTGGATGAGAGAAGTACAATGTGGAGAACAGAGGAAGCTTGAATTGTGCAGTCTGTGTTGCTTTGGCACAGAGCCTCTTCCTTTCCTTGCCTGGTTCTGATGTTGGAAATCTGGCTATTTATGCCTTCAGACAGTGGGGAAAAGCACAGAGAGTATACCTTTCTGTTTGTTAGATCAGCTCAGTTCAGAGGGTAATAAATAGTGTGAACTTGGAATTCATGGCAGATGGTTCTGTATTTTGTAAATATAGGGGAAAAAAACCAATAAAACAATTTGAACAACTAACCTAACTCCTCCTGAGGAGTAGATCAAGTACTCTGCTATTCAGCCTTGACATGTAAATATGGGTCTCAAGATGTCTCTATCGTTTCTGTTGCGATGTTTGATGATGCAAGTCATTCCAACTTCATTCCTACTGACACTTTGAACTAGTGCTATTCTGAAATTTTCAAGGCAAAACCCACAAGGAATCCTAGTGCTAGCCGTACCAGATTTAATATCTGCACCTGAATATAACAGCAGGATGGGATCTGTTGGAAAAGCAAAACTTCATTTTATAGTGTACCAATTTCTTCCTATTTTTAGCAAAATTTTCATTCAGCTATAGTCTGCATTACAGATAAAGGAGAGAAGTCTCCCATTTAGGTAAGAGTACAGCTAAATAGTGCTTTTGGCATGCAGGATATGATTTTTCAGTGTTTAAATTGGAGAGATAGAGAATACAGGTATACAGTTCAAAATACCCATTTCTGTGCAGTGCAACTGAGAGGAGTGTGCCTGAAAAGCCTGGGGAAGGAGACTGGGGATGCAGCATTCTGTTAGTTATAGTTTTGGCTGTGGAAGTCTCACATTTGGTATCAGTACTTTCTGTTGCTTTGGGATTTTCAGCTGTAAAAGTGGTAGTTTATTGCCTGCATCACAAAATACTGAAATGGCTAATTTTTGTAATGATACCCAGCAGTAAAAGGGAACTAATACATAACATTATTTTAATGTTAAGATAGACTATGACATATTTGAAATAGTACTTTAGATTTTTTTTTCCCCAACTGAAAAGCCCACAAATTCTATGCCATTTTGATTTCTTCAGGATTTCCATGTATAGTTCATTGCAAAAATCACATATAAACCACGGTTGTGTAGCATAGCTTATTAAATAATTTCTTTTTTCAACAGGTTTCCATATATGACCTAGTAGCAAATCTATGATAGCCACATTATATCACTAGGCATTTCGATCACCACTTACAAGAGTAAGAAGATTAAATTTTGCTTAACAATGATTAATTAAAAAAATTAAGAACTGAAACCTTAAGCACAAATCAGGGGATGCTAGAGTCAAGTAAACTCCCCAATGTATTAGAATTCTGCTTTGTTCCTCTTAAATTTCTTGACTATTTTTTCCTGTTAATCCCATCTGAGGTACTTTTCAGCCATATAAAATGAACTTTTGTTTTATGCTGTTCTTGGGGCTTAGTTGAGAAACAAGAGTGCAGCTGTGATGGGGTTGGCCATCCACTCTTTTTCACTGAGACACATTCTTTTCTCTTTGCCTGCATCTCTGGGCTCTCATTCAAAACCAACTACATTGTGTTTACATGTGTCCTCCTTTACTTTAGCCTTCATTGGGATCCTGTCGTGCTCAGCCCTCACACTATGTCCCATTCATTATGATGATTCCTTTATTCCACTTTCCGCAGACTTACTTGTGAGAACTGTGTCACATTACTTTGTGCTGAGCACATTTAACATTTCTTTTGTTAGAAAAAGGACAGACAAATGGTTACAGGGACACCATGAGATCAAAGTGTCTTCATCAGATAAAATTTTTAGTTCTCTCTATAATTTTAGCCTCAGCTTGATTTTCTAAGAATGTTCAAGTTCTGTCAATCAGAAATTCTCAAAGATCTAAATCTAATGCCAGACTGTCATCCAGGAGTTTTCTTTGATTGCTCCATACCTTTCTTCACTCCTATGCATTTGATGTTGCAATCCCTCAGTTCAGTGTTCGTCAGATTGAGTCATTTGTTCTTACTCTCAGCAAAAGTATGTGGCTGCTAGCACAAAGACTTTTTACTGGCTGAACAATTTAGTGAATACAAATCTACAGGCAATTCCATTTTTGTGTGCCTTTGAAAACACTCTTAGAGACTTTACAAGGAAAGGCAATTTCTGAAAGAATTGTGCAAAACTTTCTAATCAGTTTGTGACGATCTGTCTTGCTGTAGAAAATGAAGTTAGTCTCATTTTCATAAAAAAAAATTACTCTTTCTTTTGTGCTTTACTTTTGGATTAATGTTGTAATTCAGTTTTTTAGTGCTGTGAAAATTGCATGTTGTCTTTATGCAAAACTGGGGAGAACAAAACTGCCAAAAGTTATTGAGAGAAATGCATATAATTTAAGGAAGAGCCCTCCAACTTAATAAGGGAATGGTTATGTACAGGTGGTTGAATTAAGAGTTTGATCCTTTCCTTCCCTTTCTGATCTTTTTCCTTCTCTTCCATTCCCTTTCCTTTTGATCAAATAAAAATTATGTTAAAAATCCAAATCTCCCTAGAGAACTGGATCACATTTTACCATGAAAGCCAATGATATTATGAAGAGATATCAGGATCTCCCTGAGGCCTTATTTTACAGTTTTATATCTAGTGTTTATCAGTGATTTATTTGTCTGTTATGCAGTGCTCTATCTCTAGATGCTGCAAGTATCCTTTCCACAGCTGCCATGTCTCTTGGCTCATAAAATTTTCTCTAAATGAAAAATATCGCAGATCTGGTCACATTAAATATCAGGAAAAGAATTTCATGGTGGAGGTTATCCATAAACAAGTTATTCACCACATCTTCCATCAAGTAACACAAACTGAGCAGTACATTATCCTATCTACATATTCTGTGTGTTTTGTCAGCAGCATATAAACACAGCCAAATACAATTTAACAAACTATGTCTTTTTTATTTTTAGTTAGGAAAGAAAAATATTTCTTCCAGTCTCTTGCCAATGATAAATCACAAAACATGTGAGGTGTTTTTTTTTTTTTTTTTTTTTTTTTTTTTTTTTTTTTTTTTTTGTTGTTTTTTTGTGTGTGTGTGTGTGTATAGGGGAAGAAGAGCATCTAATGCTGAAATTTCAGTGACACGTAATGGCAATGACATGTATTTACTAGAGGTTTTTATAGTATCTATGTCTCTCCATGCATATCTCCCTTTTTTTTAAAAAAAAAGAAAATGTTGAGATACTTTTTAGGTTCAAACATTTGTATCAGGCTATAATCTTTTAAGTGTGAAGCAAAATGTGTACACCTGAAATTTTTTGCAGCTAGAGGGAAGATTTTTAAAAGGACAAGTTGCAGGTAGATACATATAATTCTGTAAAAGCCCCTTGTGGAAACTGCATACAGTGTACTCTGTCTAGATGATCTACTCACTTCAAGACAGTTGTGTTGGTATGTCTCTGCAAACCCAACTATATGAACTGAGATAAATGCAATTAATCCAAACCTAACCTGTGTATCATCACCAAGGAAATTTGAATGGAGGGTTAACATGAATTTTTAAAATGAGAATTAGACAAAGTAATATGTCATTTAGTGAAGAGCCTGATCTGTTAGACATTAATATTCCTAATCCTTTACTATGTACTTTACTATGACTCCTATGTCACTGTGTTAGTTTCCCTAACAAACTGAATGGAATCTCACGTTCTCCTGGGAACAATTCTGCCTATCCTGTTTGCATGACTTCTGCTTTCCATTCCAGCTGTACATGATGATACAGTCATCTATTAAAGAGGGCTTTTAGCAGTACTAGACTGACAACCTCTTGGGAGATTTGCAAGATGGAAATTAAAGAGAGAGACAATGAAGAGTGTAATGTTTGAATTAGATATTTTGGAAAACAGATTTTGGAGTCCCTGAAAATTTTTCCTGGGCATCAACCTACACAAACTGCTGTAAAATATTCTTTGGGAATATTTTATATTATATATTTATATTATATTTAATAATTGGGAAGCACCTGGTTATAAGGAGCTTACCTTATTAAATACAGATTTCTATTGAATATTACACTTAGATATTTTCTTGATAATTGGATGGAAGGCAAAAAGCTGTGCCATCCCCTTAGAGTATACCTACTGGATCTACTGACAGCCATAGCATGTGTTCACGAGGTAAAACATCAATTGCAGAGCCAGGAAGGTTCAGACTCTATGTAAGAAATAGCAGGAATTTCCTATGGCCTAGATTTAAGCTTTAGCTGTGGGATTGTATCTTACCTGTTGAGGCCACTGTGTAACAGGTGTTATTTGATTTAAACTTAAGTAATATTCATGAGTTTACCTAACTTCCTTTTGCACATAAACAGAACTCAGAGCCCTCTGCATCCATACATATACACACATTTTTGATATTTTCATTTGCATGGAGTAGCACAATTTTCCAGGAAATTCCCAGCTGAGAAATTACTTCAGACTGTACATCATTCTTCTGATCTTTCTTCTTATGAATTTTAAACCTGCAGGAAATGCATTCTCATACAGCTGAAGGCACAGAAGTAATTATAGGTTTTCTTTGCTTTGGACACATTTATTTCTCTGGGGGTTGCTTTCCTAAATGTGGAGCATAAGAACAGCCTAAATAAACCAGGTGTCAGAAATTGATTTGCACAATCGTTTTTATAGTGAACTGAGCAGTTGAGCTTCCCAGACTCCTGAACTCTGATAAAGCTATAAGGATTCTCCTCTGTAAAATTAGGATATGAGACATTTAGCATTTCAGAAACCTTTTTTTCATAAAGTTAGGCCCAAGCATTACAGGATAAGTTTATGTGTGTTAGGAAAATTGTTGTTTTAACTTGCTGTGATTATGTGGATGAATAAAACATTTTCATTTTGCCTACTCTCTTTGTTGACAGTCATTATTAGATTTTCAGGTGGAGTTCTTTTCATTAATGGGCACTTGCTGAAGTTCTACCCTAAATCTGTATCAGTTTATAGCATAATAATTATTAAAAAAAAAAGATTTTAGAATATCTGGACCATGCCAGAAAGTGCTCCATCATTCTTATCTCATGAGATTGCTGGTGTCTTATCAAAAACGCATATATTGTACTTTCCACTTAAATGACTGTATTTTATTAAACAAGGACAAGGTGATCCTCATCTGCATTTTGTACAATACTGTATTTACATACATACAAAAACTTATCCTGCTGCTTTTGAGAGCTGTGGGACCTTCACTTGGACTTGGAAAAGTAATTTAAGGTCCTTTTGACTCTTTCATGGATATTATTTCCATTATTACCCATAAAAGAAAGAACTTTGGTATAAAATACTCCTTCACTGAGGTGACGTCTCAGGTTGAAAATGCTAAAAAACAGACAAAACAATTTTCACTTGTTTTACGGTTTGAATGAGAATTTTAGAGGAGAGGACTTCCTTGCCAAAAGCAGGCTGCTTGGATCAGAGGAACAAAGCTAATAAGGTGAGTGGGTGGGTAGGACGGGAACTGGTTTTTAGGATGCATTTCTTAATTTACAGTCTGTTTCTCTGAAATAAGGCTCTGATCCTTCAATTCCATCCCATTTTCCCCGCTATAGGGTAGCAATGATCACCCTGAAACATTTTAAATCAAACTGGTGGGTGATACTTGCTGCTTTTCAGGAGGATTAATGTAGCAGCACCTAGTTATAGCACACTTAGAAGCATTTCCATTTCTTGGTTATTAAAATCTACATAGGAGTTCTACGCTTGCCAGCGAGAGTTGGCAAAATTTCCCAGTGTTGTTTCCACTGGTTCAGTTTCTGTAGTAGAAACAGCACTGAACCCCAGTGTGGAGCTGGTGTGGCACCATGCTGATCCAGCCTGCGCTGGCTGCATGTTTACAACATCTGTTGATAAAAATATTTTGAAACCCCAAGAAGTAGAAGAGTGTGTGTGTGTCAAAGCAGCTCAAAACATTATACTGTTGCTCTAGGAACAGTGGTGCTATTGGCCATTTTATTTTTCTGAAGTGTTTTGCTTCTTAAGCAGGATGTGTGTTATATTAAGTAGTACACACTTTAAAATTAGCTTATAAAATAGTTTAATGTAAATATGGTTACAGGTAATAGATTCTTCTGTCCATGTTGAACAGTAGTAGTATTAAACTTTTTTTAGAGGTACTGTAAGAACTGTAAAGGGATGCTGGTTTTCTGAACTCTCACTTTCTACTAAAAGATCCAATGAGTACACAATGCTTCTCCTTATTAAAAAAGTTATTGTGTAGTGCATTCAGTAAGCTTTAGCTCTAGAAGTAGGGCATCAAATATTACTCTATTATTAGAAACTTTTTTATTTTAGTACATGCTTAATGTAAATTATGCATGGGAATTAAAAAATTCCTGGGTGACAGGGGGTACAAATCCAATTAAAGCGCCAAACTGGTGAGGTGGTTTGAACATCTTATCTTAAATGAAGTACAGAAAACAGTGATGATCTTGTGGTAAAGTTCATGAAATTAGTTGCAGAGCTTTAGAATGGTGTTATTTTTGATTTTATAGGAGCAGTTTTCTCTATGCCCTCTAGAGTGGGAATAGAACTGCAGAGACAGGCAATGATGATAAATCAGTCAGGTTTTAAATACAGTTCCTGTGCTGATTGCAATATTAAAACAAAAAAAATAATTAGAAATTCTACCAAAAATACAATGATATCTCATAATCTCTCTTTTTAAAATCAGTCTTGACATAAGGCTGCTGTATGTTGGCTTTAATTTGTTGGTTGTTTTTTTTTAAAACTCCTTGGCACATACAGAATGCTTGATTGCCAAGAACAATTAATTTATAGAGAAGCAAATGGCTTCCAGAACAGTGAATATTAAATATTTTCTCTAAAAATATATAGGTGGTTATGTTTGAATGTGTGAATTCTGACTGCTGTGATCACTCCTTCATATAGTTATTTAGTAATGTAAAAACCTCCTCCTTAGTTCTTTCACTTTCTAAAGACCAAATCCAATTCTCATTAGTGGGGGTGTTAGTGCAACTATTTTCGACTTTGGTGTAGGTCAGTGAGGGCAGTAAGTAAAAAAAATTGCTAAATTGCAAATCACAGATTGTACTTAAGTGTTTGGTAAAAATCAATAAAATATGTGAAACTTTCAGCAATCCCTACAGGCAAGATCCTCACAATTTTCAGAGCCTTCTGCTTCCCTCTTTCTGTGGCCGTTACACATCTGAATGTTTCTGAGAATTTGGATTTAATAGATGTATTTAAAACCCCAGTTTACAAATCAAGGCTGGCTTTTCAAGGTGTCTTATGCAAATAGGAGTTCGTAGAGTTTTGAAAATACCCTTAAGCACTTACTAGCATATTAGGCAAGAAATGCCTTTAAAAACTAGACACAAGTGACTTCAAAACTGGGATTAAACACAGATGTTTAAAATTACTGACTCACTCCTGTTTATATCAGTGGCAATTAGATGCTTAAGTACCTTTGCAGATTCGGTCATTGGGACGTGAGAGTGCTCTGCACTTCTGAATCTGGGTCCATGTCCCATGCATCATCTAAATAGCCATTCCTAGGAATGGATACATACTTCATCCCATATATATTCTAGTTGTTGTGTTTCAAGATGGATTGCAGCATGTCACAGGAATAAATGAGCTCTACAGGTTTCTGAGTGATGTAGTTCAGGTATCAGGAGCAGAAAAACTCTGGCAACACCAAGTTCTATGCAAGTTACATTGCGTTGCCAAATATGTTAACCTATGGAAAACGCCATACTTCCCTGGATCACTTAAAGCTGCTGAAGCCTCTTTTAAAGGAAAGATTTCAGTGCTTTCAAATGCTTTCTTTATTTCTTCTATTTTCTTATGTACCACAGTGATGAATGTGATGTAAATATTGAAGTATTAGACATGTAATAGAATGACTCCATTTTGGCACCATTGTAAATGTGAATATAGTTATTCGTTACTGCTGGGGTAGCTAAAAGAGTCAATATTCTGTGTAAAAGGAAAGTAAATGTGCATAGAACATCTGTTACTGCATTACTGAGGGTACATTAACAAGATAAAATGGTCGAGATTCCTCCTGAAAAACTAGAAATGTGAAGAGGAAATTATAACAATGACATTAAGGGAAAATAGGTGTTCTGAACAAAGATCCTACTATTTCAGCATTTAAAAAGCCCCATAACACCAAAGGAGGGACCAAAAATCAGAATTAAGACTAAAAAATAGGGAATTAATCTTGCTCCAGAACTTCTCACTAATGAAAAAATTGTATAAAAACAATTGACATAAAACATGAAATCCTACCTTGCTTAAGACAATATAAATCTGTTAAAGGGTCCTGATTCAGCATATATTTATGCTTAACTAAATGCAAGTGAAGAGTTCCTTTGTGTTTAATGGATCTGAAAATGGGTTTTAGGCTGCTAGAGAATACATGCTTGCACTACAGGGTAGAAGAAATTCCTGTTTTTGGAAAGGAGCTAATGAAAGCAATATCATGAATACTTTCAAGAACCACTAGGACTATATATGTGAGTGAGTGTACAACAACTTGAAGGATAGGGACATGGAAAAGTAAATTATGTAGCTCTCCAGTATCTTTATGTAAACTCAGTTTTTGTATGAAGATTTTTATTTTTCTTGGCCCTTCTTGCTTTGTTTTTGATAGATTTTAGAGTGTATTTATTTTGGTTTTAGGGGCAGTAGTTGAAAGTGGGGAAAAATGTAATTGTCTTTTCTGTTTTGCTTAACGTTTTAAGTATACAAAATAGATCCCATAATTATTCAGTTGGCTAATTACATATTTTTTCTGGCTCGTTGTTATCAGTGGACAGTAATTTGTTGTCATAGATGGTCTGTTGGGAAAGAGAGATAGTCTAGTCCAGTGGTGATAGATTGGAAGTGAGTTACTGAATTACTTCAGGGCATATGTTTCTTGACTGGCTTAAAGGTTCCGTACTGTGGAATGGCAAATAATACTCCATGGGTAAGATCAGTGAGAAGCTGTGCTTCAGTAGAGCCAGGTTTTACTCCTGAAGTTTTTCTCACAGTGGATTTGTGACAACAAACTTAATATGCTTAAAAGGCCTTTTTTAAAAATAGAAACAGTGATATAGGTTTTGTATATTAATTAAAATATATTTTATTCAGAGAACTTTATACTTTTAACATTTCATGTGACAGTGTTTAATTGTGACAGATGAGGCATTTTCATTCTGTGGTCTGTGGTTTCTTGAGGTGGCCTCCGATATACTACACAGTGGTTGAAGTACTTCCAGATAGTCCATACAGAGGCCTTCTCTGTTAGCAACAATTCTTAAATCTCTTGTGGCTCCATTTATAAATTCCCAAATCATTTTGGGACATTATGTTTTTAAATATGAATATTTCTTTGTCCCCAGTTCAAATTCTTCAGTATTTAGGGGCATTGCAGTCAAAACAACTGTAGTCACACTTTTTTTAAAAGTCAGGAAAGGACAAGCCTAGAAGTGGTGGTGGTCTGTGAATGTCGATGTGAGTGCTAAAGTAAAATCTCATAACCAGGGAATGAAAAGTTAACATTATGAATACAAGAAAGAAAGACGGGTCATAACCAAGAGGTGTCACCCCACATTTATATAAGCCTATTGCATCCAGCTCCCTTCACACCATTCTAATACTAATTTTGATGCAATGAAGCCTGCACATTTCCAAAGGAAAATGTGCGCTGGGATTGGGTGTCTCTGAGATAGGTGCCTGTAGGATATTTCTTTCTTAAAAAATGGTCTGCAATGTGACCACAATTGAAAAGCAGTATTACAGGTTATATTTGACTAGACATTGAGTTGAATTTAAATAATTAAGAAAAAAAATTCCAAGTTAAAAATTTGGAGGAAGGAGCAGAGTCTTGGCTAGATCTCAGGCAGTTAGTGGTCACAGGTGATCCTATAATGCAAAAGCATGAGACGTATGGATTTATTCCATCCCTCGAAAGCCAACAAGGGATTCTCCATCTTGCTGCACTAGTTTTTGTGTCTAAGCACAGGATGGCTAACCCAAGGGTTTCTATGCCTTTTATTTCATGTTTTCAGGATTTAAGTAAGACCTAAGTAGGGACTACATCTTACACTGATCTCCTGTGCTAAAGTGAATTTCACTCTGAAGGCCTCTTTTGGAATAAACAGATTTTAATTCCTTAAATAAAAATAGAGTTGATTCTGATTTACTGAAAGCAGATAAAAGCATCCAAATCCATTCAGTTCTGTTTGGTTTGGGTTCTGAAGAAAGCCTTAATTCCAGCTGGGTTCATACTGCAATTTATTTCTTGAGGACTTTTTACATTAGGGACAAGAAAGGGAATGTGAAAGGGGGAGGCAACTATGTTAAATCAGAAGCAGCTCTCTTCTAAAAAGAGAGTTCCTTTTTCCATAATTAGCACAGTTTTTAAACTGCTGACAGGACTGCACTACTGCTTATTATAAATAAAAGCTGGATATGAGCAAAGTTGGGTTGGAATCTTGCCAGGAAGATTTTGAACACAGAACTATATTTTATGTTCAAATGTTATATTTTTATTTTAATTTTCTGTCCCTTTTGACTACTATTATGACATTAAAGTCAGATGGATAAAGTCATTTGAGAAGCTGAGTAAAAGTTAAATTACCTGAGTCAGTTCAAACAACGAGAAACAAAGATGCATTCTTCCTGGGTTTTAAGGATTACTGTTGATGGCTAAAATGGTCTTTTATGACACTGAGATTAAGAAATGTTATGTGATAGCACTCAGATGTGATTCTCCTCATTTGACTGGAGTAGTCCTCTTTCCTACCAGCTTTTGCTATCATCAATTCATTGTTCTCAGGTTGGCTCTAAGAATCTCCTCTCATTAAAGAAACATCAAATTGATCCCTCTGGGCATTTCAGCGGTATCAAGACATCGAATAATTTAATTAGTGTCACAATAGAGAAGGTTTTTCTGTAGTCTGGCTAACATGATAAAAGAAAGGCTGTAAATGTATGGTGTTGCTGTCAGCTGGGCTTGACATATGGGAGCACGGGGATGATGTGTGCTTGATTTTTGTCTGAATGCTAGTGGTAGGAGTAGCAAAAACCCCCACCTGGCAGTATTTAAAGCTTGGGTCTGCTTTTTACTCTGCATCTTTGTATCACTTACCTGCAAGTAAGTGATTTGGTTTTTGTTCCATAAAGGCATGTTTCTATTTAATCAAGAGTTGTTACTATCAGTGTTCAGGTGTTGTCAGTATTATGTACTTTTTGTTCCTATTTAACTCATAAAGGGAGAATGTTTTATTGCTGTGTCATGAGCAAAATGCATGGGAGACGTGGGAGACTTGACTGAATATCTGAGAAAATACTGCAGTGCTTCCCTGTAGAAATGTCCTCTTGTCTTCCTGTTGGTTCAGTGGAAGTCTATCTAGTGAGTGAAGGTATAATAGAATGTTCATTTGCAGATGGACATACAAGAGACACTTTGTCATCCCAATGAGTTATGTGTCATGTCTGCAGAGAACTCTTAGAAGTGGAAAACCTGGAAGGTTCAAGCAAGAGGAATCCTTCCCTCAGTGCCAAGCCAGAGAAAAAGTGGGTGTTTGTGACGAAACTGAGACACCCTTAGTGACCAAAAAGTGAACACTGAGGAACAGGTTTCTCAGCTAAAATAAAAATAATATTAGGACAGCATGGGGACCATAGCATTACTTCAGTGGTCAGGATTTCAGTCCATTTGAAATTAATGGGGATTTTGTCACTCATTCATCTAGTGCCAGGATTTCAACCTAAAAGTAGCTAGACCTGGTTCCCCATGTAAAGGTTTCTTGACAGCAGGAGCTAGTAGGGAGCCATCTTCTTCATGAGTGGCCGTGAACAGTTAGTCAGAAGCTTTATAAGGGGGAACAGATGGGCAGTGTTGTGTGAGAGATTTGGGGATGTCCAAGAGAAAAAGGGCACCATGCAAGGTTGCCAACTGCCCTGCTTTTCTGCCCGGCCCAGGTCATGCTGCCAGACCAGGGGGAATGCACCCACCTGAGCCTGAGGCTCAGCTCACAGGAGTACACCGCAGCTCCCTTCCCTGTCAAGAAGATTAACCCTAGAATATATGGCCAACATTTGAAGCAGCATAGGTTCATATGTAAAATACCAAGCTGTGGCAGAGGAGGGTGTAATTTGTTTAAGATTATGGCAGGGTTGTCAGAGGTTTAGCAGGAACGCGAGCCTGTCCCAGAGCACAGCTCCCATCACTATCTGCCCCTGCAGTGGAATTAAGGACTTCTGGCATTTTGGTTTGCTGTTATGCTCTTGTTGGCTATTACCAAAAGTGCTTCCAGGTCCCAAGCTGAGAAAATAAAGTGCAGAATACTAAGGGGTTAAAGCATTTTGTGTATTTATATGTGTGTGTGTATGTATATATATATGTATGTATGTATATATGTGTATATATATATGCATATATATGTGTGTGTATATATGCTTTTTGTTTGTTTCTAGACCTATCTTTTCAATCCATCTGTGATTTCTCATTTCGGTGCCTGTGTTTTCATTCTTTACCCCTTTGTTGCTCTTAGTAACCTCTTTTCTAACTCTTTCATTTTGCTTATACAGGAGCAATAACATTTAATTGCCAGTAGGACATTTTATTCCAGACGACAGTCATTTTCTTCCTACACATATTCTGAGATGCTGAGGACAGATGTCACAAACAGTTATTTGCAGTGCTGAGCTTAGACAAATCCTCAGAGCTATGTCCCCTATGTGTTATACACAGCAGTGCCTCAGTATACACTCCTAATTGTCCTTTAGTAGTAGGTCATCTATCTAAAACTGGGAGCACTGTATTCTTAGAATAAAAGAATTTATTTCATCCACATAACATGAGGCAATTTAAAGGGAATGATTTTCAAAATGCTTTTATTTCACTGTAAATCTTGTCAAATGAAATATAGTTTTGTACAGTTGGGCATTGCATCAACAGCAACATGGTTCAAACAATAAGGATAATTTCTTTAATGTTTTGAGGCTGCCTATACTGAGCAGCATTCTGGGTGAAGGGTAAACATTTTAATGGGAACAATTTATTCATATAAATCCAAAATTTTTACTGCAACTGTTACTAAGCATTCCATAGAGCTATCTTTCATCTTCTCCCAGATCATAAAATAAATACCTTTTTTTCTGTATTAGTTGTTCAGTATCTCGGATATTTCAACAGGGACATCATGGAATGGAAACACTGTCGGTGTAACTTGTACTTCTTATGTCTAGCAGCTGTCAGACTAAGGAAAACCCCAAATATAAAATCTTCTTTACTGTTCAGTGGGAATGCTTTTCTCAGTGACCTTTATGCAAGTGGCAGTGTTCAGGTATCACAAGATGTATTTCTGCCTTAAAGAAACTGGTTATGTGAGATGCAGTATGAAAACAGTACTATTGCAGATGCCTGTATTAACCTGTGCATTTTTTGAGTAAAATATCTTCTCCTATAGGCATTCAGAAGCAGTAACAACCATGAATGGAAGCAGGCTGGAAAAATGGGATTAGAGGATATCATGCAGCATGGCAGGCTATCAAGCTCTGCTAAGTCTGCTTCTAGCACCATATGACATGTCAAGTCTATGTACAGTTGTTGTGGGAGGTTGTTTTTGTCTCTTACAATAGTTAACATTACAGTCTTACGGGTAAAGTTTAGTTTTCCTTGGTATTTATACACATAGTCTGTGATGCTTTGCTCATTGTTGGTATTTTAGTAATGAATATTACTTTACTAGAGCTAATGAGTTAGGAATGGGTGGCCTATTATAAATATTCAAAAGCAAATTTTAATGCTACTGTGAGATAAAAAATTGAATTATTGGGTTTGTGTAGGTGGGGTTTGGAAATGTCAAAGTGCATTCTGATCTTTGCAATGGAAACATCATATGTCACTGTAAAGACAACAGAATGTTCCCTGTAATGCTTTTTGTAGTCGAGCTTGTCAGAGAACAAAACACTCTTGTCTGCAAGCCAGACTTCCAGAAGGAGGACAGTTTCCACGATGTGATCAAAAGTGTAGGCAAACCTTAATTTTCTGCTCCTAGGATAAGACACTGTGTTTTCTTCTAGGAATCGGAGAATCACTGAATAGTTAGGGTTGGAAGGGACCTCTGGACATCATCTACTCCAAAACCCCTTCCAAGGCAAGGTCACCTAAAGTTGGTTACGCAGGCATGTGAGCTGGTGGTTTTGAAAAGGAGCATATGCACTGCACTAGTACGGCTCACTGGCAGCATTGCCATGGTCAGCCTCTGCAGTGGTTGTTTTGCTGCTTCCCTCCGGATTCCAAATTACTTAATCTCACCAGCTGCCTCTTCTGCCCATGCATAAATATGTCACTGGTGCATGTGGCTCTGTGTGCCACATCGCAGGAGGTGCCGTGCCATAGCCAGACATGCCTTGTCCAAAAGCAGCAGTTCAAACTAATTGACTCACTGCCTAACAATCTTGGAAAGTGCAGCTTAATGGGATTTTGGAGTGATTTGAAGCAAGATGTTGAGGTCTCATTTCAGTGCACTAGAACTGAACCAGACAAAACCAGCAATATTTTCTTTTCATTTCATTGTGGCATACTTTTGTAAATCATCAAAGCTGCACAGTTCCAAGTTGAAGGGAACATACCTTCTGGAAGGCATTTGTATAGAGTGCTTCCAACTGGAATTTTTTTTTACATGTCCCTAAATTCTGCATCTCAATAGGAAAATAGTGAAAAAAGAAGTATATTTGTAATATGGCTAAACTCCTGCATGAATTCTAAAATAGAAACTTTCATTATATTTTAATCTTATCATGTTTCAATTTGTCGTCCTAGAACAGAAAGTTAAACTGATAAAAAGAATAAATTTGGATGTTGTTCAGTATTCCATTAGTAGTCTCTGATTAGGAGAAAATTAGAGAGCAATACAGGAAATATAAGTTATTCCAAGAGCGGCTGAAAATTGTGAACATACTCGTGGAAAATCAGGGACATAACTATAGTGCTTCATATTGAAGAGAATTCATTATTTACTGTTCTTTTGTCAGAGTTGGTGTACTGCAGGCAAGACAGATATTCACATGCTCGGAGACAGGACACATATATTTTATAGAGTCTAAGAAATATTTGTGACAGCATGAATTCATGCGCTCTTATTCCTAAAATGGGATTTAAGAGAGACATAAGAAGTACACAAGTCTTGTGCCAGCTCTCTGCACAGGGGTGAGTTTAATCTAGAATGAATAAGAGTATTTTACTTGTTTTGTTTATTTTTTGCAGTCCCTCTGCCCACTTCCTAACACTGTGTTTTTCAGGTGGTGTTTTTGGACAGCAATGTACCACCTTTAAGTCAAATACCAAGGGCAGTTTTTATATGAAAGTTAATATATTGCTTTAATTTAAATCAACATCTTGCTTTTATGGCTTACTCAAATGTTAAGAAATACCCCATTAATTTTTAAATGCTATAGTTTAGAACAAATGCTTAACATTTATGAACAAAACAAAATGAAAAAAGAAATATTTGGTAATTGGAACAGAACTATATTTTTTCCCCATCAGTTGTGTAGCTCGTGGTGCAGAACATTATAACTACTGGCATTATTTGTTCTATGAGAGCATTTTGTGTGATATCCTATTCAGTGCAACCCGTGGCTGCAGATTTTGCCAGTTTCACCATTAACCTTTTTTGTGAACTGTGATTTCTGCATGCTGAACTGTCAATTCAGCCATTTAAATATTTTAAGTATCAGATTTCTAAACGTTAATGGGAGTAATCTGGTTTCTTTTTAATACAACTGCTTTAAATGGTGTTAATACGGCTAAATTTTCTTTTAATGTTGATTTTCTTAATGCTTTCTTACTAATTTAGAGCCTGTGTGAAATATCTGGGTTATTTGAAGGTAATTTACCTTTCATCAACAATTTTTTAGGTGTAATGTTACATGAAGTAACTTGCACAAAGGACCTAGGAGGCAAGCCTGGACTTTTGTGTTTGAAAGAATTCATTCATTGTTATTATCAAAAGAAATATAATGGCCTTCAGTAATACAAATGTATCACAACATACTTATTTTTGCATATTTTTGTTTTTGGATGTTTCTTGTGTTCAGCTCAACAATTACTGTTTTTAATTATTTATCTTTTTGTGTGTTTGTAAATATATGCGTGAATGTGTGCATTTGTAATTTCTGTTTCCTTCAAAATATAACTTATTGGTAGATGCACTTTTGTAAAGATAGATGTAACATAAAATTTTATTTTCTCCAAAGGTACATAACATGGGAATTATCTCCAATATAAAAGTAGATGCAAAGACCACAAAACTTTGGAATGTAGGTCTTGCTTTCATTTTGTGTCAGACATTTTTTCATATTCACTTATATTAATTCTTTGGTAGATTCTTAAAACCAGATTCAGACTTTGTTTCAATGTATGCAATTCATACAGATTTCAGGGGGAAAAAATTATGGCTACATTAAAGCAATCTTATTCTGTACATATGCAAGCAATCTTACTGTTGAACTCTGAAGATGAGGCCTAATTTTACGAGGGAACTCTCATACATGAGGTGGATGTACGCATCTGCTTTTTTTTTTTCCAAATATCAAAAAGCATCTTGACTTTATGGATGCTAGAAATCTTACTGTAAACATTTATCTAAGAAATGGTAACCTTTGCCTCAAGATTTTTCAAAGCAAGTTATTTTCATCCTACAAGGATGCCATGTGTTAAAAAACAAAGCGCATACAGCTGTTTGGGGGACTGTATTGAGGAAGACATTTTGTGGCACTAGGAAACTTGGTTTTGGGGCTACTTTCAATTCACCTCAGTGCAAGAAGTAATGTAAGTATTTTGCTTTCCTACTGTGCTTTACAAACAATACATAAAATATCTGCATGTGAGTATGAAATACACACTTGTCCTCAGGTGCCTTCATGGAGATTGAAATGGCCCTGAAAAAGCCATGAACTTTGGGCATTAAATTATCATGTGTAGCTTATAAATAAGAAGGTACAGCTATAGTCTTTTAATGAATGCTTTCAGCAATTCTTTTTGCTGTTGAAGGAGAGTATGCATTGCGTCTTATGGTAACTTTGCAGCTGATACAATGTCTATGATGAAAGAGATGCAATCCCTTACACTTTAAATCTGGGTCTCTTAAACCATGTTGCTTGAAAGCTCTTTCTGTTGTCAGTATGTTTTTCCGGTTTAAGTAATGGTGAATTTAGTGGTCCAGCCAGATTAATATTTAAGCAGGCATTATTTTGCTCAATGATAGCAGTCTGTTTGCCAAGGTTTATGGACAAGTTATAAAGCTTTCAATTTAGGAATTTAGAACAAAAGCACTGGTAAGTCCTTAACTGTAATGGCCTCTGTGTCATTAGGCAGCTGAGTCATGGTTGGAGCTTAGAGACCTGTTTTACAAATCAGGGTAATTACTCATCAGTGACCCTTTGATAATGTGTTCTTCCTTGTTTTCACACGGCACTATTTTCCTTTAGTGATCTTACATCAAAGTCAGCATTGGGAATAAACTTCTCATATAAGTACAAGCTAAAGTAAAGGTGAGTGATATGTGTGTTACCCCTCAGAGTAGAATAAAATTTTGTTGCTGAAATTCTAGGTTTCATACTAGGTTAAAGTTGGAGCTGGATATAATTCCTTTCCTGTCTACCTCCAATTGTATAATTACATAAAGTCATGAGCATTCACAGAGTGTAATTGTTTCTTTTTCCTCCTCCCACTACCCCCATCTCCTGCATCTTAAAAAAACCTGTAAATTATCTCTCATCAAACTGCAAAAGCACAACTGTTTCCTCCTTTCAGAAAACATACAGTCAAACCTGCCAGATTTGATGGGATTACCAGGAAACAAGCCATCACAGTGGTCAACGTTTACTCAGCTAGTAACCCACTTAGTGCCATAAAGATAATGCTTTTCAGCCCCCAGTATTTCACAGGAAAACCCCAAAGATCTAGGCCAATAGCCTAAATTAGTTTTTCTGGTAAACTTCATAGAATGTAAGGGAATGTTTTCTTCTTCCTCACTGAGGAAAACCCATGATGGCAGGTGTGAATCCATAGCGTCTGTCACCTCTTCCTTCAACTGCACAGGGTAACCTCCTGTGACTCAGGCTCCTTTGGAGGCGATAGGTTTGTACTTTGCTACTAGGAATCAACCTTACAGCATTAATGGGGGGGAGCAAGGCAAACTCGTTATCAGATGGGAACTGAGTCCTTCCCTGTACAGCCACAGAATCACAGTGATTACACATCATATTTTTCACACCTTTTAATATGTATTTGGCTTGGGTCCAAGTAGAGCATTTGAAACAGTACTGTTAATACCCAGTATTTCCTGATGTTGCTGGGTTAACGGGCCTTTGTGCATTGGTGTCTCAATCTGCACTAAGAGTACTTGGCTCTTCAAATGTTGGGAGGGAGAGAGGATATCACTGAGAAACCTTCATTCCTCCAGCAGTATGCACCTACCCTCAACTCACCTGGGGGCAGATTTAATCCAGCTCAAAGCATACAGAAACTGGAGCCAGACAAATCAAAGCAGTCCAGTATCAGCCTGGGTTTCTTTTTAACACATTTTCATTTGTTGCAGCTTTCATTTTTTTTTTATTTTTGCTTCCACTATAACTGACATCTGCTTTTTAGATTTTTTTTTCCATGAGATCTCATCAAGTTGTTGAATGCTCAACACTTGCTTCCTTTTAGCCTTCTAAATTCAACATTTGTTTTTGTCAGAGGGAAAATGGTGCTTTCAATCACAGATATTTCAGCTTCCATTGATGAAAGGAGAGTTTATGGTTTACAGTTTACAGGGAGATGTGCTATCTTTTATTATAGCAGCTGATACAGCTGAAGGAAGAGACAAGTTTTTGAGCACACAGCCCTAGCCAAGGACAAGCTTATGATAAAAACTTCTACTTGCTGCTTGATCCATATTAAATAAAATGTGGATGAGTAAAAGCTAGGAAAATCCCTTAGCAACAACAGCTGCTCAGTGCTTTGCAGTAGTTCAATACGGAAATGTTATTCAGCCCAAACTCCCCACTTCTAACAGATGACATGAGAAGTGGTAATCTTGCTGTGTTCACTTGGAAAGCAATTTCCTTCCACTTTCTTCTACACTTAAAGTGTCCCACTAAACCTCTAGTTACAAACATTACAATGTTTTAGTGATATGTGATTTAATTTAGATATTGGAGAAAGTATGTATATAAAGATGTGCAAACTCCATGTTTATGGTGGCCATCTTTGAGATTTAGGGAAACTAGCCTCCTCAGGCAAGTATCTGCCATGCGTGAACAGATTGGTCTTGTTATATCAGTTAATAAAACGACAACTGAGTCGTGGGATGGAAGTCAGCCCTGTGGCAGCTCTAGCAATGCTAGAAACACCTCAAAATCTCTTTAAAGCAGAAATAGCCCTTCCCTGAATCAATCCATTTCTCTATGTTCAAAGCTGGAGATGGATATTATTCCTTTCCTATCTACCTCCAAGACAATGAGTAACCAACTCCAGGTATTTTCCCCACTGTTCAGAGGGCTAAGAACAGAAAATACAGAGGGGAGAAACTCCTGTCTTTATTTTCATTCTATGCTACTTTGGGAAAATAATTCGAGAGCTGGGGGCTACCTGTGTTACATCAACTGCCTTTTACTATTAGAAAACAGAGACTGTATTTGAGGTCTGCACAGTCAAGGCCATTTCTGCCTGAGAAATACGCTGCATACACACCTAGCTCTCAATCTCTCTCCTTTATATTTATTTGCTGATTGGCTTTATAGTTGGTTTCTTTTTAAAACTGAGGTTACCTGTCACATTAGATGATGGGACTACTTTGTGATATCTGGATTTCTGAGTCTCCAATAATTGTAGCTGAAGTATGGTCTGTCTTGTAGGGAAAAATTCAGTGTTACCTTAAAATTTTTGATGATAGAGAGATCACCACAACTGTTGACTGTTACACATGTATTGGACAATTGTTCTGACAAGTAATATTTATATATTTTCTAGTTTTAATTTGGGGGCCCCAGCTTTCAGCTCTCCTACACATTCTTTCTGTTTTGTAGTCAGCTGTCTACAGAAAGAGCTTGTGTGGTATTTGCAGTAACCCACTTATCTGAGTTATGCTGTGTTAAGTCTGGCCTCAGGAAAAGGATTTTCCTCCTCTGTGTGGATTAATTTGATTACAGCATTCATATAATAGGTCGAGACCCCTCTTCCTTTTTTCATGTTAAAAACCCAAAATAAATCAATTTACTCAAAGTATTTATTACTTTAGGAGTGATAAAAATCATGACATCAGGAAAAGAAGAAGTAGTTTGCTTAAGTTACTTATATGTTGGAAATAACACTTACAGTGATCTGGAGTGTAACACTGGGGAAAACTGGCCTATTTTTGAGATCTGGTTTGCTTTGATCTCTTATTTCCTGGGGATTTTCCACAGCTCCTATGTCATAAAAGCTGCTTTGCCTGTTTGACCTTAGTAGAAGTCATATAGCAGGCTGTTTCCTTGTGTTTGCATAGCCTGAAGTTTCTCTTCTTTTCCTACACTTTCTGTTATGTAATCCTTAACTACTTTTATTCCTAAATAAAAATTTTCCAAGTATCCATTCTATCTCCTTCAAAGGAATAAGAGCTGCTGTGTCTTCATTCTTCTTCGGTAGAATGGCAATGTGAGCTCTGTGCACTGCCAGTGGACTAAGGTTTTGGCGAGAAGGTGATATTAGGTGAAATTCTGGCCTTCTTAAACCTAGCTGGAACATATGCAAGAACCAAATCCATGGCATTTGTGTTGGACTAAGTCCTCAAATTTTAAACAATACATCTCAGACTATGCTGTTTCAGACAGCTAATTGCTTTGCTTCTCTGAATCTTGCTAAAGATAATGTGTATGCCCTTTTTATCTTTTATGATGGCATACAATGATTCTGTTGTCTTGACATGACTTTTCTATTATTTCTTCCTCTGTGTATTTTAACAGCTTCTAGTATTTGCTCCATGTCCAAACAAGAAGAAAAGAGATTCTTACAGCTTCTTTTTCCCTTCCTGTATAAATAACACAAATACAGAAGATAAAAATCTCAATAATCCAGAAGCAGGTGACCCCACATTACTCTAGTGTTAATCATCATTCTGAATGTATACCACTGTTAGCAACACACTTAACACATATTAAAAAAAAAAAAAAGAAAAAAAAGAGAGAGAGAGAGATTTGGACATACATATGCTTTTGGAAAAACACAGACATTGTGGATGAGATACTCAAGGAGGTAATTTTGTATTCTGGTAGAAACTCTTGAAATGAAATGCAGCAGTTTTTACCCCGATGCTACCTTGTTTATAGACACAAAACATTCCTTTGGAAAAATGTGCTGGGGTAGTCCAGAAGCATGTCTCCTGTGAGTGACTTCTGTGCACATGCTTTATCAAAGCTTTAAGGAACCAAGTTATTCCTTTGCTCAGGTAGCTCAGTGCTATGTTGATATGATGGCTGTGTGGGAATGTGAAGTTTAAAGAAAGGATGACATTTCTTTTTCCCTCCTTTTTCATGCCTGAATTTTTGCTTTCCAGAGACTCTGTTACATTCTTTTGCTTATGAAATAAACTAAATCCAAATCAAACACAGTTTCTTTGCTCCAAGTTATTTTCTTTTATTTTCTTTCCTTTTTTTTTTTCTTTTTCTTCCCCCCTTTTTGGACTGTGTTGCCCAAATTGAGTTAAAATGTTCAGTCCCATTTTATAGCAAACCCACAGTTTTGTAGCTTTTTCCATGGTGAATTACAGATCAGTTTTGCTTTCAAGGATGACAGACATGGACTTGGTTAGATTGTTGTATCTGTCTTAACTTGGGTTCGTTATATTCCACTCTAGGAGAAAAAATGACTTGCCAAATATTTTTATTGGCTTGTCACCTTTACTGTTATAAAAACATTAAATTGAGAATCTATTAAAACCAGATTTTAAAATGCCTGAAAATCTTAAGTATGTCTTGCAGCTATGTGTATCGAGTCGTTTGTCTGAATTTTCATTAAGTTTTTGTAATTTTCAAAATCAACCTGCCTAATTTAAGAGTTCCTTAGATACAACAAATGCTGTCTTTCGCTGTTTCATGAGGGAATGGATAATCAATCTGAAATCTGTGAAAAGTTTCAGTTAAATTTTCTCTCTGAAATGTCAGGGGAAGACATGGTAGGAAGAACTGCACTTTCAACAACATGATCAGCAGTGCTACATGGAAGGGAGTGCAGTATGTCTGGCAGAAATGTTCCAGGAGGCACTAGCTCAGACTTTCAGAATGAAAAAAAGATTTTAGGGACTAACAAAATCTGATCCATTTGAACTGAAATAAAAGGAGAATGAAAAGCAAAATTACATGGCATCTTTGTATTTTGGGTGGCATATGGGCCTGGATACTTCCTGAAGTTGTGGTGGACTTGTCCCCATTTATATTAATTTGCCAAAACATTAGAGACTCATACAGTTTATTAATACTGAGGCTTTGTATCATAGATGTGAATTTTGATTTGCAACTGTCTCCTGAGGAGCAATTTGTGATGAAGGTTATGATTAAATGGTAGCAGAGGTGTTAGTAGTGATTTTTCCTTCCTTCCTGCTGCAGGGCTTTGCTACATGTATTTGCTATATTTTTTGCATGGGCAAAATCAAGATTAAATTGCCCAAGAATTAAATAAGAGGAAAACCAAAACTGAGTAAATGTTAGAGAAAATTTTTTGGAAGTTAGAAATAAAACCAATTAACATACATCTACATTCATATTTCCAATCCCTTGCTGAAATATAGATTAAAGAAACACAATCAGATTCTTGCCTGTAAGCCAAGTTCACTTAATTTGGTATTGATGGGAACCCAGGCACAACCAAAAGACCAGTAGACCTGACTGCCATAAACCAATGGTTCCATCTGTCCTCAGGTTTGCCAAGAGCTGCAGCATATGAGGACCAGCCCTGCCTTGTGAAAACAGTGATAGATCTATTTGAGCTACAAAGGCATGCAAATGTTTGACAGTATTAAGGTGCCAGGGCTACAGATAAAGTAGTTCTATTTCTTTAGTTAATTTTTAAAGTATTAAGCAAGGCTCTGAACTCTGAAGGATTTTTAAATAATCAGCAATTTACATGCACTGTTTTTTGATAACCATGGAACTTTACTTATTTATTGAAGAGATACTACATCACTATATAAAATTAATGTAATTGAATCTCAAAATAGTAGTCTCATCAAAATTTTTTTTTCTTTGACGTGATCCGGTAGGAGGAATTCAGAAGGATTTTTAAGTTCCCTCAAAAAGATTTAGTTGCACAGTTTCTACTAATTATTTTATTTTGCTAAAATTTCCAATTAAATTGTAAAAGAGTTAAATGTACAAATAAATTTTTACAGAATCAAGGACTTTTTTTTTAATGCATGCATTTTTAAAAGCGTTATTTGTTTTTGGACCATCTTTTGCTTTATTTTATTAAAAAAATTGTTTGCTTTCCCTGTATATTGGTTAATTATCTGTTGAAGGAAAGACCATAGTAACATTGTATGAAAAGGAAAGTAGTTAATAATAATGGATTTTTTTTCTCCATTCTGGTCTGAAATCCTATGGAAAAATTGCAGTGTGAGGTGTGATAAAATCAGTACCCAAGGATTTAGACTTTTCAAAAACATGATCAGTGACAGAATAAAATTTTACTAAATTTATTGAGGTGTTGCCCACATGAAAGATTTTAGGGCAGCTTCCCAAGTTGCAGGAGCAACCACCTTAATACTTCCTGATGCTAAAGGCCACTCCCATACACATCCTCCCTTATCATCCAAACCTCTTAGAGCCAAAATACGTGCTGTTACCAAAACACCATGATCCAGGAAAAGCTTTCCCAATTCTTTGAAGGTAAGGGACTGGAAAAGGTTGCTTAACAAATCTATATAATCCCCTATGTGGGCAATGATGAAGAAATGCACAGGCAGTGGACAGGTGTATGTGGCCCATATAGTTAATCCCCCTCTGTGCATGGGGTCACAGATTATTCTGAGTTGGAAGGGACCCACAAGGATCATCAAGTCCAACTGTTAATTAACAGTGAATGGCCCTTATGGGGATTGAACCTGCAACTTTGGTGTCATTAGCACCATGTTCTAGCCAACTGAGCTAACCATGACTGGATACCCTCTGGAGAGCACTTAGCCACATTTCTAGGATTTTGTGAAGGTAAACAGAGTAGTATATAATTGGAATTTATATTCCTTATATTATTACTTTCAGAAGGTCTGAAACAGTACTTGGGTTAAGTGGGAAATTTCCCTAAGGCCCTGAGAATAAACCCAGTTTGACATGTAAATCAATAAGCATTTCAGTCAAGGCTATACACAGCCCTGTGGTCCTTAAATACATGGAGTCACAGGAAGTAGAACTGCCCTTCTAGTTAGAGAAGGTAATTTCAATCTTTTTTTTTTTAGACAAAAATGCATATAATTTATAAGCAGGTTTTGCCACCAGTCATGTCAGGCCAGATAAGGTCATATGATTTCCAGTCATAGCATAACAAATATTCCAGACAGCTCTCTCTTGCTTCTGAGCTGATATACTTGCAGCTCTTGTCTCCCGAAGGCAGAAAATTTATCAAAGAGAGGAAATTAAGAGTGAGTTTGTGCCTTTGAGCCAAAATATATGTAAGCATCATCCATAAGCAATAACAATGAAGGAAAAATATGCAGTAAGAGACTTTGTAGTATCATTCTATGTTCCTGAATAGGCAATGGTTTTTAAGGAGTGTGATGTAGGTAGAAAGAATTAAATGGACAAAGCACAGCCACAAGTGGAAAAACAGTTATTTGGTTGACTATTTTTTTATTACTTTTTTCCAGCTAAATACATGAAAGCTATTCTCCAAAAAGTTTCTGTTTTTTATATATATATATACATATATATACCTTTTGAAGTGCTTTAATAAAGTTTGCTTATAATCTGAAGTCCTTCAGACATGTAAATTATAAAAAACGTTGATATCATTCTGCTGTAATATTCTGGAGCTGAAGTACCCTAAGAAATCCTAAAGGTTTGACAGATTGTTTAAGTGCAAAGAGCTGTTGTTGCTAAGTTTGCCCAAGTACAGATATTCCATTTGCTACCTTATTAATTCTTGAAATTCTGAGAAAGAATCTTGGTTGTTCATACCTTGTTACAATGTGGCAGGCAGTAATAGGTCAAAAGACATTAAGTGCTGGATTGGAAGCACTTTGGGAACAGTTTTCCTTATGAATGAAGAAAAGAGCTGGAGACAATTACCTGATATTCAATCCTTATATGGGTATCTTGTGTTTCACATAAAATTGTTAATCGTCAGTGAATGTTGGGAAGTTGTTTGCAAGGCCATGACTTTGAACTGCATCGGGACCAATTTTTTACTTGCCAAGAACTGTGTTCGAATTTGTGGGTATGTACAAAAGTTGTTGAGACTTGAGAGTGATTTTACGCTCCCTGAGATTTTTTTTCCTCCACAGGAAATTTGCAATGGTGCAATTCTCTTATCCCACTACAGTTTTAGCTAGTGGTATTCACTACTTGAATGATCCCATATGTATGGTGAAGAATAAAATAATAACATTGTCTTTTTGTTGCTGTTTGTGCTTAAGTGAAACAGGTGTTGTTGTGCTACCTGATGCATAACTGTAGTTCTCAGGTTATCACAGAGGTTGCAACAAAACCAGAGCTGTGTTTGGTGCTAGTCTTTAATGTGTGTATAGTGTTCTGATTCTTAGTTTCATAATGAGGATACGTGGAAGTGTGCAGAGGTATCATATGCTAAGAACTGTCCAGAAAACTTGGGGACCACCAATTTAGAGATGTACAATATGAACTATTGACCTAAAGAGCTTGCAGTCCAAGTGGATGCAAGTGATCTCCTATATGTGTCAAATGTGACCATTTAGTCCCATCTCAACTGGCTTGGGATCAAACATAATCTCAGTCCATACATATGGGACCACTGCACAGTCCCAGTCTTAGAACACATCTTAATGACTGGTTGTATAGGAAACTGTAACACAAAACAACACATCTTAATGACTGGTTGTATAGGAAACTGTAACACAAAACTCATGTTATTGAGTTTGAGATTGACTTTAGATTGACTCAGAATATACTGATGATTTTTATTTTATTTTTATCTTTATTTTTGTCAATGCAAGCAAATGCAAATGATGGAGGAAAAACCACAAATTAAAAAAACAAACAAACATAGTTTCATCTTTTATGAATCCACAGTCCCAGGAGTACAAAATATAATACTATTAGGTTCTCCAAACTGTGACGTTGGGACTTTTTTCAGAGAGAATGCAGGGCTTGGGGTGTTTGTCCTTGTTCTGGCTTATCCAAATTTAATTCTATCTCCTATAAGGCATGATCTGAAGTTATATTTTCCATTCATCACAAAAAATTGTTGGCTATTCTGAAGTTAGATTGGGCAAATGATCCTACCCTTAGCAAGGAAAAAAAAAAGTCCTTGGGAAAAATGCTTGGATTTGTTTAAAAATGGATCTGTGCAATTAATAAACACGACTGGCACTGCCAAGGAGCAGAAGGCCGTGACGTGGAACTGAGAGTGATGTTGGGGGCAGGAGGACAATGGTGTGAGTAGGCTAACTCAGCAATTCAGTGAGTATGCCTCATTTTTTGTAACTTTTGTAACTTGGGACTGTAACCTTGTCATACCAATCCAGTCATACCTACGGGAGACTCACAGTATGATCAGTGGAAGAAAATAGGCAGAAGGTTGATTAGTCTCATCCTCAAACAGCCTCTAGTTTCTGTCTGAACTTGATTACCGCTGGGGCTGGCTTGCTCAGACTTAGGTCTATGAAGATGCATGAGATAAATCTCTGCATGTGTGTATCCCAGGACAGGCAAAACCTCTTCTGTCCCTTTAATCCTCTTACTCCCTGGTGTGATTCCTTTCTTTCAGTATAGACCAAGTCTGAACTAGGACTTCTGCTGCTCTTCTCAAAGGCTCCCTTTCCACATTCAGTTGTCTCCTCTGTCCTACTGTCTACCTACCTAAAGTTAAATAGCTATTCCATGGGTTAACTTTGGTAAAACAGTTGAAGAAGTAGGCTTCAAATTGCAGCCTTAATGGGTTTTCAATGTTTTTTTTTCCACTAAGATGTCAAGCATCTTTTGCAGGAAGGGCAGCTGTCTGGGAAGTAATTTGATAGGTTTGGGCAAGTTTAGACATGTGTTCTAACATAATACACAATGTAGCTCATAATTTCATAGAGACATGTTCCTCTCTGTAACAGATACAACAGACAGATGGGGGAGCACAAGTTTCAAGAGAGACAATTATGATTCATTTGCGAAACAGGCGTGTTGCACAACAGCTGCTTGCCAATAACAGCTATTCTTCTTTTGCTCTACAGCTGTGCAAATCTATTTTAAAAAAATTAAATTATTTTAGAGGGACAAAAATATTTTATTTGATCTAGTGTGTTTTAAGTGCTTTTTTTACAGCTTGAAATAAAACATCTGGAATATTTTGAAATGAAACACTTTCAAAAGTAAGAGTTAAATATTTGGAAGAAATGTGGCAAAGATATGTTTTTCAGTACCTTTTTGGATGTAATTAATCACTGAAATTTATCACTATTTGATTTAAAATGTAATTTAAACAGGTCAGTTTGAAAGAAGAATTTTGAAAGAGAAGACAGTAGTAGGACAAGAAGTAGGACTATTTTTAAAGTAAAGAAGGAATAATTTGCTCTTAATAGTTTTCAGGCTGAAACATAGATTTTAAATATATATATATATAATATATTTTATCTAGTTTTGTTGAAACATTTCTTTTGTTGCATCTGTCTCCTCATATTTTTAGAAATTCTCTTTGTCAAGTCCCACTCCAGATTTAAATCTATGATGGTGGTATGGCTTCAAAGTTGGAGTAATTATCTAAATCAATTTCTTAATGAAATCACCATTGCATGAAATGTAACAACCTGTGCTGTTATTTACTAAACCTGTTGTTTACTAAGTGCTCAATATGTATTGTATTGCCCAGTGGATTACAACCAAACATATATTCTGCTGTTGTACTTGTAAGTGGAAAGTTTATTCCTTCTGTGACAACTTTCCCACTTTCTTAGAGAACCAACTATATACATCAGAGTTGTAGCTTTTAATTGTTTCAGAAGCTTCCTGGAAATGTGGGGTGATTTCATATTTCATGTGGTTCTCTTTGCTGTTTTTATGCTTCAAAGAATGCTGAACAAATTAGCAAAAACCTCAGAGCCAGCTACTGTCTTATATCTGCACAACTCCCACCAGCTTCAACCTGCAAGCTCTGCTCAATGGCTTGAAATGGATATGACTTTATAGTCTGCATCTGATATTGAACTCCCGATGGCAATGAGAAATGAGTAAGTGCTAGAGGATCAAATCCTTAGGAAGTACATTATCCTAGTGTATAACTGAAAGCTATTTGTATGCCTTAGCTTATTTCACTACAATTTAACTCATGTGTTTTAATCTATACCTCATCGTCTTTGACTTAATGTGAGAAAGAAAACTAAAAATAACTCATTCACAGCAATTTATGTATACATCTAACAAACTCTATAGACACAGATTGTTTCAAAACAGGTTGAACTGCAAGCAGAAAAAGTGTCTGGTGACTCTCAGTTCTCCTCTTTAAGAGCTACTTATTAAAAGAACTTGGATTTAGTATAGAATATTTAAAGTAAAAAAATGACGGCAAGTAAGGAATTTTTTAAAAAGGAAAAGAAAACCAAGTATTAATTTCAATCTGGACCCATAATAGTTATAGGATATATAATTAAGGGCTCTAGAAGGATTAGAAGGCAGCTTAAGTCACAGAATTTTTAACTGAAATGCAGCCATGGACTGTGCATAATAATATGAATTTTTTCCTATATTGATCAGCTGAAGGACAGCAGAATGGGTAACAATGGAATTATTGTAGAACCCAGGTCATGACTTATAAACACCCCTTTCTGTAAGCATAAGGATACAGCAGTGCTATTTTTGTGTTCATCATCATCATCATGGCTAGGCTTCGCAAACGAAGATTTGGGAAGGGCTCTACCCACGTCTGTTGCAAGTGCGTTGGTGGCTAAAATGGCCAATACGAGATAGACGTGTCCGGTTGCAAAAGGCACAGCAGAAAGACTCCTTAGGTGGTATATTCTGCAAGGCACGATTCTTTCTGCACTGTCTTTTCTCCTCAAGAGTGATCCTGCGTGCGTTCTCAAAAGCATCAGCAGCGTTATAGATGGTGTGTCTCCAGACCTCCTGGTTGGAGGCCAGAGTAGACCAGTTATGTTGATCAATATGGCCAAGGCTGAGATGTTGTTTCAGGGAGTCCTTGTATTTTTTCTTTGGGGCTCCTCTCTTGCAACAACCGCTGGCAAGTTCACCAATTTTTGTGTTCAGTACATTGGTATATGAATAAAATGAGCCTGAGAATAATGAATGGCCAGGCTTTCATAACATTTTTGACATAGATGGATGGATGAATGGATAGATGGGTAATACCATCTTACTTTTTCTACAAGTAGATACTTCTGAGTATCTACTGTGTTCCATGTGAATACTACTGGTTGTAAGATCATAATCACTCCAAATATTTTTCTTAGCATCACAGTTGTGCTGACTTGCCAGTCTCAAAGTTCACATCTCTTCTAACAGACTGGCATATCAGGCAATGTTGAGGTATCACCAACAAAATCCAGATGATATCTCTCACCCAGAATATCCCTAAGGGAGGACAGACTCTTTTTTGTTCTCTGTAAAGCTCTTGAGGTCCTGGTCTGTGGGTATGATTCTTATCTAGAACAACATAAAAAAAGAGGACTGAGGTTTGCTACTGTTTTCCATTGCTATTGTAGCACTGTCTCATCTGTATAAAATTAATAGCTATAAGAAGGTTTTCTAATAGACTTCAAAAAGACTCTGGGAGCCCTGCCTCTAGGGTCAAAACTCTGGGGCATGGGACTTGGATTTTGGAAGGCATTTGGGAACAACATTTTGCTCTTATATCATGGCAAAAAACCAATGACTTCTCTCAGTGACATTCAGGAAAGGAGAAACCAGTATGTTTATATGGGTTCAAAATAATTTAAAAAGCATCTGAGGCTTTCAGATTCTAAATCCTTTTCCGACTTCTCATACTAGCACTATCAATATAACATTCACAGATTTAGTTCTAGGCAAAAAGTCTCAGCTTTTACATAACCCGCTGACATTGAAATGTGTTTTTTTTTTTTCCAATCACAGTTGAGTTTTGACTTCAACTTGGCTGCCAGTAGAATAAGAGAATTTGAATAAATAAATTTTTAAAACCATCCTTGATAAGTTTTTTAATCAGTTTAGAAGAGCTTCTGCTTCAGCCAAATTTGTTCCAGAGTTCATAGAAGTGATGCCGAATAGTTTAGCCTGCCAATTAAGCAAATCTCATAATAGTCCTAAAGTTTCTACCATCCCCACTAATTTCTACATTTTCTTTGAACTCATTTACATAGATGAATAATATAATCCCAGCCCCAGAGTCCTTGAGTGAGAACTATTTAACACATGTGGCAACCGAAGTCCATGGAAAGATTTCTGACTGTGGAAAGATTTTTGTGGAAATTGGGCTTGGTTCTTCGGTTGCCTGAGACCACTGCAATTAGGGATGGATTTTTCCTCTCCCTTTTATTGAAATCAGTGAGAATTGTTTACTCAGAGACCTTTAAAATAAAGAACTTTAAAATTCTAGCCTTTCAACAGCCTAGCTTGAAGCCTTGTTTGAGGAATAGTTGTTCCTTATTGTTTTGCTTTCATTTGTACTATGTAAATCCAGATATAGTTAGTGAGATCTTTCGGTGGCCTAAGCTGAAGTTTAAAATGAGTGGATATTAACACCCAACTGCGGGCATGATCCAAAAGTTATGGTGCTAAGGTTTGACTCACTTTAACTCTCTTTCCTGTTGGGAAATTCTCCTGTTGAATGTTTTTATTTTTTTTAAATTAAAACCAACCCTCTTTCATCAAAGAGGGGAAAAGTGTGGGATTCTTGAAATCACAGATCAAAGAAAAGCAATTCTCTAGTCACAGTTGGACAATGTCAAAATTTCTGAGCACCAGGTACTTTGGTGTTATGTGAACAAATGTGGGGGGTTGAAGCCACTAACACATACAAGAAGAACTCTGTAGCCCTGCTGGCTTCTCTGGAGAGCAAACAAAGGGGGACTTTATCAGCAAAACCATTTTGAAAAAACCTACTGGGATAAATTTTTGAACAGAAGTTGTAGGAAAGATTCATATTTTTTTAAACCTAGCAAATTGTTTGCATATAATATAAACAACAAATTCTTTCCTGCTTTGGGAAGACTCACTGGAATTAATTAAACTGATACCAGGGATGAAGTTTACCCAACACATAGAAAGTACACTTTATTGAAATAATTTTATTTTTAATGAGTTCAGTGATTACAAAAATAGTTGTGTAAGAGTTTTAAAGATACAGATTTAGTGAACTTTTGGAACTGCCTACTAATCGAATAATAGTAGTAGTCTAGAAGTTAATAAAATAATAACAGTTCTGCAGAGGTGAAAAAAAGATGGACAGTTGTGCATGCTGCCTGTGTCAGCACAGACAAATGCTTCTGTATTGTTCCTAAAGGTTTTCTCTGGGAAAAAAAAGCTTCTCTTGGTGTCTACATTCTCAGTAGTTACAATTTCCCTTGATTTGGAAGTAAAATATTTCCAAATATTATTTGTGTTTAAAATTCCAAATATCCGTTGTGTCAATTTGTAGAATAGCCTGAAGGAAAAAAAGAGTATTAGGGTAAAGAACTGGAATGTTTCACAAGTGTGTGGAGGATAGAAATCTAAAATTGTGTAATATTTATGAGCAACCCAGAGCCTACATTCTTCTCTCAGTTACTCTGGCTTAAATCTAGAATTACTCATTGGAAGTTCAAAATTTTTGCTGCAGATTTACACCCATATAATGAAGAACAGAGTTCATCTATGTAAGGGTGGGAAAATCAATTTGGCCAGAATGTAACTAGCCTGGAACTCAAACTGTAATCACAGAAAGAAATCTTTTCCAGGTCAGAGAGCAGACTGCATATCTGTGTCTCTCTCTTCCCTCCCTCCCCCATCTCCTCCGCCATCTTTAGCTAATATATTCAGCAAGTATAAAGACCTCCTCCTTGCATTAACATCCCATGGCATTAGGCATTGGACTGCTTCAGCTTTATCATGTAAGGCAGAGTAAAAGTGCTCAGATACGGATGAGTCAAAAAGTTCTTTAGAAGACTAAAAGGAAGGAGGACAATGTAAGCAGAAGTGGTGGGATTACAGTTTGAGGGAGTAAAGTGTAAAGTTAAAAACAAAATTGTGGGATATTGGGAAATTTCCTAAATTAAAGTAGGTTTCAGAGAAGACTAGAATCATTTGACAGGTTGTTGAAGTGGATTTTTGAATACTCTGCTAGGTATAGATCCCAGTGTTGCTCAAGTGCTTTGTACTGCAGAACTTGTTATTCTGTGCTATAATGGTTTCTGAAAAGAAAATAAAAATACTGCTTTCACATCTTGTTCTTATTCTGAAGGATATTCTCTCACTGGGTGTGGGGAACGGAATGGAATGAAAAATAAGACTTTCAAAGAGAGTATAAGAAAAAAATAAAGAAATAGAAAAGAATAATGTATGGAATCTAATTATACCTTTTCTAAATGGAGAGATACTGTAATAGCATGTCTTACACTTGGCCCACAGAAGTAGCTGGAATTATGCAGTTTTGTACCAACTGAAAATCTTCCTAGGTCTTTCAGGGAAGTTACTGAACTTCTGGCTATGATGCTACACAAATGTGTAATGAAGACATTTTCTGTAGATAATGGTTTCTACCTTCGTCACCACTGAAGGTGCACATGCCACAGGTTACATTTTCACTAGTGGCTGTTGACTTAGTACTTGCTGGTTTATAGCTAACAGTATCAATATAGCTGGATGCTCCAGCTAAGTATCCAGTTAGTCTCCTTTCTGGTTTTGATAAAAAACTACTTTCTTCATAGCTCATCCTAGGTTTATTGTAGGTGGAACAAAATAATTTTGGCTTTCTGTTTTATTTTTTAATTTGTGAATGCTGATGTTGCTTTTATGGCTGCCATATGCTTGTTACGTATGACAGTTCTAAAAGCCCAACTGATGGATGAAAGCTAGGAGAGGAGTTTTATCATTTGTCTCCCATGCACTTGAAGGTAAGTCCAATATAATAAATAACCATAGCCTACTTTTTTTTTTTAATAACATACCACATCTGTAAGGTAATATTTCTCCCCACTATGCTGAGAAGCAGGAAGGAAGCATCTACCATCTGCAGGATTTGAAGTTATTTTTGACAGCTGTGTGCTGTTGAGTGTTTCTTTCTTTCTTTCTTTTTCTTTTTTTTTTTTTTTTTACATATGAAGAAACCCAGGTGAATTGCTCAAAGGGCATTAATGACTGTTGGACAAGTTGAGCATATGTACTCATATGTACATAAAGATACACACCAAAGATAAAATCATGCACCCATAGACAGAGTAGTGGTGAGGAAATATAGTTTGCTGACCTCAAAAGCTTCTTTTGTAATGTACTGTTAGATTTCTGTTAGGATGACACAAGGTATATGGTGTAGCATAGATGGGAGATGTTTGATAATGAGAAACAGCAGTTCATCTCAAACACTTATTGATCAAAAAACTGAAAGGTTTAGTCTAGTGACATACAGAATCCATTTCAGCAGTTGGCCTGGAACATGCTCTGATCACAGCAGAATTGAGGAAGGCAGAAGGTTTCAAGACTCACTGTAGGAAGTGTTCACATATGGCCAACAGGAGATAGAGGCAGATGGTTAAGATTTTAAGTATGTACATTAAGCCAATTTTTATTTGAAAGTAAAGAGCACCCACTTACAGATAAACTGTACATGGTCAAGGTTTATCATTCATTGACACACAAGGCCTGTCTGCTTAGTAATTCACAGGTGGAGATGAGTGAGCATCTCTGCAAGAGCTCCAAGCTGGCAAAACACAAGACAGGGGCAGGAAAACCACAGTGAGCGTGGTAATATGCCCTGGTGAAGAAACACTGCTTAAAAATGTGGATTGTATTTAGTGTTGTCATATCTTCTCAATGAGAGCAGGCAAATGGCACAAAAACATGATTAGAAAGAGCATGTCTGCTTATCAAAACGAAACAGAAATCCTCTAGTGATCTCAAGGTACAATATCTGTTCTTTGCATAGGAACTTAAGATCCAAAATGACTGTACTTGTCAGAGCAAGGATCTATGACAGTACACTGCTTCTGACCACTGGCAAGAGATGATATTCAAGTTTTCTTGAATACAGCAGTGGGGCCTGTAGAATCATACAATTATTTAGGTTAGAAAAGATACTTAAGATCATCCAGTCAAGCTGTAAATCTAACATTGCCATGGGGCATGATACTTCACCAGTACACCCATCCAGCATCAGACTACTGTAAATGACAAATTTTCTAATAGGAGTTGTGGCACAGAAGGTGATATAATGG
The DNA here is from genome assembly GCF_003945595.2 of Pipra filicauda. Classification (NCBI taxonomy): domain Eukaryota; kingdom Metazoa; phylum Chordata; class Aves; order Passeriformes; family Pipridae; genus Pipra; species Pipra filicauda. The sequence continues at coordinate 2,177,512 of NW_024104643.1, read as the reverse complement.
TGATCTTGTAATTCTTCACCAAGAACTACAATGTTTGTCCATACTTTATGTTGAGATGGTAAGTTTGCCTTTAAAAGGCATATTAGTATCTCCTGAATTGGTGCAAATCACAGGAAATGTAGGATAAATATGAAATATTTATGTGGTTATAGAAGATGAAAATAAAATGGATATTGTGGGAAGGGTTACTTGATAGCAAAATTAGTTATGATTACTATCTCCAGAGACCAACAGGAAACTAAAAACATAGCTGGGATCATTCACCTATAGTGATAAGCAGCGAAGAATAAAAGGCAATATTACGCAATAATTGCAACTTAGGTCAAGGTACAGGTAAGCAGATGGGTAGAGATGGTAGAGCACAGTAGGTATTATAAATTGTGGGTGATGCAAGCCACCACTAAATGACTACAGTCTCAAAGCAGACAGTGGACTGTGAGTCAGAAGTGTTCCTCCAGCCGCGGTGCAGCTTGCACTTGTTTAAGGTCAAATATCAAAACTAGTCCCTGAAAATCTATAATCATCTTTGTTTTCATGAAGTATTCTTTAAGAATTAATGCCATATTTTTTTAACACCTTTTGCTAACCTTTCACTGATTGTTAAAACAAAAATAATTGTTCTTTTCTTCACCGCCGTCCATATACGTCTTGGCAGAGCAAGTTTTCTTCGTATCTCCCAAACTCTCTGTGCAGTAATTTCCACTGACTGCAGGGGTATCTGCTGGTGATAGCAAAACTGATTGACTTCAAAGTCTCTTACTGTTGTTGCTGCTCTTGGCCAAGAGTTTGCTCATGACTGTAGCAGATGTTTCTAAGCAGTAACTTTTTTTATTTTAGTAGACCAATGGGAACCTTATGGAGCAGTGTTTCGCTGCAATCCTGAAGTGAATGGCAGCATAACCATGATTTTGAAACCCTCTATCAGTTTCACAGTGCTTGTAAGAGTAGTTTCCCTTTCCAGCAGATGAAAGCATAGGTTTGCAACTCTGCCAGCCACCTGATGGCAGATAATCAGCAGATTCCTGTTTAGTCTCAGTTTCATTCTTTTTATGCGTTATTTTTTACAGTTTGTTAGTAAAATTCATAGTAGGTTTATTCTCTGAAGGAATTCTGGATGAAAGTTCTGAACACTTTCACACTTAGTGTCAAGACTCAGAACAGCTTTGATTAACCACAAATATTGCCAGTTTTCTTCTCATTTAATTACGACTTAGAAATGTCTCCATAGCATCATAAAATATTCCATCAGGATTTTAGGGAGTATGTGCACTGGGGGAATTTTTTTCTAGGGGATTCTGTATTGAGAGCAGTAGTGATTGGAGAGCATTTATGAGGACCATTTTTTGCAGGAGGACCCAAGATAATTTAAACTTTGGTCAAAATAGAGCAAAGCTTCTTCCATCAATAAAATGAATAAAAAAAGACCAGGAATTCTGTTCCTTACAACTTCCAATGAAAGTAATGTTATCACTTAAGAACTTAGGCATCCATTCTATAAATGTCTAGTTTTGTCATGTCTACCTTAGACGTTCCTCCACTAACTCTACAGAGGTTGGAAGCTCTTAATTACCCTGATAAGTGAGAGAAATGCTCCTTTGGCAATACAGCACTGAATATTTGTAATATGCTCTAAGACAGAAAGATACAGGGCAAGCAGTAGTTGAAATTAGTAATTTGCCATGGCCCATCGAAGATGATACAAAGCAAGAAATTCTTTCAGAGACAGAAAGACAAACTGGGAAGAGAGCAGAAATGAAAGAGGGAGAAGATACCTGCCAGTGGCTGGAAGGATATGGGAGAAGCCAGTGGGCCTGCTATGAATGTGTGCTGGAGAGGGTTTGTAAATGAGAAACTGAGAAAACAAGGAAAAAAGGAAAGAAAAGCCGTTACTTTGATTCTTAGGGTGATTGTTATCTTTCTGACCAGTTTATGCAGATTGAAATAACTGGGGGAGTGTTTCCTTGTTATCTGCAGTTAACGTAGCATTGAGAGTCTTCAACATTTGTTGTTTGGTTCATTTACTTAGAAATGAACAAATGGATTATCCTTTTTTTTTTTCCTTTTCCTCCTGCACCTCCCAAAGAGGAAAGCTGATCCTTTCATTAAGCTTTACCAGGTGGCTGCATGGTCTAATGAGTAGATCAGTATGTAAATACTTACACAGTGTGTTCAGTTGCCATTAGTCCCTTCTTATCCTTACAAAATTTTAGTTTACATTTCCTGATCCTAGAGTATTTAAGCTTGATTCCTTTAAACCAAATACTTCATGATTAAATACAATGCATAACAAGAGAAATAATTACAATTTTTAACCCACACAGATGTTTAATTCAAAAAAAAATCCCTACTTGAGAAAGAAAGTAGTGAGGCCCCATATAGGCTGGGGAAGGTCATTTAGTCTCATAGTTTGGCTTGACTATATTTTAATATATTTTACATAATGCACAAGGAGGTATGGTACTAAATTACATTTAAAGACTTGAAACCATCTGATGGAAGATGCTGCGAATGTACAGCATGAATGAAAATCACAGAACTGGTCACTTCTATCAGTTAATGCATTCAAAACCATAAAATCCTGTCTGAGCTTCGAAAGGCCATATTGTTCAGATGATAAAACAATATCTGTATTTAAAAGTTGTCCTCTTTGAAAAGCTTCCCCAAACATAGAGCCAAAGCAGAAGGATTTCCTTTAGGAAGCCGGATGCACCTTTTTCTGTGACTGTGGGTGGAGTTTGGATTATGTATCTTTTGGAATTCCAAACTGTCAAGAAAAACAGCAGCTTACTCAGTAGCATTACACACTTGTAGGTAGGATTAAATACCTGTTACATGTCTTGCCTTGAGACTAATGGATTCACCTGACTTTTGAAATAACAAAAATAATGTCAGTAGAAGTATGCCGTGAACATGAGTCACAGCTGAAGAATTTGTCTCTTTGGTATCTGACAGACTGAACATATGTTGTTACACTAAGAAGACACGTGGTGTGCTTCTTACTTACATTATTGAAATTTAAACTTGTCTTACCTGGGGTTATTAAATAAATCCTAAAAATCATACTGGTTCAGGTACCTTCAGTATTTTAGTATCATTGTTTGCTTTTTTAAGAGTTCTCTATCCCCAACTGGGGAAAACTTTCTGCTCAACCTGAAATCGGTGAGCACAAAATCCTGTCATTGTATTGGCACATTCAAGCTTATTCAGAAGTTGTCCTGGCTCACTTAAGCTCTAGACACAGCTGTTAAACCAGCGGGATGAAGTGGGGAAACAGCTCAGAACTGAGTTTTGCAGTCTCTGGACCCCCGACATTTCCTGTTTGACCCTGGACACATGAAACAGCTTCCTTGTTGAAGATCATAGAGCACAAGAAGCAAACAAATCTCCTGGCTCCACTTTTGAAGCAGGTGTCCCCTCTTTTGATATTTCCTGTGGTCTGGGAGACACTGCCAGCTGTCTATTCAGTTCATGCAAGCAGTTTGTCTGAGGGCTGGGTGTGCAGAAGAGGAGCAATCTTCATGGGACTTGTAGTGGTATTAGATGCTATGAAGGAAAGGAAATACATGTGTGTTGTGCTGTGAATGGTTATTTCTGTTCAGTCTTGAGAACAAAAATTCACCTTAACATTACAACTGCCAGACACCTTCTTTCGTAAGGTGACTTGGATTTCAGGTGTATTTATTCCTGCTATATGAAATAAATATTACAGATTTTTCTGGGTTTGGGGGATTATTATTCTGAATGCATGTCCTGCATTATTTTGAGGTACAAATCATTAATCTAACTCATAATTTCTGTAAAAACATTGATCGCATGACACGGTCAGTCATGCTTTATAGCCAGATTGTTGCTACTTTATTAGTGAAAGCTATGGTTCTATCTTCAGCATATCACTGGAACTGCCACTTCTGTTGACAAAACTACCAAGGATTATGTTTTGACCTTTGCTCTGTTTTTCCATTGTTTGGTGTCTCTTCACACTTCTATCTCCTTATCTAACATCCCACTGGAAATGTTCCCTGTTAATCCTCCTGTATCCTGTATCCAGGTGGTATTCCTGACCTACCTGGCTTGAGGATGTCTATGCTAATAGATGTCTAAAAGTGTAAATTAGAAACCTACAGGTCCTCTCTGAACAATGTTTAGCCTTACCTGTTTCTTTGCAGTCCCTTTCTAGATATATCAGTATCATGTAAGCATATCAGTATCATGTAAGCAAGTGAAGATGCATGTTCCTTGTTTCTGTCAGCCATATCTTTTTTTCTCATGGCTTTCTCTGTCCTGACAATAATATTTTGGTCCCTCATGGCAGGCAGTCTGGTGTTGTGTTTTATTTCAAGTAACTCCAGGTTATAGCCTTCTTCACCCCTGTTTTCTCACAGATATGCCTTCTTTTGTTTGGACACTATTCACACATATCTAAATCATCCTTGTTCCAACTTTGGGTTCTCCCTGGCAGCTCTGCTTGGCTGTCACTTAGCTCCCCACAGGGCTACTGAGGAAAATCCCACCAAACTCACGTTGCCAGCTTGATGCCTGACAATATGCCCTTCTGTACAGCCTCCAGCTTTGCCCTTTCCCCACAATTATACCCAGTTCCTTCCTTTCCAGACGGAATCTGTACATCCCCTGCCCATGCAGCTCCACCACAAGCACCTGCTTCTGGTGACAGTTTGTGCATATTGTCCCCAGATGCATTATCCTGTGCTTTCCTGTTTGTGTAGAAAACACTACAGAAGTTTAGTTGTTAAATATTCTTTTTTCCAGGTAGCCTTCATAAACCCCACATTCATCATGAGGTACACAAAACCTTTCAAGCAAAAAATGTAACTAAGCGATTTCTAAGAATAGCAGATGTTTGTTTATTTATCTTTTGCTTAGAATTAGAGAAAACAAGAAAAGGAAGTCCAGCCTTGTAACCACATTCTTACTTATGGAGTATGATTCCTCCACTATCTTTCATGATTCTGGCAAATAATCTTGCATACTCTTCTTTGCATCTTCAATAGAACAGAAACACTTCTGTGATTTATCATTGTACAAATTCTAGCTAAATGGGGTTCTGAAGTTGATGGCCCTGACCTGGTACTAGCTTAAAAGTCATAATATAATGAAGAATTATTTTGAAAGAGTGGCATTAACACCAGCTTTACATCATTGTTTCCAAAACCTGTTGGTTATGTATTACAGATGACTCTCTCCTAGTAAGCTTGCTTACTTATTACTTTTAGGGTTTCTGTGCTGGGAAAATGGGTTGCAAAAGAGACTGTGGGTATCATGACCTCATCATTCATATTCAAAAGAAGATGAGCAAGATTACCATAGTACATTACTTTTTAAAATTATAACCCTGAGAAGTAATAAGATTCAATTACATTTTTTTGGCAAAGTTCTTCATAAGAAAGTTTCTGTCTCATGTCTATAGTTTATTCTTTGTTTTGATCATTGGTTAGCAGTTCTCATGAGGATTTTTCATCTTCTTAAACTTTGCAAGAGATAAATCCCTCTTTTCCTATGGTTCCCTTCAGTCTTTGCATATGTGCATTTTCTGAAGCGTTAACTGTTAACAGTTGTGCCTAAGAAACCTAAATTCCTTACACAGCCACAGTGCTTTATGATTCTGGAGAACAAATGCAGATTGCAGACCGCACAAGGAGCTTTCTTCCGTTTTGCTCTGAAGAAGACCTGAACTATCACACCAAACCAGTCCTGTGGGCTGAACTTGTTAAAATGCAGAGCAGTTACCTCTGTGCAGTCTGTGCATTGCTGCTACTGTTAGTGGTGGCAAAACCAAACAGTGGATAAGCAGAGGATGCTGAAATGTGTTTGCTGATTCACTGTATACTTCAAAATTCAGGAGGTTCCTAAGCCAGGTCAAGTTCACTCTTACAAACTATAAACAAGAATGGGATAGTTTTAAGTCAATAGAGAGAGATGGATTTTTAATTACTGTGTCAGTGTGGTCTTTGTATATGAAAGATAGAGGACAATACTACAGGTACCACAGATGTATTCTGCAAAATAATTTCAAAGTGTGATTTAAGAAAATCTTTTTAGTCTGCTTCTCATTTACTTTGTTTGCCTTTCAGTGTTTTTTCTAACTCTTGCCATCCTTATTTTGTGAGTTTAAAAGTCCAGAAGGTTCTTATTTTCTCTTGTCCTTATATCTATAGCGGTAATAGTACATACTGCTCAAGGAGGTGTGGTTAATACCACATAGAATATCAGGACAGAATAAGTCTCCTTATTCTCTCTCTCTCTGTTTTATTTTGGAAGACATAACAAAAACCAAAAAATATCAATCAACAAACCAACCAAAAAAAAAAAAGTTGGCCATAATGCTGGGTGATAAAATCCCCTAGGAGTTGAACGGTGGGATGGTTTTACACAGATTTTTTCCTTATGCCACAGTTTAAAATGGAGACCTTGTGATAGGGTCTCAAAGGAATGTACAGTTTTCCTTTTAAGTAAGTGTTTATGCTGCTCAACAATTTGGACTGTCCATTGTGACTCATTTTGGAGCCTGCTCTGCTTGCCTCAATTGTATTTCTATGTACAAGGATTTGAGGTTGCCAGCAAGAGTATTTCTATCAGCAACAAGCAGAAATGATGCATTGGACATGGACTTCATGGAACTTTAAATGTTTTTAGAAAGGGAAGTGTTAACATTGAATAGATGACGTTAACATCACCACAAAGAAAGAAAGGAAAAAAATGGGAGGGGGGGCTCTGAAAAACTGTGTTGACTAAATCTTCTAACGATTCTTGTGATTCTCCTATATCCTGCTCTGTATTTTTGTATGCATTTTTCATAGTACAGACAGACGTTACCCTCAGTGTGATTCAGCGGCTGTTCCTAACCACACTCTTGTATGATTTTAACCTGATTTCACGGAAGGAACAGGGAATGAAACACTGTAACTCATGGTTGTCAGCAGTGAAAAATACCCAGGAATCAGACAAACAGCTTCATTGCTGAGATTATTTCCGGGATGAAAACTCTTCCAACAGCTGTTTGCTTTGGCCACTGCTCAGGTTCTTTTTTTTTTTTTTTTAAATTGGAAAAAAAAGAGGTTTGTTTTTTTTAAGGATGTGGGCTGGTTATTTATGTACTCAGGAAGAGGTCTCTGCTTCCAGTGTTGTGGTCTCAAACTGTTTTGACAGTTGGAGTACGGGAAGGTTTCCTCTCTTCTCTCCCTCCTTTTCTCCCATCCTTCATTCATTTAATGCACAGACCTGGAATGCTTTAGGAAGAAGAGAAGGCAAATTTATGAGTTCTTTAATCCCAGACAGGCAGCACTGTGGCAGTTACCTTCAAGAAAAGTTCACGCCCCAAAGAAGCGTTTAGTCTTACAGAGTCACTGACTCACTGAGCAGTGTGTGTGAGTGGCTGTGAGGGAGGAGGGGAGACATGAAGGAAAAGTTTTGCTTCCTTGTGAGACTCGTAATATTATTGTTTTAAGACTTTTTGAAAGACTTTGCTACTTTTGTTTAAAGTATTTGTTCTGAAATTGCTGAAGCTGGAGTCTACCAGACTGAGGTCAGAAGCATTTTCTTTGGTAGAAAGAAGATATTTTATAGAAGCCATGCCCGTACTTGGGGTTGCCTCCAAGCTAAGACAGCCAGCTGGGGGGTCAAAGCCTGTTCACACTGCCCTCCCGATACCCAACCTCGGCCCCGCCAGCTCACAGAAGTACTCACCAAAGTCTTTTGAGCTTACTGGGGCAGAGAGCTCGATACTTTCTTGTCAGCTTACATTAAAGTCAACCTGTGATTTTGGAGAAAGAAAAGCGCTTCAAGGAAAAACCCAGGAGATCGAGGATAGCAAGGTTAGTTGTAAACTTTACCTGTGGATCTTAATTCTTGGGAAATGTTGTTTTGATTTGACAAAAAATGATTGCAACCTACTGCATGCAGAACTTGAGGGTAAATGAGTAAATAGACTTTTGCTGTCATCACTGAACTCGCAGCAGCCCTAGAAATTTGTTTTGCTCAATGTTGCTGTTTGAATAAATATTCTGGTTTTAAGTGTTAGTGTTAATCACTTCACAGATTAATTTTGATAAAGATCAGTAGAATCATAAGTAGAGAAAAATCATTCCAGCACCCAGTAAGCAGAGAAATTACATGACAGTAAAAAAAAAATCTTGGCAGCTTTGTGTTATATTATGAAATTTAGAAAGAGATCTCACTCCCACACCTATTCCCATGGGGAGGCTGTTTTAAAATAAAAACAAGTAATTGATTTTCTTTTTACTTTTCAAATGATCTGGCTACTCCTGCTGCAGAGCTGCTGAACCAGAAAAACAGCTTCACAGTAAAAAGTACTTGTGCTTTTCTCTTTTGCAAAATAGCTTCTTCCTAGCCCCTATCGAGCCCCAATTCATTGTGATTTTTTTTTAAATGATATCTGAAGTAGGATGCCACAATATTTTTTAGACTGCTTAGGGTTTTTACTTTTGTAAGGGAGTTCTTTTTGAGTTACTATTTGAGTTGTTATCTTTAAAAAAAATTCTACTTGATTTTCAACTAGTCTGTCTGCTGTAGTTGAAAGCCTTTTTCAGGCTTTGAATGTGAGTATTGAGTCCCTTCTTGTCAGCAGTGTGTATTTCTGTAGATCTTTCAGTCAGTACATTATGGCTGCATGTGTGGTTTACACAGCTTCAGCAAGCAGTGTTAAGTGAGGTTACTTCCCCTTGCTTTTCTAGTACTCTTGGTTTGTGGAACTGATTACCACACTGGGATTAAACATATATTTGTAATTGTATCTTATTTAGTTTGAGAACACTTGAGTGTCATTAGAGTTGTTAAAGTGGCAAGATACACATAATATATAGTTGGGTTTCCTTTGTTTTTAGTTACTGGGTTAATTCAGTATTAGCAAAGAAAGTTGGTTTTGTGGTTTAAGCATAGGGATTCTGAACATTCGGTTTCCTTTTTAAACTTTGCCACATGTTTCCACATGAGATTTTGGTCATGTCACTTAACTTTTCCCTTGGAGTTTTCTGTGTCACCTCTCCCTGCCTTCCAAAGATAATGCATTGGTGGTGTCTGACATGCTATACAGAAATACAAAAAAGGAGCAAACTGTTCATCTCTTGATTACTACAAGTGATGAACAGCCCTTTTCTATGACATGAATGGGACGTGAAGATAATAATATAAGTTTTCAACACAATGCAATTCCTGTTTGCTTGCTTATTTTTAGTAGAAAATATTTTTTAGGTTTCTTATTTAGTGGTGTTCTTTAATGGATATTCCATGAAAAGTAAATTAGATTTGCAAATACTATTTTCAGAAAAAAAGGAAAAGGTTGCATTACCTACTAATAAGTGTTTTTTGTTTACCTAAAAAAGTGTGGAGAAAGATATAAAACATCTTGCCTTCAGTATATAAATCACTTGGGAACTGTTAATGACTATCATGAGACCAAATGGGAGTCATAGCCTTCCAAGGCATTTTGTCCTAAACCCTGCTGAAGTTCCAGTGAGTAAAGTAACAGGCTAGATGGACACAAACGGTGATCCCAATTTGCTGTTTCATGGGTTTGACAATACTCGTTATCTTAGAGACTGTTTTTTAAAGAAAGCAACACAAAATAGACCAACTTCCATAAAACAGCCTACTCTATATGTTCTCAGTGGAGGCTTCTGAGCAGTTTTGAAAGATGACCAGCAAAGAGCAAGACCAGGTTGTACACATGGTGGTCTGAAAATCTGCCCTGTCCACCTGGATTTACAGAAGTGCTGAACATTCAAGAAGTTACTAATTTCTGAAGCCTTTCTGTATTACCCCCTTACAAGTCCAACATTCCTAGTAAAGCTTAGTGGCAGCCCTTTACTCAGTTTTCTTCCAGGCACATATTTTGAAAGTGTGAAACTTTTAGGCAAGTTTCATGAAATCTTTTTGCAAAAGTGGTTTGGGCTTTAAGGTGGGTGGTTATGATGAAGAAATTATTGTAAGGCTTTTCCTACTAGTAAACTTCAAAGGATCAGCCTAAAAGTATCGAATGCTGTTTTTCTTCATCAGCAACAGAGATCCATGCTACCTTGGAAGCCTCGGAAGTACGTCCAGGTTATCTAAACAGTAGTTCTTAAGCACAAATTTGATGGAGTTGTTAGAGTTAATGTCTCTTCAGGTTTGCTGAGCAGATGCAAGTTCTGCATTACAGGTTTTGTTGTCCCAAAGCTTGAGCATTTGCGAGTGCTGATTCCAATAGACCTTTGGTTAGCAAATTCATTTATCAAATGTGGTATTTTTATGTGGCTCTGTTGTATACAATGCTGTACATTTTGAATGTTTCATTATAACAATAATCACATAAGAGGTTTTTTCAATCAAAATGTAATTAATGCCTAGTCTGAGTTTCCAACTGAGAGTAAAATCTAACTATCTGGCATATTTCTTGTATGCTTATGCTATGTATATCATTGGATATAAGGCAGCACTGATTTTTGAGGAAAAAATTATGGCTATCTGTCTGCAAAAGACAATGAATTCATCATCTGGTAAACTTTTGCCCTTGACTGATGAATTGCAGCCTTCAGCATTGCTTGCTTTGGTGTTTTACATATGCTGCACTGTGGATCACAAGTTTCCTCATCCTGCCTGAAAGGCACTTAGATTGACAAATGCAGTCACTGTGACATATCCTGTTGCTATCTATAAGTGCTAAGGATTCCAAGATAAATTTGGGTTATGCATGTCAATACCACCCAGCTGTTTCCTCTACGACCTTCACTCTCACCACACCTGATTGTTTGAGACTTTTGACACTTGTGTTGGCTTTCTCACACAAGTGCCCTTGCCAAGACTGGTTAGGAATACAGCTGCAAACATCAGTTCTCTTTTCCCTAGGTCTCTCTCCCATCTCACATGATTTTTTTGCACTTGCAACTTTTTGCAACAACAAATTTTGTTGCACTTTGTTGTTTTCTTTTTTGGGGACATGATGAAGTTTGAAGTTTAATAAGAGTGATGTTATTATTTTAATAAAAGCTGTGGTTGAAAAAGTTTGAGGTGATTAACTTTTTTCTAACTTGGATAGAACTTAGTCAAGCCTAGGAAAGCAAATAGTAAGTTGCTAATGATTTAAATTATTCTGTGTGTAGTTTATTCAAAAGCACTTTTGTTCAAAATTTTCATTATTTGTTTTTTTGTACCTGGGTCACATACAACAGGTCCATCTGCTTTCTTGCTAAACCCACTAATGTTTAAGCCAACTGCATGAACACTTTATGATGTGAATAGTCATGCAAAATATTTGAACACAAGTATTCATCGCACATTCTTTTTCCCTGAATATATCATATAGACAAAAGTTTATTCCTATATATGTACACAGGAATGGAATTCAGCTGCTGGATTCATGAGGTGAAATGCTGGCTTTCTTTGGAGCAGATGGAGTATTGCTGTTCAGTTGGACCATAGTGTGTTTTTATGCAAAACCATATCTGAAAACACCACTGTATTTTCTAATATTTTTCTAACTGTGGGTACAGTTTTATTTATCATTCTGTACTGTCACTTTTATATTGCTTGCTAAACAACCATCAGATCATGCTAGGCTGCTTTGCGATACTGTTCTAGTTGTAGAATGTGCTATTAAACAGCAACAAAATGAAAAAAAATCCACTGATACTGCAGAAAGGTAAATGAAACAATGGAACTATAGTAATGAAGAAAGAATTTATTTGCAAAACCAACTTATTTTGGTCACTAAATGATAACTCTACACTATATGTATTATCTTAAGTGTGGGTGTTGAGAGGCTAGGGCCAGACTCTTTTCAATAGTGCCCAGCAACAGGACAAGGGTCAATGAGCACAAACTGAAGCACAGGGATTTCCACTGAATTTGAGGAAAAACTTCTTTAGTTCGAGGGTAGCAGAGCACTGGAACAGGCTGTCCAGAGAAGTTGTGGAGTCTTCTTTTCTGGAGATATTCAAACCTGCCTGGACACAATCTTGTGCAACATGCTCTAGGTGAACCTGCTTTAGTAGGGGGATTGGACTACAGGATCTTCTGAGGTGCCTCCAAACCTTCAGCCATTCTGTGAGTCTATGATATTGACCCCCACAAAAATGCCAGTGGCAATAGTGTTTTACTCCAGGTCACCTGAAAGTGTGATTGACTTCAGCTACCCTCACACATTTGATGGTGTAGTCAAAAGTGCATTGCCATGAATCCACTCTAGCACAAAGCTGAGCAGCTACTGGGAGTCAGAACACCTGCTAGGAAAACTGGTTTTCTGCTCTGGCTTCCTGGGGCTAGTCCTTGCAGTGCTCTGCTTTATGTTCCCAGGGTTTTCCTCCCATCATCAAACTTTCTTCTTTCAAGATAACTGCAGCATCATTTATTCTTCCAGACTGAATTTTCTGTGAGCTAAATCTGATACATTAATTGTAGTGTTTTGTTTATATGACTTGGATGATAAGATTTTAACCTTCTTTCCTGAGTTAATTAATTCCTTTACTGTCATATAATTTGCTTTCTACTTTTCTTTTTTTGTTTGTTTCTTTTTGTTGTTGTTGTTGTTTTTCCCCCAGTTTCTCTTCATTTGTGCTATCTGTCTGCAGCTGTCTGCTTTATCTGTTTCTTCCTTCCTGTTGGCAGAAATCTTTACAGGCTTCTGAATATGACTTATATTTTTCTGTATCCCCTAATCAAGTCTTCCTGTCATGCCTGCAGCATTTTTCATATTGCTGTTGATTATCAGAAAGTGCTAGTCAGCCTCCCCAGCTGATCCAGTACACATACATAAATGTAAAACTTCTCTGGATACTTCAGTTTCGGGGACTTATACAGAGGAGTCCAGCCCCACCAAGTTCATCATTAAAAAATGTAATTTTGCTACAGGAAGATCTTAGAGGAGCTCGGGAAATGGATTTGCTGCAAGACCTTTTGGAAGAAATGACAAAGAATACTATGTGTCCACCTGAGGAAAGAGGCACAACCAGCTGCTTCTGTAGAGCACAGAAATCTGAACAGTTAATCTGGGGAAGCGGTCTGTAAATCAGCAGAACAGACAAGGATAGATGTGTGCTATTTGGGGACCATGTCCAACAGAGAATGGAGTCAAAAGCACTTAGTTGTACCAAGTGAACATTATTAAAGTAGCCTAAAATGAATGTCACAAAACTAAGCTAAATACTTTGATCTGATTAGTCAAAAGCACATACTGGTGCTGTTAAAGTGATTCTTGACATCCATTCTGTTTAGTGTCAGTCTTAGTGTCAGGACTCCTAGTGTCATTCAGCCAGACCTTTTGAAGTAGGACATTAAAAAGAGTATGGAAACCTCCCATTTTCCCCTCATCAATTGTAAACAGTGTGTCAGTGATGTGGTAACTCCTGCCCATTGCCAGACACCAGACTTGGAGAAAGGCTAGGCTTCTCAATACAGACAGATCTCAGGACAAATATTTTTGCATTTCATACATAGGTGGAGCTCATGCTCACATCAACAGGAGTACTGTGCACATTGGAAAACCAGGTCTTCTGTAAATGACTTCCATATCTTGATCTTTCCTCAGCTAACCCTTCCACACCATTTACTTAGGTTCTGTGTGACCCTTTTCCACCATTCCCCAAATCTCTCTGAAGCAAGGCATCTGTTGCAATCCCACATCTCTTTGACCTTTCAATTTCCTGGATACCTTTTTGTCTGGTCTCTCAGAGCTAAGCTCCACTGAGTTTCTTGACACACTGAATCTAGGGAACATAAATAAATGATTTTATTTCCCCATTTTGTCATACCCTTCCTTTTCTCGGCGCTAGTGCATTGGAGACGCCTGCCATATGGGTTGGCAAGAAAGGAGGCTGCTCATTGTGCCAACTGTTTCATTTACAGCACCACAGCCAAGGCAACAAAAAGGGCAGCAGAAGCAGCCAGAAACCGCCTATCTTCTCCCCATAGTGACCACTAGTGATGGGAAGCCAGCATTGTTTCAAAAGCGCTGAACTAGCTGCCAGAAATTTCAGTCAGCACTGTGGACACCTGGGACTGTGTGTGTTTAAAATTCACACAGCCCCAGTGAAGCCAGGACAGTTGGCAGGAGTTCAGATTGTCAGCAATTTCAGCTTCTTGCCTTGTGCTTTGAATTATTTCTTTATCAAACAGATAACTATATCTTTAATGTGCTTAATGTGTCCAGCGCCATCTGTCTACACTATATTATAACTGCTTTTAGAGCTTCATCTTGTATGAGCTTGGAATAAACTTCACTATTATATGTTTATTGTCTAATTGTCTGTATCAAGCACATTTCCCCCTAGTTGAGATAAATGCGAAGTAACACAGCATCAACTCTCAAAGCTTTTTTATTTGTGAACAAATTGTATTGAGTGTAGGTGGAAAGATGCTTTCTGTTTGTAATTTGTGATTGGGATCATGGATAGGAGGGTATTGACCAACCTGAGCTTAAGACCTCTGCATAATTTTCTACTCCTTTCATTTTATTTCTCTCACAAAATAAGAACTCAACATATTTCATATTAATTTTTGCATTGTGAGCTGGTATTACACATCAGCAGAAAACAATCACACTTACTCTTTGTTTTGCATTTGTGCCTAGGAAAGCTACTTGGCGATTTCTTGGCCAAACAACTTTTCAATATAAAATTCTTTCCTCAAAAATGGGTGTCTGAATGTTGATGCACTGTGGATGCACCAGCAGAGCTGAAGCAACCCAGCCACATTTTCTTGGTGTAACACCCTTGCAACCCCTTCATAATGGTAATCTGTTCTCCATAACCATAAATGATGATAAGTGGTCTCTATCTTTAGATAAAAATAATGGGCTTATATTATACCCCATGAGGTTTTAGTTAGGCTTTAGTAAAACTTCCCAGCAGTAACAGTAGTTAAACAGAGGAACATTTTGCCACAGAAGTTGTAGTATCTCCATTACTGGAGAAACAAACATGTACATGTGCCCTTCATAGCATTACTAGCACTAATCCTTCCTGGTGCAAAGGACTCAACTGACAGTCTTGATGGTCTTCTCATTCTCTTTTCTCATGTCTTGATTCAGCTAGGACTGAGTGCAGGTCTGTGGTAATGAAACCATGCTTCCCTGGAAACCTGAGCTTACAGTCCTGTGGTCCATTGTGCTATGGAGATATAAGGACTCTCTTTGGACACAGAGTTTCTTCCTTAGAAAAAGTGCTGTTGTGTGCTATGTGTCTGTCCAGAGGCATTGCACTGAAATATTGCAGTTCCAGTTAACTTTCCCAAAAGCAGAGATAGGATATTCTTGGAGACCAGACAACTAGTTGCTGGCTTGGAAACACTCATTCCCTTGGCATATAAGTATTGGAGTGTCCTCCTGCCTCAAGGTCCAGTGAGATCTGACAGTGGAGTGACTCTCAGGGACTCAGTTATTTGTTCTCTAACAAGGAACATAGAAAACCTATGAACTTAAAAATCCTTAATTAAAAATCCCTTCAGAAGAACTACAGGAGTGTTTCATCTAGTTGCATTTTGTAGGGGCTCCCTAGAAGATAGGAGCATCCCAGTGCACTCAGCAGAGTGAGGGGTACCACTAAGATTAGGGAGTTTGGTTCCACTGAGAAACATTTCTTCCGTCGATTAAAAAAAACATGATAATGCCCTTTCTGTGGATTTTTTTCTGTTTTTCAACCAGACCTTGATCCTAGAAATTTTTACTAGATTGATGCTTTATCACAACGTAGTGTGCATGTGCACATAAGTTAGTCACAGCTCTACAGAACATATGGCTGTATTACACAGAGTATAGGAGAAAGGGAAGAATATTATCCTCATAGTGCAGAGGGAGGGTAGAGATTAAAGGGAAAATGGATGATTTTCCCACACTCAGGCTGGGACTTTGTGGCAGGACTGGGAATTTCAAGACATATATATCTTGAGCTGTAATCTCCACATTGTAACCACAAGCCTATCCTTTTTCTTTACTAAGGGATCAGTTAAGAATGAAACATCCAAACAATGAGTTATTTTTTGTGCTTGCTTCATAAGGACAGTTTGGGCTTTATCTTCATTTTAATGTCAATGGCTAGCATCAGTGTGGGCCCAACTCTGATCTGTAGGTAGAATTTTGTTCCAGGAGCCACACATTCTTTTGATTCTGATGTGTCCAATCAGCATAGACTCTGACACAATTTATTAAAAATGTATAATACATTGTGCCCTTTGTGGAGCAATATAACACTCATCAAAGGCCCTGTGTGTAATGCTTTTGATAGGTTTTTCACTTATTAAATATGATGTGGAAAATCTAAATAGTTATGAAATAAAAGCAGGAGTCTTTTGAAGAGAGATGGCTTTTTTGGTCCTACTTTCTGCCTTTGGATATGCTGTCTAGCTTCTTTGTAGCAGAAACTCTTGTATTTAGAAAATAATAAGAGCATCAATTACAAATGAGAACTGCTAATTTTTTTAATCATGTATTTATTCTAGTCTAGGTCCACTTTCCCGTTTTCTCTAGCATACTAGACTATTTTTTGAGTTGCATAGTTTTTCTTGCACTTGCATACAGGGCACAAAAAGAGTTGTTCATTTAAAGCAGCACTGTGTTTCACTATGACCTGATTCACAGGATGTGGTCTTGGAGGAAGCCCATGCCTTAGCAATAGCCTTTTGACCAATGAGGGTGTTTGGGGGTCAAGCTGAAAAAAGAGAAGGCATATATCTATTCTCAAACCTACTAGTGGACTATTTTGTGTGAATCTTCACTTGCCCACAATGTTTTTAAGGTCATAAACCTTTCTTTTTTGTTTTTACTGGCAAGAGGAGGTTGGCTGAAAGATAGCATAACTTCTTTAAAATTCAGAAAAGGAATGCAGAGTGTTTTGTCTGGTAAATGTGAAGGAGTAATTCCCCTGTGTAAGATGTGCAGATTTCTGATGGCTCTTGTGTATGTTCTCTGTAAACCAAGCTGAGAGAACTTGGAAAATAAGCAAATCAAAAGGACACATAATTTTGAAGTGGTTAGGTCTGGATCATAGTATTTCTGTATAGCACCTTCTGAGAAGGTGCCAGCCACTAAATGTCTATACTGACTGCATAAAACGTAAGAGAACTTGACCAAGTATAATAGTAGTATTGTCCTAATCTACTTTCAGCATGTCATTTGGTCTGACTTATTGTTTTAGTTATATTTAGTTCCCTCCTTTACTGCTCTGCCCTTCTGATCTTAATTCAGCAGATAGCATTTCATCCTTCAATCATAGAATCATGAAATCATAGAATCAGCTGGGTTGGAAGGGACCTCCAAGATCATCAAGTCCAACCCTTGATCCACCACCACCGTGGTTACTAGACCATGGCACTAAGTGCCACATCCAATCTCATCTTAAAAACCTCCAGGGACAGAGAATCCATCACTTCCCTGGGCAACCCATTCCAATATATCTCTCAACAGTTGATCAAAATATTTTGTTCAGGTAAAGCTCTCCAATTGCAGCAAATTTGAAGACAAATTGGAACAAAAATAGATGTTGAGCTCTCTTTTGCATTTTCCATTTCAAAATACCTCCCTTTGACAGTTTTAACACCTGGCTTTGTACCTTGTTGATGCTGTGTTAAGCTCCAAAAGATTTGGCAGGGAAAGCTTCCTGTTGTGCATCAGGATTTGAATCACAGGGCATGTGTAAAACCATCACATCTTAGTAATCAGAGCAGTTGTGCACAGAAAGATGACTCCCTAGCAAGTGTTGTAAAACATTTGACCACTTTCATTAATCACGAAAGTCTGCACAACTCATACATGATTTGGGGTGAGTAAGACGTAAGTCAGGGTTCAGGATTTTTACTCAACACTACAACAATGAGATTTCCTGGCAACACTTCTACTCAGTAAACAAGTAGGTTTCTTTCCTCTGAGAGTATTTTTGTTTTGGCTTGGTTTTTGGGTTTTTTTTTTGGTTTTTGGTTTTTTGTTTTTTTTTTTTTTTTTTTTTTTTTTTTTGTAAGCTGTCTCTGTAGTGGAAATAAATAGGCATAAAATAAGAATGTGAAATAACAAATAAAAGTTCAAAAGGAGTTTAGAAATTTCCTCAGCTGAGCAGTCTGCCTGCTTTAGTCATTTCTGGCCAGCTCACCAGCCATAGACAGAGTGCTGGAAGGAAGAGCTGAAGAAATCTGTTTCTTATGAGGGAGCAGCAAAAACATGAAAGCTTGAGAGCTGCAGATTCAAATTTGCTTTTGAAATGCTTCTGAGAGTAAGGCCTAGCGACTCACATGGGAATTCACAACCTAATTTCACTTCTGATTGCTGTCAAGTACCTACTTGAACTCAGCTCATATGTGAAATGGTAACAATGCCATTTTTTTAGAGTGAATTTGTTTCTTGTCTATTATTGGATTTATATTTTCTTTAATACTGAAGAAATAATCAGCTACTTTTTAAAGTGTTGTTGAAGTTATTTTGAATTACCATAGAAAAACTGATTTTTTTTAACCAAATCAGTTACTGATGTTATCAGCTTCCTCTCTGTCATATTAATAATACATCTATTCTTTTTTATTTTTTTGCTTGTAATAAGAAGACTCAAGTAGAAAGCTCTTTATATACAACGTGCAATTTTTCCTGTAGAAATTTGTGATCCTGACAAAGGTAAGGAGAGAATAACAGTGTGTTTGCTGTTTTCTTTACCTCACTACAATATCACTCTGAAGACTGGTATGGCTCTGTATTATTAGCTGAAACCTAAGAAGTAGGTTGCTTCACAAAGAAACTATTGTAGTGATTGACAGTCAAATATTCTGTTCATAGGTGATACCATCTCCAGATGTGGGATTTTTTTTAAATACAGTCTAAATTGCAAAACTTTCAGATATGGACTTTCAGATATGGACACTCTTAAGCAAGAACAGGGTTTCTTCTGCTGGGTGTCAAGAATGGGTTGGTGGTTGTATCACTGAGGAGCAAGAGCAAAGCAGCTCTCTCCATCTATGACAGCTGTGTCAGTCACAGCCTTAAAGAGTTTATAAGATAAGCTATTAGCACAAGGGAGTGGAGAATAAAAGAAAAATGTGTGGAAATGACAACAAGGGTTTCTTCCAAGGGCCCCACCAAGTCAGTGAAGGATTTTTTCAGAGATATTCTGCCTTATTTGTGGATATGATGTAGATGTAGATGTAGATACAGATGTAGAGTCATGAGGGAAGATGAATAAGTGAATCAAATTAAGTTTCAGAAAAGGGAGCATACAAAACTGAGGATGTTGAGAACTGGTGTGTCAAACTAAATAGTGTCATTCAAAAAAATTACTTAGAGGAGATTTGGCAAAAGAAAAATACAGGAAATTCAGATCAGCAAAATAGATACTAGATAACTGAGACTCCCTAAAAGCAAGGTGATTATGGACATATTTGCATCTATGGAAAATTTTATCCATTTTCTCCTGGACATTTAATGATCTCATTTAATTCAGGCAAAGTTGTAAGATCTCATTGTGAAATACTTACATAAATGCCAACAAAGGCAGAGTGATAGTGATCATATTTCAGTCTAAAGGGAAAAAGTTTCCTTCACTTCTTATTAAAAATTTCATCTTGGATGACAGTAGAGTCAGTATTTTCAACAATAATTTTCACTCAGATGTATACGTATCTTTAAAGGTCTCAGCAGCCCTTGCACAGAGTAACACAAGATTCACAATACTGTTTCAAGATAAACTAGTTATTTTGTCCTAATTGATTAGATAGAAATATTTTGTGTCTTTATCAAACCATAAATCATTGGCTTATCCAAAAACTGGACTTTTGTAAGGTGAAAGTGGACATTGGTTCATGCTATATTCACAAGCCTGTATCTGTAATTTAGTCCATTTCTCACAAAGTTCTGCATCAGTGCAGTAGCTAAGCTGAACTGAAGGCAGAGTGGAGGCTTTTTACAATGTACAAATACTAACACCATAGGAGAGCAAAAAACCATTTTGGATCATTTGGGAATAGTTTGGGGTATCACTTCATGTAGATACACTATGAGACAAAGTATAGTGAACTGGTAATTTCTGAGCTGCTCTCCTTGTCTTGGTAAGACCTGTGTGGGTTTATCATTAGCTGTGTGATTATACAGCTTTTTTTTTTGGAAACATTTTAACAAAAGTATACAAATATACACTTAGATACAAAAGAAATTTTCAGTGTAACAGCTGTCTTCTCTATTACCTTTGGTTTTCTTATTTCAACTTATGTAGACTTTTGATGCAATTCCACGTGGATATTTAAGGTCTGTGTAAGGCAACATTACTACACAGTGTTTTTTCTTTTGTCAGATTGACCTAGTGCCTAGTGTCTTCTTTTGAGTGCAGTTTGGAGGTTTTGCCCTGAACAGTTAGTTAAGCTCTTCAGAACGGCTATTTAACCCATAATTTTTGTGCTCATGGACCTAATTTCATTCTGCAACTGCTTTTAGGATACCTTCAAATGTATTACATTGTGACAAGCATTGCTATGCCCTAAGATTTTTGGAACAGGAGGATACAACTTGGAGAATACTGAAAATGTGAAAACAGCTTGGTACGGCTCCTCTAAAGCCACCATGAGATTTCATTTTTTTTTAGCACATAGATAATAAATGTAGCCGTATCATTTTGGCATCAATAGTGCATCCTATGTATAGTGAAACCACTCTAAATATTTAGTTTATTGTGCCTATTAAAGATAGAGATGGATATGTGTGCTCATATAAGGTACCTCAACATTTTCTATATATTTACAGAAGTTTAAAGTATAGTCAATAAAATACTTTTTGAATAATGTGGAAGGTGACCATGTGTTTGTCAGTGTATCCACAGCACTCTTAGAAGCAGCTCAGCAGCCCACATTCCCAGTGACAGGACGCAGACTGGCAGGCAGTGTTATAGTCTGTCCCTCCACTGTCCCTTTCTCAGGCTGCATTGCCTCCTCCAGTTCCTCTGGCATGTGAATCTCGCTCAGAAACACTGAGGAGACTGATGCAGAGATGGTAAATAAATTGTTTAAGTTATTATGGAGTTTCCAAACAGACTTAGTTCTGTTACCTTGTATTTGTACGCTTCTGCAGCTCTCTCCTTTCATCATATCCCTGATGTCCTTTAAGGGAGATGTCCGTGGTTCGGTCCATCACTTCAGATACTTAATTCTAGAAACATGATAAAATCAGCCTTCTGAAATCAGAGCTTGCTGTGTTGTTTAATTCAGTGGGAGCTTCTTTGTTTGCTCACTGGAGTAAGAGTATCATCCCATTTCATTGTGGTTAGACAATTCCTAACCTCTTACATTATCACAAGATAAGATTTTCAAGCCATACAGGCCATTACTTCTTCCACAAATTGGCATGGTATTTTTTAAACAATTTGCATCCCGTCATGAGGTATTATTGTCTGTAACTCATTCTCATTACTCTGCTGTATTAGAGGGTATCTGATGTTGTAAGTAAAATAGTGAAAAAACATATTCTTTTATGATGAAAAATGTGAAATATCTTGGTTTAAATTTTAATTTAAAATTTCATTTTTAAATGCTACATAAGCACATATTCATTCTTGGAGTATTCCAGCCTCAATCAAAGCCTAAACTCCAATAAAATATATATGCTTAAAAATCTCTATGCTCAGGTTTCTTCATTACTTGAGAAATCCATCCAGTAGTTCATTAGTAACTATCAGGTTACTAAATGCCACAGGCTGAAGCTGTTTTTGAGAAATTTGATTAACATCTCTGCCAGATTTTTCTGTAGCAATGTTTTACAAGTAAAGTTGGACGGAAACTGTGTGCTGCTGCTATTTGGGAAATCAGTTTATCTGTCTACAGATGTATTGATGTTCTGTTCCATGTTTGCTTGGGCCACGCAGACTGTATATCCATTATTTGGTGGATGTTCTGCTGGTCATGTGCAGAGCTACAGTCTGTGTCAGAGTTGCTAGCACTATAGGGGGAAAGAGGTTCTCAAAATAAAATGTAATATGTTGTAGTTCCGGGACAAAGGCCTCATTTTGAGGCATATTAGGCTTTGTTCGTATCCTGAATGTTTTATGTGAGATGACTGGTATTTTCTAATAATCAGTAATCTGAGACTTTTTTCCAAGGGAATTACAGATTTAAAGAAAAAAAAAGAAATTCTACTTCTTTGTAGAAAATGTTCAGAATGAATTGTTTTATGAAAGCTGAGCTTGTTACAGAAAAAATAAAATACTTTCCATCTACTATTTTTTTTTTGTAGCCTGTCTGTTTAGATGACTTATGGAATTCAGTTAATTAAAAAAACCCCAAATATTTAGGTTGTGCTTGCTGCTGAAATATTTGAGCATAGATATTTATTATAAGTAATACTGTGTTGTGTTTTTGAATAAAAATTTAAGAACTATGATTGGCATGTCACTGCCTTTTATTTCCTTCTATGGTACAGTATGCAGTTCATGTCCATTTTATGCACTGTATAGCCAAACTTGAGTATGCACAAACAGTATGAGGAAAGGGTACTCAATCTGACTGCATGAAAACTCTGAGGAAATACTGATAAGTAAAACAGCTCATAAATTCTGCATAGAGAATTGTTAGCATTCATGGCTCCAAAGATTAAAACTGAGGCTCCTTTTGTCCCACCCTCAAATGACTTTTGGCAGTAGAAAAGTACTCAGTAAAAATCCACTCACAGTCTTTATTGCCAATCCATGTCTGCCTTCTCTGTCTTATTCTGCATACCAACAGTCCAGTCTATATAGGAACATTGTTTTGATATGTTGCATTACTGTAATGAAATCTTACTTTTTGAGTTTAGTAATACCTGAGTAGCTGAATGCTGCTAAGTCAGGACTAAGTACATGTGATATATGTTTAGCATGAACAGAAGATATGGAGAGGGGAGAGGGCACAGGGGAGAGGCTGTTTGGGACTGCTTTTTTTTTCTGTCTGCAAATAGCTTGGAACCAATGGAAAACATCAGGAAAGTTCAAGAGAGTCCTAGTTCTTTTTTTCTGCCTCATAGATCAGTGAAGTCCAGCATCAACATAGAGTAGGGAGTGCAGAAAAAAAATTGTTTGAGGAAAAGTTTTTAATTCTGTCTTATAATTTTTGCATTTATTGAAAACTGAAGCACTATTAACTATGTCTTTCAGTTTAGGAAAGGGTGGAGGTCTGTGCTGGAATTTGAGATCAGACAACACACAGGTGAGAAGCTAGTGTCCAGGGCAGAAACTGATGCACAGGAAGTTTCACCTGAATATGAGGAAGAACTTCTTTACTTTGCATGTGACCACACACTGTTACAGATTGCCCAGAGAGGTTGTGAAGTCTCCCTCGCTAGAGATATTCGGGAACCATCTGGACATAATCCGGTGCCATGTGCTCTAGGATGACCCTACTTGAGCAGTGAGGTTGGACCAGATGACCCACTGTGGTCCCTTCCAACCTTACCCATTCTGTGATTATGTGATATTTTCAGAGACCATATGAAGGGCAGTGAAGGTGGTGAAGGGTCTAGAGAGTAAGTCATATGAGGAGCGGCTGAGGAGCATGAGGTTGTTTATCCTGGAGAGAAGGAGGCTCAAGGGAGACCTTATTGCTCTACAAATACCTGAAAGAAGATTGTAGCCAGGTGGGGGTCAGCCTCTTCTCCCAGGCAACCAGCAATAGGACAGGAGGACATTGCCTCAAGCTGCACCAATGGAGGTTCAGGTTGGACATCAGGAAGAACTTCATTGATAGGGTGGTTAAACATTGGAAAAAGCTGCCCAGGGAGATGGTGGAGTCACCATCCCTGGAAGTGTTCAAGAAACAAGTCGATGTGGCCCTTAATGCTATGGTTTAGTTGATATGGTGGTGTTAGGTCAAAGGTTGGACTCAATGATCTTGAAGGTCTTTTCTAACCTTAATGATTCTATGATTCTATGAGAGTCTGATCACAGTGGAATTCATCTTACCTCATTAGTTAAAACGTTGATGTCTAGTCTGAGCTAGTTGCTTGGGCTCCTACTCTATCCAGATGGCAGAGATAAATACATCTTGAGGGCAAGTCCTTTCAATTTTCTGAGATGTTTATATAACAGTAGAATGACTCATCCTCTGGCAGTATATGCATCTATTGCTTAATTAAGGGGAGATGAACCATCTAAGTTAAACACCTAATTTTCAGTGTCTGAAATAACTGAGGTGAATCTTACCTGTAGTACAGAATGTCTACTTGTGAAGATATTCTCTTTTCTGGGATTACTGCTATTGTTATTATTATTACAGATTGTGCAGTTCTGTTCCAAAGTGCGTTATTTAAATCTTTTGAGGCTACTTTGAAGGCTAGTGGAGACATAGCCCTCATAAGGGTGATGGATCTGGGCATGCCTTTATCAGAGGGACATTCTCTTTTTGATTCTTAAAATAGATTAGTGATATGAAGATACGGAAAGTCCCTGAGAAGTGGTGAGGAGAAGTGTTGGGCAAGCAAAGATAACTTAAAATGAACCAGTTGCATAGGAAATGGAGATATCTCTTTGAAGAAGATATGTTTCACTTTAAAATATTCTCACAGCTTTCTGCTTAGTGCTGCAGAGATTGTAGAGATAGTGAAATAGATCCTGACCCAGAAATACTATAATAAATTAATTTACTGAATGTATGGCAATGCAACTGCATGTATACACACATAGGCCTTATATGTGCACACAAGGAGAAATATTTTGTGAGTTGATAGGCAATCAGCTTGCAAATGTGGGTGCACACACGGATGTACTTGCACATATATTGCAAGTTGTCTACTATTACAGTAGCGTCTTGCTACAGATGTACACAGCACTTGCATTCAGCTGCCAGCACTCCCTCCTTCTTCACTTGCTGTCACAGCATTTCTGAGGAGAAGGGTGGCATTAATCTAGAAACTACTCATATACTTAAAGAAACAAAATCTGAAAACAAGTAATTCAGCCAGTATAAAAATGAGATGTTCATTAAAGTGTTGTCAAACTTGCAGAGTATTGTATACATCATTTTAGGAAAATTTTTCTTGAGGAGTACCACCTCCCTCATGTGAATTATTTTTCTTCTTGTCAGGAACTGAATGACATTGCTGCTGTAACAGCTACAGCCACTGCTTATGGGGAAGGATATCATTAAGGAATTGTGATTTCTGCTTAACAACTTGAAATAAGTAGGAAGGCTTATAGCAAGTGACAGGGCTACATGCAGCCTTAATCAAGTTGGATGTGTGTTCAGCAAAGGGTGCTGCTCATTGGCTGTAGTCACTGTAATCTCTCTGGTAAATCCCACATGAGCTGTAAGGTACTTTGCTTGGCAAACTGTCATGATGTAGAAGTGTTTGGAAAGCATTGGAACTGTCACCTGTCTAACCAGTCTGCTTATTTTTGTTTTGGACATTGTGCTTGCTGTCTTAGCTAGAGGTGTCTTAGCAGATTGGTGTGAATGTGCCTCACAGATGTTGTGTTGGTCTTGACAATTTTGTTGCTGCCATTTGTATTTCAAACCAGGCCACCCTAAGAACATGATGTAGAGTATATACCAGAGTAAGAAAGAGAAAGCATCAGTCAATTACAATGATATCCCACAAATTAGAAGACAAAAGGTAGCTAAATGCCTGCCATTCAAAAATATCTTAATGCACTTCTTGCATTAAGTGTTCTTGTATTGTACCTGCTTTCAGGGTAATTCTTAATAGTTCAAAATATCTTTTTAAGGAAAAAGAACCTACATTTTTTAGCTTCATGATAACAAATTTGACAGTGACTCAGAAAAAAAAGTAGCATACTGTAGATAACTTCAATTAAAAAAAAACCTTTATCTTCAACTATGACTTAATAACTATCAAATCCAAGCACTCAAATGAGGTTCAGTGATGCTAGGTGCTGTACAAGTGGAATACTGATCTAGATTCCATTCTAAAACACTTGTGATGTAAAAACAGTATACTAACTTATTTCTTGTCAACTACTGCAGCAAAAATTGCTCTTTGGAAGGGGCACTGAAAGTCTTATAGACTTTCAGTGCCCTGAGGATGGGGTGAAAACAGTATGTTTGAATGAGGACTGGATGAGTGAGGAGCGAGGCCCTGCTTTTACTCTGAAGACAGTGGAGCAGTGTGAGCAGTTGGATAGATATGTAAGTACTGTGTCTGTCTGAAAGAGCCTGAAGTTAAAGACTAGAAAACTGAACTCAATTCAAAAGAATCAAAGGAAGGATGTTCAGAGAAAAGGACAAAAAGTCTTCACAGCTGTCTCTTCTCTTTGGCATGCCCTAATTGCTATGATTGTTTTTTATACAGTGCTTTGATGATTAGGGGAATCTTTTCTAAACAAAGTACACATTGAGGCTGATACTGCAAAGTTATCTGGAACTGTTTGTATGAAAATGGCTGCAACACAAATGCCACAGTCACTGTATTCACTTGCATGACCAGGCAGCCAGCAATTTTTCTTTCTCATTGAAAGAGAGCTTTTCTTCCTAACTCCACAGGAGGGGAGAAGCAAAGAAAGCAGAAAATTAATACCGTTTCTCCTATCTTATTTTGTGCTGTGTCTGCAGGTCACTGTGCTTACAACTAGCGTGTCCATTTAGCTGACAAGCTTGAAAGGCTCAAACTAATAAAAGGCACGCTAAGGAGAGGTGTGCAGGGAGGCAGGATGGGGACCCTGAGGAGACAGGATGGGGTTGCAGCTACAGAGGATAGGGTTGTACATCCCAGTGCTCAACATAAAAGGTTGACTCACAGTCTCTGCCATTACAAGGTTCATAGACACAGTCTAGCAAGTTTTCTAGTCAGCAAGCACTGAATCCATGTGTATATAATACCCCTCACTTTCTATATTACTACTTAAAGACCTTATGATGTTAATTCTGGAAAATATAGAATAGATATTTGAGAAGGAAATTACAGCTTGATTCATATCTGATGTGTATGAGAATTGAAATTCAACAAAGGCAAATACAGGGTCCTGCACCTGGGGAAGAATAACCCCAGGCACCAGCACAGGCTGGGGGCTGACCTGCTGGAAAGCAGCTCTGCAGAGAAGGACATGGGCGTCCTTGTGGACAACAACATGTTCATGAGCCAGCAGAGTGTCTTTGTGGCCAAGAAGGCCAATGGTATCCTGGGGTAGGTTAGAAAGAACATTGCCAGCATGTCCAGGTGGGTTATCCTACCCCTCTATTCAGCCCTGGAGAGGCCACATCTGAAGTGCTGTGTCCAGTTCTGGGCTCCTCAGTACAGGAGAGACATGGAGCCCCTGGAGTAGGTGCAGCATAGGGTAAGAAAGATAATTAAGGGACTGGAGCATCTCTCTTACAAGGAAGGTCTGGGAGAGCTGGGCCCGTTCAGCCTCTAAAAGAGACAACTGAGAGGGGACCTCATCAATGTCTATAAGTATCTGAAGGGAGGTTGTCAAGAGGATGGATCCAGGCTCTTAGTGGTGCCAAGCAATGGGGCAAGAGGCAACAGGCAGAAACTGATGCACAGAAAGTTCCACCTGAATATGAGCAAGAACTTCTTTACTGTGCAGGTGACCATGCACTGGAACAGATTGCACAGAGAGGTTGGGAAATCTCCCTCACTGGAAATATTCAAGAACCATCTGGACACAATCCTGTGCAGTCTGCTCTAGGATGACTCTCTGTAGTGGGTTTCTGTGGCTTGGTTTTGGTAGCGGAGGGTGGTGGGGGGGGGCTACAGGGGGGGCTACAGGGGTGGCTTCTGTTAGAAGCTGCCAGAAGCTTCCCCTGTCCCGTGGAGCCAATACCAGCCGGCTCCAGGATGGACTTCCTGCCGCTGGCCAAGGCCAAGCCAATTAGGAGTAATAGTAACACCTCTGTGACAACATATTTAAGAAAAGAAGATTGTGGGCAGAAGAAATTCCAGCCAGGGAAGAGCGGAGTGAGAACATGGGAATAACAATGTAGACACCAAGGTCAGTGCAGAAGGAGGGGGAGGAGGTGCTTCAGGCACAGGAGCTGTGCCCCCCTGCCGACCGTGGTGCAGACCATGATGGGGCAGCTGTGCCCCTTGCAGCCCATGGAGCACTATCGGGGTGCAGAGACCCATCTGCAGCCCATGGAGGAGCCCAAGCTGGAGCAGGTGGATGCATGAAAGAAGCTGTGACTCCATGGGAGGCCCAGGATGGAGCAGGGTTCTGCCAGAGACCTGCAGCCCATGGAGAGGGAAGCCCACACTGGAACTCTTTCTCCTAAAGAGTGATCCTGCGTGCTTTCTCGAAAGCATCAGCTGCGTTACAGATGGTGTGTCTCCAGACCTCCCGGTTGGAGGCCAGAGTAGACCAGTTATGTTGATCAATATGGCCAGGACTGAGATGTTGTTTCAGGGAGTCCTTGTATCTTCTCTTCGGGGCTCCTCTCTTGCGGCAGCCAGTGACAAGTTCTCCATAGAGCACGATCTTAGGGAGGCGGTGGTCCTTCATCCTGGAGACCTGTCCTGCCCAGCACAGCTGTGTTCTCAGCAACATGGCCTCAATACTTGTGACTGCTGCTTGTTCTAGAACAGACGTATTAGTCACATAATCTGACCAGTGGATGTTTACGGTTGTGTGGAGGCAGCGTTGATGGAAGCGTTCTAGGAGTCGCAGGTGGTGGCGGTAGATGACCCATGATTCGGATCCATATAACAGAGTAGGCAGGACAATGGCTCTGTAAACACTGATCTTTGTACTTTTTTACACTTGTATAGCTGACATAATTAGTGTCACAATCTAACTAAACAATGAGGTAAATATCTTTTGCTAATTCAGCTCTTCCCCTCTTTCTTAAAACAAACAAACAAAGAAAGAAACAAACAACTCCTATCAAAGGTTTTCTCAGAAACATACTATGAACGATCTTTCAAAATTTAACAGTAGAAGAAGGAAAAACCAACCTTTCCTTTTGACTTATTCATTGGCTGGTGTTTATTTGGAATGGTGAAAACTTGGTAAATTTTTGCCAAGTTAAGGAAAGGTGCTGTAAAATGCAGAGTGAAAACTTAGCTCATGATCTAAATCCTAGTGCTGGAACCAACCACTATAGTCTTTGTAGAGGGTTATCCTTTCTGACTCCTCATTTACCCTTGCCCAAAGGACCCAGCTTGTGGTCCCATCTCCATTGCCCTGGAAAAAAACTAGATGGGGTGGTTTCTAAAGCACCTCAATGAGCTGTTGGTTTGATTGGAGAGTACAACTTGGGAACAGCACCAGATGAATCATCCTCCATCGCTGCCTGCAGGGACTGAACATTTCCCTTACCCAGCACTTTCAGATATTGTTGGGCTGCTCCTGATGAGTAGAGCTGTGGCAAATGTTACTGACATGGGGTTCTCCATGGCAAGTTCTGATTCTGGAGGGCTATGGATGTTGTCATTTAGAGCAGATTTCCTTTCCTGAGGCTAGTGAAAATTTGTCCAGCAGTATAATCTGTATCTCTGAGGTCCTTAACGTATGGGAAGGTGGCTGACTCCTGTATTTGAAGTTTGAGTCATACCTGACTGGTATGTAAGCACTCATTGGTGCTCTGCTATATACTGCAGTAGCAGCATCAGTGGTACGCTGCTTCCAAAACAGGATATGGTTTCATGTATATTTTTAAAATGCAGTTTGCAGGTATGGACTTATGTGATGATAGCTGAACAAATAGGAGTTTGAGGTTCTACAAAGCTCACAAAGTATGTATGGTGTTTCTAAAACTGGTTAGCACCTTTTCCCCATTACTCATTCCTATTATTTCAAGTTTTATAATTCTTTAATTAGTGATACATTTTTATGTACAGCATTTTGCCCATGAAAACTGTGAGGGAGTCTGCTTTCTTGTATTTTAGCCCTTTTGGTGATCACTTGCTCAGATCTAAATTTCTAACCACGGATGAGCTCACACTTAAGTCTTCATTGAGAGCCTTTTTCTTTTTTTTCCTGGCTTCTTCTTTCCATTTGTAAGGTAAGAAGGTAAAATCTATGAGAACTCTGAATTTCCTTCAGCTTTTGTTCAAATTAACCAGCATGTTCAAAAGTTATTAGGTATGGACATGAATGGAATGCAATACCATAATCCTATTTGCATAAATAGGATTATTAATTATAAATTTATAATCTAGTGTCAGAGAACTGAATGTGTAAGGAGAGAAAAACACACTCTATTTTCCCTCTCCCTCATCATAGGCTATCTTGTCTATATATGGTATCCCCACTATATATGGAGATGTGAATATATCTGTATAATATTATACATATATAGAGTTTCTACAGCTTTTAAAGTTCAGACTTTTTCTATCTTCCTCTCAGCTGCTTTGCTTTTTATTGAATTTCTGGAAATGTCTTTCCAAGTCTTTGTGCATTTTCTTACTTATATGCCTGTCATAGAGTGATTTTTAATTTTGGTGTGAATCTTGAAGATCATAGACTTTTTTGAGGGAAAACTCACACTTTAGATTTAGTTAGAATTCATTAAAACTAAGAAAGTCTCTGTCTTGTGGAAACTCACATATTTTCCAGAGTAGTAACAAGAGAAAACTGTTAATTGCAAAGTTTATATCATTAACCTGCAAGCCTCATTCTTTGTTAAATTTGTCCAAATCAACAGAAATTTCTTCAGCAGACTGAAACACAACAGATAACTGAAACCAAAAAAAAAAAAAGAGAGAGAGAGGAAAGTCAAAACTATTTGATTTCTCTTTGCTGTTATAAGGATAAACTGTAAATACCAGGGAGGCATTTTATGTTTGACTTTTTAAACCCATATATATATATATTTGAGTATTCATTATTTTGTCTATACCTGGTAAAACTGTATGTAATACCAACATGAACAATGCTTAGCTAAATAGGCAAAGAACAGATTTTAGGGGCAGCTATTCAATTTTGAATCTAGAAATACAAGCTTTAGTTGTTCAGTCACACAGTTCCTGTGTTTGAATACAGCAGCATTATGCAAGAAGCCAAAAAACCAAAACAACATTAACTGTTTGGCATACTTTATAGCAATTCAGTTGGAGAGGAAGAATTTAATGGTCAAAACATTAGAAGCAGCTGTGAATACCTTAAGCAGGTTTAAAATTTTAAGTGCATGTGGCTTTAGAAGTGAACAGGGTGTAGTGCTGGCATTGGCTCATACAATTTTTGAATGGTGAGGAACATAATATTTCAGTAAGCCTTAGCCAAGCTGTTTTAATTAGCCTACAAAAGAAAAAAGATCTTATGAACTGAAAACATCTTGCACTGAATGGGTAAACTTGATCAGTTTAGTCTGAATTATTTGGCTTCACTCTACATGTCTCATTTGATGTTTGTTGGCCTTTGTACAACTGCAGAATAGTCATGTAGGAAAGAGGAACTGGAAGCACTGTAGACTGTTCTTTTTGGAGATATTTGTCCCTCATATTTGTGTACTTGAGCCAGAGAGTTCAGGTTAACACTATGAAAAATAGTGCTTCCTGAAGCATAGCCATATTTATCTGGCATTAATTCATATACAATGGAAACAACACTGGCATAATTACAGAAAAGGAACCAATTACAAAAGTGTATGGAGTGGTGATTTTAATAGAGTCACAGTTTATTAAAATCATAGTAAGCAGAAAAGGAAAACTCTTTAGAAATTTTGTCTAATTTCTCCTCCTTCCAACTTTTCTCCTATATATATTAATGTACCACTATCTACTTTTTTATTTTTAAGTTTTAAATCTAAAGAGGAAAAAAAAAGATAGGAGATCTTTAAATGTTTCATCTTTATCAGGCTCTTCAGCCATCAGAAAATCAAAGGTTCACTTGAGAAAACAGTTTTCATTTTTGCCATAGTGGTGAAGGCAAGTTATGGAATATTAAAATTAATAATATGTGAAATGCTATCAGTTGTGCTTCCTCAGAATTACGTACCTCAGACAGCAATTGCTGCATATGTAAAATCTGGAGAGACTCTGAATGTTACCTTGTAGATCCAGCTTTTCTAGCTTTTTAGGGTCTAATTCAAATTGCTGGTGAACAGAGGCCAAAAGTCAAATATCTATATAGATACATAAATGTATTTTTGAGTTAGAAAGGACTTTGGATGTCTGCAAGTACACAGAGGCTGTTTGACTTGAACTCTTCTGACATTAACCACCTGTTCCATAAGCTATAGGACTAGTAAAATAGAGTTGCAGGAGTATCCTGGTTTTTTACTTTCTAGACAGCAAAGCACTGCAGCCAATTTTTAAAACTGAGCGGGAAACAGAAAGGAGGCAATAAAAAGAGCCCTCTAGAGATATGAAGTACTTTTCCTCATGGTTGTTTACAGTACTGTCAAAAGGTATAACTGTGCTCTTACAGAGTGGAGTAAGACTACATTCCTCAATGCCATTAGAAAGATCGCTGCTTGGACTTGGTCCAAAAATCTATTGCAAGTTACAGGTAGACCAGTTTTTATCAAATATTCAAAGGAGAAACTGTGTCTGAAATTATTTTAAAATAAACTCCAAATCACAAAATAAGTCACTCCTAAATCCAATACATATTTATATGAATTTAAGATTTTATTTTTTTTTTCTTCTTTTCTAATCTTTCTGATGTTTTCTCAGTAGAGACTTGGTATTCTTGCAGGTTTTTTAAACTTGGCTTTCTGTAACTCTTAAGGGGCTTCTCCAGATGTTGGATTCTCATTAAAATGAATTCTATTCTAGTTCAGAAGTCTTTGGAGAAGCACTGAGTAAGGCAATAGTCCATTGGCTCTCTCATATTAGACTCAGTGTTGGGTTCATTTCACAGGCCTAAGTTCAGCAGTAAAAATGTGCAGCTGTTAGTTCATTTCTCAACAGTGCTTTTGGCCAAAGAACACTTTTATGTACTATTGCAATTACTTAGGGAGTTTTTTGTGGTAAAGGATGCTCTTTGCTTCCTTTGATCATTGTTGTGTGAATCTGATGCACGGATGATTAAATGTTTTTAAATCCACACTGACAAAATTGAGTTTTCTGACATAGGTGAAAGAGGTTCAAAACAACATGACCAGACTTTTCTGAGTCTGCTGAGTATTTTCAGCATGTTTAAATTGGCTTAGTTTTATGTTTGGGAGAAGGAGAAAAGAGAGCGAGAGTCAACTTTAAAATTCATTTTAAGAACAGGGTAATCCCGCATGTTACAATGGAAGGAAGTAAATTCAAGAACACAGAGGTTATATCCTACTTCCTCTGCATTTTATACCAGCATGTAGTAACTTAATAGACTACTAAGAAGTCGATAGGGGAGATGTCTTTTTTTCTTTTCCTAGGGATGGCAATTATTTTTCAGATTTGACTGCTAAGTGCAACCTTATGTTTTACTTAACACATGAAGAGTTGATCAGGTGTGTTATTTTTTGGGTTAGTAGGTTGCTCAGTTCAGTAAACTGCTTTATTTTTAACCTAAATGCTTTTTTCATCTTTTGAAACAAAGTGATGCCTATTATCTTGGTGAGACTGTGGTAATGCCAAAGGAATTGTCCCTTTTAAAACACTGCATGTTAAACAAACTTCTAGAGTGTAGAGATTAACATGAGAGATTTATAATTGATACTCAGATATTTTTAATACCAGTTTTAAGTATTTCTCCTGCAAAAATTACAGATTGTTGATTTTCATGTGAAATTTGTTTTAATCTTGTTATTTCAAGGCTGTCAAAAAAAAAAAACCCAGTTCATGGTAGAGCTATTTCCATCAAATGGAAATGGTAATGAAAAATTTCCTTGTTTCCTAATAATTGAATTTAACCAGGACTGCTCATGTGTCTTTACTCACTAACACATCCATTATTGTAACTATTGGAAACTGGGCATTGTAATAATCAGCATATCTGATTTGTTAATTCTTTTAGTATGCTAAATCTTACTGCATTAGACATTCTTTACTTTTGGCCTGCTCTCACTGAAATGAGAACCTTTGGATTTTCTAATTGGGAAGGAATACAAATTAGCTTGATTTAAAATATAGAAGATGCTTCTGGGTGGCTGACTGAATGCAGGCAGCGTTTGAGGACAATTTTAAAGGCTTATTTGGCATAAAGATAGTTGGAATGTGAACAGAAGGGAAAGAAATTATTGAGCTGAAAACATTTATACTTAAAATAATATACAAAGACAGTACATCAAAAGCACCTAAAATTAAGACATGTAGCTTTCAGGTTGAAAATGTGGTTTGAAAATAGCTTTCCTATAGATTACCCCATTTTCATGGTTTACTGGGAAAGGTATTTCATTACTCTGTGAAATCTATGGCAGATTCTTAAGGCATCCCTACAAATAAGGCCAGACTTCAGTAGCCCTGAAAACTTCTAATGTTTCACATTCTATGTGAATAAATTACCGCAATGCTAATTACCACTAATTCAAGGACTGGGACTGATACTTGTTTGCTATCCTGTGGTCACGCCATGTGCACATCTTCCATTGTAAACTAAATGCAAGGAACATTAACCACCAGCTTACTTCACAGTAACTGGTTCTTGTTCCCAGCCTTAATTACAAATATTACTTTGGCTTTACCAGGGCACACAGAGCTGACAGGAATCACTGTTACTGTATGTAACTGTTAGTAATATTGAAGGCATTTTTGCAGTGACTTCAGGATTAAAGCAGATGTCATATGAGGCAAAATTCACACCAAACCTGACATCACTTTGGGCTGAGTATTTTATCTGTGAGTACATCTGGGACCCATGCGTGTCTGAGGACAGAATATAGCCCTTTAACTCTTTGCCAGAAGGTAAGGATTTGAAAGTCCCAGTGGTCTCATGGTTGTTATTCATTCTAATGAAATGATCCTAGCACTTAGAGAATTAATTTATAACATATATTAGGAGTTGTCTTTTCCCTTCAGAAGACTACACATGTGCACAACAGAAGTCTTGTGATGGTTGGCAGGTATCCTTGCCTCGCTCAAGTATCAAACTGTTGGCGTTTTTTCCTGAAATTCCTGCACAGGGAAAGATTATACTCATGGCCACCATCTGGTTGGCCAAGTTTTTTTGTTTTCACATGGCAGGGAAAATTTGTGTCAACTGCATAAGGGAAGTTTTTGAAACCTGATTTGACTGTACTGCTTGTTGTGTGTAGTTCTGTGTTTCAAATCCTTATCATATCTTTTAAAAAGTTTACTGCTTGCACTTGAAAACTTGTAACATGTTAACATAATAGACTTGAGCATGAAGAGAATTTTATAGATCTACTCATAAGATGTAATTTCCTTGCAACCTGATTTTCTGGAAAACTTTCTTCCCTGCTTTGGGCAAGGAATTATTTTCTGATAAATATTAAGATGAAACCATCATATTGTTCCTCTATACTTCTTGCACTGTGTCTTTTGGTGAAACCTGTGCTTTTCTGCACTTCAGCATGGCCTAATACTGAAAATTTTGTTCCTCGGGTGTTCTTTGTGAACAGCAAGGGCAGGATCTTTGAATCACCCCACAATTTTGATTAGCCAAACGTGTATTCTTTATGGCATCTCTTATTCTTCAGCAAATGCTATTGAATTATGTCATGTCTTCTTAAAAGTTTCCTTCTGTGATTTTACCTTTCAGATTGACTTCAGTTTATCAAAAAGATATTTTCATTTCCTTTCCTGTCAACGTATAGCGTCTACATCAAGGGTAGGATATGATTCAACTTACTGCTGAGCCACAGATTGGAGTATCTGTACATCTCCATGGCTTTCTACTTTCAATTTTATGGAGAGAGTGCTGGAGCACATCTCTGTGTGTATTACCTCTGTGTGTGGCCATATTGATCATCATCACTGGTCTACTCTGGCCTCCAACTGAGAGGTCTGGAGACACACCATCTATAACGCTGCTGATGCTTTTGAGAAAGCACGCAGGATCACTCTTGAGGAGAAAAGACAGCGCAGAGAGATTCGTGCCTTGCAGAATATACTGCCTAAGGAGTCTTTCTGCTGTGCCTTTTGCAACCGGACGTGCCTGTCTCGTATTGGCCTTTTTAGCCACCAACGCGCTTGTAACAAACGTGGGTAAAGCCCTTCCCAAATCTTCGTTCGCAAAGCCTAGCCATGAATGAATGAATGAACATCAGGATGCCAGGAAATGCAGGTCTCTGTAAAAACTGAGCAGCTCTGTAAGGCCTTGGTGTATATGATCACGGTACTGCAACTCCCCGACACTTAATAACTCACAATTCTGCCCAAAAGACTTTGGACCTAAGTCTTCTCCTATTCCTCAGACAAAGAAAAAAAAATTTATTCCTAAGAATTTCTGCGTGCGTTCCTCTTGAACAGAAGGAAAACTACAAATTTCACAGAGATTGTCTTTGCAGCAAATTAGAAGGATTGCTGGTGTTTGATTCCTGTAGTAGCCTTGGGATGGAGCAGTAATTCAGATTCTCATTGCTTTGGGCCAAGTTAAAAGATGGTGCACCTCTGGTGCACCTGGAGATGGGAAGATGGATGACCTTAGCAGGCATCAGCCTTTTCAGAGTTCCTGTGTGCTTATGACATGATTCCCTCTTCTCTACCACCCACTCACATCTGTTTAAAGGGTTACTATGATTTCATACACCAACACAACTCCAGATACAATTCAGAGCTTCCCTTCATGCTGAGCTAGAAGGAGTTGCACCTCCTACACCTGCTCTCCACTCAATAGGACATAAAAGAGGCCTCAATAAAGGTGTTGACTGCTTTTCTGTTTTTTGTCTGTCCCCTCCTGAGGCCCTCTGAGGAAGCTCGTATTGATCTTGGTGTTGAAGCTAGTTGTTTGGGTCACTAATCCTAATTTAGAGTTTCTAAAGCAGACTTTCTTAAAGGCAGCATGAGACATCGTTATGTGTGATAATGCAGTCTAAAACAAAAAAGATGGTGTACTTTGGGTTGAATCTAGGTTTCTCTCTTAAGGTTAAGTATTTCCTCTTAGCTCAATAGAGTTTCATTTTCACACAGTTTTATTTTACTTTCTTTTCCTTTACATGTGAGAGGCTATTACACTGACCATTGCAAATCCCCACTGAAAACACTTAGTGTTGATATTTTAGATGTCATTTAACGGAAGTATAATCCATTAGAAGTGTGGCAGAGATGAAACACAGATTAGATATTAAATGGCACAAAGAAAAGCATGAAAAACATTATTAATTCCTAAATCTAAGTTCCGTTATTTCAGTTTTCTTTTTTGTCACAGATGATACTGAATTATGAACAGTCCTATTCTTCTTGAATATTTGTGGTCTTCATTCTCCTCATAAGTGGGTGGGTGAAAAAGATGGTGTAATAGAAACCAACTGGTTATGTTAAATCTTCCATTAATGTCTATCATTATAGAATTTGTTCAGATGTAACAGCTGAGGAATGTATGGATTTGACCATTTTGGTCAATTGGGGTTTTCTGGGTAATATGTACCACTTCTGTCGTGCTGATTGTCATGGGTTTACTTGTTCTAAAAAACCAAATGGGAAATTTTTTTTTCCCCTGTTGCATGTGCGGGAGGGATGTTGAATGGAGAGGACAGTTTTCTGCCTTGGGTGATTACCTACACAAAGGAGCTGGCTGGCAGAACTACATTCCAGCCTGATAGCTCTCTCTGGGGCTGGGTAGGGAGTGGGGAGTTTTTCTCCCCTCCTCTCCTTGGAAAGCAGCACTTGATTTTCTGCCTT
This sequence comes from Pipra filicauda, assembly GCF_003945595.2. Taxonomy (NCBI): domain Eukaryota; kingdom Metazoa; phylum Chordata; class Aves; order Passeriformes; family Pipridae; genus Pipra; species Pipra filicauda. The sequence goes on along the minus strand of NW_024104643.1, from coordinate 2,139,960 downwards.
AATGGAGGCAAGGGGTATGTGTGTGTTGGAAAAGCTTTGAGGCTGTTTTGCTCTCGACCTGGTCATCTGGCTGCTCTCCGGCCTCGACTTGCCTGCATGTTGCCCTATCTCCAGCCCAAATTTGCTCAGATTCCATTGTACAGTTTGTGCTCACCGACGAACAAGGGAGGAGTCCTGTCTACAGCCAGATGCAGACAGTGTGAGTTTAGTGGGAAAGAAACTGCCTTTCTTTCCCCTTTTCTTCCCCTTCCCTTCCCTGGTGTGGGGGGGGAAATCTCCATTTTTTGGCTTCTGCGATCCTGGGCCCCCATGCGACAAATGCCAGAGCCCAACAGCACCCCCTGCCGACCAACACAGCGCAGTGCAGGCTCTGCACCTCCAGTGATCCAACAGCGCTCCTGCCAACCGTGATTGGAATCGCGCTAGAGGACAGAGAAGTATCAACCTGTTTCCTTTTTGAAGGGGACTTTTGGGTACAGGATTACTGTTTAGTTGTTTCTGTGTTCTGTTGCTGTTTTTGCCAATATACATATATTCTTTAATAAAGGGTTGTTATTTCTTCCTTTTTCCATACCTCCTTGATTGGAGCCTCTTAATTCCAGGTTTACAATTGCTGAGGGAGAGGAATTTGGTTTACCTCATAACTCATTCTCCTTAGCAAAACACTCCAGTCTCCTTAAACTGAGACACTGATGTAAATACATCAGTGCAGGATGCTTATAGATTGGTCTCATCTGTTCATTTGAGAACACTGATGCTAGTTCTAGTTATAAGGATTTATGTAGAAATCCACTCATGCATGATCTTATTGTTAAAACTGAAAGGCCTATTGGCTTTTAACAGTGCTGTGTTGATACCCAAGAGATTTTATTAAGCAATCTCCTGAAACCTTTTTTATCCCCACGTGTGTTTTATACCTTAAAAGTATAACTGAAATCAATGTCAAGTTCCTATCAGCACACATGCAAATCAGGAAGGCAAGTACTGAAGGTTACAAGTTTGGCTGAAGAGCTACCCTTGAAAATATATTCATATTTTTTCAGATCAAAGTGTCAGTGCCTCTTTAGGAGAGTTACCTAACATTAAGCAAAATGGTTTTATAAATGTAAGTTTAGGAAATTCCCTGGAAAGAACTGAAATAATGTGCCTAATTTTTGCTTTTAACTACCAGATCCCACTGGATATATAGTGTGTAATGAAAGGAGTAAAATGGTTTTATTTTTAAAATTTAAATGGTGCTGTTTTCAATAACATTTATTTCAAATGTACATGTTGGTCAAATTGTTTCATGATCAGCGTATGAACTGTATATGTCTCAAAGACTACCTATCATCCACACATTACTTTGAATATTTCCTGAAGTCATGTGCAATGCGTAAGGCACTAGTGCTGTTCCACCCGCATTTTCTGGATAATGATTAGCCTCCCTTACTGCTTTTGCAAACACTCAGGCACTGTTGTCATTCTCTCTTTGACTCTTTTTACCCTCAATCTTGAGCTAGCACAAGTATTTGAGTAGATAAATAGATCGGAATTCATAGACTTTTATCAGAAGCTAAATAAAAAATATGACAGTCTGGATCTGTTTTCTGGTACTGTTCACAGACTCTTGTAACAGGAGATGATGGGAGGAGTAAGCGGTGGGTATAGGAAATGGATGGGACTTTTGGAGCGGTTGTCAATTTGTACCAATTTAAAACATTCCTTAGGCTGGGACTCAGTAGCATCCGATTAAAAATAAGAACACTTAAGATAAATAGGGGAGGCTTTTTTTAAGACTGTATTTATGTTTCTGATAGGAAACTATTTTTTGAAAGTACTGGGGTTAGTCAAATGCAGAATGTTTTTTCCAGTAGGTGAAAGACACACTATAGAAGAATTATCCCATTCAGTGGCAAGACAAAAAGAGGTATTGGAAAAAGAAGACATCTGTTGGTGAAGTAGAACGTAGATTGGCAAGAGATGAAGTGGGATGACCAAAGGAAAACTTTCTCAACATCTTAGAGGAACATATTTTAATTGTTTTAGTTCCTTGACTAAGCTCCAAACACATCTCCTGTTCTCCTTTCAAGCTATGATAGAAGGAGGATGCATATACATTATGCTTGATAGTTAAATGTTGTGCTTAAATTTTGTACTCACAGCAAGAAACAGTAGACATGAGTTTTAGGCTTTTCTCAGTCTGAATTCACAGACTCCCATTTCCTAGAAGAGTGCTCTATTTATGTTGGTTTGGTTGGGAAAACCCATCAGTCTCTCTGTTGAAGGGTAGTTGGAGCCAGGAGCAGACAGTACTGGGAACCTCCTTCTGACAGCATTCAAAAAAAGTCTTTTTTTCTTTTCTGTAAGTAAATAGGAATAATTCTTTTTGGTAGGATCAACCTGTAGGTCAAGTGTAAGGTAAATTGAATTTCATTAGGTTGCTGAATGAGAAGATTAATAAAGGGAAGAGACAAGTTTCCCACCAGGCTGCATCTACTGGCCTGCGCAAAGAGAGTGAGATGACGGCTGCAACTTGCAGAGCATGGACTGTGCAGCACATAACTCCTTCTCACTCACTCAAAGCATAGCAGATGACTAATTAAAAGGTAAAGAAAACCCATTCCCTTCATGTATGCTCCCTACAATATGGAGATGGGAAATCAGTTTATTTGAATTTCAATGTATGATCCCCAAGTTCCTATGTACTTTACTTCTGTGGAGGATGAAGCATGTTCCTGTTGATGGAATATATTAAGTCCCCAGTATAACAAATGTGTCTAGGAAGAAATAGGTGCCTGAAAGCCAGATATACAAAGTAACAGGATAAGGGCCCTTAAACACTGCTCCTCGCAAAAGCTGGCTCTGCGCAGTAGAAGTGAAGAGGTAGACCACCAATGATCATTACTTCTGCAGGATTAGATGACGTGACAGTTTTTACAGTACTATGAACTTTGTCAGAAAAAATAGAAAGGAACAGCTTTCATTTTGAGAACAGAAATTTCCACAAACAATCCCTTGGTTTTCTCTTTTGTTTCCCAATAGGGTGATATTGATTTAATATTAGATATATATTGTCTCTGGATCCACTTTCAATCTCGGCCACACTCTCCAAATAAGAATCTACAATCCAACTGACCGTTTTTGCAAAGTTCCCTCTAATACATCTGTAAATGAAAATATGTGTGTGGGAACAGACTGCATAGGTTTAACTAAATTGGCTTGAAACACACATATTTTAGCTAAGTGAGTGCAGGATTTTGTGCAGACCATGTCTGTATCACCTACCTATGTGTTCTGGTTTAGTTAGGAAATATAAGAATGGAATGTCTGTGAGGGGAGGAGAAAATTCAGTTATAATCAGTTATTTGAGATTTTTTAATGCAAGTCACAATATGAAAGGAATAACTACTATTTTTCAACTGCTTAGTATGAACATCTGTAAACTTTGTTACTGACTTTTGGAAAAACAAAACAAAACCCCTTCTTGCTGGGAAATATTTTCCCATCTTATTAGGGGAAAAATAAGAAATACCCATAGAGATAAAGAGAAAATAATCTTTGAATGTTTAACACTATAATTTAGAGCATTTCAAGAGGAAAAAAAAAAAAAGAACCAAAATCTGCTCTTGATTATACATGGCTTTCAATGAATCAAAAGGGGGTAGCACAAGCACATCCAAAGTATAGAATTTGGCTCATGGACATATGGAAGAGACTTGAGAAATACATACTCTATATAACCATCATCATTATTATAATAATGCACCTTTGAATTTTAGAAAGTGTTTGCAAATGTGATAACAAAAGATAAATAAATTAAAATAAATGACAGAAAATACAACTGAATATTATTGCTGTTCAGTAGCAGGCACATTGCAGGGTCATCTGCACTTTACATGAGGCATATATTTTGAATTTAATTCTTCCAAGTTATGTCATTTTCCTTTGAAGTATGGATGTGGTTTTGTTGTTTTGGGGGAGGGGGTATATAAATTATGTACTATAAATGTATTTAACTCGTAAGTTTTACAATAAACTCCTATTAAAAGTTTCAAACTTTAAAACTGCTTAAAAGTGTGAATTTGTCCATGAAGAACTGTCAATGTAGAATCGAAAGAACAGTGAAATCCTTTAAATGCCACATCTTTGTAATTCATATTGCACCTGTGTAATTTCAGATCAATAAAAAGCTGCAGTGTCTGTTTCTGGTTGCACTTACAACACCGTAAATAACCTAATGTCCATGTGGATAATTACCAAGCTCTAGTGAATTGGTCTAAGAGCTGTTGGCAGAACTGTACTTCCTTCCACCACCTGCAAATGCAGAACACAAGAGAGAGCTGAAATTAAATAAATAACAGCTGTTCTTTTCCCTGCTTGATAAGTTGGTCCTATACCAGAAATCTCCATGAGAGTTCAAAGTATTGGAGACAGGAAGATAGGAAAGCATCGTAAGCTTTGTTAACTTGAAATAGTTCATAGGAAGGGTCATGTGAACAGAAGGACTGTTGATGAATAAAATCTTGAAATCTGTTTTTGTGACCATAAGGGGAGATTATGGTAGCTCATCTTCCTCAGATAAGCCTGGATACTTTAGAGTAATGTTTGGTAACTAAATACACTGTGTGGCTGTTATTGACTTTCAGATAACAAAGAAAGATCAGATAGATTATAAAGAATTATATTCTACAGTTCTTGTTAAAGTCAATACTGTTCTACTTAAAAAACATAAATACATCTGTTTGAATGAGCTTCCAGTAGAAATTCAAAGCTGGACTTTTCCGTGAGTCTAAGGTGTAGTTTTGTAATCTTTTTGTTTTCCCATTGTAATACAGCAGTTAGTCTTGCTCTATAATAAATCCTGGATTTCTTTTAAATGTAAATATATGTTAAAATTTTCTGCATAGACGTATTTAGATTTTTAGACTTGTCAAGCAATATTAAAATTACTTTATCCTGAAAACACCAGAAAGTGAAATCAACGTTTAAAAGATGTGATTCACTGGCCATAAACACATATCATGTCTTCCAACATTCTTCTGTGCTTTATTCTACTTAGAATATGCACTTTATAAAACAGTGATAAAATCTGAATTATAAATATTCTATAGTCCTTCAGTGAAAGTACAGTAGTTGATTCTGATGATTATACCTATATATTGGACTAAATTCTTACTTAAAAAATCCGCCTCCAGAGACTGATTTTCTGTCCATCTTAATGCCCAGTAAATCTCCTGATCAATCCTCATCTCAGCTGCATTTATTAAAATCTTGGATATTTTTATTTTGGAAGTCAGGCATATAGAGCTGGCAGAACCTAGCATTTCTTTCTTTTGTTTCCTCTCATACAGTTATAATACTATAATCTCATTCATCAGATTGGTCAGATTATCTTTTATTTATTTTCTGAGACTCGAGTCATACATCTCCCTTCACATTTTAATCAAAGTTGATAGTGACTTGTGGAAAGGAGAAGGGATCAGTTTTCTGCTGATGATCGAGAATTCAAAAAAAAATGGATAGATCAGTGATTCATTCTGTTCTTTCAGGATTTCAGAAGTGCTTGCTACACTTGAAAGGAAGATCAGAGGCTTGGAACAGAAAAGGTTTTTAAATATTAATTTCAAAGATACTGGAATACAGAGAGCAAATAACAACCGCACATCTCTAACTGCAATCTTCATTTCACAGAGTTCTCTAGGTGCTAATAACCCCTATTTTTAGAACTTTGGATGCCTAATGAAATGCCTCGACTTGTATCACGTTTGTTATTAATATTTTGCTTGAAATAGACAACACTGATGTGAAATTCATGTCCAATCTAAAAACATTTATATTCGTCAAGAATATTGTTTACTATTTTTACAAAGAATAAGTCTCCTGCTCATCATGCCTACTCCCTTTCCTTATCAGTGCCAGGGATAAAGGTTGGCTAGCTCTGCTAGCATGACTGCAGGAAACACAGACCCCCTACAGAAACAGCAATGTAGATCATTGCTGTTTCTCCCTGTTTTGAGTTTGAGCTGATGTGCCATTTCACATAAGTTAATTCATCTCACCAAGTCCGTTCTTCATTGGAGAAGATGAGCCCTAACTTTCAGTCTTGTTTTAAGGCCTATTTACTTCGTGTCTGTGTAATGTACAAAGTTAAAGAAATACTGGGAAAAGGAACATATAAGTTCTTTCAGTATACCAAGTATAGAGGTAGGCACCATCTTTCCTTTGCCACTTCAGTTGTGACAGAGAAGTGTAAGCCTTGCTTAGTTCACAAATCCTATGAGAAAAATCCTCAAGAAAATGGAACCTTCTCTAAGCCTTTTACCTGAGTCTCAGTCTTCGGACATGCAGGTCCCTGAAGTATTTCTTTAGGCAAGCCCTAACCATGTGTAATTCTGATACATGGATGACTTAGACTGCTTTTTGGTGATGCCTGTTTTTTCACCAGCACTATATAAGTAGCCTAGATGTCTCAGAAAGATTTATGGATTCTACTTTGTAGCAAAAGGTTTAAAGTTTTTCAATTTAATACCCAATTTCATGTACCTTTGTCATTTAACAGAACTGCTCTGTTACCATGCTTTGTTGGGATGCTCTGTATCTCAGCTTGATCATTTCAAATATGCTGATTTATAAGAATTCTGGCAACAAGGTCATAGGTACTGTTCAGCAAAACTGACAATGGAAAATTCAGCAACTAGCTTAGTAATTTTTGGGTTTTGTATTCCCTGTTCAGATTTTTTTTTGTAGATATCAGATTTCCTTGATGTGCTTCATAGATGGCAAATAATTAAACTTCTCTGCACAAATTGGTAGATGTTCCCAACTCTATAAAAGTTGCTTGGTAGACCAGGAGACATGATACTTCATCTTAATCCAGAAAACTAGGTCATTGAGAAACCAAAAATATTTACAGTTGGATATGGTGTGAAAGAGATATGGAAAGAGAAGTACAGCAGATGACTATAGCGGGACATGATGTGGAAAAAGAGGTGCAGCAGATTTCCCCTTTGTAACTGTTACAGTGGTTCCTGGAAATGCCGCATCAATTTCAGCTAGGGGCCACCCAACTGCCCTAATAAGTCAAAAATCTTGTGATCTAAACAGCCCAGGCTCTTCTAATAGAGCATTTTATTTTCTAATGAGTCTTTGCTATCACATTCTCTTTTTGCCTTGTTTCAGTTTATCAGGGTTGAATTTAATTGCTGTGATCACTGAGGGGAAAAAAAGGATAATTTAATGCATAGTGTTCTAGGTTATATCAGCTAATGCATATTAATGAGTTTTTGCTTCTGTAATCAAGCTAATAGTGACCTCAGCCCCTGCTAAATATGGCAAAAACCAATGAAAACAGAGCTCTAATAATTTTGTTGAGAAAGTGGAGTTTTTCATATAAGTGGAGTTTTTCCATTTGGAGCCTATCGACTTTGGTGAATTGTGCTGAAGAATAAGAAAGAACATCGTATTTATAATAAGAATGTTTGGTTATGGTGGTTTTTTGCAACCTCATTTTTAAAAAAAATTTAAGGACTCTTACATGGTATAATGAGAATGACAAGCTGTATTGGGCCTGGCTGAGCTGGAGTTCATTTCCCCATAGCAGCCCTCACAGTGCTGTGCTCTGCATTGGTAGCTAGAAACGTGTTGATAACACACCAGTGTTTTGGCTACTGCTGAGTAGCGCTGGCACAGCATCCTCCCCACCCCCCTCTGCCTCCAGTCAAGGGCAAGATCCTGGGAGGGGACACAACCAAGCCAGCTGACCCAAACTAACCAAAGGGATATTCCATACCATATGATGTCAGTTCAGATATAAAAGCCAAGGGAAGGAGGAGGAAGGGGGGACATTCACTGTTTCAGTGTTAGCCTGCTGAGCAACCACTGCACATGCTAAAGCCCTGCTTCTCGGGAAGTGGCCAAACACCACTTGCTAATGGGAAGTAGAGAATAAACCTTGTTATTTTCCTCTTCACTTGTGCGCAAACAAACTTTCGCTTTTGCTTTAGTAAACTGCCTTATCTCAACCTATGAGTCATTTTCCATCTTATTCTCTCTCTCTTGCTCGACTGGGAAGAGGGAGTGATAAGAGTGGCTCTGTGGGTACCTTGTGCCCAGACAAGGTCAACCCACCTCACAAGCTCTTGAAAAATATAATGTTCATAGTTCTGAAAGTCTCAAAGAAAGAAAATGCAGATCATACTTAGTTTCTAACTCATTACATAATTTAACCCATTGCTTCAAGTTAAATTTTCTGAACCAGTGAAACTTTATTTTGTCTTTTTGGATTGAAATTCAGCTCTCCCTAAATACAGTCGTTAGACCATAACCTACTAAAAGCCATCAGAGAAGCAAGATTCACAAGAGAATTTGTGGGAAGAGTCCACCTATTCTTAACTCAGGAGGCCTGTACCCCAGCAGAAGCTTTCAAACCACACCTTCAGGAACATCTCTGCTATTAGGTCCTTCTAATAATATTTCTGAGGGTACCATTCATTTATATATCTACTGTACATATATCCATTCATTTCTGTCTGCAGAGCAAAGCATTGAAACAGCACAAAAAGGCATATAGTTGGTTTTCTACAGCTCCTTATTTCCTAGTCAAAAATGCTTAAGCAAAACTGTCTTAAACTTCATATTAGTATCCAAATAAGGTTTAAAGTCATACACCATTTTATCAGTGTTTTGGACATTCCTGGCTTACCTGAATTTCACACCTTTTTTTGTTTTTTTTCTGATGCTTTGATTATCTTGCTGAATGTGTTTGAAGAGATTTTCAGAGAACATGCTAAGAAAAATCCCTCCAAAAACATCTCAAGAAAAAAAAAAGAAAAAGTTTGTTTTTTTTTTTAAATTAGAAATTGCAAATATGAATTTCAGTGGAATTAATGGGAAACAGTAACTAATGGAAAGTCAAAGTAATGAGAACTGCATAGAGACTGACTTCTTAGAGTCTGTGATTCAGTTTAATTCCATATCAGTCATAACTAGCTATGTGATGGCCTATGTAGGATAAGTGTGTGGTCTTGCATATGAACAGATGTTGATATTTCAGAAGTCCACACTACAACTGGAACTAATTAATACCATGCTGGAGATCACAGCAAGGAGGCCTGTGACTGAGATAAACTCAGAGACTAAACTGTCCTCTGACCCAAGAGATGACTTTGCCTGTGGCAGCTGACATAGTAATCATTAAGGAACTTGCTATCCTCCATATCATATGCAAACAGATGTCTAAACAGAGAAATTCCACATTTTCAGATTCCAGAGGCCTTTGATGGTTATTATACTTGTTTAAACATAGGATATGTAAAAATGTCAAACTCCTGTGTCCTTGCCTTGTTTTCATGCAACAGTATTGATGTTAATTATTCGCATTGTTAAAGTAGTGTTGCCAGATCTTGCCAAGACAATTATTTATAAATGTTCATTTGTAATGACAGTAATGAAAGTCCCATGGATACTTTACCTGACTTTATGTTACTTTTTCAAATCCCATATCTGTACAGAGAGGTGGAAACTGCAACATCAGAGGCATGAAATGCTGAAATTATATGGCTGGAATATCTACTCTTTTAGGGAAAAGCTTACAGTCTCGTAAAAGATTTCAATGTGAAGAAATGAAGGTGCTTGACTGAATCATTTGTATACAGCTTCATATAGTCACTTCCACATTTTGGACCTATTTCAAAAAGCAATAGATGTATAGGGTACCATACAGATAGCAGTTCATTGTTCTTGCCAGCATGTTAAACTTCAGCTTGTTCATTGGAATCTGAGGTAATTTGCAACATTTTCAGGATGGTGAGGAGGTCTACACCAATTTTATAATTGTGTGGTGTGATGCAGTCTGCTAGTGGAAAGCAGATGTATGATAGAAGAGGGCTGAGTTTCTGTGTTAGATTAGAAGTTACATGTTTCTCTTCACTTAGACTACTGACTGTTTTAAGAAAAGGTTGCCTATCTCAGAGCTGCAATATTCCAGAGGCAAGGAGTGTTGAGTATACCTCCTCTGACTGTCAGAATAAGGTATGCAATTATAAACACTGTGAGACAGCAGATTACACATGTATAAAGTAACTGTAGAAGATTTTAAAAAGTATTTAGGGGTATGATGAAATGATTTTCTGAAATCTCGGTTTTGAGGATGGGATTCTCAAAACAGTTTGGAAAATACTGGTCATTACACGCAAATGATGCTAAAAACTATAAATTTACTATCTCTGGCATTGATTGATTTCATATATAAACCTACAAAACCTCATTCCTTCTATTCGGAAATGTTTCTTCAGTCATGACAGTCAGGAAATGCAATAGGTCCTCAAGTCCCTCTTTTTGCACATGGAAGACTGTTTCTTAGTGTATACTTTTTTTTTAATGGAAAATTTTAGGGAAACTTCACTTACCTGTGTGTGAACGTGTTTTGGCCTTTCACATAGATAGTGTCTGAAGAAGCATGTAAGCAGTGAAATGCAGTAGGTTTATAGTGCTAATGCTGTGGTGTGAGTAGAGCACTTCCATTGGTGAACCACCCAGAGGTCCTTGTGATGATTTGTGTGGTTCTGGCTGGTCATCAGCAGTGACTTTTGGGTTCTGTGGCAAAGTACTTCCAAAAATAGCAGAACAGTTACACATGTGACCTTTTTAATTTTCTGTAAGTGGGAAAAGAGAAAATTCTCAAGTGGTTAATTTCTTGGTTGAGACCTGAACCACATTTACTGTGCAGGTCCCTTTTAAAGTACTGCTGAAAATACTTTTCTCTTATTGCCAAATAGGAGAAACTGGGACACCCACTAATGGACAATCTTATCTTTAAACATTGCTTTCCTAGCACTATTTTTTTTGCCTGTTTGAGTTTTCAGACAGAGCAGAGAACCATAACCACAGGAATCCTCAAGCAATTCTTTAATGTAAATCATGACAGTGAAAGCATTTTAAGATTTAATAGGCACAAAAGCATTACCTTTTTTGTGTGTATTTAAAGCTTTAACCAAATTTTAAAATGTGTGTATTTAGCTATCCAATACAGGTGAGTGCTTTCAGTTGTTATTTCTGTTGCAAGCTATCAGGAGGTCAGAGCCTAAAGTGTTCAAAGATGCCTAAAACTCCTTTAAAACTCCTTTTTATGAGTGTTTGTAAAGATGAAGTAAAGGTTGGTAGATCTGTGACCCTGAAGGCTTGTCAAATTATAAACCTTGGCTGAAATCAGTGCTATAATAAACATATAGTCAGAATATTGTATTATCATCTATAACAGTGCAAAAATAATAGTTCATTTCACATGGCAATGGTATGCTTTACCAAAAACTGATAACAATGGACATAATGGAACAAAAATCCTGGTTTTATGGTAGGTCCATCAGTAAAGCTATCTAATGGAAAAAAATATTAATTTCAAACCCCTGCAAAATACATTTTAGATTTTCAAATTGCCATTATTATTTCTCAGATCAGATTTTATAACCTTGTTATAAAATATGTGCTGGACTGTTTTACTGAAGTTAGATCTGACACTGTAAGTCTGGGTCTGTGCCATACACCTGGCTTTTGCATTATTATAATCTGAGCTTTGAGATGGAAACCAGATGAGTATTGTGTTTTAGGGTACATCACTATTTACATGGTATATGATTATTAACTAACTTTTGGTATTTCTTTCTGAGTATCAAATTAAACCCAGGGAGCAACAGAAGTCAGTAACCTAAACCAGTTATGTCTTACTCAAAGTTCATTAAAATCCTTGAAAATCCTTGAAGTCAATTCTCATTGACTTCAGCATGCCTGGAATTAGTGACTTTTAACTAAACATTGAGCAAAACTCTACTATTATGTTTCTGAGATATTTAGATTGTTGCAAGCAATTATATATGCAAGGTGGTTTTATCTTTTACTGCAAATTGTTGTTTGGTTTAAAGAAAGAGAGGAGAATTTTTTATTTTTTTTTAAATCGCTGGGTCACCGCAGCAAGATAGCTAAAGATAAGGGTCCTTAAGATTCAGAAATAACATGTGGCAGTTGCTAGGGTTAAGCAACAAAATGGGTTTGATTGTACAGAGTTAGTCATCTGTTGGGTTACATCCCATCCTTTCCAACAGATGAGCCAGCGAGAGAACAATTGGGTGGAAAGGATATAAACAAAAGAGTTAGAGATGGCCCTGAGGCTTCCCCATTTAGTTGATGTGTGCATTTTGGATACACATAGATGCTGTTCCCTCTTGCTTGTGCGCCCTCATTATGCTGTGCTTCACATTTACTCAAGTGTGTTGACTACATGGTACAGTGCAAGGATCAGGACGGGAAAGGTAAAATTTTTGTCACTTCCAGGTGCTAATCTGTCTACAGAAGTTGCAGTAACTGCTATTGTTAACTGGTTTTAATTAAATTTTTCTCTCATTTAAAAAAGTAATATGTAAAATCTGAGTGAAGCAAGTGTTGTATATCTTCACCCAGTTTAGCTGGCAAGAAGGGGAGGGCTTAAAGCTCTCAAGTAATAATAAGCTCTCTATAAGTAATAGTCACTGTATTGTGAAAGACTGTATTTAAATATGTGGCAATGAAGATAGAGCATATATATAAACCCAACAATTTAAATCTTCACAGGACTCTCTGCTATTTACAATGTTTTATGCTGTTTACTGTGTTCTTGTTTTCCTTGCTAACACGTTCTTTGCTGATATTTTTCTGAAAATTATTTGAAGACATAAGCTTTTATTCACCAGCCGTTGTTGTGACCCTTAACCTTGCTTCAGAGGTATTCTGAAGTTAAGAAGAAAAACAGTAAATAGATAATATTGTCCCAAAGTAGTGTTTAATGATAAAGCTAAGAAAAAAATAATACTCGTAAATAGAGGGGACATTTTCCTGCTCTCTCCTCACCTGCTGCCTCCATTCCTGCTCAAGACCACATGCTCTTTTCTCCTGCCCATGGCCAGCACTGGTGCTTTCCAGACTCTGACGGATTGATTCAGGTTGCCCATCTTTTCCATAATTATTTCCCTCTGTTTGTCAAGCTGCTTTCTGCTGTATTGAATTACATTTGTTCAGCAAGGTGGGTTATGGCTATCCAATTTCAGGGAAGACTAGCAATGGCAAACATATTTTATAGGAGTAGGTGACAGATTAATAGAACAAGACGTTATTCTATGCCATATCATGTGGCTTAAGTCTTGACGTTTCCTCGCGCATCTATGTGGTTTAATAGCCACAGTTTAATTTCCTATATGTAATGTTCATTATTTGTTATATAAGCTAAAGAAACACGGAGAATTCCATCCATACATCACACAATTTATATGTTATTTAGCTAGCCATCTCTTTAATAATTCTTATTTTAATTTTCTGCTTTTATATGCATAAATATAGAAATTTGGTATTAATTTATCATGGCAGTATTGAATCTTATTACGTCTTTAAGAGAAAACAGAAAGAGAAACTGAAAAACACCAGTATTTAGTAACTTAAAGTGAACTTTCAACTTGATTGAAAAAAGTGAAAAGAATAGTCTGCTGGGAGTAAATTTCACTTATTGGGGAATCAGAGACTATATTATGAGCTTAAATGAGATGTTTTAACCTTCTTTAAACTTCTTGATCTTGCTGCAGCACTTGACTCCTGTCAGAACATACTCTTTAGAGCTGGGATTCCCAACTCATGCACATTGCAGTAGCACACAGGTGGCTTGGCTCCCAAGAAGATTTAAGTTTCTGTACAGATGACTTTTTCTCTTCCTAAAGGGATCTTAGTTGTGTCCTAACTGCTATTAAAAGTCTTCTTACAAAAATTCTTTTCACAAAAACAAAATCAGGAATGTCTTGAAAAAGAGGTCTTAATTAGTGGCTTTTGTCCAAGTTGTTAAAAACAATCATGATCTAGGAGTTACCCAGCATGAGGTTGTATAGGTAGCTTAGAGTACTGAGCATGCTGTAGTATTTTTTCCCAGGTAGACTTTGATGACTGTTGAAAAATTTATGCATAGTAAAATGGTGTCTCTAGGACCCAACTGAAAAACAAGTGAGGTAAGAATATCTGTGAGTAAGACATTTTCTGCTGGAGTAGATATGGTAACCACTTGGAGGTGATACAAAGGGAACTTGCAGCTGGAACTATAGATATTGCTGAAAGCTTAATGTCAGCAAGGAGCCCAGAAGTGGTCCTAAATCAAGTCTTAATTGACAAGTTTCACTATGACCATAAATTTTTTAAAATGTGTTTCCTTTTCCAGCAGTATCTCCTCCTCCTTGCTCAGCTGATCTTCCCATGCAATGGAGCATTCTTCAAACAATTTTGTGACTCATAGTATAAGTGTCTGTCCTATTGCTGCTACTTGAGTTCATATTATGTGATCAGTGCACCCAGATAATGCAAATGTATGGAACTCCTAAGAATCCATCTCTTTGTGATGCCTTACCATAAGCCTTTTATGTTAGCAAATGGTTCAGTTTGGATTTCTATTTGTCTTAAAACTCCCTAGTTGCCCGATTTTTCAGAAGAGTTTAAAACATACCAATTTTTAAAGTCTTCCATTTTATAAAGTAAAACGTGATCCTTGGCTAAAATTCCCAGCTTTGTGTTCTACTTAAGAAAATTTTTGTTTATTATATAAAATTATTATATGTTTATGTTTTTACATTATTGTATATATTATGTAATATGTTTTTACATTATTGGATCCAAAGATAGAGAGAGTGAGTGAAGAGGTTATCAGTTTAGATATTTGTATTTGTATATTTGTAAAGTGAATTTAAAGTCTAAAGATTAATTTTTTCCTATCATTTAATTTCATTTTTTTAATCTGTTTTGAATGTTTGTGATTAATTTCTTTGGCTTGGGATATTCCTGGGATATTGTGTGTAATCAGAATATGCCGATGATTTCATACTTTCACATTTCTTTCTACATTGTATGTGAAAACTAGATCAATGCACAAGTCTTATCTCTGAGTTCACTTGGATGTGGTGATAATTTAATGACTGAGGAATCCAACTTTGGAAATTACTAATAAGTGGTTATTTCTGTGTTTTAAAACCATGCCAGAGTATTGTTCAGAGAGAATAATCAAGCACAGATTTCTTTTACTTTTTGTGCAGAATAAAAAGCAATGTCTTTTGAGCTCTTCAGATGCTGTATAAAAAACTGACTGTGAGTCTTTCTAATCCAAAACAGTATTTCTTACATAATCACTTCCTCCAACTTTCCCTCAGTTATAGTCCTATGTTGTATGTCCTTCTCCTGCTTTTACATACTGTCTACAGCTGCTTCATTTGTGAGAGAACTTTCTAATGAACATCTAAATGTCAGTAGGTATTAGTTAGTTTCATATTATTCTTATAACAATTAACAATGTGATAGGTGACTGCATGTAAAATTTTATTGTTTGAGCCCAGAAGACTAATAGCTTCTGTTACATGCACTTCTAACAATCTTAATGAGCAACAGAAAGTGTAATGATTTAGAAAGGAGAATGGTAAAACAATGACAACGAGTGATTTTGGTGACTCATTTCTCTTAAATCACCTCAAAATTACATCACTGTAAACATGAAGTAAAATTATTAAGGAGTTAGCTTCAGCTGTAAAACCATGTACCTGCAGAATACAATCTCTTATTCTGAAAAATTACAAATGAGGACTGACATTGTATATGAACTCCCTAAACCAGTTGGCTGCAGAAGGACAATGAAAGCAAATTTAATTCAGGAAATACACAATCCCCTTTTTTTGCTGAATAAATAAAGCATTTAATTGACTTCCATATGTTTTTGTGGTTCCCCTTCCCCCATACTTTTATATAAAAGAAGACTGCTTTTATGGAATTTCCGGTATTATTGCTGTATTTTTAAAAAAATGAAAAGCAGTTATTACGAAGGAAAAGCGTAACAGGAAAACAGATCCAAATACTCTGAACCTGAGTGCTGCTGGCTCTATTTGAATAAAAACAAACCCCAAACCTTCCCGTGGCCACAATTTCATGCCTGCTTTTGCTTGAGCATTGTTTAAACTCTGAAGTTACCGTGAGTACTGTAAAACAAGTGATACCAGTGAAATGGCAAGACATTTTTCTCTGGAAAAGATTGCTCCCCACTGTTGTTAGAACCTCCAAACCCCTTGTCAGTCAGTTAATGGCAGAGAGTCGCTAACAGTGCATTAGGATCCCAGCAGGCTTCATGTCAGCTGACAAATAGCTTCAGTGACTTCTCCAGTAAATGAGCAAGTTCTTCTAACATATTTATTGGGCTTTTACAAACTGGCATTTTTGCCCTCCTGTGCTTTCAAGAGTTCTAAGTGTATGCTTGCCCCATTCTGCTTCCATTTCCAGTCTTCATCCCTGTTTCGTCAGGGTGACTTTTTCCCCCTCATGCCATTTTGTTCATCTGAAACTCCCATACAACCCTTTACAACAGTTTTTTTTTGCCTATAACATTTTTTTTTGAATCCAGGTAGTGTTTGATGCTGCAGGTAATCTACATTCAGAGGAAAATCGGAAATTGTGATGCCTTTCATATGACCAGAGAACAACTTTTATGCAGATGTTTTCTGTATGAATAGATACACAATGAATTCTTGTGAGAAAAGAGCTTTTCTGTGAAGGCTACTTTGCTCAGGCAAGTATTTTTATGGCCCATATTTATAGGTCTATTCTATAGTAGTTTGAGAAACCTGAAGAAATACTATTTTTAGAATACAGTTTGCGGTCTGCTGGGATGGAGAGAAAATTGTAACTTGTATTTTGGATGGAAAAAAACAACACATCCTACATATTATATGCTTAAAACATAACTTATAAAATAATCTTGCTGAACTATGGATTATTCTTTGGGACTGTGTCAGTCCATTTCTTAGTGCCATAATGTCCATGCCATAGACCCCATAGAAAAGGGGGGTGCAGTTACCTCCAGTTCAGGAGGCTGGGCTGGATCCTCCCCTGAGCCTGCTCAGCAGATGCAGGGCCCTTCTGCCACATCTGGCTTCTAACTCTAGGGCTTATTTATTAGTGTTCCTCCTTCCAGCCAGCTAATTAGTACACTGGACAATTCGTATGCTGTGGATTTTAATTCTGATTCCATGTATTTTTCTGGCAGAAGTTTTATAACAGCAGATGATACATACACTGCAGTTAGAAGTCAGGCCCGGGAGGTGACATCTTTCTTTGCAGTGATGAGATAGTTGACATTCCCTTTATATGCCCTGAAACCTTCAAAGAGAAATAAAGCTGAAGGAAAGCTTGTGAGCAAATTTTCAAAGTGATTTAGGGACCTAGAATCTAGGGCTCAGTGAAAGTCAGTGCCAATTTCCCAGATATATTAGAAGATATAACAGTGGTGAATCATCTCTGTTCATCACAAGGCCTTGCTTTCAACTGTTTATAGGCTTGACAACTCTAAATATATGGGCTAATACTTTTAAGGCAGGTGTTGACTTCAAGCAGAAGTTTTAGGAGAATAGCAATCAAATTATATTTAATTTATTTTCAAGAATGAAGATGAAATGGAGACAGGCACCGTGATGCTGGATAAAATAAGGCGAGTCTTATGACATTTCACTATGAAGCTATGACACCTCTATTTTGAAGCAGAGTCTTCAGATTTGGCAAGAGAATACTGGAGGGTGAGCAAAGTGCTTTTCACTCCTTCCCTGTGAAAAATCTTCTGAAATTTGAACAAGATGTGACCATTGAAAAGTCTCAGTTTGCACAAGCTTTCTAAACTTGGAGATTAGATAATAAACCACCTGTAATAATACCTGTACTGAACATGCTCCAGTTCTTGGGCTTGCTTTTCCTGGCAGTCAGAAGTCTCTGTGACATTAGATGTGGTCACTGAGAAAATTAGGGCTCTGCCCTGAGGAACAGGATTTATCTTCCTCAGGCCTGGGTGGTGTTTGGGGGAAATGGCATCAATGAAATAATGAAGGGGTTGTAGTTTGGAGCTGTGCTGAGAAGGGAAACAGAGTTTGGGGGAAACCTGGGTCTAAAGAAATGGGTAAGAAAAGAAGCAGGTACAGACTTGAAACTTGGATGAGAAGTCGGAAGAATTGCCACAGGTGAGAACTAGGTTGTAATGTTGACTTTAGCCCTTTACATGTGGGCCATACCAGGAGTGGAAAAGGAAGCAAGAAGGCTGTCTGAGGCACAAAAGACATGGGTGGCAGTATCTATGGCTCCCCTTGGTGCCTGACCACTGTCACCTGAGCAGCATAGGACTTGGAAGCCTTCCAGTTTGCTAAACCAGCACCACCGCTCTGGGAAATGCCCTTGTCCCTGCTCCTAGGTGTTGCTCCTCCTCACTTGTCCATTACAGGACCTTTCTTTATGCAGGCAATTGATTTTCTCCACTAAGGTGATAAGAACATTCTGCAATCAAACAAAAAGGATGAGTAGATTTTTCTGAACATCAGATTAAAGTCCTTGCTAGGCTTTGTAGCATTCTTTTGGTCTTGTTGCTTTTAAAATTAATGAGGGAAAAGCCTGGAAAACAATGCCATTAAAAAAAAAAAACCTGTATAGATAGTTTTTCAGTGGCTTCAGGCACAGTTTTGACACTATTTCCTAACTAAATATGAATCTAATTCACCCAGCTATTTCTCTACTAACACACTAAATAATCCAGCGCTTCATTAAGTTTGGCCACACATCCATAGAGATCAAAACATCATAAAATGCTTCCCCTTTTTGTAGTAATTACCTTCACTTGTGAGTGGCCAGAACATTCTGCTATAAAGACCAACCTCTAATACCAGATATTGAGAGCAGAGCACACTTTCTTTACCACCTTGCTGTCTTGTAGAGGGGTTTTATTTTCCTCTAAGAAAAGGGAGATGTTGATTTTACACACCAGAATATTTTGACTATTACATTTAAGTTTGTGACTGAGTCATGAATAATTTGCCTTTCGTTTAACCTTATTCACTGTGTGAGTATTGCAAACATTTTCTTTTATTAACTGTGCATTTGCAATGGGATCTTGAGGCCCTGTTGGAATTCATTTGGATCTGCATGTAGAGAGTAGTGGTTCAGAATAGCGTAAAAATAGGGTAGCTCACAGAACTCTCTCTGCATGAAGCATCACTGGGAGTGGATCTTGTAAGGATAAGGGAGGAGTTGCAGAAAAATAAAAGTTCCCTTATGGTTATTTTATACTAGGGCTATTTAATAGCTTTTGCCCTTTCTTACTTTGTTCCCTAAATGCTCTTTTCTACTGTCTGAAGAGTAAATGTGATTAATTTTTCTTGTTGTTTTGCATTTTTCTTACTCCTCTGCTTTTTATACACATTTCTGTCACTTGGTTGCCCAGGGCCTCACCTCCACTTCTCACCTCAGTAAAGCTCCTCTACCTGCCAGAGGAAAAGAGGATGCAGGTACTTGCTATCACAGTTTTCACTCTGTTGGCAGAAAGTCCAAAGTACCAGTCACAGTGTGTCACTGCTTAATTCAGAAGTATGGAAGAACTACAAGGATGAACAGCTGTGTTGGAGGGAAGGGATGTGCTTTAAAAGACAAATGGGTGGAAGAATTTAGCTCTTTCTGAAGGAGTTAATTTCAGGCAGCCATTCTCCAGGCAATTGGAGCTCTCTTCTTCACAAAATAATTCATCCTGATAATTCATTTAAGAAAGAAAGGGTTGATTTTTTTTTTTCCATGTTGTTGATAAACAACTTCAATGGTGATTTCTCAGATGGTGTACCAGCTGGTGTTTTAGATCTAGGACAGGCAGCCACTGCTCTGGAAGAGGAGGATTTTCTCAGAGTGCAGCACCTCCAGAAGTTTCTTTTTCAGGAGGCTTACTGTTTAAGAAGGAGTGCAGTTGTTCTTGTGCCTTTTTCCCCTTGCCTTTGTGGCACTGGCTCAATGGAGTGTTCAGTAGAATTCTAGTATGTTACTTTTTGGTGACAGCCTGTAAAATAAGATGTATTTTTAATTAAATGACATACTGATGTTAATCAATTCCCTTTCTGGCTTCAATTGCCAATATTTTCAAATAAGCTATTTTCAGTGCCAAGCCACTCGTGACATGAGGGTTTGAAGAGTGAAATTTCAAAAGATGATGAGCATGGTTGGAAAAACCCTGGACAGTTTTTCTCAAGATGGCAAAATAGCATTTAAATACAGTTGGAATTTAATCCAAAAGAAGTGAGATAAAACATGAATTAGATTGGGCACATCAGTTGAGAAGATTAATGTGCTGAAGAATACATGGTGATTATTCCTCTGAGAAATAGAAAAAAAAATGTAAGTAGAAGTCTCTTAGCTAGAAATATATTATGCATTTAAATTCCAACAAAATATGTATGAACTAGCCTCCTTCAATCTCAACATGGACCAAGAGGAGGCCTCTTTGGACTGTGTAGAAAATAAGATGTAAACCATTTGGAGTTTTCTTATATCTATCATACTAGTACTAAAAACAGCCTCATAATCAGGCCAAGTAAGCTATAGGGTCTTGATTAAGCCTGTATGACTTGAGTGTTAAAACATGTTGAATATAATGCCTCAAGTAAATCTGATGTTCCCTGCGCTGGTGACATGCAGTGAATGTTTTCTACTCTAGTGACCTATATTAGTGCCCCATGCATGCCCAAATGGTGCTGTCCTTGGCAAGGTCCCATTCCAGTGATCTGGCTCAGTACTCCTAGATCGTGTTGCACTTTACCATGTGGATTAGTAATTGGACACCAGACAAGCATGAAAATACCACAGCTGGAGGCTAGGATTCACTCCATAGGATATGTACCCCTCCAGAGTGTTTCCAGGGAAATACAGTTTGAGTATACCTGCACTTACTTACACATGTCTGGTGTTCTCCTAAATATGTCTTTTTCTATCAACCCACAATGTCCTCTCTTGTAGGTGGATCTTATGCTATCTAAAGCAAGAAATACTTTTTATTCCTTATTTATTGAAGCTTCATTGAAGACTCTGGAGTGTAGTAGGACTTCTTGAATGCTGTAGAACTTTAATTAGAACCATACATCGTACTTTGTTTAGCTGCTTCTAGAATATTTTCGAATCTCTAGGATGGAGGAGTGTTATAGTTTAAATCATTACAATTGCTGTTGGTTTTGAAATGTATTTTAGGGGCAGTACAGTTGAAACCCACTAGGTGTTTCTCCTCATTAATGGTGCTGCACTGGCTTTAAGAGCCATTTGGGGAATGCAACAGGTGCCAAAAGGAAAGGGCTTTCTGGCAGAATTGTAGAGATTGAGCGGGCTACAAGAAGACAGGGGTAATTTTTTTTTATCTAAATTTCAGATTTTAAAAGGAGATTTAGTTTTATTAACCACATTCCTTCTCCTTAACAAGCTGAGATGCTTTGGACTGTTCCCTGTTCTTCTTTGGGAGACAAAATACTAAGCTTTTATTTTTGTCAGCATTTTTAAAATTTGATTTGCACTGCAATATATTCAGAAAGGAATTTGAAGCCCATGTAAGATGCATAGGTTGGCAGAAAAGAAAAAATGTAATCAGCATCAAATAGGTTTTCTGCCATGTTATTTCTTTTTACAGTGGTTTTAGCATGGGTTCCTGAAGTTTTACTTTGGAAATAGGGTGCTATGAGCTTTCCCCAGGCACTGTTTGCCATGTAGGCTCCCTCCTATGTACCACTCCTCTCAGCCTTGGCTCAGTGCATCTGATGGGCGCTGTCTGAGTTGAGCTGGCAAGCTTCTCTCATTGGAGCTCATGCTCTCCTTTGCCTTCAACTTCCACGAGTTAACATGAATGATACACCTTGATGATCAAAAGGAGCAGGCTGTTCTTGGGAAAGCATGGATGAGCTGAGTACATTCAGATGGTTCCACAGGTTTCCAGGCAGAGAACATGGGTCCTGCGCTTAAATTAAAGTTGTTCTGCTGCCAAAGTAAAGTGCTGTTAGTGATGAGAAGGGCTCAGGAGCTTTTGCAGCAGCAGCAGCTGCTTAAGAAGCTGAGTCTCGGTTGTGTGAGGAACCTCTTCCAGTCAGGAGCTGATTGATGCAGCGTGGAGGCTTTTGGGACAAATAGCTGATACTATGAGAGGCAGAGTAGACTAAAAGTACATACAGCATGTTGTTAATTTACTTCAACGAGCATCTGGCCTCCTATGAGAGGTGTTTGAATGCAGTCGTTGCATAAAATAGGACTAATTTTTTCATCAAAACCACATTCCTGGCATAATGGCCTAGTTTCCTCCCCCCGTTCTGATTTGTTTTCTTACTGAACTTTGAAACTGATGGTGTGGGTGGAATGAGATGTTGCTTTTCTTGCCCATGTACATATGCTATTTTTATTTTTTTTTTCTGTTTTGGTTAATGCATTT
Organism: Pipra filicauda; assembly: GCF_003945595.2. NCBI lineage: Eukaryota > Metazoa > Chordata > Aves > Passeriformes > Pipridae > Pipra > Pipra filicauda. Next base: position 2,117,690 of record NW_024104643.1, on the reverse strand, counting down.
TATCAAAAGGTTTTTTTCACTTTAATTGATGGGTATTTCAATGATATTACAGTTTCATGAGTCTAAGTTAAGTGCTGGTCAAAAGTATAATATATTTCTAGTATTTCTAGAGCAGGATTTTTAGCTCAGTCTTTGCTGTAGTTCTTTGAATTTCCATCCTATAGTGAAAAAATAAAAGCCACATATTCAGTTGTAATTACCTGTGCAGCACATGTTTTCTCATAACCAATGAAAATAAAATGATATTTTTTTCTGTATTTGAATATGCTGTGGTATTTGGAACTCTCAAGCACCATGCCCTGTCTACTTTGATAGTTAAACAGGCAGAGTTGTGAACAAGTTCAAAGGCTGAGAAGGGATTTTTATTTGATAGACCAGCTAGCCAGTTTTTAGGTTTTTCTCACAATTTTTTTCCGGAATTTTTCCTTGGAAAACATTTCACAATGTTTATGCCTCTCTTACTCTTTCCAAAAGTATTTCTTTTCTTATTTGTTTCATTGTTGACATTAAAATTTTTGTTTGTTTTGGTTTTCATCTCCATGTTTGCAGCACTTCCCTTTAGGAGTTGGAAATTTTCATCATTTCCTAATATTGTACCATTTGCATAATCAGTGTAACAGTCCATATATGGAGTACTCAATAAGTAGGAACACAGAACTGAATTTCAGTCCTCTGTATAATTGGTAGTGGATTATGTATTCCAATTTATTAACCACTAAGTTTCAGTCTACCATTAAAAATTATTTCTGCCATAGGGAAAGATTAATTTAAAATTAATTCATAGAAGGTCACTGTCCAGCAGAACAGTGTTGTACACATCAGCAGGGATTTGCTGATTTTCATGTTAAGAAATAGAATAACATCACAGTAATAAGGCTAAAGTAGACTGGGGTCTGCCTCTACCTAATGGCAAAATATCATTCCCTGTTAGTTGATAGATACTACAAATGTAAGCTAGTAAAGATTCTGAAACAGAAAACTTTAAAAATCTTAACTTCTACTGATTATCAAAGTGTTTTTACTTGTTTTGATGTTAAAAATGTAATAAGGCAAGACTGTAAAATTCCTGTTATCAAAATGCAAATGTGAAATATGTTTCCTATTATGTACACTCTATGTGATATTTCAGAATCAGAAATCAGGTGATTTTACATGGTGTGAGACTGATTTCTTGCTTCACGTTCTGATCTCATTTGGGACAGTTTTTTTCTTTTTCTGGTTGCTCTGTATTCATACTTACAGAATCACAGAATCACAGAATATGCTCAGCTGTAAGGGACTTGATCATTGAGTCCAACTCCTGGCCCTGCACAGTACCATCCCCAAGAGTCACACCATGTGCTGAAGGGTATTGTCCAAACACTTCTTGAACTCTGTCAGGCTTGGTGCTCTGACCACTTCCCTCGTGAGCCTGTTCCAGCAGGCTCTAGGTGAAGAACCTCCTTCTAATATCCAACCTAAACCTTTAGTGACAGAATTTCAGGCCATTCCCTCAGGTCCAGTCACTGGTCACCACAGAGAACAGGTCATGAGGAAGTTGTAGGCTGCAATGTCTCCCCTTATCCTCCTCTTCTCCAGGCTTAGGAGACCAAGTGACCTCAGCCACTCCTCATACAGCTTCCCCTCAGTGCCCTTCACCATCTTCATTGCCCTCCTTTGAACCTTCTTGAATAGCTTAATATCCTTCTTCTATTGTGCTGCTCAAAACTGCACACAATATTGAAGGTGAGGCAGTACTAGATCAGAGCAGAATGGAACAATTCCCTCCCTCGACTGGAGGGTGATGCTTTGCCTGATGCCCCCAGGACACAGTTGGCCCTCCTGGCTGCTGAATGTGACTGCTGAGTCACATTCAACTGGCCACCGATCAGGACTCCCAGGTCCCTTTCCATGGCACTACTTTCCAGCATCTCATTCCCCAGTCTGTACGTACATCTGGGATTGCCCCATCCCATGTGCACAATCCGGCACTTCCTCTTGTTGAACTTCATAAGGTTGGTGATTGCCCAGTCCTCTAATTTGTCGAGGTCTCTCTGCAGGGCCTTCCTGCCTTCGAGGGAGTCAACAGCTCCTCCCAGTTTTGTGTCATCTGCAAACTTGCTTAGTATCCCTTCCAGTCCTGCATCCAAGTCATTTATAAAGATGTTGAAGAGCACAGGGACCAAGATGGAGCCCTGTGGAACCCCACTAGTGACAGGTCACCAGTCTGATGTTATCCCATTCACTGTCACTCTCTGTGCTCAATCCACGAGACAATTGCTCACCCCCCACATGATGTGTTTATCCAGCTGTGTGCTGGACATTTTATCCAGAAGGATCCTGTGGGAGACAGTGTTGAAAGCTTTACTGAAATGCAAAAAGATGACATCAGCTGGCTTCCCTTAATCAGCTAGGTGGGCTACCTTGTCATAAAAGGAAATGAGGTTTGATAAGCAGGACTTTCCTCTCCTGAAGCCATGCTGGCTGTGACCAATCACTGCATTATCTTTCAGGTGTTTTTCAACACCTCCCAGAATAATCTCCATAACTTTACCAGGCGCTGAAGTGAGACTGACAGGCCTCTAGTTTCCAGGGTCCGCCTTCTTGGTTGTCTTGAAAATTGGGACAACATTTACCAGCTTCCAGTCAGCTGGGACCTCTCCGGATTGTAAAGACTGCTCAAAAATCACTGAGAGAGGTTTTGCAATGGTATCAGAAAGCTCTTTGGGGATTCTGGGATGAATCCCATCAAACCTCATAGATTTGTAGGGATCCAGCTGGAGCAACAGATGTCGCATAATTTCAGGGTCAACTGGGAGTTGATCATTCTCACAGTCATGGTCCTCCAGTTCAGGGCACTGACACCCCCTTGGTCCATCATCCATGTTGAAGACAGAGGCAAAGAAAGTGTTAAACACCTCTGCCTTGTCACCCTGTTTGTGAGGTGAACATCCTCACCCTATAAGATGCCAATGATATTTTTATACTGCCTATTGCTATTAATGTATTTGAAAATATTATTTTTATTGTTCTCCACTTTTCTGGGCAGCTTGAACTCCAGTGAAGTTTTGGCCACAGGAATTTTCTTCCTACAGTGTCAAGCAGATTCCAAGCAGAGAATCAGGAGCTCTGCTAAATTTTAACATCATATTTAATGAGATTCTGGGTTGTAGTATGTTGTGGGAGGTTTGGGAATAGATTTATTCATATGCCATTTACGTACCTTGTGGAACAAAGTTGGTTATCTTGTTTTATACTTGATTGTGATGTGATGCAAAAAGTAATGTTTCATATCTAAAATAAAATAGTTTTTTTAATAGGGTATCATGAATTATACTCTGGATTGTTTAAGTTGGAAGGGCAAATACATGTTGGCTTAAGGCACTTGTTTAGAATACGCTATGGTCTGGCTTGGTTATAGGTGCCACATATTGTTTTTATGTAAAGCTTCTCTTGAAAGAATCCATTTAGAGTTAATAAAATTTTGTAACCACCTATGACTCTGAAGTACAAAATGACTTGACCAAAAGTGCCCTGGAAGCAATAGTGAATGAGAATGTGGGGACAGTCAGGAGAATGAGAGTGTGGCAGCAACTGGGATTGCTGCTGTACAGAGGATGCCACTGTTTTGAAAAGGAAATTGAGGGTCGTAAAAGGGTTACAACTGCACGTCAAAAAAAGTCAGCAGAAAGTTACCTCTTGGTGTGTCTTGGGATAGTAGTGCCATTCTTTCCTTCAATCTGAAACACTTTAGTGGTCAGCATAAGTGGATGTCGACACAGCCTATTCCTCCTTGGCTGTGAGTATATCTCGTATAGTTCTTGCCCCATGTGAAACACCCTGTAACTGAAATTATATATGGAATCCAGATTTTACCAAAGAAACCTTTCCAGATTCTTTCTGCCAAAAATCCAAGTAATGAAAAATGCACCACTCCCATAGTACCCTAAGATGCTGCGTAGCAGTGGCTTTTATCGTATTCCTTCCATTTTTCTCTCTCATTTAGACATTTGAGTGACTCTTTTAAGAAGCAACCACAAATTGTGTGCAGTTTTCTTGTACACAATGTAACAAACATGCAGCAAGAACACCACGGTTCCTGTTTGTCTCCAAAGGTTGTAATTTTGAAATGCTCATTGCAATTTTTCCTTGTGTAAATAAAATGTGTGCCTGGAAACAAGTGTTCTAGGAAACAAAGCTGGCAACAATTTTTTCAGTAAATTATTGATTTGTTCAAAAAGTTGGCATTGATATTGAATAGATCACAGTTTATTGCACTGATGAGTAATGATATATACAGTTTTGGTCAGATTTGGCAGGATTAAGAGCAGCACTAGCACCAGATAAGGTGGTTGCCACTCAGTGAGGGTCCTGGGGAGGACAGTCAGTCTAGTTGGCCATGGGGAACCATGACTGCTGGAAGGTGAGGTAGAGTTGCTGTGACTGGGGATAGCTTCAGCCCCTTCATTTGTGAGAACTACAGGACGGTTTAGGCAGGTGGCACAAGGGGAAGCATTTTTAAGGCTACATTAATTAATGTCAAAATATTGGCCTGATATAGAGCTGGCTTAGGATCAGAGGAGAATGAAAGCAATTTATTGTGTTCATCTGTATATGTTCTGTGTATGTTGTATGAATGTATTAATAGTACTTGACATGTTTATATTTTTATATTTAAAGGATGGGTAGCTCTAGAGTAAGTTACTGCAGTCACTTTATTTCTCATATCTAGTTTTTATTTCCATAGATGGAATAAACTGAATTTGCTAGAAGTGGTTGACTGCATTTCTATGCTCTATTAAGTTATTAGACATCTACTTAGATATACATTCTTACTTCTCTCCCCACATCAACTTCTTCAGTGTGATAAACCCCCAAACAGAGCTCTTGCCACAATATTGTTCTTGATCTTGACATTTTTTCCTATATTTTTGTTCCTAACCATCAGTTTCTACTAAATATGTGTACACTTATTTGAATGTGCGACCATCTTGTTTGAAGCAATATATGTGCCAGGCCTGGGATGCTTTTTGTTTATGCAGGTAGAAGAACAAAAAGAAGACAGGGAGATAGTGAGATATTTATCCACATTACAGGAGTGTGGCCCTCCTGGAATAATTGCATCTCTGTGAGCTCCTGCTTTGCAAATTCCTACTGTCCCTCTGCAGGAACAATTCAAAACAGAACAGATGTACTCCGTTCAGTCTTGTCCCAGTAGAAAACAACAGATATATTAGCACAGATTTCACTAAAAGTAAAAGTGTGAGGAACAGTATCTGCTGTGCAGTTTTTCTATAGATCCTCCTATTCCACCTATACATATGTAGCCAGATGCCTCCAGTCAATCACAAAATTTGAGTTTAAAGACAGTGGTGCACTACAGGTGGGATTAGTCTCACTAGTTTTTGTCCTGTGAAAATTAGGAATTTAATTTAAACTAGTCCTCTAGGTTGCTTTCCTGGTTTTTGAAGGGCATCTTCAAAGGGGAGTTCATTCTTCTTTTATTAGGTTCCTGCTTGGGTTAAACTGCTTCATAGTTTCCTGTTTCTCTGGGTACAGACTGCTGATGGAGCCTAGATGCTCACCTCAGGCTAGATGCTTGCCTTTTGGAAGAAAATATCTTGTTCCTAAATACTACTGACTTTCAGTGATTAGCCATATTTATTTCCATACCAAACAAACTGATATGGAATATGCATATAAAAAATGAAATATGCATATATAATTAAATATGTAAAATCAGAAATATAACAGCATAATTATGCAAAGTGTATATTCTTTTGATATATTCCATTGCAGTTAATTGGTGCCTTGAGTGCTCTGAGCCACTGAGGTATCAGAGCAGCAGAAGTCACAAAACTGAGTTAGGAGTATGTGCCATTGTTGGATGCGGGTCTGCTTTTCCATAGGTCTCTTCCTGTGTAAGTCCCCACTGTTAATGCTCTCCTGCATCCTCTGTGCCATTGAGCTCTGGGATGAGTGACTCGCATGATGTGGGGGCAGGAGGTGACATTCTTTCCCCACCATGATTAGTCACACACATCCTGTGCCTCAGTGCTTCCCCAGATTCACCCTGTGGCCTCAGTGCCACCCCCTGTCCCAGGAGCTCCCTTCTCAAATTTTACTGTGCTTCTGGGAGCGCAGGGCTTTGTCTGCCTGCCTTGAATTGATTTTGATGCCTGGCAAAGATGACAGTGTTAGGGAAAGTGGTTCATTCCACCTAATTCCACATGAAAAAGGATTAGGGCAGAGCAAAGTTTTGAATAGCATTAGTGAAGCAATTGATCCAATGTAGAAACAGGCCAGCTTTTTAAGTATCTGCAAACAAGACGGAGCCTCAGATACTCATTAGTACCATAAGCTTGCAATAAGCTGTGATGAACATTTCAATTTATGCAGTAGTGCCAAGGGGGGATGTGGTTGGTTGGTTTGTTTGTTTGTTTAGCTCCAGGCCCTACTTCTTATCCTAAATGTAACAATTCTTTTGTTTATATGTCGTCTTCAGTGGAGCTATTTCTGCTTTCTTGTGGTACAGGTAGGAAGATGCCAAACCCCAGAAATTTTAATGAAATATCCAGCTGAAAACAGATTAATGTGTTTTAACTCCTTTGTGAGGAGAAGAATGCCCAATAAATTTGTAAACCTTTATTTTGCAAAGAATGGACAACATGCAAATATATTTACATGCTATTGTTTTTAAATAATCTTTGCTTCACATCAGGTGCATTCAGATGGGTTCCCTTTTCTGTGGGCAGTTTTGTGGTTGAACATAATTGCAAGGCTGATTATGCAGTATTGTCATGTGCCCTCTGTATCTGTGTATCTGCCCTCTGTGGCTGCTGTGTGATTAGAATTTGGAGCATGCTAACACGATTAATTGAAATATATTGTCCTTAAGATAATTACTTACAGGACTGTATTGTACCACTGAATATTATTATGAGCATTTTAAATACCATTTTTAGGATGTAATATTTTTTAATGGCTTACAATACAAGACCCTTTATCATTTGTTTGCTAGAGTATGTATTTTACTGCAGTATTTTCAGACATTTTACAGTGTTCCTTGGGTATCTAAATCCTGCAAGCTTGTTTGACATGTACCACAGTCACCTGTTTTGCACTGTGGTGTAAATAGCTGTTTGTAACAGAATGCTTCCGCGGATTTGAAGTTGAAGGAATGCAGTACATTCATTTACACAATAAGGGGGTATATAATATTTTGGAGCAATGCATTTAATCTATCCAGCTGAGCTGGGATTGTTTTACTACAAAACCACAGACTAGAGAAGCCATTTGCCCACTTTCATTCTTCTTTAATGTATGGAATATCTTTTTCAGACTAAGAGACACAGATGAAACTTAAGTGGTTCAGCAGACTATAGATCAGAGCTTAAAAGAGTTTTACTGCTTGGATTCAGGAATAATTATTAGGCAGATAATGCCAATACCATTATAACCTGTAATAAGATAATGACAGTAACATAAAATGAAGCATTGATGAAGTATGGAATTTTATTCCTGATAGTGAAGTAACATGAAGCTGCCCAGAGAAGGTAAGAACAAAGCCATCTGGTGCAATGTTTGAGAAGCCTTTCTGTGGAACTACACAACTCTAGAGGTACATCAGTTTCATAAAATTTCAAACTTCACTTTCCACTACAACTTGAAGTTCCCAAATGCATAAATTCTTTAAAATAAAATATTAAAAATGCATTAGGGTTCTTTATGTTTTCAGGAAGTTCCTCCAAAGCATTTCCCCTTACATTTATATCAAAATTACATTCAGTAAGTATCATTAAAAAAAGGCAATCCTCTGTTGTCAGAAGCCTTTAGGAACAACATTAAATTTAAAGAATTTAAGGAAAAACTTGTTTTAAGGACTCTTCTATTCCATACTTACGTTATGCACTAAATAATGTAGGAAATGGTTGGACTTTTAACAAAGGATATCCTTTGTACAGTAACTCCTGAAATATGACCTTCCCTCCTCCCCCGAAGAAATTATGTTTCTATGACCTACCTTACTTGCATTTTAGGTGCCTATATCCATCATTCTCATCCTCAGAACTCCCACTCAGCAGCTGTCTATTTTGGCACCATTTGTATTCCATCCATAGCCATTCCAGTTTTTTGCATTAAGGATTTGTACAGACATGAAATCGTACTTCTGAGAATGCTCAGAAGCTGCATTGGCTTCACAGACTCAAGCATCATACCAGCCAGATTTATTTAAAGGGCAGGTGAAATAAGCACCTGCCTACTATAAGAGAAATTAGAGCTGGAAAAAAACCCAGCCAAACAACCCAGTGTTTCAGAATGAAATATTCATTATTCATCAGCAATAAATATTTCCTGTTAAAAAAAAATAAAAAGAAGTGCTAACAAGTTATCTTTATTCCTAGTTTATCAGGGAGTTAGAAGGTTAATGAGAAAGGTTGGAAAAAACCAGTTTTTCTTGTTCTAAAAAAGTAGAGAATTCCCCAAAATAATACTCCACACGCCTCTGAGCGATTAAACAGCTGTGTGGACTGTCGTGGAGTGCCAGCCTTCTCAGCGTTACCTGAGGAGCTAGTGGTGTCATTAGTGCGGTGCAGCACCACAGTCCAAGAAAACAACTGAGCCTTACATGAGATGGGACACAAGGTGGTAGGTGACTGGATTAGAGATTCATTTGAGAGGAGATATGATGCTCCTTTTACTGGATCATTTCTATTTCTTACATTAGTGGGACAAAACACAGAAAGGCTCTTGGAAGAAAAGGCTGGACAACAACCACCTCTGTCCAAAATGAATGCTATAATCTCTAGCCAGCAAAGTTATTTGTTTGTGTTTTCAGTGACTTCCTTTCTTCCTCATCTGCTTCCTGCTCACAACTTCCCAAATCTTGAATTATTTTCTGTGTAGTGGTGTGGCCACAATGAGAGTATCTCCTTCCTAATCCTTTACAGAAGCCTTTAGTCCCAAGGGGTGACTCTGTGGGAGGTAGAAGATATGGATTTAACTAAATTTAAAGGCAATGACCCTTTCAAGTGAGTTAGTCAATCCTTATCCTTCATTTCTAGTCTGTTATCCAAGAGACAGTGTATCACCAGAATGTGTATTTTAAAAGGAAACATAGGACAGTGAGTGAGGACTTGTGGGGTGTGGAGAGCAGTCCCTTGAGGAAGAGGGCAGTGGGTGCCCTGTGTACAGCCAGTTGTGAGGACCCAGAGAACAGACCTCAAACACGAAAGCACTGTTTTGTCTCATAAAAGAATGGGTTTTCATTTTTTTCAGAGGTAAATCATGGCTGAAAAAATTTTGAGTCATGAATCGCATATTCATGTAATTATTCATGTATTATTTTGGGGGGTGCTGTAGTCCTAAAGAAGTGTGTAGAAGAACCAAAAGTTTGGATATCTGTTGGGAGGTTTGCATGGGACATTGAACAGTGAAGGAGATTCCCCAGATCAAAAGGACCTCCCTCCTTGAGACACTACCTCTTCTCATGTGAAGTGCAGCCAAAGCCTTCACTAGAGGTGTTTAGGCACCTTTTATAATAGAAAGGAAGGGTGTTTAGAACATTTTTAGTAGGAATCTAGAACCTTTTTCTTTCCATTGTAAGATCCTTCTAAATTCGGTTGTGTTACAGAAGATGTATGTGAGACACATCTTTCATTAAGAAATGAGAGAGATTATAATAGTGAATCTCGTTTGGGATGAAAACTTTAATATTGTCAAAGCTATGATAAGATTATTACCTTCTCTTTGTTGTTTAAGAATATTGACTGACAAAACTTACTTCATGCATAAAATTTATTGTGCTGGATGATTGTAAATTTAAGAATTATTATAATCAGAATGGGCAGGTCCTTATTATGGGCAGCGCTTTCAAAGGGGATCAAAGGAAAAAAGGAAATGTCCTGAAGTGGTATTCCTGTTGTACTGAGCTGTGTCCTTAGTCTTCCAAGTCCTGAAACACTGTTTTACATTTCTTGATCTGAAGAAGTATATGTGTAGGCTGTCATCTGTGTAAGCATAATTTAATTTTCCTAAGCTTCAGCCGGGTAGCAAAAGGCAAAATGGTTGCACACACATGACCATTACTATACTCACATTCACCAAGAAGACCTGTTTTAACAGATTAATAACAGTGAGAAAAGGCTCAGATTACTTACACTTGAAATCATTAACCTATTTACTTAATAGTTTTGTGTGACCTTTAGCACCTCAGTGGTGTGCTGAATGTGTGCAAGACATTTATCACTATTAAAATCATAGAGTTTGTGACAAACAACTTTTAAACATCAAAGCCCAGAGAAAAATTAAGCTAGAGTTAAAATGTCTTGTTATAAAATATGTAACTCAGAAAGCAAACAGTGTATTTTGGTTAGTTTGATTTTCAGAGCTATTTTCCCACATGAGAAGAAAACAGACAATTCAAATTAGTCTCTAAGCCTCAAAAATTCCTGAAGACTTTATATTTAAAGTTAGTTGCAGTCTTACAGTCTTATTTGCTACTGTTTTCTCACAAGAAAAGAAGAAATGTATGTCTTAATATTTTTGCATCTTTATATATCAGAAATTTGCCTTTCCACACTTAAAAAGAAGTGCTGGCGAAGAGGGTTATTTTGATCCCCAGGCCAAGTTCTTTAATGCCAAATTGCAGTGTGGAAAGAATCTCCCTGTTATAAATCCTAAAAATGAGCTTTGATGGAAAATCTGGAGTAGTGTCACAGTGTCTCAGCTCCATGTAAGGAGCCCCATTGCTGATTTACAAAGGCAGGTGTTGACTCAATCCAGGAATGGTCTGTTTGATACCAAGAGTGGCTTTTTGCTTGTGAACAAAAATAAATCAACAAAGTAATGATGCTTTTGTTCTCCGAATTACTTCATACTTTGTAGTCAGGTCTGAGATTGTAGAAGTCTTTTCTCCATTCATCTGTGTTGCTGTGATATTGGTGAACTGCAAAGGAAACCTGTGCAAATTCAGTTCATTTTTCCCTTTGCAGAAAATTTAACTCTGCTTACTGTGGGTTTCTTCATTCAAGTGAACACAGGACTGATCATGAAACTTATCCTGGAAGTGATAAGACATTTATGAGAAGTAGAATTCATACAAGTTTAGAGCATAGGAAGTTTCATTCAAGGGAATGGAGTGGGGCCTCTGGTATGGAGTGTCACCATTGCTATCCTGGATGCCCAGACAAGTAAAAACATGCCTTTCTTTTTATCCTTCTTCCTTTGGATAGTAAAAGGTGCTCCTTCCTAAATCAGCTGTTTCTTCTGCAGGAGTTCTGTTTAGTCAGAGAGAGTTCTGTTTATCACAGAGAGCCATGCTTCAAGCTTTGGGCAGGCTTGGATGATGTTCAGGTGTGGGTGCACCTACAGGAGATAGAGGGATTTTCATATGTTTCAGTTCATTTAATTGTATTAGAGAATTCAGGTATTGTGCTTTTAATCAAATTACTTTCTTCACACATCACTACTATCAAGACAAAGCATGTGCTCCTCTTATATCTGTCACTACTATAGCATCACATCATCTTACAGAAGCATCTCTGTGTGTCTCACCACACAGGACAGTCATCAGCTCTTTTTATCACATACTCCTTACCCCCTCACTTCTGGAACACATTTATGCCAACATTAGCAGAAAGGGTTGCTCTGTAGGAAAAGTCAAGTTTGGTACTTAGGAGCCAGCATCTAAGGTACACATTTTGGGGATGGAGAATTACTTAGTTTGTTACATGGACTAAATTCTGGTTAGTGAATGGAGCGCATTCATGCTCTTGAAGCACATCTCTGTCTTTCTTTTTACGTGAAGAGGATCTTTGATAGAGCCCAAGTGGTAGGATCACATTAAGAATCACATTCCTTATCTGAACTAAAGTGGTAAGATACCTTCTGAGTGGTGTCTCTAGGTGTAACACTTATGCCCCCCAGGGCATCCTGGTCTTCCTCACTCTAATAAAATTAACTAAGATATTAGTTTTACATAAAAACTACATTGAATAATAGCTCCCGTATTTTATTGTACTTTCACCAAATGGGTGCTGAAATGTACTTTAAAGATACAAAAAAAAGTATATCTAAGAAATAGTTCCAAAGTTGTACAGACAAATATATGGAGTATTTATAACAGAGAGTGTCAAGGTTGACTCCTTTGGAGGATCACTTTGTGTAGGTGTTACTTAGTATTGTCTCCTGATAATTCAGGAAGCTCAAGGACAATGTTGATAACCGTGATGGTATTGCTCTTTTGAAAAGTATTGCTTCCCTGCAGCACAAGCCTGAAGAGAAGCAGCTGTCTGGTTGGGGTCCCTGAAGCTGAAGGATGAATATCTGGCTCCTTCCTGTGGTATTTTATTGCCATTGCACAGAACTGAAGAGTGGGTGTAGGAAGCCAATAAAACTATATGATTAAACTGTAAAGCAAATTGGTATGATTCTTTACAAAGGGTGAACAAGTTATTTTATTCTGTAAAGAGTTGGATTTTTAGCTGGACAATATACAAATTACTCAGCTAACTTTACATGCAAATACACACAAATATACACTCAAAGAAACTCATACTGTTACCTTTCATCTGGCACAGAAGCATCAAAAGTCTTGACCTTATGCCATTGGTGAATATTGGCCTCAAATACACGTGTTCAATTAATTCTGAATTGGGATTTTGGAATAAATGAGTGGAAAAGGAACACAGTAAGTCAGTATTGTTTCTTCAGTGATTAGATCACAAGCTGTAAGTGAAACTTGGAAATATAAAACAGCCTCCTTAAAGTTCAGTAAGTCATCTAAAGCTTGCCAGTGACTGCTGAAGAGTATTGTTTCTACTAATTTTCTTAGCTGGGATTAGTGGAGTTTTGTTTAATTGTGTTTTTATCTGTAAATTACTGAGTAGTGTTGATGGATACATGCTGCTATTTACAAAATAGAATTGTACTACAGGGATTCTGACATTTTGGTTAATTGGCATGTATCCCTCTAAGTGGTTTCTATTCCTTAACTCATAATTGTTCTCATTTGCTCAGTGGGATTCAGAAACAGGATTTGTGGAATGTCATTTAATACTTATTTCATTTTGTTAAATGAAGTGCATTAGCTTCCATCTTGCCTATAAATTAAGTCATTCCAGTTTCATTTTCTGGCTATATATTTTTAATTGTGTAAATATTTTTCTTTCTTGTGTAATTTGCTTAATGTTATGGAAAGTGCCACCCCCCAGACCCTAGCTTTACTTCATAGCAAATGAGTTACAGTGTGTTTTCTATAGTCGATTAAATCAAGACATAAATTGAATGCTTGATCTGTCGCTTATGGCAGTTTAAATGTGAACCATTGTTTTCCAGGATAGCCTTTTTCCTTGCTAAGTGGAGGACTGAAGCTAATAAATTATTCTTTTGCATCCCAGCAGCATAACCTTCAATAAGAAAATATTTAAAAGGTCAGATCCTGCCTTCCATTTGAGTTTTCCTTAATATATAGGCAGTAGGAAGGAGAAAGGCATCTCATTGCAATCTGATTTTCTCACCCTATTCTAACACTACTCAATGTGTTGCCCAGCTCTTTATAAATACAAACAGCTTCAGGGACACTCCAACATGTGCTTTGCTACCCACAATTTATTAACCAAGAATAGCTATGTTGACATAGAGTTGTGGTCATGCCCTCTCCTTTGGCAAATCCTCTTCATCAGGGACTCTGGGACTGTTATGTAGGCTCTATTGGGTATTAAGCATCCAGGGTAGGCCAAACACTGGAAAACCTTGTAGGAACTAGATATGCAGCCTTTGCAGGCCATTTTGTAGCATACTAGAGAACAACAGAAACAACTCATCAATCTCTTTTTCTTCAAGCACAATTTGAACAGGTGTCTGTGGGTGAAAAGCTCTAGCTGCTATCAACTATCAGTTGTCTCCAATGGCAACACTTTATGCAGAGTAAATACAGTACACTAGAAAGTCATGTAGCACTTTTATTGGGTTAACTATGCCATATTTCCACTTTGGCTGACTGTTAAAATTCTAGTCTTGGGCCTATTTAATAGTTCCATTTTCTTTTATTTCTTTTTTTTGTAAGGAAAAAAAAGGAATTGTGAAATGTATTCATATAATCCAAACATAGGATAAAAGACAAACTCCTGCTATGCCAAAAAGTAGTATTGTGTATTGATGTGAAATATTGTAACCCTGGTATACTGCTAGCAACATTTGTTTTCTTTGGTAATATATAGTTTTTTCTTCCATTTCTCCAACACTTGTTTGCCACAAGATGAAGAGTAAAGAAAAATCTGTGGGAACCTTGCTGTTGCCTACAGATTCTTTTTGGGAAATGGGGTTCTTAAAAAGCCTCCCAACCTCCAAAGGTATTAAGGTGACATTGTGCACAGAAGAGAGCACGAGAGTGAGTGCTGGTGGACAGCATTTCAATTCTTCCTTGCTAATAAATGAGGATTCAGTCATCTCCTACAGAGTATTTTAAAGGACATGTGATGAGAACTGGATACTATCTGTTTATTCCACATATCTAGGAAGGACACTATAGTGGACAAATATTTTAATATTTTTCAAATATAACCTATGCTCCTAAATGGCATGGAAATCTGTCATAAGGTCTTAGTATAACTCACTTGGCAGCAACTGGTATTCTCCCTAAGTAGCAGCATTGGTACATGAGTGAGTGACACAGGCATACTCTAAGAATGGAAAGCCGTCTTCTCGATAGCAACAGGAGACCATTTTCAGAGCTGAGGCTCCATATTCCACAGCAAACAAACAAAAATATCTGGAAGGGTCCTGATTCCCGGAATATGCATTTTCCCACCAAGCCTTTTTATAAAATTACCTGATAGAAAAGCTTATAGAAGAAAAGATTTTAACTCAGAATATCTGGGTTGTATTCCCATCTCTGTTTGCCCTTGAGTGAGCCACATCAAAAAGCAGCCTTTATGCCTCAGTTTCCCTATGTCTACAGAAATAATAAATAGAAGAGGTGATCTCATTTATGCCTGGAAAGCATGTTGAGCTGATTTAGTGGAAGATAGTGACAAAGCGTCATGTGTTATTATTGCAATAGGCTGCCTGCACTTCTGAAACCCACCTGACATTTCCCACTTGGCATTGATTGTGGGTGGTAGCATTTCTGTTTTAGTTTTAAAGAGGATGCATTATAGCACTGCCTGATGTATAATTACATGGCTTATGATTAAAGCATTTTCTAAGAAAGGCAGTAACCTGTGAGATCCTCTCTCTTTTTCACTTCAGTAAGATACTGCATTATGAAGTGTATTGCTTCATTACAGATCCTGCCAAGCAGCTCTACTGTGCTCCTTGTAGCTGCATGTAAAGTATCGAGGTGAAGTTCCTAACTATATTTGGGTATCAGAGTTTATTTCCTCTACTCTGTTGAAGGTTGGTATGACGAGCAGTTGAGGAATGCTGGGGGAAACCATTGTTAACATGAGCAGGCTGTGCTCGAGCTCGGATTGCCCAGCTGAATCCTGTTTCATGTTGCAAGCTGTTAAATCACCGGTGCTGGGATGGGGCTCGGATCCCGCGAACACAGGATCAGGTTTGTTCTGTTATCGTGTTGCTGAGACTGATCCTTCATGTCACAGATAACAGCGGCTATCCTGTATATTGTCAGTAGTCAGAGCTTAGCATTGGAGTGGAATACTCCCGTGTCAGATGTGCCTGTAAAGCAGAGTGGTAGGAGAGGAAGCTTGGGTAGGAAGTGAGTGAATGAGCAGCCCGGCCCAGTGTGTGGCTATAGGGCAGGGCTACTGGAGTGCCAAAGTGGACAGGAAGTGCCGCAACAACTAACCCTCATGTCTGTGTTCCTCTCTGAAACAGCTTTAGCATAGAAAAATCGAAGATAAGAGGTTTTTGGGGAAATATTGCTGCACAATTAATGCAAGATGGCATGATCTACTGCTGGTTCTGAAAAGAGGGGTAGCATGCACAGCTTGTCCTTAGAGCTGCTCAGCACCCAGTGGAAGGGGAGCACCTGTAAAAAGCAGACTGCTGCGTGAAGTTACTGATTCTTTATCTTCTGTTCTGTGTGAGTATTGTCAATGACAATGCACACTGGAGCTTTATGTTTTCCCAGAGAGTTAAATTTTATGAGGTGCATAATTACATTGGAAGGGAGATTCTCTATTTCTCATTATACTTGCATCAGAAAATTTAGTGTAAACAGATTATAGTGGATGTGTACATTTTTATAATTTCATGTGTATATCTACATGCTTTTCATTTTTTACAACTAATTCCTGAGCAGCTGGGTTCCCAGAAATATGAGATTAATGAGAAGGGCATCCTATGGGGAAGGGGGGAGGGGAAACAGAAGCAAGTGGTACTCCCTACAGAAAGAGAGGAATTAACATGTGATATTCCACTGCCAGCTGGGTGTTGGTTTGCTGTATTGTCTCCATCAACAACTATTTGCCTTTTTGATTATTTTTTTAAGAATACTTCTGAAGTGAAAAAACTACTCTTTTAACACTGCCTCCACCCAGTACTGTTTTTCTACCATTGGATGACTATCCAAATGCTGACCATCAGAAAAATTTTTGTATTATGTGGATTATCAACCTTTGCTTAAAAAACACTGTTTGCATTCTTTATGCTTATCACTTTTAAATTAATGGGAAAAGAAAATTGCAAAGGGGATGGATGGTTCAGTGAAGCCCATTCTTTGAATAGTAGACACTGGCATAGCAGCTGCTACAATGAAATTTCCTTGTCTGCTTAGTGAGAGGATAGTTCAAATTGTAGTCAGAATTAGGACTGATACACCCAATTATGTGAGGGTGTGACAAATGAAAAAGGAAATGCCTACTAAAGTATTTTTATTCGTAATGTGAAACTAACCTAAAATAATACTAGTGGAATTAAAATCTGTATGTTCCAGTGGATCAGTTTCATTGGAATACAGAAAATAGTTCTGCTTATAGTAATAGGTCAGAGAGTATTTTTGAGACATTACTTTAATAGAATGACTGAAGCCGAAATACCAGTAGTAGGGAATATATGATGCTATGGGTGTGGTATGCATCTTTATCATCATGATTTCATATTGTACTAAATATGTGTTTTTACAATCTTTAGAGACCCCACATTAGAATTCATTATATATGGTTATATAGTTGAAGAAACACTTTCGCAGCTACAGTTAGTTGGCTTTAATAAAACATTTTAATGGAGCCTTTTATGTCACTCACTTGTAATAGGGAAAAAAGAATATCAATCAGGTGACTGAAGTGGACTTCTGGGTGCATCAGGGAAATTAAGGACCCCACTGAATAGCAGCATCCTTTGACTATGGGGGAGCTGAATCCACTTCCACAGTTTAATTCTGTGGACTTATCTGAAGTTCTAAAGCTGTCAAAGCTGTGGCAAATCAGCCAGTGATCTATCTGCAGGAATAGGGGAAGAAATCAGATAGACCAAACAGGTTAAAATTTTCTCTCTTTCAAGAAAGAGGGAGAAAATCTGTGACAAAGGTTCTCACGTAGCAAAGGAGTCCTTAGCAGGGGAACATGGACTAGGTGGTTATACTTTTGAGGGGTGAAAAGTGGATGATGGTCCTCTGGGTAAGACTCTGGGAATTGCATCCATTTTCCCACCCTTACTCTACTGCAGATTTCCTAGGTAAAATAAGCAAGTAGTTAATGGCTTTGGCCTCTGTTTTTCTGTTCATAAAATGGGTTTCTGACACCTTCCTCCCAAGGATCTATGAGGTTAAATAAAAGGATGTTTATAAAGTAAGCTCTTTTTTTTTTTTTTTTTTTTTTTTTTTTTAATGAAAGAGGTGCAGTTTCAACCTTTTCAAACAGTATTCTCAGCAGAGAAAGACCCTTAGTTGTTATATTTACTCACACAATGGTACTGGCATACATATATGCTTCCTCTCAGTGGCAACATCCCATGGTAGTCAAAGGTTCTGTACAAGTCCTGTTTTCTAGAGTGAGGAGAGAGGTCACAAACACCCTGCAAAAGGGAGCCAGGGCTGGCTGCCAAGGGCCACTGGTACCCTCCATCTGTGTGACACCTCCTGCCAATCTCCACTAGTCTGAGCTCCCTCTGTATGCTGGGACACCCCAGGATGGTGTGAGCACCTCTTGGAGTGCACTATTCCTTCAGTGTAGAGGTGAAAATGTCTGTGCCTCTTATCTCACCCTAAGTGAACCTGGTTCTGCTTGTGTGCATGCTGTAGGTGTTGCCAAATGCTCTGTGTACATACGTGCCTTATAAAATGCCTTCAAACTCTTTCTTCACCTCTTCTCTCCTCACTTATTTTGGAGGAAGATGTTCAGCTGGTCCTTTTCGACCTTTTGTTGATAACTGCCATTTTTGTGCTGCCTGTTGCTAAGTATTTGGGGCTCCTCAAACTCATCCTTCCCCCTTCCACTTTAGAAGGAGAAAGGACACAGCATATTTCCAGAATATATATACTCTAATTCCAGTGATAAGACTACTGTGCATCTGGTGCTCTCAGCCTCCTCTGTGCGCATTAGAACACTTTGAACTGTAGGCGAGTGGACGAACAACCTGTCCCTGCGCAGTGGGGCACAGTGATTACTGCAAAGTGTTACAGAGGCATCCCCAGGTGCAGGAACGCCAGTGACAACCTCATGAATCCTTGCCCAAACACAGGCACATTTCTCTGCTATCACTTTCTCTTAGGCAGCCCCAGAGCATGAAAATTGTTGGTGGGGCATGTGTAGAGGTAGAAGTGTGGGAGGTGGAATTGCAATAGATGTGATTGATTTACAACAGGAGTTTCCTTTACACTCATAAGGGGAATTTTGCTTGGTCACAGCAAGTCTGAAGCCTCATGAAACAGCCTGAATCATTTGAAGTTAAAATAATACAGAGGATAGCAGGGGGTGGGGCATGGCACGTTTTTTTTTTTAAAAAAAAGGGCAAAAAAAGCACATTAAAATTGTTTCCTTTGGTGCTGACTTCTTAAATGGGAATGTGATCCAAAATAGTTCTGGTGTGCAAGCCAACATTTGTTTTAAAACTTTTTATTGTCTTCTTTCCTCTCTTTCCCTTCTTCCCCTTCTTCCCCTTGCCCTCCCCCTTTGCTCTGCAGATTTACACTGACTGGGCTAACCACTACCTAGCAAAATCTGGCCACAAGCGGTTGATCAAGGATTTGCAACAGGACATTGCAGATGGAGTTCTGCTAGCAGAAATCATCCAGATCATCGGTAAGACCAGGGCTGAGGGAAGCACTGCAAGCTGACTCCTTGCATGGGGGAATATATAATTCAAATTGAACATATTTAATAATAAGATGAACCCTGAATAATACAATTTGACTGGGTCCATATGTCTCTGATATTTGTGTAGTTCATCCATGTCTTAATTAAAAAATATGTTTCTGTGAGCATGTTTGGAAGTTGCTGTTTAACCATACTTTAAATGGCCAGAACTGTATCTTACACACTTTGAATTGTCAGAAATGAATGCTCCATTAAACCATATGTCTCCCATGTGTGCATTTTGTTAGTTGGAGTGGCTCATACTTTCTGGGATGCCTTGAAACTGTATCCTGACCCTGCAAAGACAATTGTGGAAGATTTCATGTCAGCAGTTATTTTGCAGGGGCTGAAGAATTAGCGGCGACCTCCTTCACACTTCCCCCTTTGCATGATTTGGCATGTGGAAGCAACTGCTGCTAACAAGAGTATTCTTACTGTACGACTGAGCTTTACTTAGAAAGGGGCTCTGTGTCAACAAAACCCTCTGCACTTTATTGCTGTGTCTTTTCTGCTGTTCTGGGGGGTTTTTCTGTTTTGATTTTTTACATTTTAAGTTTTTTGGGTTTTGGTTGGTTTTTTTTTGACCGGGGAGGGGAGTGGAAAGGAAAGTTTTATCTCATTGTTTACTTCTGCTTTTCTTCTCACTGTTTTTGTTTAGCAAATGAAAAGGTTGAAGATATCAATGGCTGTCCCCGGAGCCACTCTCAAATGGTAAGTATAAAATTATTTTTAGTTTGTGTTGGCACCACTGCACTTTCCTAATATGCTTCTTAATAGTGATTTATTTATACTATGAATATTCTGTCCCATGTTTACCATAAAGTCCTAATCCTCATATAGTATTCCTGATACTTTTTTTCCATGCTTGTTTAGTGTTTGTCACTTCATTTCTGTGCTCACTAACTTTGGACCTTGAGAAAACGTGGCAGCAAAACTTCATCAGTTCTAATTAATCCAGAACTACCTTAGCAGACCTGTTCTAATGATCCAAATAATTTCATTTAACTTAATTTTTAAGGGCGGTAAGTCCAAGAACAAATTAAGTGGAGTCTTTGTGTCTGGAAAACTGATTTGATGAACAAGACTTGCCAAATTGTTTTTAAATATAAATAGCTTTTTGGATTGTCTACTGTGAAGTCCAGTTAGATGCACTGACTCCAAGACTTTCAGAAATAGCACTTTAGTCATATGGCTCTCTGAGCTATAGCTGGCAGCTGCCTAAAGACTTTTTTAATACTCTCAGACAAGAAGCATTTAGTGACTATGATTCATATGGAGTCTTATTAATCTTTTACTGTGTTTATGGCAAGTCAACTACATTTAATAAGATAAAACCAGCTGAGAAGGCTGTATAAGCGACAGGAACAAAGTCTGAGCCTCAGTAACATCACCATGCATTTGCTGAATCATTTGCAGTTCTAGTCATGTTCCCCCATGCTGAGGTGTTTGCCTTTCTGTTACCATTCAAATAATACATAAATAAGGTGCACGGTTGTTTAGCTGGCAAAGATTTTTGAGTATGATTTGGATGAGCTTGCGTAATAGCAAGCTGCTGAAACTGGGCTTAAAAATGGGAGTTGAATAGAAAAAAGAAGTGCATTTGTTCAGTGCATTTTTAAAGGGGAAAGGTGTTTGCAGCTTTTTCTGCAAAGCTTCAGGAGGTAAGGGGAAAATTTTTGAGTACCAGTGAACTGAATAATGGGATCTTTCAGTTCTTACTGTTCAGAAAATGTCCAAGTTTAGATTAAGCTTTTTCTCTGGCTTTCAGGATTTTTGAACTGTCCATAGAAAGAATATGTACAATTTCCATAATAATAGTTATTATTTTAATTAATCACATTAAACTAGAACCTAGTGACCCTGACTGAAAATGTTGGGAACTGCAGCGTGGAACTCTAGTATTACACACACAAATCAAGAGATAATCAGTCTCTACTTTAATCATGTTAAAACTTGCCATTCCAGACAGGCAAGACAAACAAGAAGAGACAAAAGCACAGAAAAGTGATATGATTTTCCAAGGTTATGTAACTGGTTTATGGCCATTTAGGATTGCTTAGGGACCCACCAATCTGATGTCTATCGAGCTTCATTTCCATGAGAGAGAGATGAGCTGAAGAGAAGTATTCAGTCTAGCAACATCTGCATCTGCAAAGCAACAACACTGGTGTATGTTCCTTGTTGATAGTTGCATTTTGATGTGGCATAGGGATTCTGGATTTCATCTCTAGCTCTGCTGCTGCTGCTACGGGGGAAACAGGGTCAATGAATGCCCATGCCACAGCAGTACCTGTGGGAATCCCTTTGTGTCCATCTTCTTCCTCCCATAAGCTCATCTCTCAGCTCAACCAGACCAAAGAATATTCCTAAGTGCTCTGGGTTTCAAAACAGATGCTTCAAAAACTCCTGTACGTAGTCACACACCAGTGTTTGTGCAGAGCCTAAAGTGTCCCATTTAGCCACTTTAACTTAATAGTAATGTATTTATTTATCCTTCTTTGACTCCATCTCTTTCCTGCATTTTTTTATCTCTACAGACTAATTAGGTTATTTTCCTGCCTTTTGACATGCTGATTTCTCAACTGAGCTAGGAAATTTAAAATGTACTGAAGTTAAAGTAGTTCAAGCTTGTTAGTTTTTCCTCAGTGCATCTCAGAAACCCCAAGTTTCTGAGTCTGCCCTCCATTTGTTGCCTTTGGGCTGTGCAGTTATCTAACCTAGGCAATGGCACAATTTTGCCAGATTTTCAGGTAATTTCCCTTAGCAGTGCTCAGTTTTGTCAGCCCACTCAGTGGTAGGGCAGTTCTCTTCTTGTAGCAGTGGACTCTTATGTGTTTGTAATATGCACAAAAAAATGTAACAGTGATCAAAGTTAGTTTGCATGTTTGAGATGCACCAGTATGTAGCAATATGTCCGGTCAGGATTTGCCAGAATATCAGCCCTCAAATCAGCAACGGTCAAAATATTCCTGTGGTATGTTTGTTAAACATTCATTCACCACTTTCATTTTAGCATTTTTAGTTGATAAAACTAAGAATCCCACCACCCTCTTTTTGCAAATGTTTTCATAATCCTTGCTTTCATAACCTGCAATTAAGAAGAAATGTTTTCTCTATTCATCTGCCATTTGATACCCTTTCCAGGAGGTTATGTGTAAGACATTTTATTAGCTTCAAAAAGCTAGAGGGCACTGTCATGGATTGTCTGCTGCTGGAAATACTTGATATTCTCTCTGGATGATATTGATATGAATTCATAATTAATCACTACTCATATTCCCAAGTTCTATTCCACTCACCATTTTGTTTTCCTCTTGTCAACGGTATCATCTTTGAAGTGATTTTTAAGGCATCTCAATTCAACTGTTACCTTAATTTGTAAACATATTTTATTGTTTAATTTAAATGTGTATAAAATGCTTAGAGTTTAGTTTTCCTTTAGTTAGATCTATTGCAATGTCTTGCACTCCATGCTCATTTTGGCAGTGATATATAAAATACTTGCAGACAAATTGAATTGGCTCAATAGGTCCAAGTTCATAAAAACTAAAAACCTGTGAAGCCTAGCAGCATCCAGTTTGTGCATAGTTAGCTTTATCATGATTCTCATGTCTATTATGCTCACCTGTTTGATGTTCCACACAGAATCTGAGAACTTGAGATGTATTGAGGGATAAATTATTTCATATTCAAATCTCAGAAGTTTTAGAAAAAAGACAGAAGAATGCCAGAAATCTTACTCTATTCTATGAGACTGAAGAAAAGTTGTGTACTTTAGCAAGAGGAAGGTGGAGTAAGTGAATTAGTCTCTACTTAACCAGGGAGCTTTTTATGTGATAGAGAGTTTTTTGTGACACAGTTAAAGAAGTGGGTGAAGCCTAAAACTGAAGTAGGATAACATTACTATGTATATACTGGTAGACATTGCTTAATGTGCTAGATGTGCTTTGTAGTGCTCCTGGAGTCCCATAGAAGCCCCCAGTGGCTCCATCTCTGCTTATATGCACGAATTTCTCTCTGGAGAAGGGCAAGGTTGCAAGGGGATGAGGTGCATGCAGATCTCTTCTTAGCAGAGAGTCAGCCTGTGGACAGGATAAATAGGTGGAAACTAGAACTGCTAAGTGTGCCACAAAGTGTATGTGCCCTTCAGACTTCCTCTGACAGGCATGTGCTGAGCAGACACTGTTGAGTAGCATCCCCCAGCGTCCAGCAATGCCAATATCCAAGGATGAGAACATCAGCATTGGCATTCTGTGTTTAAAAATTGCTTGTGAAAAATGTAATTCTGTATAAAGTAAGCATTGAGGGTTCTACTAACACCCATGAATTACATGTGAAAATGTGTGGGTTATGGTTATAAGTAGCTCTTTGAGGACTGGGAAGCCTGAAAATATCATCCCTATGTTCACTGTCAAGTGGGCCCACATGAGAGCTCTTCCTATCTGCACAGTGTTGAACTCTCTAAGAATCTCCTGGGTTTGCTTGTGCAGTTGTTGGTGAGATAGGCTGTTTGGATTCAAGATATACTTTCTGTGCTTTGGAGCAGCTCCAGGTGAGCCTTCTACATAAATGTGACACATTGATATATATACAGAAATTTGGCTAAGTGTAGAAGTATGGTTCCTTGGGAAACTGGGAATTCAATCTGAGTTTTGAAAACTAATCCCAGCTCCTTTGATATGCAGGCCACCTCCTTCCTGAAGTGACACCTGTATGACCCCCTCTGACATCTGTATTACCCCCTTTTGTTTAAATTCAGACTGTCACCCTATGCCTATCTGTGGTTCTTCACTACCTGCTTTAAGAGCTTTGTGAAAATATGAGGGAATAACAGACTATAATTTTGTCATCTGTTCAGGTTTGATATGTTTAAATGAGTGGAAAAGAGTAGTCTCATTTCCATGAAACATGCTTGCATGCTTAATTTTCATAAATAAAGCAAATAGCCTGAAATCTAGTTAAGTCTGTTTTGGGAAAGGTGCTGTTTGCATGAGAGAGTGGAAAAGGCCTGAGAAAACAGTCAGTTGATACAAATTTCTGTTTAAAAATGTAGTCAACTGACTGGCTTCTCACAATATGGGTTGGACAGAGTAAAAAACAGATTCTCCTGTCCTCTGTGGTAGGTAAGGGGTATCTAGGATTTGAAAATGGAGTAGACTTAAGAGGGTAAAAAATAAAAGTACTTTTCTAAAAGGATGTCAGGTTCACAGCATAATATCTATGAAAGTGATCTAAGTAAAATCAGAAAAGACAATGGTAGTAGTTAAAATTTGAACTTCTGAGAGAGGCTTTTTGTGTTTTTAGGTAGGAGAGCTCATATTTTACCTTTGTTACATGGAAAGAACCTGCAAGACATTGTCACAGCTTATGCGTGGATGTTTGGGGGAGAGCTGACTTGAAGAATATGCTCAGATATTAGGTAAAGGACTGTATGGAAATGAATGGGGGAAGAAAAAGAGTTTTGCTTCCATTAGCAACTAGTTCAAAATATGATTTTAATTTCAATAACGGTATTTCTATCTGAAACAGAGAAATAAATGAGATTTTCATTCCAGTGACACTATGCCTGTATTCTAGCTTAAGGAATTGAGATCATTAGTTCTTTGGCATGCCTACATCAGGAATATACAAACTTATTTTTATTTGCCAGAGAAGTTTTCAATGTAAAACATCAAAACACCTTTTCCTTTTGTAAACACAATGTGCAGCCATGAGACAGCTGGTAAGCATGCTTTATTTTTCATTCTATCACCTTCTCAGCAATACAAATGGAATGCCATATCTTTTGCCTTCTTGTGTACACTTAGTATAGGAATTTCCAGCATCATCTTAAAATTCCCCTCTGCTCTGCGTCTCCCTTTGCCAGGTGCATTACGAAGGACGTGGTCACACTGGAGATGAGTAGTTATGTTCCTGCTACAATGGGAACTTTCTCTTAGGTGCTTCCTTGGGTCAGGTAAAAGACCCTCTTATCTTGGAGACCTGCTACCTTTTGGAGCAGACCCTGATTTGATTTAATTAAAAGTCCACACTTGGATTTCTGTTCCCACTGATGAAGGCACAGTTTGGACAACAATATAGATCAAAGGGCTCCAAATTGCTCTTAATAACTGCCCATATTGTCCACACTTTTGTGCAGCCTCCAGCCAGATTGTTTTCCAGATGGGAAATTTATGAGAACAGTGTAGCTGAGCGTATGCCTGAATGTTACCAAGCTCCCATCAGTTGCTTTTCTTCCTTGGAATTTTTAAGTAGTGGCAGAAGTATCATGCTCCTCGTTCCCTGGGAAAATTTTGTTATGGTAATGCACAGCTTATATGTTCTTTGGTGTCCCTCCTCACAAGGATTTACTTACCTGTTAATTCTGCATTTCTGAACCCAGCTCTTGTGGTTTGGCAGAGTAAAGTTTCATGCAGTTCTTTTTTTCAGGACTGTGGGCAAAATATCCATTAGAGCCACACTGGTAACCAATACTTCTTTCTACATTCTGTTCTTTCCTACCTTGGAACACCAGCAGCTCTAGATGAAAGCAGGCAAGTCTGATAGAGCTCCATTATGAAAGGATCTAAGCAGATGCTTATCTATGAAGGAAATGACACTCCTCAGCATGATACATACTCAGATTTCCCATTTTCTGATGGTACTTTCAAGTAGACCCATATAATTTTTTACTTAACTAGTTATGCTTTCTGAATTTCCTCACTATATAGGAGATCTACATTCAACTTTAAACCTTCCTGGGATTCCCAGGACCCAGGTGCCCAAGACTGTCAGAGCCAAGAGCATGTCCTAGCTAGCCCTCTGAAGATGCTTTCTAAACAAATCCTCTCATTTCCTATGTAGGTTCAGAGTTGATATTTCCCTTGAGAACTAACCCCATTCCCACATCTTTTGCCAGTGACTGTCCTTAGCTGTTACAGGGAAGACTTTCTTGAACATGTTCGGCACATCCAGACACTTTCAATCCACTGTACAGTGTACTATATACAGGATGGCTTCACAGAGTTTGCAATTTGTTTGGCATTCAGTGAGTGTTGAAGTCAACTATCTCATTGAACTCTCCCATATTTCAAACTCTTGAATCGTAGAGGATGAGTGCAGGACAAAATTTTAGAAGCTGACCTTCTGGAATGGAATCTCTCTCTTTGTTTTAGATATCAGGAAATCCATTTTATAAACTTGTGTATGCCTTGCAGGGAGCTCATGGCTTTTTTTTTTTTTAATCCTCTGTACCACAGAAATTTAAAAATTCTCTGACTAAAAACAATACATGTAGATATATCTACAGTGAAAATATACAAATAGGTATGCAATTTGAAGGAATTACAGGAAGTGACATTTTCATTAGTGTAGAAATTGAAGTTTATTTTTTTGTTTGCATAAGAAATTAGCTTGACATAAAGACTGGAGTAAGAATGAAAATGAGACTGTCAGAAATAGAGACGTGTCTGTCCCAAAAGAAAAAAATAAAATGAGGGTCTGTCTAAGGATACGTTATGGGAATAATTGTGACTATATGAATGGAGGGAATAATGAAAGAGGACAAAATTCCTGTAAGGATAAGGTTAAAGGTCTTAATGTTAAGGATGGTTGATACTCAAGGATGTAGAGGTTGGAATTCTTGTTTCAAGTTTTGCTGAAAAGAGATAATTAATGTTATTAACACAGCCAGTTTGAGTAAGATGAGAGACAAATCATTTTAGCATATAACAGGCAGAGGAGGAATTCCAACTGCTTTTGTGAACAAACCCTAAAATTTCCAAGAACTCAAGAAATTAAAGATAAAATATAGATGGGGTGACAGCTCGACAGACAAGCAGAGTAACAGTTGCCTTTTTGTGGTAGACCAACCACATTTCTATTGTGAGAGAAAGAGAAAGCTGAGGAAAGGATGGACGACTGCTGCAAGTGTTAGATCTAGTAGATTGATTCTAGTTTGACTTTCTTGAGATCTCTTTATTCTGTGCTGAAATGAACAGTTCTCTTTACATTCAAAACATTACATTAGAGAACGTTAAAAAGACCACAAGATTTATAAAAATCTCTCTTCACAGAACAGCTCAGAGTTACTCACTGGCATCAGGCAGCGAGATACATATTCCCCTGAGTCACTCATATTTGACTGTCTGAAGTCACAAAAGAAAATGCCACAGGAACACATCCTGAGTACTATTTTACTAGGCTGGAAGTACATTGTTTATTAAGTATAAACCATACACTGTTATTAGCCTTTTTATTTATGCTTACAAATCCCTTATGTTATTACTGTGTAGAATACATGAGAATAACTCATCTAGATGTTAATGAAATAATCATGTCATGAAAAGTACGTATACTGTGATGAATACTTATACAGTCTCCATGAAATCTATTGAATCATTAGGTTATGGTTGAGTTTGCTTGGTTAGGACTGGAATTAGGGTTATGCACATTTTACTTCTGTAGACCAAGATTGCCGAACACTAAAAAAATCTTTTTGTTTCCTAAAATCAACAATTTTCCTTCACACCTTCCCCTTTCTCCTCTTCCACTAACCTCTCCCCTCCTCCCTGCAATTTCTTGAAACCCACCTCCCTTCAATCTGTACCTGGAATATGCATTACCTTCATGCCACTGAGGCATGACCATCTCACCCATCTCTTCTCCTCATCTCTCAACTATGTTTGTCAGGAATGTCATTTGATCAGAAACTTGAGTTAAACTGTATTGGAAGAATACGTAGAGATGAAATATTGCAGTATGCCTGAAAACTAATAGGTGGCATACATTTTGAGTATTTATTGTTTGAAGAGATGCAGTTGACGGTCTCCCCATTTACCTCATCTGTAATTAGTTTTCTATCCTCTTCAATTTTTAGTTGGTGGGTTTTCCCCCTCAAAAATGTAATGTGAGCATTCCCTGAAGTTTTGGAATTGAACAAATATATATTTGTGACACACGTGCTTAGACAAAGAGGTGATGAATGAATAGCCTTGAAACCTCCATTAATTGCAATGCACTGAATAGTCTTAACACAAATATGCAGTTAAAATGCATACATACAAATTGACTATGACATACATTTTAGAAAGCACCTGTGGTTATAGAGACTAACAGATTTTTCCCAGATAGCAGCAGCAAGATTACTGTAAATATGTGTGCTTCATGATGGTGTATTTTTATCATCTTCTATAGGGAGAGTATGCTATAAATACTAGGAATGTCTAGAACGTTTAATGGATTTAAAAATAGAGAAGAAAGTGCGTGATGTTTAGCTGAACAGCAAAAATGCATATTTAAGCTGAACAAGAAAATAAACAATGTATCTGAAGTGGTTTTATTTTACAGTATATCCAAACAAGGCTTTCTGGTAGTTTTGAGATTTTGTCAGCTTTCTAGATTTTTTTCAAATGTCTGATTATTTTGGAACTGTGGCAAAATGCCAGTTCTCTTATAGTTGAGGACTTACTTCTATTTAAAGATTTTTAACCACTCCCACTTCTGCTTAGACTTGTAATTTTGGGTGCTGTATGTTATTTAGAAAAGGTTCTATTTAGAAAATTGTTCTATGTTTGTGAACCATTGAGTTTCCTCAGAGAGGTAGACTTTTCACAGAAGAACATTTCTTAACATTGAGTTGGAGTCCCCAGGCCTCTCACTCATCCTTCTTCCTGCCTCTCCATAATCTGCCACTGCCTCTTCTGACAAAGGAAAGTTCTGCAGCTTCAGTAACATGCAAGACTCTTGAGAAACAATGTGAACCTGTGTTTTCGTGTGTAGTGCACACACGTGGACATGCATCCATGTAAAGTACCTTGTGTAGTTTTGACTGAACCCTCAATTATTTTTTTCACTTTGAAAGGCATCTAAGCCACTCTTTCTAGCTCTCATTTGTGAATTAAAGTTTGTGGGAGCTTCCAAATTCTGGGAAGTGTGTTATCTGGACATCTGTTAGAGCATGAGATGGCTACTCTTCTATAGATTTGCCAGACCTACTGTCTCTGTTCCTTAGGGTGAGATTAAGTTTATAAAAGAGCTACTAGACAGATTTTGAGAATTAAGCATCAACATCTGCAAACAATGAATGAGGGCACACACCAAGTATGAATATCGTCAGCTTTTATTTGGTTGGTCTGGGAAATGCAACTACTGGGAAGATGTTTTAATGGAGGTACAGGAACTGTGCAACTATCCATAAAATGCTGTCTGTGGTGTAATGTGTAAAGCAGCAGAGGGTGCCAGAAAGCAACAAATTGTGGCTTCCGTTGTAATTAATGGAAAGGAAAGGGATGGTAACTAGCAATGTTAGGATGGAACAGGGTTTATGTTCTGAAGTTATCTGCAGAAGGAAGGGAGGAAGGAAGACTCACTTCCTGTAAGTTTAAGCCCTTACATGTACTTAAAATTAAAATAAACGCTATCCAACAAATAGTCAAGCTTTTGGAGGTATTGTGTAGTACCTTATGCCTAGGTGGCAGTGCTTATCACTGAATTGTCTTTTAGCCATTATATATACCTGGTATTTCAAAGCTTGGTGTTATAGCAAAGACTTTGCAAGACATGAGGATAATAAAGTAACATAGACTGTCCCAACAGTCTAGTCTGTTAATTACAAACTAATGTGGCAACAAAAAACATCCTGACCTACTACATTTAAAATTACAATGTTCATTAAAAGGACTTGACAACCTCCTCCTGCTTTTCTGCTAGAAAGTAAATATCAAAAATTTGTTGCCACAGGAAGTTTGGAATTTTTCAGTGGTATTGCATTGCATCCAGAATACAGTATAATTACAATGTTAGAAAATGAAGAGAAAGAATGAAAGTTGGTGTACACTGAAACTACTATGATCTGTCCAGATGTATTTTTTCACTCTGCCCTTGATCTTTGCTGGAACAGAAGCTGCCTACATCTGCTGCAGCTAAGTGCTAGACTGTTTCATGGAAAGAATGCCAAATCTGCTTGATTTTACAGGGTCTTTTACATACTCACCATTTTGGAGTTCCTTGACTTTTATGAACTCTAACCCATTTAACCTTGCTATTTTCTTTGCCAGTAGTTATACTCAGAGAATAAACTCCTCTTTGAACACTACTGCAAATCCCTTCCGCTTACAGCCTCTCCCCGACGTGCTGTTGCTGGCAAATGTGCTGGCAAATAACATGCAGCAGTGGTCCATCAGGTCATTCCGTCTCTGAGAATGGCAAAAACAAGTGACCCTGGCAATTTTTTTTCTCCATTTCCCTTCTCTTACACCAATATCTAAACTGACTATGTTAGGGAGTTAGAGGGTACTTCTTTGCCTGTTCTTTCAGTATACATTTATGCACTACTGTTTTGGTCACCATATATTCCATGAAATGTCAAAATGAAGAATACTGTGTTTCTCACAAAGTGTTTTGTGTCTCCTACAGTCATGTGCACAGCCATGGGACCAGGTGTAGAGTAGTCATGGTTTTTTCACTGATTGAGATTACTGCTCTTCCAGCCTTTTCCTGCGGTCAAGAGCCCGTGGATCTGACCACTCTGAAATGGCATGAGATATCATGAGGCAGCTGAAATTCTGTGTTAGTAAAGATTTTGGCAACATTGAACTTAAGTACCAATGTTAACTCTAAATGTAAACTCTGTTACAGCTGATAATGGGCAATACTATTAAGGTACACAAGGGTAAATTGGCTTAAGCTAGCAGTAGAACATGCAAGTTATCACAAAGACTGCTTATTTCAACAGCATTAACTAATCCCTTTTCATGTTAAGGCTTTTGATCAGGTTAATTAAAATATTAACACAAACTTCTTATTTTATTTTTTTTATGTAACTTGTCTGTTTAAATCCACTATGACCTGAAACTTAATACACAAATAGTTAGAATACAGTACAACCATTTTTGTTTAAGCAGAAATAAATAGTATAAGTATAAATACAGTAATATATTTGGCAGCTTTCTGATGTGCAGGAATTATTTAAAACACTCCTAGTCTGAAGAGTCTGCTGACCATATGATAAACAGATGACCATATGACATAAATCAGAGCTATACTTATTTCCAGTTGAACTTATTTTAAGTTGGCCCAGTGTCTGGATATAAATTAGTCTGGGCAGAGTTCAGTTTCAGAGTCAGTCCAAGGCATTTTTTTATTTGTCAGGACTTGGTTGCATTGTATTCAATCTCCCGAACTGGTCACATATGTTTTGCTTTTTTAATAGTTTATATCAACTTAAAGCATTTCTTTACCTATGCAGTTCTTAGCAACTCTTTCAGGTGGCATATGGGCCAGCACTAAACTTGCAAAGTCCTGAAAGTTGAATCTGAACAGTCTTCTTGAAATAAAAATGTGTCTGTATTTTAGCTTGTAGCTTTTGGCAGTCTTTAATTCTATAACAATTAGAATGTGTTTCGTGTAGGCTTGTATTGTCAGCTAATTATAACCTTGTTTGAATTATTCATATCTCTTGATTCTTCAGAGTTTCTTTAGGTTACATTGGGAGTGTACCAATGACATCCTCCTCTGGAGAAAAAATACCACAAGAATTTTCTTTGTCCCTTGGTTTCCACACTTGAAAGCTGAGACCTATTTGTATTTTAAATAAATAATAGCTCATGAAGTTACATAGTTATAGTTTTCTGTACTCTAACTGTACACATAACTAGCTAACTGGTATCCCAGCCGTGTGAGTTGTTTTGCCTGTCGCTCACAGATTTTCTCAGTAATTCCTCCCAACAACAATGAATTGTTTGTTGATTTTTTTTTCCTAAAGGCTCTTGCTTAGTTCACGGACAGATCAGCAGTAACACTCCAGAGTAAACATATGTGCAAGGGTGTTTTCACAGTTCTTGTATATATAAGGCTTCTACTGGGATTTTTTGGCATGAACAAATTTGCAAGATTTATATTGTTGCATCGTATAAATTAACGTATGTAACAATATGTCCCCCTCTAAAGCCCAGTAAATGCTTATTTTTTTCAAGTATTACTGGCTGTATTTTGGAACTTGAAAACACTTGGATAACTATTTAAAAAATTGTTTCCTCGTACAGTTTACACTTCATTGTCTACAACTGGAAGTGAAGTGACAACAAGCAATAAGTGCTTGTTAAGGCTTCATTTTATAGACTTGAGCACTTCTAACATTTCTCTTCTCTCTTTGGCTGAGAAATCAATTAAAAAAAATCTAACCCTGGTGAGCCTATGAGCTTACAAGCATATATCCCACTGCCTTCTGTGGTTCCAGGTGCTTCTGTTTTCCTTGACTGAGAATCTAGACACCAGATCTTGTTAAAACGTGAAAAATTCTTCCCATAGTTATGAGAAAGTTGTGAAGAGATAGGCAAGTGTGAAATCTGTTTAGAAGCATGGTGTGAAAACATATAGCATGGCCTAATATTCCTATGTGTATTATGCTAAACATGATTTAAAATATGATGTTCGTGTACACTAGCAAAAGTGAAAGCTTGAATATGAGTCTATTTATTATCTCTATGGCTTTTAAAGATGTCTGGTTTAATCTGAATAGTTTTACTAACCTATGACATCAATTAATCATCAGTTTTTTTTTCTTTTTCTTTAGGGCTTAGATCAATTTGAGTCAGTAATATGAAAATTAAACATAAAGGAAAACCAGTAACTTATGTCATCTCATGTATGTATCTTTCCAAGGACTTTAAGTTCCAGGCAGAGGACCAGACACATCCTACAGAAATTTTCTGGGCTGTACGTTTTTGCTAATAACAAGTATTTCTTATTACTTTCGATGAGCTCAATTGCATTCTAGGGTAATGTGGAAAATATATCTAATTAAAAAAAATCAGAATGTTTATAAAATCAAAAGACCAGAAGGATAGGAGCAAACTGTCAGTGTCTCTCCTTCGCAAGCTATAGCAGTAAGACTCCTGGTGTAAAGAGGGAGGGTTCATACAGTACAAAGTATGTCTGGATGGATTCCAATTGCAAAGTTCAAGAGATGAAGTGAAATGCCCCATAGTTTACCTGCTTACTTATTTTTTAAAGGATTCATTCCATCACTGGTTGTAATTGCCCTTATTTCTAAAAGCTGCTTTTTTGAGTAAGCTAAATGAGGTTACTATATAGTAAATAGTGGTCAAGGAGATAACTGGAATGTTTTCAAAGGTTTAGTTAAATCTAGTAAATGAACACTGTTGTAGACTCTCTTTTGGCCTAATGGAGAGAAACTTCTCTGTTTTTAAGAAGTGTGCATTTTCACATTGCCCTCCAGTTTTTGGAAGTTTCCAAGTTCCATAAATATTTAGTCATAAATATTTAGACTTTGGTACCTTGCTGACTCAGAAGTGTTGCATAATTTAAAAAAGATTGTAAACAGGCTCACTAAACTGGAGCATTGCTTTAAGAAACACTGTGTTTAAACAGAGTTCTTTTTATCATTGCCTTAAAAAAGGTCTCCCAGGGTAGTATTTATCTTCAATTTTGTGTTCTTAGTATGTATATAGGAGTCTTTCACAGCATTGGTGGCCACAGGCCTGCAGAGATCAGAGCACTGAAGTAGTGAGTTACTTTCAGACACCGGAAGGAACTGGTCTTTTCATCTGTGCTGCTGTGAAGTTGTATTTTAGCTTTCTAAGAAATTTCTGCAAGGTATTGAAATACATCCATGGTTTTCTGAATCCAAATCCAGCACTATATTCCAATCAAAATTCCAACACTTTCTTCTCACAATTTCTAATATAGCGGCACAAAAGCACTTCAGAAATTGCCATTGTTGTATTTTGTGCTTTACAATGTCTGCTGCAGAGACTACTGTATAGAAATGGGGAGAACAAATGCAGACAGGACACAGATGGAAGAATGGGTAAGAAAGGAAGATGGGAAGCAAGATGGCACCATTATATAGATGATCAGAGTAAAATTTTTCATTCTTCTCTTATGTGGTAGGGGTTTGAGGTGTTTGTGGATAGAGCTTTTTTGGGTTTTATATGAAAATGGCCAGCACAGCAGAAATATATGTTTGACCATGTAAAAATTATGATTAGGATCAATGATTTTTTATTTTGAATAACTACATTATTCACTAACTTGTTGATGTTTACAAACAAGGAAAGAAAAAAAAAAACAACAAAAAATTCACCAATTCACCAGAAACTATATTCACCCCAAGTTTTCCAAGCACCAAGTCAGGGGCTAGGTGAAAAACCTGCAACATCAATTGTCAGATTCGTGTTCTTGACAGGGCTGACAGTAATTCATGCCAGAAGGGAACCGTATCCCACTGCAGCATTTTCTTAAAAACAATACACACCCCAGCTCGTACGTTGACCTCAGCAGTGACCTCATACATTCTTTTGTCAGTACATATGTCTGTTGAATTCTCCAAGTATTTGAGAAGTTAATTTGTTTTCACATTTCTGGGTTTACTGGTCATATTTTGTGTTTGGACTGCATGTTGGAAGAATTTGATGTGCATGTTCCCTAATATCTGTTGGAAAAGGAAGTTGAAGGTATTTCAGTTTTGAATAACATCATCATCCTTTCCTCAAAAAGTAGCTAATAATTAAATAACTCCAGCATCATTTCCTAAAAATTTTTGCCTGGGAGGCTTTCTACATACCAGTAGTTATTATCCTCTAAGGTAAAATTCTCCCCAAATACCTCCAGTAAATCAGTTTTTAATTTGCATATACAGTCTCTTATTGCAAAGTCAATGCTTAGCTTGGAACAGTGTTTTGGAATGAATTTCCACGGTTCACTGATAGTTATTTTTATTGAACGCTCCTTAAATTATTCTATTGCAAATAATGAAGAGTTTGCTGGAAAATAGTTAGTCCTAATGTGTTTACATGTCAGTGTATTCTGCTTAACCCTCTGAAAATGCATTATAATTTTGATAGAAACCTGGAATGTGACTTGATCTGGGCCACGTGCAACAGGAAGTCAGCAGAATGCACTAAATATCTCCCAGGAGGACTGTTAACACCTGTTTTACCTGGGTGGGTTTTCAAATTTACACCACGCATGGAGACTTGATATTGCCTTCCAGTGTAGTTGCAAAAAGTTATTGCAATAATCTGCCATGTTAGGAGCTTGAGGGAAATAAATTATCAGAAAATAAATAATGCGATTTTTGAGACTGTTTTTTATTTCCTCATTTTCCCTTTCTTCAAATTTCCCCATTTCTACAAGAGGAACTGAGAGTTCATGGCAAATTTCACTGTTTCAGTAGTTTGTGTCCAAGGGAACCGTACAACCTGCAGCCTGCCATACCAGCATCTTCCACAGAGAAAATTTGCAACTAAAGAGCTTCCTCGGAAGAGTCACTATATGTTTTACATTACTCTGGGCCACATTTCTTCCCATTGTATTTACTTTCAGATTTGGAGGAATTTGTGTGTATTCTCTGCTCTTCAAAGTATCCTTATTAAGTAGTAGTAAAAAATATTTTTTTATTACATAGTAATACTATGTACAGTTTCTTCACAAGGAATCTTGATGGAAATATACAACTTTCAGACAGTCTTGCTCAAAAATAAAAATCTGTAATTATTTTAGCATGAACATGTATGTATGTTAACAAGCACACTCAACTTTAAATATGCAAGAGACAAGAAAGCAGATGTCTTGTTTTTGGTTGTGTTAAACTGGTTTAACCTGCACAATATGAGCCCATATTTCACATTGTTCCTTTTGAAAGTCTTTAACCCTACTCTTAAATTAAAAAAAAAAAAAAAGCTTTCTACAGAAGGATCCTCCCTTTTAGAATACCTAGGAATCAGTGACTGTGGATAACATACAGAAATACAGTGTAGTGAAAATGCTACAACAGTTTTGCAAATAAAATTTCATGACAAATTTTCACAGAAAACAAGTACATTAATAACAGTGTCAAATGAAATGAAGCACGGGGCATAGAAGGTGTTTCTTATCATGATGGAGGTTACCGATTGGTACTTTACAAGTAGTTGAAAGAAATATTACCATATGTTATAAAAATAAATCATAATTGCTTACTTTTTAAGGATTAGATACATTTTATCCCACCATGTACAATTATGAAAACATTAGGGATTTTTTATTTTTTAGTTGTATTACCAGTTGCAGATTTTTCTAAAGAGAACTCTAAAGTGTTCAGGTGTGATGAATATCTGTTTTCAAATGAAACACAGGGAATTCCTACTACTGAGTGTTGTTTAAGTGATCATGTAAGAATCACCTGGACTCAAAAACAGCGTTGAATGTGTGGCATTTGAAGAATGGATAGGCAGGGGGATAAAGACATTGGACTGGATAATCCATTTTGTTTTGATCAGTATATACAAGTTTTAATCTGGACGGTGCTTTTGACTTCTTCAGTTGAACCTCCTGGGAGTAAGTCAGTTATCAGAAATGGGCGTTTGGGCCCAATACTCAACCTTAGAAAATAATAGTACATATAAGTAAGTGCAAAGCAAGCATGGTAGTAAGTAGAATAATATTGCATTCAGTTACCACTGAAATGGACAAAGTTCTTGAGTTGTTTTTTATTTTTTGTGGAAGGAAGTATTTGACCTGTACCTATTTTATACATAGTGAAAAGACCTGAATGTCCACCTGTCTGTTTTATGAAGCCTAGCTTTGTTAAATAATCTGAAAGACACAACTGAGGATAAAAACATACGTCACTATAGAACTGCAAGCATTTCCTCTTAATATCTCTATCTGGTAACTTTCTAGCTCTTTGTTTTAGGGAGGGGCAGAACATGAATACAAACTAGTAAAACTGGCTGGGAAGAAAACTCAAAATAAACAAAGTTACAACATGGAAAATCTGGGTGTTTCTCACGTCACCACTGAGTTGTCAATAAGTCAACAATGTCTGCAATGGATGAGTCAATTAAGAACAGAAAGTGAAATAAACTTGTCCTTTTCAATCCCTGAGAACAGCTTTAGGCATATCGTGTTGTGAAAGATTATGCATTTGGCCAAAAATAGTCCTTTTAGGCAGTGTTTGCGTGAGAATGAAACATGGACCTTTGAGAGTGTACATGGCCAATTCTCATACTACACTCTATTAGACAAGGGAAAATCAGAGTTTAGATCTTTCCACCTGGAAATATTTCCAGTTTCCTCCAGATCATTCTATGTAACTAAATCTATGTGGACAGTTTTGTTCTCTTGTCAGCTCCAACACGTGCACCAAAAATGCTTTTATTCACTCATGAAGGCATCTCGATTGCTTGCCTGAACACCTGATCTTTTTAGAGCCTGCAACTGATACCAGGTCACTAGCACTTCACCTAATACAAAGCATCTAGAACTCAAAAGCTTTTGCGTCTCCTTCCGTGACTGATTCCTGTGAAAATCAAAAAAAATAGTATCTGCTTTTCCATTTTATAATTTCATTATTTTATGCAGAATGTGAATTGTGAATATTGTGTAAGACCTGAATTTTATTTTTATTTGATTTTGATTGTCCTAGTGCTACAGAACTTGAAAGAGAATGAGCTATGTAACAACATTAAATTATTTTCCTATTCTGCATTCATTTAAATCCATTGACCTCCACAAATTGAGTTAATAATAAATATAGATATGAAAGAAAGAGTCAAATACATGTCTTAACTCAGGTTAATACTCTGGAGAAATTTAGGAAGAAACCTTGCTGGTAAAGTGTGTTTTAAATACAGTTATTGTGACACAGACTATCTCATAATACCAACCTCAAATGAGTACTATTTAATATTTGTATTAAAAATATATAAAAAGGTACTGAATACTGAAGAGTGAGTATATGATTCTCTGGATTTCTGTGGAATACTATTTTCATGAGTGTCCTTAATCAGCCATCAGCAACATTAAAAAATTTCTACAGAGCAAGTCCTTTGCCAAATTTTATCTCAGGCTTTGGGTCAAGAATTAGAATGTTAAAACACACACACAGAGCTATGGAAGATAGCACTAAATGAAGTGCTAACAGAAATTACTCTTTTACTTTTGTTGCCAAAATAATCAAGAGTATTTAAGTGCATATATGTATAGAAGCATTCTGTAATGATAATGTGTCATTTTTATAAGGTGTCCCATTCTTCAGGAAGAAAACAGCCCAAAGTAGGCAAATAGCAACTAACTTGTGTATATGGTGTTCTTGTAAACTATATTGACATAAACTTAATAAAAGAGGGTTAGTCAAAGCAACATATTTTTCAGTGTCTTACACATACAGAAAAACATATTGCTGTGTTAGTCTTCTGAGCATCCCACAATTAAATTTATTTTGGAAGTGAAGAAAGTGTTGTCTCCAGACAAAGGAGATGAAAGCTAATCATGACAACAGCAAAAATAATTGTAATAAATAGACATATTCTATATATTGAGTTACTGGTGAGTATATCCCACAAATTAACTCTTCCTGCAAATCTGCTAACTGCTGGGTATTAAGTACTACTGTTTATCTACATACAAGTACCCCATCTGGCTTAGTGATTTTTTTCTGTCAGTGAAATTTTAAATATCTTTCAGTCAAAAGCAGATTGCTTACAACTACACGATGTAATCTGTGACAGCAGATTTACAATGTATCTTCTTTACATGCCACCTAATGTATTAATAGTATCAGAGTTGTGACATTTCTGCTTATTTGTACATCATCATGTACTATAACCCCTTAAATGTGAGTGTAAAAATATCTTGGAGCTCACTAATATTTATGGTGTTAAGTATTTCAGGTGCTTTTTTCATGATGCTGTGGGTATGAATAGTATTAAAAGGATCAGATTTATGAAAGAAGCTTAGTATATTGTAAGCATAACTCAGTAGGCTTAATTTATAAAGCGTCAAATGGTGTTATTTACCTGATTGATGCCTGCAAATCTTAATTCCTAAATTATCGTCCTCTTAGCTGAGTTCATCTTTACCGACAATGCTGTAGCTACATTTCAGAGTTGGACACATTATTCTTGACTTTATATAAGGAAGGGATTAGGTTTCAGAATTATGTTTTTGTTACCTCTGAAAAGCAATCTCATGTAGTGTTGATTGACTTTCAGCTGCTTGATTGAATAGCTAAATGGCAAATATCTATATGGCAGTGAAGGTTTATTATATCATTAATTCCTTATCCTATTTATAGTTTTTAAGGTTTTTAATGTGGCAGGTCTACTATTCAACGTGCTGCCCTTCTACTCTTTTGAACCTTTATATAAAATAATTGCCTTGGAACAAAAAAAAATTGGGGGTTGACAGTGATGGAGAATGGTTCAAAAACAGTCTGATCTTGGCAACATCTACCTGTACAAGCAAATTTGAGTGACTCTTTGTCTTGTTATGTAAGATTCAGTGTCAATCTGCATATCCTGAATTCTGTACTGTAACGAGCCATATCTTCTGCTATAAAACTTTGTAATTCTGATGATACTATTCACTATAATGTTAAATATAATCTCAGTTATAAAATAGTTCTTTTTGCAAGCAAAATCCACTTCAAAATTTTGTTTATATGTAAGATACACAAGTGTGATATGTAAGATACAAAATTTTTCTGTTGTGTCACACTACAAAATCTTCGTCCATTGATATATAAGCAGGTAGAATTGTACATATACAATGCCAGCTCTAGGAGGAGTTTACCCCAGTGTATAATAACCTCATCACTAACTACTTAAATAAACATGGACTTCAGGAATTCATACTACTCTTGATTGAAACAGTACTGAGGAGTAGAAGTTGCTTGAAATCTCTTAGAACTTTTGTAATTGCAAAATCACTCTCATCTGTGAGTAAGTTTGAAGAAAAAGTGTTTGGGGACGCTTGGATTTGAGTTCAAAGAATGACTGTGGTTTGCCAAGGCAAAAAGTAGGTAATTAAAGCAATATTTAGAGATACACTAAAACTTTCAATTGGGACAACTTTAAGGCTAACATATTCTAGACTGCAGAGGAAAGAAAGTGAAAACAACCCAAGGATGTATTCATGTATGTCTCATTGAGACCCCTAACAGTTTCTGAGGGTTGTATAGTAACTGCTGTTATTATCAGAAAACTGCGAGAGTTGTTTTCTGACATTTTCAGTGTATTGTGTGGTTGTGAGCTGCCACACCAAACTTGCTCAATTCACAAGTCAAAACAAGACTGTATTATAAGGCTAACAGTGCAACTCCAGTCTATTGTCTGAAAGTTGGCCACTGCTATTGCTTCATACACCACCAGCACCAGAAGGGTGACTTTGGACCTGCAGCTTCTGTAATAGTTCTCTTGGTGAACTGCAAAGTAAAACAGAATTTGCTTTGTAGTTCTGCAGCATATTGAGTCACTGGTGTTAGTAGTAATTATTAGCTTTGTCTGAGAGTTTAAGAAATTACTTCAAAGACACATGCTGTAGAAGTAGACACGTAAAGTAACCAGGCGCCATCTCTGTAGGATATTTTCCACCTTAAATGTGTGTGAAGATTTATGTATTAGTCTTACTATTTACTAAATATTCAGTATTGAAGATAGATATTGAGATGTTTTCACAGCACATTAGGGCTTAAATGTTCTCCAATAAACTAGGGGGTTTTTATAGCTCCTGAACTACTGCAGAGGGGACATACTCATTATAAAAAATGTCTTGGTTAACCTAGAATATGTGCTAGGAAATATTTTTTCAGTTATTTGGAGACGGATGCTACTCATGTTGGTCTGATTTTTATTTCTTTTTCTCCTTTTATTTTTTTCTCCGTTTGGCTTCCAGTACTACATTATAGAGCAGAATTTCCCACCTTTGGAAGTAGTTGATACTGCATTATGGTTGATTCGAAAGTTCAAGGAAACACTGAGTTATACAGCTAATATACAAAAAAATCTTCATTTCTTTTAAATTTTTCAGGACAGGAAAATTTCCATTCAATTTTTTTTATTATGCAGTTGACATTGTTTACAGTTTGAGTAGAAATATTATCATCATATGCATTATTTTCAGGACTGATGCAGGGGTGTAGTTGGAGGTCAGGGCTGAGCCAGCTCAGCTCCCTTGTTGCTACCACCAAGAGTGACACCATCTGCTTGTCCCTCCTTCCCACCTCCCCTTTACTCTCCCAAACCATGCCTTACTCATGCTGGGACGCACCTTCCCCTCTGCTGACTCCTGTGCTTATCTGATTGCATAGCAAACTGAGTGACTAAAATACATTTGCCTTTTTGTTGGGCAAGTTTTCTGCACGGAGCTCCTGGTGTGCTCAGAGAAGCGCTGAAACCCAGCAAAGGCAGCAGCAACAGGGCCCCACACCTGGGAGGAAGAAGAGGTGAGGAAGAAGCAGATCTTCCTATTTTAGCTGCAGTCAAGTTGCAACTGATTTAGCTGATTTATCACGTCTCTATATCTTAACACAATGACCTAGTTAATGTGGGTTTTTTCATGCTGTAAAACTACACAAACATTTAAGACAGTGACAGAGTTAATGCCTGGGTTTCTGCAATTGCTGTGCTGGGCCAGACCTGGAGTAATCCCATTGATTTTAAGATGGTTATTCCACATTCACAGTTGTGAAAATTGGCAACACCTGCCAAACTGGTTTATAAAAACTTTATCGTAAACCTCAATTTTTTTAGCAACTTTCATCAGTTTAGCTGCAGATTTTGGACTTTTTTTTTTCCTGTAATTGATTAAGGAAAGAGATTATTTATCATTCCCTGTAAATATTAACATGTCCTTGAATTCAACATTTGAAAAGACTTTTTAAAAGATGTGTTTACTAATGTTTTGACATTTATTGTCCTTAAAAAGCATATCTAAAAATTTTGCAGGTATTTATAAATCTATATATACTATTTGTGGATCAAGACAGTCTGTGAACTCATATATTTCTAGGGTCAGTAGTAAAAACAATATTTATATCCTTTCAGCTACTACCATCTTCTGCGAATAATGTCAGAGCTGCAATCATAGAAAGATGACAGTAGTCCTGGGTGAGAAAAGATACTGCCAAGGATTAAGTAATTTTCATTCAAGAAATGAATTTACCCCTTTGTTTTGATGGTTGAAAATTGTCTGTATGAGGCATTGTAAAATATACAAACATTCAAATAAAATTACCTGTATGGATTGAGCTACTGCAGGCTTATATTTTTAGTGTTGAATATTCCTTTCTTTATTTTTAATGTTCTCCAATGCAAATATATATTTAAAATATATTCTTAAAATTATATTTTTGTGATCCTAATTGCCTTGAAAAAATCCATCAACCTTAAAAATGTATGTTATAATGAAATCTGTTGAAACCTCTTGACACAGAACCTTTCTATACATACTTTTTCTGTTTTCATATCAACATATTTATAGACAAAAGTTGTTAAAAGGTTTTACATATATAGCTGAGTATTTGCTTTATAGATCAAATGAAGCAAATACTTCATTTGGAGGAAGTATTGGGGAAGGACTGTGGTAATCAGCTGAGAATGCTGACTTGAGAATCTTTTGGAACATTCTGTCTTCCTCATCTGTTAGAAATAGACATATGAGAGCAGTCAAATTAATTCTCTGATTACTCATTTTAGAGGCAGAAGTTTCATCCTTTTATTGATCTACATTTTCATATCTAAAATTCTCTGTGGTAACTGTAGATTTCTTCTAAATCACCAACAGAAGTCAGCACCATATTCTTTACTTTACTCTTCCGAGGAGCATAAACATTAAATAAATTAAAATTATTTAGCATAAGATTTGAAGGAAAAAATTTGGAGAATCAACCACTAATGTGACATCATTTTCACGGAATCCTACATCATCCCAAGAAAGTACCTTTGCTAACACATTTGTTAGAGTTTTTTTGCTTATATTTTTCAGTAAACTCATTTGCTCCCATCTCCAGACATATACTCAGTGTCTAATTCTCTATGCATGCTTTCATCACTGCTTGTTTTTAGTGTATAAAATCCAGTTTTATGTTAACTAGGTGGGTTGCTGAGTTGCCAGCATGCCATTCTGGATCGGGCATTTGTGAATTGTTTTTAAGCACCAAAGCGGACAATGAAAGCTTTATATCAGTTCCCCAATTAGCAGTAATCATTCTTGCTAAACTTTGGTAAAGAGCTGCAGTATGCAATGAATGTAAAGTATTCATTCCTTGGCAGTTTCTTTTTTTTTTTTCCTCTCCCTACATTTCTACATTGTGTAAAATATTCTTATGCTGCTTGTTATTTCTATTCATATTACAGATTGAGAATGTTGATGTCTGCCTTAGCTTTCTGGCAGCCAGAGGCGTAAATGTCCAAGGTCTTTCTGCAGAAGGTAAGAGAAACAAATCATCAGAACAAATAATAGTATTTTCTTCTGAAAACTAAATTTCTTAACACAAATTATTTGCACCTAAGTACCTATCTCCAGCTGTCTTGAACAGCATGAAAATTTAGATTAGTGATAGCGAGTTTCATTTTAATTTTCCCTTGAAATTGAACCAAGAAATTCAATGTTTACGAAGCTTGAGATGATGTTTTAAAATACTTTTTCAATAGTATTAATCTTTTCATGTTACCTCCATAATATTAGATAGGCACAGAGTTTCCCAAGCATACATTTTAACTTGTTCATATATGTGATTCAAAACAGCAAAGAAGGATATGAGAATCTTGCTCAGTTAAGTAAAATCAGGGAAGTCTATTTGTTTTAGCAAATTTATTATTACTAGTAATGCTGTCAGGATGTGTCTGAAAATTATAGTATTCCTTTGATGTGATCTATTAAGAGTGAGTGATCTTGCTGCTTCAGTTATTCTGCTGTATTAGTCACCTCTAGTGATTGCCTAATATGGTTACAAATAAATTCATAAATATAATAAATCAAAACCATTATAAATATCAGTTGTGTTAATTATTATGTAATATTTGCCTTGCTAATGTAAGATGCAGGTGAATATTTTTCTTGTAAATTAATAACATGTAAGTAAGTCTTTGTCCTGTAACAAATTAAGCAGTTCTGCAAGGTGCTATGCACCTTCAAAGTCCCTATGACCTCTGTGGCAGCTGAAGGTAACATACTAATGAGATGGAACGCTGTATTTTTATTTTGCTTGTAGCCCAAATAAAAGCTGAAAGGAAAAACAAAAATTTCCCAGAGCTGTTAATTTCATTGTAATTCTAGAAGACTCATGGAGAAAAAATCTGGAATGCTAACCACTGTTTGATTTTTTAAATTAAATCAGATTATCTTTCACCATCTCCACCTTTCTAGGACTTTAAAAGTATGACACAGCTGTGATATGTGCTATCTATTCACTTTGACTGTCAACTTATGGAAAGCTC
The DNA here is from genome assembly GCF_003945595.2 of Pipra filicauda. Taxonomy (NCBI): domain Eukaryota; kingdom Metazoa; phylum Chordata; class Aves; order Passeriformes; family Pipridae; genus Pipra; species Pipra filicauda. The sequence continues at coordinate 2,073,250 of NW_024104643.1, read as the reverse complement.
CTTAAGTGATTCAAGAGAACCTTTGTACATACTGTAGATATCTTGATACAAGAGCTTACTGAAATTTTGCATATTGTCATTCACCTCAAAGCTGTTTAGAAACTGAATTTTCTAGTGCAGCCTATATTTACTTGCATATAAAATACCAATCAAATGTGTGAATAACATGAATTTATTTAACGAGAATGCTCTTCAGTGGTTAATACCATGACGTGGTGCACGACACTTAGTTTTTGTACTTCGGTAGATCAAAATCTGTTTGCATTCTGTAATACATGCCTTTAATCATACCTTTGTTTTGCTTTGGAAAATAATTTTAATAGGATGTAAGCTTCAACTGTGTAGCTTTAAGGTCATATACTACTGAAAGCAATACTACAACATGGGGTTAAATGCAAGGACTATGATTTAAAATGCTCATTATTATTCAAAACCAAATTTTATTACTGAGTTCTGAAGTAAGTTTAAAGTAATTTTGCTGTTATGAAGTTGGTAATGAATCTGGTTTAAATCCACTAATATCTTTGTGTTACTTTGTATTACTTCGTATTACTTCAAAGTACTTCAAAAGTGTGATCTATTAAATATACCATTTTTAGTATGTATAATCATGATTATTATAATTTTTTGGGGGGAGAAGAAAATGAGTTTTGTGTAATAGTTTGGTAAACGTGTCGTGTTACCACTGGACCAGAAAGAATCTTGAACAATAAACTATTAGCTTAGGAAGGTTTGAAGATTTCACAAACCTCATTTGGACACTTGAATGAAGAGATCTAGAATAAAAGTAATTTTCAAATCTTGACTGCAGAATTTCTGCTTGAGAACTCAATTGATAAATAATAAGCTAGTTGCCACAAAGAAAAACACTCCCCTCCTCTTTCCTACGTGTGTTTAATACACATTAGCAGTTTCTGGATTTTTTGTTTGCAAGAAATCTTCTAACTTTAACTCATTTAAAAGTAGGAAAGAAAAAAAAGTTCAAAACATAACTTTCTTCTTTAGAAATAGTAAAATATGTAGTTTAACACGAAAAGTGCAAAATTTTAAGATAAAAATGATGAGTGGAATTTAACAAACAAAGAATTCTTTTTCTGAACATTGTGATGTTCAGAAAGTGAACAAGTGATGCAAAATGATAACAACAAATAAACTTGTGTCATGTACTGAAAATCTTCTAGAAACAGAACAGCTTAAAACAGATAGTTATGTGTTTTTTGGAGGGTAATTTCAGGGTAGTTTTAAATATAAGTTTTCTGTATTTCTTGATAATGATCTTTCCTGAAGCAAACATGAATGGAAAAGTAACGGTTGTCTAAAAGGTCTGGTAGCTCTGAGAAAGTTCTGTGTATCTCTGATGATCTCACTGGGAAACAAAGATCCTGCAGCATCTTCACAGGGAAGATGAGAAAGCATGAATGCTCAGAGAAAAAAATTCCATTTTGAAAAGTATATTTCAGTGCCCAGGATGGCATTTGCTTTTGAAGAGCGGGTTGTGACCATCAGGGTTCCAGTGTTTGCTGGCCTGTTAGTGTATGTACTAACATTCCACCTAATCCTATTGAAAGAAAATTAGTATGGTTTACAAGACATGAATATAGCAGTAATTGTTTATAAATTTGGCTTGAAAATTTACCTAAGAAAGCTGTGTAGGACTCACAGCTCAGTATTTAGACTTGCAGGGAATGCAGAAAGATTATAGTGTTGCATGTTAGGTTACAAGTCTATGAGTCTAATGAAAACCTTTCACAAGAAGGTCAGTGCCAAAAAAAACTAATAATGAGGTTATGAACAGACCTACATGCTGCAGATAATTTCATTAAAGTCTCCTGAGGCTTCTTTTTTGACGCAGAGATCACAGATGAGCAAAGAATAGCATTATCCTTTTAAAACCTTGGTCTCAGGCTGGGGAAAGGCAAAGAAAGGAATGGAAGATATAGGAACTTTATTGTGGAACACCAGAATTTTGTTCAGGTAGCTGTGTTAGCCTCATGTGAAAGCTGTGTTTTTGAAATAGCATTATAACAGAGAAAACTATAAAATCACGTCATTTGAAAGTTCAAAGATGTTATCATGAGCATTACAGTCACCTTTTTTAAAAACAATTTTCCATTCATTTTCTTCCCTCATGTTCCTTGAATATTTGTATGAATGGATATGTGCTCACCTCTTAAGACTGTTACATCATTCTTTTTGATTTTTCTAGAACCCACTGTTTATTACCAATGTGCACAGAATTTGCCCAAAACTCAAGAAGACTAATTTAAAGCCATAGGGTCGAAGGGATGTGCACCTAGGGCCAGAAAGAATTCCGATTTTTCTGAATTAACTTCTGCTTATTTAGAATATTTGTACTTTATTGAGCAGTAGTATTAATTTCAAATTATGTATGTTATTTAAGGTTTGATGGAGTCTTCTTTATGGCCATATAAATGACTCAGCATGAGAGCATTACAGAGACATGGTTTTTTGCAACAATGGCACATAAATAAAGAAAAATTATAAGAAAAAGTAAAGTATTAGTGATACCAAAAATGTCCCTGATATTAGTGATAAATAAAGAGGTATAAGACATAAACCTGTAGAGCTATAGGTATGTACAGAGATATTTTACTGTAAGACTGTGGAAAAATGAAGTCTAAAACCAAAGTGTTTTCACTTCTTGTTCTCTTTCTTTTTTCTTTTTTTTTTAAATAGAAATACGGAATGGAAATTTGAAAGCCATTTTAGGGCTGTTTTTCAGTTTGTCTCGTTACAAACAGCAGCAACATCATCAGCAACAGTACTACCAGTCTTTGGTGGAGCTACAACAGCAAGTCCCTTCAACTTCACCTGAAATCAGCCAGTCCAAAACACACCAAGATATGCAGTCAAGGTAGGTTAAAAAGTTAGTTTTCTCAGGGGTGAAAGCTTTTTGTTCAAAAAAGACAAAATTTCTTAGAAAAAAAAAAAAACAAAAACAGGCCACTTTAAGACTTAAAAGCTTGGCATTTTCTTTTCCTTTCTTCTTTTTTTTTTTTTTTTTTTTTTTTTACCTATTTTTGCAATGGATGCAATGTATTTGTTTGGTACTATGCCTCCATTTCTTGGGGGTAAAGCTAGACTGAGAGCAGAGAACATTCCCAATTAAATTTAGTTCCAATTTTAATTCATTGTAGAGCTTTCTCTTACCTTACTATTGATTCCAGTGCCCACTGCACAATAAGAGACAGCTAGCACACCATGTGGTTAGTATACTGGTTATTTTCATGTTTTCTTCCCAAACCCAGTTCCACATCTAAAGGAACAGTTTCAAATAATTATCAAAATACATGGGGAAAAGGCAAAATTATTGCTTTCATTTGTTATAAACTCTTTTTATCCCTACACATTCTGGTTTTTTGAGCACCTAATTCTATTTGATTTTTTTTTTTTGAAAGGGAAAAGAAATAGCCTTAATCTGGTTGTTTCTTTTAAGTGGTCAGTTTTATATTTAGTTTTAGGAAACCAAAGCACTCAGCAGAATCCTTAATTGCTGAATTACTTTTCTTTGAGACTGCAGCTGAAAACATATTTTGCAAATGTAGTTGCTTACAGGCCAGGACAAAAGAATCAGTTTGAAACACAAATATCTATTTAAATGGAAACAGTATTAACAATGTATACTTTATTGGGGAAGTTTAAAAAAAGCTATTCACATCGGGTGCCATGAAAACTGTAGTTCTTAATGAAGACTTTGATCTTGTTGGGTTTAGTACTTGTTTGATTTTTCATATCCGTGTTTAAAATGTTTTTGCTGACTTACTGAACAGCTGTATGTCTAGAATGTGATAAGCCAATGATCTAGGATGGATTAAAAGTATCAGACTAAGATAGTGAGATTCTAGTTCTTTAGTCCATTCATACCTAAATTACACTTTCATGTTTATGATAAACATATTTCTTTAAATGACAAAAACTTTTAACACCTCAGCGTGATAGAAATGTTTGTCTTCAAACTAGGAATGTTTTAAAAATATGTTTTGTAGGAAAGTGTTGCTGATAGCATTTTAATTATCTCCTTTGATACAAAAATTAAGATACATTTATATTTGCCTTGAGCATTACAAAGTGAAATGCTTTTATTTTCTCTGCTACTGAAAATTAATGTCTTTGAATGCTTTCTCTGTGAAGTTTAGTATTAGAGTGTAACCTAGGGAATTATGGTATTGTCGTAGAAGAGTCTGACCGCTCTCAACATTTTCCAAAATTGAACTTCTGTTTTCTGAGGGATATCTAATACTGCATAAGAAGCAAAAATGTCTTGTTATTCAGAAATTAATCAGCGTTAATCAGTGGAATTAAGAGATTAGCCAGCTTCCTGTAAATATCTTTGTTTACTGGATTTTATTTATAATTTAGTAAAAGAATGGAAGCATTTTCTGCTTTTCCCATGGTGAATTTTTTAATAATAAAATAGTTACAATATTCCTTTATACATCACTACTATTACAAGGGTTTGTCCAAAAAAGCCTGGATAAAGCAGGTGTTTTTTACTATTTGGATGACATGGGTTGCATATGGTATGCAAAGAGTTTATGAATCTTTTATTAAGTTTTCTTTTCATGATAATTCTCCAAGATCTTGTGGTTCTTCAGCACCTTCTTCTCCTATTTTTCTGTTTAAATATGCTCCCTTAAGAGGAGAGGCAGTCATTCCATGTTCAGAAACCCAGCATTTTTGCTTTTGTAGAGTGACATCTAAGGCTGGTTAACAAAATTTCTACTTCCATCAGTGTGCTTTAGACCTTCCACTTCCATCTAGGAGTTTAAAATAATTTAATTCTTTGAATAAATTTCTATTTATAACTATGTTTCAGTTGTAAATTATTTCTATGTAAAAAATTATTAGACCACGATTTCTTATTTCCAATCTGAAAACTGAAAGCAAGAATGTTTCTGTTTGCTTTCATATATACAAAAGTTTAATGCTTATCACTACAAACTTCTGTATTGCCGGAGAGAGTATAATTTCTCAGTAAAGTCTTTATGGATAACAAAAGGTCTCTACTACTAAAAGTTTTCTCCAGTATGAAAGTTTTCTATCTTCTGCTACAATTACATCTAGTATTCTGAGCTGCTAGCAAAACAAAGAGCCCCAGAACTTAGAAGCAAACAGAAATATATTTTTTTAAATATTTCTTTCATTTTTAAGTAATATAAGGAAATAAGCATAAAATAATATATCCCTTTCTAAAAAAAATAACTACATGTGAAAACAAGTTTTCCACAAATAGATGGGCATTTATAATTGTACATTGATATGAACTCTCTGTGGTGGACTTAGCAACCTTTTCATTCATAGCAATAATTCATTTAATTAATTCTTTTTTCCCAAAAAAACCAAATCGCTTGAAAAATAATTTAAAAAAAATCTCCCAAACACCTCTTTAGTTTTAAGTTGCTAGTGAGTGAATAAAAGCTTCTTCTTAGAAAGAAGCCAAAATATGAAATTAAAATAGAAAAGATTACTTTGAAGAGATTCGTCTTGCCTCTTACCTGCCTTTTGCTACTTGAAATGTGGACAGGCAGCTTACATGACTCCCCAAACTGATTTCTATGATTGCTTTTGTGTCAGCTGTGTCTCAGCATTACTTACAGAAGGAACCAACATGACTGAGTTGGCAGGAGCTCATGATTTAGAAGGTCCTAAGGAACTGATATGACTACTCCATGGGACTCCTGAGACCTTCAGATATTTTTGACAAAAAGTAGTTTCATACAGATACTGAAACCTTCCTATTTTATTGAATGGAGAATTTTGAAAAGTGATAAAATCTGAAGTGTATAATAATGTACATTTTTCACACTTTCCATATGAAATTATTAACTCAATAGATGATCTAGCTGTTATCAATAATAGAGTAATTTTACTTTTTTAAAAAAGTAGTGGTGATAAAACTAGCTATTTTATCATTTCATAGTAGATGTTAATCTTTAAGGCAATTTATTATTACACATTTATGTGCAGGTATGCTTTTTTTATTAGTCTGTTGGAGTTCTGAATATGTTTTTCAAAATTCTGAATACTTTTCATTTTCTAGCATATCTGGCATAACTGTGGAAAGGTTTGGCATGTAGAAGCCTTAAGGCAGAAGATTACTTACAGTGTATATTTTGGAAAAAATATTTGGGAAATGCACATAACAGAGACTATTTTCCTTTAACTTGGGCTGTGGCCTTTTATTACCTACAAATAGCCTCAGGTTTTTGAAAGAAACAAGAAAAATTATCCTATTATTATGGCAGAAGCCAGATAATGAATATAGCTGTTAACATCTGAGTGGCACATTCATCTTTATTCTATAGTGGCAAAATGCTTCAAATCTGATTTGAGTAAATTTTCGAGGGTATTGGAAAATTGTATTCTTATACATATAGGTATTTTATTCTACTAGAAGACTCACATATTTCTACTGTGTTATACACCTGAGGAATAAAGCTGTCTTTTTGAGTCACTGTGTACATTTAAGTGCATTTGATATCCATGTGTTTCTATGTGTGCATGTAAGCAAAAGCAAAACATATACACTGAAATTGGTGGATGCTTTTTGTAGACTTCGTACATCTTTTGAATGTTCAATAATCAATCACATTTTATGTTGTAATTTAAGCCTTGGAAACTATGTCTTGGAAACTATTTTAGGTTAGAATATTCTATAAGAAAAGTTATCTTCTTTGTTGCTTCCAGAAACGTATGGTAAGCATATTGCTTAATTTCAACTTGGTTTCCTGGGAGGTAAAAAGACATTTTATTTTCTTTATTAAACAAGTATGTTTAATAAATGCTGTCCGCTTTTTCTGAGAGAAATACAGATTATACATGGAAGAGAGAAATACCTCTGAGAAGTCACACAGAAGGTGGTCAGAATACAGAGGTTGGTAGTATTCAGGCCCTGATGAAAACCAAGGAAGTTTTGTCTTTGTATGTACAAGGCTAGTGTCTCACCCTCCTAATTTAAAAGATTGCTCCTGACGATGATGATGATGAAGATGATTGTGCTGTCGTCCTCATTTCCAGGTTATGATGTCCTTAGTAATGATCAATGTTTGTGACCATTACTGGGTCTGAGCCTGTTTCACATGCCACTGAAGACAACCTACTTTGGTATCAACCTCATTCAGACAGTGTTTGAACCCTTTATCAACAAGAACTGAAACAAGCATGAAATTATATTAGGACTCTACAGGTTTCATAGACAGGTTGTTTTAGTATGGTAAATAGAGATCCCAGGGGAAAGTTATAATCAGAATATCACAAGACTGACAGGATTAGGTTTGTGCAAAAATGGAGAATTCAGGAGACTAGTTCAGGAGGCTAGTTGTCCTTGGATGACTAGGAGACAACACAGGTCAGGAATGTAATTAAACCAATTTCTAGAGGAGCCTCTCTTCCCTTAGTGCAAAGTTTGCATAGGAGGATAACGAATCTTTTCTGTCGGGCTCCTAACAAAGTTATCCAAAACTGGTCAGTGTGGCAATACTCTAATGTTCCTATTCCCATGTAGTCTGTCTGTGACCAGTATCAGAATTGTCAAAATTGTGCACACAGAAGGAGAGCAAGATTCTGCATGTGAAAGAGTATCATTGGCCTACCTAATCCTAGGGCCAATAGCAACATTTCAAATGAAATGTAAAAAGAATGTAGCAAGTTGATTCATGCTAAGTGAAATTTCGTGCAAAGAGTATTCTTTATTTATGGAGGATTATAGTTTTGTACCACTAAGTATAAAAACTCAGAAATTATTAGACTATTAGCAGAAAAATCTGCAGTAAATTAATGGTAACCAAAAAGAGAGAATGGTTTTCGATGTGATTTCTGATTTCTTTGTTTTTCCTATATTCTTATATGACTAATTGTGGGAATTGAATACTTCAAAATCTGAAGTTGGCACTTCACCCTTTCCTTCTGACTTTATTGCAGCTCTGAGATTTATTTAAAAAAATACAATGCTGGTGGCCTTATTTATGTCTGTCAGTACAGATAGATGACACCAATGCTTACATTATATTTTTATGCTTTGCTTTGCTAGTGGATTCCATTATCACAGCAATGCATCTAAACTTTGTGCAGTGATGATCTTTCAACCACCCAGATACGAAGAGAAAACACATGTGGAAGAAAGAAGTTCTGTCTCACTTATGGCAGTGACTGGTTTCAGTAAGCTGTCAGAAAAATTCACTGAGACGGACAAACTATTTTATCACGTACAGGAATGATTGAGCACAGCTTGAGGTCCAGATGGATTTTGTTAGATTTGTTATATTGAAAGAGCACCCTGGTTTTCCTAGGAACATAAACAAAGTTGGTAGCTGATTTCTACCGGCAGTTGCACATATAACTGCTGCAAGGAACTAGGTTTCATGTTGCCTGCTGCTCAGAAGTTCTAGAAAAAAAAAGCAAGCATATTGGACACACAGCTTGTGCTATGTGAAATACAGTAATGCAAATGTAATGGTTATGATTATGAATTGAAATAGATCCGTGTCAGAACACTGCCAATCTGTATAGCAGTCTTGGTTACGTCACTCTCAGTTTAGAAAAAGGCCTTCGTTTCAGTATTCTTGAGGTTTAAAATATTATTGCAGCTGTCTGCACCAAGTGCATTGCACTAACATAGACTAAAAACCAAAAGGTGTACATATTTGTGTGTCTTCCTTGGGTTTAATGGATAGGAAGGTGATGTAACAAGTCTCTTCACTGTGACATTGCTAGTCACTTGTTTTTGGTGAAGGGAAACAGATAAGTAGTTCCTGCTCTTCCCACTACAGAATCATTATCTAATGACTAAAAAGGAAAAAAATTAGAAAAATATATATTTCTTCTTTCTGTTCTCTGTTTTCTAGTAAGGGTCTAAGCAAAGAAAGAGCTATTAGTCTAATCTGATGTATTTTTTTGTGTCAATGCAGAATTAATTGCTTAATGTGATTGTACCAGCATCTGCAGCAAGCTGACCTTCAAATGGTCTTTAGGGCTTTAGTTTTACTTTAACTGAGATATCTTTTTACCTTGAAAATCAGCTTTGACCCTGTTTCATTCTACTCCTCAAAGATGCCATCATTACAGTCCTGAAAGTTTCCAATGGTAGGAACCTCAGAAAGGAAGTTCTTTCATCATATCTGTCCTGAAATCCAAGTAACTAAAGAATATAGTGTCTCTGAGTACATGATTTTGCTTGTACCTTCAAGCATGAATCTATTGAAGACAGACTTCTTGTGTAAGATGCCAGAAGTTCAAAGAGTGCAAAGGAGAAATGTCCAACTAATTTAGAACGGATGACAGGGTATGAACTAGGACTGCCTGAACCACAGATATTTCCTCTTGTAAATGAAAAAATAAATATGTATTTATGTGTTAGATATATACAGATAGTTTACATCTATAAAATATAGGTATATCTATAAAATACACATTCATATATAATGTTTATATATAAATAAATAGCATTTATAAATAAATAAATATGTATAGATATATGTAGATATAAATATATATGTGCATAGATATAGCCATATATTAATTCACCAAGACAGGGCTAAAAGGGAAAAGAAATGTCTGGAAAATATTGTTTGTGTGAAAAATCAAGTTTTTGGTTTTTTTCCCTAGAGTTCTTTGTCTATCCATTTGAGGAATCAGGGATCTTTTACCTCTCCAAACTGTTTTGTATGGTGAGGAGCCTGGAAATTTTTGTTTTCTGTGGCATCTCTCCAGGCACACTTGGGATTTGGAGTTAGGTATTCCTTAGAATATTATCTGTTGTTCTTTTTGCCAGGCAGGATGATGAGCAGCCAAGGAGCTTATTTGAAAAAAAAAATAAAATTGAAAAGAACAAGTTTTTTAATTGAGACCTTCCAGGGAAATTTTTACATTGACAATGCATTCTTTTTAAACTAGTCTTTATCAGAGAATTTTTCTAACACAAAAGTCTTGAACAGTTCTGGAGTGCAGTCACACTAGTGATATAAATGCACTTTATAAGATCAAGAGCATATTAAAATGAAGTATGGCAGTAATGAAGAAAGATTTTGATGATATACTACAAACCCCTGTCTTTTTCTAATTTTAACACTTGACATAGCTGACATTTTAGAACCACCAAGTGACTCTTAACATTATAGAAAAATGACAGTGTGATGTAACATGATCCTTTTGATCCTTTGGAAGACTTAATAAAAAGTAGATGATATTCAGGGTGAAAATGCATGGGTTACCTTTTGAAGAAGGAGGTTAAAATATTTTCAGCTTGATTTGTGCTCCATTCAGGTTTATAGAAGCTCTGTCCTTCAGCTTTTTGTGCTTTACACTCACTTTCAAGGACCTACTTCTTTTCTGATATATTGTATAGCAACAAGATAGCCTTTCTGGCAGTTTAGCCCAGTGTCAAACAGTCACTTGCCTTCCCTTTTCATAGAATTGTAAAATCATTTAGGTTGGAAAAGACATCTGAGATTATCAAGTCCAGCCACTAACCCAGCACTGCCAAGTCCACCACTAAACCATATCCCCAGGTGCCACATCTATAAGTCTTTTCAACACCTCCAGTGACTCAACCACTTACCTGGGCAGGCTGTTCTGGGCAGCTTGACAACCCTTTCCATGAAGGATTTTTTCCTAGTATCCAATTTAAACCTCCCCTGGGGCAACCTGAACCCATTTCCTCTTGTCCAATCACTTGTTACCTGGGCGAAGAGACCAACTCCCACCTGGCTACAACCTCCTTTCAGGTAGTTGTAGAGAGCAATAAGGTCCCCCTGAACCTTCAGGCTAAACAACCCCAGCTCCCTCAGCCACTCCTCTTCAGACTTGTGCTCCAGACCCTTCATCAGCTTTACTGCAGTTCTCTGGACACACCCCAGCACCATAATATCTTTCTAGTGGTGAAGGGCTCAAAACTGAGAACAGAACTCAAGGTGCAGCCTCACCAGAGCTGAGTACAGAGGGACAATCACTGCTCTGGTCCTTCTGGCCACACTCTTTCTGATACAGGCCAGAATGCCATTGGTCTTCTTGGCCATCTGGGCACACTGCTGGCTCATGTTCCGATGCTGTTGACCAGCACCACTAGGTCTTTTCTTCTAGGCCTCTTTCCAGTCACTTTTTTCCAACTCTGTAGTGTTGTATAGGGTTTTGTGACCCAAGTGCAGGATATGGCACTCTGTCATCCTTTTTCTTATTTGCCAATTTCTGTTGAATATTTCACTGTACTTTCAGTGGGAGGGCATTTAAGATCCTTTAGTATTGTAGCTGATATTGATTTCCTAGTTTCACCTACACCTTTTAGGACTATTTTTTTAACCCTGCCTGCAAATGAATGACCTCCATCAGTTCCCCATCATGATGGAACATGGTGCATAGCTTGCCAGAGCAACTGACTGTGCCACACAGCCTTGTGGCGTAACGCAGTCCTTATTTCTGCAACCAGTCAGCACAGTACAGGTGTGGTGTTCTCCATCAGCACCTCAGAGTCAAAAACATCACCGTCCCTTCTTCTCAATACTGCCTCAGCTACCTCTGTGCTGAACTGCCTTTCTGGGTGGTCTCAGGATGTTTATTCTATTTTTTCGCAGCATTTAACCAAGGGACCAGCAACAGGAAGTACCCATTGTCACCATATCGTATCATCTGCGTTGACTAGTATTTCCCTGGTTTGTAAGACAAAATATTGATGATTTCCACCTGGAAGCTAGTTTGCAGAGTCATGATGATTTCAAAGGATTTGGTATCAGATGTGTATACGCCATCTTACCTGTTTTGAAGAGAATTTGCTCTTCTTCCCTATGCGTTAGCAGGAAGAGGAGAGCTAAGAATGATACCTGGCCCTGGCACAGGTCCAGTATTGTGATTGCCCCCAGCGCTGCAATGCTAGGCAGTAGCTCTGGGACCAGCAGGGTTTCCTGCAGGCTCTGCAGTCAGGTTTGGTCTCCTCTGTAGTTTTTGTGTCCCCTTCCTGCAAATGTGCTGTGGCTGTGCTTTGCAGGTGACTGCTGTAACTCCTCTAAGGAGTCAAAGCTGTGACAATGCCACAGAAGACTGCTGGTAGGAGTATTACGGCAGGGGAAAGAGTCTTGGTAGCCAACAGCTGAGAACCAGAGGCTTTCAAAATTCCCTTTTCCAGCCCTCCGATAAATAAATCCTTCCTTGTCCTCAATGTTGTAGATTTAAACTAGTACTGTCTGGTCTGTTAAGATCCATTTGCTGCTTTATTGCAGACACATTTTTATTATACGATTGTGTGGACTTGTAAGCAAAACAGGTTTATTTTCCTGACTGACAGATGTTATCCATAAATAGTTATGTGGTGGTACAGAGGACAGCGGGCAAATATTTGTTTATACTAATGTGGCTAGGCTAAAGTCTAGTCTGCAACTGTGTTGCAGTTCACATCTGTAAAAGTGGGGTCAGCAGCTGGGAAACAGGTGTCTGTGCAAAGCTTCAATGGGCCCAAAACATCCAGTCCTGACTGAAAAGGAAAACCCAAAGTCATTAGGAACTTGATGCACCTGGTTTATGAGCTGTTAAATTTCTCTTTTTCCCCTTCTTTTGTCACATTACTTTGGAAAATAAATTTACTCAACCACAGTGGAAATCATGCTTAACAAATCATGCTTTACTGACATTGAGACTTTCATCAATGCCTTTCAAGCCTGTCCAGGAAGTTTGAAAGCAGTCTACAGGCTGATGTTTCATGAATTTGCTAGTGAATGGAGTTCCAAGCAACAGACACAGAGGGAAAGCATTCTAGTAAGCATGTCCAGATAGGTATTTCATGTATTTGTTGCTATTAAAAAGTCTGTAGACTAGCTTATCAACACTGAGATTAAATTATTTGATCTTTCCAGTTACTTTCAAATGTGTTGTTTGAGGTAGAAAAGCTACAATACACTATGGCACTGCATCCAATTCACTCTGTTTTTCCATCTCACTGTTTGTGTTGATTGTACTGTGTATCATTTTACCTTTTACAACATAATGCACTAAGGTTTTATTTGACACACCATTTTTCTCACAAACTTCTTATTTTAATCAACACAGATAGCCAGCTATCCATTTCTAGATTCCTTCTTTTCAGATATGTTGAAAAAAATGAGTGGAAGATCTCATCAAAAGATGAGCTATTATGCCAGGCACAAATGTAGCCATTTCAGCAAAACAACCTATGTCACATTTGCATCATAAGTCCAGATATTACTAAGAAAGATAGCTGTAAGTGAAATATCATTCAATATACTAAAAACTAGATAGATATAAAAAAACATAAACAGTAATTATTCTGATATTATTGTCATATTATTATAATAAATTTTAATTTCCACAGAAGTTATGATCCTACAAAAAAGCAATTTGTCAGAAGTACTGTGAAGATATATGTCAGAGAATTGAATGCTACTTTTATATATTGAATGATTCCTTTTTACCCCCTTAAGACTGAAATACTCTCCTTTTTTTTCATATTCATCATGTGCACATGTGCCATTTTTAATCGACAGGAACATTGAACCCTTTATTGGGGTTTAATTTCTAAAGTAACAATAATCACAGAGCCCATTCAAGTCTCACATTGTCCCTTGGATTGTGCCTTCTCCTAGCCCCTCTTCAGGACTTCTGTGATAATTAATACAAGAAGACCTTTCTCACTTGACGACTTCTCCCATCTACTCTATACTCAGGCTGTCCACTTCAGTGGACTAGCAGAAATTGCTTAACACTGTTCTGGTAGACTCCAGACCACCAGGTGCCTCTTATAAGTGCTGCCAGTCTATAAAGCTGGGACTAGAGCACTGTGGTTTATGCTGCTACTCAGAAGAATTTGTGGAAGATGCAGAATTCTGAGAGACAAACCTGTGACTATCAGAGTTACTGCTGACTCATCACTTCCTTAATAATTCAAGGAATTTTATGTTGTGATTGCACCTGGATTAGGCACCTGTCAACATCCTTAGTCTGTGTGGATCCCAAAGGATGCACATGTTTATAGAAACTGAATATACCTGACAGAAGGCTGTACCTTGGCCATACATTTGACACATCCCCTTTGCAAATGTCTAAAAGATTAGAGGAATAAATTTTCTGTCTAGTAATGTTGTGTGTCAAAAGGAACATACAGGTTTTAGCCCTCTATAGCACAGAATGTCTTCTGTTGCAGAAATACTACTTGGATGCCTTAATAGACACAGGTGCATTTTCCTATGGTATTTCATAGTGAGTCTAAGCACATGTCAGGGCCTTCCTAATGCAGCCTCTGATTCACTGCCTGGATAATTCATCACATACCTGTGCTGTGACCTGTGCTGCTGTAACAATAATGAAAATTATGATGGGATCCTTCTTCCATATAGTTCTACTGTCAGAAGGGTAACCTTGCTTTAGCGGGAATTTTTTTGGTATAGCAAATCTGTTCCTAACTGTCACACTGTGAACCTGGTCAGGTTGCTGGAGAGACTAGTAGGTGTGTATTTGTGCTTATTGCTTTTCATGGATTAAAAAAAAAAAAGATACAAAGGTGCATTCTGTGTGAATTTAACTAGACTTCAGTAATTCAGATACTATGGAAATTTGACCACTTTGTCTATTCATAAGATAATTTCTAGCAAATGAGACACATAATAACAATATTCATTATTTCATAATCTGTTCATTGCATCTGTCATAAAAATCTGCATGTTTACATTGTTTCATATTGTTGCCAGTTAATTTATGTTTTCTGTCTGTGTTCAATTTGCATTCATTATTAACTCATAGTTTGCTGGTAAGTGTGTTCTTTCTATACATATTCAAAGAAATTCTTTAATTCAATTTCTCTGTTTCTTCTCATACAGTCTCACAGCCAGATATGCAACTCAGTCTAATCACAGTGGAATTGCAACCAGTCAAAAAAAGGCTTCTAGGTCAGTTAAATATCTCTAATTTATTGCTTGTAAGTGATACCCAAGCAAGTATATGCCCTCTGATATTTTGTCCTTTGGATTTTAGCAGACACTATACAATGTCTAATTTTTGTTATGTGTGCAAGCTTTGCAATGATGAGCTTTGCCACAGAAAAGGCTTGTATTAATTGGCTTTTGGCCATTTGGCTGATTTGTACTGTATATTAGCAATATTTCTGGTTGTTATGTATCCTGCATCTTTGTATCTTGCATGTAAAATATTGGATGTGAAGGATTAGTTGGTGATTTTAGTGCTCTGTACTCTCTGGCTCAAATCCTGACTTTAGTCATGAGTGAAAAGAAGTTTGGGAGTCCATCCCAGTTCCCACTAGATATTTTGCACGTATAGCAAACCCACCTGAAGGGTCAAGTTCATGGAGCCAAGTTTACTCAGAAGCAAAATAGAGCAGAAAAAAAAGAATTACTTCCAAGACTTCTGCTCCATCAAGAGTAGCCTGCACACAGTCCCCATGAATTAGATGCTTTGTTTTGGTAGTGAATTTGATAGACCTGTGTGTAGGAGCTGACGTTTCAGATTTCGTCTGTCATTCCACGAGCACTAAAATCTACAAGCCAGATTGCAGAAGAAAGAAGCTGAGGTCTAAAGCTTACTCTTGTTTCTAGCTTTTTTTTTTTTTTGGGGGGGGGGAGGGAAGGAATAATTAGTGTATTCATTAATTATACCTTTGCTGTACAGTTCATTGGTGAGACCAATGAACTCTTAACTGCGTAATCTACAATAAAGATTGAATTTTGCACTGTACAACACTAACACAATTTGAGTGGCTGGTGATAGCTTGAAATGAGCTATTCCATGGTCCAGTTGCTTTGCACCTGCATTTATAGGTCTTCATTTTCCTTATTGCTGATGCTCCTGTCTTGTCCACATTCAACATGTCAAGGTTAACAGTCTTATTGTCTAATACTTTAAATCTGTGGCAGTGTTTCCGAAGCCTGTTCAGAGGTATGTGACTTGTCCCTTATTTGTTATACTCTTTGCATTTCCTTAGCTGCTTAACATGATTCTGCAAAAGCAATTTAAAACCTGAATTCAATTTAAAAAGTCAGCAAATGAAGTAAACTGGAAAGTGTGTAGAGCAAATGACCTCATGTATAATGTGCTTACTGTGGCAAGTTCTTGAATTCTGACATGCAGAATATATGCAGAACTATTTTATATTTTAACAGAACAGATGAGTTTCCAGTGTTGCACATGCCTTTTCATTGTTTTTTTCATTACCTTTGACAAATGATCTCAGGGCTCTTACTGCCTGTCAAATTAGGGTAATGAGAAGGAGCAAATGGATTTTTAAGTTTGTTTTAGTGCATTCTTCAGGGAACAGAAGATCACTTGAATTCATGGGTCACGATAAAGGTTAGCATGCGTACAGCTGCAGAGCAGAGACAGTCTGCTCTGAGTTCGGCACAGAGACTGGCGGCCAGAATGAGCCATAAAAATAATGAATGGATTAGCTCTCTGAGGCTTAAACTGGTAAAGAAAGAGAACACGGAGCTGTTTACATATGTTTGCTAATGAAAAGAAAATGATTTGAACATTTCTGTTATGCCAGTGTATTCAAGAAACAAACAAAAAGTTTGGAAGAAATCAAATTTTTTGTACTTCTTTGTAATGGGATTTTTTCCTCCCTTCTCATGCTGCTCTTTCATAATAGTGAAACTAACAGAATTCGATAACTAGTATAGTTTGTAGTGCCATTATTAAAATCATTGTGTCACTCCAATATGAGAGAAACAGAAGAGAGATGCTCTTCTCCTATGGCAAAAGCCTATGGCTGATTCAAGCAATTCATTTTGTCTAACAAATAACATAATAATGTTATCTGTCTACCAAACAACAAAACTGGAAAGGGGTGCCCACAAAGATGCTGCAGAAAGTTTGAAGTAGGCATGTACTAAGGAATGTTACATCAGAAAACAGATTCAGGCAGAAAAAAGATACATGCCAGGAACAACAGGGTCTACGTTTTTTCCCTTAGCATAGCCACACGGTAAGGTTCAGATGGTGGCAGCAAATACAAAGAAATGAACTGTATAGTCTACACTATGTACTTCTATCTAAAAGGTATAAATGGATCTGTAGTATCTAGATAAAATATGTATTTTCTATCTTTTTCATTTATAATAGTAAGGTGGGAGCATTTTAGCAAATAGGCCTCTGAAAAATAACTGGTGAAGGTAACTAAAAAAGCTTTTACACTAGACACAACTGTGAGACATTTATTAGAGTAAGAAATACGAAATATTTCCCAATTATGTATTGTTGTGCTTTCTACTCTATTTCTGCAACATTTCCTCTTCAAAAGTAACAGATTTTAATAAAGTTTGATATTACACTTCAATATTTTTTAGGGTGAATCTGTTTTAGCAATGTTAATGGCAAATGCAAAGCATCTTCTTACATGTCTTGTGACTCTATAAAGCATCTTTCCCTTTTGTGTGCATAAGGATGAGCTTTTATTTTCATTTGTGGAGTCTAACTAATTTGAATCCTCCTGTTCATTGTTGCTTACCTGGATTGATTGTTTTCAGTTGTTGGTTTGAAATTCTGGTCTGATATTTGCATACTGTCTCCGCTATATGTTGCATTACATAAAATGAACTGATTTCTTATTGTACCGTTCCAGGCTTCCAGGACCCTCAAGAGTGCCAGCTGCAGGCAGCAGTACCAAAGTCCAGGGAGCTTCCAATTTAAATCGGAGAAGTCAGAGCTTTAACAGCATTGACAAAAACAAGCCTCCACAATATGCAAATGGAAATGAAAAAGGTGAGTGATTAAAGTTACTAAGTTTACTCTACATAACATCCAAGAATGAAAAAAAAACCATCCACAAGGGTCACAGAAGTGAATGTAGTGTTTGGACTTGACAAGGAAAACCTATGGAAATTGGGACCTGAATTAGGACTTGTGGTTCAATTGGGATTAAAATTCAGAAATGAAAACTTGCAAGATTTTATAATTGTATTTTATCCCTCTTTGATGGAAATATGATAGGGTGATTTTTCTGAAGTAAAAATGAGTCCATACTAGATTCAAGTCTACTCACACTCATAGGAAGACTGCCATAATTTTCAGGGGACTTTGCATCTTAGACTCTAATGGATAAGAATCAGAATATTATACTTGCATCAGAATGCTACACTCTTTAAGAGCCTTACCTACTGTGTACATAATACTGAATAGAGGATTGGAAATTAAGTCAAGTGTAATGAAATTTTGCAGGGATTTGGATTCAGTGTTCATGTTTTATTGTCTCCTTTAAATATGAGCTTCCATTACAACAACAAACTGAGTTCCCTGGGTCCTTCCATTTCTCTCACCATGATGCTATTTTCCTGGAAAATATGCCTCTTCAGTCTTTATCTCAGAAAGAATAATGTAAAAATTCAGCTTTCTGAGTTGTGTAACTAATCTGTCCCCTTCCTCCCCTTCTTTCTCCCTTTGTGTAATGAACAGCATTTTATTCATATCTCTGGGTTAGAATACAGTTGAAAATGATACAATATACATAGTACCCGTTTGCATCCTTGGGGTCTGTGGGAGGAACAAGTATGCAATGAATGTTCTTCATCCAAGCAATAGGCAGCTATCCAGATTTTTTTACAAAACTCTGATAAACACACTTTGCCCCTAGCTGTATCTGAAGATATAAAACCATCCTTTCAATAGTTATTTCTTTATTTTTACCATCAGGGTTGAATGTTTCAGATAGTTCTATAGTGGGTTTTATTTTACCAAGGACTTGTTTCTGTCAAGACATCCAGGCTAAAAGTAGAAAGAGATCAGAGTGAAAACTGAGCAGACACTGTATAGTTCACAAATACTATAGTGAATTTATGAAGTAGGAGATGTGGCTGCTTGAGTGAAGGTATGTACAGCAGTTTAGGTTTTAGAATTTCCTCATAATGTTGACATGTTTGCTACTGAAATATGTGAGAGTTAAATGATTCATGGTGAGACATGCTTGTAGATATTAATATTCTTAGCTCATTACTTGGAAACTGTATTTTGATTGCTAAGGTTTACATTGCATTGCACATTTATGTGGCTTTTTGCATGATGGATTTATTTTACTTTCTCATTTCTTTACAGCAGAGAATGAGGTGAGATTTTTAGTGAAGTTATCACTTGCAAGAGGATAAGGGGTGGCTTTTTTGTCTATAATAATTCAATTAATTTTACAGGATATAGAAGATATAATGTTACATAACTAAGGAGTACTATATTTGAGATGTTTCCATCTGCTCTTTTTTTTTCCTGTCAAAACAGCCAAATGGATAGAAAAACATTGATTTACATGATAATCAAAGCTAAATACAAGTTTGTTTTAGGGTATGAAGCAGAAGTTCTTTAGAGAAAATGACTGCTATGAGTACCAGGATAGCAAAGTGATATTTTTTGTAATATCCTAAAAGAACAGGAGAACCTGTGTTTATGTGTTTAAGTACACCATGCTACTACTTTGCCTAAAGAGAAAAACAACTGAACCAGGATATATTTTAAATTTAGTTATTATAGTGACTAATTTTTGAATATTACAATGAAATTTCCAAGTAGTCTTTTCATATTTTTAAGTATTTGAGGATGTTCTGTAACCTAAGATCTTTGAAGAATTTGTTTAGAAACAAACTTCGACCCTCGAAATAGTAATAATATAAAAAAAACCTTTTACAATAAAAAAGTGTCACCATATGTTGACAAACTGATTTTTCCTTACAGTACAGCACACATAATAGACCTTATATTTCAGATTTTGCTTCTGATGCAGATGCTTGGAGCACTGAAAGAGACACAGTCCATATATTCTAATCTGAGATATAGATCATATAGTTTGTAAATCATTTTTAATTCTTCATTAGTGTTGCATAAATTGAGGCAGAAAAAGAGATGACTTTTTCTAAGTAAATAGCCGTTAGAGGTTGGGACTTCCAAGGCTCTTCAAGAGCAGATCACTGTTGTTATATTTTTCTCTTCTGTACACTCACCTGTATGTGCTATAAGGAGGCCTCAGAAAATATATACAGCATAAGGTTGGTGTTTTGTTTTTTTTAATCCAGTTATATGTAGTACTTGAAATTCATTTGTGCATAACATGGTTTCCAACTCAGTCACAGTGGGGAGTGGATATGTAATCACAGAGTTAAAGGAGACCTGAACGTGATCCAAAATAAGGTGTGATATCTGCTTTTATTTAGTACTAAATTATTCAGTCTCTCATTATTATTATCTTCTTTGAATGTTGCCTAGGGAGTAGTTCAACACAATAAGAAACCTAGTGCCCCTGAGCAAATGCAAGTTTGCTCTTTACTGGGCAGAGCCCAGTTTTCAGTAACAGACAATCCCCTACTGTGACACAGGTAAGTGTGTGTAACTCTGTTTAAGTCAGAAACATAGAATGCACCAAAACATTAAAAAAGCCATTAGCTGAAATTTCTTTGTGGAGCTTCAGTGAGATTTTTTTTTTTTTTTTGCTGTACTTTGCAGCTTACAGATCAATTTCAAAGAACACGTCTGTTTTCCAGATATGTCAGATCTATCTGCTTCCAACTTAATAACATGGAGATGGAAAAAAACACAGAAAAATTAAACTATTTGAATAAATTATTCAGAATGCTAATAAGGTGGATACCCAGGGCGTTTTCAGTACAGCAAAGTAATGTTCTAATTCAAGTCACAGTTTAAAAACAAATCTTTACCATTTAGGTCTTAGAAACAGTGTATCTGAACACTGATAAGGGTCTTTATGTCATAGAGTTTAATTTCCAGCTTTTCAATATAATTTAATAATATAAAATGGTGTTTGTGTATTCTCCAAACTCAGTTTTAACAGTATTAGATTATTTTACCTATACCAACTCTGAGAAACTCTGCAGTGGAACTCTATTGTCTAATGATGCAAGTTGTTGTTAATCCATGGCCAGTATGTACATCTGTAGCTAACTGTGTATGTTCCTTCTGGTACCAGTGTTTTTCCAGTTGTTCCTGGTCGTTTTCTCCTCTTGTGCTGATAAGGGCTAGCTACTTTCTCATGAACAGCTAGAAAGGGAGAGTTGAACAAGCTGAATTCTTTTAATCTCATGAGGTAGATCTCCCATTCCTCCAAACATCCCTATAGCAATCCCTTGCAGCTGTTCCATTTTTTACTAACCTTTTTTGTTGTGACTAAAAGTGTATAGTCTGGACATCTACCTGATACAGAATATTTAGATTATCATATCTAACTTTGCTGCCGTGACAGAGCTGTTGTCACAGAGGTCATCTTCTCCAGCAGCACAGAACACAGTGAAGGTCACAGATGAGAAGACAAAGGAGATTATATATTGGGTCCGAGTTCAACATGGCCTTTATTTGTGAAACAGCCTATGAAAAGTGGATTTGAAATGTCTATTCAGTTGTCATGGCCTTGCTGAGTTCTAGAAGAAATTTCTCATTTTGCACTGAACACCCCAGGGTGTTGCTGCTGTGCTTTTACAGTGGAGGTTGGGCTGAGCTCTGAAGCACTGAGTTTTTGAGCAGAATGCAAAACAGTTTTCAGCACAAGCTGACTATGCATTCGGCTATAAGGGGGTTAAACCCGAAACAGAAGACTATCTTCTTGAAAAATTTAGTTTATAGAAATAAGAAATCCTTGTCATAGGTTGAGTTCACTGTGTCTCAAAATCACCACAAGGTGGGGACAGGTTTCACGTAATGAACAGCTAAAGCCAAGCTCAATTGAACGTGCAGAAAGCAGTTAATTATGTGCAGCTTCAAGTAATGCATTTGTGCTGGGGGTGAAATAGATCTTTTAATTCCAACATACAGACAGGTTCTCAATATTTCTTGAGAGCATGCAGCACACATTCCTTGCAGAAATATTAAGGATACCCTTTAAATTGAAAAATAAAAGCAAATTAAAGTTCTCTGTAATTTTTTGTTGCTGTTTATATTTTGTGGTGTAGGGATCCAATAAATACCAGTGGCTCCAGGAATCTGTGGATTTTTGCTGTATATATGCCAGAACAAGCTGTTGATGAAACAGTAAATACTCTTCTTTTTACATTTTTCCCCCCAATGAGTTTAATATTATACAGCCAGAAATATGGCAAGGCATGCGTTCTTCTTTTTAATCAGAACGCTTTCTATTTTATTTTTTTAATTATTTTTTGGAGTAAAACTGAAGCCATACAAATGTAACTAATACAACAGAATGTAGTGGCATCCCACTGTTCACAGATTGTTATGTGTATTCTGCATTAGCTTTGCATACTCTTGTGGTGAACTCTTCTTCTGCAAAACTATTGATATAGCTTAAGGCCCCAATCCTCCTCTGTATTTGGGGCAAGCTTAGTGCAAGACAAGATTTGTACAAAAAGGTCCTTGTGCACATTCGGTTCTGGACTACTAGCCACTGGGGCTGATTCCTGGTATAAATTAAAGAAGCCTGAGGGCTGCAGAAATTTCCAGCAGCTGTGGTTGGCCTCAGGCTCTTTTCTGGCATCTGAGGGTCACCAGAAAATAGCAGGAGGCCAACCACAATTCCTGCCTTGGTCCCAAGGGAGGGATCAGTTCTGCAGCTGCCCACCAAAGGTGCTCCATGGTGCAACTTGGAGCCTGGAGAATATGCTCTAACCTCACCTGTCACAAAAAATGCTCTGAAGCAACCCTTACCAGTTAATGTTTTCTTGCCTAGAACAGGACTCCACAGAACAGCTCAACTTTCTGTGAATGAGCTCATTTACAGAATCATAGAATCACAGAATGGATAAGATTGGAAGGGACCAACAGTGGGTCATCTGGTCCAACCTCTCTGCTCAAGCAGGATCATCCTAAAGCACATGGCACAGGATTGTGTCCAGACAGTTCTTGAATATTTCCAGTCAGGGAGACTCCACAACCTCTCTGGGCAATCTGTTCCAGTGTGTGGTCACCTGCACAGTAAAGAAGTTCTTCCTCATATTCAAGTGGAACTTCCTGCGCATCAGTTTCTGCCCATTGCCACTTGTCCTGTTGCTTGGCACCACCGAGAAGAGCCTGACTTGACACCCTCCCTTCAGAGACTTGTGTACATTGATGAGGTCCCCTCTCAGCCATCTCTTCTAGAGGCTGAACAGGCCCAAGCCTCCCAGCCTATCCTTGTAAGAGAGATAGTCCAGTCAACCATTTAGCACTGTGGGGTTTACATATCAGGCTGAGGAGCACACAAAAGACCCTGGGCAGATGGAATTATATGGCATCTATTGAAGGTGGAGGTGATTGACCTGCTGGGACCAGTTGTTAATAGAATTAAACTAGTAAAAGATCTTATATGTCTGTCATGGTACTTTTACTCATATTTTTTTTTTAATATTTTTAAACTAGTTCTTCTTAATGCTATTCTAAGCAGTAAATTTTGCTATGTTTGCATTCTCTTTGTTAAAGAAAAAACAGCTCCAGTTTCAGTATGCTCAAATTCTGTCTTTCCTTCAGACTTCCATAAGAGTAGTCTAATCTTTACTAGGGGTTTAGGAGGACTAAGACTGAAAAAGTGAAAATTATGCATAAATTCATAATCTGTGCTGAAGGGAAAGATGTCTTCAGTGGTTGGGCACTGGAACAGACTCCCCAGGGAAGTGGTCACAGCACCTGACAGACTTCTAGATCTGTTTGGACAATACTCTCAGGCACATGATGTGACTCTTGGGGATGGTCCTGTGCAGGGCCAGGAGTTGGACTTGCTGATCTTTGTGGGTCCCTTCCAACTCAACATATTCCGTGATTCTGTGATTATTCAGGCAGGGGTACCCCAAGATATGTCATACTATGTGTTTATGCAAGACATCAAGCACTCCTTTTGCCATTAGGTTAACTAAATTTGCACTGCATGTTTCATGGGCTTTCTTATAGTACAGAATTCAATATACTATAGGCAGGCTTATGTCTAATTCCCTGACAGTCCCAAGATAAGGCAAGACAAGATAGATCCACTAGAAGAAAATATGTCATCTGCTGGAACAGCTATATACCACATATTTGATTGCTGTTACCACTTCATTTCTCTGGTGCTCCAGAGTAATCATGTTTAAATATTCAGATATGCCTTGGGAATCTGAACTTTGTGGAGAAGACCTTAACCCTTTCATGCCTTAGTGAGTTTTGCTTAACAAGGCTAGACAACTTTTTTGAAAATCACAGCTGTTAATTAGCAGAGTTTGATTATTGCAGGAGTCTTGTTCTCATTCATTCTGAAGATTCACTGAAGTTCCTGGATGATGTAAAGGTAGTGAATGTGCCAGAGCCATGTAAACAAGCTTTCTGTACCTACCTGAGCTTCAGGCCCAAAACAGTTATTGTTGCTGTACCCATGAAGGTGATATATCAGTGTAACTTTCTGGTACTGACACTGGTAAAATTGCTGATAAAATTTTTTCCCTATGAGAGTGTACTGAGATAAGTTCCTGAAGTCAGCTACTAAATATTGTTAACTATACTTAACACTTTGTGAATATTGATTTTATCCATTTAATTTCAGTATTACTCAGTCTTCCTCCTCCTGCCTAAAACTTTGGCTTTCTAGCACATATTTTAATTCCACTAAACATCAAAACCATCTTTGTCTGGTTTTGTTTTTCTACTAGAATTTTTCTTCAACAATTCTTTTTTCTTCAACATCTCAGTGCTTTATAATCAAAAAGTGATTGGAATAATTTCTTTATGGCATATTAAAGATAAAATCTTAAATTGGATGGCTTGATTTGCATAAGGAAATGGTTATAAGAAAGGCGTTTCTGAGATTTACTTAAGCTCATGGAAGTATTGAACAAAACCATGATGATGGGAGGAAAGAGAAGCATTTTCTGTTAGCATCCTTCGTGTTCCGTGAACATATAAATTATGTTTATTATAGATCTCATATAAGTGCGTTTCAGATCCCAGAGGAGTATGATATCACCTCCAAGTAGGAAATGGGAGAGTAACTATACCACTATGTTTTTTTCTTTTTTTTTTTAAAGCAGATTCACCAAAAGGCCCTCACCCATCTGCAGGCATGAATGGAAATGTGCAGCATCCCACCAGCACTGGGCAGCAGCAGGTCTCTGCCATACCCTCTCCAAGTGCCAGCAAGCCTTGGCGCAGCAAATCCATGAATGTCAAACACAGCGCGACCTCTACCATGCTGTCTGTGAAGCAGCCTAGTCCCGCAACCTCCCCTACTCCAACTTCAGACAGGCTCAAGCCACCGCCTTCTGAAGGTGTGAAGCCCCCTTCATCTGGACAAAAATCTATGCTGGAAAAATTCAAGCTGGTTAATGCTAGGACTGCTCTGAGACCTCCTTTGTCACTGAGCTCAGGGCCCAGTGACAGTGGGAGAGAAGATGATACCTTTTCAGAGTGTGGTGAAACTGATGTCTTAAGTGGTGGGGTGAACAGCAGCGGCTCAACAAGTAGCAGTCCTAAAGTATCACCGAAGTTAACCCCTCCAAAAGCTGGCAGCAAAAATCTCAGCAATAAAAAGTCTTTGCTACAGCCAAAGGACAAAGAGGAAAAGAACAGGGACAAAAACAAAGTTTGCACTGAGAAAGCAGTCAAGGAAGAGAAGGATCAGGTCATTGAAACATCTACAAAGAAGAGCTCAAAAATTGCAAGCTTAATCCCAAAGGGAAGCAAGGCAACAGCAGCCAAGAAGGAAAGTTTAATATTATCTTCTAGTGGGATCCCAAAACCTGGATCAAAGGTACCAACAGCAAAGCAGAGCACTTCCTCCACATGCACGGGAAGTAAGGAGGTTGAAAAACTGAGGACTACAAAAGGAAACCAGTCCCAGTCAACAGCAAAATCTCAGCTTAATGAGAAGGCTTCTCCTTCCTCTGGTCTTGCTTCTTCTGAAGAGAAAGAGCCAAGTGCAGGATCCTCGGCAGCTCCGTCGGCCTCAATGGCTGCAAGCAGTGGTCAAGGCACAGGAAATGGTGTCGTCCAGCTTCCTCAGCAACAGCAATACAGCCACCCCAACACTGCCACAGTAGCTCCATTCATTTATAGGTAAGGGCATGGAGGAAAATTGGTTTTGTGCTACCATTTAGAAAAGAGAACTAAAATGGATAGAGTAATGGTGGATCATGCTGTTATGTTTTTTATCTCCCAGTTTCTGTCACAGCATCATGCCAGTATTTTCCTAATATCATTGTTTAATTGATGTTACTGTATGAAAAATTTCTTCCAAGAACTGTGAGTCTCTATGTTGTACAAAAGTAATCCACTGTAAATATTTGCCATTTAAAATTCAGGGTATTTTCATTAGAAATACGAGTCATAGGGTACATTGTCTGTGCTGCCTTTGAAAGGTCATGGCTGAGTCTGGGTTTCTAGTGTGAGTATTCTTGTTTGCATTCTAAGAATCTCAACATATATTTGCTGATATTCAATAATATTTGCTTAAAATACACTGTTCTCTTAAAAATACTAAAATGAACTGCTGATATTTTCAGAATATGTAACAGTACTGGTAGGATATTTAAAGAAAAGCCATACACAAACTTTTATAAGTATTCAAAAATATTTCAATACTTTGGGTAGACAGAGTAGGTTGCTGTTTGCAGGTCCTTTTCCTGTTTAGTTTTATACATGAACTAGGTGTAGATTAACTCCATGAAGGCAGTTAATTTTTACAGGCAATAGTAACTCTTCAGATGTCCAAGGCTCTGGAAGAGAAAAATGAACAGTTAAATGTTCTAGTATCAAACTTTGAATTTACTTTTCTGTATGATAGAGTAACTGAAGAGAAGCTGGGAGATTTAACTGTTGTACAGCTCAGAAGATACAGTAAGTGTAGAAAGATTGACAGGCTGGTTGGAGTAATAATTTCAGATGTCAACTGTTGGAGGGCTTTAGCTACAGTTGTGGGTAAATTTAACATCTGATAAAATGACAAATTCATTATTAAGCAAAATATACTGGCAGGTTTTGTTAGTGACTAGTAATCTAAATAATCTTGGCTAAAAATTAAAGAAGTGGTGAAGTAGGCTCTGAGGGAGTATATATATCATTGCACATAACTAAATATATCTTCAAAACCAATCTGGATGAGTTAAGAAAATTATATGGGAGGGAGAAAAGACTCAATGTAGCTTATATTTATTCTAATATGCAGTGGATAACCTCTTGAGTTTCAATTAGATCTTTCACTGGATGTACTTAATGTGCATGTATCTTTATAACTATCTGGAATAACATCAGTAATACACAGAATTTTAAGTGTTGTACATAGGACAGCCTACTTATGTGTTAGGGTACATATATAGGAAGAGAGAAAAAAAAGCTAAACTTTGCCTTCAGATGTATGTGCTATTTAATGGTAATTTTACTACATATTGATGCAATTTCATCGCATGGTGGAGATATCATTCCTTTAAGCTTCATCGTGAAGCAAAATGTATTTTGAATTTTAAAGGGTGATAGAAGCATGCATCTTCAAGTAAAATTTAGTATTAATAATTGTCTGTTTGCTCCTAACAAGCAGCAAAGGAGACTGTATTTGAAGTTAAATCTCACATGAAAATAAAATTTTCAGAGCCAAAGTCTGATCTCAGAATGCCATAAACCCAGAGTAATAGACTGACTTTGATGAGGCTACTTCAATATGTATCTCTGTAACTGAGAGCAGAATCTGACTCAAAAATAGTCAGTAACCACATTTCTTAGAAGTCTCAAGGGCTTTGTAATACCACACAATGATTTCATAGAAGAATATAAATATAACCAAGGATAAAATATCCATATTTCCAAAGTCAGCATATTTATTTTTGTGCATGTATGGTAGGTGGAAGTGAACATGAGCTGGGGTATTGTAGCTACATTTTCTTGTTCTTAAACATAATTATTTTCTGAGTCACCATAATTTATACACTGAATTTTCAGGTTTGCTTGTTAACAGCTTTATATGAGTTGATAAACAATAGTTACCATTCAGACTAACAGAGGTTTTTTCCAGCTAGAAGGAATATCTAGGTTCTTTGTGTTTGTGCTGCAGTCGTTGTAAAAAGTTTCAATAAAAATTAGTAAAAATACCATGCTTTTTATCCAGAATCCTGCAGAATCTTGCAATATACTGCTGTGATCAGTTTAGGCTGGTAGCACAAGGATAAGTAAGGACACCTATCCTTACTTACAAGGATAAGTAAGCTAACGCTTTTTCTGGTTTGTTGCTGACACCTGCAGATATATTTTGGAATGTTTGTTTGTTATTCAAGAGGATATTACTGTAGATTTGTGAGTAAAACAAATTATTCCAAAGAGTTTGTTTGAGATCGGCATGTATTTTGCGTAAATAGAGAATGAAATCCTATAACAGTTATCAATATTCATGTTTTCAAGGAGTTGTATATTTTTATTAACTGACAGTAGGTGGAAAATACTGTTTCACTGGCAAGTTCTCAAATGACATATTGCACTATTCATCTTTGCAGTCTTGGTGCTTTGTCCTGTCTGATACCACATTGTATTTTTATTCTTAAACAACATGGCATGGAAATTCATTTGGGATTATTGCTTCTCTTCAAAAATCAGCAGCCATAGTCAGAGTTGCATCTAAATGGGTATAATTTAAATTCTTCCCTCTTTTTCAGCAAGTGATTATTTATTTTTAAATGTGGTTGTGAATGTATTATTTACAGTCCCTTATGTGTCCCCTCTGAAGCTGACTGCAGGGTCCAACTGATATAAGACTGAAGTAGATGTAATTTAGTTCCCAGAAAGCTTGAGAAGAAAAAAAAAACCAGAAAAGCTAAAAGGAAGGTGTAAGAGACTGTATAACTTTTTAAAATACACCAGACACTACTTCAAATTACACATTCTTCTATATAGACAAAATTGGAAGAAGATGGAAATTGTGCCATCTGCCACAGTCCCTTACACTTGTATTGAAATTGGCCATGGAATTTAGCTGTCTTTCTAGTGGTGCTTAAATTTCAGATGAAGAATAGTGACACAGAAGTTTAGTACTTACTAGTCTACAGTGAAAACAGGTTAAAAAAGGTAAAATAATGCAAACAAAAACCAAACTCTGAGTCTGGCTCCTAAAAACTTAGCAAGAGAATAACAGGCTAATTGCTCAGTATTTGGAGTTCTTAGCTCTCCTACACATTGCTCAAAAGTGGAGTATAACCTGCAATTCCAAACACTTTCTTTCCCAGAGAAAAGCCTGTTGTATGCAATCATTGCTTTATTTTTTGTGAGCCAAATTGTATAAGTTTGCATTATTTCCATAAAATGGGAAACAGTAGTCCCAGGAGTAACACAATATCTCCTCACTCCATGGGGCAAATCCTTAGTTAAGGCAAATCATCATAACCCTGCATGAAGTATGTGATACGTTGAAAATTAGCTTTTGCTTTGGATTTTCTTAAACATTAAAGGAATATTTCAATAGGAGAACGTTGAGTTGTAACTGGATGCATGTACTGCAGCTTATTCTATTGACTACTTCAGTAATCACTGTAGGAGCTTAGTAGGTCTCTTTTCCAGGGATGAAATATAGAATCTGAAGTGCCCAAATCCCAGAGGCTTTGGTGCTCAGGAATTGCTTATTGCCTGAAATGCTGAAAGTATAGAAACTGCTGCAGAGAACCAGATGACCACTCATCATCCTGAGCTACACTTCTATCTCGTGCACTACTTAAATTTCAATTTTTCAGATAGATTTGTAGTTTAATGTCTGGAAGAAGTTTCACAGAATCACAGAATATGCTGACTTGGAAGGAACCCACAAGGACCATTGAGTGCAACTCCTGACCCTGCACAGGACCATCCCCAAGAGTCACACCATGTGCCTGAGAGCATAGTCCAAATGCTTCTTGAACTCTGTCAGACTTAGTGCTGTGACCACTTTCCTGGGGAGCCTTTCCTGTACTCCAGCACTTTCTGAACTGGGACTTTGTGCAGAGTTACTCTTTGAGTGTCAATGCTGGACTACAAACACTAGTTTGGCCCTCCTTTTGTCCTTGAAGAGTAAGAAACTGGTAGTTTCAGCCACCTAATAGGTTGGTGTAGAGAAGATGGTGCCAGATTCTTCCTTGAAATTTAGGGAGGAAGGATAAGAGGTAACAGATGTAAGTTACAACAGGGGAGGTGCTGCCCTGAAAGTTAGAAAAAAATGTTTTTACTTTGAGGGTGGTGAAATACTGGTGCAGGCTGCCTAGTGAGGTTTTGGAATTTCTGTTCTTGGACATGTTCAAGGCCCAACCAAACAAGGCTCTGAGCAACTTAATGTAACCAGACCTGCTTTATGCGGGTCATTGGACCGGATTGCATCTAGAATATTTCTGACCTAAATGACTTTGATTCTGTGAGGATTAAAGTGTTCACTAGATAGAGGCAGACAAAGGAAATATCAGGAATTCACAAGCATGTAAATTCCATGCTTGATTTACAAACACATTCCAGATACTAAAACTTTCTTCCTGACTCCTTTACTGTATGGTGATTAAATCAATTGTATTGCTAGGCCATAGCTTCAAGGTTGCGTAGGAAGTGCAGAGCAGTGACAGATGGGAAGGAGGATATAATCTGGTTGTACCTCTGGAAGCACAGTGAAATTCAATTTCAGCAGCCTCTTCAGGATGTTTTTATACTGTCTTAGGGAAAAAAATAAACTACTCTTTAAGGATCCTGCAAACACAGCATCTGCAGGGTTTGTTGAAACCATATTTATGTCCACTTTTAATGACTAGAACCTACTTCTGGTCACTGATTGTGGAGTTGAAGCTAAGTTTTCAATAAAAAACATTCTGTCAGTTAATGGTATTTGTTAATAATAGATTGTGCTGCTAAACATACTGCAAGTCCTTCTTTAAAAATGTGAGGACTCAAAGTCATACTGCAGCGCTTTATTGATTTCTGTTATTTATATTACTGCTGTGAAAATAAAGCAACAGTCACCACCAAAATTTTGCAATTGTAGATAGTGTTAAACATTGACATTCACCAGTTTTACTTGTAGCAACAGCATGCTCTTTAGAAAAATCCTTCCACTTTTCCATGCTTGATTTACAAGTAATTGTTTAAGAAAAGTTTCATGTGTAGAGGTGTTGGTTTAAGAGATGGGAAGAAGGATAATAATTGAAGAAATCATTGTAAATACCTACTTCAATAATGCTGAGTTAAAAATAGTAGCTTGATAATTCAGCTGTTTGCTGTTTATGATCTGAAGTTTTTCTTTTAAATTGCCATACAGACAACATAGCCTTATTCCTTTGACTAAATAATCAGTAAAATGCAGGATAAAGGACCTAAAAGAATATTCTGTTCAGGCTTCTGTAACTGGTAGCCGTATTAACTCTTTCATAAGCTAACTGAATTTTACTCTAATCTGCACTACTCTAGTGCGAAGGTTCTTCCAGAAACTCACTCATCTCATTTATGGAAATCTTTTACATCCCACATAATGAGATTGCATTCATTTATTACCTTGTTAATATCGCCCTTTAACTTAAAAAGTTGTTTTCCCTCTTTTTCATTGCTCTTTTTAAATATGTGAGGGAGTAATCCCATCCCCTTCCTTCTCTTTTGTAAGACTAAACCAAATCAACTCTTTCTTTTTTTTTCCTTTCAGAGGGTTTCATCTTCCCCATGAGCTTCCCAGTAGCCCTTCCTTGCATCTGTTCCCAATTTAACTCACATGTCTTGAACATGGGTGATCAAACTGCTCATATTCCAGATGTGGTCCTGCCAGTCTGTTATACTGACAGGGATACCCATTCAAGACAGCTACATCTCAGAGAGCTGTTGGAAAAATGCCAGAATATTTGTCTGACATCTTTTGGAATGTTGACTAAAAAGCAAACAGATCTTTGATGTTATCTGTGTTTATCTAAGATTGGCTATTTTGTTAGAGGCAGACTGACTGTGTTAAAGATCACTTATTTAGTATTTCAAATTCTATTCTTAAGTACTCCTATATAGGCTCATTTTAATCAAACTGAATGAACTTGTGCAGGTATGATTGAAAGCAGGATTTGTCCCATTAAGTGAGTTTGATACTCTTACAAAGAGGTAGCATGTTACTCAGTGGATTCTGAATAAATATATTTTCTGATTGCCATGATTAAAAGAGAAAACAGATTGTCCTGTTTTCATGAAGGTTGTCTAAATTAACCTGCGCTGCAGGTGCACAGCACTGGAAGAAATATGAGTGGGCTGACTTTGACTAAACTGAAATTCTTTCCCCTTTGCTTTATATCAAGAGAGATGCAAAAATTTAATTATTTTTTAAGGCAGTGGACTATGAATGGGTAGAGGACAGAGGATCATTCATTAAGGCCAATTTGTAAGGTTTGAGAAGATAATTTAATTTGCTGTTTGCTTGCTTTGAGCTTAATCTGTGCTGCAGTCCTGCAGAGATCACTTGAGTCATTCATAGCATTAATATGTCCCACAGAAAGTTAAAGCCAGAAGTATCGGAGAAGACAAATCTCATAATTTTACTTTCCTTTAAAAAAAAAAAAATAGTTGATCTAAGAAAAGAGTCATTTACATTCTTGGTCCAGTGTATCACAACCTATGACAGATGTAGAACAAAGAAACTTGACATTTTAGGTACCCAGTATATACCTGGGTCTCCTTGTTCCCCAAGAGCCCCAAAATCTTACATGATTTTGCTTGGAAATCTGTCACCCCTAGACCATTCTCAGGCTGTCTAAGCTAGGCTAAGCCTCACCCCAGGCTAAGCTCAGCTCCAGAGAAAAGCAGGGCCTTGGCCATCATGCACCAAAAGGAAGGGCTGTTTTGAAGTGCTGACAGCTGGCAACTCTGTGGAGACCTGGTGGAAAAAGAGCTATTGATGAGAGACCTGGTCCCTGTTTCCTCCTTGGGCTATCTCCATCACAGCTGCCCAAGGACCAGTGCTTTTTAGTCTGTCTCTTCGACAACAAATAATCAGCTTTCTTAAGTAAGCAGAACTTAGACTGCTGCAAAATCCATAATCTTCCTTAAGATTTCTGCTATTGCCTCAGACAATTAGAATAATTGATTTCTTTTACCAAATTAAAGATAAAAATGATGAATGAAGCTGGTATAGCAACTTTTTTGTTATTTGTTTTGATTGCAAATCACATTTATGTGTTTATATTAGACTAAAATTTTCAATTTTCAAGAGAGATAAAAGGGGAATTTCACACTTCTTAGATCTGTTATTTCAGGCTGCCTATAAATTTAGGAAAATAGCATCATATTTACATTTGGGTTGTGTTTCTGTGGGGTTTTTTAAATATGAATTAAATTAAATGTTTTTAAAATATTATTGTTATGTGATCTTTGCTATTCAGTATTTTTACTTTAAGGTTTAGGTTCTAGTGCCATCTTAAGTCCCAGAAACTGGATTTTGTGCTGCAATTAATCCCACTAATCAGATTCTAAAATTTGAACTGGAAATCTTTGCAAGTATCTCTTCTTGCAGTGTTTTTCAGATCATCTTCCTGGTTATAACTGCATCAGGGTTTTGCAAGTAGAAAAAGAACCAACAAAACAGTGAAGAATGGAAATGTGCTTTATTAGTATTTAGTGTGTCTCTAAAACTTTTGACGTATCCTGGGCAAAGTTGGGAACTAGTGAAAAATTTTATTAAGTTCTATTTTAATTAGATACGTTCACGCATCATGGTGAAGTTTACTTAGTTGCTGTAAGTCACTCATTACTTGTTTGTACTCTAGGAGGGAGATCCAGTCCTTCTAACATAAGTATCTATGTTGCCATACAGTCAATAATGAGCTATATATTCATCTGTATTGGCATTATAGGCAATAGTCACTGCCAGTGGGCAATCTAGACCATTTCTTCACTGAAGCAGTGGCTAAGCATTGGAAGAGTCTCCCCAGGGAAGTGGTGGAGTCACCATCCCTGCAACTGTTCAAAAAATGACTGGACGTGGCACTTTGTAATATGGTTTAGTGGGCATGGTGGTATTTAGGTCAAAGGTAAGACTTGATGATCTTAGAGGTTTTTTCCAACCCTAATGATTCTATGATTGTGATACTATGATTAAAGTTCTGTTTTACCCAGCCTCATTCACTGGATGAAGAATTAGTGCAAATGTTGGGTATTGGTAACCAGTGGGGGTCCAGACCACTTAATCCTTTTCTGATGATAGATGTCCAAATAAACAGGAACAGATCCTTCCTGTTCTCTCTTGGAAGATAGCTTAACCCTTCTAGTTTGATGCAGTGACTGATGTTTGAATAGTTGTACAGTCAGGAATGCTATGCCATAGAGCCAGAAGGAGAACAGGCAAAAAGGATCCCTTTTTGTTTCTAACCAGAGAGAGATTGATGCAAATTCCATATACATTTTTGTGGAGAACATTAGGAATACTTGAAGTGCACTCTTCTAGCTGGATGCTCTTTCTACAAGGCCAAAACCAACCTACTTTTTTCCAGTGTTCCTCTTAACAAACTCCAACCTCATTCTGGCTCCAGCCCCAGAAGCTATGTGATTTGGGTTTATCAAAAGAGTGCAGACCAATTACCTTTACCGTTATTGAAGTGCCCCTTTTTGAGATGTGTTTTTGAGCTGATGGCTTGCCCTGGACTGATCCTGCACTAAGTCTCAGCACCAAACCCAGACATGAGTGCTCATGAGCACTCATAGCTTCTCGAAATGGCTTTCAGTGAAGGTAGACATGACCCTCTTTCATTTTGATGATTTAAAGACCTATGGGAAAGCAGGAAGGACTGCGGAATTTCAGTGTGTTCACTGCAGGGCAATAGAGTGAGCTTTTTGTTGCTTAAGACACTGTCCTCTCAAGCATCAAATGTTGAATTATATTCAAGGTTGGCAGGACATAGTTAACCTTGCAACATGTGCTCAGCTTGTGTTTCCAGTAGCGTGTGACAGACAACAGCCAAAAATATTCTTTTATAGGGCAATTTTCTGTTTCCAGCATCCAAGAGAACAGAAATTGATAAAAAAGACAGTGTATCCAATCAGGCATATTTACATTTCTATTTCTGAGTTGAATGTTTCTAATCAATGGATTCTACCATGTCAGTACATGCTGCTGTATGTGCAGATATCTGTTCCTTCAGTTACTGTTGTGAATTACTGAATAAATACATTCCGTAAGTAATTTTGATATCCAGTAAGTGACTTTAAAAAAAATATAAATTACCTGGAAAGTTATTTCATAAAATAAGTTATCATAAAATTATTTTGAGAGATAAGTCACAGTTTTTTGAGTTTTATTTATAAAACACACACTCATCACATAGTTATATGTTTCTGTTTTCAGTTTAATTGATCATTGGAAACATTTTATGGTGAATTTTAGGAATTGAGCTAAAAAAGTCACATTTTAAAATTAGGATATAAATATTTCACTAGTGTTTTAATAAATCAAAAGACTGTGCTATTCATGTCAGGAAAGCTGAAGAACTTAAGATCTAAGTGAAGATCTTTTCCCATTTTATTTCAAAAAGTGGCTAGTATATCTTTAGATGTGTTCTTTTACTCTATAAATATGTGATTGGTACACGTTTCTATTTAATGACATCATAGATCAACAGTTCCATTATAAACTAGATGCTACAGCTGTTCCTTAAGAAGAGACAATGTATGTGATGCATTTGGTATTATAATCCATGTGCTCATGTATTTCTTACTATTTACCTTTTTGTAACAGAAAATAACTGTATTCAACAAAGGGTACCTATTATAATTTATCATTGATAGTCACAGAAATGTACCCTCAAAGAAAATACGAGCTATTTGTTAGCAAGTTAATGGAAAAACTTGTATTATCCCATTTCTGCAGTTATATAAGGGGCATTATCAAAATAAGCTGCACATAGATTTAAATATCTGGGCCATATTTCCATTCCAGACTTGCATAAGCTTTTTCCCACATGGCCTTTCATGCTTAATATTTCATCAATTACAAGTTTTCATTTCCCTTATATATGTGCAGGGATGTGACTTAACAAATTTAAATGGATTCTGCCTAGGTCTGATTGACACTTCTTCCAGAAAAAAAGTGGAGAAACAAAATGGCTCCAAATTTCCCAGCATTAACTGTGAGTCATTCCTGAAGAGAGAGAGAGTTCCCAGTTGCCTGTAAATTTATGTAGCTCCAGTTAAACTAGCACAGTAAGAATGTGACAAAAATGGTACTTTCACCCTTTAGTGATATGATTCTAGATGGAGCTGCAAGTAACATTTCTTTCCATTAATACCTGAATGATAGATAATAATAATCAATCTTCTTGCTTGATTTCAGAACTCTCTCAGAAAATGACAGTACCTCTTTACCACCTGCTGACTCCTGCACCAGTCCTACTAAAATGGATTTGTTGTTTAGTAAGACTGCCAAACAGTGCCTAGAGGAGATATCTGGTGAGTAACAATAAATCAGGAGAAGATTGTGAACTTCTTTATTTACATCTATGTCTTACCAGGATGAGTTGAAATAATACTTTTGACCTCTCATCATGAGTGGTATTAAATATGCAGAAAATTTGGGTCATGCATGATTAGTGCTTGAAATCCACAGTTCTCTTATTTGAATTGGCTCCTTCTGTTGAAAACATCCTTTTCATCATTTTGCAGAAACTGGAATTTCACCAGCTAGGGTTTCAAGTAATTATTATTTTATTTAATCAGACTGAATGTTCCAAGCGGAGCGGTGGAGTTGACTTCAGAATCTTTAACCCTTGCATTTAGTATAATCAAATTAAATCATAGCATCAGAACTGAGACATAAATTGCATAAGATCCATTTTGCTTTTATAAATGAATCTATATTCAGAAAACAAACAAGTCCTCACTCTTGTACCTGACTTGTAAGCTGCTGCTAGAGCTAAGCTGCTAAAGGTTGTGTTCTGGAATTTCTTGTAAACATGGATTAAAGTCCTTACTAGGTTACAAATTTGAGGAGATTTTTTTTCTAATCATATCGGAATAGTTCCTTTGAAGTCAACAGAGCCATGCTGATTTAGATCAGCACCAGATCTGACCATGACTGCCTATGGATGCAAAAAGCAAAGTGTGTCACAGCTCATTTTCTCATCAGGACTCAACTGTAGTGCATGCAAGTAGTTCCAAAGGAACTCTTTGTCAGAGCTGGTTGGGGGTGGGCTCAGAGTTTATTTCTTGTTGGTTTTGTTTTTCATTAGCATCCTTGTTCTTCTTATAATTTTTACAAAAATAAAAGGTGAAATTCTGTCCCAGTGATTTTATCTGTAGTTTTGCCCTTTCACTCTGTATTTTTAAAATTTAAATGGATTTATAATGATTCATGTGGTTCTTCTTATACAGGATATAACTCACTTAAAGCATTAATTTAACAAATCAATCTGAAATTATCTCTGCACCAGAAGGGAAATCAGCTGCCCAAGCATTATGAGGACTTTTACTTAAGGGCATCTTTATTCTGGTCTGATCAAGGGTTATACCAGTAGTAGCAAAGAGATAGACTAAGTTTATTTCCTTGGTCTGGTCATTTATTTTCAGAGTATTAAGAGATGAATCCAGTTTCTTTGATTTTGATATTACCTTTTTCCTGAAATCTTCAATTGTTGCTATGGATGAGCATCATCTTTATATTATCTTGAGCTTCTTTTGCAACTTGGTAGCCAACACACTAGCAAAATATATTTGTAAGCAGTAAGGATCAGTAAGAATCATGCAAAAGACTGAGCATCTGTGCAAACTAGTAAACAACTTGGAGGACTGTGTTCATAAAGTGCTGTCCCACCTGTATCATGCTTCTGCTTCATTAATCATTATTATTTTTTAAGTGCCAAATATTTACAACTAAGGCTGACATGCTTAGGACTAGGATATCTTAGCCTATATCATTGTATAAACTGTTTCTCTACTTTCAGAATGTTTACACACCCCTGTTTTTTATTGTCTCTTGGCTGAAGAATACTGGTCCCATAACCAGCTGAGCTGATCATATCAGGGCTCCTAATCCGCTTTGGAGCAAAATAAGACAATTGATTTTAAAATAATGCTTTAAGCATGTCTGGTTCAAGATTTCTTTGTAATACAGGCAAAAGTTCAGTGAAGAAAAAATAATTCTATAAATATTTATGAGTGATTGGTCTGGCACCATTCTTCTTGAGTGATTCAGGATACCAAACCCAAGCTAGATTCCTTGCTCTAGTGGTGAAAAATCATGATTCCATTTTCTGTGCCCACCAAGGCAGTTCTCAACAGTGGTGATGGGAAAGAAGAGAGTAAAGCAAGAATCTGTAGAGGTAGTTTCTAGCTCTCCCCTGCTGTCTCTCCCCTACTTCCTCTAAGGGAGTAGATTGCCTTTCTAGCCTTCGCTGTCTTCCAGCTCAGAGCTGGTAAAAGGCAAAGTCAGAGCTCAAGCCTCTTGTTTTCTGCCCATTTCTCTGCAATTGATTACTTAATTTTACTTGCACAGGCATGAGAAGAGAATGGTCCTGGAAGGCAAGGGAGGTGGGGAGGACAATGTAGCCCTGGACACAGAAGTGTGGCCCTGATAAACTGGACAACCTCTTTATTTTTAGCTTGTCCACATTAATCTGCTGCCCTAGGTAAATACATAACTTATGCCTAAAGACAGTTCTGCATCTTGGTAGAGCTACCGTAAATCTGAGTTTCTTCACTGTTTCTCTCTGCTGAAAATTTGTTCCAGATGTGATCTGAAGTGCTTCAGACTTTTTTTCCTACCTTTTTTCCCCTTCTGAACATTCCACAGCTCAGCCAGAGCATTCCCAGGTGTTTCCACAGTGTACGTGCAGGTCAGCAGTAGAGCATGTGCACAGCAGTTTTAATGTTTCCTGCACGCCCTTCTCTGTGCATGGTACCAATGATACACATGTGCTGAATGAGTCCCTTTTGTAGGCATGAGTCACCTGTGGAGTAGTTCTGATGTGTTCTGTGTATGGTAGGCTTGTTGCACATATGGCACACAGATGTGTAGACCTCTGTCCAGGAAATCAGACAGAAATTTAGGAGTCCTAAATAAAGGACAATTCTGCATTCATGTATGAACACTATTTCTTGCATGTACTTTTTGTACCGGTTGCCTCAACAAGACTACTCAGTATCTATGTTTCTGCAAAACTGGAGTATACCTTCATAGACAGGATTATAAAAGGAGAATGTGTTACTCATGGTATGGCTAGGAACAAGTTGTTCAGACTCTCTTACCCAGAATTTCTACTTGTAGTAGCTGTGATATTTATCAGTTTCTGCAGCAAGTTTATCAGAGAAGGATATCAGTAAGTTAATTATTTAATAATCCATTGAAATCTTTACATGTCAGTAAACTACAAAGTGTTATTTTGTGAAAGCAATGATGGTGTTTGGCTTTAACAAGTGTTGGCATGTTCAAAGAGCTTAATGTGAAGTGTTTAATTAAATAATTATTCATATATTTATAAATATTGACTTATTATTAAAAATCTGAGAGATGAAACAGAAATTAAAGGTACTTTTAGGAATTACAGGCCAATATAAATGGCAGGATTAGCATATTTTTCAATTTTCAGTATTTTTTGTTCATTGTGCTTAATTTTTTGCTCTCCAAAACAAATAGTTAATTAATAGATGCAGAAATAGTTTACAATTTTTTTCAAGTAAGCTTAGCTGAAGAGATTCATAATCTCATGCATTTGCAGATCTATTACATAAGTCATTCGTAGGGTTCCAAGCTATCCACTGAGACTTCAAAGAAAGTCTTATCTGACAGCAAAATTTGCCCAAAGATTATTAGTTCTTAAAATAATTTTTACAATTCCTTTTATGAAAGAGACAGTAAAGATAAAGTAGCATGTAACACTGACTGTGATGGCTTGGGGAAGTTCCCTATGCTGTTCTTGAGCTAAACATATTCCTGTATTGTGGGTGGAGAACACACTGAATTGCAAGGTAGTTGGGGAATAATGCTGTTTTCTCTCCTCTGGTCTCCTATACTTTCTTCTTAGTTTAGAAAGATGTATTTTCTTGCTGCTATATTTCATCATTTTAAAATGGAGGTTGAGCTTTAGAAAATGATTTTTCAATAAATAACCCTGAGAATTTTTGACACTGCAAATTTATGTTTTGTCAAATGACACCCTGCAGAGAGATGTGGTAAAGCACAAGGATAAATTCAGTGTTCTTTCTACTGAGCACTTGGGCCAAGATACATAAGTATCTGCTGTATCTGAGGATGCCCACAATGGCATGTCTACCGATTGAGGCAATGTGATGAATGGGAGAAAAGTTCATATAACCTTGTAATTAAGGACTGTACACGTGAAGACTGAATGAAGGTTGTGTGATTAGTCTCAGTACCTCCATCTAACAGCATTTGACTCGTGTTTTTAATATATTTAGAAAAATAAATGGGGCGGGTGAATGCTGGAGCTGCCAGCTGCCCTCACGTGGCTGTCACACAGTTCAGGTGTCCTTCTCATTCCAGTATGATGGTCTGTGTGCTGCTGGAGCTGGGATGTGATGAATTCCCCAGTTGGGAGAAGGAATAGGTCAACCAAGACACTGAGACCCACTGAGCTTCCCAGCAGCTGTACTGCTTCCAGAGACCATTCCAGCCTGGAGTGGTGTGGCACCTATTACCAACACTATACATGAGGTTTCGTGTGGCTCATTGGGTGAAGTTTTTTCATCCCCTACTATAAATTTTTCTGATCCCAGCTGGAAAGAGAACTGAATATACATGTCTAGTTCTAGCAATCTTGTATCTGGTCTATTCATGCTCAGAGCTGAGCAGTCGTGCCGTGCAGTGCATCCCCAGCAGAGCAGTGCTTGGTACGAGGGACACTCTGTGTTTGCAGGTCTTACTGAGGTCAGGTGCAGCACTGCAGCAGTGACTGCTACATATGACCATGTACACATCGTGAGCTTGGTGTGCAGTCAGAGCAGATCTGTGCCTGCCTACAGCTGACCATGGAGACAAGCCGCTGCCTGCAGCTGTTTGGGCATGAAAGGGTGGGTGAGGAAGTTGCCATTCATGGATTTGGAGTATCAGAGATTCAGAATTGGTCTTTATGGTAGGAAAAGTCCACGTTCTCTTTACTTCAAGAAAATCACCAAGAGAATTTTGGAACGACAGGGCCAAATCGTTGTTCTTCCTGTTAATTCAAAACAATTGAGAATACTATACCAATTTGAGTATAAATTTAGGATTTAAAAACAATGAGTGGGAAAAGAGTGAGATTGCCTTTCATTTTTCAAATTCTCTATTGTAAATACATCCCTGTGAGGTCTTTCTAACAACCACAGCTTCCTCAGGCATGCTCCTCAGGCCATTACAACTGCATAGCACCATCAGTGCATACTGGTGCAGGAGCATGTGGGCAGTGCTGAA
This sequence comes from Pipra filicauda, assembly GCF_003945595.2. Classification (NCBI taxonomy): domain Eukaryota; kingdom Metazoa; phylum Chordata; class Aves; order Passeriformes; family Pipridae; genus Pipra; species Pipra filicauda. The sequence goes on along the minus strand of NW_024104643.1, from coordinate 2,032,002 downwards.
GCTCTGGGACATCAGCATCCACACCAGCCTGCTGGGCTCTGCTGCGGGCAGGCACCATCACATTCATAAAAACCTTTTAAGGGCTCGTATGTCACTGCAACTGGCAGACCCTGGGAGTAAACACAGCAATCTTTCCTTTTGTTTTCATGCTGAAGAAGTGACAGGTGCTTAATATTTGGGACAGTTTTGTACTCAGGCAGACAGACCATTCCTCTTGTCTCCTCTGACTTTGTGGGCTAGGCAGAGATGGGAGTGGTACCTCCTCTTGTTGTGGAACATGTCTTTCTAGGAATTCGTCTGTGCTTTAATATGGAAAATCGATTCTCGAGGCTACTGATTTTTTTTTTCTATGTTAGTTCTGTGTTTATAAGAGTTATATAGGAAAAAATGTACCTTTCCTTTAAAATTTCCAAGAATTTTCCTCTATGTATCTTCAAAAACTGTAAACTGAACCAGTGAAAAGCAAGAAATACACTGAGGCTTCTGTTAACATCTGTTTATTCACACAGGAGATCTGCAAACAGTCTGTATTTCTTAGGATGTTTTTTTAAAGGTTATTTGCCTGCCAGCGTTTCTCAGGTAGAAACTTGAGAAGCATAAGTTCATCCTGACAAAAGCAGTTTGTATTTATGTGTATACATACAGCATACATATTTGAATATTTGTAGATTTCTACATAATTCTTTGTGAAATTAATTTCCCCTAGATAAAAAGTTTATATCTAAAAAAAAAAAAAAAAAAAAGAATTAAATTCAGCTATTTCTTTGTTCATCTGTTATTTCTGGGACTAATATCTTTTTCTCTGTAGAAAATGTATACATTTAAAAGTAAGTCTTTTTTCTCTCTGGATAATGTATTTAAAAATAATATTTGAAACTGCTTAATTTAGTTCAGATACAATACTGAGTTTCTTTATAAAAGATTCCATTATAAATTATAAAACTATTCCATTAATAGGTTTTCTTCAGAAGATTGTGAAAAAAATATTTTATTACAGCTTTTTAATTCCATGCTAGCCTCTGAATCTCACAGAGGTGCAAACAAGGTACATTTTTAAGGAGAAAGAAATTAAATACTTCCTTTTATAAATCATCTCATCTCACCAGACAGGTACTGTCTGGTGACAGTACATTTTTTATCTTCTTTAAGATCTTAAATTATATATTTTTTATTCAGAGCAGAAATTGCAAGACTGAAGGTCCATTTGCAAGTCTGAGTTTAGCTTCCTGCATAGGGAGTAGCAGTGATATGGAAGAAATAATTTGTCATCCTTACCTTTCGGGGAGAAAAATAGGATTTGACCATGAACTAGGTCTGTTACTGTAGCATCCCATTCAGGTGAAGCTGGGTCTTGAAACCTGTGGCATTGTAAACTGGGCAGAGGCTTCTGTGTCTCCGGTTTAATTCACCAGGATGTTTGCTGCCATGGCAGCCAGCAGCATTCATTGCAGTAGCAGAGAAGAGTCATATATCTGGGAATGCAGGTTGAATACTAAAATGTAAGAAGGCTTGTGCAGAGCTTTGCTTCACTGGTTAATTTTGGCTCTTTATTGAGCTCTGATGTGGAGGCTGTACTTGCAGTTCTGTGTCAGCCCATCTAAAGTGAAGAGCTGTGCACTAGGATCAGTCATGAGCTGGTGAGGGGGGGGGGAAAGCCCAAGACAGTACTTGTGCCTACTTGGATTTCAGAAGGCAGCAGCTGTAGAAAGAGATGCAGGCCCACCACTCCGATGAGACTGGTGATTGGATGAAGAGAGGAAAACACAGTTGGCTTTTGGGATTACTTCTGTGCTGGAGCAGAGTGTTTGATCAACTCTTCTGCTTGAGAGAAATCTAAGTGAAAATGACTGTAAGTACTGCAGATTAATGTGACGGGAAGAAGTGGCTTAGCAGAGACAGCAGCGTAATTTTAAAGAAAATGACTGTGCCTGTCTAGTCAGTTACGGTATGTACAGTGCATGTTTGAGCTGTGCTTTTCATTGTGAGTGCAAGTATGTGCTACCTGGGATGTGCAGCATGCAGTGATGCAGGTACCAACCGCAGGACCTTGCAGGGGAGTTGAACTGCTGTCCATCTCAGAAATATGAAATCTAACTGAGGTGAAGCCCCCGACAGAAAGATGCAGCGATCTGCTGAATTGTCAGTGTTTAAAGGCACGGAGGTTAGAAGAGGGTGTGTTCGTCTTCAGAAGCAGAAGTCTCTAACCAATCTCACGCTCATCAGTGAAGGGGAGAAGAAGCGATACTCATACAGGGAGAACTGGTTTGGAAATGCCTCCAAGTTCAACCAGAGTTACCAACAGCGAGAGGCAGAAGCCAGGTGCAGAGGCTCCCTTTCCAAGTCACTCTCACAGTCGGTGCACTCTCTCTGCCACTCCAGCCTCACTGCACCACAAGAGTATCAGGGGATACCATCTACTGAAAGCAGGACATCCAGGAGGTCAGGAGACTGGCATACAGGTGACAATGAGCAGACCAGGAAATCAGATGATGAAAATGCATCCTGCACATCCCGTTTCCCCAGCAGGACCTGGGCAGAGGAGGAGGAGGAAGGGTGCTTGCGTGAAGGGACTGCACATCTGGATGAAGATGTCATAATAACAATGCTGGGTGACCTAGAACAGGTCCTTTATACTGATATTTTAGGTAAGTTAACTTTGGCTTGACATCAGGAAGGGCTGGAGGAGACCCAAGTGTTAGCACATATCTGCATGGAGCAGATTTTTGATCTTGACAGTGATTTCCCAAGACAGAACTGGGTTTATTTGCAGTAGTATGCAAAAATAGGGTCTAGCCATTTCTTCTTTGTTTGCTTACCCTGACCTCTTAAGACTGTATAAAATGAAGACAAATGTCTAAATTGCTTTTGATGGGTGCAGGGGCAGCAGCAGCCTGTGATAACTGGGCATATTTGCTTAGCTTTTTGAAAAATAAGGTGGAATATTTTAAGTACTATTAGTTTACTCTTAAATAATTTTATTTTAATAACATTTGTTCTCATTAATTTGAAATTGATATCTTGAATCCAAGGTTTGGATAGGACAAAAAATGTCCCGGCCTTCCTACAAACTGTCCCTCCAGTATTTCTTCCCCCTTCCCTAACCCCTCTGCCAATAATTTCACCCCTGTATATGGAATTGTGAGTGCCAGGGTTTCAGTTTTATTTAAATAACCAGTTTTGTTATATCTGTGCATGCCAGTGAGTATTTGCAGTCCATAGACATAAGTGCTTCAAAAGGCTTCTGTGTTACTGTTTCATCTCTAGCCCTTTATAAGAGTGCTCAAAGTGTTCATTTCCAAAGCTTTGTTCTTCAGCCAGTCAAATGGTTTGAAGTGGCTGCTTGCTTTTTAAAGGTTATATAGCATGTGTCTAGCCCAGAGCTCCTTGCTGGTGGACGTTAGCTCTGATTGTGTTTAAACATTCAGGATAAAATTTTTGGTGTGTAAGTAGTGAAAAAAACTGTCATCTCAAAATGAGAAAGAACCAAGAATTCTCTTTGTATTCATACTTTTTATTATTAGTCTGTACCAGTAGGTTAAAAGGGGCTTCTTCTGGAGATCAGAGGCTTGCTAGCAAAAGAGACTGAGCTCTCCCCTGCCCCCACTCCACTTCAGCTGTGTGTCACTGACAAATTTCTGTTTTCTTGTGAGCCTCAGTTTTCCCACTTGCAGATTAAAACTGGTACTTTCCTTTGTGAATGGAGTTATTATCTAATAGTGGGTAATTGCCTGGAGAGATGTTTATTATTTGTAAATTCTTTTATGAAAGACAATTGATGGAGTTGTTATTCTATTTGCTTTGGGCTGTAATTACATGTACAGAAGTACAGAAATTATTATGAACAGTATTATTAAAGGTGAAATTATGTTTGAGCTTCAGAAGTGTGAATGTAAAAGTTCAACTTATTTAGGTTAAATATAATGATTTTTATAAAATATTTATTTTGATTTCCTGTGAATGTATTTCACTCAATGGAAGAAATAAATGCATTCTCCAGAAATTTATTGAGGGAACCTGTAATGGTTCACTGCTTATAGGCAAAAGTTTGGAGAAAATCTTTTGGAATGTTTAACCTAAATGATGAAGCTACAAATGATTTGAGGAGATTATATATCATAGGGTCAGTAAAATACTTGCATTGGCCTTCCTTATGGGAGGAACAGAATTTTGACAGAAATTTTCAGGGTACTCTGGTTATAGTCTTATCCCAGTCTCCCCATGTATGAATTAGAATGGCTTTTCTTTAGCATACAAACCAGAACCACTCATGATTATAAGATAGGGAGCATTTCTGATATGTTAGGTCATGAAAATATGGGTAAACTCTGTGATAGCACTGGGCCATATTATAAGCAACAAGGTATCTGGAGGAGTCTAAAATCCCTTTAACCCCAATCCTGATGCAATAAACACCACAATGTCTCCTCTAGCAGGCATAGTGTAGCTAGTTTTCAGAAAAAATACACATATTCATCATCCGTGTGGTTCTCTGTACAGAAGGAGGCTTGATGTGGATAGGGAGTCAGAGTGCTGTCCTAACGTGCAAGTAGATCTTGTACTCAGTGCAGAAAATTTCTCCATTGCCAGGTTCAACTGTTTATAATTTCTGACTTTTTCATCCATAGTACAGCAGGATTCCATTAATATGGCCTTTAGAGAACGATGGAAAGAAAGAAAAGAACAATTATTTTTAAGCATTCTAATAATTAGTTTTGAGGATTTTTTATGTAGTGCTATATAGTATTTTAATATAATAAAACTTCAGTTGTAGCTTTTTTTAGTAAAAACTGGTGTAAAAGTTTTGAAATTACCCTTTGTGTCACTGAGATCTAACGAGATTAGATCTCAAACTTTTCACCTTTACAGGTTAGAATAACACCAATTTTGTGACATAATTTGTCTGAAAGTGAAATATTCTTCATTGTGAAAATATATTTTGGCAGCTTGCCATATATGTACCTTATATTTAATGTATTGCAATTATACCTCAAGGCTTTGTTATGCTATTTACTGTGCAATACATATTAAAAAGACAGTTGCTGTCAGTTTTTGCTGCAAGATTTGCAGTGTTAACATACAGCAAAGAACAACTGACAAGGATAAACAAGGAAAGAAAAGGGCAAAGTCACTGTAAAATAATAATTGTATTCAATTCTTGAAATAAATATATAAAGTATTGCTCTGCCTTTAATTTTGCCTGCTTAGACCCTGGAATTTGTCTTTCTGTGTAAACAGAAATTTTTCTTATACCAACAAGCTATGCTTTCACGGCAGGGCAGGTAACAGATCCTGGATGTCCCTTATATAAATATTTTGACAGGAATATAATTGCACCTGGAAGTCAATTTGAGTGCATTTGGCAGAGGGGGGAAAGCAAAGGGCAAAGGGACAGTGAGGAACTGAGTGCACTGTAGACAACTGTCCAGGGGCAAGCATGAACCGTCTGCCTGGGAACTGTCTAGGCTGTAAAAGCAATTTCAATCTAATAGGACGTAATTGCCTTGAGCTTAGCCTGGGCATGAAACTTTTTGCCTCGCAGGAATCTCCACGGTGGTGTAGAAACTTCTGCAAAGTACCTGGGACCCATGGGTACACTGATCATCAGGAGGCTTTATTGAACAATCTCGCTTGAGAAACAGGAGCAGTTGTAATTTCAGTCTGAGTGCAGACTTTTGCCTCCTGCAAGGTACTACATGTAAAAATGTAAATAAAATACAATACAGGTATTGTATTTTAGGGAGCAAAATATTGTGAATAAACATGGGCTTGGAGTGTGACTTCGGAAGATGGAGACTTTTGCAGTGCTGGGCCTGTATCCCCACTTGTTTCCATCCTGCCCAGGTGTTGATCCCACTCAGTTCAGTGGTGCCAACCCAGAGGTTTATGGACTTTAGGATCATTAAACCACTGTAGAATTTATTTGGAGTGATAAAATAGGCAAACATCATTTCCTGAAAGACTGCTCGACTGCATCAGAGAGGACAGAAGACACAGCCAGGGCAGAGTAGATGGGAAAACCTCAAACTGGCATTGCTGTGAAAGCTAGTTTGACACTGAGCCACAACTGCAGGGCATGTTGGCTAGTGCTGTGCATCATTTTCCTATTGAGTAGAAATAAAGGTTATAGGGAATGTACATAAAATAATTTATTTCCATTTAATGTCAGGAATTAAGTTTTTTCTTAACTACCTGCAGAATGTTTGGTTGGTAAGACCTGGACTGCAGGAGAGGATAGAGTAGCTATTCAGTTTGTCAGTAAGCTCAAAGGCTTCATCCTTTAGTCAAAACTCAATATTAGGTAGCTTAATTGACCCATTGTTCAAATAAAGTTTGCTTCTGCAGATTCTTCCTTATATTTGAAATAAATGTCACTGAATATGTTAAGCCCAATGTTTTTTATAAACTATACTTGTAGTTCAGCTGCAAGTCTGTATTTTTCCCATGCCTTTTGAACTGATGTTGTGTTGAGATCTTTTTACCTTACCAGAATGTTTTTCTGTAGGACTTTGTTTTTCTTGCTTTACTTTCCCAAAATGCTTTATTAAATTTAAAATTTTCATTGCTTCTGGCCCCAGGTTGAATATTTCCCAGTTTTCTGTCCTACTTAACTTTTCTTACACACTCTACATTAAGATCTCCTCCTTTCTTTTTCCCATTTTATCTACTACGTAAGGGATATAATATTTTTTTTAACTCCTTCCCAAACATTTCCTATTTGTTTTATCACTTAGATGGCACTCAATGCTTTTCCTCAGAGACACCACCATTGTTGAAATTATATCTTGTTTAAACGCACATACAAACCTGGGGGAAGGGAAGATGGCAACAGAATGAGAAATGCAGCAACTTGACGATGCATATCTGCTTATGCATTTTACATTTTACAAATTTGAAATATCATTGATCTATATGGTATTTTGCCTCTGCTTGCATTTCTGATCTTGATTTTTGTGTGATACTGAGTTTAAATTCACCAGATTATCTCTTATTAGATATATTCAAAGATGAAACAGTTTCTGGATGTCATGAGGATTCCAAAATTAGGTTAAAATCTTATTGTGCATGAGAATCTGAAATCTAAAGTTAAAGAAAGTTTTAGTGGTTGCACACTATCATTCTTGTTGATAACATTTCCATAATGAGGAGTAAAATAAACTTAACAAGTTAAGATATGACATGAAATTTATCATTGATAGAGTCAAAAAGAAATTATTTGCACTTTAAGTTCAGCATTGTGCACAGAACTGTAATAATGATGCTTCCTGTCAACCTTCTTTTGAGCAACAGATGCAGGGGACAGCCTGAAGCAGAATACTAGGCTTGAACAAATCAGTGATATCTGTCACAGAATTTCTTTCAAAATTCTCTTATTGTTCAAAAGTAAAATGAACTAAACTTTCTTGATCTATGAATTTACTAGAAAACATGCATTTTTGTTTCTTCATGTACAACTTTCGGAGATTCCTTTGAAGTTTATTATGTTTTTCTTTTGTGACATATCATATATAACTTTTTTTGCCTTTTTTTTTTTTTTAAATTGTATGAAGTAAACATTGTTCAAGGTGTTCCAGGTGAAGGTCTGCGAGCTTCATTATTCCAGATACCAGACTAGCTTTTCACAATGGATCCTGAAGGCTGTTAAAACCCATAATTGTATAAATCATGCATGTGTTTAGAGTGTTCAGATTTGTATCACAAGGAGTATGTTTTATTTTATCCTGAATGAAGAATAATGTCCCCCTTCAGGAAACTATTACAGTTCAGGAAAGATGCTTTATTAAGTGCCTGACTTAAAGAGACTTTGAAATGGCCTGGATGTTATGTGCATACTGAAGAGTTGTTTAAGAGTCATCTCAGTTCTTTCTGGACACAGATTTGCTGAGACTTTTTTTCCTAGCACATCATGTAAAATGTCAAGGAGTAAAAAAGGACTTTGTAATGTATCACGTAGTCTGGGGTTGCATCATGCCTTGATTACACAGGATAAAAATCGCAACACTGTAAATCTGAGTTTCACTAATAGATTTGGACCCTAACAGGGATGCTTCACCAGGACTCTTTTCAGTGGGTTTTTTACATACTATATGTGATTTATAGGCATATATGTGTTTTATTACTGAAAGAATGAAGCTTTATTTTTTTAAATATTAAAGGGACAGACTTATTTACAATCATATGTGTGTATTCTCAGCTGTGTATACATGTGTGTACTTTATTCAACCTTATAAACTCATGTGCACTAAAGTGTATGCTGGTTTTACTGTTCTACTCCAGGGGAAGACCCTGAAACAAGAAGAATGAGAACTGTAAAGAATATAGCAGACTTGAGACAGAATTTGGAAGAAACCATGTCCAGTCTTAGAGGGACCCAGATAAGCCACAGGTACACTGGTTTTGTGTAGACCACTAAAAATATGGACTATGGGAGAGTATTACCAAGTGCTGAATGCATGAGAGACTTGCAAGGGAAAATTAACTATGGCACTAACCATACTGTTTATGAGACTGTCTTAGCAACTTACGTTTTGATGTAAAATTTTGATTTACTTTACTGTCAAAATTTCTCATACAATCATTCACAAATATGGTTATTGTTTTATAATCATTTATTTAGAAGCCTATAAAATTTATTTTAGGTTATTTTATAAATAGAGGTTATAGAATCATAGAATCATAAAATCATATAGGTTGGAAAAGACATCTGAGGTCATCAAGTCCAACCATTAGCCCAGCACTGCCAAGTCCACCACTAAACGATGTCCTCAAAGTGCCACATCTACAAGTCTCTTCAATACCTCCAGTGACTCAACCACTTCCCTGGGCAGCCTGTTCCAGTGCTTAACAACCCTTTCTATGAAGAAATTTTTCCTAGTATCCAATCTAAACCTCCTCTGGCTTAGCTTGAGGCCATTTCCTCTTGTCCAATCACTTGTTGCCTGAGAGAAGAGGCCAACCCCCACCTAGGTGCAACCTCCTTTCCCGTAGTTGTAGAGAGTGATAAGGTCTCCCATGAACCTCCTTTTCTCCAGGCTAAACAACCCCAGCTCCCTCAGCTGCTCCTTGTATGACTTACTCTCTAGGAACCTTCATTCAATGTCTTTCTTGTAGTGAGGGGGACAAAACTGAACACAGGGTTCAAGGTGCAGCCTCACCAGCCTCACCAGTGCAGCCAAATACAGGGGGATGATTATTTGCCTGCACCTGCTGGCTACACCATTTCTGATAAAGACCAAGATGCCAATGGCCACCTTGGCCATCTGGGCACTGCTGACTCACATTCAGATGCTATTGACCAGCAGCCACAGGTCCGTTTCTGATCACAGAATCACAGAATATGGTGAGATGGAAGGCATGCACAAAGATCTTTGAGTCCAACTCATAGCCCTGCAGAGGACCATTCCCAAGACTCACACCATGTGCTAGGCAGCTTTCCAGCCACTCTGCCCCAAGTCTGTAGTGCTGCATGGGGTTGTTGTGACCCAAGTGCAGGAAACGGCACTTTACCCTATTGAACATCATATCATTGGCCTCAGCCCTTCAATCCAGCCTGTCCAGATCCCTCCACAGAGTCTTCCTACCCTTCAGCAGATCAACTATCCTGCCCAACTTTCCGTCATCTACAAGGTGACTAAGGGGGTACTCTATCCCCTCATCCAAGTTATTGATAAAGATATTAAGCAGGACTGGCCCCAATACTGAGGAGCATACACAAGCACATGTGGGCACATAGTGGAAATATATGCACACACAGAGAGAAATTTTAAAAACAAATATACATTCCTCCAGTCTTCCCTTCTCCTGGTTTCTCAGGAAGAGAGGAAGCACAGTTCACTGACTTCTCCATTCTGTTTGGCAGCACATTGGAGACAACTTTTGACAGCACTGTGACAACTGAAGTGAATGGGAGAAGCATACCAAGCTTGTCAAGCCGATCAGCCCCGGTGACTTGGAGGCTGGGGCAGGCCAGTCCTCGGCTGCAGGCAGGAGATGCCCCATCCTTGGGTGCTGGTTATCCTCGCAGCAGTGCAAGTCGCTTCATACACACAGACCCTTCTCGATTCATGTACACCACCCCGCTTCGCCGAGCAGCTGTTTCTCGCCTTGGAAACATCTCACAGATCGACATGAGTGAGAAAGGAGGTGGTGATCTGGACATATCCTCTGAAGCTGATGTTGGTGGCTACATGAGTGATGGAGACATTCTTGGGAAAAGCCTGAGGACTGATGACATCAATAGTGGGTAAGCAGCACTTTTCCCCCATTTACTCATGCATGATTGGTAGGTTTAATAGAATTTTTCTAAAAAATCCTAGCACACAGGTGGAATTTGCATTATGGTTGCAATATTATAATATACATACATACAAAAAAAAACAAACAAAAAACTCTAATCTGCCAGTGATACTCTGCTGCCTCCAGATTCTGTTCTTCCTCTTTAACACCAAGATGATTTTGCTCTGAACTTTGATAAGAGCACAGATACATCTTGTTACTTACTGAAATGTCTTGGTTATCTGGTAAACCATCATTTTGCACCATTTTCTCTGGGATGGGTCTTCTTGTGGTGTTTTTGTTTTGTTTGAGATGGTAGTTATGGTATTGGATGCAATTGAGGAAAAGCAGTTGCTGACAGAACAGTCTTTCTCTGTATTAACTTTAAATATTTTCTAGTGTAGTCTGTGTGATAGGCCTTTATTGCAGTTTTTCAACTGTGCCTATCATCTGAGCAGTAGGAATATCTTTCTGTAAAAGACTAGATTAGTTACTCTCTTAAAATATCCAGGAGGAAGAATCACAATTTTTTTTTTTTTTTGCTTAATCAATTGAATGGCTTTGGGGTACTGCATTCCCTATGTTTCAGATTACTGTTTAACAACTCATATCAATCTTGGAACACAAGTCACTTCACTCCTGTGTGTGTTAGAACTCCTAAAGCATCATTAAAAAAGAAAAGATATTACAGTTTTACTCATGCCTCAATTTCTACTCAATGCTGTTGTTGGCATCTCAAGGCTGTTTGGTGACTGAGGTAACAGTGTTGAACAGAAATCCCATAGAGTACATGACCATGTCATACCACACTATTTCACTCTCTATAAATTTAGAATTCTTGCTGTCAATCTAATCTCTTAGTTTCAAGTATAGCTATGATTAGAGAATAATGGCTGATGAAATTGCAAATAATACATTCCTAAAGGCAAATCTAAGTGTGATCAAAGCTCTCTCTAGAGTAGTATCTCACCTCAAGCACCATCCAAAGATAGATTTCTAGGAAAAGCATAACTATAAAGAAAGCCTATTACTATATCTCCCTAGTCCACTGTCTTAGTGATCCATCTATGGAGCACTGCTGACAAGGTTGTCCACAGCATAGCATTAATGACTGTCAAGTAGGATACCATATTCATGTGTGGTAGAAAAGAGAGAAGACATATGGAGAAAGTGATACTTTAGTTTCTAAAGGGCCTTTTATCTTAAAGGAAATATTAATGTTGCTTTTGATAGATGCATGGTTTTATTTGAAATAAAAAAAAAGGGAATCCTTTGCAGTGCCTGAAAAGTTGTATTTATTAGCTTATCACATTAAAGGGTGAATAAAGTCATCTTGTGTGACTTTTCTCTGCATCTATAATAAGGATGACTCAATAGATAGTAAGTTGCCATGTGCTCAGTTAACATTTTTAGGTGTGGTAAATGTTAAAAACAGTTTAATAAGCTCTGAAATTTCAGGATTCACTGAGGCATGTAAAGTCTTATCTCCCTTATGCCTCTTCCATTATCAGTTTAATTACTTTAAACACTTGGGGACAGGAATGCAGCAGTAATTAGAAAATAGTGTGAGGAAGGCCTGTTGCACTTGTTAAGTCTCTCCATTCAGCCCTTACTTATACAGGAAAAAAAATTCCATATAGTCTGGATTGCATTCAAACCACAGCTAAATTTAATATGTAATTCTAGAGCTTTGAAATCGACTGGATAATTCAAGCCTAGCTAAATAATCTGTCAAAAAAGTCTAAATTTTGAATTTAATAAAAGGATGAATCTAGTATGTAAGTGTGAGTGTTACTCTATCTTTGAAAACAAATGTGAAGTTACCTTCTGCAGACTCCAGAGACCAAGGTTTCAGAAGTCCCTCGCTGAACTGCAAGCGAAATCTTACCCGTGTGTAAAGTGCCTCAGAGTTTTGTTAAAAATAATCAAAGGAACCCTTTCTGTTTTAATGCACTTGAGGTTGCCTTCATCCAGATTTCCACGCAGAACATGATGTCTTCTCAAACTGGAACTGTCACACAGGTGACACACTACCACAGGTGTGCTTTCAAGACCTTCCTCCATTCACCCACCCCTAACAGTAGGGGTGGAGGCAGTGCTCCTGGGGTTCCTGTACTGGCCCTCAGGTCTCTTGGACAGTCTATTTTAATTAAATCTTCTTCCAGAAGGAACCACAGGGAGAGGGACAACAGAACTGCTGGAGCAGCAGCAGTGTGTGTGCCTTGGCTTATGCCTGGGAGTCTGTGTATTTTGACACACGCTTTGACTGAAAGATGGCTTTGAGTGGCACCATTTCATGACTCAAGGAGAACTTGTGTTAAAGATTATTTGAATAATGAGTGACCTCCACTTTAGCCATCAACCCTGCATTGGGACTACACCTATTTCAGTAAACCCCTATTTTATTTTGAGGTAGGTTAACTGAAGTATACCAACTTTTTTTCTGTATATGTGTGCTTCTCTGCTAAGTGCCGTACATGTGCACGGTCCTCCACACATAAATTTGTGCTATCTCTGTTGTTATATTAGGGTTATCAAAAAATGCAAAAGGGAAACATAAAGAACAAGAGCCTAAGAGGAAAGACAGTTTAACAAAAGGTCCTTTGGGAAAACAAGAAACAGGTCTTGAGAGTAGGACAGGCCTGTGGTGCTGCTCAGTTATAAGTGCCAAAATCTCTCATAGAGACAACGAAACTGTAGGTAGGAGTTCCAGAAATTATTGCTGGTGCTTTGAATTCGCAAACTTCTAATGTTTCTTGAGTGAGTAAATATCACTATACTCCTTGTTTGATTCATTAGACATTCATTATAATGTGAAGTTGTGGGAATCAAGCAAAAGAAACACAGGTAGAACAATATTCTTAAATATAATTGTAAGGTCTTCAGTGGATATCTCTTTCATATCTGAATAATTGCATCCCAGCAGGGACTACTGATTTAGGTCCCTAATTTCTGTTCCAGTTGGATGAATGCTACTGCATGTTTTCCTTTTTTTTTTTATTTTTTTTTTAGCTGGAATGATGTTTCTTGCACCTGGTGCTCTATTCTTTGGCAAAACTGAAGTACTTAAAATGTGCTTAAAGTTTTTGAAAATACTAGAGGGCTTCAGTCTAAATATATTTCAGTAAAATAAGTTGGCCTGTAAGCCATCGCAGAAAAAGGCAAATGATCCTAGAAAATAGGCAGATATCCAATCTCCTTGTGCTGGGCACAAAAAGTGGGAATACCATCTAATAGGACAACCCATACCTTAAACATTTGAATTTCACAGTCCATTAACTTTAGAGTGAAACATAGTTGCCAGATGGCTGCATTTCCCACTGACTGACCACACATTTTTTTTCAGGTACATGACGGATGGAGGACTCAGCTTATATACGAGAAGTCTGAACCGAATACCAGACCTAGCTGCCTCTAGAGACATCATTCAGAGAGGGGTTCATGATGTGACTCTGGATGCAGACAGGTAACAGTGCTTTGCTAAGTAAAAAGCTATCTGAGCTTTGTAAATATTTTGTTTCCTTCATACCTGCTAAAATATCACCATTTTGTTCATAAGGAATAGGAAGAGAAAGGAAGCTTCTGAGGCTGCTAGTTTTCTGTGCACACAATACAGCAAATACCACAATGAGTGGAGAAAAAAGCAAATTCCTCACGTGGGAAGGGGTGAAGAATTTTTTGATGAAGATGTAAGAGAAAACATTAAGAAGCGCCAACCTGATCTGTAATCTTGAATTTCTGAAATGGGACATGATTTTTACAGATTGCCTTATCAATTGATGGTCACAAAGCAGCAGAAAGCTTGTGTGTGTCTTGTGACGTGGGTCAAAACATGCATTTGGAGTTGGCTGGAACCAGAAGTATGGTCTCATCCGCCTGTTTTGCCCTTTGCGGGTATCAGAAGGTGGCAATACCAACAAACACTGGGAAGCAAGAATTGGGGTTCTGTTCCATTGTCTATGAAGTGTGGAAAAAGAAACAATTCCATCCCACCCTTATGCATATATATATATATATATATATAGGTATATAGGTGCGAGCATAAAAACACTTTCCCACCAGTATGCCTGCAGATTAGGCAAGTGTTTTCTGTTTCTTTTCCTTGAACTTCAGTAGATTCATATTGGTGGCTTTAATCCATGTCTGAGAAATAAAAAATCATAATACAACTTTTGCAGAACTTAGAGCTGTCAGCTCTGAGGTTTTGGTCAGACCATTTTAGAGGTAAGGAGCAGCTGTGAAATTTGGCAGTCTTCAGTTTTAGAGGTTGAGTCCTATCTTTTTAAAATCAATTTTCTCTTAGTGAAAAAAAAAAAAAATAGTCATGGAGGGAGAAAAGGTTCATGGAGTGGCTCTGGTTTTGTAAACCCAGCAAATTAGTTGAAGAAGTTCTAGGATAATTACTTAGGTATGATATAATTTTTACTTTTCACATTTTCTGATGAAAATATGACTGTGACACAAGTTAGGAATACTCTGCGTTAGTCAAAGAGTGCATGCAATACATCAGGATAAAGGACATAATTTTCATCTAGAGAACCAGTTACTTAAAAAAGAAAGTTGCTTTAGCTGACATCACAGCATTTGTTGACCTTGCAGAAAAAACCTATTTTAAATAGAAATTCGAATGAACATGGCTAAGTTCTTTGGGATGCGAGCATTGACGTGATGCAAAGACTAGAGAAAGTGTACAGTAGGCATTTAAGAAAATAATTTGGATAGAGCTTAGGCAGTAACAGAAGGAGAAAATGAGAAATAAGATGTGGGCAGGAGGGACTTTTGTGGTACTCTGTATGTGAGAACAAGAACCTTAAGCTCAAAGTGGGAGAGAGGGTGGAAAATTTAGAGGCTGGCAGTCATGTAATTAAAGACGGGGAATGTCACTAGTGCCAACGTTTTTTTTATGTCTCTCGCTATTTTTTTTCACCTGAGAGGGAAGTTATTAGAGCTCTTCCCACCATGCAATATTCATACCCAGGTTTCAAACCATGCATATTTTCCCTGAAAAAAAGAGGTCCGAATTAAGGGATATTTTTGTTATTCTTAGTATTCCTCAAGTTCTAGATGCCACTCAAACACTTAATGCTTATTGTGTTAATATACGTGTTAATTTGTCCTGTATAGTGTGCAGATACATACATATTTTGCAGAAAATCTATCATCAGTTTTCAATTAATAAGATTGTCCAACATTTCCCAGTACCTAAATATGTTTTGGTTTGTTTATACAACTTTGTCAGACTGGCTAAAAACTACTCAGTTATTTCTGAGTCTATTGTTTGTCAGGTTGCAGAATAGTTGTTTGACATGATATTATTCTGGGTCTTGAGTGAAAAGCTGACCAAATTCATGCAAGATGAAAGGCTTTAAAAAATTAAATTCATATGTATTTGGGAAAGATTTGTTTGATCTCAACAAATAAAATCTCAATATAGTCCATCTTCATTAGGCATTTGCAAACTGTTCTTGACATTAGCAAGCTGCATGAGCATGCCTGCCTCAAAGTAATTTTTAAACTTAAAGTCTACAAGTGTGAATTAAGGACCTACTTCTTCACAGTAATGACTCCTTTCCCTTATACAAAGAAAGAAACCTGGATTCCTGTGCTTTTCTAGACCCTCTAAATGAGGTTTCATGGAACATATTATGCTAATTAAAAAGTTTATCATAATACACAGGCATGAGGTATTTAAATTATGGCTATTCAGACAACTCTGGCATTCCCTGACCTTTCAATGCTTTATTTTTATAAACTTAATCATTCTTTGTTTATATAGATTTTTTAATATATAAGTGTATGTTATTCTTTGAAAAAGCAAAAGTTTCTTAGAAGTGGAAAATGTAAATATTTTAGGAATTCTGATGATAATAAAACACACGCTTACCAAAATGGGTCGCAAAAAAACTGTAGTAGGTCAAATTTTTGCCACATTTATGATGTGAAATCAGGTAGAAAAAGCAATAGAAATTGCTGAGACTTTTACTTTGTTTGGCAGGGTAGGTTTTGGTCCTTCACAACACTGTGGGTACTTGAGATTTCATCTATTCTCACATAGCATTTTGCAACTTTTTTTTCTACTCTGAACAAAAAATAATAGGGTTTGTGTTGTGGCTTCAAGGAATGCCTTGCCACTGATATGATGAACTTCTGTGAAAGAGGATTATTCTCCTCTATATCATCCTTGTAGATATGTGAAGGACATATGCATTTTTCTGTGGTATCTTTAGCATAAACCTTTTTTGTAATTGACATGATTTGCCCTGGCCTTTCTGTTGCAAAAGACTCTGCTGGCATCTCTTTTCAGGCAGAAAATAAATTATATGTTGCAAATATCTGATTTACTTTAGCAAGCAGGAGAGAAGTTTCAGTATTTTGTCTATTACTAGAGCCAGCAACATTTGCTGACAACAATCCCATGTTCTTCATGAGAACTCAACTTGGGTTTTCTCTGACAACCTAAATTGCAACTTCTGCTTATATTTTAAAACTTTTTATCTATATGAGCTGGCAGTACAATATTCTTCAGATAGGTGGAATGATATCTCTAAGAGTAATGCCATTTCTGCTAAATATATGCTTTCAGACTGATTCTCATTTCATGGATAACGTAAAAAGACAAGCAGGTCACCAGTTTGACCACACTCTAAATTGGTTTCAGATAGCACCTGCATCTCCACATCTTGCCAAAAAGCAAAAGATTGAAGGATCTCCATGTGGAAACAGCCTGAGAGACCTCATCCAAATGATAATATTAAATTGCTCTTTAAACAACTTCATAAAAAGTTAAATTCATGAAGGCAACATGAGCCAAGGCGTAAGTGTTGCTTGCATACTGCTCTGTAAAGCAGACTGTAGAAAGGAGTACAGCAAGTTTGCTTGTCTGGGGAAAGAATTGTAGTGGTCCCTTCAGTGTAGGCTGAAGGGGTGTTAGCAGTAGCAGATCTCAACAGTTGTTTCATTCTTCTTTTGATCTTTTTTCTAATTTTGACTCTTTTATTTTGGTTTATAAGTGCCTATTCATTGCAATTTACCTTGCTTCAGTTACCATAAGAAATTAATTAGTGAGGAAGATGGATTCTCTGCAATGGGTATAACAGAGGATGTGGCTGAGAGAGTTCTCAGTGGTATGATTTTACTTTTCATTTGTTGTCCTACCTTCTTCCTCTATACTCTAGCATTTGCCTCCTAGGACTCTTAGGGGGAGTATTTGAGGAACTTGGAGTTCAAAACCCTTTTCAAAGTAAAATGAGCCAAAAGAGATTAGACGTAAGCACACAAAATGAATTATGTTCTTGGGAAGAATAAGGTTTATTGCAAAGTAAGTTGCAATGTTTCCAAACTACCCTATGATTTCCATAAAAACTGTTAGAATAGTTTAAAATAAGCCCTGTTAGAAGGGAACTCCACTGAGTTCAACCATTGTCCTTCCGCTCTCTTTACCTGCCAAATTTAGTGCACTGTATCATAAGTTTTCTTCACTTTAATCAGTCAATAGTCAACATAGATTGTACAATCACTTTCCCCCCTCACATCCCTTGAATGTAGTATTCTTTCTTCTTCACCTTTTCCTCAGATAAAATCCAAAGTTTTAAAGGTAGTTTATGCTGCTTAGTGTGCTTTTATTATGACCCGCTTCAGCTACTTTGCTGCTGCATTGAATCTGAGCCCCCATAATAGAGTTCTTGTGCACAAGGAGTCTTTCAAATGCTTCCACCATCTGTCACATGTGCAGAAGATTTGGAAGTTATCTCAGACTAGCTCAGGCTGGCCTGTTTGTTCTCAGCCAAACCATAATCACCATACTGCATTATTAATAAAATAATTCCAGATATTGCCTGTGGCTTTTTAACTAACTTCCGGCATGAATGCCTATATGTCTTCTTATGTTAATCTGAGTAGATGAGCCTTGAGTTGGAATGCTGTACTTTTAGGAAAGTAACTTTTTCAGAGTTCACACAGGCATTGAACTGGGAGCCCTGTTTCATAAGGTTGGTCGTATCAGAAAAGGCTGAGACATCATAAACAATAACCTCATAATCCTAATAGAATACAAGGCTTGTTCTTATACTTTACAGTTTCAGCAGCACATTGCTATTGCTGATGTAATTTGGAATTTAACCCATTGCGATGTTGCTCAGTGGATGGGCATACTTTATGTTTTGCCTTTCTATCCATATGCTTCTGTGTAATGTGTATTTCACTACTGTACTGATACTGTGCTTTCTACCATGTATCTCTGAAGTTTGATATTGATGTGACCATTGTTCTGCAACATTGCAGCTATTACCTGTTCAGTTTGCTGCTTCTGGTAGCAGAACAAAATTTACTATGGATAAAGGAAATATATATGCCACAGTATTGAAGTATTCACTGTGGGCACGCATTCAGCCCCTCTACCCTTTCCTTTGTCTGCCAACAATTTGGGTCTGTCCAAAACTGGGTACCGGCGTCTAGGGCAATAAATACTCATTTAAATAAATATTCATCCCATAGATATGAAATAATAAACAATAAAACAAAAAGTAGATAAACCTACTTCTTGCTGTCTAAGACTTTCTTGGGCAAAAATGAGTTTTGCTGCAAATCTACTTTGGTGTGTAGGGAGGCTTCCTATACCTTTGCACCTGTCTTCACCACTAAGTATGCCTGTGACTGCTATTCTGTGCACAACCTAAAAACACCATTGTAGACCTTAAAGTCAGCATAGTTCATACAGCTGTATGATCTGCTATCATTTTCTTGGCTGTGATATTACAGTATTAATAAGTTCTTAGGATACTGAAGTAATTGTAAATATCTATACCTCAGTGTTTTTGCAGTTATTATTCAAATGTCTGTAGAAACTGTAATTATAGAATCTCTCTTGTGAAGCAATTTAAATTTTAAAGTGTTTTTACAATTGTTGTTCTCTACTTTCAATCTACTGTAATTTCTTTTCACAGCTGTTGCTGTTAACATTTCCCACCATTTAATTTTTTATTATTCTCAAATGATCCTGCATTTTCATAGTCTCTAGTGTAAATCTTTCCTTATCTTTGCATCTGCTAGGCTATCAAGAAAGTTACTAGTTAGAAGTATTTATTCCAATGTGTATCTCAGTTTTTATTGCTTCTGCAAAGTATGGATGCTAAATTTAGGTACCTAAAGCATAAATATGTGTGTATCCATGCACAAAGGGCAAAATAATTGTGTCAAAAGGAGCATTCCTGTGTTTTTTGGCTCATTATGTTATTAAGTATTTGGGATCCTTTGATGCTGAATTCCTTATTTTCAAAAGCATAATGAGAAATAGAATTTTCAGTAATATGATTTTGTACAGCACTATTAATTTAGAAATAATGTTATTTGAATTAGTATGATTTTTTTCTGGTAATGCTTTCAAAAGTGGGATTTGGAAAAATATAGAATAAGCAAAGCAACTGGACTTTGATCCCTTCCTTAGTTGCTTTAAATATCTACCGTAGTTGTCTGTAGAACCAGAAACCAAAGCATGGAAACATTTACCAGCTCTGTATTTCTAGGTTCAGATACTTTATTAATAGCAGTGGCATAAACAAACTGCATTGTTAGCGTGCTGATATTAGTATGTTAAACTGTCATGAGCCTACAACATGATGTCTGCAGACACATTTTTTTGCACCCAGTTTTCATCAGAAAATTACACTCAGAAAAGACAAGAACAGTACATGGCAAATGTTTACTTGAAAACAAGACTGAGCTGCAAATGTGAAATTAATGACAAAGTAAGTTTTCACTTTTTCAAATTTTGTTAACTGGCAGAAAGAGGGACAACGTTAAGAAGTTTCAGTTTAGATTAAAAAGTAATTAATAGAAATAAGTTTTTAAACTTTTGTAAGGAATACAAGCCAATTACGTTTTCACACTATTCTAAATGAGCTGAGCATAGTTTGCTTTATGGACATTGAACAAAAGGCTGGCTGTTTATACGTGCTATATGTAACATTCTCAAAAATCTGCTTCTCAAAAGGGGATGGTGTGGAGCTAGGTATTAATGATGTGCAGTCTGTTGGCATTCTTCTACTTATTTCAAAATTTGGTTAGATACTTTAAAATTATTTAAAGTCAGGCAGGACTTTATGTTTTGTTAACAGATTGCTAATATGTCCCTTCCGAAAAAAAATGTAGATGGTTTATTTTGATTGCAATCTACTTCTGAAGGGAGTACCAATGTATTTAATAAAAACTTGCCAAGGCTCAGTTTACAGTTTCAGCAGCAGCAACATTTTGGTCCACCGCTGTACTTCATTGCTATCAGCAAAGACTAACACACTGTCTCTTTGTGTTAGAACAAAACACTGGTAGCGAGATTTAAATTATTAGCCAAAATACTCCAGCCTCAAATATAAAACTAAAGAACTTGAATCTCCCATATGAGTCCTGAAATCAAGAAACAAATTAATTTGTTTAAAATGTCTTGATTTTTTGGATGACTGGAGGAAAAAAATGTTGTCATTTTATTCTCCTGCATGGCTTTTTAAAAAAAAAAGTCATATTGAAATTTGTAATAAAATAGGTGCACTTGATATTGCAATTCTAACATTAACGAGCACAGGGTATTTTAGACAGAAGCTTCTTGAAACTGAATATAAAATAGTGATTTGGATTATTTAGTACTGGGGATAAAGCAGCTTGTGATCGCTAAGCTGTCTTTTGTTCTAAATTGCCTGAGAGATGCCTACGTCTTTGTAAAGTAAAATACTCTTGTTTTTTACTTGTCATTTTTTAAAGAACTCTTTTTATAATCAGTACTTTCCAGATTGAAGTAGTTGCATGCTTGTCAAACTAAACATATGAATTATAAGAACATCCCAATTAACACTTTCATGGAAAGCAATTAATTTGTAATACTAAAAATCTTTGCACTGGATTTACTAGGTATAAGCTTAAAGAAAATATGGATTTGGCAACTTTATCTCTAAAATGATGAGAAACAGGAAAAAAGATGGAGAGAGCTCCATCATGGTGCACTTAGAAGTAATAAGAAAGGGGTTCTGACAGCTACTTGCTGTTGTTTTGTACACTCACTCTTCCTCCTAGTTGACAGGTGGACAAGATAGGTAGGTGAAAGAAAGAAAAAAAATTAAATAAAGCTTAGCATCTTAAGGGTGCAAGTGCACATTTGCTACCCAAGCTCTGGGGCTGCTTAGGAAAATTGAAAGGTTTTGACCCTTTCCCTTGCAATGTGAGCCTCTCAGAGCAAAACAGTACTATTGTCTGTCCTGGAGCTGGAAAAAAGCAGTGATGTTCAATACATTTTGGTCTGGCAATTGAATTGCAAGGTAACTTTATCATTAGTGATTAAAAAAGACAGCTGGAATCGAGCTGAAAGCTGGTCATGAGTTATCTCTGATGAGATAAAGTTAAAAGAAGGATATATCTAAAGCTGTGCAGGTTAAAAAACATGGGAGCCTTTTATTTTCCTCGAAAAAGAAATAGACTTTGAATGCTGTAACTTGGCTACAGACAGTGTTCAAAGGGAGAGAGCATGAAGGGAAAACTGGGAAGAATAGTGTGACAGAAAAACTGCCAGCCAGTGCAGAGAATACCCAGCACTGCAGGATGCTTGCTGTGGAGCACAATGTGTGTTAACCTTTCCTTTTGAGAAAAAAAAATCCCTCCATTTGCTTGTATCAACATTTTACCTATAAATCTTAACTGTATCACCTCTGAATTTTCTTTTGATGGAGATAGGAAAAGACAATTCTTCCTCATCAATCCATTCTCTAAGTGCTGTCATGGAGGCCTCCTGCTCCTCCTGAGCCCCTTGTGACAACCTCAGCTCCACAAAGGAAAATGCTGGTGCAGCAAAGTGCTTGGAGTTTGGGGTTTTTTTAAGTTACAGCAGTAATCTCATCTGTATTTAATTGTTAAAATATTAAGTGTTCTAAGATTTCCTTTGTAAAAAAAAGATTGTCATGACATTTTAAGCAGGATCAGATGTGTTAACTTAAGGAGTGGAACCCTCAATGCATTTTGTAGAAGTTCATTTACAAAAGGATACAGTATACTTATAATACAAACCTGCTTAGAGGACTGAATAATCTAAAATACATTATTTGAATGACATTTTAAAAATATATTTCCCTAATTAAATTTACTTTACTAAATAAACTTTTAATCTATTACCTCTGTTCATCAGCTTTAATTTCCAATGTGCTAAACTTTCTCTTTTATTCCTTTTGAATGCATTATGCTCTATGTCTGTTTCATAGTGCAGAATAGAGTGTAAAATGGCTGTTAATCCTGTGAACTGCTATGTATATAAATTCATGACAGCAGAAATTGCTTTACTGCAGTTTAATTACATGTGTAGTGTTGGAAATAATTGCATTGCCCTGGGAAGTACAATAAATGACAGAACAGGTGTTTGTCATTCCTCAAAGTGTTTTGTCTAGAAATAAATCTTATATAAGCTAGTGTCTTTTATGTTTAAATATCCAACAATTTTTGATTAGACAGTCAGTGTAGTGACTTAAAAATGAAATTAAGGTGTTTCAAATGAGTAGGATTTGAACCAGTTTCTGGAAAAGAAACTATAGTCAGAAAACAGTAAGTTATGTATTGCATATTTTCTGACAGTTCATCAATGAACAAATTCATACTGATAGCCAGGACTTAAAATCTGAAATTTTTTTTGTTCAAACTAGAAATGCACATACAATTTTAGTAGCAAGATCGTGTACTTTAGGAACAAGATATGAGGAATAAAAGGCAAGCCTAGATCTTTTTATAAGATATTTATTGCCAGATTCAAATACTAAAGTAAGCAAAATTTAATATGTGTGTCTGGGGTGACTGAAGGACATTTAATGCTTTATGAGAAGCCAGTGATCAATGAAGGTGTATAGTCTTCATGACTCCTGAACCACCATCTGGAGGCTCTTATCTCTTTCTGTTGACTGTATCAGGAACATGTCTATATATCTAGTTTTTGGGTTATATTAAGATGAAACATAACTGTTTCGAAGAAATAAAAAAGAAAAAAGCTGATTTTTTCTTTTAATTTTGAAATAAACTGAATTCTAGTAGAGTGCTGCATTGAAATGACAGCCTGTCACCCAGGGACAGTTCCTTAGTGGAAGCAGGAATTACCTTTCAAGGCATTTTGGACAGACTCCTTTTTAGGAAAACCATTCTGTGTGTATCAAAGTTATTGAAAGAGAAATCAGCATGGTTTTTTAAGGTTGAAGTATTCTTTTTCCTCTTTGAGTTAAAATCATTCCCTTCCATGAAAAGAGTTGACTTGGCGTGCCACATATGACGAAAATCTTCTGATGCATAATAAATAACTGAATTTGCTCTATTTTATTTTCCCTTTGTTCAGTACAGAAAGAAATTTATGATCCCCTGTTTTGTACATCTTTCTTTCTTTCTAATCACTTAAATTAATGATACCAGCAATACTTTTGAGAAATGGATTAATATAGAGTGGATAAACTAAATGGAAAATCATGTGTATTAAAAATAATGTATGTTGAAAAAGATAATTCAGAGCCTTCTAGATAAATTGTGAAACTTAATGTCTTAATGAGATTTTCAACAGCATTCCCTAAACAGCTATTTTCCATAAAATTGTTGGCATATTTCCTTTTAGAATGTATCTATTGGATTGGAAATGTGGGAAACTTTAAGGTGCCCAGGCTTGTGTGTATGTGTGTCATTCCAGCAAGCCACTGAGCTGTTGAGTAGTGGTGAGTCCCGAGCACTCTTAATCAATTTCTTCTGATTTCCAGTGTGGGCAGTAAAAACAGCCTACATCACAGAAAAATTTTGATGGATAGTGTATTAATTTTGGATTGCTGCTTTGGTGGTGTTTTGTCAGATTTTTAGAGTTACTGCAGCTATTTGGTGCAAGTCAGTACAGAGGCAATAAATACTGAAGGTAGCTGGTCAGCAACACCACATGCAATTTTGGTCCTCAACCTGTAGTGGGTTTGACTAATGCTTACTGAGATAACCTTGACAAGAGCTCCATTTCTTTGACTAGCCATGACTCTGCTACAAGGGAGAAATGAGCAATGTGATATTTCCTGTCTTAAAAGCTGCGAGCATCTTCTTTAGCATGCCTCACTCTGAAAATATTAGCTGTTTTCCTTTCTCCATAAAAGTAGCAGTGAAACACAGATACCGACTTCATTTCACTAACTGTTGAATTGTTAAAAGAATAAGGTTTTTGAGCTTCTCTTTCAAAGAAGATAGCAGATAGCAGTGCATTTCTTGGTTCACAGTTATAGCCCTGCTATAGGCCATATATATATACATATATATGTATATAACACTTAAGTATCTCACACCTGGTTTTATGGCTTTTGTATTTGAAAACCTGAGCCTGGTTAAGGAAAAATAGGAAAATTTAGGAAAAATAAATAAGAGTATTTTGATTAAAAAAATGAGAACTGTAATTAGTCTAATAATTTCAGGATGATTTGCACTATGGAAGTCACATAGCTGTAAATAAACCTAGGTTTTAAGAGGGCTGTGTTTAGTGTTACACTAACATTTACCTGTTTGGTATTTATCTTTTAGACAAACAGAAATACACCTAAATGATCTTTGAACAACTGAATCTTCCACAGTTAATTGTCTTCTATTTTACCTTTGAATGTACCTCCAAAATATTGCTCGCAAAAGTGTGCCATAGAAATTATGCCAAGAGTGTTGTCAGGTCTTTCTTAATAGTTAGATTCAAGAGCTGGATGCTTAAGCTATAGATTTAGCAAATTACTTTCTCTTTTCATTTGACCCTGGAGAATTTCCTCAAGAGAAATTTATGGATTAATATACATGTCATAGAAAGCCTTATCTCTTTAAGGAAACTCAGTTAGATATGAATCTTACTCTTCTTCCCTGTCTTTTTCTGAAATGATTTTATAGGCTGTTGGCTGGGGAAAAAAAAAAAAAAGCAAGTGTTTATTTTGTGTCTGGCTTCAGCATGGATGCTTTGACTTCTTTTAGAGAAACATGGTCGGCCCTTTGTTGCAGAGGGTATTGACCAGGTGCAGAGAGAGCCCTGTAATGCTGCTGGCAGCTCAGAGGGACCTAAGAGCTCAGAAGAGGTGGTGTGGCTCCCTGAGTTTAATGCTGCAGCTCTTGCCAGTTCTATTTGCCATTTGTCCCCGGATTGTGGAAATCTACACATAGCCTGGAGTCATCAATATGTTCTGGGTGCAATTGGGATGGACCAGGGAATTTAATCTGCAGTAGCTGAGTGTGTAAAACTTTAGCCAGACAAATAATATAACTGATGAAAACTGTATTAAGTCTAGATAAATCAGTGCTGTGTCAAGCGTGGAAAGACATTTATCACCATAGTACTTTAGAGTAATATGCCATAGTGGCAAAAAAAGTACTTAGAATTTTTCTTTGTACTGCTGCTGGTTTGTAATAAAGTCTATGTGTCAGTCCCATCAGCACTTTGTGGAAGCCCTAAGAATCAGCCAACTTCATATTCTAATTAAAGTAAAACCTCATTAAGCTAATATTAGAGGCTCTATAAAAATGTATTGCAGCAACTGTTTTTAATAAAAAACAATAATTGAATATGTGGTGTGCTGCAAGTTGTAGTCTTTAAATTTATACAGCATTTCACTTTAATGCTCCTTTAATTTTCCATTAGTTAAACAAGGGCAAGGCTTTTTTAGTTTCCCAGTATATTTTCATTTTTGTGTTGTTAAATTACTTATTTTTGGCAGACACGAAAGTAATTTGTTGGATAAGAACTTATAGAATCATTCATGCCTTTCCTGAAAGCTAGTATTATGTTGGTGTTTCTCTATGAAGTTGTTCCATTTGCTATTTTTTCTGTAAATTTTAAGAGAAATCTTAGAAATGTGTGGGGTTTTTTATTTTTTTGAGATTTTTTAAATTACACTGGCAAAGCAAGGATTTCTTAAATCCAGACTTTTGCCAGAGGGTTTTTTTTTCTCATTGAAGATGGATTTTTTAAAATAAGCTGCTACCTCAGTATTTCTCAGTCACTGATAATTTAAATTCAGACCCCTTTCCCTAATGGGTTTCTCAACCTAGTGCTAGCTTTTTTCCTCTGATATTTTTATAAAAGTCTTCTGTATTCCTGTTTGGATAGCATTACCTCATGATGCTGCTTCTCAGGCGTTATCTCTTGCCTGCAAGACATGGCTAAAGCCATATTATTAATTGGTTTCCTCTCCATTTTTCTTTTACGAGAAGGGACTTTTTTAATCTTTGAACTTCTAACTCACATTGGTCATTTCTTTCTCCTTGCAGTTTTCTTTTGAAGCTGTTTTGAATTCCATTACATCTCCTGGGGCATCTTTTAAGTTTGGTCAGTTTTCCTTTATTCTAGTAGTTGTGTTCTTTGGGATGTTCCCCCCCACACACACATTTCTAACTAGTTTCATTCTTGTATTTAACATCTGCTGCTTTGGTTTGTTTGTTTGTTTTGACCAAAGAAAAATATGCTAAGTTCTTTCCTGTAGTTGCACGTTTCTAGGATAGACTATAATTCAAAATAAACTCTGATTCTTGTTAATAGATATTTGATTATATTAGTTACTCAGCAATTAGCTATAAGCCTTTCCCACCGTAATCCGCTCTTTTAAATTTATCACCACAGCATTTTTGATGGTGAAATTGTACCACAGTGCTGGTTCCATTTTGAAATTTAATTATTTTGTCTATCCCTCTCTGTCCCTTCAGTAAATATGAGAACCTACTTTTACTGTCCATTTATATTTATGAATATGATTGCCATTCCTTTTCAGGTCTGGTCTTGTGGTCTCATATGTTTGTCCAATGTACCAATTTTCAATAGTTCAGTCTTTTTCCAGCTTATCTTTCAACGTCTTCTACTATCTCAGCAAACCTGAGTTCATTCTGGTGCAATTGTGTAATGAGTACTAACTGGACTTTGGGAGAGAGGAACAGTAGTCAGGAATGAGAAAAAACATCAAAAGGCTGTTGTCAGTATTCAATTTGGAAAGAAGCCTTTGACATACTGCTGCTGATGTGGAACATCCAAAGACATTATTTCAGATTTGCAAAGTGGGTGGTAGCAAACACAACAGTCAAGAAATCTGAAGTGTGAGAGGAGGACAAAGTTTCTCAAGTTGGCAGGGACTTAATTAATTACAACAGACTTCAAATGTTTCTTCTGTCTGAAGCTATATTTTTATTTCATCTCTCACTTGCTAGTCTGCTCTCCAACTCAAATATTAGTTACATCTATTAATGTAGGAAGTGGGAAAACTATTTCTTTGTAATAAGGAGATCTTGGTTTGGGTTTCCCCCCCCCTATATAGTGAAGCCATTTGTGGCCATTTTCCGCTTTATGTTAGTGACTCACCTCTGAACCTTGGGAGTCTAACTGGATTAATTAATGGGTTAGAAGAGATGTGCTATATTGCTCCTATGTCTTTCTGAAGCTTTCTAGCTGATAGAGGATTTTTAAAATTTGTTTTGGTTTGGGCTTGGAGTTGTTATTCTTCTGCGTGTTCACAGCCAAGCAGTAGCCCTGCTTTTTTTGTCTTTTCTGGCTTTAACTCAAGATAATGTTTATGGGAGAAGAGAGAGCTTCAGGATGCCGGGTTGAGATCCAGGACGATTGGCTGCCATTTGGCAGTGATTTATTAAAGCAGCTTGTCTTATCTCCCTGACTGTGATCCTGGTACATTAAATGCTATAAATGCACCTTGCCAGGCATCTCATTATCTTCTCAGCAAAAGTTTGTTGTGTCATAGACTTTGTCATTCAAGTTCTAAGCCTAAAAGTTATTTAATTTTTAATATCAAACATTGGTAGGTTCCAACTAAATCGTAGACCTTCCTGGCAGCAATCAGCCATTTTGGATGCATATTGCGACTTGTATAATTTAAATACAGAGTCTGCTTTGCTTTCTCAGACAAAATAACATATGTTTTGTGGTATTTTTGGAAAAGGGTGAACATGCTCTGGGTTTCAGCTAGACTCTTTGTATTATGTGCATGTGTTTAAGGGCTTTAATAATTAGAGGATCTTCTAATAAAAGAATTAGAGGACAAGGTAGAAAAATTACTACAACATAGGTTCTCTTTGCCTCTACCTAATCTTCCTTGTTTTACCTAATACAAATTATAAAGTTACAGCCATGTTTCAGCCCATACTTTTAGCAAACATGAAACAGAATTGATGGAATCGTCAAATCATTATTAAGTAAGTATGCTCTGTTTCAAGCTGCCTGGATTTAATTGCATTACTTTGAAAAAAACCAACCAACCAAAAAACACCAAAAACCGAAACTAAATAGTAAGCTCTAATTGAACAGGCAATCAGGGCAAAGGTCCGAAGTTCCTGGGTTAATAACAGTCACTTTTTTTAAATGGTCATAGTACAGTAAATCTACATGGACTGTTTCTTTTGCACTAGACTGACTGAAGAAATGGGTATGCTTTTTGTAGTAGGCAACTTTGCAGTAGACAAAAATGTGGCTTTTTTCTTTACCATGTCCACCCCTAAACCACAGAAGATATGAAGAAACTCAACATGTTGCTTTTCTGTTTTGCAGAAAGCCTATCACAGTAAGTCACCAATTGGCACTTTATACCTATATCAGCATATTGCCATGGGACTGTTGTGAAATGCCAGGGTAGGCAAAACTTATCTTTCCAAATCAGTTCACGGGGAAGCTCACTGTTCTATGCCTACATGTGTCCTTCCTGCAGCTGTTTATCCATGTGGAGTGAGCACGTACTCATGTACACGCGCATAAGTCAGTGTCAGTACGTGTAGAGTGTGTGAGCATGTTCATAGTGGAGGAAGAAGTGGTGCTCACAAGCTGTGCTGCCTCTTCATGCTGTCACCATCTGTGTAGGCTCTTTGCCTAAAGCTGGTTGACTTTGAATACACCTAGCAAACTGGTGGGAGTTTAAAGCTAAGAGAGTGTGACCTTAAGTGGTTGGCAATGACACAGCATGATAAGTTTTTAGCTTTCAAAGGTTAAAGCATAAGACTTATCTCAGGAAGGTAACAGATAAATAATGACTCTTTGAGCCAAGGAGAGAAAAAGGCAGTGAAAATATTCTACTAGTATTTATAGATAAACTTATTCATCAAAGAATTTTGCAAAGATGCATTAGGTTCCAGAAGCTATTTTGCTTCTTACAGTCTTATGAACTAGATAATTAAAAATATGCCCTGACAGTGTCATTCAGACCAGCTAATTATTTACTGATTTTCACTTGACAGCAAGATGCTGTATATTAGACCTAATTTATATTATCTCTTACTGTATAGGTCAGAAGTAGAAATGCTCAATAAACATATACCGATATTTTCCTTTTGTTACCGAGGAAATATTCTGTTATCACACTGTCATCACCAGTCTTAGGAAGTATCCAGTATTTAATATTTTATATTTTTGTCTGCATTTGCAAACATTCACTGATACGCCAAACATCCCAGTGCTGAGTATTTTCCTTATTTTGAAATTAGGGAAACAGAAGAAAAAGGGCTATTTTGTCTTCAAAATTGAAGTACTAAGTCTGCTGGTTTTGTAGACTGGCTATCCAGTCTCTTAATCCTCCGGAGTTAAGTTTCCAAAAGCCTAATACCCATTTTTTTCCTCAAAAGCATCCATACATTACCCATGCTTTATTTCTGCATTGGGAGAATGTATTCTTCCTATTAACTGTGATAAATCTACTCTTTACTTCTCATGTTATTGATTAGGCTAACAGCTTCTGTCTGACTTTTTCACCATCTTTTTTGCTCAGTTTTACTGTTTTGCATCTGATCACTACTTACACTTCTATGCTTACCCTGACTGTTTTTTTCATCCTGTTGTGTCCTAAGTGCTATGGAAATTATAAACTTTCTGGGGCATGCATGCTAGTTACACATTGCTGCAGTGTGCAGGCAACATATTCAACCAAAATATTTGAGTATTTTTTATCTTATGGTAACTATTAGTAAAAATCACCCAAAACAACCCCTACTAAAGTAACTTTACAGCCATTGTTCAAATTCAGTCAAGGACATCCCCGAAAGTTATTCCTTAATGATTCAACTGTACTCTTCTGTCAGAGTATTGAGGGTTGGTTTTTTTTCGCCAGAACTGTTTCTTGAAATAGCATGCTTAAAATAGATGTAATGTAACTGTTCATGAAAAATTTAATCGAGGGTATTTTGTATTGAGATAGTTGGGCTGAGAAATTAGAGATAGAAAAGCCTCATTTTTTTTGATCTAGTCTAATTCTGCACTGTTGCTAAATAATGACATTTGGCTGTCTGTTCCCACTTGAGTATTCTATTTCCCATAGTAACAATGTCATGGTCTACCCAGAGCATCTTTTTAAACTGCCTCTTCTCACTCCATTGGGGTTTATATAGATTTTCTCAAATGCAGTAAAATGAAATACTAAAATAAAAAAATAGCATTAAATAGTAGAAGGCAGGAAATTTAAAGAAATATCTACAAGACAGGAATCAGAAAAGAAGACAGAACACAAAAGGCAAAAAACCAAAGCAAAATAGTATTAGAGTCAGGAGTCAAAGGAAACAAGACTATAGTCTGAGATCAATAAAAACAATAATATAAAGATCACAATGACTAAGAAAAGTAATAGATTTTGTAATCTTACTAATAGTGAATTAGAAAAGAGGTTTTTATCAGACAGTAATGTTTGTGTGCATTTTGATAAAGTATTCCACTGATTTTCTGTAAGGGAACAGTTGGTTATGAAGATATGATTAGCACTTAGTAACAACAGCAGAGAGAAGTGTTCCATGATAACTGTATAATCTGATATATCTTGTCAAAAACATCCTGGCATTTTGAAAGGAAAACAGGGAAACACTTTAAAATGATGCTCAGTGAATTCTTGAAGGCAGAGAGACAGTATCAGTTAATTTGAAAAGTTAAATGGAGAACCACACCATAGGAATACAACACACAGGGAATCAAGAATTCATTGTTTAGTAATCCTGATGCTTTATGCAATATATTCAAGCATATATTGTTTATATAATCCTCACATGTGAAGAAGACCATGCTATATTTGCGAACAGCCAAGATGTGATGAAACAGAACATGCCAGGCATATTCCTGCTTTTCTATAGTGCTACTCCCTTGCATTTGCTATAGATTTTTGGAAAATGCTATTTCATAAAGCTTTCAATACCCCCTCTCACTGATATTGATTTCTGCTATAAAATAACAGAGGCCTCCCAGACCTTCTATGTGAGGACTCAGAAAGAGCTCCCTGTCTAATCAAGGAGAGGAATCTCCTGACCCAATTTGTGGTATTATAGAAGTGTGTGCACACCTATTGAATGCTAACCCCCAGAGCAGGTCGTAATAAGCATTTTGCTAGACAAAATGGTAAACCAAAATCAGATTATCCATTTCAAAATTCTTTTCATCAATCAAATATCTGATTAACAAATTAAATTAAAGCAATTCACAGTAAACTGATTGGGAAAAAAGTGACAATGAAGTTAGGTTAAATAATTGAAATTAGAAGAAAATAGATATTTTTTCAGAATGCTGTTTTCAGGTTCCATTTCTCTGCAGGCACTTTCTTGGAAATAACTGCAGCCACGTCTTTAAAATCTTTTCTTTTAATCAATATTTTTTACAGCAGTTGAGATTAGGTTATTCATTGTAGTGACAGCAATGTCGATGAACTCATTTGGCCTTAATGATTTGATTCTGACAGCAGCTGCTAATTCTGCTTACCACAATGCCTAACGTTTTGTATGAAGGTTAAAGATAGAAGTGGTTCCTGGGATGGCTGACAGGGTGGATTAGTGCTGCTGAGCCCCATAGGAAAAGGTCACTGCTGCAGTACACAAGGGAGGGTTGTCACTGGGGGAGGTGAGGTCACAACTAGCCTACAAAAAGACCTTTGGGCTTGAGTAAATGAGGCATTGGCAGGTGCAAGTAGGATTTGGTTATTGTCTCCTGTTTATCTTTGCCTACCAACACCAGCCCTGGCTTCTAATCACTCCTGCCAGGCAGCTGTCATGTCGATGGAACTGTCAGCTCTTCTCCTTTCTTCTCTCTACTCCCAATATTATTTGTTTGTGATGTTTCCAAATAGAACATCTTGAGCAAGCATAGAACTGCTGGATGAGCAAGGGAAAGTAAAAGATCTTTTTCTACTGACAGAGGTTTTTAGGCTATGGAAAGCTCCTTTAGGTTTTTAATTTATTTTTAAAGTTGGATACAGTATTCTACTCTTATCTATATCTCGCTGAGAAGTCATGTTGAATTCTAATAACTTTTATGTCCCATTTAAATGGGAGTAACTGAAGATCTCACTACTTCACATGATTAGTCATTGGGGTGTAGGTTCTCTACAGATTCATGGAACAGTGTAGCATATAGTGGCCTTAGGAGGCAATTTCTCAGTTGCACAAGGTAATATTGGCTTTGAAATATGACTTGCTAGAAAAAGGATGGCTCAGCAGCTCACCCTCAAGTGTCACACCATTTCAAAGACTAGTCTTTCACAGTGCTGCATGCTGTGAATTTACTGGACTGTACGTTGAAGTCTACATACACAGTAAGAACTCAGCAGTGCAAGAGAAAGTGGAATTTTGCAAAATGACACCTGAATTATAAGAAATAAGAAGTAATTGCCAGCTTTTGATTTGTATTTACTGGCAGCTGGGTTACCAAGCCTCAAACATAGTGAGATGAAGGGTACTGTCTGAATTTGATGAGCTGATGGTCTGGTCTCACTTAAGATGACTAATTTTTTTCAATACTATACTAGGTTTCTTCATTTGGGATACATTTTTTCTTACACCAACTCCATGCTATGTTCTCTTTTCAGTCATTCACAGGGTTCAGATTTTGGGGTTTTTACTGGCTCTGTATACTCCAGTTATAATGCCATACACTGAAATGTAAAAGCAATTTTCTTATTGTTAGGAGAGCAATTGCAGATCACAATAGATGTTCCTTCCCAGTACCAAAAGCTAGACTTCAGTGTGGAGGGTAACCTGTTAAAAGACACGTCACAAATTTCCACTGATTTTAATGAAATTGCAGAGAGAAGATGTAATCTTGAAAAGGTAGTTTAGTGTTTCCACTTGTTTGTCACCCAGTCTCTCTCTTAGGACATATTACAAAATGCAGAGGAAACCAAATGGCTAGTTTGAAGATCTGTGAGGTAGTGAATTTAGGTTTGGAACATAAATATTCATCAGATCTTGCTCTCCTAAAATAATCATCAAGCACAACCTTTCTTTGAGAAAAGCTGTCAAGTTTGACGTACTGTGCGTTCAGAACCTGACTCAGAAATTATTAACTTTGAAATGGAAGAATCTTTTCAAGCAGCATTAAACAGGGCATTCTAGCAGTTTCTCATTAAATTTTCCTCAGTATTTGTAAAGTTCATTGATTTCGGAGAAATAAAAAGCAGCAGTGTATAATAGATGAAGGTTTAGTACTCAGGAGTAAACCAACTCCTCCCCCTTCAAAATTTAAAAATAAAAAAAGGCCAAGAAATTAATTCAGATAATTTAACATGGGAAATTAGTCTGTTTCATATCTGGGAGTAACAGATAAAAACAAAGAAGCAATAGACCTTCCTGCTTTCCCTGCTCAGATCCATTAATTGCTATAATTTTAGGCAGACTCTCTCAACAGATTGAAGGGTGTGCAATAGCTGGGAAAATCAGGCCATTTGATGGTGTCCTTAACTGCTTAAGTGTCACAGTTTAGATGTCTACAGGTGAGAATTTTGATCTCTACCCAAATCCTACATGTCATAAAGAAAAATTGATATTACATAATATCAAGAAATTTGTATTTTGAGTCACTCAGAAGTAAGTGCTGAAAATTCTCTATGTTATGGTTTAATAACAAAAGAAATGTCATTTCTCTAAGGGAAAGTCCTAGGAAAATGCTAATACTAGGGAAAGGATGTTTAGGGATCACTTATACCTTAGAACATAAAAGGTTGCTTTTTTTAAACTCTAATATAAAAAAATGTATCTTTGCATTATCTTTATGAATTTCTAATTCCCTTTAAAAGGCTAGCTAGGATCAGGTATTTAATTATGGGCTGCTTTATGAAATATATTTCATTGTTTTCAATGTCACTTTTCAATTTAATTTAAATTTGTCGAGCTGGTTTATAGCTCAGTTTGTTTCATTTTTTCCCCAGGAGACTTCTGCTTTTGTGAGTGTCCCAAGTAAGGGATTTTAAAAGAAATTATTTTCAGTAATAAAACTATAAATAAAATAATGAATGTTTCCTTCAGACAAACTCTGATGGAAGTTTATGCGCCACAAAAACCAAGCAAACAAAAAGCCAAAAAATTGTTAGAAAAACCTAAACTGAACTACTTGATAAGACAAAAGAATAATAAACAGAGAATCGAATATCAGTAGATGTCAGTTGTTTGGGTTTTTTTTTAACAAATAAGTATCTTGACTTCTACTGACAGACTATTTTAATACTGGAAAGAAAGAAAAATATAATGAGATGGACTCACATGCTGCACAATCTACAAGAGAGCCCTCAATTGCTTGTTTATTTTCCAAGGTTGCACACTCCAGCATGCCCAAGTGTAAGCCATCACATTTGACAGATTTGAGTACGACCAGAGGCCTGAACCAGCAGCTTGTCATGTTCAACTCTGCTAAATACTTTTAATAGCAATGTTACAGCAAAAAAAGTGGAAGTTGAGTACCGTGTCAGTCTTGGGAGACTCCTGGACTTTGCTGTGTTACAGGCAGACCATTCCTGACTCAGACATATTTTAATAAGAGGAGGGAGAAGTCAAAGTTACAATTTTTTGAAGAAAAAGCTTGAATAAGTGAATGAAAATCCATTAGAGTCTTCCTGTTTGTCATAAGAAGGAATCCTGTGATGTTTTCTGTAATTATCTGTAACAAATAGATTCTCTTTTCTGTATGTGGGAGCACCTTCCAAGAGCTGGCCAAGTCATGGACAAGTTGGTTTGCAGATGACTGTAGCTGGCTTCCGACTTGAGCTTTGGTTTGGGACTCCTGTTTTTACCCTTCACCAGCATTAATTACAGTACATTTTGGCTCAATGCCTTAATTTCTGGAGAATTAATACGAGCAAAAAACTAGTGTGTGCTTAAGTACATGTATCAGGTACCTCAGCAGGGAAAGAGAAGTAATACCAGGGAAGGGGAAGACCACACACAGTTCTTCACTGCTGAACACAGAGTACCCTGTGGTCACTTTTCTTTCAAACAGTGTGTATATAGTCTTTATAATAAACATTTTTAATGTAGTTATTAATAGTGAATCTTTAACTCGTGTAACTATCACATTTATAACAATAATCTTTATTTAAGTATCTCAAAGATCAGAACATTACAATGGTGTTATTTGAATACAACATGAAGTTTACATGAATTTCTGTTAGATGCAAGGCAGTGTTAGAGATGTCGACTGAAAATCAGAGATTTGAATGAAGGGTAAGAGAGCAAGCATCCTTATTATCGCAGTGAGTTAGCAAAAAGTGAAGCCAGGTCAGAGGTCCTCTGACTGTTCTCTCTGGTGTTCTCCTCCTTTGGAAAAAGCCTCAAAAGGTAGCAAGGCAAATGAAGAATTCCCTCTATGGTACTGCTACTCCTTTGCCTTTGTGATGACTGAAGCAATATAGTCAAGAAAAGGGAATAATGTTTTTTGCAGAAGTTTCTTCCGTGCTGCTCCAAAGGAAAATGGTAGTCTTCATTAATTTCTTTGCAACTTTATACCTACATAAAAGGTTACTTCTCTCATAGTTCGTCCTATCTGTTATGTTTTGGCACAATAATCTTGATTGTTACTCAATATAAGGTACTATTCCTTTACTCCAGTTTTAGTTCTTCAAAACCATTTTAGGACATTTTGTGATTTGTATTTATGCCAGTAATCCTGTACCTTTCCTGAAAATTGAAATTTTGGGTGCATTAGATATGCAAATGAAGACTTTTTAGAAGGAAGAGAGCCGTACCTATTATAAGCATTAATTATTTGTAGAAGAGCTAGGATCAGTACTACTCCATACTGTATGTGCTGGGAACTTTCAGAGGTAAATTTACACTCAAATTTTCAGCCTACCATATCCTGTTCTCGCTATTGCAAGACCCTCTGCCCTTTAATTTCTTCTGTTTCTGATAATTTTTGTGGTCTGTCAGAGAGCAAAGATTATCTGGATTTTAGGTTTAGTGAGAGAGAACAGGGCAATTTCAGGTAAAAAGTAAGTACACAAAATACTTGAATAACGTAAAGGCATACTTTGTCTGCTAGAATTGCAGATGAGGATTTTTGCTGCAGGCCCTGTGCTGCTGTCTGTAGTGCCCTTTGTCTGGCTGTATGTGTCTAGGGTAGAGACAATGCAGCAATTCAGTTGTCTAAACTCTCTACTCCCTGCATAATGTCTAGAGCTCTGACCTTTGTAGGTGACATCCGCCCTTTTTTTCATGCAGGATTTGTGCTTGGTATCCCTCTCCACTGCAATCCATCCTATTTCCACAATCTTTTGCTGTCCAGTTTTTTATTGCCCTTCTTGCAACCTAATGCTTTCTGTAACATTGCAGATGAGAATTTTAGTTCTCAGTTCTTTTAGCAGGTGGTAAAGAGGTTTCTAGCCCCTTCTTTTCTCTTTCCAGCTGAACTACAGGCTTAATGCCTGTCCATTATGGTGTTTTGTTTTGTTTTTTTTTTCATGTAGAAAAACTGAATTGAAAGCAGTGTGGATACATTCTTTCTTTTTTTTCTTGATAATTTTAGATTCACTTCCCCACTTCTATAGCTCATCTAGGGTTGGGGTTTTCTGGGTGGTAAAAATAAATATCAATAAATATTAAGCTTACTTTTTATATTACTAAGATTAATTAAAAATTCACACAGTTTCAAGGATAAGTTGCACTTAAAATGTGTCTTGCTTGCAAGCCCCATGTGATCATCATTTTGGAGAGATGTTTAAACTGGCTCTAAGATGAGGTATTCTATGCAGCAAAGTGAACTGCCTGGGAAGGTTCTGCCCCTCATACCCGGCAGGTAACTGTGTCTCCATCGGGATGCAGTGGGACTGGCCCCTATGCCTTAGCAGATGGACAAGGCACTTCAAGTGCCAAAGTCTCCTTCTCCCCTACTTTCTGTGTCTGCTGCTGCCATTCCTCAAGCACATTTGCATGGCGGGCTGGGGAGGACCAACCAGAGGGCTTTTGTCGCTGGCGTTCACCACTTCTTCTTTGATCCTAGCACAAAATTCTTGGTGTTGACCTCAGTGTGCTTCCCTGTCACCCAGAACCCATGACAAATGGCCAGAACTAAATTCCTGAAACTCTTGATAGATTCTGATATGTTAGGGGAGTAAATCCACTCAGGCAGTTATTTATTTTCCTGCAGGGAGATCAGGCATTGTTTTTCTCCTACTGAAGATGCTTACAGGCTGAAATGGGTCCCCTTTTTAAAAGCTGCCATCCACACCATGCCAAGCTGTGTCAAGAGTTTCTTGGATCCATGAGCACCATTTTTCTCTTTCAGTCAATCTGGCAATTTCAGTACTTTCATCCACTGGAAAGAGAGAACTCATAGTGAGATACATTACTGCTGCCACATTTTCAGCTGATAGGGGTGCTTTTAATGTACTGTTTCTCTGAAATTTGAGCTAAAAACAGCCAAGGGAACTATTCTGTTGTCCAGCAGACAGACTACAACTTTCTAAAGACTTTATGTTTTTCTTTTTTTGAAGAAAGCTGTTTACAAAACAGAGGGTACCAATACCTCCAGGAAACATCTGTCACTGGACTAGGAAGAATACCAAAAAGTTTAGGATACATAAAAATTAGTTATTGTTTTTCATTGCATATCTATACAGCTTTGATCATAATATGTCATTCCTTTTGACAGGAATTTCTCATATTTTGACTGTGGCTTTGCAATAAATTATGAGTGAATTTTTTTTTTAGTTTGTCACAAGAGAAATTTGAATTTATTGTATTTAAGAAAAAAGAAATGATCTTTTAAAATTTTGTTTCCATTTCATGTTAACTTTTATTATTTATTATATATATATTTTTTCATATGACTAGCATATGGTATAATATTTCATTGAAGATGCTTCAATTTAGAAAAAAGTAGTTTTGTTCAGTATTAAGTAGAGTTTTCCACAATGATTTGAAATGTCAAATAAATTAAATAGAAACATCTGAAAATTAAGATACAAAAAAGAACATTTATAGTGTACTATTACACCTTTTTTCTCAGTGCTAGAAAGCTATTTCTGATTTTAATATGACAATGTAAGTATAGGTCGACTGAAATTTAAAATTTACTTCCTAAGTTATTCCAGTTTTTGAGCAAATCATTATTTTTTAATATTGCAAGATATTTCGTTTTCTATTTAAAAAATTAATATATTGTCAAATATATTTTATTTGAAAATTTCCAGCTAGCTTTATATCCTCATAGCTCCATCATAGTTTGCCCTGTCATAGTCCAGAAACCTGAGCAATTATTGTGCCTACAACTTACTCCTACAACACCTCTCTTCTCCAGATTTCTAAAAGTTGTGTAAGAATTAGGTTGAAACCTCAAGTAATAGTTCCATAAGTGAGCTCCTACCATCATTGGCAAGATGATAAACACGTGGTACAGTGAGTTTTTAAGAGATTTTGGGACCAACAAAGATTGGTACCACTGGCATATGGAATAACAAATATGTTTGAAAATTTCTGGCATCAATGACAGTTGGGATCTCTGGGCACAATTAAATTACCATTACTATCAATGATTGCTGTTAATGACCATGTGAAAAGTAGCAATGTAACATAGGGTGCAAATGAATAGCATTTAGATTTGCTGCAAAAGTCTGGCACAGGTTAGGATTAAAGATAACATTAAACCCTTCAAACAGAATTTATAATGTCAATAATCTAATCACCAAGTTAGCTCTGTAATGTAGAGCAAGAAAATGTTGAACATTTGAGGAATTATAAAAAAATATCAAATATCAAATAAGTGCTTGCATAGTCTCTGCAAATAAGTTTGGTTCTGAAATCCATGTTTTCTAAACTCAGCAACCTGACCTTCATGGGTGAAAAGGCTAGAAGGAATTAAAAATCTCAAGCTTGAATAAAAATGTTCCATGAACAGAGAATAAAGATATGCCTAAACTGCATTAAACTTTTTTTTGCTTTTTTTTAAGCAATCTGATTTTATTTAGAGAGTCTTGAATTTGTCTGATATATTTAATTCATATTGCACATCTCCTCTCAGAGATCCTTCTGCTTTACCCCTGTCTTTATATAACTGTGTATTTGCTTGAGAGTTATGGAATATGATTTTTTGCGCTTTAAATTTTCTGAGAAGTTTTATTTAAATCAGCCAGTTTTACACAGGCAGTGGTGATGAGCAAGCCCCTGAAGGGCAGATGCACAGACAGGATGAGTATTGAAGCCTTTAGTCCTTACTAAATGATGCTAAAAATCAGGTCATGTACAGGCAGGACAAAGTCCCTTCCTACTTTCTACTAAAGCAGGAAAGACCTGGGTCTTTACTCAGCAAAATCTGGGAAAGAAGCAAGATGTGTGAGAGACAATCCGGACAAACAAAACAAGAGAAGAAACAGCTTTGTGTTCTGCTTAACTTATCCTTTACCAGACAGGTTGTTGTCCTGTTGTTGACTACAAGCAAGTAATCCTATTAGGCTTCAGGTAAAAGGCTTAGCTTGTTATCTGAAAATATTTGTGTGGATCAAGCTTTCAAAGAGTTTCAAGGGGAAGATTTTTATTAAGAGGCCATTTAGGCATTGAACTAACACCTTTTCCCACAGTCACAACTTATTGCTAAACTCAACAAACCAGCACCTCATCTTGAGACCTACACAGAAAAAATACTTTGTACAAGGGTATGCGGGAGGAAGCCCATTGCTTCCAGTCACTTCCCAGATTAAACTCATCATACACTTCCAGAGGCACTGCGTTTCTGACAGCGCTCATGAGTTCACGGTGTCCCACACCTGGCATCCTCTTCTTGCTCCTTGGAAGGCAGTGCAAGGCTGCCAGCCCTGGGTCCATGTTGTGGTAAGGTTATCACGGAGTGCTGCACCGGAAGACAAGGATAGGAGGTGTCCCATCCTATGTTGTTACTTTCAGCCTACAATTGTAAAAGATGATTAAAAAAAAGCCGAGTGAAATTACGAATTAAATATAATAATTTTGGTTTAGTCTTTGCCTACCACATCTTTTCATCTTAAGCAAACGACAATATGGGGTAACAAATATCGCTCAAAGACAAAACCAACTCCAAACCTTGCTTTACCACAACAGCAAAGCTGTGTAAAACTTCTGGATTTAAATCTTGCTATTTCATGGAGGTTTATAGGATGAGTATCATGAGCAGAATGAAGACAGTCTTACTTATCATTCTGCTAACATAGTCATGTACACTGTTTTTTTCAGATTGAGTTTGGTCAGTTGCAAGTAGGAAAAATAAATATCTGCTTCTGCACATAAGCAAAAATGGGACAGTAGTTCTGGCAACAAATATTCTTAAGCATGAGAGACAGTACACAACAGAGGATGCTACCAGTAAATCAGGAATTTGACATCAGGCAAATAATTACTGGGAATAGTTCTCCTCTGAACACTTATTCAACTGATTTTAATTAACTTGTCTGAGTCTGCATTTGAAAAATTTAAGCATCTCTTGGATCCAGTGTGTAGAAAATTTAACAAACAGCAGCAGGAAGATAATTCCTCCAAAAGATTTTCTCCCTTG
Organism: Pipra filicauda; assembly: GCF_003945595.2. Taxonomy (NCBI): domain Eukaryota; kingdom Metazoa; phylum Chordata; class Aves; order Passeriformes; family Pipridae; genus Pipra; species Pipra filicauda. Next base: position 1,990,994 of record NW_024104643.1, on the reverse strand, counting down.
GCTTGTTATGATATTGTCAACAGCTCTTGATGGAATTACTTCCTTACATCTTGTTTTAGCCCATGGATTGCTTAATATATAATTAAATATAGATGCTGTGTGTCTGCCTCGTGTAAAAAAACCCTGTACTTTACAGAAATAAAATATCTTCCTTGTTGGATATTTATAGTTTTATTCAAGTAACACTTGCCTAAATTCCATTTTGCAAAATTTCTTCTGATTCTTGATACATTCTATTATGAATTTAGAGCTAGTTAATGACTTTCTGCTGCCCCTATCATGTCAGATTAAGTGTTGTATTCATAAATAAGTGGAAACCAGAAGGGGTTCTTATTCAGATCCTGAGGTATGGGTGTGCAGTTTTACAAGGTATGTATAATTATCTCAAGGAATGTAAATCTTCCATCAGTTCATTTTTTTATCCTTGCAGGCACTGGAACTAAATTATTTCTTAAAGCTTGGAAGAATATGGAAATTCACTGACCTTGCAAAAATGCATTTTGCTCTAATTGTGCTCTTGGGCTAGCAGTAATTTCTGTAGTAGGATATAATTTTCTAATTGGATCATCTTATAAAAAAATGTCCAACATGAAATAAAAAAATCCTTCCAAAGTGATACTACATGAAAGCAGATGCATAAATGCATTTCTATTCTTTTAAATTGTAAACAATTTTCCTTAGAATATGCTGAGTGCATCCATTTTGAAATGTGCATGATTTTCTATCATGATTTTCTATCATGATTTTCTATCTATCATGATTTTCTATCTTCAAATTAATTCAGGATTAATGCTTCAAAGGTTGCCTTGTTTGGGTATGACAGGTAATGCATTACACTTGCTGAGGAAAAAGGGGTGAAGTGGGAGTTGAACTGGCTATGTTTTCATTTAACTAGGAGCATAGAAAAGCTATAATGAAATTTAAAGCTCCTGCAAGTTTCTGGTTTGATTCAGGACCTGGGCTTTGGCTCTCACAGTCTGTGGAATGAAGCAAAGTATTGATTTTATGAACTCTGTGCCATCTTGTATCTGCCCGTGAAGGGTCAATGTGGCTGTTTCATGAATAATGAGCAGCTGAGATCACAGTAGAAGATTTAAAAAGGATTAATTTATGTGGAATTGAACTTTGAAGGAGAAACTTTGCCAGCTGATATATTGACAACTCAGTTAGTGAGGAGTTGCTTTAAGTAAAACCGTCCAATTATTTTCTCGTCTTTTCATCTTAATAAGCTAAGAGATCATTTCAGTTCTCAAAAGTCAATTAGAGGAGTAACTGTAAAGTCTTTATATTAGGCTGAATTCTGCCTTACTCTCCTGAGACATGACCTGAAATATGGGTGTTAGAGAGGAGAGTTCATGAGCAGCCTGGGATACATGTTAATATTCACTTTACTGGCGTGCTGTAGAGAAGCAATGTCCACCTCCGTGGAGTGTGTTGTGGAGGCTGATTTTGCAGTGTGTTCCCTGTTTTATGTATTTTATGTGTGTAGAACTAGCTTAAGCACTGACTGATGGTCCAGGAGTTCCATCTTCCATTTGCAGGGTTTAACTTGTATGAATATAGTAAGTAAAGGTGTACTAAGTTCAGGCTTTCTACTGTGAGCATATAGTTTAAGTCCTTTACTTTGCTGTTATCTCTCCAGTCTTTCCTGCTTATGCTTTGGATGTACCTGCCTTTGTTTGTTAACTGCCTAGGTGATTAAATGCCAGCATTTGATTTCCTCACTCCTATTTAATGTAAATGCCTTGCACATCACTGACACAAATTGTGTTACACCCCAGGTAACCATTCACCTCACAGGTGGCTAAATTTAGGGATTTTGTATTTTTAGTGCACTGTAGGGTAATTGAGGGTGTCCCAGTCCTAGCCACTGCAGTAGACTAATATACGTACGTCTTATTTGGAAACCATGGAAGGAGGTTATACTAATCAAAGAAATTGCTGGTGTTTCTCATACCTCTGCTGTTTCTATGAAAAATTGTTAGACGACATTCATAGGCTCTAAGAGAGAGACAGGGAGACCTGCATCATCTCTGGATTCATTGACATAAAACAAACAGCTGTGTGCAGCCAGAGAAAGGGATAACACGTCACAGCTCACCATTGATCTGCTCTTAGTATAGATTTGTAGATCCTCAAACACACATTCAGAAGTCAAGTTTCTGTTTAGCCCTGAATGTTATTCTTTTTTCATGATCTCAGTTGTCTAATTTGTCCTCTAAAACCATTCCACCTAGCAGCAGAAACACGTTTGGGCACTGCCTTGCATGTACCTGCCATGGCAATGAATGCTTTAGAGGTGTTTAAAAGGGTTTTCAAAATTTGAAGGCTCAAACTTGCTATAAAATGTCAATAAAGGTTGTTTCGCTAAATGTGTTCAGATTCCTAAATCCCAAATCCATACACAAGTCCCTGGAGATGTGTGAGTTCCGCTGTTCCACTGGCATTAGCAAGAAGGTGACTAAGGAATGTGACTAAGGATTTATAATTTCTAAGACACACAGGGATGTGTGTCTAATGCTGTGGTCTAAAGCCCTTCATGTGCAATACAAAGCTGTGACAAAGTGCTATTTTCATTGTTACAAACCTCTCTAGATAGAACAGTTATTCTGATTAAATGAATACTTTCAGAGGAAAGGTTTTGGTTTTGTTTTCTATTTTGAAAACTGTAGATCCTGCTTCTGCTTACAGAAATGGGTAATGAACCAAAAAAAAGAAAATTGCCATCAAATGGTCAAAATGCCAGAGGCTAGATGCATTGAAAGAACCATAATTTTCCAGAATCCATGATAGCACATTGATTGGCGTCTTGCTGCCTTCATATGTCTGATGACCTGCTTGTGAAAAGCTTTTTCGTTTGCATACTTAGGCCACTTTGGCTGGAGGTGTACTCAAAAATTAATGAAGTATGCCAATGTTGAAACAAATCCCAAGAATCAGCTCAGCTTATCAGTATGATGGACTTCAGTGAGCTGGCGAGTTTAAGGGCTCCTAGGAAAATGCTGGAAGTAGAAACAGAAAGGGGGGAAGGAGCAATGATTGTGGTTGGGTGCTCTGTCATGTCTTGTCTGCAATTAGACCACTTTAATATTCTGAGACAAGTACTTTGAAAGGAGAATATTTTAGGTATCCATGGAGCTAATACATATTGTCAATACCACTTCCTCTTGTCATGTACCTTCAGAATTCATTGCTTTCCTAAAGCAGTGCATTTTGTATTTTCAGTCATCATGCAAAAATCTAGAAAAATGTGTTGCATATTTTCTGCAGGTCCTTATTATGTGGGCTACAGTCAAATCGCAACTTTGCCCTAGAGTTCTATTGCTTACCCACCTGCTATGTGAAATAATGTCTTATTTTTAGTATAAAATATTCCTTGTTTGGTTCATAGACGTCAGCATGTGAACTCAGAAAAAAAACCAGATACTTGCAGAAAGCAAACAAAAAAGTTTCATGGGCACAGCTGAATGCAACTTATCTTTCTGTTTGAGGGAATACTTGTTGGAATGCGTTTATAATCTTTGTTCAGCTCTACATACTGATGTTAAGTACTGGGTATTTTGACTTCAGACACCTTGCTATTTCCAGGACAACTATGTGGTAGGGAGGTCAATGAGAGGATTATTATGAGATCTTTTCAGTACAAGCATACACTAATGAAAGCGAGACAAAGAGTGACAGTGGAAACTAACCAATTGTGTAGATAGCAAGTTCTGCACTTCTCAACTTTATGGAGTATTTGACATGATCAAGGAGTCGAAACTTTGCTTGAAGCATTTGGAGCAATTTGTGGAGCTCTAGGATGTGTACAATATTCATAGCCACCTTCCTGATTATGGACAATGTGGAAGTCTTCTCCAGCAGAAGTATTATTACTGGGCAAAGTCAGCATGAGGTGTGTTTCTGGATGAAGGCTGTAGGACAGTGATCATCAATCTAACCAGGGTATGGGAGAGAAGCCACTCTTTGATACCTATCACATGGTTGGGCACACTTGTTCTAGCTCCCAAGGTAGAGGGACATTCCTATTGCTGTACAGCTTCCCTGCTCAGATTCTGTGTGAACAGAACTTAATGAGGTTGCAGAAGCACTCAGAAGTAACAAAAGGGTGGCCTTTGTAACCTTAAGTTAGATTTCTCGTGCATATATATTTTTGGGCAATCATCTTTGGACAATCATGGCTGCTCAACAACATTATTTTTTATAATGTGTAGATTGAGAGTACTCAGTTTTAATGCAGTTAATTTGGCATTTTGTGTATTCCTTGTTATTTATCATAATAATAGCCACTCATTTTATTTATCATCTGCCATTTGAAATTTTTTGCATTTAAGATGCTTTCTAGTGCATTGTCTGAATATCCACAGAATCTTTTTTTCAAACTCATTTATGCATGTATTTTGTCCATTTTAGAGATGTAAAGCTGAGGTGCAGGAATATTAAGGCCAAAAAAGAGCTGCTGAGTTTTGATGTGCAATTTGAATTGATGGTAACATAAATTTTAAGATATCACTGCAGCTAACTGTAGGTTCAAAGCACACATTTCCGTGCATTATATCTTTACAAGTCAAATGCTAAGCTCTAAAGGAAACTAGAAGCTCTTTATTGGTGTCCAACTTATTAAAAAATGTTAAAGCAGTCACCTAATATCTTGCAGGTTGCAGGAAGTTTGGTACACTACGGGCTTCAGTCATGCTTCATATAGTTCCTTTTGTTACAGAACTTTCAACTTCTTTGAAAAATGACAGAAGGCATCTTGCTTTAATGCAAAATTCAGATTCATCCCTAAAGCAGACCTCTTACAAGTACTAAATTAATGAAGTGTTTCTAGATAAAAAATACTATGTGGTTGTGTTATCAAAACCTGTGGTGTTATATTATATTCACAGTGAGAGTAGTGGCTACTGGACTTCGTTTGTTCTCTGTTTGCTGATTTGAACCCAGACACAGCAGAATGAGCTGAGCTGCTGAGAAAAAATCTCAGACATATGCAAGCAGTGATTTTGAAGAGAATTATGAATTATCCAGATTTAAGACGTTTTCTCTTAGAAATAGCAAATTGCATATTTTTAATGTGCAGATTATGGCTTGCTGAATATTAAGGTTCTTCTCTAGATCCTCTTGGTATTCGGAAGTTTCTGAATGAAAAGGTTGCCAGGACTTGTCAAAACAAGGCACTTTTCTCTTAGCCTCAGTCTCCCAGAAAGCTGAACAGCATTTGCTGACATTTTCTTTTAAAGAAATCAACCACAAGACTGACACCAAACAAAAAGAAAAGCAGATTTTGCTTAAGCTGTAAGTAGCTAAAATGTGGTTTTTAAAAGCAAAGTGGTGTCAGGCATTAATAGGCAACAGTACTAACCAAACCTGCCCTAGACTATCTAGGATGTGTGAAAAAGAGAAAAGTAAATGGAAGATAAAATAAAAATGAAAGATGAATCTTAGCCAGTATATTAAAAGCCTGTATTAAGTCCCTTAGGTACAGTTTGACAATGCATATTGTTTTGTTAAGAGTTAGGAGGAACAAGAACTAAAATTATAGTTTGCTGCAGACTCCCAAGAATGGGTATTCAATCTCAAAGTGATGCACATTTAATTTTATCAGATATTTTTGTCATGTATTTGCCAGTTTAAAGAATAAATTAATATGAATCATCAAGATTTTTTTCCAAATTGTAAATAAGACATTTTCATTATCCAAAAAATAACTATTTACTTGTCTGATGCTGTCTAGACTTGGGAAAGAGGTCTGTAAGTGTAGAAACAGTGAGAACTGAAAGATAAAAAATTTAGCTGCATAAGCAAGTTAAAACAACTCTGGACAACGCACTAAAATAAGTACAAACAACAATTTTCATTGCCAAAAGGGTGGCTGGTCTGTTCTGCTGGAGTTTTCAATTTTTACTATGTTTTTTCAAAAGGCTGCTACAAAGCATTAATTCAAGTTGGAATCAGTTTCTCTAATAGTCCTTAGAAATATGCCAGTAGGAAAGAGGGTTTGGATATTCCTGTTTTTTACAGGCATACTGAATATTAGCAAAAATTTTGGTGTATGAAAGCCCCCAAATTTAGAAAACTTCTTGAGAATCTATCATAAGAGAAAAAAAATCCAGACAAATATAGTGATGACTCTGAAAGGTCAGAAGTGGAGGTGTCAAAATAATCTTCTGTATATCTTACAACATGGCCATGAGTATTCCCAGAACCCACTAATAATCCACTGATGAGTGAAGTGTGATGAATGTGAAACACCAGAGAAACCATGATAGAAAGGAAACATGATTATAGTAATTTTTGCCTGAAAACTTCAGCTGTAAAGAATATAGTTTTATTTCATGAATCAGCTGAACTATTTAGACCTTAGAAAATGTGAATCTTCTTACAGAGAAGCAGGAGCACAAGATTAAGTACCAAAAATTAAAATAGAATAGAATAACAAACATATATGGAGAAACAGGATGAAATGCTGATCTTGGTCCCTAGGATCTTAGGTAGACTCAGAAAACTGATGGTCAAATATTAGTTGACATGAATGTCATACATTAAAAGGTCGTGTTGTTTCTGAAAGTACCTGATATATCTCATTTTGGATCTGCCTTATGATTTTTTTATAAATGTATCTTTTGATGAGAGAATATTATCTTTTCTAAAATGTAATCATATTTAATATCATTATGTTTTTATCCATCTTTAATGTTCTCAGTCTTAACACTATTCTAAAGGTATATTCTCATGTAGCACACAGCATTTGAATAATGACTTTTTAACATCAATGAAATTATGTATCACATTAGACTGGAAAATACAGAAAGCATAAATGACTAGTGCTTCAGAGATGGTTCTTGGATGAATGTGGACAGCCTATAGTGTATGATATTACAATTTCATTACTATATCACTTGTGTGTTTATTACCTGTAAATGTAGCAGAAGACATATTTATTTCTAGTCGTTGTACTCAATGGTGGAAAGTACAGCACTATAATAAACTCTTGCCCTCTGAAACATGTTTATCTTGTCACTGAGCTGGCTTACTAATGTGATTTTCTACCTTTTGCTAAAAGAAGGTAATGCTTACTGCAGTTGCTGTGATACAGGACTAGTGCACTGAACCTTCTAGTGCATCAGCACACATTTTGTGCCATGCAGTTCACTGTCACTGCTGCTATCTCCCAAAACCCCAAATGTAAAATAAGGATTCAAGATATTTTCCTTGTTTGCTCTGAATGATTAGTAGTAATAGTACTGAGCTTTAATTTGACTGTGGGATTGGATTTTATTTTTTTTCTAAAAAGCAGCTCATGATGTAGGCTACAGCAAGGATATTATGCATTCTATTGTGTTTTGCACATTAACAGCATGTATAAACACCTAGCTTTGTCTTTCTAGAAGTTATATGTCAAGAAGAGGCTTCTCCTCTAGGAGAGGAAAAGACATAAAGGGACACCTTCAGTGGACAGTTTATCTCACAAACCTGAGACATTTGAAGTCAGGATGAATTACCTCCTAGAGGAGCCTGCTTTTTATACTGGTTAGAGAGGACGTCTAAATAGGTTAAATAAGATACCTAATTTTTATATAGTTAAAACTATAGGAGATGAACCTCGCCGCAAGTGATGAGGTGATTTTTTTTCAAACTTTTGGCCTGAGAATAATCCAAAAAAAGATTAACAGGTGATGTAGCAAAACTGGTAGTATACTGCTGTATGTGGCAATGAGGTAAAAGTCAAAATGTAATGCCATAGAGAAGCAATTCTGTAGAGAAAGGTCTGAGTAACACAGATCAACCTCCCTTCCATACAAAAGCAAGGCTTTTGTGAAAGTTGTTAATGACATTTCTGTAAGAGTAGCCTTTCTCTCATTTGCATCTTCTGCCTCAATCTCCTAAAGCAGAAGAGTTGACAGTCTGTGTTTCTTGAGAAATGTAATGTGTTCTCTGTCAACTCCAGTGACTGTATTCTCATGGGTTCCTATTTTGATGACATTGCACCCACTGGACAAAGACTGAAGACAAGAAAATAAAACTTCTGGAAATACTGGCTTCCTTCTGACAGTTAGTCTGCAGAAGAGATACTCCTTTTATTTTTTTTGTAGCCTGAAAATTCATCAGGTGTTTTCCAACCTATTAATAATATTTTGGCTAACAATACCAGATAGGCTTAATAGATTTTCCTGCCAGTGTACTGAATGTGATTGCAATGAAGCATGAAACAACCTGTTTTAATGACTTGCACTTAGACCTGATGTTAATTTTTTTAAAGACAGCTGCATCTTTCATTAATTGAACAAGCAGCCACTTGACTTTAAGAGAATCATTAATTTAAAAGTCTGAAAAATAACATTCATTGTACATTAAGAAGTATTACTGAAAACTTTCTGGTAAATCTCTTGAAGAATAAGTAATCACGTACATTGATTTTGAAATGCTTTCTGCCTATTGACACACAGTATATAAAGTAGATGTGCTATTTTCTCTGCAGCTGGGATGACAGCAGCTCAGTTAGCAGTGGCCTCAGTGACACTCTTGACAACCTCAGCACAGATGATTTGAATACGACCTCATCTGTCAGCTCCTATTCCAATATAACAGCCTCTTCAAGGAAGAACGCTCATGCCCAGGTAAGTAGCTTTTCATTGCCATTTGTTGCAACAACCCACAAGCATGCAGAATAACAAAGGAAAAATTAACTATTGATGCCTTTGAAACAAATGAAATATTTGTATTTTATAAAGTCCTCTATTACACTTGTATGCCAGAAGCCCACGGATCCCACTGACCCAACCTTGAGCTGTCGGCTGACATCTGAAATTCCCTGCTCTCAGAGCGCACACCACTGCCGAAGGTGCTGGCTGGCGAGACCCTGCTCTGCCCGCCCTGGGGAGCCTCCATTGATCCGAGCCTCAGGAATTGCCCTGCTGTACCCTAACACAAAAACCCCACAGTATGACTGCGTCTGTGATGAGTGGATTTCTACTCACTTCAACCCATTTGGAGTATCTCTTTCAACAGATAACACAATTTAAAATAAGATATGTTTTTGTCTTTCCTGAGCTGAAACATACCAGGGAAGAAATACATAGGCTGTACTGTCCTCCCAGAGGAGCCCACAGAAAGTAGAGTGAAAGTAGAGTTTCTCTTCTCCCCAGTTAGGTCCAGGAATGAAAGTCTCAATGCAAGCTGACAATGCATAGTATCAAAATAGAGTTCTGAGTAGCATACAGCCACAAACTATAGACATAATACACGTGTGAGTGTATGTGTGTGTGTGTCTGTGTGTATGTGTGTGTATATGTAAAGATCTTGTGCAGGGTATCTCAGTGCTTTTTTGCAGCTCCCCTCAAAATTGCAAGTCATGAAAAAGACAATACAGACTGCTAGCAGGACTCGGTTCCCCCCCAAAAAGAAATAAAACCAGAAAAGTTTGTCCCAGCACAAAAGTATTCTTTGCCATGTCATCTGCTGTTTACAAGCAGGGAACTTCAAGACTGAACACTCAGCACAGGAGAAGAGTGGTTGCTTCTGGTGATTTGATGTCAAGTATTCAGAACACAAGACTGACATTTCTGATTCCATTTAGTCTCCTGCAGGCAGCCAGTGTCTGCAATTCAGAGATCTGTTTTGTAGACATACATTGTAACAGACTTTGTGAGCAGGAGAAAAATACATATTTGTCATTCCCCCAAAACAATAAGGAAATATAGTTACTTTTGGAATGAAAATTACTTTAATCTCCAGCAGGACAGGTATCAGACCAATGTTGTAGTCTTGCAAAGATATTCACAGAAATGCCAGCATTCTTCAGGCCTTACAATTGCCTTTCCCACACGATCAGGGTCTTCCATGGTTACTAACTGGAGATTAGACTCTTCCCTTTCACATCAACACTGACGGCCAGCTAGTTCTGGCTTGCTTATTCCAATGCATCATCATCAGGACTGGGACATCTCAGGCTGACTATTTAACTCTTTGTAGGTTTTTGGAGTGATCTCATGTTCTAGCTGCTCTATAAGCCTCTGTTCTATTTGCAGGTTGTTCAGTGATAGACAGAGATGCCACACATGTTCAAATTTTACTTTCATTCCAGAGTTGCTTAATGTTATGAAGACTAGGAACAGACTTTTATCAGGTATGCCTTTACCAGGCAGATTAACCAGAACTCACTGTACTCCATGCTAGCTGGCAATCTCAGTCAGAAGCTGAGATGAACAGAATATGCATTTTGCCAGCTATTTTCCAGGTGTAATACATGCTCATGCAACCCAGAGATCCCTTTCTCGGTCTTTTTAAGTGATTGGAACAGTGAGAGCTGGCTATTGCCTGAGGCAGAAATTGCATATTTTGTTACTGTTTTCTTATTAAAAGAGGATTAGTCACCATAATGGTGAAGAGAGGCTTTTAGAAAGTATTGTATTGCCATCTTTTGGAAATTATGAAGTTTGCTTTAAAAATGTGTAATTGTGTTTACAGCTATTTGTCAAAAAAGTTCTGGGAGCATGTTGTTACATGTTACACATTGTAACAATAACTGTAATGAAAACTCTTTTCTGAAGACCCTGCAATATTTTCTGTAGATGTTTGCTTGGCCTTTTTTTCCCCACTAATCCTTAGCCAAAATCTGTGCTGGCTTCTGCAAAGCACATATGAAATTATGGAAATGCAGAGAGCTTTTGCATTTTGCACACCTCAAATGACAAATATGTAAACAGGAACTGATTAATCTGTCGGTCACCTAATCAGTATTAATCCTACTTATGACAACAGTGCCTGGGAAACAGCCACAGAGGGGTCTCTGTGGTGAAGGAGTTGTGACAGCACAGGATTATAAATAGTCCATCCCTGAATGTGATCCACTTTGCAGCCTCTCTTAGGCTGGTGATACCTGAGAGCAGCACCATGTTTTTGCTGTTAAAGAGAGGCAGAGTCAAGCAGGACTGGTGAGATGGTAATGTGCAAATAAGGCTTCAGGCTGAGGTCAGGAGTCTGCAGGAAAACACAGGAGGAAGAGTCACACCGAACAGCCTGTCAGCACAAAGAATGCCAGTCTTGTCAAACACAGAGGGTAGGATCAGTCTCCATTGTTTCTATTTAAACCACTTTCACAGCTTCTACACTGTCTGTTTTGTTGGGCTGCTCCTTGCGGCACTCCCTTCCTTATACATACCTCAGGGAAAGCAGGTGTCACAGGAGCGTTAAGTCCTCATTGGTGCATCTTCCACATGGGTCTGAGTTTCAGAGTAAGCGTGAGCCCAGATGGTTGCCTTCACACTGCTCATGGGTAGCACTCACATAAACCTCTCTGCTGCTCTGCCAGCTGATATAGCTAGAGTGAGTCTCATGTTGGAAACAATTCATTTCTGTGGAGACAGACCAGTAGAATAGCCATCAGGTGTAGCTGAAGATGTTATCCTTGCTCACTTGTGGCAGAGCATACTCTGTGCTGTTGGAGAAATATTCCTAATTCAATCAGTGGAAGGTTTGGATAGGAAAAGGCAGGAAACTAGACTAGTAGTGTGTTTAGGAATTCTCTCATCCAAGCTTTTAGTAAAACCTCCCAGCATAGTGATTCACTTCTGAAATTCAGACAGAGTTGAGAAACAATAGGGTAACACCACTGATGATTAGAGTAAATTATGTTTCACTTCATTAAGATTTATCTGAAGGATAGGGATGAAATCTTTTGAAAATAAAAAAAAAAAAAAAAAAGAAAGAGAAATGGCTTCCCCAAAAGGGTATGTTTTTAAACTTTTGGAATGAGGATGCTAATGTTTTCAAAGGCAAGTTTCTGTGACCCTTGCTGCAAATAAATCAGTATGCTTATTCTTCTCCCCTCCTGTGATTTAAGAAATCAGCAAATAATGAAGATGCCTGAACTGACCATTTCTCGTGCAAATCTTTTGTAGCTGAAGACAGATTCAGAGAAGCGCTCAGTTACAGACAGCGAAACTTGGGGCAGCACTGAAGAACTGAAGAAACCAGAGGAAGACTTTGACAGCAGTGTAGACAGCAGTGGCAAGTGGAAAGGCCTTCCCTCAGGGCTGTCTGAAGAGTCAGAGAAGGGGGGCCAGAAAGCATCTGTCTCTATATCACAGACCGGATCTTGGAGAAGAGGTATGACTGCACAAGTAGGAACAACTCAGTCCAGGCACAAAGCAGGAACAAGCGCGCTCAAGACCCCAGGTAGGAAACTTCTGTAGTTCAGATTACAGTACTGAAAATCAAAGCTTTATGCTTACAATCCATCTACAAGTAGTAAGGAATCTTTAGTGTGCTAAAAATAATTGATGGATATTATATATTTGTAATAGACACAAGGAATTGGAAACATATTGATAGTTCCTCCCACAAATGACTGTAAGCCAATATTTTAAAATATACTAAATTGTTCATTTCTATAACTGTTAGTTTGCTGCACTGCATACTAATAATTTATTAATCACACATGAATGCATCCACAACAAAAACTGCGATTGCATTTTGTTGTTCTATCATTTGTGTATGTCAGCTTCTATTAAGGAATACTTAAAAGTATTTTTGGATTCATCTATGCTTTATCCTTGTTCTCTAGAAAACCTTACCTTTGATAATTGAACACATGCATAGAAATGACCAAATATTAGAAGCTGAGTCAAAAAGATTGAATATTCAAGTGACAATACTCAAAATTATATTTTTAGTTATTTCTGAACTAAAACTGAATTCCCACATTCCAGTTACTGTGGGTGTTCTAGAGATGACTATTAAGAGATAAAAAAAGTTGTAAAAACATGTCTTTTTACATGCTTTCAGTGCCAGATGCTTTCTTACTTAATTTTGGAAGGCCTCTCAGAAGTAGTAACCACTTCTGCAGTCTAGTTTTGAAGCAAAAACTCCAAAGCTGGTGGAAGAGGCCATCTCATGCTAATCCATCATTTTACTAGGGAAATGTGGATTCTTTGTAGGACATTTTCTGGAGCTTTGTTATATCCTGACAAAATAGTACATAATCATGCTTCAACCCCCAGTTGTAAAGGCAACTAACAAAGATTTCCTCAGAATAAATTCAAATCCTTCATGAACCACTTTTGTTTCTTTGCAATTTAGAACTGCTAAATGTTGGTCAGACTCTGGTCTATAAGATCCCTGAGGAGTATTGCCATGGTCAGTGATCATATGGATACAGAAATTACACCCTTCTAATATCAAGTAAAAATGGAGATACCAAAAGGTTTACTGCATGCCGGGCTGTTTCCCAGGCCTGTTTAGCTGATGATGAACAGGCAGCCACTGTGCAACACAGAATTGAGGCCTTAATTTTTAAAGCATATACTAATGATCTGTATGTTTACCAGGTCTGATCTGTATCATGGCATGTGTAGCATAAAATGTGCACTGGATAAAAACAGGAGTGGATTTAGTTCTGACTTGCAGGTGTTGCTCTTTGTTACATTTTAGTTTCTTAAGAGAAACTAGGTCACCCACTTCCAAATTTTCCATAATCACTTGAAGAGTAAATTAAAAAATTTATGTGGAGTGAAATGGCATTTTTTATCTATTTGTAAAATAGGAAGAGGGTACTTTCTGTTAAAATAGAACATCTTATGTCAACTTTTCTGAATGTTACAATAACATTACATAGAAATATATGTTATATAGTTATGCGCCTGTTCAAGACTGAAGACAACCTCTCAGAAAATCAAAAATCTTGAGAAGATATCAAGGATATGACAAAGACTATATAACATGTGTAATTTATATTGTTATAAATCAAGAAGGTTCATACCATGATAATGTAATCTCTCCCTGATAATTTCTGTAACAAAAAACAGAACAAACTTATTCATAAGCTAAACAAATGTAATCAGTGAAAACCAAAGAAGTCAATAAGTACCAGTAATTTCTACATGCATAATTAATGTCATACTTTGGGAAATTTTAATTAGATGCAATGTTTTATTTTCAAGTATTATTTCTTTCATATAGAAATACTATTAACACAAAAAATAAGTCAAATAAAATTCCTTATAGTTCATTCAGGCTAATTTTCTACAACTACGTTCTCCAGCTATATATGAAACTGCAAGTCCTCAGGGGAATTTCAGGCTTTTAATACTTAATGCTTACCTGAGATGTGTCATGCCTGCTACTGAAAGCTGATGGGAGACTAAAGGCCAAACTGGTCTGTTTTCTTGGGGCAATTTTTCTATTTCTGGTTTTTTTCATTTTGAAATTTTAATCATGTAGTGTTGGAATTAGATATTGAGACATTACAGCTTAAACACAAGTGACCTTTTCAAATGTACTTTTATTTAGGAAAAACCGATGACGCAAAAGCTTCAGAAAAAGTGAAAATTCCCCTTAAAGGAGCCTCCATACAGCGCTCTCCATCAGATGCAGGAAAAAGCAGTGGTGATGAAGGAAAAAAGCCTCCCTCTGGCATTGGGAGATCAACTGCTACAGGGTCATTTGGATTCAAAAAGTCTGGGTTGGGGTCTTCTGCCATAATCACTACAAGTGGAGCAACCATCACAAGCGGGTCAGCAACTCTAGGAAAAATGCCAAAATCTTCAGCCATTGGTGGGAAGTCCAACGCAGGGAGGAAAACGAGCTTAGATGGCTCCCAAAACCAGGATGATGGCATCCTGCATGTGAGCTCAAAGACAACTCTGCAGTATCGAAGTTTGCCTCGCCCGTCAAAATCCAGTGGCAGTGGGATCCCTGGCAGGGGCGGCCACCGCTCCAGCACCAGCAGCATCGACTCCAATGTGAGTAGCAAGTCTGCAGGTGCTGCTGCCACCAAACTGCGAGAGCCAAGCAAGATTGGGTCTGGGCGGTCCAGCCCTGTCACCATCAACCAGACAGACAAGGAAAAAGAGAAAGTGGCTGTGTCCGATTCTGAAAGTGTCTCACTGTCCAGTTCTCCTAAATCCAGCCCGACATCGGCAAGCGCCTCTGGCACACCAGGGCTCAGACAGCCAGGATCCAAATATCCAGATATTGCTTCCCCTACATTTCGAAGGTTAGTACATTTCTATGATTTCCTGAAGTTGCAATATATAAAGCAGATAGTTTCAATGTGTTAAAGTACTACGCAAAAAGCCTTTTTAGGGAATATTTTGTCACAAACAGAGAATCAAGTACAGAAAAATAAAAGGGTAATATTTTTCATACAACACAATTATTTCTTTAAGATTTAAAGACCTTCCCAGACCTGAAATGGCTGCTACTTGATCTTTAGGTACATTACCCTAACAACAGTTCGAAGCCTAGAAGTTGGGCTCAACGATCCTTATGGGTCCCTTCCAACTCAAGATATTCTATGATTTTATGTTCAGCCACATGAGAAGTTCCCTCTCAAAACTCTGGTAAACCCCCAAAGGGAAGAAGGACACTGTGTTCAGGCACATTCTATTACTGGAACAGGCAATGCAATATTCTGGATGGAGAACTGAAGAGCTCTTTAAATTGTAAAGATCTAGATTCGCTTTCACATTGTTGGCAGCTCCAGCTACAAACATTTCATTATCTTAGCAGCTTTGTTACATCTTTCGTCACAAACATTGGCAAGGCTAAATTTCGATTGGAAATGCCCTATTGTAGCATTTCTGGAAGTATAAATATGGATGGAGTGTAAATTGGGATGGAGCACTTGCACTGCTGGAGAAAAAGCCAATAGTGCCCTCTTGTGCCTAATTACCAAACAGCATCTCCAGGCTGCTGGGGATCTGCAGCTGAGTATTGTGGGCTTGGTAATATGGAAAATGGATTCTTTTGTTATTAGACATGCTTACTTTACATCATGATAGGTTTTGTATTTATTTACTATTTATCTATGAGCTGTGCCTTAATATTTTAAGGTGCTTAAAATATATCCAGAAATACATTAATGCATCACACGACATTTTAGTTCAAGTTTAGAGGATTTGCAATTTATTTTTCCATCATCACTGTAGAATTTTCTTCTTTAGAATTACTGGAAGAAATTATGTGAAATCCACTTCTGTCATTACTGCCCTTGGAGACAAACTGAGCCCATCTAGCCATAGTGCAGTTTATTTTGTCTGAGTGGTTACTACGTGACTGATGACTGCATGACCATCTGTGCAACAGAACAACAAGAGGGAAATTTTGCACAAATAATTCAATGTTTATTAAACTATGAAGGATTTTGCAAGTGTTTGTCGCAATCATCTTAGCAGATTTGAGAAGTGAGAGGTTTAAAAGCTAATGACTTGGGAACGCTTAATTACTGAATTTGGGTGAAAGTGTAATCTGTTTATGAACTAAGACAAAACTGTGATTATTTTACCTCTCTCTGGGAGGGTCTCTATTTGCAAAGAGCACATCTGAATAGGAGTCAATGAGAGCTGTATCTAAAGAAACAAACCCTGATTGTTGTGAAATGGTTAAGTAATTTTAATTTTGCGCTGCAATTGATCAACTAGGTAGGCATGATTTTAGTAGCAGTAATTAAAAATGTGTTTGGCTCTTAGGATGTTGCGCCATGAATGTTTAATGTGGCTATCAGTTTCTCTAAAGCTATTTGTTTTACATTTAGGTTGTTTGGTGCCAAGGCAAGTGGTAAAGCTGCCTCTGCACCCAGTACTGAAGGTGTGAAACCCACATCGGCAATGCCCAGCCCTAGTACCACATTGGCACGGCAAGGCAGCCTGGAATCGCCATCCTCGGGCACAGGCAGCATGGGCAGTGCAGGTGGGCAAAGTGGTAGCAGCAGCCCCCTCTTCAGTAAACCTTCGGACTTAAATGCAGATGTTGTAAGCTTAAGTCACTCCTTGGCTTCCAGTCCTGCCTCAGTGCACTCTTTTACATCAGGTGGTCTTGTGTGGGCTGCAAACCTGAGCAGCTCTTCAGCGGGCAGTAAGGACACACCAAGTTACCAGTCCATGACTAGCCTTCACACCAGTTCCGAGTCTATTGACCTTCCTCTTAGCCATCATGGCTCTCTCTCTGGACTGACAACAAGCACTCAGGAGGTTCAGAGCCTGCTCATGAGGACTGGAAGCGTCAGATCTACTCTTTCGGAAAGGTGAGCTTGCCTATAGATATAGTGACCACAAAATCAGTGAGAGGCAAAAGGACAGGAGCCAAAAAAATAATCCCTCCACCTGTTTTGCTAAAGGGACACTGTTTAATTCAAAGCTTAGTTCTTTTTGTAAAAAAAGAAGGAAGAAAAGAAAGCTGAAAGGCATTGGATGTGGAATCAACTGCCTAAGAAGTGCTTACAAGCACTTCTCCTATCTTGAGAAGTTTTTTTGTTTTCCTAGTTCTGGAGAACAACCAGAGAAAAGGGGAAAATTGTCTAATTAAAGGCAAATCTAAACAGCCAACAGCCACAAAATGATTCCTGCATGCTGGATCTACCTTCTGTCCCAGCAATTGGCAGCTCCAAAGATGTATCACTGCCCTCTTGTGAGCAAACCTTCAGCTGTGGGATCCCACCACTTTTTTTCCAGATTAGCTCAAAGCACAGGCAGAGCTGATTGGTCCTGGCCTTCAGCTGACCAGTCCTACCTTAAAACACTCAGTCCTGACAAGTTGCTTCTTACATGCTACTCATGTAATTATTACAGATCCTTACCGAAATGCACTTGCATTGGCAGGAGACAGTTGACAAGACGGGATCCTCACTATATACTCAGTCTTGGCCAAGTGTCTGGAACAAAGAAAAACAAGAAAGTGTTTTCCTCTGTTTGCTCTATTAAAGATCTTTTTGATATGTAGATGTTTTACCATATAAGTTACATTATAAGGAGGTGTAACCAGCCTGTATAGTTGTACCGATATTTTTTTCTTTCTTTTTTTTTCTTTTTCTTTTCCTTTTTTTTTTTTTTTGGACCATTTATTTGACTTTTGCAAGAGAGAAAAAAAAATCTTTGCTAGGCACTAAATAATTTTCGCTTCCTGTAAAAATTTTCAAGATTTGACCGTGAAGCTCTTATCTCACATGGGGGTCTGAAAAGTCGATAGTAAATGTTTTATTAGCCTTTGATCCAAAAAAGAAAATTATACTGAGTCAGTATATTTTAAACTTAGTTTTTATATTTTAAATTTAATTAGCTGTTTAACCACACAATCATTTAAAGTAAAAAAAGAGCTTTTATATACAATGTCAAGACTTTTTCCCCCTTTATATAAACCCCGAGATTTCTCAACACCAATCCTTTCCATATATAGATTTCACTTCAGAGAACCAGCATTAAAAAAAAACTGCAGTCAAAACCATAATGCTAAAAAACCCTTTGAAAAGTCTAGATGGAAACTTTCCACACATTTCATTCTCTTATATTACATTCATAAATATTACTATATCAGCTAATAAGCACGCCTCTCACTAATATAAATTCTATAGTGTTTATATAAATATAAACACTATAAAACATATATATGTACCAATATAATGTATGCTGACAACAGTAGATAAAAATACACTGACACAGGAGTAATTTGTAATTTGCACTGTGCCTTTAATTTTTAAATAGAAATTTGAATTGTGTGCCATGATCCGAATGTGACAATATTTCTTAGAAGGCCAATTATTAATACTTAGCTTATAAAATCCATCAGTCTACATATATGGATGTTGAGGTCAACAGAATGATGTAGACAGGTAGGAATTTATGCCAAAGAATATATTTATACAGAGGATGTTAAACATCACATTTCAAATGTTAATACCTTGGCATAAGCTCCTGAACAACCTCCACTACTAATACTTCATATATTTGTTCGGTGACTTAATTTCAGTGTTCCAAATACTTTGCCCTTGGCAATATTTTTAAGTTTCAGATTTGTGCATATGGGGATATTATGATTGAGTCCAGAGAGAGCCTTTTTTTATGTTGATCTGGCCTCAGAGGAATATATGTACCTTGAGTAAATGGTGCCATTTCTTGAATTATAGCCTCAATAGGGTTTTTGCAGTTTGTTTTTTCTGAAGGGTCTGATACAAGTGCTAAATTATTTCTAAACTCTTTTATACATTAAAACTTAAAAATAGTAAAGTATTTTTTCCACAACGGAAGCATTAATTTGCTATATTGGAGACAGATAAGTTTGGCAACAGATTATATCCCTTTTCCTTTGTAAACTCAGATTATATTTTAAATGCCTCTTGCGATGCTAATTATAGCATGGCATGGCATAAAATATTATCTTCAAAGAGGCCTTTTCTTTTTTTTCAGTCACTTTAGAGCTTGCAAAAGACTGAATCAGCAGTCTGTGTAGTCAGATATACTAATATAATGAAGAGACAAAATCAGAAAGACTGAAGCGTACAATGAGATGCAACTAGGAAACAATGTTAAGCAAGCAGACAAAGCCTGGGAAAAACTGAAAGCTAACGATAGATGATAGGGAAAAATGTGGCTTTGCTTCACTGAAGCAAATTTGAACTGCAATTTGATAGATAAATGTCACTAATGGCAAGCATACTAAGAGGAAATGAAAAGGTTAAAGATTACTCCAGTTTATTGGTCCTGATGAACTTTTCATTTATCTACTTCTGAAATAACCCTGCAGTCATTAGAAATGAAGAAGAGTTTTCAATGGGTCTGTGCTGATGGAGTGAGGAGGAGACCTGGCACGGAGAGTGAGGGGATTACAGGAAGGCCGCCTTGCATGGAAAGAAGATATTAAACAAAATGGGTTAAGGGGCAGATAACATGGGATAAGTCATTAACAGTCTTTTAAATAAGACTAATTTAATTCATTTGCAGCAAAACAGAATTTCTGAGTACAGGAAAGGAATTAGTAGATGCAATAAAAATCCTGAACTTAGTAGAGCTTTAAGTCCTATTCCAAATAACATTCTTATGAGCAAACAGGGAAAATAAAGATGCTTGACTGGTTGGTAAAGACTTATTGAGGATTAGTGATCAAAAGCTTGTTAGTCTGAAGGGATATAACACAGCAGGATATATTTGCACAGTTACAAAATGGAAAATGGTGAGGCTATTTTGCAGAAAGTGTCTAAGGAGTTATAGTGCCATTGCTGAGAGAAAACATTTTGAAAATGAAAATATCACATATAAGTTTTGGAAAGTAGCTATCCCACTCTACTTTTTCATGTTAAGGCTTCAACTTGAAGACTTGGGGACATGAAGTTTTAAGAAAGATTTGATGCAGCTGAAAAGAACCCGGAAAATGAGAACAAAATTTCTGAGTTTTCTGTGAAGGAGAGTAGCCCTTGACTGCCTGAAAAAAATCAGTCACTTGCCATGGAGACAGCAAATCTGCAAGGTCTCTACTATATTTGTCTACATTGCCCACAGACAGTCTTCAGGCTACCTATTGAGCCATGGTATGGCATTAACACAGAGCTCCCTGACAACTCCTGGAGTGAAGTGTTGAAGTTTACTGCAGCCAAATTTTGTATCATTCAATGAGATTCTTTTACATTGTAATAGCAAGAAAATAGGCTCAGTAAATACTAAAAAATATTTGCCTTTTCAGCAGATTTTGCATCTCTCAGACTGGTTTTGCACTAGCAGTGTTTATTTAGACAAGTCTAATTCTGTTGTCATGGCAGTATAACTCCCTGTATGGGAGGACACTTGTATTTTACCTTGTAAAAATCTAGAAGGATTAAAATAAAACATGCAGGTACCTATTCTCTAAAACAAAAACATCTTTAGGAGTTAATTGGTGAAATATCATTGCTTTAATTGTAAAATTTTCCAGGTGGACACATCACCACTAGTTCTTTCAAACACTTAATTGCTGTTGGGCATTGCAAATTTGTGACTTTCTTCTGCTTGGTCTGAGTGACACAGCAAGGGATGCTTAAAAATGCAGAAATATAGGAATTAACAGTGGTCTCAGCAGCAGTAATAGCTGCATTTTAAGATTAGCAGAGTGGAAGTGGTTTCTGATTGCGTAACTGGCTTTTTCTGGTTTGCTTTAGGAGAATGTTTCATTTTGAAGGCCATGAAAGTGCATTGAAATCCACTTATGCTCTTCAAAACTTTCAATTATTTTAAATTATCATCATAATTGATGGTTGTGCTTTTCAGGTGTGAAACATTACATCATGTATCAGATTTTCTTATGTCCTCAACCATTTGTAGAAACTCATTTATAAGACCCATATCAGCTTGGCCCAGACTGTCACAGACCTCTCTAGTTGTTTGTTAGCTTGCAATAATTTGTTTTACTCGCTAAACAACTCTGAAACAGTTATATATATAGCCCAAAGATATAGTATTATAGCCTCTTCCCAATGTAACCTCAACACCAAGGGCAGGTAGGAAACTGAGAACTGACAGGCTTTCTATAATGGAAGTTGCAGTGAGTTTCAGCAGAGCAGAATAAACAAAAGAGAACCAGATACAGCGGGCCTGATAACTTCAGCCTACATCTGCATGCACCTTCCTGCAAGAATGCCTTTTGCAATTGAAATGGCAAAGGAAAACATCAGGAATATTATGATATTCTCATCCTCACTTTATATCACTATTTGTTCATGTATGCATTTCTTCTTTTAGGAAAGGAATGACTTTTTTATCATATCATCCTTAGAAATCTAAGGTAAATTCAGTTCTATTTACCAAAAGTCCAGTTTCTGTAGAAGTAGTGTCCCCAAATTTTGGTGGATGAATTATTTCAGATACTAAAAGTTTTTGGTCTGAAGTAATAGTTACATGAAACCATGGTTAATGGTTTCATATAATTATCTGAAATCTAGGAGCATTTTCATAAGCTTTAGTATTTTAAAAACACAGTATGAGTATTTGCTACACTCACTTTTATGCAGCTGCAATAACTCCATGCTTATGTTGAGGAATATTCACCCCTATTTCATTTGAGTATCTGAATTCAAAAGTTTTTTTGCAAAATCCTATGGTCTCTACTAGTCTGCTTAACTGACTGACATAACTTTTGGCTTCTGGATTGCTTTAAAGGAGTACTGACTCCTTTATTTTTAGATAACGCGCTATCAATTCTTTTGAAATACATATATCTTCAAGTAATATTAGAAAATATATCGTTCATTAGGATTTTTAAGTATTTGCAGAAGAAACTGGTGTTATTATGGTCATTTTTTTTTTTTTTAATTTAGAGGTGCATAAAGGTACATAAGAGAAATCAAGGCCCCATTTTTCTCTATAAGGGACTAAAAAATGAATGAATCATGCACTCAAATTTATGCTGGCTTTTTATCCACCATTCTTGGTCCTGTTAGTTATGTTGGGAGCAAAATGCTGAAAATACATCCTCTGTCTGACATGGGACTACTCTCACATGGACTATAATACCTGTGCTGAAATTCTGCTAAGTTTCTCCTTCCATTTCCTTTCTCCACATGCAGAAGAAGGCCCATATTAAATTATTAAATTATTAAATTTGCCTATAAAACGTTCTGTTGGCAAGAGTGGTTTGCTTCCATTAGTTAGAGCCCTAATATTAATGGATTGTTAATGCCAACAGTGTTTTCACTGTTTTTACCTACTTGGATCAAGGTTACATAACAGTAGGACACCCATCACTTCCAAAACAATAGGAAACCACCTTTAATAAAGGTGTGAGAGTTTTCTTGGGTAGGAAGCATCCTAAGTTACTGCTGCTCTCAGAGCTGTGATTATGATATGTAGTACAGAAACTTTCTAAAGTCGTTTCACCATTTAATCCATACAGTAACACTAAGTTATATTCTTAAGGGAAAAATACTTGATGGTAATTAGTTCAACCCACACCAGTCAGAGACTGAATTACCAAGACTTTATGATGAAATGCCCAAATGACAGTTGTTGGAAGGAAGGCTAGTGGGTGCCCTTCTGGTCATGGGGTTTAAATGAGGAAAACTCCAGCCATAGATTTTGGGTAATCAGCTGCTCTGACACCATGTGTGCATGAATATTGAACAATGTTGCTCTGGTGCCAATTTTCATTGTCCCCACCATCACCTTACTATGTGAGCCTCTCAACATAGCCAAGAGTCTGTATCTTTAGCACATATTTCTACATGCAGAGCTGTCATTTGGCTTCTGGCAAGGCCATGCTGTCCCTTAGCGGGTGCCACGACCTTCACTTCTTTTTGAAATCTATTGGCTTATCATAGACAACTGTGAAAAATAAAGATTCATACTGTGACCATATGATTCTCATACAGATTACAGAGTGAAGCTGTGGGAAGGTTAGAAATGGTAAAGAAGCACTTCTTTCTGACTTGGACAGTCTCCAAATTACTATTGACCCAGCCCAGAGCATATCTAGATGAAAAATGAATGTGCAGCAGTCCATGTCCTATTGTCCCCTCCAATGAATAAGGGATTTATCATGAAAGTTATATTAAAAAGCATTAAATGACCTTCTGTTATGCATACAAACCTAGAGCTTTAAAATTTGTTATTCTGAACAGTCCTGTTTACTGTATGTCCTTAGGGATTTTTTTTGTTTTAACAGCACCCAGCTTGACAGAAATACACTACCCAAAAAGGGATTAAGGTATATACTTTTTTGAGCATGACTGCTGCTTCTTTGTTTTCCTATAACCTTTTCTACACCGCCTCTACTTTTCTTTCTCCTTTTGTTGATCTTGTTTACAACAGAATTCTTGGAATTTAGATTCAAACCAGAAAATGTAGATTTTAACAACGGACCTTTTCTTTCCAAGTCTGCCTAATGAATAAATTTTCTTTCAAGATATGTCATGAAAAGTAAATTTTAAGTATTTTAGTTATTTCCTTATGCAATGAATCTTAAAAGGCATTGAATCCTGGAGAGCTAAAAGAGACAAAACAAGATACTTATGGAATTTAATGACTAATTATTGAAAACATTACTGAGAAAAACAAGGTTTTAGAGGTGGATCTGAACTTGAACTCTAAATGGAAACACTCATGAAATTTGAATTTAAGCTCTAGTAAAGGGTAGGGCTAAGAAATACTAATTTTGTTATCCAAGGTTTGTAAGTATAAAATGAATCCCGCTCCAGATAGTCTTCTTGGTCCCTATCCAGCAGTACTCAGATTCCAACTTTGCTACTAATTCCCTACTAAATAGAGCTGTCTTCATCACAGAAAACAGAATTCATCCACCCTCTTCTCTGATCCATGGTTAAAAGAGGGGATCGTTAGGTAACTCGGCTGGTCTCATCAGTCATGGAAGACTATCTCCTCAATCCAAGAAAAAGATTTGGCAAGCAAGGATATACGTGCATGCGCAAAGACGCTCTGCAGCCTTCCAATCACTGAAATTATGCAGTAAATCTCTTGAGTCATGGATAAATAATATTTATGAAATTTTAAGATAGTGCTAAACTGTTATCACTATAAAGCACCTTCTGCCCTTCTGCACTAGCTATTCCTTAATAAGAATGTAATCAAATCTCCTGTTATCCCAAAACAATCATTTTGGATTTGGAGAGAAATGGAAAAGGTGGAAAACGTGAAAGAGGCATAATGGCAACTCTTCAAGGGTACAATGGGATGATCAAGGTTTGTGGCTGTACAACTGTAATGGTGGCTGCAAGCTGAAAGTGAAATGGAGTGGGAAAACTGCTTACAGGCATGTAAGCCTGATCAGTTAGCCAAGAAAAAATGTCAGTTTGATTTAATGTGCAGAGATCCCAGTCCAAAACTCAGATCCTTAATTCTCATTTTGCCATCTTTCCAATCTGATAACCGCTTGGTAAGTCTGTGCTCTACCACAATTACAGGCAAATATCATAGTGTCATTTTGAAAGGGGAAAGGAAGTAAATATTTAATAAGAACAAGATGGTTTAGTGCCATAAAATATTGTACAAAACCCCAAGCACAACACAAGAACTTACATGTTCACTTAATCTTCTTTCTAAGCAGAAACACTTGTGCCTCATGAGCCTGAAGCCAGAATATCAAAAGCACTTTCTCCTCTTCTGCTGTTTGGGGAACACTGAAGGCTCATGACAGTGGTGAAAAGGTGCTCATTTATCAGCAGCAGATTGTGCTGAACAAAGCAGGCTATTGCAGACATTGTTGAAAACAACCTCTTGATTAAGATCCATACTGCCTGCACATTTTAATGTTTAACCACTGCCAGAATTGCTCTTCTTCCAGTCTAGCGAAGAGAGGCTGAGCCAGTGAGCTACCAGTTCTCCCTCTTAGCCCATGTGCCACATTGCACTTGTTTTATTGGTTTGCCATAGGAAGCAGCTGATGAATTATTTGATTGCCAGACTTCTTCCTTCCAGAGAACTTGTTTCTGCTAATTGTGGATTTTTCCTGTCCCTTTCCCTCCCCCCATTTTGGGGCAGGACACAATGCCTGTAGCATTCAGAACAGCAGACATCATGTGTATGACCATGAGTCTGTCATTACCAATGCAAATTCCTTTTTCAGAGTTGTTGATCTCTTTCACTCCTGTCATCTAACCAATTGCCCACAGGATCTGTGGCAGATGTCATCTTGTAAGTGGCTACTCACGTTTCTTGGCTTCTAGTCTGTTCATTCCCCATCCTAACCATACAGCTTCCGACCTTTTGCATCAACCTGTACACTTCCTATAGCTTTGAAGTCCTTTCCTGTCAGCTCAGTTGTCTGTTTGCAATGTTTATCATCATATCTCTTCAAAGAACAGGAATGCTGTTTTGGGGAGGGGGATTAGGAGGAAAGGGGCTTCAAGTCCTGTACTTTTTCTGATGTAGTCTGATGGTAAATTTTACCTTGTTGAAACCCCTGGTAATAATCACTTGGCTGCTTTCCAAGGGTTTTGTCCTATCTAACTGGTGAAGGGTATTTACGTGACTGTTTCTTTCCAAGACATCACTTTGTCATTGTCTTGAGCATGTCAGCTGTGGTTTTTCAGGTATACGCCATCATCCCGGCAGACAAGTCAGGAGGAAGGCAAGGAATGGCTACGCTCCCATTCAACTGGAGGCCTGCAAGACACTGGCAGTCAGTCCCCGCTTGTTTCTCCTTCAGCTATATCTTCATCTGCAACTGGAAAATATCACTTTTCCAACCTGGGTAAATTAATGCTGTTTCCTTCACTGTTTCTCCCACTCTATAATAGAATCATGCAATTCAACCATTCATATTTCTTAGTCTGCCAAACTAGGTAGTTTATTTTACATCTCCATCACCATATTGTGGTACCTCACTAATGAAGGGAAACTCACGGTGTTGTTAATGGAGTGGGCCAGGGTACCTCCTATTTTGTACACAGAAAAAAATGCACAGATACTCTAAGAATTGTCCAAGGAGATAAAAATTTGAGGTAGAGCTGGAATTACCTTCTAGTTCAAAGCTACTCATTTTTTAAGTTTCACAGTCAGTAGGATTCTTTCTAGTGACTTTAGTGAATGTCAACCCTAACAGAAAACATTTCTTTTTTCCTACACAGAGGTTTGCTTTGAGATAGACCTTTCCAATGTGTTTCAGTAGCTGGATCTGGCTATAACTGCACTGGGCCCAATCCAAATCCTAACCTTGGATGCAATATAGTATTTTGGCATGTGATTCACATTGCAGATTTATTTGATTACAGGTCAAGATTTAGGCTTGGTTCACCTGTATCTCATTTTGAGTTAATCCAACACAAGTTTAGTTTTCTTAATTTTATTTTTTTTCTTTAATTCTTAATAGAAAACCACTTATTTGGACTGCACTTGACACATACCTAGATTCACAATGAGCTTTTCACGGTTTAAGCCCTTACTGAGGAACCTTTGAAGCATTAACACTTCCATCACTCTGCCTCAGCTTATGGCATCTTTAGGTTACAATCACTCAAAAGAAATTTGATCAGACATACAAATGTTGGTCTTTATTACATATGGGAAAAGGAGTTGAAGAAAGCTACTTTTAAAAAGTAAATTGGATCCTGGCTAAGCAAGGCACTCCTTTGAATTTTCCTCCTGTAGTTTTAGGCACAGCTCTTTGTAATCAGTTTTTCTTTTCCTTTTTGTTCATAGTTCTCGTACTCACAATAGAGAGCAATGAAATTGTGGGGTTTAAAATTTATTTTGTTATTGTCCTTTTCTTCTTTCCATTATCATAGCCCTATGGAGTAATTTGTTCTCACAACACAGCTGTTCTGGTAGCTTATAACTTAAGGCATATTTTGCATGATCTAAAATAAAAGTCCAAACACTGAGGCTGAATTTGGTTAGACAAATTTCCTTCTAGGCATTGAATTTGTGTGGTCGAGGTGAACCATAGCCAGGCTTTCCTTCCTACTGGCAAACAAACTTCACAAAAGCTTAAAGTAGGTTCATCAGTGCTGTACTGGATTTCAGCCATGAGTGATCGGACTACACCTGTTTATTAGGATGAGATTCAACTGGCCTATGCAGGAATTTTAGCCTAATATAGTGGTAGGTGTTCCTGAAAACCAAAGGATAAACGTCTTGCATATGCCAATAAACTTTGGTCTTAACAGTAGACAGTAATGTAGGCATATAACAATAAAATACAGATACTAATTAATTGAGATACTTATGAAAAATACTTATGACTTCTTATTCCTTTTTAACTTTTGAATCTCTGCCATTGATTTTCTGTCTTGGGCTGACAGAGTGAACAAATGTGTTCAGACACCAGTGTTAGTGTTACTGTGTGTTTTACAGGATTAATCTCATCCAGCTCCAGCTCCTTTAAGGTCATCTGCTTCACCTTTTTGTGGTGTCTTTAAATATAGAAATAAAAGCCTTTCATTTTCTCAGCAGCATGAAGTCCACCTAACCATGCTTATCCTACATTACAGTTTTTTTGCAGAACCAAAATTAACTTAATGGAAATGTGCTTCATTAATAAGGCTTTGTATTCTAGTGAGTCCTACCAACCTATCACAGTTTAACCTTCCTGGACCCAGCATGATGCGTTCAAACAGCATCCCTGCACAAGACACTTCTTTTGATTTATATGATGACTCCCAGCTGTGTGGCAGTGCTACATCCTTAGAAGAGAGACCACGAGCAATTAGTCATTCAGGTTCATTCAGGGACAGCATGGAAGAAGGTAAGGCTGGATTACTATTTGGATCAGCAAATGGTTCCCAAAATAGATGTCCAAAGTGCAGTAGAATTTTAAAATATTTCTTCTGCAACATAAAAACTTCAATGATTTTGTGAAGTTTTTATTAATTTTGCTGAGTTGGACTCCCAGGCCTTCCTTACCCTAAAACGTGGAAAGTATTTCTTCCACCAAGCAATATGCACTGCTGTGTCTCTGATACATGTACAAATCCTCTATAAGAAATTTTGGAGGAAAGGAAGCCATTCTTGGAAAATTATTTTATTCTTTTTGCCTCTAAATCTGCAATGTTGGAACATACCTTGACTACTATGCTTTCTTATTCCTACTTCTGTACTTCCTTTTTTTTTTTCCCGAAAACCAATGCTACTTAGCATGCCCTTTCTTTTGTAGTCATTTCCTACAGCCTCCTACAGCAAACACTATGTGAATTTCTATATTTAAATTCTGTCATTTAATCTGAACTCACTACTTTATGCAGATTATTACTGTTGGTCTGCTTTCTTTAATGCTATGTGGAACACCTGAAACTTGGGGAATATGTTATGGTTTGATTTTGGTTTTGCTCTTTTTTATTCACAGAGTACCTGACAACTTCTAATTAAATGCACTGTAAAATTTTCTTCTATCTAACATTTCTGGTAAATCTGATTATTTACAATTCCCCTGAATGCAAAGTTCTCACAGCTCTTAATTAAAAAAAAAAAAAAAAAGAGACAACTAAAATTTTGTGGAGATTCTCTCTATAATGTTATCTCACCAATATTGTCTACTGCTAAGCAATGACAGTATAAATGATCTTTATAACAGGCAAATAAAAAAATCTCCCCCTAGCTCTAAAGTTCATAGTTATGAGATAAAAGGGGACAAAAAAAGTCCTAGATGAAACAACAGGCAAGTAACACTTCTACTTTTTGATTCCTTTTACTGTATTTTAGATGATATATCAGGCAGACATCTGGGTATATAATACTAGCAGCAGGGTACAGGACAACTCAAGCTGTGAGTTGCCAGCATGGAAAGGATGGCTGACTGCACAGAAGCATATCACATAACTCAAGGACAGAGCTGAATACAGACCCTTTGCTGAGGAACAGAATTACCAAAGGAAACAGTGGAAGAATAATAGAGAAAACAAGGAAAATAATTTATGCATAGAAAAAGAGGTGTTAAATGTAGAATTTCAGTAATGGGTCAGCAGTGGCTTTGATGAAAGCTTTTTCATTTGTTATGTTTCATATCCAGCTGGAGTGGATAACCATGATGAGCCTGAGTAAATGAAAGTCAATGCAGTGATAATAAACAGATTTCAGCAGTTTGCAGTCATTAGAGATTGACATGAATTGATGCTGTTGGAAGGTCAAATGTATTTTAAGATAGGAGCTCTGAGGAAGGATAAAGTGAAAGAAGTGAGGTAATGCATAGAGCCACTGTGTATAAATCCAAAATGAGAGTTTAGCTGACAGATTAAAACCAGAGGCTGAAAAACAAACATATATTGGCAGCCACAAAATTCAGTGGTCAGTGTACTGTATTTCTATAAATATTTGCCTAGTTACAAAACTAGATTTAAAGTCCATTTGGCTAATCCAAATATTCTTGTGTCAGTTTTTGGCATACAGATGCCAAGTAACTATTAAAGCAAAATAATTTATTTACCAAACCTCGACAGATTATAAATACCAGAAGAACTTGTGAAACAAAATTAAAAAGAGATGATGAAATAAATTAGTTTCTTCAAAATTCTCTATGGGTGTAGCCTTCCTCAAAAACAGAAGGGGCAATTTTGTTTCAGTTTTAGTCTTCACTTGCCATTTTCAGACTGGCTGGGTACTCCATTTTTTAAATTGCAGCCCTACAACATTCCCTCGATGCTCTTGAGACCGATTCCACTGATGATTACTGGAAATAATGGCACTATGTCTCACAGTAACCCCTTCCCATGGACCACAACTACACGAGTCAGCATTGTGCTGAGCAAAGCTTGGGAGCTCACACCAGGGAATGTGAACTGTTCTCCAAAGCATCATCTCTTATTAAAATAATTTGCTCAGTTTAGGACAGATGTATAAGCAGCTCAATTTCTAGTTTCTCTAAAGACTGTATTTATCAAGTGATTTCTTGTCAAAACAACAAAAGGGATGCTTGGTTTGCTAATAATAATAATACTGAATGTCATTGGCTCACTCTCCTTCCTTATACACAGAAAGTGTTTTATCTGTATAGGACAATCTTTCTAAATGCAGGGAAATCTATCAATAG
The DNA here is from genome assembly GCF_003945595.2 of Pipra filicauda. Lineage (NCBI taxonomy): Eukaryota > Metazoa > Chordata > Aves > Passeriformes > Pipridae > Pipra > Pipra filicauda. Next base: position 1,960,784 of record NW_024104643.1, on the reverse strand, counting down.
ATTTCTATACTCATAATTGCTCTTTGTAGAAAATTGGTTCTCATTTTAAAAACTTGTTTAGTTATTGAGCTACATGGGGGAAGTTTTATGCTTTTATCAATATTTCTTTTTTTTTTTTTAAAAGTTCATGGGTCCTCATTATCACTTGTCTCCAGCACATCCTCTCTCTACTCTACGGTGAGTATTGACATTGTAAAAAAAGTTCTGCCTGCCTTGGTTCTTGTTCATTGTTCATGACAATTTCAATACTTTGAGATTTGGAAGAATTTTAAAATTTTACCTCAATAAAGTAGGAATGTTTATTTTCAACTTTTTATTACTGCATGCTATTTTAGAAAACATTATTTTCATCTTTTTTGTTTATTGCTTGTAACAGTTTAAAATCACCTAGTATACATTTTGAAAGGTAAAAAGAAGATAATGGTCTAAGTGCCTCTTTAAGGGGGGTCCTTATGCTATTGTAGTTCATAATTTTGAGTGATTTTGCTTAATTTCAGCTAGCTTTCTGATTGCACAATTTACAAAGTAATTAAATCCTAGCACTGTTTGAGGTACATTTCTTGAAAACCGCAAGATTGCTTTAGGGTAAGGGAGATACAATTTACAGTTTAAATGTCTACTGATCTTTCTTGCAAATGACAGCGTTTGGATGTTATTTACAAAGAGAAAAGTAACTTTAAAAATTTTAATCTTAATTAATTAGACTAATTAGATTTGCTTCTAGCTCCAGAAGTTGTTCTGGGTTTGATTTTTGTCTCTATTTTGTTGTTTTAATATGTTTTTTGTTATCTTATGGGGGTGTTATACATTTTGCATAATTTATTGCTTCAGTTGTTCTACTAATGAGAAATCATCCATATGGGAGCAGTTTAACATGCTTGGACATTCCCTTGAGGATACACAACTGTTGCTTTGCAACCTATTTGCTAACTACAATTACATGCTGTAGTAACCCCTTTTCAGAGGAGAGCAACCCACTTAACTGCTTTCATCCCATGCATTCATGAAAAGTCTGTGTCCTCTCCATATTTCCAGGTGTCTCTCTGAGTTATGTTTAATTAGAAAAAGGTTCATACAAAGGTATATCTAAAACATCAAGAACACATGCATTAGGTTTGTCCAGGCCTTAAGCTGCAAGTTGCAAGTAATTCTAGTCCAGACCAGTCCCTAATTACTTGGGAGTGGGGAAGAGGAGGTAGAGGTTGGGGATGTCGAATGTGTATGCAAACTGGCTGCACATGAGGTATGACTAACATTCAGAGTAAAGCTTCTCACTTATGTGTTGGTGGTTGAAAAATCTGTATTACTATTTTACTGTCTATGAGACACTATGATCAGTTTGCATGGGAAGTGGCATTCAAAATTATAATTCAAGATTTGATGCCAAATTTTAGAAGAATGTTATGAAACTGATAGATGGTAAAAATTGAATTATACAGTGGCACAGGATGCTTTCAGCACCCAGTCAGTAAGTGTGAGATATCTGTGCTCTGATGTTGTCTAATGTAACAAGAGTTTACTAGTACTTACTTACTTCAACATTACAGAATATCTTGGAAATATTACCTAAACCCAATGATAGTAAAGAACAGTATTTTTCCTGCAAAATAAACTTTAAACTTACCTAGGTTCATCCTATGCATATCTTCTGAAATTTCTGACTGTGAATTCACATTGTAGCCTCCTTAAGTAATGGATTATGTAGGCAAGATAAATAGAAGTTGCAGAAAAATCTGTAAAGGGCCAGAAAGGAATTGGTATGACAAAATTACTAGGATTGAATTTAGGGATGATTTTTGAACTGAATTTCTTCTGCCTTATCCCTCTGTGAAAAAAGCTTAAACTTTGAGCAGTAAGTCAGAAGATGAAGCACAAGTGCAGTATAGAAACATGAAAGGTTGACAATCAATATCATATCAGCTGAATACAAGGAGCAATGGGGTAGCTTCACAAGGTTATGGCACATGTAAGTTGGTTTCAGCTATTACTAGATTCAAGGAGGAGTACAAGAGCTTTTTTACCTTTCTTAAGCTGGCCAAAATCACTGAGCAGGAATTCTAAAGCAGCTGCCTTTTCATAAGTATCTCAATCAAATATATTTGTCAGATTTCTCGAGCATTGTCTTAAGCCTTGCTGCTAGCAGTTCTCTGCAGCCTAATCAATGGAGAGTTTCAGATGAAGTACTAAATAAATATGATCATTATGTATTATTACCAATGGATAGTTGAAAATCTTTAAGTTATTCTATGAAGAATGTTTCTTTGGGAATTAGATATGATATTCAGAAGAGACATTTCATGATTTACTACCATTGAAATGAGTAAGTCCAGTGACACAGAAGTTCTGCATTCTCTACTGTTTTCTGTATCTATTGACTTTCTTCTTTACTTGCATTTGGATTTTCAGAACTTAACTTGCATAGACTGGAAATCTAGCTTGTAGAAATATGCATGTACAGAGACAGCCATTTTGTTTCACTCAAAAATATGCCATGTAAGCAGACTTAGTAGACTGATTCAGTTTTGGCAGTGAATACATCTAGTGCTCTGAGAAATTGAACAAATTATGAAAGATTGTCTCCAGTTTAAATCTCCTTCTCTGTAGGGGAGACACTTAAATTTTCACATATTTAGTTGACTCGCTAGGCTTCATTGATTGTGCTAAGCCAAGCTCAAAGGAGATGTGTGAGGACATGTCATTTGTATGTTAATATTCTAAGATTTCAAAAATAGAAAAAATAATCTCTACAAGGATGGGGTGCATGCATAAGATGGAGGAGTAGAGGGAGAAAAATAATTATTTCCTTTTAGAGCCTTTTGAAGCAATGGCTAAGTCCTCAGTTACAATGGTGTCAGCATGAACTTAAGTAAAAACTGCTCAGATATATTTGGTTGTTAGATTTTATTTTTAACTTGATAGTATCCCCGGAATCCTCTTCTTTCTTTTTCAATTACCTTATACTGGCCACAAAAGCTGACTTGTGGTAGCCACCTCTCTGAACTCAGGAAGAAAGGCAACACTTCCTTGTGCAGTGAGGGAGTCCTCTGGTAACAACATGGAGCATTGCCTTCATCAACAGGTTTGGCAGTCTAAGGACAACACCACATCCCCATATGGCAGTTTTAGGAAAAGGTCATCAACCTCAATTTTTTTTTCATGGTCATTCTCTATCCCTTTGTGATTTTCCACACACTGCTTGTTTGAAGTAACAATAATGGGAATAGAATTCTTTTTCTTCTCTGTAGGCAGATCTCCTTTTTGCAAACATAGATCAGAAAGTTAGTGTGTCACAGTATGAGCATCATGTCAGTTCTGGAAAATAAAACTATCATTATACTAAATCATCCTCATGTAGTGATGTATCAGGTATTATAGTAGTTTCAGTCAAAAGCTGTTGCAAAGGTTAATATCATAGCACCATGGTCTGTTTAGTGACTGTTAATAGGTAAGCATGTATGGAAAGAGGCATTTTTCAGAGTCTTCTCCCCTTACACCAGGGAGAGCAATAAAACATTTCTATAATAAATCATTAAAATTTTAATGGCAAAAATATATGCCTAATACAGGCCTAAAATCAGCTATATTAATTTGTAATAGCACAGACTGCCCAATGTTGGAGAATCTTCTTCAGAAACATTACCATGGGTTTTCTCAGTGTTTTTAGTGTTATTTATAGATAATTCTTCTAGCTACATTTTCCTTTTACTGCTTACTTCTCTTCCAGAACATGCTAGACTGCTTCTCTGAAGTTGGGCCACCTCAGACTATGGGGTGGATCGATTTCCAGTACATTAACTGATTCTTATTTTATGTTGTGAAACGGTTCCTTTCTCAAGGCACTCCATTCCTTTCCATTAGAATCCCACTAAAGCAAGATTTCTCTGTCCACCAAATGTCACCTAAATAGGACAAATCCCATGCTTAGAAATTGAATGACTTTCAAAGGTTTGCTTTGCAATGGTTTAGTTTCTTGCCTTGTTGAAAGAAAAGGCTGCTGAGTAAATAGCTTCATTATATGACACAATACCTTACAATATGGAAAATATCTAAAATTGTTAAATGATATTAGCAAGTTTAAGTTAAAACTTTAACATGTCTTGATAGCTCTTAATATTTTGGTCAGTATTTTGTATGGAAGAAATTACTTTAAACTGCAAGTACCTCTCACCTTCTCCCATGTATGTTTTACAGGTGCACTGACAACTTTTCTTAGCAGGGATTAGTTATTATTGTATCAGGAATATGCAGTAAAACAAATATAATTTTAGGAGGCCTAATAATCATTGCAGTGTAAAAGTTTGCTTATATCAGACTAAGGTCCATGCAGTGACAGCATAGTACATTTTCTTTTGTATCTTAGAAATATAGCTGCAATTTCTGCAGTTCTGGTCCTATTCTCCCTTTATTCACTGTTTCCTGTTGTTAGTATGCTGACATACTCTTTGGGGTTTCAGCTGGAGCCTTGCCCAGTAAGTTGAAAGGAATTCCATTTGTCGTTTTTACTGGATACCTTCCTTGAATGTAATGGATTCATGAAGCTATTCATTTCACTTCAGTGTAGCTGGCTCTTATTTTCTATTACCCTGATTATGCTGCACACTGATTCTAAGCCATTTCTTCTTTGTTTTCTTCCAGGCAGAAGAAAAAGCACATTCAGAGGTAAGAACTTTTCTTCATTTTTATATTTATGCCTAGCATTATGTTATTTTATAGTTTATTGTTTACTTGCTATGGCTAAACTGCCTAGTCACTGGGAAAAATACACTCTGTGTCTTTGCATCCCCTTTTAAGAAGTATAAGTAAAAGCCTGGTGCAGCTTTTAGTGTACTAGAAGGCGTTTTCTTAACATTGTGCTGAAGAAAGCCTCCTGGCTGCCATTCTGAAAAGATGAAAAGAATCAATGAGAATTGGGCATTGAGTTGGGGAGTTGTGATAGGTCAGATTTCAGACTTAATACCACTCTGTGCTGGATCTTAAGGACTGTGCAATTCAAGGTAATGTGCTGCCTTTCAGGAGAAAAATACTTCAAATGTATGCTTTGAACTTCTCTCTCTTACATTTGGCATTATATTAAATTTCTGAAAGTGACCACTTTGATGGATTTCAGAGCAATGCAGATTGATTTCAGATATAAATCAAATTTGACATGGAAAATAGCTTCTTTCTCCTCACAGTGTATAAGAATGGGTGACAAGCCTGAGTCAGCAGCTGGATGCAATTACAGCCTTTCTCAAAATGAAGTCCTGGTTGTATTAAAAGGGCACCAAGGAGTAGCAGCAATGAAATACAGCACCAAGGGGTGCACTTCCACTTCACAGAGCTACATGCCTTCCAACTCATGCATTTTTGCTGCTCCTATTTTTACTGTTCTAGATATTTCAAGATACTTTGAGGAAGTTGAACAAATAAACATATTCTTCCTCCTTGGTGCAATATATTTCAATATAATTTCTACCTGAATTATCTAAGATCACTTCTGTTAAAATTAAAACAAAGAAGCTAAAGAAGCATGCCATAGCTCAGTAGCATAAATTACAATTTCTTATTTTATTGCCCTCTATATACACCTGTATACAGAGGTGAAACAACATTTCTTTCTTGTGTGTTTCAACATGATGTTTTTTCAGTATCTGAGTCTTCTTGTGATGCTCTTACAGGAGATATTGAACAGCACTTCATGAGACCTACCTCTGTGTAGCTGCAGGAATATGATGAAAGTGTAGCTTAAGCAGGAACATCAAATAATTGCACTTGAAAACCGAAAACTTGGAAAAAGAAAAGAGTCAGCCCAGGATGGAGAACAGCTCAATAATCTGTCTCCTTTGCAGTGAGCCAGTGTAAATGACCTAGCTATTTTTGTATTGTGGAAGTACACAATACTAGCTTTAATTCTTAAAGCTTGTGCAGTATTCCTTGTTGGTTTTCATGGGAGTCATAAAAATAAAGCACTGCAATAGTCTTTAGCAGTGGCTGTTATATGTTCCCTTTCCTAGGCTAGCTTCACACATTTTGCTTCTCTAGCCTGGAATAATTTCTTTTATGTCTGAATACGAAAGGGTTTTCAGAGTGAATCCCATGCTGTGCTTAAGTTCAGTACAATGCCCAGAAGTCCCAGTAACATCTCAAATAGGGTTAAAAGAGCTTAAAATGGTATGCAAGCTTCATGCTAGATATCTATCCCAGCTGCAATGTAAACAGGATGTAATGTAAATCTCTTAATGATTCTGTTTTTCATTAAAGGATACAGGAGTCTTGAACTAAGTTTATTTTCATGTCAACAAACACATTTAAAGTGACATTTATTTTTGTAAGTTGTCAAGCAAGTTTTTGAATACTATATAAGGTTTAAAGAGGCTGCATGTTTGAATTGCAGGGCCTGTAGGAAGCATTGTGTTAAAGAAAAATATACTACTTTACTTCACCTAATTTTAGACATCCACAAAGCAAAAATCTGTGTCTGAGGTAGCCATCAAAACCTTCTTCATACCAGGCAGTGGGGAAGTACTTTTTGTCACTTTATCTTAGTCTAATGTAGACATTAGATGTTAAATGTAGACATTTAACATATGTTGGTTGCATCATGTCGACAGTCAGGCACAGTGAACCTCACCCAAATGCTGTTTCATTTGCATTTGGGTGAGGTTCATGCATTCATGTTTCAAAATCTCAAGCCACATCCAGGGCTGCTCTCCTTGATTGCACGAAAGATATGTTTGGAACTTATGGGATCGGGTAAAATAGCATGACATTTCACTTGCAAACAGAGGATTGTACAGATGAGGTGATTAAGCATTTGCCCATACGTGCTCCCTTAACTGAAATCCTAGCTCATACACTAGTTAACTACAAAAAAGTAGTTGGAGCAACACTAAGAATCAACTTTAATATTTTGTTTTTCTGGATATTTTGGAGACTAAAATGAGAAACTAATATGCTGTAAACTTATTTGTGATCTCTTAAGAAAACATACCAATATAACCACAACAAAAGGAAATTGCTGAAATACTGACAGCAGTCTGTTGTTTTTCTAGCAAATTCAGAAACTGCGGAGAGAGTTGGTTGCATCACAAGAGAAAGTTGCTACACTGACTTCTCAACTTTCAGCAAATGTGAGTAGTTTTGCTTGTGATCATAAACAGTATCAAAGAAACCAGTATCAGACTGGCTAATAGCTGTTACTCAACATGTAGTCTGCAAGACTCTTACTATCTGTTTATTTTGGTGTTTTTCAAATTAATTACTTCATTAAATGTTTATGTTGCCCCAGCTTCCAAGAGAAGAAATCCGTTTCTAAAAGAAGCGGAAAGTGGCAGTGGAAATGGAAAGGAGAGGTTCCATACTTTGGGTGTGACAACAGTCCTTTCCTGTTAAGTTTCACTCTTTTCTCAGAATCAACTATAAAAAAAGGCCAAAAGTAAGGAGACACAACCAAAGAAGGGGTATGATTTGCATATTCTGATAAAATTCATTAGAGTTCCATTTCACAAAGATAAAGTTCACAAAATGCAGACAGGTGTGAAGGGAAGCACAGTATACAAGTGTATCTAGAATTCACATGCTGCAACAACAGTGCTAATATATGACTAATAAAAACTGGGCTATTTCACAGACATATTCCCTGGTGTTCCTTCCAATTGCCATATACTGGTAATAGGAATTATTGAACACGTTATCTGAAAATAGCACCCCACACAGAATGAGAGCTACAATCCTGTCTGGTTACTGTGGTTTCAGGTGAAGTTACTGGATAGTTGCTGAACAATCTGTCGTATTGATTTTTAAATGCAAATCAGGATATAATTATAGTTACTGCTGCCAAGGAAAGCTGAGGTGCAGTTGCAAGAGACCATCATTTTGCAGTTCAAGAAAGCAGTTTCCTGATGTGTTGGAAAACCCATAGAGTGCATTTCTTTGAAATGTTGGTGTCCTGAGTGTTTAGATCTATGAATACCACCATAATTTTAAAGAAATTATTTCAGTTGATGAAGTAGCACTGTGTTCATATTGTGAGAAAATAATCTCCAGCTTTGTGGAAGCTGCTTGTGTTCTTAAGACTGCCACACATGAAAACATGAAAGAGGTATGCTTAGCACTTCTTCCTCTGTTCAGGCGGCTGCAGAACATTTGTGGGTATTTGTACATCTGTAGCAGTGTACATTGCCAGACTCTTCTGAGTACTGAGAATGAACTAGTGAAGCAGATTATATGGGACATTGTGATGTTTGTAAATTCAAAATCTGGATTTTGAGTTGAGTTATTCATTTGAGAATGTATAGCTAGAATAACCAGCATATCTAATGGGTACAGGGTTCCTTAATTCATATATTTTAGACATTGACCTTCATCTTTGCCAGGTTGGGCAGTTCTTCATTCACCCATCCTGAGAGCAACAAACCAAAACCAACACTGAGAGGTCAGAAGAGCTAAGACAGTCAGTATGCCTCAGGTAGTTGTGTTTACTAATGAGGCTGTTGCTCTCTGCAGGGTGCTTTTCTTTCCACCAAGAATGCAGGAGTGCAGCAGCTCTGCATGGAAGTGAGGAGCACAGGGAGGTGGGCTGGGCTTGTGACACTGCACAGTCACAGACTTTCTCATCTCCACTCTGAGTTCCCTGGTGTTACCCAGAGGAATCATAGAATCAACTAGGTTGGAAAAGACCTCTGAGATCATCAAGTCCAACCCTTGATCCAACACCACCGTAGTTACTAGACCATGGCACTAAGTGCCACATCCAGTCTCATCTTAAAAACCTCCAGAGATGGTTGTAGTGGGTTTCTGTGGCTGGGTTTTGGTAGCGGGGGGTGGCTTCTGTTAGGAGCTGCTAGAAGCTTCCCCTGTCCCGTGGAGTCAACACCAGCCGGCTCCAGGATGGACTTCCTGCCGCTGGCCAAGGCCGAGCCAATTAGGAGTGACAGTAACGCCTCTGTGACAACATATTTAAGAAAAAGAAGATTGTTGCACAGAAGAAATTCCAGCCAGGGAAGAGCGGAGTGAGAACATGGGAATAACAGTATAGACACCAAGGTCAGTGCAGAAGGAGGGGCAGGAGGTGCTCCAGGACCGTGATGCAGACCATGGTGGAGCAGCTGCGCCCCTGCAGCCCATGGAGCACCATCGGGGTGCAGAGACCCACCTGCAGCCCACGGAGGAGCCCATGCTGGAGCAGGTGGATACATGAAAGAAGGTGTGACCCCATGGGAGACTCAGGATGGAGCAGGGTCCTGCCAGAGACCTGCGGTCCGTGGAGAGGGGCAGGTTTTTCCCTGGTAGGACTTGTGGCACCTGTGGGGGATCCATGTCGGTACAGCTCATTCATGAAGGACTACACCCCATGGAGGAGTGACCCATGGGACAGCAGTTTGGGAAGAACTGCTGCCTGAGGGATGGACTCACGTTGGAGAGGTCCATTAAGGACTGTCTCCCATGGGAGGGACTCTATGGGAGCAGGGGAAGGACTCCTCTCCCTGAGCAGTAGCAGAAACAACAACTGACTGTAACCCCCATTCCCCGTCCCCCTGCACCGCTGGGAGGGAGGAGGGAGAACATGGAAGGAAGGAGGGGTGGGGGGAAGGTGTTTTTAAGACTGTTTTATTTCTCATTCTTTGGCTCTTATCCTGTTAGTAATAAATATAAATACTATCCCCACTTTGACTCTTGTTTTGCCCATGAAGGTAATCAGTCACTGACCTTTCCCAGCTCTTATCTCAACTCATGGATTCTTAGCTGGTTTTTTTCTCTCTCCTCTGTCCAGTTGCGGAGGAAGAGTGAGAGAGCAGCTTCAGTGGGTACCTGATATCTGGCCAGGGTCAACCCACTACAACGGTGAATCCACCACCTCCCTGGGCAGCCCATTCCAATGTCTGATTACTCTCCCTGTAAAAAATTTCTTCCAATATCCAACCTAAACCTCCCTTGGCAGACCTTAAGACTGTGCCATCTTGTCCTACTGCTGGTTACCTGGGAGGAGGCCAACCCCCATCTGGCTACAACCTCCTTTCAGGTAGTTGTAGAGAGTGATGAGGAGTTATCTTGATTCCAGCAAGCCCCTGATCTAGTGAAAGACATGTCTGCCTACAGGCAGGGGTTGGACTAAATGATCATTGAAAGTCCCTCTCAATCTAAACCATTCCATGATTCTGAGCAGAGGTGTTACATCAGTAAAATTAAATTGTTTTCCTGTGGTGGGCTTGTGTTCAGTGTCTGTTCCAGGTAATAATTCAGGCTCTTGATACCATTTCTCTCTTTACTCTGCAGACAGTAAAGCAGTTTGTCCATTAATCGTAATTACAGAATTGATATTTAAATGCCAATAATTGTATGCTTTTCATAAAAAACTATGAGAGTAATTAACAAATATTGATTTAATTTGACAAACATGAAAAACCCAGATGGGCCTCTAATTTTCATGAACTTGTACTGCCTTAGAAATGCTTTCCTTGCATGTATTCATTTATTATTTATCGTCTGGTCTGAGACATACTTCACCAGTCCCTGCATTTTTAAGGAGAAACAGTCCTAATGACAAAATCTGGAATTTATTCTCAGAGAAGAAATCAAATCAATAAATTGATAGTAGTACTAAGGCTCTCATTTTGAGTCACATTTGCACATTGGTGGGCTAAAACCTCAACATTAAGTTTAATGCAGAAAAGTTTGATCACTACCTGTAGATACATCCATCTCTGGCAGGTAGAGTACTGTATGAACAGAGTATCTTCTGTGGTGCTTTTGCTAACCAGAAAAATACGCTGTCCCTTCTGATTCCTTTGCTATAATTGCATTCATCTTAGCATTAGTCCTGAACTCCTCCTAGTTTCCACACCTGTCTGAAAATAGGCAGTGCTTTTTTCCTTGCTGTGGTCTGGAGAAGGAAACTATTAAGAGCCAGAAATCTTGTTCCCTCACAGTTCATTTCGAGTGTGAATTTGGTGTTACCATTTCCCTTTGTAGAACTGAGCAAAAGTATTGTACAGGAGTGAAAAAAAAAGAGCATCTTAATTATCTTATTTCAACACTATTTGTGCCTTTCTTTGCTTCTCCTGGAAGACTGTTGGTAACATTAGTACATATGTCATTAAAAGACAGGCAGATTGAAATTTTACCTATTTCATCAAGCCTTTGCTTAATATATTATTTTATACTAAAGTCTGTCATTTGGAAGTTACAGCATTTCTCAGGCATTTTTGGAAAGTCTGCCAGAATTTTTGTTATTTGGTTTCATTTATTGTTCAGGTTTTGTTGGCTGGACTCAAGTGCTATGCTTGTTTTCAGCAGTTTATTTCATTTGATTAACCCCAAAGTGTTTTGCCTGCATATGATTAAATTCAAACAGGACCCAGCTGTTGTTTGCATGCTTAATTTACAGATTTTTTTCTGAGATTCTGGCTTTATCCCTGGTGCCTGTCTCAATGTGGCTGAAGGGCAAATCTCTATACTAATTAAGGAAGGGCCTGTTTTCAGAGCAGAAAGTGTCCAACCAGCAGACTTCCTACATGACTGACAAGGGCTCAAATTCCAGCGAGCAGCCTGAACCAGCCTGTTCAGAGGGACTTTGATCAGTGCTTTGTACTGTATAAAGCTGAAGGCTGCATGCTTACAAACTGTCATAGAACCAGGATGCCGGTAGAAAGTGGAAGGGATTCGCTGGCTAATACTCTTATTTGGCCAGCTCTGAACCACTATCCTACAGCCAAGCAACAAGATAATAGCAGGCAGCAAACAGAAAAGGTTGCCAGATGTACGGTTGCTGCTTGCAATCAGCTCGATCCCTTCTGGCCTTTCACACTTCCTTTCATTCAGCCGTGTCAGGTGGGAGGAACTTTATTTATTTGCTTTTGTTTTATAAATCTGAACACTGCAGGTCAAATCATAAAGCGTGTCAGAAGATAGATGTTTCATATGCCAATGTCACATTCACAGTAGGCTGTAAGCCTAAGAGCTGAGGTGTTTGGGGTTTGCCTGGCTAGGATCATTTACTACGAAGGAAATGTCTAAAATCAAATCTGTCATCTTAGCACTGAAGTCATACCCTGTGCATACATTGCTTTGACTATTTCTAATGGGAATTTCACATGTTAATAGAAGTCAGAATTAACTCATATGTGTACATCATGCATCATCTATGTATCTAATATGTATATCATGTTAGTGATGGATATATTTTGCTGTAGGCATACTTCCAGTAATACCCACTTACTTAATTCTAATTCCAGGATATTTATTTCCAAGTGCAAATACTGCATTGAATTTTGAAGACATATTTTTATTTTAGAATGAGCATTATTTAAAATACCTTCAGTATTCAGGCTACTTTTTGAGGTATTCCAATGATGTATGTGCTCCATGAATGAAACTACTGAACCTAACACAGAGATTTCTAAGGTGTGAGAGACTGACTGTAACTTTATATATATATATAAAAATTCCTAAATATTTTTATGAGAATACAAGAATAGAACTTTTTAGATAAATTAAATAAGCCCCAGAAACTGAAGATTAGCAATGCAATGAAAATAAATGACCATATTTGTAAGTGTAAAATAAGTTTCTAGTCAGAATTTTTAATTTCTGGTGAGTATTATTAAAGACACAGGTACTTCCTTCTATTTGCTTTAATTGTTTTCTGAAATATTTTGCATTCAGATGTTTAAATGCAAAGCCTGACCTCGAATAGGAATATATACATATACATATGTTTTACGCATACTTCAATACACATATAAATATAATGATAATCTAGTCTTTTTCAAACTAACTTTTCATATTTTGTTGTGTAGTATTTCTTTGGGGGAAAATTAATACTTTGTGTTTCATAGAATAGTATTCTGTTGTAATAAACATTTAAAGTAATGAACAATGCAATGAAAGTTTCTTTCTTGAATAGTCTTTGGTTGATGGGACTTTGAATTATGTTTCTTTATTATAAGCAAATAAGGACGTGATAGTCTTTTTCTCAAATGAATTTGGAGGAATCCATCATCCTGATCCAATTACATTTATGATGCAAAAAATTCACTATGATACTTAAAGAAGGTAATATACCCTGTCACAGTCTGAATTTTAGTAAGAACCCATAGTCATGACATGGCTGTTTTTCTCTAAAGGCTGTCAGAATAACTTAGCAGTTTCGGTGACCTTTGATGGCATTTTTAATGATGCTTTTTAGTACTTAATTTTTCCTATAAGTTCCTTGTGATTTATTCATGTACAATATTGGATGAAGTTGTAGCTGTGAAATAGGAAAATACTTTGCACAAATATGCATAGTTTGGTACCAAAGAACACTGGTTATTGCAGTCTAATTGTGAGAAATGGACAAAAGCAATGCATAATTAAACAAATTATTCCTCTTTGCAAGCTTTTGGTCCCCACTGTAATTCTCATGGTAAAGCAAAACCAAGGGCCATCAGCCAAGCTATAGATTTTCTTATGAGGCAGGGAACAGTGAGCTCCATTAGTTTCCTGTTAAACACATGTAATGAAGAGATATTTGACTCTTATTCTTTAGTAGTTAATCTACTTTGTCTCTAAATGTGTTCTGGGTCAGTGGTCATCATCTTTGGAAATAAACCACCATAGATTAGTCTAGATATTTTTTATATGCAGCTAATTATTAAAGTGAAAAGAAAGTTTAGAAACTAGTTACTATTATCTTCTCGGAGGAATAGAATAGTAAAATCAGTCAAAGGATGTAGTATTGATCAATGGTTTCAGAGGCGCATTTGATGCATATTCCAGGTTCATTTTATCTAAAATTGTAACTTCAAGAATATAACCTAAGTTGTAAAGGTTAAAATACACAATTTACTAATTAATCCTTAAGAAATTACATATGAATCTAGTCTCATGTTTATAAAAAGTTAATCCTTTACCAAAAGAATTATCCCTAAGGCATCCCTGCAGATGCAGAAAGCAAGTGGATTGACCACTATAACCATAAGTAACTAAATACATAATTTACAAATAATATAGTTTACAAGGAGGAAACTTTTCATAAATTTAATAGAATAAAATAAGGAACTTTCAAGATACTAAAATGTTTATAGCACTCTAAAATTGTTTACAAAACATAAAAGCCACTTATCAGTTAATAGCTCTGAAGGGGAGAAGCAGAAGTAGGCCACTATTATATATATGTTAGTCTTTTTTTTCTATTTGAGGGATAATATACAGAGCAAGGTGGCAAGAAGCTCTTTCCTTTCTCCTCAAATGCAGAAAAAAATAATTTCTTGACCATATCTTTTCCCGATTATACCTCAGATTCAGTACAACTACGTACACTTAAACAATTTAAACTATGTTTGTAAAAGCACGCAAATCTGCAACTGAAAAGTTTGCCAGGCACTGTGTATGAGGAAGCTCAATTAATCCATTTCTGCATATAAATATATTAGGTTTGAGTTATATTTCCAAGTGCCAAGTTTGAAAACTTTACCTGTTACCACTTTTGAGATGGCAAAGAGAAAATAAGTATTTCTTTCTGTTTTTAATATTTGATGTTGTGAGACAAATGAATGGAATTTTATGGAATTTCATGAAAATTAAATCTTTACTTTCCCTTGGCAGTACAAGCTGGCTTAGATTGTTGGTTTCTTTATGACCACTTGCCCTTCTTTGCCTACAAAGCTTGATGTCAGTTAGAAACAATGAAGAGCTGATGTATTCTTTGTATAAATTTTGCTTGTATCAAGTGTAGGATGCTGGCTGTTTGAAACAAAAAAAAAGCAGCCTTAATTTTTTTAAATCTTTTGATCTGTTTCAATTTTATTGCTTTTCTTATTGAGAAGTAGAACATCCAGTTTTCAGGATTGTCTGTTATATATACACTTGCACACATAATAAATGTTACATTTATTTTACGTAAGTTTTTCATTACTTTTATATACACAACACACAGAGATTATAATCAATATAAGATTAATAGACTAAGCAATGACCTTTTATAAAGCTAACGGTGATATTTTTTGTTTGAGACTCAGGATTTCTCTGGAGAGTTTTATTTGTGAAGGTAAAATTTACCTTTCAAGATAAAGTACTTGAATTCCCATTTTGAAATGTCCAGTAATTGAAAATAATTGCTCCTCGACTTCTATTTGGGAGCAGACTCCTTTTGGCCAATATATCAGTAAACTCAAAGCAGGGGCATTAAATCCACAATTCTGTTCCAGGCAGAGATACCTGAGTTAATCTCACTGGGGGCTGAAGAAGCCTGAGGAACACTGGGCTCACTTGGCTGATTCATCTCTCCAAGTTAGCTCAGTCTGAGTTTAAAACTAATATAAAAGAAATGGAGAAGATGTGCTTGGAGGAAAAACATATTTTTAAAAATCAAATAGATCTGGGAAAATTGTCCTACTGTCATGACAAATGCTGTTTTTCTTTCACAGGCTCATCTAGTAGCAGCTTTCGAAAAAAGCTTGGGAAATATGACAGGGCGATTGCAAAGTCTAACAATGACAGCTGAACAAAAGGTAAGTTTACCAAAGCAGATGCTTTAATGTGGAAAATAGTCAGCAAATTATATTAGAGTTTTGTTTAAAAAACACTGAAAGAAAACAGGGACATCTGTGACAATAATGCAGACACATCTTTCTTTAATAGTTGTTACAGTCTAATCTTCATAAAAGTCCAGGAGAATTAAACTGTGCAGCATTAGGCTTACACAGACAATGTCAAAGAATAGTTTCAAGATAAAATCTTTCATTTCCAGGTTTTAATTAAAACATATGCAACTGTAGGTTTACTCCGTACTGAAAGATCCCGTAACAAAGACTGATCATAAGCTGCTGTAGTGCTTCTTTCCAGCCTACCAGCATTGTCAGAATGATAGAATTACAGGAAGGAAAGAACTTCTAAGTAGAGAAAAATAACTCCATTCAGGGAGTAAATGCAAGTTAGGCATCCTATTCATGAGTAAACAATTTTGGGTTTATCTGTGTTTTGTCTAATGGGGGAAAAAATCTAAACCTGATAGGGAGTAAATTTAATGTACACCTTTGTACCACGCTCAGGATTAAGAGGTTGCTTAGTACTTTCCAGGATTGCATCTTTCTAGCCTTATTCATCTTGAAAAATATCCTATAAACAGAAAGCCCTCAATGAGCCAAACTGTGAAAGAAACTGTTTATCAGTGAGCTGTTAGTCACCACTGGAGTCAGTGTAACTGTCTACAAAAATAACATTTCACAGTCTGCTTGAGCACCAACAGATGAAATGTGCTGAGACACATTATGAACTGGATAGCAAATATTTGTATTGCTTGCTTTTTTCTCATCATAGGGGAAAAAAAAAAACAAACAAACAAACCAAAAAACCAACACCACCAAAACTCAATGGAAACTTCTTAGAACCAAAGCTTTTGACTGTTTTACAATCTCCCTAAGAGGGTTTTCTTTCCAGAAGAGGTTAAGTGGTGACATTGAAACTGATCATTTCCAAGTTTCTTTCCCAAAAGATTTAGAACATGTTCTTTTCCTTCATTTCTTTTCTATGCTGTTGAGTTTAAATTCCTTTAACCCTCATTATATAAGTACAGGCTGGACAGACATGGAAGTAATAAAAACAGTAATAAAAGTTATTTTTTAATAAAAATCAACTGTGCATTCTAATACAGAACTTCCTGCACTCAAATGGAGTAATTTTGCTTCAACTCACAGGACAGTTGCTATTAAACAGGGGCTTTTAAATTGAATTAGTATTAAACAAGTTAAATCTTTTGAAAAATACACAGATTCAGGTTGAGATTCACCCATTAAACAGTAGCCTTATATACTAAAGGATGTTATTCAAATGGTTTTATTGTCTTTTGTAGTAACACTGTTGGATTTCTCTTAATTTTATATTGAATACTCAATTGAGACCCTTTTTAGATTAGTCTCTAGTAAAAATGTGTTCTTCTTAAAATAGCATGATTGCTTTATATAGAATAAATGAAAAAGAATATGTTAGTTGACTTTGATATCTTTGGAGTAAAAGTATGCATTCTATTTAGTTGTTGCCCTTATGTTCACCCAAGCAGTCCTATGAACTTTAGTTCAACCACACTTGTAATTTTTTTTTAAACTTAGACAAACATTTTTCTTTTGATATATATTTTGAGCTCTCTTTGCTCTCCCCACAGGAGTCTGAACTTATAGAGCTGAGGGAAACCATTGAAATGCTGAAAGCCCAGAATTCTGCTGCACAAGCTGCTATTCAAGGAGCCTTGAATGGTCCTGATCATACCCACAAAGGTATGGTTTTCTCACTGTTAAAATAAATAAAGAGTTTCTCCTCAGGTGAAAAAAAAAGTTAAGTCACTATTTTTTCTGTTGTTTGAGGACTCTGTTGCAAGGGCAAGCACATTCTGCAGTGAATGGTAGGCATACTTGTGGTATTTCCAGAGCTGGAACCTTGCAGAAGCTTTCTGTCTGCCAAAGTTCCTGGAGCTTTATCATCTTAGAACTGGGTGGCAAGGAATAGATTGCTGGATGTCAAGAGTTAACCATGTCGCTGCAGTTGTGTACTGAAATACACTCAAGACACTAGTGAAATCTTATGGTGTAACATGTTTATAGCTTGGAAATCCAATCAAACTTGTAGCTTTCTAAACTGGTGATCTCATTGTTAAGAGATGAACTGATAACAGCTCAGCTCCTTTACGAAGTGCTGAATCAGTGCAGGAAAACAGGCATTTTAAATTCCAGATGTTGAATTAATTTGTCGTTGCAGTTAGACAGCTATCACATGATAAATATATACTTCAGAAGTGCCTGTTGATAAGCAACAGCAAAGGAATTACTTGAAGAAGAAAAATAATCACAATATTCATTTTTTAAAGTGTCATTGATCTTTCTTTAGAGAGTTCATTATTTAGATGTTTGCCTTAAGGTCATTTCACTGCATGACTTGAGTATAGCAAAACTAACTTCTAGGAAGTAGAAAATAATCCGAAAAGTAATTTTACTTGATATTAGTAGACAGGTTCTGCAAGAATATTTTCCAGTGATTAAGATATAGTTATCAAAGTCTTTTAAGAAATTGAAACTCAAAAGCCTCACTAACCATTTCTAATATTCTCCACTTCTTGGTTATTTTGTTTCATTTATTTTTAATGAACTCCTGCCTGTTTATTTCCATCATGGTATATTAGAAGGTAACATCTGAACTCTGATTAGTGGTTCTACAAGTCAAATGGTGCCTATACTCCTCAGAAATGTAGTACATGTGACAATAATAAGTCAAGTAATCCATCTGTAACAGACACTGTTCAGATATGAGGTTATGTGTGCATAGATTGGTGTGCAGGGTCATTGCCTTCAGGGCAGTAACGCCCCAGTTTGGAGAATCTCTCAAGTGTTAGACTAGTTGTACCCATCCCCATTGATCCCTATGTGGTTTCTCACAGGCAGCAATAACTTGAATCTGAGCCACTACAAGCATCAATGCCATTTATGTTCATTTAGACTCCCTTTGAGGAGGAAGATGCTACAAAAATATAAAAATGATTTTTATGTTGAAACAGAAACAGATGGGTTTCAAAGTAATTTCTTTTCTTTAGATTTACGTATAAGGCGGCAACATTCTTCAGAAAGTGTTTCCAGTATCAACAGTGCTACAAGTCATTCAAGCATTGGCAGTGGTAATGATGCTGATTCCAAGAAAAAGAAAAAGAAAAACTGGGTAAGTACATAGCAGGTTTAAAAGTACCTTTGAGCTATTATGTCATTTACTAGTGTCTGAGTAACATGACAGTACATTTCATCTACAATATTCCTGTGGAGTCAGATGGATATAAAGCAATTCATATGTAGCCATACTGTGACACTACCAGCAAAATAAAAATTGTTGAATATCAGCCCAGATTTATTTACATAAGTCAAGGTAATTAAAAACAAAACAAACAAACCCACAAAAAACAAGAACACAACAAGTGCAAAAAAGCTCAAAAACTAACAACCTTAAAATAGGTGTTCTGACCAAAACCATCTCTGGGCCACATTGAAACCCTGTTTGATTTTTCTTCAGTTGGAATTTGATTCAAAGGCTTGACTCAAATATGTTACGCAGCAATGGAGGGAGTTGACATCTGTAAAAATTCTCATTTAAAAGTAGTACAGAGTTTTTAAAGAAATTAAGATGCTTCTTAACTGGAGCATACAAATAACACATAGTGCTAAAGGTTTAATCAAACACTTTAAACAATCAGAAAATACGTTTTTGTTGTTTTAAAAATATTACCTGCATAAACATTTGTTTTAAAATACTGATAAGCCTTCAATCCCTTGATTTGTAATTCCACACTCTTTCATGTTTCTGCAAGGTGAACTCTAAAGGAAGTGAGGTGAATATAAACCATGGAAAAGTTGGCATGCATCTATAAAAAACCCCTATCTTGGCATGATTGCTATTTATTTTGGCAGCAGGCTTTTATACCTTCTAAAAACAGATTATCCTGTATATCTTCTCAGTTTGTCTCTATTCATTTTAATCTCAAAGTTTAGGCTATAGAAAGGGAGAATGTAGCCAAAACCCATTTCTTTCTTACTAGATATCATGAGCTGGAAAGGACTTGTTTCTCATTATGATCGGTGGTCACACTCCCCACTTTCCAATTATACCATGAAAATGACGTGTTTGAATACCTCATTTTTTATAAAGGAATCAGTTGGTCATTGAGTTCTGTACAATTTTGATCAAAACAACTTTCTGAAAATAAAAACCAAAACCCACATTTTTCCTAAGATGAGCAACTTTTTTATTTAGGTAAAGGTATCGATGAATGGGCTACTTAAAATTCACTGCACACAAAACCGTTGTCATCTTGGCTCTTGAAATAAATGGCTCTTTGGCTATTCTGTCCCTTTTCAATACTGGATAAGAGCTTCTAGAGGGAAAAGCAATGCTTGTATGTTCAGAGATCTTACCACTCTAAAGGAAACTGCAACAAATAGTATATACCTTTCAGCTAACATTCTTTTCAGTAGTACAACAGAGCAAACCTCATGTCCCAGCTTAAATCCTCTCGCTTGCAATCCAAACCATAGCATTTGCATAGCTTGGCCATTCAAAGTTTTAACGCTGAAAGTATATTGGCAAACCCAGTAAATTGGACTTGTCTTTTGATTTCCACATTTAGTAACAGCAGGTTCTACCTGTACCTATATGCAAAGTGGTTATTTAAAGCCACCCCTTGAAGGGAATGCCATGAGAATGGGATTCCACCAGGGCTTAATGGCTTTAAATGAGCACCCCTACCCCACAGTCATACCACTCGATCCTGCACTTTTTCCATAGCATTACTTTTGCACTCTGCTGGATTAATAAAGTCAAAACAAAGCACTGTATCATGTTTCTAGAGATACTGTGTTGCATATGTTAATACCTTGCTTCTGCATACTGACCTCAGGCAGTGGCTAGGATGGCATCTGCAAACTAACTTTTCAAAAGATGAGCTGCACACAAAGTGCTGTGATGAGGAAAATTACCTTGCTCTGTGTTTGTTTTCCAGCTAAGAAGCTCTTTCAAACAGGCCTTTGGAAAGAAAAAGTCCACCAAACCTCCTTCCTCACATTCGGACATAGAAGAGCTGACAGACTCCTCTCTTCCTTCGTCACCTAAATTGCCCCACAACTCAGGAGAGTGTGGGGCAACGTCAATGAAACCATCCCAGTCAGCATCTGCGTAAGTGTCTCTCTAGATAAACCCTTCTTCCCAAAGGGCATGAACTGTGAAACAGACCCCCTCCAGTGTGGCCATTTGCAGTCCAGAAACCATTGCCAGCAGCTGTGAACTTTTAATCCTGAGGTCCATCCATTTGCCAGATTTCTTGTGAGCTTCACACCATTTACACACTACTCCTCCAGTAGTTCTTTACCAGGTCGTTTTCTCCTCCTTTCACAGACTCTACCCCAAATCACCTTGCTGTACAAACTTCTTTCCAGATGCATTTCTGAAAGTTTTTGTTGTGCTCCTGGGACCAACTTTTTCATATCCACTTAGTAAAGGCCTTAGTAAAGTTTCCTTTTTAAATGATATACAAAAAATATCTTCTTTTTTTTCCAGGTAGCTATGAATTTTTACACTATACTCATCCCTCCTGTTATTACTTTATCTACTTTGTAGCTGGTAATGTATATGATTTTTAATCTATTTCCTCTCTTTTAGCAGCTTGGATTTTTTGTGGGATTATACTTTTATTCAAATTACCACCCTTAATGTTTCAGGTCTGGAAACAAGTCATCAATCAATAGCTGTCTCATTTCTTCGTTGTTTTTTGAATATCTGATATATTCTTCTTACAGAGTTTGCAGCTCTCATCTGTATTCTTCTGCTATTTTTTTTCATTCTACTAAGATCATAACTATTTCTAATTTGGGGAAATTAGCCTCTTTTCAAAAAAATGCATACTACTGATGCCAGCCTTACTTTCCTTGTCCTAATTGAGAATAATCAGGTCACAATTACTCTTCCTTAAGGCATTCAGGGAATTCTAGTCCTGTGACTGATTACTGAGCTTTATAATAGAATTACTCTGTGTCAGGTTATGTGCCTTTTATGATTAAGTTTTTATAGACTTGAATGATTTTTATATACTAGGTTTAGGAGTTTGACAGCAAATATTGCCACAAAATAAACCTCTTCAGAACAAACGTTTTCCTTTTCTTAGATTGTGTGCAGGCTAGAAAGAAAGAACTCATCTAGATCTCTGTAGTTTTGTTCAATTATTTTATAGGAAACTCATATTTTTATGCTTTCAGGTATATGTGTGTTTTGGGAAGAGGATTTCTACGTGTTCGGGACCCTAATGTTTGACTTATTATCAATTTAAAAGTCACCCTAATAGTGAAAAGTAAAAGCATTACTAGAAAAAAGCTGAACTTAAACAAAACACTTTTATTCTGCAAAATTAATTACTCATGATTCACAGATTTAATCTCACAACCTTATCCTGTCTCCTTTCCACTAACCCTGCTTTTTTCTATCTCTCTCTTTGACTTGCTCTCTAGATGTGCTAGTGTTCCCAGAATTTATCAAGGGCAAACCCACACATCTAGTCTTTCAACCCAAGCTATTTCCATGCCTGTTTGGTCTCTGAGCCTTAAATTCCTAAATTTTGTCCAGTTCACGGCCTTCTAGTTCTTCCTCTGCAATATTTTTAAATAGTGATCTGTCTGGTCATATTATCACATTTTTTTATTATTGTGACCTTCCTACACAGGATAACAGAGACATTGCATAAAATGTATTTATTTAGATTAATTTCTTTGTCTGTTATACTGATAATGTAACTTGATTTGGAAGACTTGGTTTTTCATTGCATAATTTAAATTCCTGTCTCCTTTGAGACTTTTCATAATTCTCTGCAGCCTCTGTTCAAAGATCAAGACTTACATATTTCTTCAACCTAAAGCAACCTATTGATTTAAAAATTTTGAGTTTGTAACAAGAAGGAAAAAGTAAAAGTCTTTCTAACTACTTTGAACCTTTGGAGTCTGATTAGACTTCTGAGCTTCTTTCTGTGACTGCTCAGGAATGCTAACTTATCTTTTTTGGTTTCCTTCCTTCTGATGAAGTCTCATCTTTCTGTGTAATTTTAGTATTATAGGAGCTAAGTGTTGGAAAGCTCTGGGAACTGCAAAATAAAATGCAGTTCATACTTTCTGCTTCCATTCTGCTTACCTTAAGAATTGAAACAGCTTTTTCCTGCTTATTCCAGAACCATAGCCCTTCTCTCTGCTTCATTTTTGTATTCTTTAAAGCAGGCTTGCCAAGATCTTTTTGCCCATACCTTTCCAAGATATACCAAAAAAAAAAAAAGCCAAAAGAAATTAGCCAAAAAAGAGATGACTTCCCAGTTGTCCAAGTCGTTGTATGAGATAAGATATGCATGGAAATAAAATTTCATTTCTTATTTGGTTAGCATAGGTAAATAATGGCACATCAAAACAAGAACTGTATAATAATATTCATGACAAAAATCCTAGTATATGTCTTTTTTCATTTTTACTCACATTTAAAATATTTGTGCATATTGTGAATTATATTCATGATTTTTCTTCTTCTACTTGCCTTTTTTTTTTTGCCATGAACTTCTTCATCTTCCCTTTGCGTACAATTTTTTTATATATTTTCTTGACCTGAGTCTCATGTTCTAAACCATTACCTTTACTTTCCTAGTCTGGGCATCCCTAGTCCTTATGCATCCTAGTCCTTTACTCATCCCTAGTCTGGGCATCAAAGAAAAAGCAAAATGGTCGTGTGGTCTACAAGCATAGATTCCAGTAAAATTGAGTGTGGGGCATGGAGTTGTATACCCAATTGCTGACCTGAAGGGTGCTTCATCATCTTTCCCAAAATGCCTTTGCATGCATTCTGGCAATTAAATGTTGACTTCTGTTCCTTGTTTTGTATATTAGCAGTAATAATTACAATAATAATACTTATTTCTATAAAATATTTTTCATATTGAAATTGTTAACTGTTTATAGTGACAGTAATAAAGAACAAATAACATTTATTGAGTTGACTGGAAATACTGCTTAGTGTAACAATGTAGACAAAATTCAGTGTTTTATTTTCTGCTGATGGTTCTGCTGATGATACAAAGAGGCAAAACAGTCTGTCATGAGATGTGGACAGTTGTGGGTCCCTGGGATGGTCATGTTTCAATCTATTCTCCCACTATAATTGGTCCTTTTCTAAAATTAATGCTCATGAAAAATAACCATGTGGTAATTACTTTTAACCCAGTCTTTAAGAAAAAAAAAACAACAAAACCAACCTACATTATTTCATATATCATACATTACAAAATGACAGACTATAGGCAAGACATCAGCCATCACAAATCGAAACCATTACCGATAAAAATCTAGACGATGAAGTCAAGGACTCTCCCTTTTTGTACTGTTCAAAACAGAGAAAACTACTGATGCCTAACAAATGTACCAGTAGTACAATGTAATCAGCATACTTCAGTTCTGAATGTCATTATATAGAAGAATTCTAAAATTTACACCAAAGAAATTATGGAAATATAAAATCAAATTAAAACAAACCAATGGATGATGCACAGTCAAATATAGATACTTGAAAGTAGTTAAGAATTTGTTTTTCACCACAGTAAACTAAACTACAGAGCTAAAAAGCAAGGTGATCATTTCATCTTGACAGGGCTTTTTCCTTTTTTAATTTGCAGTTTGAGCCTTTTCATATTTCTTTGATAAGTTTCTTTCTTCGCTCATAAGTTTCACCAGCAGCAAGAATTTTTCTGTACTTTGATAGTCAGTAATGATGCTGCTTTGGGGGGAGAACCTTCCTTTAATCTCCCACCTGTTTCCTACTCCTCTTTAGGATCTGTGAGTGCACAGAGGCAGAGGCTGAAATAATTCTTCAGCTAAAAAGTGAGCTGAGGGAGAAGGAGCTAAAATTAACGGATATTCGTCTTGAAGCCCTCAGCTCTGCACACCATCTGGATCAGATTCGGGAAGCTATGAACCGCATGCAGGTCAGTGCAGTAGCTTAAGTGATGACAGAGGTGCACACCAAAGGTACACCAGGTGTACTTCCTTTCCTAGTACTTTGTTCCAGGTGCCAAAAAACTGTTGATACAAAGTAAATTGCTAGATTGACAGTACATCTGAAGGATGGGTATGATAAATGTTCATCTTATAATAAAGATATTCTTAGCATTTATATTAACAGCTAAAATGTGTTTAAGAGATATGGAAGAAGACATAATCCCTGCCCAAAGGATATTTATTATCTAAACCCTATGACTGTGGTAAGCAATATGACAGACAAGCAGATCAAAAGTGATTTCTACAGAGCTTTAAATCCCTGAGCCATGGAAGGGTGGGAGTCTATGTTCATACTCTCTTATCATTTCTGATTCCTAACCGAGCTGTGGCTTCCTAAAGCAGAGAATGTAAAATTGAACTAATTACTGTATCCAGCATCATAAAATCATTATTTTGTGACACTGCTCCAAATCTTTCCTGAACACATTTTACATCAGAGGACTTTCTCTTTTGTGAGGCTGAAAGGATGCAAAAAGAATGGAAGTGTTCTTCAGTGGAGCACAGAGTTTCATGGGATTTGACTCTGTCGCTTATATACAAATGTCTGGTATCATGGTGGGTCCCCAAAAGTATCTACAATATCTACACAGTATGACATAGGTCCTTCAGTAGAACTGGGCCCTTCTGGAATGACAGGTGAGATACCTACATCATCCCTAAAGCACTGTAAATCTGCATTTGAGGAACAGAATCAAGACCATGGGTTGGGGATTCAGTTGAGACGAGGACAGATACATTTAGAAGTCTAGGTATGAACTAGGTGAAAAACTCCAGTTTTAGTCAATTGAGTTTTAGTCCTGTAGTAGTGGGGCCTAAAGACCCATCCTAAAATCATCCTGAGATAGTTGCAGAGGGTGAAGCTGAGTTGTTTGAGCATAGGCACTTGTTGCCGTTTGAACCAGCCTCAAGTATTTGCATCTTCACAGGACATATTCTACCCATGGAAGACCCTGTCATGTCACTGGAAGCCCACATTTACACAGCTGAATCCAGCTCAGTGGCTTGTCAGCTGATTTGTTCTGTGCTGGGTGCTTGGGTCAAGTGTGCCTTTAGGCACTTCTGTATAGATGTCCACAGCAGCTGATTTCATAACTACAGAATTGGTGTACTTGATGTATTTTCTAGACCTCTTTTTTTGTACCATGCCTATGGCTGTCTCAGCCACACCTTTAAACATCTGTGGTACCTGCTGTCCTCCCAGGTGCTCACAGCCCTAGGTACCGATATTACTGTGGGATATTTGGCTGAACTTCAATTCGGGGGAAGAATTATCAAGAACTGCTCCACAGATATGGTTTCAATTGTCCAGACATAAGTAAAACACTTGATCTTGAGCCACTAAGAAGTTCCAAGGAACTCTAAGAAATAGAATACAGTTAATTGCAATGGTAGAGAAAAGGATGTGAAGGCTTATCATATGATTACAGTCTTATACTAGGATATAAGTGCCTAAAACAGGTGAACTCCCCAGAGAGAGGAGTCTGCTGTAGTAACAGGCCTCCAAGTCTAAACTTCATCAAATCTGGGCAGAAGCAACTAGTTGAGATGCTATTGCTGGTAATCACCACTTTGTCTCGAGTTTTCCCAAGAGGACAGGCAGCCACCTTGCAGTTGCCAAACTCTTGATATTTTTAAGAATTGACAAATATTGGTAAGGGGCGAAAGTAGGACTGGTGAGAATGATATCTGAATACTTATATATTAAAAGTACCATAAAAACTAAAAGCTCATATGAGTGGAAGACTGCTAAGAGCTGTGTAATTAATCAGTGTAAACTGCAGAGTAGCTGGAGATTGCGTGACTCATTTCACCACAGCTCCTGATTTGAACCCCAGGCTAAACTGGTGCACTCATCTATTACCTTCTGTCACTATTTTATTGTCTTGCCCCTTCCCTTTCACTGTCTCCTCACCTTTGTGTATGTCATCTAATCTTTTTGTAGCTGCTGCAGGTTTCTTTTGTGATGCTATCCCTTATGTTTTTGCTTGTATAATATAGCTGTGCAGCCTCCACAAAAAAAATAGGATTTTAGCAGGGTGTTAGTGAATATATAATTAAATTTGATTGCAAAACCATCTCCAAGAATAAGCAGTTGCTTTGTTCTGTGCTTCATGAAGTGACTGAAAACTAGATTTAGCTGGTACCAGGCGGTTCTCAGGCTGTTTTCATTTTATTATTGTACATTCAATAATCACTTTGCACCACAGAGGATTTAGCTAGAAAAAATCCCAGTTGTTCTGATTCATCTGTCACTGTATGTTTTCATCAGAGTTTACTCTCTGTTATGTGAACAATCCCATGTTTGAATGATCAGAAAGTCTTATCTGATAGCAAGAAGAGTTATGAAATTGTTAACTATCAAATTCTACCTGCCCATTTTTAATTTAATTTTTCTATGAAGTTAATGCTTAAATTTTACATTCAGTGGCAGTAATAATTTTCTGTGACTTTAGAAACATTGACATATCCAGTAACATTCTTAACTGACTATTACCTAAGGTGTTTGACAATAGAAAATAGCTTAAAAAAGTGGGGATAGCTGGGAAAATTCTCACCACACTCAAACTATGGTAAAGTGTACAATAAACATAGAAGCTTGACACTTATGTTGCTTAGTAACTATCTTGAGGCAAAAGCTGAAACAAGGTTATCAGGGGGTTTCCCTTCATTTAAGAAGTGAAGGCAATCCAACTGCGTTATACCTCTGATACATAATGCTACATACTGCTATGAACGTGGTAAACCTGTTAGCTACTTCAGGGGAACATCACCAGAATACTAGCCTCAGTGCTTTTCCAAAAGAATAACCTGCTGTGCTTTTCTCTTGATTTCTTTTGTATATAGAATGAAATTGAGATATTGAAAGCTGAAAATGATCGTTTAAAAGCAGAGACTGGAAATACTGGAAAGCCTGCCCGGCCATCATCAGAGTCATCAAGCAGCACATCATCTTCTTCATCACGGCAGTCACTAGGACTTTCTTTGAACAATTTAAACATCACAGAATCTGTTACATCAGGTACATACTTTGAGCACATGCATGTCTCAGCAATTAGTAAGAATTTATTGTTTTCACCCTCTAAATGAGGGTGAAATATATGAGCCATATATGAGAAGCATGCATGAAAATGAAAATGCCTCATATCACTCAGGTTGACATCAGATATGCATTCAGTAATGGAGATGAAGAAGAATGCTGGTGGTCATGTCTTAAAAATGTAGCTTTTAGAAACCTCTGAATATTAGTAACAGACTTCATTATGTTTGCTTAGTTCCCAGATATTATACTCTGTACCTACCTAGTTTACAGTACTCTTCAGTCATCTAGTTTACAATTTATTTGAAAAGGAATTTCTGTTGAAGTATGCTCGACAACTGTATAAGTATATTCTCTTGCCCCTATGAGATAAATATTAGTAGAGTATGTGAAACTTTCTTCTTTGGACTTACAGATCTTTGATCATTCAGTTAGCTCCCTTCATATTTCATATTTGCAGCTGAGGCAGCAGGTGGTCTCAGTTACCTTTATCCTTTACATTTTTTTAATTTGGTATAGCTAGTTAACCTATATAGGATCAAATCCCCATTTATCACAGGAACCAAACCCCACCTGCCTTATTAGGCACTCTCCTTGACTTCAATGAATGAGAGAAAGCAAGCAGAACTTTGGTCCACATCCTGAACAGTAACATTTGATTATTTTCCATGCCATGGAGTTTATGATAATAAGACTTCTATACTTGTTTTGATAATGTAGCCAAGAAACAGAAGTACTGTCTCTAACATTAGAACCAGGGGCAGAGCAGGAGCAAAGCAGTTCTCATTAGCATAGATGCCACAGAAAGTATAATGCAGTCTGAAAGCAATAAAAATGTGGCTAATAATTGTAGAAAGAGTCTAGGCAAGAATACAGCTGGGGATGTGCCAAACTGACTGACTATAATTTGGATTGGCAGTTAGTCATATTATCTTGCCAGTCATTGATTACACAGATATTTGAGCTTTTTTTCCTGGTTAATATCAGATTTTTAATGAAAATTGGTATGTTTTTTATTTACATTCCAGCTTTTTGCAAGGTTTAACTTTCAGCATGGAGGAGCCTGAACTGGGCCTCAACATACAATGAAGTATTGCAAAAAGCAGGGAGAAAAAATTTAACTGTGGCTCCTGGTCACAGATCCACACACATTAAAACATTAAAAAACAGAATCAATCCAGAACAGAATTTTTTTCAATATGGTGATTGTAGAATGTCTTTGACCATAGCTGCCATAAGCACTTTGCCACTTGGCACTAACTCTATCTAGATACAGGAATATAGATGTAGGAAGAAGAGTATGAGGAGTTTGGAAAAGAGGAGGAGGAACCGGATGAGAATATGATGGATAAGGAGGAACAGGGAAAGAATAAGGGAAGGTGAAAGACAAGATAAAGAATGAAGATGAAAATCAGAGAGAAGTGCTTAGGAAAAGAATAGAAAAAATAAAAACTGGAAGAAAAAGAGGAAAGGGAAGAGGAAAAGGGGAAAAGGAACAAGAGAAGAAACAAGAAGAAGAACAGGATGACTGGGAGAAGTGATTGGACTCAATGGTCTTAAGGGTCTTTTCCAACCTAAATGATTCCATTTTTCCATAAGCTTTCCATAATTTTCTATGTTATTGTTCGAACTGTTTTCCTAGCATGCAAAATAATTACTTTTGGTTAAATTAGGGAAATGAGGATGCCTAATGAGAAGTTGAGGATTTCATTTGATTATGAATCTGAATTTTTGATCATTGTGATTATCATTTTGTTGCTATGCCAGAGAACTTGGAAAGGTGACAGCTTTCTACCAAGTTTTGTGGGATATCTGTGGCAGCTGGAGTACTATTGAACAAAATTCCATCAGATATGGAGAGGCTAATCATGCTGAGGACTAAGCTGAGACAATTGGGGGCTTTGGCTCTTCATATTAAAAAAATTGCACTTTCTGGGAGACCAGTGTCTCCAAATGACCATGGTCATCTGCAAATGACCAAAGCTATTCATTTTCATTTCCTAAGGGTATGATGATATCCTCCAGATAGGTTGAGCACCAAAGGGCTCAGTGGTTATAGACACCCATATTTCAGTAAATCACTGGAGTAAGAGCAGCAAACAAGGACTAGTACACAACAGGTCCAGAGTGCTAAAGCTCAGACAATAAGTGAACTACAGTTACCATAGTGGGCCTAAGGAGACTTAGCAGGGGCTAATTAAAACAGCTAGTACAATTAGAACCCCTTGGACATTTTCTCAGCCCCTGTGTCAGTGAGAGTTCTTAAAAAGTGGATTTTTTTTCCTCTATCCACAGAGTGATTCCTCATTCCTAAAGACTTAGAGGAGAATGTATTTAAAGGCTACATTAGGGTTATTTTGAGATTGAAAATTTCATAGGGGGATCAGTTATACTGTAAATTGCCCTCGGACAATTATCAAAACTCTTAAGTTTTGTGAAATATGCCAAAACACAAGACAATTGAAGTGAAACATTCAGTGTTGGTGGCACAGAAAAACTGTCTGCCTGGAAAAAAACAAGCATTAATTTATTTAAGCTCACAAAAAAAAAAGACCTCTTCATTTGACCAACTTAAAAAAAAAAACCTGCAGAATCTGGGTGTAAGTTACCAAACTTTTTACATGAAAAGTTATTTTTAATATATTCATTGAAATCATCTCCATAAGTCTTCTTTGGTTTTCCTTTGAACAAGTGACTGAATCTTACTGGCATCTCATTTAATTTGGATGAAATCTGACCCTGTGCAGAATATGTCATGAAGTCGATGATTTTCTTCAATCACCACAATAAGAATGAACAGGATTTAGGGTAGTGGATTACTGTGCTGACCTTTGAAGAAAATGCAAATCCATAATCTCTCCTAATTTGATAGTTAGCTTAAATGTCTGACAGTAAAATCCCTGAGAGAACTTCTAGAGGAAGACAGCAGTTTTAGCACTTGCAATAAAGCTACAGGCTCAGCTTTTAGTAAAAAATACATAAAAATACATACTTCTGCTTTCTCATTTTAGGAGTTAGTGAAGAGGTAGTAACAGAGGTGCAGAGCAGATCAAAATCACTTTTTACCTCCAAGAAAGATTAAGCCTTTCCTTAGCAGAATGGCTAAATACAGAGTCCCATATTCTGGAGGCATCCAAAGTGGTTTTCTAATGGAACTGTTTGTAAGCCTGTATTGTGAAGGTAAAAAAGACTCTATCCATGCCATATGTATTGAAGGTAAAAAAATCATCTGGAAAGAGAAATTAAATGCTATTTTATTTAACAGCAAACATATCAATGCAAGGATTTCTTGTTTTCTCTCCTTATAACATTTTAAAGGGCACAATGAGTACCCAAAGATATAACCTTAATTTAGTTTTTAAACATTACTTTGTGAACATATGGTAATTTTGAAAAAGTTCCAAGAAGGAAAGCAAAGACAAGACTATAATGTAAGTTTTTATTTATTTATAGATTCCCTATTCATTTCTACATGATTAGAATTCCTAATATTCCTTCAAAAAATGACAACTTGTAATGGTTTTCTCATCTCCAACAGAATGTTGAATTAGGAATAATTACAGACTAATATGATTGCAAGATGTTGTCACGGCAGTCTTTCTTTTTAACCAAGTCATGGAAGCCTATCTTTTTAACCAAAAAATCCTTTGGACAAATATTGAACTGATGATGTGAACATAACTGATGTCATTTTTCAGACTGATCACTTCCCTTCTTTTACTGTAGATATTTTGTTGGATGATGTCACTGATGGAGCGCTCCACAAAGGTCACAGTGTGAAAATTTTAGTCACTATAAACAAGGGCTATAGTCGAGCCAAGGTAAGTGCATTACCCAAAGGTCTAGATGCAAAATTATAGCTCTAGCAAATGCTGGACTATAGGAACTCAACTTTTTTCAGTATTTTAAGCCCAGGAACTGAAGGGAACTATCCTAAAGGTAACATCTCTCTTCTCCGTCATCCATGCTCAATACAGTTAGGCATTCCCCATAGACTGATGTCCTATGGCCTCTTTCTGCCTTTTTGGTAGCTCAGACAATACCAATTATCAGTTTAATTAGTAGTGTGATGTTCTGGGATTTACAATCCCCATTTAAAAGTCATTATAAATCAGATCTATGCCTTGGACTCCTTTGTGTGCAACTATGATTATGCTGCTGAGGTTATCAATTTGGAATTGCATTGTCATGTTTTCATGATCTGTGTTACAAAATATTATAGATGTGCAACATTTATTTATATTCATCTCTTTAAAAACACAGATATAATCAAACAGCAGAATAAGAATAAGTATTTCCTTCTTTATGAAGATGTACTGAAGTAATACCATGTATACCTATTCCTGGAGCAGAGATTATTAGCGACATCACATTCTAAATAATATTCTTTTTTTTTTTTGTTAGGAAAGCTAAGAATCTTCATAGAAAACTAATTAGCCCAATTTTTAGTCCAATTTCCAAAAATCTCTTTGCAGGATCAAAAACCACATGCATACCTGATAGGATCAATTGGAGTCAGTGGAAAAACAAAATGGGATGTCTTAGATGGTGTAATCAGACGTCTCTTTAAGGTAAGACACTGAAAAATTAACTTAAGTATTATTACAATTTTCTTTTTAACTTTAGAAAATTTCTGTATTCTTTGGGTTGTCTTGTCAAGTCTTTGGTTTGGTTTCTTATGCATAGCTAACACCACTATTAAGCTTCATTCTTAATGTTGCTGTTCTTTTTTTATGTCTGTAGGGAGTTTTCCAAACTATTTTCATTCAAAAAACATTTTTATGTCTTATATTTTTGTATAATTTCAGGAATATATTTTCCGAGTGGACCCAACTACTAGCCTGGGCTTAAGCTCTGACTGCATTGCTAGCTATTGTATAGGGGATGTAATTAGAGCCCATAGCCTAGAAGTGCCTGAACTGCTGCCTTGTGGATATCTGGTTGGAGATAATAACATCATCACTGTGAACCTGAAAGGTAAAACCTCAAGAATATTTTTGCAGATACTGTAGAATTCTTTACTGCAATTCCCCATCCTTTCACAATTATTTTTCTTACACCTGACCTTTCTGTATTTTGTCTCCAGTTCCACATAAACTCTCTGTGAGACATTGTATAATACCTAACGCAGTGTGGCCTTTTGAGGGAAATGTAAGAATATCTCTGTCCTTCCCTGCCTCCCTGCCGAATCACAAAAAAAGTACAGATTTCTAAATAGTGGCAAAAAAAACTAACACCAAAACAGAGATTGTGATGAGAAATATTTATGCTTTATCCCTTTCCACAGGAAAAATTCCATACATTTCAAAAGCTCTAGGGATTTGCTATTGGAGGGCAGGGGGGCCTTCAGAGAACTTTACATACACTGATGTGACAACTGGTAACCCTTGTGGCTGTCACTTTAACCTTTTCTTTGTCATGGCTGCCTGTAATGTCTGAAGCATATATCTTTGCCTCACTGAGCCTTCGCTTTACATTTACTTTGATTTCATCTCTTCCACTCATCTCGTCTCACTACTACTGTTTAATTTTCTGCTGCTGTGGAAGGATGTCAGTATTTCCGCAGTAAGTGGAGGTCCTTGATAGGGATTTGATTTAGGCAGAAGTATCTTACCTTGATTTCAGCATAGCACTGATGCCATCAGGTGCCAGGCCAAATACCTAGCTTAGCAAGGATGAAGAGAGACCATTTTTCTTGTCTTTTGTTCCCAGGAGTGGAAGAAAACAGTCTGGACAGTTTTGTGTTTGACACATTAATTCCTAAGCCAATTACCCAACGGTACTTTAATTTACTGATGGAGCATCGCAGAATTATTCTGTCGGGACCCAGTGGCACAGGAAAGACCTATTTAGCTAACAGACTGGCTGAATATATTATAACCAAATCTGGCAGGAAAAAAACTGAGGATGCAGTTGCAACTTTTAACGTAGATCACAAGTCAAGCAAGGTAAGTTACAGTCAAAAAGATAATCTATTGCCCAATTTGTAGTGACGATGCAGAGCAGATTCTATTAATTGGAGTACTCTTTTGCTGCTCAGTTAGCATTTTTCCTTCAAGAATTCAGTTTCCAGTCCCACTGGTGTACAGGGACCAGATCTTTCTGTTCTAAACAAACCTTTGAAGTACTGTGAAGGAAGTCTCAATTTTCCCTCTCTCAAGGAAACCCACTTTAAGGGGAGATGCAGAGTCAAATTCCTATTAATTTAATATAAATTAAATTTTTGGAGTGTCTGTAATTCCTTTGTCAGAAGGTTCACTATATAGTAATACTAGTGTAACATGCTTTTTCATGAAGATAACATCAGCTTTTGTTAGCAAAGATTTCAAAATGGGGATTTTGAATTATTGTGTTGGGTTTAGCTTCTTAATCAGCACTGGATAAGTACAACTGTTGTGGTTTCTATCAGGAAGCTGACCATACTGAAATTACCTTACACACTGTGTCACATTCACAGTGATTTACATAGCTTAGAATATCAGGCTTCCAGCATAACTACTGTGCTAGCCACAGATAATACTATTCACTTGCTGTCCTGAATTGGGTATACTCCTGACATGGTACCAAGGGAAAAGAAAATGAAGGGGTTTGACAAGAGCTTTCTGGTTTGTACAGAACATAATGAATGCTAACATAATATAAGAAGAAAGAATATACAGATCCCAAAGGGGCAAGAGGACCATTCCAGTAAAAATAACCACTTTTCACTGTCTTTATGCAAAGGATTTGTGATGCCATTTACTTTGGCAGGGGAAGTGTTTATGTTTTATTGTTATACTATACACATCTATAAAGAAAATTGTCCCACAAAAGAGCAAGCTTTTGGATTTATGGTAAACAGCTTGGTCTATGTCTTTTGGAGTTTGGCTGTTGTTTTTTGGTTTGGTTTGGTTCCCCTCCCCATTTTCCTTTGTTTCTATCCACATTTATATAGAACTTTTGATTTTCTAGTAAAAAAAAGGAAAAAAGCAACATTGTCAAATACCAAGTGCGTTTGTATAATACAGATGGTGCCATTCCATGGAAGAAACCCATAATGTTCCCCTAGAGACACCTGATCATAAAAAGGCGAAGAAAAATCTTTCTTGAAATAAAAAAGGATTGCATGTTCCCATAAAAGAAGAAAAGATTCTGCTATCCCTGATCCAGAAAGTAAAATGACAATAGGAACTTTGTTCATAATACTGAGCATTTCCAACCCTGACAAAATTAGATACCTCTAGAGATACAGCTGTAAAATTCAACTAGCCCAGATCTTCAAGGGCAAGAAAGTGTTGACAAAAATATTAAATGTTTTGATTATAAAACCCTCTCTTTTCCTCCAGTACTAAACAGCAACCAGACAGCCGACAGGAAAAAAGAATTTATGCAACAAATCTTATATTGGGGTGGGATATAGCATTCCCAAAAGGGCAGGCAGATTTTCAGTGGGAGTGATGAAAGGAGGTATCTGAAGGAGCAGTTTAATACACCTAGATTGTGTGATAGTTTGGTGGGGTTTTTTTGATATATAAATGTGGCATTCATAAGAATGAAGGTCTAAAAATTAATGTATCTCAGCCCATTGCAAATGACCTATTTATTGCAACCTATTTTCCTCTGGAAATATTTTACCAGCAAATTTCTAAGGAATGTATCCACCAACTCAGAATGCTTCAGTCATTTACCTTATGTTTAGTACCTTTTTTTTTTACCTATGTGGTTTCAGTGTTGCCCTGTCTAAGCAGCATCTTCCTGCATGTGCAGATCTAACTGAATAATCCACAGAAGGGAAATTCTTTAGCAGTCATTTTATCTTTCTAAATTTTTTTTTCCACTAAAATTACATCTGTGGTCTAATTGGATTAATGTTTTCTGGGTGTTTTGTTTTGTTTTGTTTCTGTGTTTGTTTGGTTGTTGTGGTGGGGGGTTTTTGTTAATTCTGCTGAAGGATCTGCGACAATACCTAGCAAACCTAGCTGAGCAATGCAGTGCTGACAACAATGGTGCTGACCTCCCTGTCGTCATAATTCTTGATAACCTCCACCACATCAGTTCACTAAGTGACATCTTCAATGGTTTCCTCAACTGTAAATATAATAAATGGTAGGTAGTAGCTCTTCTCTCTCCTTTCACACACATTTTGCAACTAAAACAGTAAAAGTTCTTTGTTATTTTACAAAATAAAATGTCCCATTGGAAACTTAGGACTCCCGGCCCTTATGTGCTTCAATAATTTTAACCCTCTTTAGCAAAGTAGTTAGTTGTCTGCTTCACTTCATTTACATGACTCCTGTGCTTCTCAGTGAGATGTAAATTTAACACAAGATTTAAGTAAGTACTTAAGCATTTGACTTATCCTTTGCACCCTGTCAGATTACACAAGCTCGTTAGTACCATGAGGACATCTTATGGTAGAATAAGAATTACACTTTGTAATAGTGGAATCTGGGATAAATCATGACATGCAGAAGCAGCTGTATATCTAGCATACTTGCCCTTCCCACAGTTTATAGCAGTGCAGAAGTATGGAGTTTGCTGACTCCTTTATTCTCAAGCAAGACTAAAAATACTGTTTTCTGGAACTTGTACTAGCCTACAACATTGGTTATTTCTGCTGTAAAAGTGCCATCATAGGGACTTCCCTTCATAAAATCAGGGCATGCAATGTCTTACTCATGAGATTCATTGGCTTCTGAAATTAAAACACTAAGGTCTACTGCAAAATTATGAATTACATTAAGACATGTTTGCTTATTTATTTCTTTATTATGGATAAATACTAGGAAACTAAAAATGCGCAGAGAGGGAAATCATACAAGAATAAACATTTTTTAAAGGACACCTCAGAAATATTGTAAATCTAAGTCTACAATACATCCAGAGACTCTCTTGAAATTGGGCTAGTGCAGATAAGAAGAATAAATATTCTCCAAATATTTGAATGAATTCTCCCTCAAAAAAAATTCTACTGCTTTTCT
This sequence comes from Pipra filicauda, assembly GCF_003945595.2. Classification (NCBI taxonomy): domain Eukaryota; kingdom Metazoa; phylum Chordata; class Aves; order Passeriformes; family Pipridae; genus Pipra; species Pipra filicauda. The sequence goes on along the minus strand of NW_024104643.1, from coordinate 1,924,227 downwards.
CTTTTCAGTCCCTATATTATTGGAACTATGAACCAGGGAGTTTCTTCTTCACCAAATCTGGAGCTGCATCACAATTTCAGGTATGTCCACCCTGTATGTACTGTGGCCGTGTTTGCACAGCTCCCTGCTTCTAAGCCCTTCTTTGATAAATATTGATCTTGTGTCTCACCACAGCAAAGTATTTTAGTTTCAGTGTCTCTCCTCTGTTGATGGGTTTTTGAATGGTGTTGGGGAATGGTGAAAGAAATAAGATACCGTCTGGCACCCCTAGCAAGTTGCTGAAGATGATTGCATTCCTGCATTTCATTTGTCTTCAGCAGTGTCTTGAATTCCTGCTGGAACCTGAAATGGCTGTGTTGAAGTAGTAAGCATTAATGAGGTTTATTGGAGCAGTTTTATACTTGCTGACTAATGAGACTCAGAAGCTTATGGCATTACTTTCATGTATGTGTTTAAGAGGAAATAATGTACTTGCTCTTTATCGCTGCTTGACATTTATCTCTTCTACCCAGGTGGGTGCTGTGTGCTAATCACACAGAGCCTGTTAAAGGTTTCTTAGGCAGATATCTGAGAAGGAAACTGATTGAAACTGAAATAGAAAAGAACGTACGCAATAATGAGCTCATGAAAATCATTGACTGGATCCCCAAAACATGGCATCATCTCAACAGCTTCCTAGAAACGCACAGCTCTTCAGATGTAACCATTGGTGAGTCCATTGGTGGAATTGTTGGAAATAAGGATGCAGGCTGAACATTTTAGGGATTTGTGAAGGATATATTGTTCTTTTAAAAGTTGTCATCTCTCAATGGGAAGTACAACATAGGTGTGGAGAATTCGTCTAGTTGTCAGCAAAACTGACATAAGAAAGAAAATTTAATGAGAGAGTTTGTATTTCCTGGTATTTCTTCCTTCATCGCTAAAGACTTTCAAGTAAACCATTACAATTTTAAAAGATTTTTTTAATAAAATTACCTCAATAGCAACTTTCTTAAGCTTAATTTTTTCTTCTGCTTTCGCACTGCAGTATAATTACAGCAATAAAAACCCTTGGACCTGGTGTCTTTTAATGGAATAACTATGTTAACAAAGAAGTCAACCTTTTATATAGCTTTCCATGAAACTTGTAAGTGTTCATTGGGCCCTAAAATTAATAAAGGGATACTAGTTCATTTTTAATAACAGGAGACTGTTAGCTTCTTTACTGTAGTCCTGTATTAGTATTCTCTTCTCTTGAGTTTGCTCCAATAGTATTATTTTAATTCTGCAAAGATTGTCTTTAATGTGTGTTCCACAGTTCCACCTTTTTTAATACACAATTTGACTTCTCAGGTCCCCGTCTCTTCCTCCCTTGCCCTATGGATGTTGATGGCTCCAGAGTGTGGTTCACAGACCTCTGGAACTATTCCCTGGTGCCATATCTTCTGGAAGCTGTGAGAGAAGGTCTTCAGGTATGTCATTTGTTTCCTAGAAAATTTTTGAAATTCTTCTCATAGGTTTTCTCCAAGCTACTTTAAACCATTGCATCCTGGTATGAATGCTGTTGCATTTGCAAGGAGAAAATCTTTGGAGGGATTATAGAAATCAGCTCAAATTCCTTTTAACCTGCTCTTACTCTGATGTATGATTGCTTTGTCTGCTCCAGCACCAATATCTTCTATTTTATGAAGTGGGTTTCTCCTCTGTGACTGGAAGAAGGTGGGCTTTTTTCCACTGCCTAAAGAGTTCACGGCAATGCTAAATACAGGTCAGATTGTCTCCGTGAGTCAAGGCAGTCTCAACCTACCCCTGCATGGAAAGGTTAATAAGTCCTACATGCTGCAAGAAAATAGCTTTGGTCTGTGTATTCCTCTCCCACCTACATACACACGTAGGTACACAGGCTTGTGGAGAAAAGCTTGTGAACAGGGATATTTTCATAGAATCATAGAAAGGCTTGGGTTGCAAGGGGCCTTAAAGATTACCTAGTTCCAGCCCCCCTGGCATGGGCATTAAATCAGGTTGCTCAGAGCATCATCCTTAAACACTTCCAGGGATGGGACATCCACAACTTCTCTGGACAACCTGTTCCAGTGCCTTACCACCCTCTGAGTAAAGAATTTCTTCCTAACATATAATCTAAATCTCTCCTCACTTAGTAAAACTGTTTCCCATTGTCCTATCACCATTTGCCCACATAAAAAAAACGTTGCTCTGCCTCTTCTTTATAAGCCCCTTCAAGTACTGGAAGATTGCAGTGAGGTATCCCCCAAGAGAATAACTCTCTGGGTTATCCCAGAGGATAGATTAGGATTTCAGACAATTCCACATATTTGGAGAAAATCTAAATCTTGACATTAATCCTTTCTTTTGTCTTTCTATCTTTTTTCCCAACCTTTATTTGGCTTTCTCCCTTTTCCTTTTTTTTTGTTTATGCACTGCAATTCTATGTCCTCTAGAAAGATGCTTTGTGGAAAGGCACTTTTTTCCACACTTGACACTGAAAGAAATTACTATACAGTGCAGAGGGAATTGTTATGGACTAATCAAAAACTGTGTAAGCAGCTGCAGTTTTTTTATCACCTTTTATTGACACAGTGACATCCTGATGTGATGGAGGTTTAGAATCTTGCCTGTTGAATATCTCATGCTTTCCTAAAACTGCTTATCTCTCTGGTACTTACATAATATTTATGTGTTGTGCAGAAAACCACCAAATATTTGATATAACAGCAACAGTAAGATTAACAACACTTGTTTAGACCAGCTATAAAAATGCACTGATATTCTTCATGCTCATATTTTACCAAGTGTACAGGGTAACTGCTTAAATGAAAACTTCAATTCTGGAGCAGATGATGGCAGCATATAGAAGAAAATATGTTTGTTTAAACTGTACCAGTTTTTAGCTGCTTTGGATAGCTTTCATAGAATAACATTATTAATAATAAATAGAAATATTTTATATTATATAATTAGGTGTTCCTGGAACTAGGGATGAGTAGAAACTGCCTTTCTAGCTTGACACTTTCCAAACTCACTTGTCAGCTACAGAATTTGCAAGCCTTGCTACAGATTCCAGAAAAGATTTCTTTTCTGTTAATCTCAGATGAAGGGAAGTGCTTCTGCAGCCTGGAGTTAGCCTACTACCTCCATAAGAAACACTTCCTCTTGGCTTAGTTAGACAGATCCCTGTTGTAGCAGCCTAACCCCAGTGTAGGGCAGAAGGAGTCTGAGTATCTCTGCATAATATAGGGAATTTGGCTGCCTAACCTGAAGCTCTGTCAGCAAAGGCCTGGGAGCAGGTGTTGCAGTGATAAGCACATCTGCCTCTAGCACTAAAATCCTTCCGTGTTTTACTCCCTTCAGGAGTGCAGCCTATCTAAATCTTCCATGAGTGTATGCCCTGCCAATATGCTGTTCCGTGGATTGCATGAGACTGAGGCGGGAGAAATTACAGAAAGCTTAGTCAATGGCTCCCTATCCCAATGTGTCATTGTCACAGCTAAAGGAAATCTTTAAAGCAGCAACGAAGGGGTTCTCGGTTAACTTGTTACTTGTGAATAGCAATGTAGAGATGGCTGCATTTTAGTGAGGAGGCTACCAGACCTCCTAAAATTACAATATCCTCATTCTTACTTCCTCTGTCATCCTTCCAGATTTGTAAGCATTTTGCTTTTTCATAGTAGGGAAAAATCTATTCCATGTGAAGTTCTTCTGCATTCCATTTTGCTAGGAGAAGCGAGCAATCTGTACTGACACTTCCTAATTCACTTTAAACAAAATCCAATTAATGTGAATTCTTTAGATAGGTCTGAGTTAATTTCACTGACGTACCATAAGCAAATTACCTGAAGGTCTCATTTCACATTGTATCAAGAACTTGTGGCTCTCACTGTTGTCTACAAGTATCAGCAGTTATGAAGTGCTTTTCAACTTGCAGCCACTCTGTGTGTTGAAGGAGCATCAGTGCAGATGAAGTTTCCTGAATGTCTTATATATATGAGTGCTGAGCACATTTGAAAGCAAAGCCCTTTCTAAGATGGTTTAGGTGTTTTTGATGATTTTTTTCCTGCTGTTGCAACTGGTACTGAAAACTCTGTAGAATACTTACCTGTTTTATATCTGTAATATAGATGTACGGGAAGAGGGCACCCTGGGAGGATCCCTCCAAGTGGGTGGCTGATACCTACCCATGGAGCTCTGCATCTCAACAACATGAGTGGCCATCGCTACTTCAGTTAAGACCTGAAGATGTTGGTTATGAAGGTTATGCATCAGCAAAGGAAGGAACAACCTCTAAGCATGTTCCACAGACTGATACAGAGGGGGATCCCTTGGTAAGATTCAAACTTTTGGGAAAAGACTTTTCAGGATGCACTTTACTGTCACATGTGAAATTGTACACTGTACAGCAAAAATCTACTGTGCACCTGTTCAAAAATGGGCTTTTAAAATGAATCCTACTATAATTTATTAAAATGTTGAAAATGAAAGTAAAATCTAACAGGAAGGTAGGTATCATAAGCATGTTAATATCTCCCTACATTGTTTGCACTTCCTATCTGCCCAGAAATGTCTTCGCTATTACAATTAATTAATTAATAGATAATTATATTATTCATTATTATAATGTTTGAGCACCACTCTTCAGCAACTTATTAATCAGGTTTTACTTTAAAAACATTTTTCTGCATTGGGCAGTCCTTTGTCTACATTCTACAAATGAAGGACCAAGATATTCACATTATCTAACTTGTCAATCATATAGAATTTAGTGTAAATGGAAATTAGGCAGCCATCCTTCCATTCCTCAGAATATTTCAAGATAGCTGATGACTGTCTTAATGTAAAAAGAATGCAAGTGTGGTGGCATTAAATGATAAGAGGTTGATTTCCCTCATTGCCATGTATTGCTTTATTTAAATACGATCCCAGACTTTTGGGTTTACCATTGCCTCCTCTGATAATGGACTATTAAAGTGCACATGTTGAACTGGACAGTGTTTTCTCTATGGATTGCCTTTATCACAATTCAAAATACCATTTTAGAGAACTGTATTTCTGGAATACAGGCAGTCCTTGGAAAAGATAATTTCTCAGAGGAAAATGCTTTTAACTCTTATTAGTGCTAAAAAAATGGCTCCTCAGCTTTATTGTTTCATATTCAAAACCAGACCTTACATCCTGAGGACGTGTAGAAAGTCACCTAATTTCCACCCATCTCCCAGTCCATAAGCTTTCAGATGACAATTTGACCCTGTGATTTGGGCTGCCAGTGAGTGTATTGGATGAGCCTCCAACACAGCAAACTATTAAGGTGAAAATACTTGGGCAGCTTGAGTTCAGTGTCCCATCACCCCTGGTCCCTGCATGTTTTGATCAGCGTCTGTATCTGACTAAATATCGGAAGCTTGAAAGTTGTGACTGGAGGGCTTGCTCCTGCCTCCAGTGGAGTTGATGGGGAGACAGACACTGCATTTGTGGAAACAAAACATGTCATGTGCAGGCTGTATTGAACACCCATCACATGTATCCTGTATTCACAAGCATGGATACCTATTAAACCTTCAGCAAAAGCTACCTGATCGTATTAAACACTGTTGAATGCCTAAAGAAAACTTTACAGTGCAAGTTAAATCCATAGAGATGTAAGGATTTCTGAGCAAACTGGAAACAGGGGCTTAAAACACAAACAGATAAAAATACCTTTATGGTTTTTCATTGCCTGTTTTCTGTAATGACAACATATTTGTTTCTTGGAAAACACTTCTTTCTAAAGCAATGTCAACGTTCCTTGCAGTCCTGAGCATGCTGGCAGAAGTGAGTCTTTTATAAATAAAATCCTGATCATTACACAAGAGTTAGCCATCAAGCATCCAAGTAGTTTTCTGGGGCTTAGTGCTGCAATTTGATGATTTTTCAGATTTCAGGCACCAGTAATCATCAAATTTAGTGGAGGCTCTACTCTCCTGGGTAGGAGGATCTGTTGCTGCTCCGCTGCTGAGGTCAGCCCATTGACAACAGATGGGACTCTTTTGTGAAGCAATTGGCCTCAGTCTTCCCCTCTCACTCCCTCCCCATCTTTCTCTTGTAGAGGGGGTATGTTACTGTGATTGTGTTTTCAGTTGCTTTTCTATTGTAGTGTACCTACACCATCCAAAAATTATCTGGAAGCTTGACAGTGTCCAAATATGGACCCAGATGTGCAGCTGAAATATGGCTTCCTTCCCCTGCCAGTGTGGCAGCTGCAGCCAGTCTCACCCCTCAATTAAAGAGAGTTAGCAGGCAGTTCCACTGTGTCCTTCTGGCTCTTTGGACCTCTAAACTTCTATTTAAAAACCAGAAGGCAATGAAAAGAGTGGCAGTAGGAGCTGCTAACACCCTGCCCTTTCTGAAATCCTTTTGTATCGTCCCTCAGCTAGATGTCAGCACACCTCAAACAGCAAGGGAGCTTAATTAAATTTTAGCACAGTCACTACAGTATTAAACGAGATGAGATTATGTAAACATTGCTTTCTTCTTTCAGATGAATATGCTAATGAGGCTTCAAGAGGCAGCCAACTATTCGAGCGCACAAAGTTGTGACAGTGATAGCACCAGCCACCATGATGACATTTTGGATTCATCCCTTGAATCAACTCTCTGAAAGGGACAAATCTTGGTGGAGGATTATGGTAAAATCTGTTTCCACGAGACCACTGCCAGTATTAAAGCAGCATGCCAAGGTCCCTGAGTGAGAATGGTGTGTTGTAGGTAGGCAGGAGACCTAATTCTGCAAAGTCAGGAAGAAAAATTGAAGTGGAAAGCTTGAATTAGTTTAATTTCAAGGCATTTCAATACATATGGAGCCAAGTGAGACTCCATTTGTCAACTGGAAAGTGCTCTAGACCAAGGGCATCTAAGCAGATTGCACACGTGTTAGCCAAACTGGATTTTTTTTTCCCTTTTCCTCTTTCTCTCTCTGTCTCTGTTTCTCTGTACAAGTTTGCAGTGAAACTTCTTTGGTTTTTTTCTCTTAGTTTATTCTGAAGCACTGCATGAATAATGCAGTCTTCTAATTCTCTTCTAACCTCTGTTGTGCCACATGGTGCTGGTCACAGGATGGCAGCGGTGTTTGTGTTATACACTACTGCCCATTCCAAAACGAGTCAAAGATGATAGTAACTCAGAAAGCACAAACAGTATTGTGCAATCACCAGAAAACATGACTGTGATATGCTGGATAAGTGCCAATTTAATTCTAACTGCCATGGTCATGGTGATGCGCTCCATCAAGTTTTTAGTACACAAGTCACAGATTTTATAAAGTTCTTTTTACCACAAGGGTCTTTTTTAACCACCTGCCCACTCCTTAACAACAGTTTTATACCAATTATTAACCAACACTGATAAAAGGCTTTTTAGGGCTTCATTTGTTTGAGCCTTTTCAGTGAAAGAAGGAACATTTCTTATGGTGCTGTCTCACTGCCTTAAAACAGATTTCTAGAACAGTTTTACAGTTTGGTTTAATTCCTAAACCATCGGTAATTTACACTGTTTTTTTCTTCATTTACTAATGAGAAAACATCAGTAACATAGTAGCCTCATACCTGTATATCATGATTTTTTAAAGTAATGGATACGAGAAAGAACAGTTGCTATATAATATTTTTATCTTGTGAATAGATTGCTCTGCCTACCCTCAGAAATACACAAGGAACCCAAACCCACTTCTACTGCCACTATAAATGCTGACAAAATCAGCTCAAATCCATTTAGTCCCATGGAATGGAATTTTTGGAGGATAGATGTTTTGAATACTTATCCAGCAGAGCTGGATACACTTGATGCAGCATGAGCACAAATATATGGGTTTTTTTTCCTTTTTCTAGTTTCAGCATGTTGTTTTGATTGCTATTGTTGTACCTGAAGAATTCAGCATAAAAGAACATTGAAGCAGTGATGTCCACTGTGGAAGAGGAAGAGTTTATACTGTAAAAGTGGGTTGGTTTTGCACAGTCTATTGGGTGGGTATTGTAAATATTGAAAAAAACAAACAAACAAACAAAAAAAGAAGCCTTGCACAAATCAAATCAAAAACAAACAAAAAAAATGTATTTTATTCTGTTGGTGTTAAGAGATGTTTCACTTGCTGAGATTTCCCATATGTTGCAAACAAATACAAGAATGCAAACCTTAAAAGCTGTTATTACCTGGTGTGTTTGTCATGTACTTACAGTTATTATGACTATGCAGGAGCTATCAATGCTACAGTCAGCACTTTTCACTATCTATATGAAGCAAATGCATTTGGGGGGGGAAAGTCTGAAAATGTTATAAGTTCACATGTCACGGCAGGCTACGAACAGATTGCATTCAGACTGCTCAGAGTAATCGGAAATGCTCTTTTACCATAAGAGACATGAGGTTGAAATAGGTGCACATGAACAAGAAGGTACCTAAGGGCTTTGGCATTGTGTAGACATGTACTGTACACCTCCATGGATGTCACCTTCAGGATGTGTATCTGGTGCTATTAACTCCTTGTGGCTGCCCTGTGGTCACTTGCTGTAACTCAAAGAAATCAATGCAGTTTCCAAATGGCACTCAGCTGCATCGCTGAATCTAGAGGTTCCTACACGGTGCTACTGCCCTAATAAAACTCTGAATTTATGCATGTAGGATTCAGTCAAACCAACATCATGCCCCCCAAATCTAGATCCATTTCTGATGCAAAATATTAGCTCATACACCTTGACTGACTCAAAGAACTCAAGCAAAGCTGCTCTTTCTTGTACCTGTGCTCTGAGTAAACCTGCAAATCTTTTCCTGCCATATTCAGCTCACAAACACACAATATTACATATACAAAACTTCCTGCAATACATCTCAGTGAGTCCACCTAGTTTACAACTCAGAAATTGTTTGTGAAGCATTTGTCTGTACACATTTTATATTTTGTACATTTTTGATGTAACATATCATGTAAATAGACAGAAACAGTGAAATAAATCATCTGAAAATTTTTGTAGTCTTTGTAAAACCCTAATAATAAGTATTTGGTGTCATCGGACTTAACTGGATGATGTATTTTCTATTGGTTTATTGTTCCTCTAGCTTGTAAACCAGCTTGCGTATATTTTTTTGCAGGTGTGCACACTGTATCTGTCTAAATTATTACTTTGCCATTAAAGTGGAATTATTTATTGAAAACATAGTCTGGTGTTTTTGCGGTCAGGACCACTCAAGAGTTAGATGTTATTTCCAATATAAGAATAGATAAATAAAATTACAAACTGAAGGATGTGATTTTTCTGTATTCAGCAGAACTAATCTCTGTAGAAACAAAATTTAGTACTGTTTCCAGTTCCTGTGATTCAGCATGATTTTTGAATGGCTATTTCCTTGGTGGGAACAGGTTGTGCTGTTCAGAAACAACTTTACAGTCTCCCCATTCTCAGGATTATTTTAAAAAACAAGTCTGTTGATTTCAGTGGTGATAAATCTGTCCAACGCTGGTGCAGTACTATGGCTTATTTTCAAACTCAAAAGACTTAGAGGTGCTTCCTCAGCAAGTATACATCAATACTGTTTGATAGAAAACAAAGAAAGAAAGTAGAATTGTGTTAGTCACCTAATCACAGACTTGGAGGTTGAAAGAGATCATTGTGCTCCTGCAAGTTGCAGCACCTCAGCTCTAAGTCTCAGCAGCAGGCCTGTAATTTCTCCTGAAAGTGCAATCTCTGTGAAAAGACCTTTAGACATATCAATACAGAGTAGAAGATGCAGCATCTCGCAGATAATATGGGTAATTATCACTGGGTAGTTTGCTTTTTTTTAAGGGCTTTATTTGCAGTTAGATCAAGAGAAAAATATCCCATACTGTGCTTTGTTATGCCTTTTCCTCTTATCACAAGCCAATCACAATCAAAACATCTTTTACAATTGTCTTGTTTGTCTTTTTGATAAAACAGGGAGCTTGCTCTTTCTTAGCTTTTCACGATAAGGCATGCCTTTCAGATCTCAGCATGTTTTTTGCAGGACTTTCTGACTACTTTGTGATTTATCAGAGTCCACTCTGAAGTGTGAGTATGAGAATTCCATGCAGCATTCCTGTGACGGTTTTACATTTGCTATAAACAGAGCTAATATCACCTTCCTACTCCCACTTCATATTTTCCCTGCTTAGGCTTCAGGGCTGACATTCACTTTCTAATTGCATCGTCCCACTGCAAGCTCAATTATCTACCAAGACCCTGATTTCTTTTCATGTTGTATCATTTTGAAATACCTAGCCCAATAGTGTCTGTATAAACTATGCCCTTTCTTCCTTAGATGTGTGAGTGCAAATTTATCTGTATTAAGACAGGATATTCAAATAAGCCCACCCTACCAAAGGATTCATCTGTCTAATTTACAATTCCATCAGCCTCCATAATTTCCAAAAACTGCTAACTTTCATTTTACTTTGTCTTTCAGTTTGTAGGTAAAGGTAATAAGTTATGTTTTGTCCAGAGCAGACTCCTGTTGAATCCTGGCAGGACCCTCCGTGAAGATTTCTGATTTACAGCTACATTGTTTACAGCTACTCATGCCATGGGTATATTTGTATTTTAGTTAATGTGGGTGTGAATATCAGAATGTCATACAAAACCAGGTGCCTGTAACATTATAGGAAGTATGTGATGAGTCACACAGCTTCTCCATCACTATATGTCTCCAAGGATGGATTAGATTAGCTTCTGTTGAAAATTACATATGTAGAGACGATCTTACACAGAAAGAGGAATAGACTAAAGCGATCTCAGTGTGGCTTTCATATAATTCAGTGCTGCAGTCTTTGCATTGTCCAGCTGCCATTACTTAACAGAAAATAAATGAAATTTAATTGTCCAGCTCATTCTGTGTCTACTGCCTCAGCATATCTACCTGTTAACCTTCCTCCGAAGACTTTCTTGGTGAACACCCAAATTCCTATGACAGGAATGGGATAGTGCAGCCTCAGAAAGAAAGCATTTTTAGCAAAGTACTTTAAACTTTGCTCTTGCCTTCAGAACTCATTTTTTATGCTATCATTAGCTAGCCACAATGTTTCCCAGCATGAGCTTTTTCTTGATAACTGAATAATGTCACACAAATTAAATCCTACCACTGAGTTTGCAGTGCAAGAGTTCCACATGCACTATCATGGGAGAAATGTAATGCTGTTAATAATACTAGTAGCAGAAAATAGAATCTGTCATGAAAGATAAATTAGCTAAGGTCCAGGCCATGTGATCTTGCCTTTCTACGGTAAACTGCATTTACTGTTCTTTGTTCAGTTGCAACCCTAAACAAATGCTAAATGATAAATAGCAATGAGTAAGCACACTGAATGAAGTCCTACCTCTAGTAACAAATTTCTTAAATGAAATAATGTTTTGCTTTTGTCAGTGTATTTACTTGTTTTGCAAGCAGTTTTCATTAAATTAGATTGTCTAATTTAGGAAACTAAAATGCATCTTGACAATCAGATGCCAAAGCTGAAAGAAAAGGCACATGGTAACAAAAAAAGCGTTTACATGGTGACACATAACCAGCACTAATGATTTTATCATGCCATAAATGGATGTCCCTGACAGAACAAAGAAGCAGACCAAATACACTGTATTTGTGTGACCAAAGCCCAAGGACTTAGTGAACTAAACAGTAATTTAAATTAATGAACTGTATTTTAGGTCAGTATGCTGACTAATAGGTCAGTACACCTTAAATGTGTCCAGCTGCTCTCTGCAAGTGCAATGAAAAGACATATGCAGTCTGAAAACAGACTCTTCAGTGCAGGTAAGCTGTTCCACTAATTTAGGCTACATGCAGTTTGAGAGATACTGCTTCTGTACCTCAGCTACCAGACATAATTGGGTGGCAGAATGAATAATTTAGCTCCATCATTACCACACTCTTCATATAACTGCCGTGATCTTTAGTATACTCTCTTCCTGCTTATCCAGGTCAAACTAGTGGCACTGTATTGGACTAAGGGTACAGACTCTTGATAGTGGCTGGGGAAAGTCACACTGGGGGAAAATCTTGCATCTTAACTGAATTAACATTACAGGAAATACAAAATCTAAAAGCTATGAAAGAAAACCTTATTGTCTTATTAGTAATTACTATGATTAATCTCATTATTACTTAATGTCATTGTATTACTGCTTTTGTAGTGCCAATGTGCCTCAAATACTTTATAAATGCTTTTCTGGTAAAAACAAATTCTCTTTTCAGTTATAAAATTATATTGCTTGTTTGAGAATTGGTTAATATCTTGTATCAGACTACCAGCCTATTTAACAAACTGCATCCATACACAGTAGATTTCATCTTTAGTCTAAGGGTCCCTGAGATTAAATAACATATTTAGTCTTACTATGTGTTCTGAGTAAGTTGTGTTCTTTTTTTTCCATCCTGAATATAAGGTGAAGCATGCAAAGCACTTTCCTAATTTCGACTTCAGTGCCTGCAATTTATTCCTCCATAAACCACCATCTTCAGAGGATAAGATGGTCAACTAACTGCTGCAAGATTCATCTGAACATTGTTTGTAGCAACTGTGCAGAGTATTACACTCAAGAATTATAATGTAGTTGCATGCTTAGGCACAGCATTCAGTAGTTTGCCATATTGCCAGCTGTAGTGTTCTCTGAAGCTGAATAAGACCTTCGACCATGTTGATAACCAGAATGGAGGGAGGCCTCCTCCTTTTCTGGAGTGGGACAGCTGCTGGCAATAAAACCTAACTGCCTATTTGTAGCTGCAGGACAATAGAAGATTACTCTACTTAGAGAAAGACAGACAAGCTATAACATATGTTACAGGGCAAGGGCATGCTGGAAAAAATGGTTCATACTGAAAAAATATCACTATCATTCAGCTGTCGCCATCCCTTGCTGAGTATCAGTCAGGTAACTTTTTTAATTAACCATAGTGTTATCTTACCAGGCATCAAGATATTTGGGGTTTTCTGAACTATGCATTAATCAAAATGTAAAATATAAGGCTGAAACTTAATATATGCTTAATATGAGCTTTAGAACAAATATTTATGGTTTAAAGGCTATGTTATATTGAAACTCTCTGCCTAATCATAAGGGACATACACCTATCTCCACAAAAACCTCCATGCTCAATAATACTCCATGCTCAAAAATACTGAGTCGTGTTCATGTCCTTCATCTGGGGGAGCAGGATAAAGAGCAAAAGGAGTTTCTGGTTCATTTGCCTATTTGCATTCACACAAAAATCCTCTTGCTGCTGATTCTCTTCCCTCATTTTTGTTAGCAGAGCTGCTGAATATCAAACCAGGAAGGTCAGGAATTTTCCAGCTAACAGAGTTGTCCTTTGAAGCCAAAGTAGTGCACCAAATATCATAGTAAATAAACGTTGAATGTACCACAAGCAGAGAATATTTTGTCCTTGTTTCCTGCCAGCTCACCAAGCAGCTGCTTCAGAACCAGAATTACAGAGATCTGCAGCTCAGGTGAAGTTTTGTTTAGGACCCATAGTGTGCAGCTTCTTGCTGCAGAGTCGGAGACAGGAATTCAGCTTCTTGCTCTGCTGGATGCTTCTGGCAGCCCTGGATGCTCCTGCTGCACCCAGAGTGGGTAGGGAATCCTGGCATCCCTCTGATGCTGAAGAAATACCCAGCACACCACTACACTCAACTCCCATGGAGGAATATGTCCTAAAGTTGAAAATGGTGTAAAAGCTGTTAGGATATGTGGGAGGGGAGGGGACAAAGCAGGCATTGCTCTGATCTGTTTCAGGCAATATGAGCAAAACCACCTATTCTTTCTAGAATGAAAGCATAGAGAATTTCTTTCTAGTGGAATTTTTTAAATAAGCTTTTACTGAAATTATTTCAAACACATACAGACACACAGAGAGGACTTTACTGTAAAGGTAATTTCTATATGAATCCAGCTTTTTGGTGTTAACATGAGGTCCTTAACTGTCTATTTAGACTGCAGTGGCAATGGTAGCTTTGTTGAGGCAGACTTTGCAGCTTGCTCTGGGAACTGCCATTCCCAAAGAAAGGAAGGAATGTGCGCAGAGAACTCCAAGCACCTGGGTTTAACCCTTTTTTTTTCTTTTTTTTTCTCTTGGATCCTTTTTTAGTTAAGAAAATATCTCCTGTCACCATCAGAAGGCTTTTCCCTCTCTCAGCATTTTTTAACTCCCCTCTCTGCCCTTCTGCCTTTTAGCACATTCCTTCTTCCTCTTTTGCTTTGTCATACGTGTACCTTTTCTCACCGCTGTTCTTATTGACACTCAGTTTGGCTCCCCTTCTCTTCCTGACACATTTCACTTGTCCATCTCCTTACTCCCCAGAAGGCTGCTAGCTGCTCAGAGCGTGCAAGGACAACATCATGTCCTTTTCTGGCTCTGAATGCCAAGCATATGCTGTCACAGCTGAGTAGTGTGCAGTGATCACAATCCAGTCAGCAACATCCCCTCCCAGTCACTGCTTGAGTGCTGGCTGTTCTGCCAGTGCCGTGGTAAGACCCATTGCAGCAGCAGGAGAGGCCAGCAGGCTCCGAGAAGCCTAGTACCTTACCCCTGGCAATATGTTTGCAGTGAAAAAGCTGAATGACTTGCGAGGTCATGGCCCCTTAGTGCTCCTGTTGATTTCTCTATACCACCATCTCTGATGACTGAGGAATATTAAGTTAAAAAACAGCCTTTCGTTGTTTTTGGTACTCTGACAAAACTAAGTAGCTCATATTTTGTAGCCTAGAGGAAGCCTCTGTGGGATGTAAAATGTGAGACATCCTAGACATTATCTAGGATACAGGATAGTGGGAGCAGAGGCTCCAATACTCTTCTTAAGCTCTCAGACAAAGTCTTTCCGAAGGAGTTTTTTTCTCTTTCTTTATGACTTGCTAAAGGAAAAGAAGGATATCTGCACTACCACTTCTGTGACCGAGAAAAGTAAATTTTCACTGTAAAAAATGGTAGAATTTCAATTCAGTTCAGAAATTACAAGCAGAAACATCTCATCTTAAAGTGAAGCAAAATGTCATTGACAATTTGAAAGAAAATTAGAAATAGTCATGTTACTATAGTGATATTTGTTATGTAGTCATTAGCTCTGGGCAAACAGAGAAAACATTTTTCCATGGTTGTCACTGGAGTTATAATAATCAGATAATATTATGTAGTACTTTCTTAGTGCTTTTGAAGCATCGTCTCAAAGTACTTTACAAAGGTCAGAATAAGCATTATTGTAAAGGAGTGAATGGGAAGGACATTTCATTAACAGCAGCAGAGTGTAGATGACAATATAGCACAGCTTCATGCAAGGTAGTGTGTCTCAAGATGCTGATAATGAAGAAACCCCTGGAACTGATTGGCATTCCTACTATCACACTTTATTTTTGAGGGTGTTGTACACAATACGTAGCTTTAGGTCATTTTTTGAACTCTTACAATGTAAAATACTTATTTCAACAACTGAAAAGTAAGATTCTGGGAACGCCTTTTAGACCCACATAGTTGCTCCTAGAAAATAAAAAACCTTTTGTTGTCTGTGAGAACATATGCAGTCATATATCCACATATGGAGAAAGAAAAAGGAAAAAGTAATCTTTGGATTTGGGGACTTTTTAAAAATAATTTCACAGAGCTGTTGATGTTACTTAATTTGTGAAGGAGCCTGAATTCTATTTTCAATGATGACTAAAGGCTACTTGAAAAGACTGTTTATTATCCTTGACAGTCTTTAAATTTATGGTAGTTTGTGACAGTTTTCCTCAAAATTTCTATGCTTACAATTAAAGTGAGAAGGGTAAGCATTTCACCTGAGAGTCCCAGCAGCCTTTGTGTCTTTGAATTTGAAATTTCAGCTCTCCCAACTGGACTTGGAGGCCTCCATAGCTCAGTAGAGCGGGGATTTCCATGTGCCTTTGGGAAGCAGAGAAGACTAATCACATCATATACTGTGATCTAATGTTATAGCTGCAAATGAGATTTCCAGGCAACTGCTAGACATACAGTTTTGGATCCTATATTTTTAGTTTGAAAACAGTAATCTTAGATATAACTCATTTATAGATTAGTCTAGTCCAACCAAAAGACTCCATTTCATTAGGGCACTGTTGGGCAGACATTCCAGCAGCAGCAGCAACTTCTGTACCTCTATTAAACATGTTCAGCCTAGCTGTTCTCAGGAGATGGCAGCAGTAGCATTCCTGAATTGGCTGCAATAATTTCCATTTACTTTGGGGGGCGAGAGGTGCAAAGCAATAGTTAGGTGGGAAACAACTCCTTCCTTCTGAAAAATCCTCCCTGCAGCCATGTGGAGCATTATGCTTAGAAATACAGACCTGTGCCTGTTCCATGCAATGGGAGTGATGGTTTAAGGGGTACAGATAAAGAAATATGAGAGTTAGCTAAGCCTTATTTGAACATTTCATATGTAACCCAAAATAAGTGTTTCACTTTTTGAGTCAACCGAACAAAGGCACTTTTTGCAGTGCTGTGGCAGGGTAGCACCATTGCATGTCACTGTTCCCAACTCACCTACAAACATTCCCTCTGTAGACACAGCAGAGGGCTAAAAAGGAAAGGTGAGAGCCGACTGACAGTGCTTGTGCTTGATGGTGAGCAGGATTTCACTTTGCCATGGGAGATGCAGGGAAGGCAAGGGAGAAAAGCGCAGACAGGCAATAACGTGGCAGAAGCAGGCAGGAAGCAGAGAAAGATATTTTATATTTTAATTCATATATTTTTTTTCTGATCCTGCATTGAGAGCACCTGAGCACTTACGTACAATTACAAACATCTTTCATGTCTCGTTTGTACCATAATGCTTCCTCCATAGGGAGGAGCAGGGGCAGAATATTTTGTTTTCTGAAGGCATTTTCATTTGTTTTTTTTTAAATGCATGTGCTGCTGTGAGACTAAAGAGGTCAGAGGTGGTTCTCTGTCAGTAGTAGATAAGGAGCTCCCTCTCGGTGTGAGGCTTCTAATGGAGGATGCATGGGAAAATCCACGTTGCTCACAGAGGTCCTTTGCACCAAATGCACAGAGATGTAGAGAACTGTCTTCCTCTCAGATGTAGAGCGAGTTTTTTTATTATATCTTGGGCACAACTTCACTAGCATTTTGATTATACCAATGTCTTTAGTTTTCTTCTAAATTCTAGGGAAAGCTTGTATGCAGCTCGAGGAGATGTTTGCTACATATGCAGCACCCTAACTTGCAGACAAAGCTAGCTATAGCATTCCATGTTACCTGGAGTTTTCTAGGACTGTGACCTTTACACTCACATGGCCTTCATGTCACAGGACCTTAGTCCAGCTGATAGGTGACAAAGATGACAATAACCATAGGCCTGCCTTTATGCTCTGCTGTTTGCCAGTTGTAATCCATTTTCCATTTCAGCCTGCCACTTTTCAGCAGTGCCTTGACCACATTCAAGTATGAGATGGTGTTGGTTGTAAGAGTCTAATAAAGCTAACACAATCCCAGACATGGGGGTAAAAACTGGAATACTTTATTGAACACGCAAAGCGCTTATTTAAGGGTCTTGGAGGCTTAACATGCTAATAAGGAGGCAGGGTTATGCCAAATAAGGGATTCCACAATCTATTAGCATTTCCAGTAGCAGGGGTGACATAAAGGAAAAAAGGATTTACATTTCTCAGATTCAGTATTTACATTTTGGGGAAAAAGGATTTGATATTTCCAGTAAGTGTAAGATTACACTAGGGAAGAGTGGTCAGCTTTTCCTGAAATAAGGATTACACAAGGAGGGAAGAAAACAATGGGATATCTGACAGCATCATGCAAAGTCTCTCCACATCCTGCTGGGGGAGGCAGGTCAATGGATCTTGTGTGGTCTTTTAGATGGTGGGTTTTTCCCAGCCCCTGTGGCCTGAGGCTTCCTGTTTAGTCCTAGCAGTTCCTTTTCTGCTGGTATTTGAATTTTGGACTGCAACAGTTGGTGGCAACAATCTACTGATCTGTGACAAAAGATGAGCTATATAAATTAATCAAATATGTTGCAGATGAATCCAGACCATCAGCTTATTGTTCTTGGCTAAGAAACAAAAATAAATAAAAGATTCTCTGATCACTGGCTGCTCAAAAAACCCCACCACCACCACCAACAAAAAAACCAACCAACCAAAAAGAAAAACAAAAAAAAAAACTAACAGAAAAGACAATAATGCTGTCCTTTTTTCCTGTTTAGCTCATCTAGGAATCCCATCTAGGGAATCAAGTTTTCCTATACTAAGATGATAACCTGTCTCAGATCCGTAATCTGTCCCTCCATCCATTTCTCCCGTCTTGAATAGGCTGTAGGTTGCCCTGAGCCTTGGCAGTGCCTGAGTGTCTGACCAGCATCCAAATACTGAGTGACTCTTGAAACTGCTTAAGTGTGTTACCTGGGGTTAGATATTTAACACAAGTTGTTGTCATTGTTTTCTCTAACTCATCCAAGAAGCCTGGCACATTCCAAGGGTGACTACACAGCCCTCTTCTGCCTGATGCTTACAGAGGGTGGAAAGGGTAGGTTAAGGAGCTGAAGATAAGCCACTTTGCTTCAATGTGGAAAAACAAACAGTGTCTGAGTTGTTTATTCATGTCCTTGGGATGCCAACTAGCTGAATAACGAAGAAAAAGTGAGTTTCTTCAGAGAAGAACTTCTCTCTTTTTTCCCAATACTCCTAAAAAAGACAGCTACTAGGAAGGACAAGGTAGGTGACTTTTGAGGGTATAAGGTTAATATATTTTCTAAAATGATATATCTTACCCCTGTCCAGAACAGGCATGTCAAGAGCTAGACTTGACACTAGAACGTTTATATGACAGCTGAAGAACTATGATTTAAGAAAGCCATAGCTATGACTGTGATATCAACTACCTATAGACCAGAAGGAACAGGAGAGCCTACAGAAGCAGAGGTAGTGTGTGGGGGCAGCACACCTTTATCTAAAAACTAGAGAGAGTTTCTGTAGTGCCTTTCACATCACACCCTTCTGATTTCAAATAGTTAATGGTGTGGAGAGATGAGTGGTCTCTGCTTTGTTGTTTCCAGGTGGCACAGATGGATCCTGCCTGGATCTAGTTCTCTCATTGCAGCTGAGAAACAGAGGTTATTAGTGGTAGAGGAAGGGTTTTGAGAGAACAGTTTAGAGAAACATGAAGTACTTGCTGCTACAGAACTGCTCTCAATTGTCAGGACATTTTACATTCTTTTCTGTCTTTAAAAGTGAAAACTGAGCAAGAGGACAAAATGCATCCTCTTCCCAAATAAAGATGTAAATTGTAGGATGAGGAAGCTGAGTAGGGATCAAAATGAGGGTTGTAAAACACTGAAAGAGCTTGTGCAGCTCTTTCCTGAAAGGATATGAACAGAAGCAGCCTCCTCCAACTCCTAAATTAGACGTGCTTTGAGCAAGGAGTCAGACAATGTAACCTTTAGTTCCAAGCTTAGTTATTCTGTGATTCTAGTAAAGAACAATGAGAAAAGAAACAAAGTCTGTGTCCATAAAAAGTGACTTTTATTTACTAAAATGAAACATCGCATCTAGCTGCAGCTGACTGAAATTCTGCTCCAGAGAGTAGAAGTGGGAGCAGCGACAACTCTTTTGTACATTGCTTTTCAAACCTCTCACTACAGTCCAGCAGGAAGAACTCTCAGATAATATTCCCACCTTCTCTTCCTCTCCTCCTCTCTACTGTAATCCACCATGTCTCAGGCACCCTTTTCTTCTTTACCAAATTTTCAGCTTTATTGCAAGATATACTAATTGTTCCCCATGGTCAGAGCTATTGATACTCCTTGATTATATAAAGGTGTGTGACATGGATGAGTGAACTCTAATGGAAATGTTCAACATTAAGAGTTTACAGTTAAATTTAGTGAGTGTAATAGACAAGAGCCTGACAGCTTTACTGACTCGTGCTCTAGTAACACTCTGCATCTAGGAGAGGCAGCATCTGGGACTATCACTGTTTATTGTGGCTATTCATGACTTGGAAACAGGTTGAACTTTGAAATGACAACAGTTGTGGGTAATAACATTACTTGGATGGTAATGTCTGGAGATGGTCACCTCCAGAATATGGAGGTGATAAGATTTTCAGAGGGTGTGAAAAAAAAAAAAAAAGGCACATAAATGGCAAATGAAAAATGCCTTAGCAAAGTATTCAAGCTTTTAATAAGCACATGGAATTACTTATACACTTGCTACTTTCTCAATTAATGGTAAATATGTGGCCATCAGTGAAAAATCTCTGCATACTTCACAGTGGTGATTTAAAAGGCATACGGATTGCTGGGAGATCTGAGGAATGGAATTGAAAATAACATTGGGAGTATTATACGAATAAATACTTTACATTCAGCTGGTATGATGATGATCTTAATTCAAAAAGGATAGTAGAAGAAGAAAATTATTAGCAGCAGGTGAGTGGAGGTAAATAGCCAGGGAATTCTTGAAGAAGAAAAGATCAGCAAAAGTATCATAAGCCATTAGCAGTAATAAAGCATAAAAAAATAGGTTTTTTAAATTCCTGTTTCCGTACTACAACTGGGGAAGGAGGAGGACAACCAGTGAACCAAATTATGAGTTAACAGCCTGGCACTGCTGATAGGCATAATGCATTACACAAACACAGCTGGGCAAAAGATCTCAGCCACAAGAGTCCAAGGGTCAGGATAAAGAAACGACGACATGCCTGAAATAACAAGGTTCCCAGTTGCATTAGGTCCACAAACAGTTATTATGAACTGCTGAAACATGATAGTCACAGTCCCCACACCATGAACACCAGCACTGCATATTTAGCTGAGTATTGGTGTCTATGTCCTTTTATTTGTTTTACTCTTGCTCTGGAAAGCTATGTGAGTACAGCAAAGCACAGCTTTTATACAGCCCTGGGGTGCTGTCTGATACAATAAGAAAGGCAAAGCCTGCATCTATCCATCAGATAGATAGGTAAAGATGATCAAGTCTCCTCTTGCTGTGACATGAGACTTTTGCTTTTTTGGCATGGTTTATTTAAAGGGGGAAAAAAATGAGTTCAGTATTGAAAACATGAAGGCAGCCAGGACTAACGCCACCTGTTTTCCCCTGGTGCTTTTGTGTAGTGCTCAAATGGGTAGACTTTGGCAGCAGAAACATACATTCCTTGACACAACAGGTGGTTTTAGCCACAGCCTTCACTTTGTTTAGCTGTTACCACAGAAAATCAGATTTGCTACAACTTTGTGCCTGTAATATTACAGCAGTTCATCTTAATTAGACACAGAAACTAACTTTGGACTCCCTGTTGTCCTTCTGGATAGAATGATCAGTCAGAAGTCTTATACCCATGCTAAGTATTTGAGATTTTAGTCTACCAGTTTGTTTAGTGAGGACATGAAGATGGGCTGCAAGCAGAACCAACAGCATGCTTGCTCTGGCTTGTTAAAAATTCACAAAGAAGGGATAACAACAAAAGTGATTTAAAAGAACATGATATTAAGGAACAATTATCAGTTATGGGACCTATCTAAGCATTCTGCCCACTCTTCAAAAAAGCTTCCACTTCTCAGAAATCTCTTTCTCAAGCATGTGGTCATAAGCCACGACTATGCTATCTCTTACCTTGCTCATCAAATAAATTCCCCAAATCTTTTTCAAGAACTGTCTTTTTTACTCTGTTAAACTGTCTTGTGGTTCTTCCCTGACCCAATTCAGGTTTGCAAGGCTCCATTTAAAACTCTGAGCTTTGGAACTGGACAATCTGTTCCAGGCAATGGAATCCATATCACTTTCTAAATCCGTACAATTTACCCTGATCAGTACTACCTTGTGTGTGCTACTCTTGTTCATATATTTTTAAACATATCTAGGGTGATTCTTCTCACTCTTTGTCTGAGACTGAGGTCCTATGGAAGGGTCTGGAGTTATTCAGTTTGTCCCATTTATTTCTTTTAAAGTTAACAGAATTACTCAAGTAGTCTAAGTTTGCTAAAAAGTTTCTATGATCAGTTTTCACACAACTATTTTAAAAAATTCTTATATTACAAGAATTCTGCATTTTGTAAATTGCTTCTATTGAATCCCTGCTGTTTAACAAAATCCTAAATTACTCCAGGAGAGAAAGTATTTTATCGCTGTATGATATAATTATGCTATTTGCTGTCTTTCCTTACTGCAGAGAAATGTTCTGCCTTGTATCTATTATTACTGACAATTCTATGCTTTCTGTTGACTCTTAGAATTTTCTTTGTTCAGACTCTGCTTTATGAAGTTATAATTAATTCATGCTTTCCTGCAAGAGGCTGCTTCTCGTTTGCCTTCCTCCTCAGTGTTCCTCTATTCCTTGCTTCTGATTCATATAATTCAAAATATCAGAAAGGTCTTGTCTTGCGAATGTGTCTGTAAGATACATATCAGAAGACAAATATTTCTAATTTATATATAAATGCAGACATATGTGTAGATACACACAGAAACAGAAATAATTTTTTTAAATATAGTATTTTATTTTCATGGGGTTTTTTATCTTGTCTCTTAACCAGATTTGTTTTACCATTCAATGTTGTTGTCATCTAAGTAGGGGGATTACAGCTTTCAGTGTTTTTAAATTTCCAGTCATGTTGCCATAGTTCTGTCGAATTACTTTTTCCAAATTATTCATTTCCTCTACTTTGAGTTTCAAGAATGCCTTGTTATTGATAATATTTTTATCCCTCATTCTGTTTGCAAAAATCCAATATAAAAAGTCATGATTGCATCTGTTCTATGTGATCACATCTACATGACCACAAAGATCATAATGAGACTCTTTCTGTGATACCAACATATCACACATTATTGCTAGTTTCTGGCTCCGTGAACCAAACCCTAATTGAGGCCTAATACGAAGTTCCTTTGTGCTGTCTGACCACATCAGACTTAAGACATGAACATGGAAATATAGGATTATATTGGCAGTGTCGTGCAGAAGAAAAGCTCTCATGATAATGTGGTATTCCCTCATGATTCTCAGTCAGTAGATGTGTAAGATGGTGCATATACTCTATTATCTACTCTGGGTCGTTTTATGATCAGAATTTACACCAGTTACAGCTTCAAGTCTTGGAATAGGTGATATCTCACAATCCAAGACACTATGTTACCCAGATATGAGACCAGTAATTTCTGAGCCTGTCAAGCTTCTGCCCTTCAGCCCACTTAATTTGCCTAAAATTGAATCTACCCAATAACCCTAGCATACTGGTCATACCAGTGTTCCCATGACATCTCAGTAATACTTTTTAGGTGAAATTTATGCCCTATAGTGAGCAATTCTGATTACCTTTGTTCATTAATCAGGTCCCTGATATTGCTTTATAAGCAATTAGAGATTTATATTTTTTTTTTTTTACTACCAATGTGTCTTCATGTCTAGATTAATTTTGTTTGCAAACTTTATTTTGGCACTTAGTTCCTCTTTTCATCTTTTTCCTTTTTTGTTAAATACCTTCTGATTTGCTTATCTGGCCTGTCCCCTCAAAGCTCTCATTAAACTGTCATAGATTCCAGCAAAATTGCATAACCCCTTTACCTTGTGAAAGGCTAACAAAATGCTCTGGTAGTAGAGAGAACTTCAGTCTTATAACTATTAACTTGCAAAAACAAGCCAAAAAAAGCCCAGTCTCTCTCTTCAGGTGATAGTGAAAGATAAATGAATTCCAGCGAAATGGTTTTGCTGTGTTCTACCTTCAGCCCACTTCTGAGTTTCTCTAAAACAATCTATAGACCACAAAGATGTTACTGTGCAGCACCATTAGGGCCACCACCTTTAGTGTATCCTCATTACTGAATTCACAAGCCTATTGAATCTCCAAGTACATTAGAGGCTACTCTGTAACACAGAGGTACTCAGTCAACCTGAAATGAACTCACTTGATATTACAGTCTGCAGTGGCCATAGCCCTAAAAGTGTAATTTACAGACAATGAACTTGCCTTGGCTTCTTTGCCACTTGCTTTCTTGCCACCAAGACTCAAACAAGCCTGACCTTTTTTTTCTTCTTCCTTTTTTTTTTTTTTTTTTTGGTATCAGTTCTGAAAAACAGTTTTGATACTGCAATACCTCACTGTAGACCTGTCAGTAAGTGTACTTAGAGAGTGACACCTTGTGTCTCTGCCTCAGGGAGATAGCACACCATCTGCTGTCTTGTTGTCCTTTACATGATGTTCTCTCAATTCCATTTGGAGGAGAAGGCACCAAACTACATTCTGATCTGCAAACTTGTTTTAAACATTATATCCTTGAATAATACATTAATCTAAACTGTTATTTGGAATCTTTATTTTAACCAAACACTGACAAACTGACTATTGGTTCTTGAATCCTGATTGATTTTTGACCTGAAACTTATAAAAAAAATGCAAACCAACAAAAAAAATCCAATCCCAAACTATAAACCTTTCATCATGGCTAAGTTCAAAACAGACTGAACTCTTTTGGACAATGCTGTGTGACTTGTTTGGATGGATGGAGTCTCTTTTATGGGTGTACTTAGTTTTCCTATAGCTGAGAATTGTGCGGCTGTGTCTTACTTTCCTATTTCTTTATAGTAGCTTTCCTTTCTTCTTGGCCAACTGCCATCTGCAATATCATCTGCAGTTGTCATGCCTACGACCTAATGATCTAATATGTGAAATTTTTTTAATTTTCCTCTGTTTTGGCAAGACTGCAACCATTCTTCTTTATCTCCCTGTCCCAGCCCTGGTCTTCCAATTTTCATTGGCTGTGAGTCACAAATCTCTCTCTCCTATTCCTCAGTGGCTAGCTCTTTCTCCTTTGAAACTTTGTCTTATCTTAAGCTATTTCTCATCTCTACTTCTCAGTCTAATTAATCACTTTTCTGAAGCAGCCACCATTTTGAAGCCTCCTGGCTTGTGGTAGGAAAAACCCCACAGGTCATCTGTTATCAGAAATAACTACTGTTGTTTATGATTTCCGAACTCCCTGCTGAATCTAGCTGCTAACCACATTTTCAAAGTAAATATTTGAAAAGATATAATAAATCTGCATGTTTTTGCATATAAACCAAAGACCTACCCAGTGTTATGAAGAATCTCCTCTGTTTTTATAATTCATCAGATGCAATATCTAAAATTAGCCAGTGGCCATTTGTGGAGGAAAAAATACTGCATTAGACAGTATTATTGAATTGTAATGTAAGGAAATTTTCAAGCTCTGTGTGAAATACCATAACCTTGACAAGTCAGTATACCCCAAAACATTTTGAAGGGATTTCCAAATGAGATGAAGAGCAAATGTATTATAACTGTTAGTTTTTCAGTCTCCCTGTTTATAGCAGTAACAAGTAATGGTAACTATGGAAAACATTTTAATGATATAGACAGCTGAATACCTATCATCAGCTATTTTTATGTTGTCATAAACACGATTTCCAGTTCACATAAGTTTATTTTTATATTACAACTTAAAATTAATAATCAGATGAAACAGAAAAGATTTCTTAATAAGTATATAGTTGATGGGATAAGAGTAAATCCTTGAAGACAAGAAAAAACATTTTAAAGATACTTATGAAATAATGCAATATAGTTAAACATTCAAATCACTAGAATTACAGGAAGGATAAGGTAAGGTAAGTAAATAGCAGCCGGGATTTAAACTCCCTGTTACACTTCTTCATATTGCAAAAGCATGATAGCGCTGATGTGGAATAGGACTGCCCGGGCTTACTAGCTCTGAGGATCCACGACTCATAAAATTTTAATAACCTTTATAACATGCAGCTTTTCAGAGATAAAGAACCTGGCTGTAAAATTACAAACAGTCTTTGTGGAGTAAAGGCTAAAAATGCAGAATGGCATCTGGACTAAGATAAGCTTGAAGAAAATACACATGTTTACTCCAGAATTAATCAGGCAACAGTGTAAAAATTTTTGCTTTCAATACAAATTAACTGGGGGAGGGGAGGTTTTTGGGTTTTGATTTATGACACTCTTCACAAAACCTGATTCCTGCCAGGTCTCTCTTTGAAGTACAAGGGTGTTGCTATTAAAACGGATGTTCTATTTTAATACTCTAAACCAGCCTCTGCTTCAATTATTCATATGTATTCCATATAAATTGTACTTGAAGGACTTGCACTCTTGAAAACAGAAACTCTTTAGGATAATTTTTTAGTCTCATCCATCATGAGATATATATATATATATATATATTCATAGCTCTTTAGGGTAATATTTTAGTCCAATCCTTTATGGTACATGCATCTGCATAGCTTCAGAAGTAAGAGAACAGAAAAACAGTTGTAGCAGTGAGGACAGTAATGAGGAAAAGTTGAATTTTAAATGAGAGAGAAGCCCCTTGGCCATGTGGAGGTCATACAGGAGGCAATGTTGAAGGAGATGACAGAGGAGAAGGACCAGAAGAATGGAATTTAGAAAGAGGCAGAAATACTGGTTAGGAAATTCAAAAGGACAAAGCAGCTGACAAAGGACAGATCTTCACTGAAGATGTAACCAAATTCCAGGGGAGAACCCTGTTCCACCAAGAATATGCCTGACAGCAGAGAGGGTGTAAGGGAAAGGAGGAATGAAGCTGGTGTCTGAGCCGAATCTGAACCAGAGGCTTGCGACTGAATGCAAAGTCTGTTGGCAGATATCGTCTGCACCAGTGCTAGAAATGGTTGGCCGAATGTAAACTCTTGGGTTTGGTACCAATTCATTGCATTTCTAAGAGGGCCTGCCCCTCTCTTTCTGTCCTACAGTTTTCAGCATCCTGAAAATCTATGTGCTGCTCTCCATTATGTAAAAAGCTTTTTTTTTTCCCTGTTCAGACTCTTATAGTGTGCCAGGTGGTATGGAAGGCAGAACATTGCACAAAATACCCTTTTTATATCAGGCAGCATTTAAATGGTGCTGTTCATTGAGTGTGGCCCTGTTCCCACTGAAGTCAGTGGATGCTATTGAGCAAAGTTACCACGATGATTTTTAGACCTTATGCTTTTGAGGCACTATCCCATTATAGTCCACACCTCAAATAGCATCTTCCCCCTAACAAACAAGCAGGGATGGATGGGAGCAAGCTGCTTTCCTGGTTGTTTCCTGCTTCCCTGGCTGTTTCCTGCAGCACCATTTTATACTCACAGTCTGCCCATCCATCTGTTCAATCCCTCTTACGAAAATTGAAAACATTCCTGCTTTTTAAATGGGTGAAAAATGCCTCAAAAAAAGAAGAGGTCTCCATGAAATAACTATGAGGCTTTTCCCAATTAAAGGAGATAAAACCTGGAAACTAAGAAGATTTTTATTTGTTGAAGAATATGGTCTTTTCTGTGCATTTTGTGAAAGCAGCATATTTTGTCAAGGTTTTATCAAAAAGCCAGTAGTCTACTCTGGTGCCACTCAGTCTCCATTTATGGATTCCTGGGCTAATATTGAAGTGTTTAGTGGAACAAAGCTGCTGGCTGCTGCTTCAGTCTACAGCCTTTGCCTGTAGACTGAGCGGCAGAGCTGCAACCTGAGTTCGTGGGTTGGGAATATTCCCACAAATGTTGAGAAGCCATCAGCCCTGGGGAGCACTTCACAGCCAAGATCCATATGGTGGCACCAACAGTCATTAAGTAGCTCTAGTCCTCTACAGATCTGGCTTTAGCCGTAGGTAAAACTTTGGAGCTTGTGACCAGGCCTTGGCTCACAGCTACCTGGAGGATGGCACACTGGACTTCTCCTGACTTGGGAGACAGAAAGAAGGTGGAGCTCAAAGAGGGCAATGAGGGACAGGGAGAGCTGCTGACATGGGGGACCCTTCCCAGATTCCCAGGCCCCTGTAGAGGCAAACCTCAGTGGGGAGTGGTAGGGCTTGGTGATGACCCAGTCTGCTGTCTGTTTGCTGTACTATTGGGGGCTGCCTCTCTTAAGAGGGAACCACTCCTTGGAATGACTGAGGTCAGTGTCTTACAAAAGTCAGCAGGTGATGGCAAGGATCCTCTCTTAGTGAGGCCATGGTCCCTCTGTAAACTGAGAAAGAAGAAAGACTTTCAGGTCAGAAAGCAAGAAAGAGATTTTCTAAAGCAGCCAGATAAGGAGGCCCACTAGGAAGCTACTTGAAATGATGGAGTAAGGCTACTTGGTGTAGTGCCACAGCTTGGAGAGGCATATTGAGATGGTAAAGACTCAGCAATACTCCTTGAGCAGGGAAACAATTTGCTTGCTTTTAGGTGCAAGTATAAGGATCACCTTTAAGTAATCCAACTAGAAGCCTTACTGCCGGCTTTGCAAGTAGCTGGGGAATAATTTTTCTGATAATCCCAAAGAGAAAACTGTAACAGGAATTAGGTCTTGCTATGCATAGAGAGTGGCTCATTATGTTTTATAGCACTTAAGTTTTGGTTTTCTGTAATTAAATTTGTTTATTCATCAACTTTTTAGGAAGGGGAAAGAAAAGGTAGACTGAAGATTCTCCCTGTGACAGAGGGAGACTACTGCTGGGAATACCTTGGCTTGTGCACAGATGAAGACAGGTGGGGACAAAAAAGTGCATGTGTGAAAACAGACCCAGCTGAAAAACAGCCTCTAGAAATCATGTAGTTCAGAACTGTATTTGCCTTATTATAAAAGTAGCCAAGTTCAAGCAATGACTGTCTCATACAGCGTCTTTATAGTATTCTAGTCTTAGATGGGAAACCACTACTAATAACAGCTGTTCGTCTTTGTTAAAGAAAAAAAGGAAAAGATACTTGTTTGCTAGAGTGGGCCGGTACTGAACTTCATCTTTTCATGACTTTCTTAAAGCTAAGACAGCTCATCATCCTAACTATTTTCCATGTCGTGATTAATGCCAGCTCGTTGCACTGAAATAAAGGTTTATGAAAGAGTTTCTTCAGACTTCCCCATTTGAAGCCTGTGGCTTAAGCTCTCATCTGAAGAAAAGGAGTCATATGCAAAACAGAATTGAATTTTAGCTGGAATTACTGAATGTGGATTCAGATTCCAATAAAAACTAAGTAACTAGGATTTGGGATATTTTTAAACATGCGTATCAAGTCAAACTGTTGACAATCTTTTCCACACAGAGAGTATCTTGCTGTACTAAAGGATAGGCTTATCAGCAAACAAGTGTGCAACAAAGACTTTGTCTTTTCCACTAGGCTTATCTCCAATTAGAAAAACAAATATTAGAAACTGCTCAGCAGCTGCACTGAGTAGGAAAAGATTTAGGCAAGTTTCTATCTGAGAGAATATTGTCTACCATAAAATTTAAAGTAGAAGAAGGTTGAGTATTGTCTCTGCTGCAAATGGTACCAATATTAATCTTAAAAGATTAATCCTACAACAATTACTCCAATGTTGTGCCATTTATAGACTACAAGTCCCACTCTGAAATGTTTTACAGTGCTTCAGGGCAGAAGAGGGCTTGCAAGATGTGAAGTTGAATGTTGGGAACTGTGGTCTATGCACAGTGCAGCTCCATATTAAAAATTATTACAAATTACCTGTTTTCTTTAGGTGGACTGCAATATTTCTGACACATTCTAACTTTCAGTTTGCCTAAAATTACAGTTTTCTGATTCTTAGTTAAAGAGAACGTTCTTCTGCAATTTGACCAGTAGACGTTTTACAAATGTGTTTGAAATAATAGTGTTTCTTAGGTAATGTGAGAATTTTTATTTCTATAAAATTAATTTATTGTTAGGGAAGCAAAAAGAGATTGAATGAGGCAGACTGTTCTTAAACTTGATGTGAGGAGCTTGTGGAATACATGATGCATCCAAATGCATTTATTATTTTCTAAGCTCAAATGTCCCTGCGTTTCAGTCTGTGTCTATAGAAAGTGCAGCTGACCAAAAGGCACTCCAAATATTAGAACAAAGGGAAAAAAACAGTGTGGATTTAGGGAATAGAAGCCTGCTTTGCTGTTTCTGATTGGTATTCAGACACTGAAGTCAGGGTGTTCTCTATATGCCCGTGCCAGGAGGCCAGGCTGGTGTGTGCCAGCCAGAGCAGGATGTTGGTTCCCCAGTGCTGAGGCTGCTCTTTGTGCCTCCCGTGGTCTTCCTAGACCCATATAAAACTACTGCTCATGTCCAAGTCCCATATGGCTCATGTAATCTGTAGTTGTTGGAGCTCAGCAGTCATTACAGACCCGGAGGCATAGAGCTTCAGGCCCAGACTCAGGGGTGAATTATGTGCTAAGTGAGATCCTGTGTTATGTGGCTAAGACTGTATTTGCCATTGTCAGCACTGCAAGGCTGAAGCTACCATCCATCTCCAGAAGACAAAAATATATGTGCAGAAGGTGGGAAAGAAAGTCTTAATATGCACAGAGGTAAACAAACAAACAAACAAACAAACAAAACAACAACAACAACAAAAAAAAAACACCAAAGATGGAAGTCTTTAAAGATTGAAGCTTCTTAGTCCCACAGCAAATAAGGAGTTTTCAAGAAGGTTTTCTTTTTTCCTCTGTTAGCAGCCACTTTGTTAGATAATTGCTGTGTTCCAGCCAAATGATACTGCTAAATAGCTTCTGGAGATTGTCTGATGCTTATTAGGGCACAGAAATTGTCCATTCTGTAAGGGTTACAGACAAAATAATAGGAAACTTCTAGCATTCTGTCTTTTCTGTTGTGCATAATTTTGGGACTTAGAAGTCAGTTGGCTGGCGCGATGTGTTTTCTAGTATCTAGCATAAACGGTTACACTAGAGATGTACTTATTTTCTTCTAGAAGGGAAGGCCTCATAATTTAACTTTGTTATACTTATTAAAATGGGATTTCTCTATTAAGAATGCAGGAAAGGGAAGATGCAGTGAAGTACTTTTCTTCTAGACTAGGGGACTATGCGAGCAAGTAAGGAACTAAAGTGTTTTTACTCCTTTTCACTGGTTTGCTGCTACTTATAACTGTGATAGAGGTCTTTTCCCAAGACTCTCTGAGTGGTTTTATAGGAAGCATATAGTATAAAGGAGCACAAGCCATACAGTGTGTTTACCAAGCTGAGACATGAAGTTAAAATGCAAAACAAGTTGCAACTCTTTGAAACAGCTTCCTAATAACTCCACAACACAGTGGAGAGAGTCCAGTATCTCTTATAAGACTATTTTAATCAGCTGGCCCAAATACCAAAGTAAATCTCTATCAATTTGCCACCAAGCTTGTTTAAATGCAAGTAAGGCTTAGTTTGCTCGGCAGACCAATTTAGAAGACCACAGCGTGAGGCAAATTTGTCGCTTTTTGCAGTTATGACAGTCTTCCAAGTCTGGTAGAGTAGCTTGGTACCCTAACAGGATGCTGACAGTGCAAGATGTATTAGGCTTCTGATCCATCCCTGAAAGTGCATTAGGGCAGCATTTCCTTCACTGCAGCAAAGCACTGGGACCACAGTATGGATTCAGCTGATCAGGGTATACCTGAGATTTTTGTCTTCATTCAAAGTCAAATCCTGAGCCCTCATATAATGCATGTCAGTGTGATCTTCCCTTATCAGGTCACATAAGGTTGCCTGAGAACATTTTTTTATAAAATGACCTGTGGTAGAACACAGTCAGTGGCTTCTTGACATGGTTTGTAGACCAAAGAGTCAGGAATTTGGTAGGGCAAAGGATCTCCCCTTCATCTTTGAATGTATTTTTCTGAAAATGGAAGGCATTTTCTTCATCCTAATGAAGAAAACCAATCAAAGTAACTTTCTTCCAAGAATAGGTTATTCAAGTTCTGATATCTAACATCAAGCTAGCTACCATTGGCTCCTTTTATAGAAACAGGTTTTTCTAGAGAGCAATTCATCTCATCGAAAGAAAGACATCTAATGTAGGTCAAATGAATTGCTCTTTAGAGGCATCTATTTTTGTGTCTTGACTGCAAAGGGAACTTGAGATGAGTAACTCTGGTGCCTGAAAGTGAAACATTAAAGCTGGGGAGAGACAAATCTCTCTTGGAACAGGGAGATAGAGAAGACCCATGGGGAGAAATGTGCTGGACATCATCAGGAGAGAGACCTCACTGGTGTAAATGCTCAGTGTATATATGATAATATTTATTTTATGCTATTGTTTGACCCACCAGTGGCTCCTTAATTAAGTCTTTGTGCCTCTGGCTTTATGGTGCCTGTATTTTTTGTCTCTACATTCTTGGATAATCCCTTCCTTTCCTGTCTAACAGTTCTTGGTTTTGCCCTCTTCCTCTTTTTTCTTTGATTAGATTTCTCCTGAACATTGTTTTCTCTCAACCTCTTGCAGACAAGGATCCTATAGGTTTCTAAGGCACAACTGCATGAGCTCACTGTTCATCCCATGTTGAAGAGTATCAAGGAGTTGTAATTGCATGGAGGAGGATCTGGGGGACTTGATTACTGTGGATGGTCCTTGGCATGTCTTGGCATTGCAGTAGTGTTTCTGGTTTATTTATTCCTTGTTTGACTTTGGGGTTTGTATCCCAGTTTTCTGTCAAAGGGAATTATACTAGCTTCCTGCTTCTGCAGATGGAAGTGGCTGCCTGGGAAATTGGCAGAGCCTGCACTGAACCAGGGAGAAGCCAAGTCTGTTCAGCAGGGAGGCAACAGAAACTGCTGCAGGCAGGATTTTTTAAGATCAGGGAATATTTAAGCAAGCCACTAGATAGATGTTACTCTCTTACTATACCACCTTCTCTGGAAGATTTTTAGGTGGTGAAACCTGTTTGCAATCTCACTTGCAAGGTCAGAGTACCTACTGAAATGTCCATTCCACATGGGTCATGGGTTTTCAACGGTCATGGCGCAGACTCTAGGAACATCTTCTGCAGGGTCATCTCTCTTTTTAAAGTAATCTCTTCTAATACCCTGAGTGACTAACAGTATTCTAATTGATATTCTTTGACATAATGTATCTGTCACCCCTACCATACTCGCATATTTAGAACAAACTGGAATACAGCATTTTCCTCCTAGAACAGCTGGGAAAAAAATTAATGAAATAGAGAAGGTCTTACGTTCCCTGTAACACATTTGTAAAAGTGTTCTGTATAAGTCCTTGGAGAGATTAAATGGGTGATAGTTGTATTAAGTTTTAATTGATGCTGCCTCCTAACAGATAATAGTCACGAGAGAAGGAGATCCTTCTGATGTGTAAATTGATGTAATTCCACTGACCACCACTGAGCTTCACAAACTCAAAAAATTTGAGAATTAAATCTATGAGGTCCCCTTGAATCTTCAGAGTTCACTGTAAATAGATCCTGCTCTACTCAAGACTGGAATTAAGGAGCTATAAATCATTTGTTGTAGTGAGAGCAAATGTTTCAGCTTTTGCTTTGTCTGTTATTTCCCAGTCCATTAGTTTATGTTTTGGTTTTTGATTGTTTTTGGTTTTTGTCTCTCTTCAGTAGCCTTCGTTTTGCTTATTAGTAAAAGTTGTACTGGAAGATGTTGAAATAGAAGGAATTGCCTTAGGCATAACATACTTTTATTATTTTTTATTAATGAAAAACAGTCTCTTATTGCTTATTTGTGCAGCATTAGCTCTCACAACTTTAGGCAGGTCAGGACCCCACTGTGCTGGATGGAGATACCATAAAAGAGAGTCCCTGAAGCAGAGGACCTAAAACTGTAGAGATAAGAAACAGGAACTTGTTGGATCCCAAATTCATATATCTGCAGAAAGGAATTTGAGTGGTCTCAGTAAATAGCCGTGGGCTATGAGAGCTGGGGAAAAAAAGCTCAGTTTAAGAAGCAAATGGGACATCACTGGTGTGGAGTGTCCTGCCCAAGCCAGAGACACCATACCCTAATGTTATCAAGCATCTGCAGAAGACCAATTGTGTTTTATCTCTCCTTTTGTGTTAAAGGCTCATGTAATTGCCCTAAGATAAAGTGGGTTTTCTCCTATAGTGTAAGTGTTAAGATCTCAAAATCTGTAAACTTTCCTCTTTACCTCATCTCTGTAAAACCCCCAATTGTAATAGGCTGAGCCCCCGATGAATATGTAAACCCCGCCATGAATACGTAGTACCCCGGACTCATAAAATACCATTTTTTGTACAAATAAATGATTCCAGTTTCTCACCTCCAACTGGGATCCACTTAGCTTTATTGACCTCCACAGCAGCTGAGGGAAACAAAAGAACAGGGAGGACATGAAAAGGTCTAGATAGGCATGAAAAACAGACTCTAATTTCTATCTGCACAATTCCTGGGTGTATTAAGCCAATCAGTAGCAATGATAATACCTCTGTTATTTGCTCTTCCAGTAAGGCTAGGCTGAATAGAATTTAAATTTCAAAGCACTGCATACTAATGTGTTTGTATTACCCACTAGCCCTTTTCTCCTGGTTTTTGAATGCTTTATCACAGGCTTTGTTTTAATTAAAGCTTTGGGATATATGGGATTATTTGGCCTGATCAAATGTGACTTAAAAGATCAGCCTCTTTCACAGCATTAAGGAAGCCAAGGCCAATCGCTTAGATTGGACCTGCAGAGCAAGACCTGTCCTCTCACCATTATTGTGCGCAAGTCAATTCTTTGCCCTTCTGACTGGTGCCAATGGATTGACAGCAGCCAGTCCAATGCCACCATAATCTCAAAGGCATCTTCCGTGACTGGTATGTCACTAAAATATAGTTGCTCCTTCTGCCAAGAAATACACAGTGGTCCATGGTTTTAATGCTCCATGGTTTTAGTGAATGCAAATAGTACACCTTTAAAAACAGTATAATAATGAAGAAATGGGTAGGACACTACATTTGCTAGCTTGTTTAATTTCTTAAAATCTTACTGGGAGACTCTACATAACCTCAGTTTAACACTCAGGAAGATTTGTCCAGAATCTCTTCTCATTTTCACTGATCCTACCTGCTATTTCCATTATTTATACCAATAACCAACATCATTCACATAGTCATCCTTCCTGCTACCCATTTTCCTCATCATTAACCTCACAGACTTATATTCTGCATGTTTCTAGTAGCAAAATTGTTGAGGTTCTGGTCTTAAGAGGTTAGTATCTAGTCCAGAAATGTTCTGAAAGAAATAACAAGCAAGTATAAGAATTAGCATTGCAAAACATATTTGCTATTATCTGTTTGATGAACCAGAAAGTCACAAAGGAAATGTGGTACCTAGTATATGAGAATACTAAGACCTAAATAGGTTTAAGGTGGCAAAGAAGCAGAAGTGAACTAACTGAACTGACTGCAGCTCTATGCTTTTGCATCTCAGCTAGCAGTCACAATCAACATGATCTGTCCAAAGTGGTGCTGTACTCTGTGACATTTTAAAACTGGCCTTCCTTCCAATATTACCCTAGTCCAGTTTGCAGATAGATTAAATTCTTACACCAGGACATTAAAAACTGAACTGTGTTTCAGTGAACATCATAGTGGCAATAAAGTAGTCCTTTTATTTTTAAAATATGGCTCTGCAAAATCTTTGGGGTTTTTCTATCATTACAGGTTTTTAACAGGATTGTGTATAAATGCCTATGCCTCTCATCAGTATCTTTGGTAGCAGTCAGTTCTTTATGAAACTTGTATTTACCAGTGTATAATATCTACTGATGTTAGAGCTTCAGAGGAAAGGCAGATTTCTTGGCTAAAGAGCAAGCATCTTAATTTGAAGTTTTGACACAGCTGGAGATGTATGCCAACAAGAAAGTGAAGGAAGGATGCTCTTTGTGCATAAATAACTGAGTCATCCAGACAGATATCTTCATAACGTGAATTTCTGCAAGACCAAGTTTTTATTGGCTTTTTTTGCTTTGTCTATAAATCCATATTTATCTGATGCTGCAGAATCCAGTAGTCACATATTTCCAGCTTGAAAAAGCTTCACAAACTAAACTGATTTCTTTCCTGAGCTGTGCATAAGGAGGTTTGTTTCCTTCTTAGTTATTTTTAGGAATGTAAAATCATACATACTTCTGAACCGAAATTAATTGTCCTGCCTCAAGATAAACAAAGTGTTCACTTTTAGAAATACAGCTATATATTTAAGCATTTAAAAATGTGACCTTTTTTCCTAGCAATAGACCAATAATCCATTTACATTTCCATTCAGCAACCTTTTCTCTCTGAGGTATCTTCAATCTCCAAGAATATTTCTAGAAATACCAGCAAATTCAAACAAAATAAATGTGTTTTGCTATATCATACCATAGGAAAAAGACAAATATAAATAAAACCCCCTACAATCCTAAAATCAGATTATCAGATCTTTAGTTTCCTCAGATTGGATAAGTTTTTCATCTCAAAGGAAGGAAAAAAATCTTGCCTTAGTTCTGGGAATTGTAATACACCTTAACCTCAGATTTGATCTAGCTCTATTACCTTACAGCAGCAGGTCTTAATCTGCTGGGAAGAGGAAGGAAGCCTGACTGGAAACAGATTTGGCGAAATACGCTAAGAAAAGTCTTATAGTTCCCCCGAATAAAGAATTACTCTGAGTACTTTCAGATTTCAAAAGTAATTCCAATTCCATTCCCAACTTCAAATATAATGCAGTTGGACAAATCGTTTG
Source organism: Pipra filicauda (assembly GCF_003945595.2). Classification (NCBI taxonomy): domain Eukaryota; kingdom Metazoa; phylum Chordata; class Aves; order Passeriformes; family Pipridae; genus Pipra; species Pipra filicauda. Next base: position 1,887,765 of record NW_024104643.1, on the reverse strand, counting down.
TATTTCTTACAGACAATTTGAAATGCCCCAGGAGGATTAAATCTCTATTTTAGAAGTAATTCACAAAGATAGATAATTTTTTGTTTATTTATTTACCAGTTCATTCAAATGTGCAACATCAGTATTATGAACTCTGTGTGGAGACAAGTGATTTGATGGTAAGCACAGTCATTAACATGCTGCATTATTTGGCTGCAACCGTGGATTATAGTGAAAAATCACTGATAGGTGATGTTAGAGCAGAATTTATTATTGGAAGAACCAGGAATAGAATAGTTAGTGGATGATTTTAATAACGATAACAAAAAATTATCCCCTGAAAAAGTCTGGTAATAATGATAATAAAAATCATCCCCTTGTAAGTCCTGTGCTACTTCAGTGTTGATGTGCTTCTCAGGTATCAACTCCTGATTACGGTTTCAAAGAGCACTTTCTGTATAGAAAGGTACACCTGTCTGTCTGCCAAATTTTATGTACAGCAATCCCCCTTCTACTTAGATACTATAAATTCTGAAGTTGCTCCCTGGAGTTTTTACAGTACCAATTCATCAGATATGTATGAGATGGGCCATATACATACTCATAAATATCCTGGGTTACATGTCAAAATCTAATGACTGATTCTACTTCCAAAATACACACTTGGGCACATGATGGTTTGACCAACAATCAAATGAAGATTACATACAGTTATTAGAAGACAAATATCATTTGGAGTCACCAGAACAAATTCCATCTTTGTTAGATTTCCTCTTTTCTTCCTTATTCTATCCTTTTTATCAGCCCATCACAGTGTAAAAGTAATGCTCCTGGACTTTCAAGCTTTATTTTTTAGCAAAGGCTAAAGAGGAGATTAGAATCTAGCCTCTTGTTTGGAGAATGTTCAAGACAGGACTTCATTCTCACCTAGTTAGGGCCTCTTTTAGAGCATTTTGTCTCAGTGTTCAGGAGATTTACATTCGTCAATGTACACTGACAAATGAAAAAGCAGGGGATTTCAGTAACTTTTCCCTGACCTTCAGAAAGGATTTAGAATGTCCAGTTGTACTCAAGAAGTCAAATGAAGGCTCAGGGACAAATTCCAACACAAAAGCAGGTATATGTGTTAAGATTAAATCACTGTTGTCTCAGTGATACAAACATTAAAGCCTATATGAAAGAAAACCCTCTTAAAAAAGAAAAAAATTGAAAAAAGTTTTGGGCTGATAAAATGATACAATTCTTCTACAGACAACTGAATCCTTAACAGTTGATTTTTTGAGAGTCAAAAATTTTCAGAGAATATGTTTTCATTACGTAGTTACAAGCATATACCTGCCTTTCAGCCCTTGCTGAGAGAAGGCTTGTGAGCTGTACGGCAGCTTCCCCAGTGAGAGACAGACTTCTCTCCCTCTCCAGGACCTCTGCCTAATGGAGGTATTTGTCTTCCTCTGGGGAGAGAATACCATCACTCCATTAGAAATGAAGTCAAACGATACAGTCTTGGCATTTTAGAGTGTGAGTAATGTTAATGGCAAAGGTTGCCACATGTGGGCTTTTCCTGAGGCAGTAACCCTACTGGATATGGGAAAGTCTCTAAGAGTATATTCTCCCCCTTTAATTGTAAAACAAACAGTGAATTAAACGGTTTCATGCTGTGCACTGAAATTGTAGGATTTGTACTGTTAAATCATAAAAGTCTTGCTTTCAGCAGGGAACATGGCGCAGTCACATGCTGCTGGAGATCTGAACTGCTGACAGATAAGGATGCTGATGGTGTCCAGGAGGTGGACTCACAGGAGCTCTGCCTTAAGGTTTTGTTCCAAAGTGTGTGGATGCTGGCTGCGCTTTCTGTGCTGGTTGCACTGGACCCTCTTCTGCAATGGGAATTTTAAAGTGACATCAGGGATGAATAAACAAGTAGTCCTAACAGTGTGAAGTCTTGCCATTACTATACTTAATGAGAGAATCTACATGCAAAGTACCTGCATGCGTCTAACCAGTAAATCTTTTTCTCCTCCTCCGAGGGAAGCTCAGCTCTGGAGCAGGGGAAGCAATGCAAGCCGTGGCACTCAGCTCCTATTTTCTTTCTCTTTCCTTTGTTATTTTTTTTTCTTTTGCTTTTTTCTTTTTTTTTACTTTAGGCCAAGGAATTGTTAAATGGCATGTACCTTGAACACAGCACATTTATAGAACAGTGACCTTAAGATCTTTAAATTACTACATTGTTAATATGAAGGAAAAGAATACCACTGATCAGAGGAAATGTCAGCGGTATTTTTAATGAATCAAGTTTGTTTTAATCAACAACCAAGTCTTCTTTCCATTGCCCTGAGATTGTCATGCTTTGCGAAGAGATAATAGTAGATGTCATGGTCTTAAAACATTCTCTGAAAAAGCAATGACTTGGTTGCTATAAATCAATGGAAGCATTGTTCTACTAGATGTGGCACATAAGAGACAGAAATGCTGTCTTTCCAAGAAATCACTGTTTCCATACCCTGTGTAGAAATAGGTTCCGGGAAGTATTGCTGAGAGCCTCACCACTCTGCTCTCAGAAGGACTCTTCCATAACCAAAAGAAAAGTGGGAAAACACATACAAGACACCACTGAATCTGAGTGGAGAACTACCTGAACATATAACAGCATACTTTTTCCCGCTTTAGGAATTAAAGTAGTGAATTCTTGTCAATGTGTTGAACTAGGTGACAGGCCACTTATCTTATTTACTTCACTGGCAGGGCCAGTTTATGAAGTCAGACATCTCTTTACTCAACTATTAAATTTACAGGCTCTTACTCCTAACTATACCCCAGAAAAGCATGACAGAACAACCCAGAAAACAAACAGACAAATAAACAAGCAAACAACTTGTATAACAAATTATAGACAGTCTTGTAAATGCTAGGGAGAAAAAAAAAGACCAAAACCAAATCAAAACAACAAGAGCAAAATCCCCTGAAAAGGCAAAGAGTCTTTCCCATAGAGGTAAGCTTCAGCTGCCTATACAGAAAAACCCTGTGGTATGGTTCTGCAGTTTCACATTTCACCTGAATGTAGAAAAGGGGAGAGTTTATTTCTCAGCTCTTATGTGAGCTAAACTCTCAACTGAACTTTGACACTCACAGTACAGAGCTACAAACAGCATGTTGTTGTTGGCTTTCTCTCTGCTCCCACTAGTGGTATCAACTCTTCTTCCATCTTCTCCTTGTGCTCAGGACAATTGGCCCAGCAGAATTATGTCTTCCCCAGCTATTTCATGCCTGAGACCTTTCTAAGAAAACTTTATCTCATATCTTTCTGTCATATATTTGTGAAACCAGCATACTGTCTGCCTGGCAACTCACTCCTGAATTTATACCAGTGCTATTCAAGCCAAAAAAAAATAAAAATTATCAGGACTCGAGCTTACAGATGGATGGAAAAGCCCAGATCACAGTAATGTAAAATAGTACCAGTATGCACCAGACTGCTACTATTCCCTAGGAAAGAGGTCAGTTATTTGAACCACTTGACAACTTCTTCAAATTTCTCTGTGTATGCCTGTGCTTATCCATATTGGTCAGTACTTACACTGACATCAAAATCCCCAGAGTAAGGGGAAGCCTGGGACTGAGAGAGGTCAGCTGAGAATCACCTTCGTATCTGTGCTGTACCAAGGTCTGACATGTTAGCTTTTAAATATAGATCTATTTGATGGGAATTTCCTACCTTCTTTTTTGTCTTTTGAAGATAGCTTCTGTTTCACTGCAGCAGAAGGATAACAAGAAATCCAGGCAATGCAGCTCTTGCTGACTTATTTCCTTTAGTGTAGAATAAGCATCAGTTCTGGGATGGGATGGGATGGGATGGGGAAACATTCCTTTAAAATTCTGCATAAAACTCTGGGGCTCCGCCACAGACTGTATGTTTTGCATCCCTGTTTGCTAGCACAGATACTAGTGACATGATTGGTATCTATGAAAAACAAGTGTTGTAATAGTGGTTTTCTGATTTGTATATATTGTAATAAATATGAGTTTGGGGAGCTCATTGCATTGATAAATTTATAAGACTCTAGACAGAAAAAAAACCAAAACCACATGACTACATTGAAAGACTGGAAAAACTTAATTCCTACATTTTATACTGACATTGATGAATTTGAAGAGACAAAACTTCAGTAGTTCGAATCTCATTGGAAAACTTACGGAATCTCCCGATTGATTGGACTTTTTTGTTTGGTCTTCATTGCAAAGGCTGTTAAGTTTAGAGGCATCTTTGAGGTATGAGAACAACTTGTAGGCCAGATTCTGACCTCTCCTTCTGCTTTGACTCAGACGTTCTGTTTGACAAGCGCTTTGGGTCTACCTAAGGTTTGGCTCTTTGGTGAGTGGGGGTGAAGCATTCTTGTTCATAGACATTCTTGGTCTCCACAACCTCAAAGTGGCTTGTAGACATCTCTTCCTGCCAGCTCCATCACTTGGGAGAGTCAGGCTTGTGCTGTCACACTTCATTTCAGGTGTGGCTGAATTCCACTGTATTCTTGGAGACATCTTGTTCTGATGCATGCTAGCACTGGGTCTTCAGGGCAATTGCTAATAAGGTATGTAGAAGTTCCTTGATTAGCTTGCTCCACTCATGAAAGCAAAAATATGTCTGTGGCAGAATAAACATGACTGGCCTGCCTTTTTTGTTGTAAGTAAAGTATAAATGGTACCTTGTATGTCAGTAGGTAAATCCCTTTTTCTGGTCAATCCATATACAGGCTCTGACAAATGACTGAAATGAAGGATTTTAGGAAAGGCTATGTCTAATTTTTTTATTTTTTTTACATTTTATATTAATTATATATACCACATAATAGAAGTCTGGTTTGTCCTTGCACACTTGCAAATAACTGTTAGACTACTGAAGTAAGAAAAAACAAATTACTAGCACTCCATGAAAAGGATAAGCATGCTGAGGTGCCCTCTGTGATATAATTCCTTTTGGATGTACTAGATGTTTTGCTGCATGCATTTGCTCTGAGTGTGCCCTCTGAACATTTTTTCTGTCAGCAAGTCCCCTCATGTTTATAATAAACTCTATTTAGGGTTCTGGGAAAGCTATGTAATGTATTTGCTTCAAGCATAATGCAGAGAGACTTGTCAAGGCAAAGAAGATCTCATGCACTACAGTATGCAAAACTGGACCACAGAATTGTAGTTGCATTAACATCCTGAAACAAAATAGGTGACTGAGGAAGAGAAAATGCAGCTTTCTGAACATTAGCACACTGATAATTTAAAGAAAGGAGTCTTAGGTAGTGTTTAGAGTCAGTTTGTAAGGAAGAGGGCTATATTTCTCAGGCTGTTACGTACTTATTTATGTCAGTATCTTGCTGTCTAGCCCTAGATATTCAGTTAAGGCTCAGATCAGACAAAACAGTGATTTTCTAGATATTAAGCACTATCTAACAAGTTTTCTGAGTTGCTTTATGGTGGACCACCATGAGCTAAATGAGTTTTCTAGAGAAGATAGGCTTCTGATGCCAGTCCACAGGGAAGCCTGGCAAAACATCATCAGTAGCTTTGACTCATCTTCCCTCAGACGGCCATGTTGACCCATTCTGTGGTCAGCACCATTTATAGTGTGTCCTAAACATTTGTGACCAAGCCTTGTGCTCTTTGCATATCTGCAGAGGCTCCCTACCTGCTTCCATAACTTCTTGCAAGTCTGCTTCATACAAGTTTCACATGGTTGTTTACAGTTCCCTGTGTTAAGAAAAGGGAAGAAACATGCAGAAATAAAGCAGAATCTGGTTCACCAAGGCATAAAAATCTCTTACCTTATCCCTTTAAAAAAGTCCTCCTTGCATTTTTGCACACTTGTAAACTTGCAGAGACACACTGATTATCAAGGAAGTGGGGTAGGAAAGCGAGAATACCTACAGAGGTGGGGTTAGCGTTGCATCCAGCTTTGAGATAAGGTTTCTTTTGCTTGGCAGGATACTTGCTGACATTTGAATTGTGATGACTGAACATAGCAGGCCTGCAGAAGAGGTGTTTTTCCGATGTGGATACAGCTCCTGGCAACTGTTATAAGGTGAAACTGAGGCAGTGGAACAGTGTAATGCTACTAATACTGCTTAAAACCAGTGAAAGAATTGGCTTTTACTACTGCTTGGTTTCTTTTATATGACTGGATTGTGATTCTGTCACTGAGTGTGTTCAGAAAAATGCAGGATGCAATCATACAGAAGGTGGTGGCAAAATAAAGGTCCCTTTAAAATGAACAGATAAAATGAACTGTAAAAATATATATATAGTAAGCTGCAAAAATCATAGGCAGAAATATTTAGGAATATAGTCATCTTTAAATCATTCAAACTCTATCAAGTGTTACTAGGACTTAACACTTGACATAAGCCAGAAAATGCTTTTTAGGCAAGCTTCTAGTCTGCTCTCGCAACATTACTATTTATCATCCCTGTCTTACGCTACCTGTCTCAGATGCTGTAGACTCCATATAGAGGTCAACTAAATGCACTCAAGGAACATTCATGGGCCAGGAGGCACAGCACACCCCATGCCCAGATCTGGGAAATGAAGTGTCTGTGAGCCTGCTGCCCATGGGAATGCTCCCTGGAGCATTCAGCTTCCAAGACAGGCTTGGGAATTGCTGGAGATAGTGTTATATGTTACAGGCCAAAATAGTGCAAGGAAGCATTATAACAGTTTGTTAATGTAAACAACTCATTTTCTGCATGCTCTTGAATACTTTGATTTACTGGTAATACCTTCAGCTGCTTTTACTGTGAGGCTTAACTTTGCTTTTCACACCTCATAAATATATTTTATCGCCTTTTGCAGCAGCAGTTGGATGCCATAGAGTATATAAATATACTTCTCACTTCTTCATGCTAATTCAGCAATTTGCTTCAAATTTAGTGATAATTTCTTGAGTTTTTCGAACTCATTATCATGCTTATTACCTTTTCAGTTACATGCCATGCTTAATGATAGAAAAAGTTGTGAAACAAATGTTGCTTGTGTTTCCTTCTCCACTACTTTTCAGTACACCAGCAAAAAAGCTTGTGTGTCCCCTATCTGACAGAGACATTGAGTTTTACGTGTACACAAATATACCTTTTTCTCTCTACTTAAAATCTTACTAAGCTATTTACAATCATCACATGTAGAAATTTGAAGTAAGACCAAAGGGGATAAAATCAGCCAGTTAGTCCTGTTAGCTGATGCTGTTTCACCACATCATGATGTATTTGCCCAAGTTAATTATTCCATTGAAGGTACCCTAATGGAGAATCTCATATTCATTTTCCTCTTTGGCAAATGGTAATCACAAAAATTTGGCTAATGAGATATAGACTACATTGTTGTGATGCCTCTCAAAATAATGGTATGACTTGACATGCTGCATGGGATGGAGGAAAAACAAAGAAAAAATATTATTTTGTTATAGGGGACAGGGGAGCAGACCTGCTCATGCCAGAGCTATCCGGCTTCTTTGCTCCCAGCAGTGCTCCAGTGGCCCCCTGCCCTTGGAGACCTTGCAAGGACCTTTACTGTTCTTCTGCCTGGGTGTGAGTGCTGCTTATGGTAATCCTCTACAAAACAGAGGATATATTTGCTTGCATTGTTCAAGAATAAAGCATTTATGCTTTTATTATATACAAATGTATTTCAAGACCTCGATCAGAAGTGTAAAGAGGCTCCAATAGTGTGAGTAGAGGAGACTCTGTCTGTCCACCTGGTTGCCAGAGGTGTTGTCGCTTCTGATTTAGTGTACCTGGAGCTTTGAGGACTGAATCTTCGCAGCTAGCAAGGAATTCAATAAGACCCACAATTCCTTGCCCTTTGCCATACCATAAACGTCAGGAAGAAAAAAAAATCCCCACTGAAATAAACGAAATCAAGAATTTTCACAACATGGGGGTATCCTGACACACCTATAAGTCCATCCCTTTGCAAGCATAACTGCTACCTTAAATAAGTGTCATATACCAAATGTGGTACACTTAGTAATTAGTATTCAGGAATAGGAAGGGTTACATGAGCTGAAAATATTTATTGCCATTATTCACAGAACCATCATTCAGATAAGGAGAGTCTTATCTCTGCTGTAGATTTACAGAATTTTATAACTCTATCTTTTATGTAGTTTAAATATCCAGTACAATATTTGTATTCATACAAAGACTGATTTTGTTGGGAGCAGAACCTACCATATTTCTGATATTTCACCCTTCATAAGAGTGCTTTTTGAAAGAATTAATAAACCCCATCTCCCTGAAAATGAAATACATTGAAAAGCAGCAGAGTGTTTTCTGAGTAACCTAAATACTACAGCAGTATAATCACATTTCTAAAACACATGATCCATAATGATGGGCAACAATTGTTTCATGCTGTCATGGCAACTGGAAATCTTAGGGTTGCAAATCCATAATTTGAAAATATTACCTTGAGAGTGCAAAGAGGTTTTATACTGCAGCTGCAGCCTTAGTAGACACAATATACCGTAGCTGGCTACTTCAGGAGCTGTATATATCTAGTTTTTTAATTGTCCTGCTTTTCACGGTCTTTTAAGCCTTATTTGTGTGCGTGAATTTTTTTTCTTTAAGGATTTCTTTGTCTTTCATTTTGCTGCAAAGTTTTTATTAATCTGATTTCACACTAGTTTATAATTGTTTTTATGAGAAGTCTGGGTGTTTATCCACATATGTATTTCATAATAGCAAATTCAGTTCTTCTTTTAAATACTGTATTGTTTTATGTCAGGAATATTTTTTGATTTAATGCGTATTATCTTAGAATTATAAGTACCTAGATGCTGTTTCCTTGAGTGAAATATCCTTTACTAGAAGCACTGATGATTTTTATATATATATATATATATGTAAATATATATATATAAATATAAATATATATATATAGGTGTTAGTTTGGGGGGTTTTTTTATCTCCCAAAGTTTGGTAAGAAGTAAGCAAGGAATAACAAGGAGTAGAGAGGTTTTCATGCTTTTTTTTCTTTAACAGTTATTCCGAGGATTTCAGCAGCTTGACTTCCTTAGTGTTTGCTTTTATTTAAAGTTGAGTAGCCATAGCATTAACAATATAGTATATTGGCTGCAATATGTAAAAATACAGGTGCCTTTTACTGTGATCGGTTACAAAATTCCTATAATCTTCTGGGGAGCCAAGATTTTAAAGTAAAAGGATGTTCTTTTCTGAGGAAAGGAGGCATGAACAAATTATGTAGTGACTCTCTTGATCTAAGATGCAAGATTGCTCTGCTAGTCACATGGAAGAGAATGTCTCCACATCCTAAATTTATCCTTGGATAGCAACCATGGAGGAGGCACATTGTTTGGGTAGATGTACCTTGTTAACACATTTTATAGGAGTGAAGGGAATTCCTGGATACCTGTCATTACAAGAAATTGTGTCATACAGTTAATAAAGCTCTATCTTAATGCTACAAAAGTTGTTTACCTCTTCATTACTCATACTGAAAGGCCATTCCTGTAAATATTCTTAACTTCCAGCCTAAACTGAGTCATACCACATACCCATTTGTTCTTGTGTTAGTGTTGTCCTTTAGTTTTAATAGGCCTTCTCTCTTTCTGCTGTCACCCTCTAATCTATTTAGAGAGAAAAATCATATCTTCTCTCAACCTACATGTTGAGAGCTGAGCTCCTGGTTTCTATAGAGCCTACTCTTTCTTGATTTACCTGGTGCCTTTCTACATTTCTTTCCTTCTGAATCCAGCTGTTCTGAACATTGGGGAAGGCAGATCAGTGCATTTCACAGATCCAGTGCTATACTGGGTCTACATGGCAGAATTTACATAAAATCTCCAGATCCACTCTGCTCCCAAAGAGGCTTTTGTTCTATATGTCACAAAGTGAAGTTAACTTCTTATGTGGTTATATCGTTATCAACTCTTAGGATTTGGTTTCTTATATTATAGTGTCATTATGTATAGAAATAAAAACAAATAAATATGACCAGCAACAAACCTCCTGATGAATCTGAACAGAAGTTTTGACCTCATTTTAGCCAATAAATACTAATGAGAAAATCCTTATACAGCCTACGGAGTGCATCACATAATGTATGGCATAGCATAGACCTTAAGATGAAAGTTAGGTTCATTGGACAACTATTTTGACATGGTTGACTGAAGGTAAACCTCTAAATATTTTTATATTATAGGTCATTATATATATACTATAGGTCATTCTATATATATTATAGGTCATTCTAAATATGAATAAAATTCAGTTGTGGCTCTATTCAAACTGGATCACATATCCATAGAATCACAGCATCTCAGAGAACTGTGTATATTATGAAATACTGATTTTGTATTTTAGAAAGGTGAGACTGAGTAAGAAGGCTATAGCTATCTTTGCAAAACTAAAATTCTTAACAAAACTTTGAAATAATAAATGTTACCATAAAATGGTTACTGACTAGAGGATAGATAGAGCTTTAACTTTTTAAGTCCTTAAAATAGTCTAGAATAGCACATACAGAATACAGAACAGACACAGCTTGAGTTTATCTTACTCATATTATTTCACAGTGCTATGGAAAATTATAAATTCACTCTTGAGACTCCAGGGCTTTTCCAGAGCTAGACTGAGATTTGCATTAGTGCACACATCCCGTGGCTTTGTTCCCTTTGGCATAGCTCTGGTGAGAAGATCCACACAGAGTCACAAACTCATTTGGGCTGAAAATTACACTGGATGTCTCCTAGACAAACTTGCTGGGTGAAACAGGGTCAGCACTGAAATCAGATCAGGCTTTTTCCACAGCCCTGAGCCACTTATTCCCATGCTTAGTATTCCTTATGGAAATTTTTATTTTCCTATATTTCAAGTGAGAAACTCCCATTTTATGACCACTGTTGTAATTCTGTCATCATGCACCTCCATAAAGGGTTTGGTTCCATCTTCCTGGTAACCATGTCTTAGTTACCAGGGGGGAGTTATCAGGTCCACCTGAAGCCATGAACAAGATCCCTTTCTTCATCTGCTTCTCACAGAGCAAGTGGTCCAATCCTCAAACATCTTGGTAGCCCTGATGATTAGATAAAAAGATTGATTAAAATTGCTTTACTTCTGAATAATGAGTTATTATAAGAACTGTAGAGTGTCTATGTGATCATGATTGCAGAAGAACTTGCTACTGAATAGGATTTAAAAATACTGAAATGCCTGAGTGCCAAATGCTAACAGGAAAAGAAGGGTAATTGTAATAGCAGACTCCCTTGTAAGGGGAAATGGAGGGCCTGATGTGCAGTCGGGACCCAACTCACAGAGAAGTTTGCTGTCTCCCAAGGGCTCAGATAGGGACATTACTGGAAAATTCTCTGTTCTAATAAGACCCTCTGATTGCTATTTGCTATTGGTTGTTTAAACTGGCAGTAACAAAATAACAAAGAGAAGTCCAAGTGCAATCAAAAGAGACTTCAGGGCCCTGGGGCAAATGGTAGAGGGATCAGGCGAGCAGGTAGTAATTTCCTCCATCCTTTGGTAAATAGTATTGATAAGAATAGGCAGATCCATCAGGTCAATACATGGCTGCGAGGCTGGTGTAAGCAGAAAAATTTGGGGTGTTTTTAACCATGGAATGATTCTATTCAACTCCTGGTCTACTCATACCTGATGGGATGTGCCTATTTCAGAAGAGGAAAAGTGTTACTGCACAGGAGTTAGCAGGGCTTGTTGATAGAACTTTAAGCTAACTTGGAAAGGGGGAAAGGGGCAAAACCAAGCTCGCCAGTGATGAGCGATAGGATGGTGCACCAAAACATGAAGAAATGGGCACTAATGGGATCCTTCAATCTGCTTCACAAGTGTTGGCTGCAATGTACCACACCTGAAATATTTCCCCACCAGTGCAAGCTGCATGAAGAACAAATGTGACAAGCTCAAAGTTTTGGCCCAGTTGCGGAGATTTGACATCATTGGCTAAGTCAAATATATTAATGGCATTAGGTAGTGTAGAAATATCATCAGCCCATCACAGGATGAGGATGGTCACCTCACAAACAAGGCAGAGTTGTTTAATGCTTTTTTTGCCTCTGTCTTCAACACAGATGACAGACCAAGAGGGTCTCAGCACCCTGAGCTGGAGGACCATGACTGCGAGAATTAACAGCTCCCAGTTGACCCTGAAATTGCGTGGGACCTACTGCTCCAACTGGATCCCTACAAATCCGTGAGGCCCAGACTCCTCAAAGAGATGGCTGATGTCATCACACATCCTCTCTCAATGTTTTTTGAACAGTCTTGGGAATCCAGAGAGGCCCCAAGCCAGAAGCCCCGAGCTGAGTGAAAGCTAGCAAACATTGTCCCAGTTTTCAAGAAGGGTAAGAAGGAGGACCCCAGAAACTACAGGCCTGTTAGTCTCACTTCAGCGCCTGGTAAAGTTAAGGAAAAGATTATTCTGGTAGGTAATAAAAAACCTCGAAGACAACGTAGTCATTGGTCACAGCCAGCATGGATTCATGAGAGGGAAGTCCTGCTTATCCTTCTATGACAAGGTAACCCACCTTGCTGCTCAAGGGAAGCCAGTTGATGTCATCTTTTTGAATTTCAGTAAAGCTTTCAACACTGTCTCTCACAGGATCCTTCTGGACAAAATGTCCAGCACACAGCTGGATAAACACATCATGTGGGGGGTGAGCAATTGACTCAGGGTTCAAGCACAGAGGGTAATAGTGAATGGGGTAACATCAGACTGGTGACCTGTCACTAGTGGGGTCCACAGGGCTCCATCTTAGGCCCTGTGCTCTTCAACATCTTCATAAATGACTTGGATGCAGGACTGGAAGGGATACTAAGCAAGTTTGCAGATGACACAAAACTGGGAGGAGCTCTTGACTCCCTCGAAGTCAGGGAGGCCCTGCAGAGAGACCTCAACAAATTAGAGGACTGGGCAATCACCAAGCATGTGAAGTTCCACAAGGGAAAGTGTCGGATTTTGCACGTGGGATAGGGCAACCCTTGCTTTTTGTACAGACTGGGGAATGAGATGCTGGAAAGCTGTGCCATGGAAAGGGACGTGAGAGTCCTGATTGGTGGCCAGTTGAATGTGACTCAGCAGTGCCCTGGCAGCCTGGAGGGCCAACCATGTCCTGAGGGGCATCAGGCAAAGCATCACCAGATGGTCAAGGGAGGGGATTGTCCTGCTCTGCTCTGCACTGGTGCAGCCTCACCTTGAATATTGTGTGCAGTTTTGGTCTCTGGAATATAAGAAAGTTATTAATCTATTAGAGAACATCCAAAAGAGGGCAACAAAGATTGTGAAGGGCCTTGACGGGTCCTACTCTAACAGGGATTGCCTGACTATTTTCCCCTCTCTGAAGAGAAGCCTTGTGCAAGATTTAAGTGCAACTGAACTAAGGATCCCAGGTCTGGATCAACAGCCCAGACTCTGTATCTTACTCCCTGAAGAAAAGCAGGTGTCGTATAATGCATAGCAAGTGTCAGTAATGCCAGTTCTGATGTCAGACTTTAGTTTCCCCTTCACTTGTCCTTTTTGTGGCTCAGTGTTTCAAGCTGTGCGAACTCAGCTGCTTGTCTCTTCTGTTCCTTCAAAGCCCTGCTCCTATGGCTGTTCAGTTCTATGCATGGGCTCAAAGCTTTGAAATCGATGCTGTGTGACCATAGCATCCAAGTAATGAGTATTTAAAAAGAAGATATGAAAACACTGGGGAAAAGGAGGATGGGCTGAGGAGGAAAAGAGTCATCTGTTTGAAATGTCAAAGCTTAAAATACTGCTCCTGAGGAATTTCAGGGAACTTTGAGCCCAGTCAGAAGCTGCCTGCTGGCCCTGCTTCAGGCATTTTGTCATCAGAGAGTCATGGCCTGCTTAGAATGAGGACATTTTTTCCTGTTGTTCTGGGTTTGCATGTTCCTTAATGCTGCTTGCTTGGAAATTCTGCTTTATATCTTTTAAATCATTAAAATATTAATACAATAGTATTCACTCCTGAGTGTATATTTGTCAAGTTGAACCTAAACTTATGTGGTCTGTTGAAGGTGTGAGATGTTCACATATCTGACAGGTTCACACAGACCTTGACATATTGAATAACTGCATTCCCACTCGCTATAGCAAAGTCTTGATGCTCCCTTTCATCTCCCCCCCTCCCCCCTCCGTTTACTGATCGTGTATTATTCCTCATGGCTTGTAACATTGAAATTACTGCAATTTAATTAAAACAATTAATATTCATGCAGTAATTAATGGTAGCAGCAATTTTGTGAAGAAAATGGGTTTGAAAGTCCCCTATGTGCATACAAATGGTTTAATTTAAATAAATATTATAATTAATATCTTATAGTATAAATCAGGAAATACTTACAGAGCTCTGTGTTGTGTAGCACTTTTGAAAGACAAAGCTCCAGGTATCTGCAAACATGCAAAGAAACAGGGATAAGAGGACAAAAAAATACAGTCACTGTTCTGTTTTCTCCTATTTAATCTTCCAAGGTACATATAATGAAAAGCAAGATACAGGAATGAAAGAGAGGTAAAGATGGAAAACTCAAAGACAAATCACAATGCTGTGACAAAAGAGATTCAACAGACCCTCTTGCGAGGAAGTGCTGAGTTTGACTCCTCTCACTTGTCACCATTTTGTTACATTATTTTTAGCAAGAAGCTCACTATGAAGCCTTCGCTGAATGACAGAAGTCACTGTCTTCCTGCAGATCTATAATTTTAAGCTATCAGGTGTGGAAAAACAACTGACATGCACAAGGACATCCTGTCACTGTGTCAAGGTGGGAAAGGATTTGAATATTAGTGCTGTGCCCTGGATTCCCCATAAAGATCATATTGTCAACATCAAAATGATATTCAGTTAAATAAAGCTCCATCTACAATATTTTTTGTTTGAAAGTAGTGTTCTGCATTAAAATTAAATTAAAAGTATGTAGTGCTTGGACCTGTGGGAGGAGCAGAGAAACGTTTTTCTGGAGCACTGGTCTGATTTCTCATCTGAGCAGAGATGGTCTGCAGAGATGATTCTATTTGCTCTGTGCTGGTTTCCACTAGAATAACAGGACTCTTTTCCCTATCTGGGAGATATTTCTTTTAATATGCATGAAGATCCTCTTTCCGGTTGTTGCCTGTTCTCTTTCTTTCCTCTTTCTTCTCTCCCCTGCCCATTTGCTTATTTCTCCATCTCTCACCCATCATGCTCATACTTTCATAGTGAACTGGATGGGACACCCCACCATATGTCTACATTGTTTCTCTAGGAACATTTAGGCACTGTATGAAATACAGAAAAAAATAGTGCTTTTCTTTTCTATGTGAGTATTTCAATTACATCAGAATAAGTCCTAAAATATTACAGCTGAAGGAAACAATAAATACTATTATACTGCATGGATCTAGAAGGTATCCCTTTTTCCCTCGGAATCTGAAACACCTGTACTCTGTCCAAATCCTGATCATCCCCAGGGGCTTGTCCTAATTAGAGAGCAGCACAGATGAAGGGAATTTGCTCCTCCTGTCTTGTGAGTTCTTCTGTGGACAGAGTCTGCAAAGTACTGGAGTAGGGGAATTACCTTCCTCCATGTTGAAGTGTATATTGGATTTGTGTTGCTCTTCAACCAAGCTTGAAAATTTTAAGAATCAATATATAAACAATTAAAAGCCAGTCTAATCCACAGCCTAGCAAGTAGAATATTCATATTGGGAGTAAACTAGGCTTTTGCTCCTTCCTCTCTAGTCTTTATCTAATGCTAAATGGATACTGGTTTTAGGTAGAAGGCAGAAATCCTGACTAGCTCATGGTTTCTGCCTCATTTGATAAGAGGCATCAATTATGTCTTGTGTTTTCTGTAACTGAGCAAACTAAGGTAGACTGAGAGTGATACACCCAGAATTTTACATACATAGCTACTCATCAGCCTGGGAGATGGAATTTCAACTGGATGTTTTGCTGACAGGGTCATTACATTGAATGTGGCCATATCTTTATTCTGCTTTATTATTATTTTGAGTGAGAATCTGTTTTCCTATGTGGAAAGTGAATACTTTCTAAATATGCAACAAGTAAACAGTCTGTGTTTCTTGCAGATGGGAAGATACTGTAGACGATTTCTTCCTGCAGATGCGGAAGGGATTGTAGAAGAGATTGTAGAAGAGATTGTACAAAGAGATACCCACATAACTGCATAAATTAAGCATAAAAGTGTCTAAATAATTATTGACTTACAACAAAATATATGTCATACCCTATTTATTCATTTTCACAAGGGTTTATTTGCTTTGGGTCAGATTTAACTTATAGTCTACTGGTTCTACATCTTGTTAAAAAACAGCTCTTGCCTCGTGAAACAGTTTCTGGTTTTCAAGCTAATACTTTTGTGTGATGATAAATGTGTTGTAAGGCTGTGTTTGAGGGCAATACTTTAGAGAATTGGAGTGCAGACACAGAAGCAGAGAAAGTAAGCACTGGTAGACAGAAAAAACTTTGGAGTTAGCACAGAATGGAATTCTTTTCCCAAGAAGCCATTCATCAGGAAGCCTATGTGTTTTTAATACTTGAACAGTTGTGAAGCAATTTGTAGGTTGTGGTTCTTCCCTCAAGGCAAGGCTTATTTTTAAAGCATCTGTGTGATATTATAAATAGATTTCACTTAGAAGGAAGACCAAATGAAAACATCATGTCTACTTCTTTCATAAAATTCTGGTGCATCTCTTCATTTGTATCTTGTCTCATCAAAAAATTTATTGGTCCAAGGAAAACTGCCAAGGTTTCATTTGTGTGAATTGTTAATTTTTTTCTTCAGTAAAATGGCTTAGCAAAACCCAATAAATTGCTATCTAATTTTATTTCTTTATCCCTTTGCAGCATACAGTTTTCATTTATATTTCTGGAAGGTGTTACCTCAGGACAGCAATAGGTTTTTGTCATGGTTGTGGTTCAGGTTTAACTTGAATTAGGTTGTCTCTTCAGTACCAAAGGGACCTCTGTTAATGATTTTGCACAGTAGAGAAGGAGTTTGGCAGGAAAAAGAAAGTAATTTCAACTATCATCACACAAAAGTGCTTATGTGGATGTCCTGGAAAATTCTTTTGGCTGTATACCAAATCATAAGTCATCTGAATGACTGTTCTTATTTCTCCCATGAAATATGCCATTCACAGTATCATCTACTTCGAAAGAGTTGCTTGATTTTTGTCCACTGTACCAGAGAAATGCAGAAAATCTGTTGTATACAAATCAAAGTGGAGGTTCTGCATGGGCAGAAACTGATGCACAGGAAGTTCCACCTGAATACAAGAAAGAACTTCTTTACTGTGCAGATGACTGCACACTGAAACAGATTGCCCAGAGAGATTGTGGAGTCTCTGTCATTGGAGATATTCAAGAACCATCTGGATGCAATCGTGTGCCATGTGCTCTAGAATGACCCTGCTTGAGCAGGGAGGTTGGACAAGATGACCCACTCCTATGAGTGTGCAACCTTATGTATGATAAGACAATCAAACAGCTAATGGGCATCTCATTCAAAGCATTTCTCTAAAGGAGTGGATTCAAGAGATAAATTACAAATTAAGCAGAACACACTGCCTTACCTTTTAAGAATTTTAAGAATTTGAGCACAACAGGAAGGTAAAACCCAACCAAAAACATCTGAATGAAGAAATGAGCACTTCAGTGAGAGGACAGTCAGTGGTACCATTTGAGAAGACATTAAGCAAAGAGGAGGAAACATGCAGCAAAGCTATAACATATAGACAAAATTGATTGGGTGCTCCCCACAGAAAAAATAAACCAAGTTCATCCTATTAGCCCCTTTTTATGTACAAGTGAAGGAGCAGTGAAGGCCCTGGCAATGAGAGTAAAGGTTAATATTTCCGTAAAGATATAGCACCAAACTTTCTACTTTCCAGATGAAGGAGATTAATGTGGCCTGATGCAATCTTGTTAACTGCTGAGTCCCAGTATAAATTCTAAGTCCTTGTCTCAGCTACAGCAACCATCTTTGTGGTACTTATGCCCCAAGGCACTTCCCAAGGTGGTTGCAGCAGTGCCCACTCTTGTTCCTAGCCATTCCCCTGAAATGCTCCTCTCACTTCCCTCCTCACCACTACCCCCAAGGGAAAATTTCCTAGTAACTTGGAGTCTGAGGGACTCATCTTATACAGTTACCTTTTTTGCATAAAGCAGCATAAATACATTCTCAATATAGTTTAAAATTGTCTGAGTATTTCAATTATAACCATATAATTGTGTAATGTGCTATATAACAGAAACAATTACTCGAATGTGCAGAACAAGATAAGACAATCGGGTTTCTAAAGGCAGACATTGACTTGCTTTCAGTGTTACTTAAGCATATCATTTCTGTGTGAAAATAACAATGTTCATTAGTTCTTGGTGGACCCCACTCATAGAGAAGAGCTAAAACAAACATTTATTTTAGAGGGCAAAGGATATACTGATTTGCAGTGTCTCTCGGAGGTCGCTTGTTTTGCTCAGGTGTGCATGATATCTCTTTAAGGGAAGCCCCTGTATTGTCCTAGGATACCTGTTATATGAAGAGAAGGTTGCATGGGACAGCCTGGGCCTATCAAGGGGAGATTCCTTTGACAAGTGCTTTCCTACAACAGATGATACTTGAAATCCAGTGAAAGGGCAAGGGATGCAGAAGGGCATCTAAAAGTGAGTTAATATCTTTCTGTGCGTGTGTGCATGCAGAAGGTAATAGAAAGCTGTGTCACTAGAGGTATGCATAAAGTACCTAAGGCAAATCCTTACCTGTTTTTATCCTAGCAATGTGGGACATCAGTCCATCACTGTTTTGTTACCATAAGGTTCATTGTGCTGTGATTCATCAAGGGAAGGACAGGGAGGAGGAAAAGAAAGAAGCACCTTGATTCTTATTTATCACTTATCTAAGGAAAATTATCCCTACAGCAAGGCACACATCTTGAAATTAAGTTCTATTCCTTCTTCATCAAGCCATATAACTTATCCCCTCCTGGAACCCTGTGTTATCGTTCAGTAAATACTAAACAAATAAAACTGTTGGATCTCTCATAGACTCTTATTAGATTATATTAGGTTGGTTTCAGATATTCCAATTTAGAGCTGTGGCAACTGAAAAGATATGAGAGAAATGTGACTATTAGCATGGCATTTGCATTTTAAGTAGTGGTTACTTAGTGTCCTTTAGTGTTCCTATTAATGCAAGTTAGAAAATAACTTAGAGGTGATAATTAAAGTGCATTTATTTGTTTTTTATCCAGGACTCTAGGAAAAAAATCAAAGGGATTTTTACAGCAAAAAGTGAACTAGAAGGAGTCATTAATATTTTTATTCTCCACTCATCACTGTCGTGTTCAATTCCATTCATTAAAAATAGCTCTTAAACTCTGTCCTTAACACTAGTTAAATTTCTGACCTCTTCTTTTTCCCATTATAAAGCTCCTTCATTCTTGTGATGGCTAGAAACCTTTTCTCATCTTAAGCCTAAATGTATTCATGACTGTCTTATAATAATTTCCTCTTGTGCCAGTACTGCCTTTGAGTTTGAAAAGGTCCTGTGTCTCTACATTTATTCTTTCTTCCCCCATCCTATGTATTAATAGATAGGAGTCTTATCCACCCTTATCCTTCTTATAGTTTAGCTTAATAAGCCAGGTTCTGCTAGTCTCTTCCAACAGCTCATGTTTTCAATACCTCTGCCAGTTTAGGAAAAGTATGCTGCATCTCCTTGGTCTGCAGCATGTCCATTCTGATTCAAGTATCTTGAGCACATGGAAATAAAAACATCTGTCCTGTAGATGAGGTCCTGGTAGGAAAATGTATGTGAAGCACACAGAAAAACTAAAGTGTATAATCACAGAGTATTCTGAGTTGGAAGGGACCCACAAGGATCTTCAAGTCCAGCTCTTAAGTAAGTGGCCCATACAGGGATCAAACCTGTGACCTTGGAGTTTTTAGCACTGTGCTCTAACCAGCTGTATCTCTCTCCTGCTCATTTTTTTACCAGGATATCATCTTAGGTTTTTGTGTCTGTGTAAGCTATATGTTGTAATTTTCTTTCATAATTTTTCTTGCATCTCTTTAGTTCTAGAGATACTGGAGCGGTCTTTGAGGACCAGCACACCATTTTGTTGCTATGAGATCTCATGTCATGTTTGTCTTCTTTTGTCTTGTTTGTAAGACATCATTGCAGAATGATGAATTCAGGTTGCCTTGCTTCTACCTCAGATCTGATGCTTTCACTTCTGTGCCCTTCAGATCTCCCTCCAGGAGTCTATAACATTTTCTCCTAGGACAAAAAAATGCTTCAACAGAGGCTTCTTAATGACATGGTGGTGAATCATACAAAAATCTGCTTTGTCTGTTTTATTCTTTATTTTACCCTATTTTACATCATTAATGCAGGTTATATAATGCACTTTCACCTCCATTTCTTATTTCCTGAAGAGATTCAGTTCTCTGGATCACCTTTCTCTTCCACTAGGTTTTATTTACTTTTGCAACACCACTTTTGATATTCTAAATCAGTGACTAGAGTTGTTCCTTGCAATGGTGTCCTTCAAGACCCAGTTTCCTTGAAGGATTAGATGTAGCAATTTAATTTACACCACTGTCTCTCTGGCTACTGCTCTCACCCATATGGATACCTTCTGCTCTTTTCAGCTGTTTTCTGTTCTCCTCTCATCAGAAGCCTGAATCAAAACCCAGGATTCCTCCTTCCCTAGCTGAACAGTGATAACAACAGTGACATAAAATGATAACTAGCCACAAGCACAGATGGAAGTTTCCTGTCAGAATAACAATTGTGATTAGTCTGCATTTCAAAATCTTGTCCCCTCATCCCCTGTTGTTTCCCTCCCTCCTTCCCCCACCCCCATGACAAAGAGTCACTAGAAGGTTGCTACAGCTCCACGCTACTGTTTTACCGTTCTACACCTTTAAAATATTGTAGTAAAAAAGATGATCAATAGCTCAGTTACAAAACAGTTTGGAAGGGAGGAGAGGGTTTCACTGCCTGTGAGCCAGACAGCTCATCTCATGCAATGAGGCTGAACAACTTCTGTTTGATGATCGTCACGGTTGGGTAAAGTGGAGCAGGGAGGGAATAAATGTCTTTGAAATTAGATTGCAAAACTACAGGGTGAAAACGATGCCTTGAATTTTTAACCAACCAAAGATCGGGTTAACTAAAATTATGGCTTTATTTAATTTGATAGCCACTTTTCTAATTTAGGTTTAAATTATTACGGTCCAGACCTTTTTGAGAGGGGTCTGTTCTGAAGCTGGTTTTGCCTGTTCAGCCCTCCATGGGTACCACTAAGGGCAACTTTTCCTGCCCCCTCCGCCTCTCCCAGCTTTCAGTGAGTGCAGTTATCTCCTCATAGACTCTGTGGGAGCCTCTGGCAACATCCAAAGTCATTCATAGCATCCTAAACCACCTAATCCTGAGACACTCTCAGGAACTTGTGGTATCAAATGCTTTAAAGGGGGCAAATTCACAGTCAGGACAGACTGCACCCCATCTTTAGAGGCAAACAGGGAGGCCCTCAAAGGCCAGAGTAGATATAACCGCTGAATTTTAACTGAAAGGCTGTCTTACTGCATTATGAATTGACAGCCCAAAGGCTTACAAGTGTTGTTTGCTTTAGCAAAGTCTAAAAGTGCACTTGAATTCATTGTTGAACTATGACCTCTCAGATTCAGAAGATAAAACTGAATAAGCAGAATATGAAGTAAATCTCATGACCTTTGCTTCCAACTAAAATGCTTCTATCCTATTTCTCCAGTGGTAGCAGTCAGTTAATTTGCTTATGTTGCTGTTCTAACAGAGGAATTACAAATGTGTTCTCTTTTCACAGTAACTTTGGGTTATGCTGGATACATCACACTTGCTTTTGATTGAGAAAAGCGGATGCCATGTTGTCAGTCACTCTGTTTACACAATGCTTTTCATCATAAAAATTTATACCATTCTCTCTATTGGCAATGGTTTACAAGAATGATACGTGGAAATACTCACATAATAGAGGCCAGGAATCTCTTTAGGAGCTTAGGTGAAATTGCGACTGTGCTTGTTTACACCAATTAGCAAACTGGCCCTCCAGTATAAGTCCAAGGGGACAATAAAATTCTTTAGAATAGCTTTAATTCAGCAGCAATGTTCCTATCTTCCCGCTGCTACCTTCCAAAGGCAAGTGTTTATGTTTATTCTGAATTCTCTGTCAGAAAAAAACCTAACAGGTAAATGATGCTGCCTCTGCCATCAGGAGGAGGGTGTTGGGAGCAGCATAATAGAACAACGGACAGCCTATTATGACACTCCTGGGACCTGGAGGAAATCAGTTCAGCGCTTACCACTAGAGAAAGATTTAGGGTAAAAGAATCAATTTACACCACACAACTTAGGCTTCAAAAGGATAAAACTGTCCTTTCCAAGTCCTTAGCTGATTGTAGCGGACAGGAGAAATGAAGTGTCACTAATCCTCTTGCTCCTTTCCCTGGCTGTTTGAGGAGCACAGATCTCTTATCAAAGGCCTCCTGCAGGCAGGTGAATCTGTCTGCAGTGACAGTGGGGCTCTGCATTGTAGCCACATAACAAAGTGGTGGTCCGGTTCAGGGTCTGCAAAGGTTAGGTTTTTGAAAGAAAGTATGTCCTTTCAGTTTCAGGATAAAAGCCTCTGAATGCCTTGTTTAGTTGGGTTAGGATTTAAATAATAATTAACATTAGATTTGGTAGTGGGACCATGAATTCTATTCTTCTTTTTATCCTTCAAGTTTTTGCAAACTTCACAGTCTAAGGAGGACTTAATTCTTAGTTTACAATTTGCTACCTTGTGTGTTGGATTATTTATTGTTGTTGTTGTTTGGACAAAATGACATGATGCAACTGAAAACTGCTAGGATAGCATACGCTAGGACAGTTTTACCAATAGTAAATGTGGCATGGGTACCTGCAAGTTCCCTGGTTGTTCAGAGTGTTTGGGGTGACCTGACTGGGCTGTGCACTGAGGACAATGGGCATCCCTGCATGCAGGGTCTGTGCCCTGCCCCAGGCCTTGCCTCATGCCTTGCCTCACCTTCGTCAGAAAGCTATTTTTAAGAGATATCCTGTTTGGACTTATTTCTGCTGGGCCAGCCACAAAACAGTTGAGCCATTGAGAGCAGGAGGTGGAGGGGGTGATGTGCACATGAGCGGGAAGGAACACTGCAAAGACAGCATCCAGCTCGTGGAGAAAGGCATTTTAACTAGTCCAGTTCTTTCCGGCAGGCTCCCACTGTGGAGCAAGATCATGACCCTTGTTCTTTCTCAAGCAGACATATTTTCAATTAAAGCTACCTCCTTAACAAAAAGGGTACATATTAGAAAGGGCAGGCTGGGACATGTGATGGCTCCTTCAGGCTCTTCCCCTGCAGCATAGCTCAAACAATGGCCTTAGGCAAGGCTGCTTACCAAAAGGGGAAAAAAGTTTCTCTTTCTACCTTTCAAGACAAGACAAAGGTGGACGGCATTTTTCCTCTGATAGTTGGGTTTTTTTCTCTATATAGATATCCCCTGTTACAGTTCAGCCAGCATTAGTATGTCCATTGTAAACTTGTTTGGGTGAAACATCTGATTAATCTTATATGGTTCCTTCGGAGAAAATTGCATATAATTTATAAATGGCAGCGTGGAGAAACTTTTGGTTTGGAAAAAAAAATCCCATACAAAAAAAAACAAACAGAGAAGCTGTAACATTTCCTTCTATGTGGTGTCCCAGAGATGTCAGTTGTATATCCCCTATTATCCTGGTCACTGGCTGACCACTGCTCTGGCCTCATCAGCTCTTGAGTTGGTCTGAATGGCTTGGTCTGAAAAGCCTGCAAAGCTGGTTCCTTTCACAGCCTCACTGTCATACTTACTGGGACAGGCCTGAGGGTAACCCTCAATAAATCTTCTCTAAGAAAACCATTCTGTTTCCTTGTTTCTCTGGAACTACCCCTTCATTTCATATTTTTATTAAGTTCCATATTACTGAGAGCACTGGCCTCTCTGAATTCTTTAAAGACCTGATAAGGTGGAAATAAATAAGATGCATTTATGGATTCATCCTCCTTGCTCTCAGTAACTAGTACAAATACATAGATCTTGGCACAGCAGCAAAGGACAAAAGAGCAGGTGTAGAGAGTCTGGCCAAAGACCTGTCCAACCCCATATGCTGACCCTGGCAGTTGTCAGATGTTGATACTGGTCTACATGCTCTCTCCAACCATTTCCTCACCACTCTTGGGACAGGGACAAAGTCTGACTTCCATCCTCTCTCGCTTCCCCTTCAGACGTCTGCTTCTCTGGAGGCTTTTTTGCTTCTGTATGATATTTTCGACTTCTGCTTCCTAAAGTATTTTAACAGTTACTTTATTGCAGTTGTGTAAATTTGGCAGTGCTTTAAACCTAGGCCCTGTGAGAGTGCTTTATAGGTGCAGCTGTTTATAGCTGTGACTTGGTTTCACTACTCCACTGAGAGTTATGAGCCTATTCTACAACCATTCAGCTTCCTTAGGAAGGGTACACCATGAGAACCAGATATTCCATTTATCTCTACAGGATTACCCTGCACATCCCCCTTCTATGTTTTCCCAATAAAGAGTTCAATGTTGCATGTAATGCAGATGAAACATCGCATCCCACCTGTGATTTACCACCTTCACTAGTCTCTCATTTTCAGAACAAATGCCTCTCCCAGCAAGAAGATGTCACTTCAAAGACCCTTGAAGTCACTGTGTCCTACAAGATGCTGTCTTGCCAAGGCTGAGACTGTGGTGCAACAGCAAAGGAACAGAGTGTGTGGAGGACAGACAGAACTAGTAAATTATGAATGTTTTGATCACAACCCAAAACAGAAGTTTTCTAAAATTTAATACCTAAACTTTTTTTAAACAGATTGCTTCCACCTGCTGTGATTTTTAAGAGTCCCGCAACATTCTGTAATAAGGAGCAAAGGAGAAAAGAGAACAGGTTCTCTGCTATAAAACAATAAGGAAGTAGACATTTAACAAATCTTTGAGGTACAATCCCTGAGACATAACTTGAGTTATTCTTTTATAGTGGTTATGGAGAAGCAATAGTTGTATGGACTATGAATAACACAATCCCTGATGTTCACAGAGTTTGCTCCTGGTCTCCAGGAGGAAATGCCCTTCCACTCTCCAAAACTGCAGCAACTCAAGAGCTGTTCTACCACTGACTGTCAGCAAGCTTTCATTTCAGTTAGAGGGCCAAAATATTGTCAAATGAAAACGAATGCTGTCATAAGCAAATTTAATGTTTGTATTTACAGCAAACAGTTCTTCCAGTGCTGATTAGGACATGGGTCCATCTGCATCTGGCTGGTCACTCCATCATATTTTGTGTAAGGCCTGTGCAATTTAATGGAAAACTTAGATTTGAAAGCAAGTTCTAATTTCCTCCTTCCTCTGCTTTTTCTTTTTTTTAATATGCAGTATTTGCATTCCTTGTGATTTCTTAATTCCCATTAAGAAGAAAACATAATGTTGTTTTATGTTACTGAATAGATTGGTAGTTGGGTTCTTTTGTTTTAGTTTGGGGTCTTTTGTTTGGTTTTTTTTTCTTACTTCTCCTCAGCTTTTAAAAGGTTTCATACACACAAATTGGCTTGTAATCCATCCTGAAGCGATTCCAGCATGGAGTTTTCGTAATAAGTTGCACTCACTGAGTTGAAACGATAACTTCAAATTACCAGTCGGGGAAAAAATATATCTCTTTCTATTTGGATTCCTCCCAATAGATAATGATGATTAGACTTGTTTTAAAGTAAGAATATAAAACTCAGACACCTATCAACTTCTTTCATAGGTGCTACTGCAGAAGCAAAATAACTTCAGGAAACAGGAAGGAATTTGCTTAGAGGGGTGTTACAGGACACAAGAAAACTAAATGCTCTGCAGATTTATATGCCCATGCTTTTAGGTTTTTCTAAATGTAGAATATGTTATATTGAATTATGTACCCATACACCTGTTTTGTTAGGGTTTTTTTGTAAATCCAGTAATACTAATTGTTCTAGTACACATCACTCTGTGAAGCTCTTCACAGCAGCTTTTAACTCCCAGTTTTGTGCTTTAATAACAATACCATCTGGCTGAGATTTTCAGACTTGCCTCTGGAGATTGAAAGACTGTTTTTTTCCATTATAACTAATGAGATTTGGGTGTCCAAAATCTCTGGGCAGCTTTGAATACATCATCTGCATCTTTTTGGTTTCAGAAGTACTTGGAGACTTTCAAAAGGAAAAGCCATTAAGCTGACCTGAAATGATAGGATGCTATGCAGTCTTATGCTCAACACTAGTTTCTGTGTAAAGTGGCCAAAGCTTGCTCAATTGTACCTGAAAGGTAATGTGGTTGGCTTGGTTAAGAATGAACGAACCTCTTGAGGACCTTATCAAGTACATTTAATTTTTATTCCAGAAATAGTTAACCAGAAGACCAGAATGATATTTTTTGTTGTCAGTATAAAAGCAACATTTTTCATATCTTACATTAGAACAAAATTTGGTACTCATAAAAGTACATCATTTCATGGCTGGGCTTCACGAACGAAGATTTGGGAAGGGCTCTACCCACGTTTGTTGCAAGCGCGTTGAAAGTACATAAACCTCTGGAAACCTTCAGTAGCAGCAGTTATCTGTGTTATTACAAACGTGCAATAATTTGCTTCAAAATGCTATGCACAGAGCGTGGCCAGACTTAATGTCATAGTCCAAAATCTTCCCATGATCCCAAACAACAAAATCTCTTCCATATTTATAGAAGAGATGAGAAAAGAGGGCAGGACGTTGCTCCTAGTCATCTTGCAGGCTGCATTTCAGCTGTGAGGGAAGACCTTAACTGTCCCTTCTTCATCACTCCTGGCAATGACAGCTTGGAGGCTCCCACAGATGGAACAGCTGGACCCAACTGTGCTGGGGAATCACACTTGAATTGCACATGGCTCAAAAGCCACCCTCTGATCTCTTGGTTCTTAAGCAAACTGCTAAATAGATCGAGAGCATAAATGCTGCGCTAAATTATTTCTATCCTGTGGGTAAGTAAAGCCTGTCTGATGGCAGTTGTATTTCATGAACATCTGCATGAGAGCCTTCAGCATTTATTGTGAAGCATCGCTTAATAAAAATTGGGTAAAAATAAAGATTTGTAAGACAGAATTCACAATGTTCTCTATCTACTGCATGAGAATCCTTTCAGCAGAGGTAAGAAAAATGGGCTCACTAAAATAGTAACTGATATAAAAAGGAAGTGGCTTCATGTAGAGGACAGCTATTTGCAGTTAAATGGCAAATAAAAAAGAAGTAGAGAGTCAGTTCAAATAATATTGTTTGGGGTAATCCATTTAGGTGTGCTTATATAATCTATTTATATGATAAGAATCTACATAAAAATCTCTGTACTCAGTCTTGGGTCTTTTTCATTTCTATGTTATTTTGGACTTATAACTAAGGTTCCTTCTGCATGTTTTACAGCAAAAAATTAATTTTGATAAAACTAATGAACTATCAAAATTCTGCTGGACTTAAACAGGCTACCTCAGATATGACTCAGTTATTAGATTTGTAAGCTGCATATGGGAGGATGTGGTTCAATGCTCAGTGTAAGCAGATACATATCTTGTACCACCTCTCAAAATAGTAATTTTAACTTCAGGATCTCAGCTTTCCCATCTGTCAATGTTATCAGGGATCAGATCTGGCTGAAGAGTAACCTTCATCTGGGAAAATTAAAAATAAAAAACAAACACAAAGTTTTCATCAAGGTCAATTTGCTTGGCTGAGCCAACACAATAGGATGGGAGCACAAGGTTAGAGGGCACAGACGGAGCAGAAATCAATCACCCTTCTGGCCCTCATGTGGTCTCAAGTCAGCTTGTGCTCCTTGTGTCATCACATTCGACATGAACATGCATATACAGAAAACATACAAGCAAGTCAGGACATCAGAAACAGCTGGCTACACACCACCTTATCATAATTCTTGGAGGTGTGTTTTTGAGGTTGTGGGTTTTCTTTAAGACTGCCAGCTCTATATTCTACATGGATTTTAGGCAAGATCAGAGAAATAATTAGCTATGTAAGTACGTGCAGCAATTTCTCTGCTAGTGAAACAGAAGGAAATCCTGGCAGACATAGATGAGATGGAAGGAAGGACAGCAGTTTTCCCAGAAATAAGACACTGCTTTCAGAATAAATTCTGTGTGTAAAGGATATAACAGTAGGCTCAGTAGGATGTCAAAAGATATGGGTATGATAATGTCTGCATTATTATTTGTTGCAAATTTCAAACACTGCAGACTGGCCTCAGGAACAGTTTATTAGCTGGGCTCAGCAAATCCCCTCTTCCCTTGTTTACTGGTGTAAGTGAGCAAAAAGGGAATAATATTGTAATTCAAGGAGTTGCAGGGAATTCACTGAAGAGTATTTGCACTGTGTAACCGGTTGTTAAATGATATAAACATTAAAAAGGCAAGACCCCACTTATACTTCTAGAAGAGTAGAACGTTTGTATTAAAGTAAAATAATGTAACCCAATTTCAGAGCAATAATCCAAGAGTGCATTGTTGATTCATGTATACTGTAAGAAAATCATTGTGAGCTACTGCAGGTTTCTACTTATTTTTCCATGTTTCCACCACCACCTCCCTCCCGAGACGGTAGCTGAACTGTGACTGAAATATTATTTTTCCATCCCCAGATGGCAGTGCTGCCTTCCAAGACAATAACACTCAGTAGTTCTGGGAGAGAAATGTGTGCTGGTCTCTGGCTGGCTTACGTGCCATGTTTCTTGTTTCAAGGGAAATATGCTACAAATTCTCACGTAATAAGACTGGTGTAATCAGGGTGGGTTTGCTCATCCAGGTCTGACACAGCAGCCATCTTCTGTTAGAGGCATCCACCGCCTCGCAACCTATTCATAAGAAATGACATCTGCAAATGTGAGTTGGAATTTCTGCTGAACTTTACTTAAACGTGCAGTTTCTAATATCTTCCAGGTGGACTGGAGAAGAGATAAACATGATGGCCATTTTGGCTTTTAAAGACCCTGCAGAAGACGACTGCGCATGCTAATCTTGGTCCACAAGCCTTTGGCATCTGGCCTAATCCTGCTTCTGCTTTCCTCACCAGCACAAACTTTGCCATCCTCAGCAGAGCAGACGCTGAGCAGCAATGTAGGTACTGCATTAGGCTGTTAAATCTCACACTGGCTTGCAGGGTGAGAAACTGACTTGATCCCTCTGTGCCTTCTCTACACAATTGCGTGGTCCCTTTAGTCACCAGGAGCAAGAACTGAGCTATTATCCCGCCCTGGGCTACCCTCACTGAGCTGTAACAACACACCTTTACTGAGCAATCTTAATGTTCATTAATTTATCAGAGACATAAAATAAAAGGTTTAATGGAATAAAAGAAACATGGTGCATGAGGAAGGCTGCCAGCTCCAGCAGTGCATTGAAGATGTGACAAGATGCTCTTAGCCCCTCTAGAGGATCCAGGAGAGTCAGTCCAGTTCTCAAAGAAAATGATGCTTTTTACCAATGGAAAATCCAACTGAATGCTCTAGCATGTTGTTCCCTTGTATTTTGAAATGGTGAGAAAGGTTCTTCCATGTTGGGAGGGTATGATCTGTTTCAAGGATCTTCACTCTCATTGCAGCTTTTTCATGGCTAGCAGGCAGGAAGCAGAAAAAGGACTTGTTCCTTTCCTTCACTGGAGATATTTGTGTGTGTCAAGCCCTCTCAAAAAAAATCTGCTACTTCCTGAAGATCCTAGATAACAGGGTGCAATAGAACACACTTAAAGATAATCCTCAGACCCTCTCCCCTGGCCTCCCATTTTGCAGTTTACAATTCAGAGAGGTGAGGCTTTTTTTCACCTTTCCTATCCACATGCTTACAGAGCCACTGAGGAAAGATTAAATACAAGCAGAGCTGGGATATGCATTACCCTTCCTTCTGACAAGCCCAGGGCAGAGGGGGACAAGAGGGCTCCCTGGGTCATACTTGGGCAGGGAGGAACAGGGGAGGACAGCAGTAACCACAGGGAGTCTGCCCCAAAGGCTTTATCCGCAGCCTCTTCTGGAGGTGGTGCTGCTCTGTGTGGCTCTTTAATTGGAGCAAGCAGTAAATATAACCTGGCCTTCCCAGTTAATAGGATAAGAGAAATGCAGATTTAGTTCAGAGCAGCTACTCTGTTGCTAATGATGCTTGGGTCACAGGTTCCATCCTCAAGCCCTCCTTTGTCCTCTTTTATTCCCTTTGATTTTCTACACGGAAAAAAAAATCCTGTTTTTCAGGAAGGAAATATTTATTGTCCCTTTCCAGGCTACTCTAATTCCCCCCCTCTCCACCCCAAATTCCTTTCATGTCCTGAGTCATGATTTCCAACCCCTGGCCCTTGTGCCCACCTTTTTCACTGAGCTAAGAAATTAATAACCCATTCTACCTAAAATGAGGAGATATCAAACACAAATTGCACATTCTCAGCTCTGCCACAGCTGGAATTTCTCTATTCTTCTCTGCTAGCTGTAGGGATCTTGGAGAAAAATCTGAAAAAATTAAAACTGAAAAAATTAAAAAATTTACATCAAACAAATAAGCAATATTTTTTTAATTTTTTTTTCCTAGTGAGAGCACTCAGCCCTCTAACCTACTGAGATGACCAGGACTCCTTTCTCACTACACCAAGTACATAAGCCAACAAATAAACATATCCGTAAATAAAATGCAACAGAGATGGTATTAGAAACCAAGGGGAAGAAGCCGTCCTTCAAAATGGGTTGTGGATTTTGCACTGTTTTCTCAGTCAAAAGTCCTCTTCTTCTCAAACACGCTAGTAAAGATGAAAAAGACAGTTTGTTTTAAAAGCTGTACTATCAAACCCCTAAAATATCATTTTTCCCCTTAAATCTGCATACACAGAGGAGAGGGAGGAGGAACTTAGTCATTCGATGACACATCTGCTCATCCCCAGAATTTGATTTCAGCTGTCACCAATTCACCTGAAATAATTATATGGGAAGAAGCCAAGCTTATGAACCCCAGTTTCTTATTTCCAGTGATTATAGCACTTTACAAGTCTGATGGGTTTTGCCTGCAAAATATGGCAGACAGAAATACAATATTATTTTTAAATAACCAGATTCCCCAGTTCAAAAAAAATCAACACAAAACAAAAACAGTATTACTGCTGCTTCAGAATAAAGATTCTTCCATTTTCTAGAACAAGTTTGCTGCCAAATTGATGATTTTTCCATGGCTAGAACATATTTTTTATTTAAAAGTTAAATATGTAAAGTCTACTAAAAACAAAGATATTTTATCTGAAATTAAAAAACCCATAACCATCCTTTTCCCTTTAAATAGAAAAGAAAGTTGGTAGCTGGTTTTTGTGATTTCCTTTATACGTGTATTGAAAAATTATGTTTGACGTAACTTGTAAATAGAATCTGCCTCTTATTTCTAATTGGAAGACAATAGCAAAACTTGTTACTAAGCTTGGATTAAATCACCCTGACATTAATATTATACATCCTTCACTACTAATAAAAAATGTAAAAAAAATAAGAACCTTTGCTATCTTTTACTCAAGACCAAAGTGCCAGGGATACAGCTTTCCCTGGCGTATTTGCAAGGCGCATACAGATAAAGGGGTATGGCTCAGGGTTTCTTCTTCTTTTGTAGGGAAATAGGCGTATTTCTCTATATTTGTGTGAAAAAATAAGGCAGGACTAACATAAAAGACTCTAAGAAAAAGAAGTAATTAGAAGAAAACTAAATAGTAAGTTTTTTAGGAGAAAGGGCTAAATAAAAGGGGGCTGTGAATTTCCTCATATCCAAGTTATTTTCTTGGTTTGCCCAGGGAACCTTAGTCAGAAATACACAGGTTGCATAGTAGAGATGTCAACCTAATCTTAGATTTTCCTTTGAACCAAAATCCTCTGTCTAACTGCGTGGGTCAAAAAGGGCAGCCATGTTATACAGCTTAGCCAGCAGAACTTGGTTAAATATCTGTCTCTTGACAAATCAGTTCTTTTGAAAACAGAAGTGACGTGGACATGTGGGACAGGAAGGCTGTGTACCTCAACTGGCAGACATTTAACTCTCCAAATCCTCCCAGGGAAGGTAAACTTATAAGGAACACTTATTTTGATTTCACGGCATATATTATAAATATGCATACTATTAAGACAAAGAGCGATAGAAGATGCCCCTTACCCAATTTTCCTCATTTGAGTAAGCAGGAATCTGTTTCAGGTCCTCTTTCATAGCTTGACACAACTGGAAGCCCTGCTGCTCCTAGTTTTGTCTTTCTGCCATCGCTACTATACAGCTGGAGTATGAGGTTCATTCCAGACATTTTAATTGCGGTATTAGTTAAGACCACTAATAAACATGAACCACTGCAGTGGCACATTGTGTTTCAGAGAGATCTTTCTCTGTCTTGCACACTGACAGATTTTGTTTTCTTTACTCATCTGAAAAGTACCCGATTCAGCTGGTGAGCAACAGCACAGATTTGGCCAAGTGAGCTGGAAGGGGCCATCCCCCAGAATTCATAAGAGTGAACCAGCCTGCCCCCCCTCCCCAACAGCGAGTAGGATGACACTGCAATCCAGATTGCATTTCAGTCAGATATTGTAAATTCACATTAACTTTTTTTTTTATTATTTATTTATTCACAACTAGTATCCAGAATATTCTGGATAATAATCTGGACCAGATTCTGACATTTTGAAGGCCTAATTACTAGTCTAACAGGGAAACCTACATTAATTGTCAGTAAGATACTGTGACTATTATTGAAGTAACTGTTGGCAGCTAACACAAATGCCTATTATCAGCAAGGGAGAAAGTCTGCCAACCTTATGCTAAAGAGAGTTTTTACTCAGAGAGGATTTTTGAATCTGGAAATTAAATCAAAATACTGAGAGTATTTCCAAAAAGAATTATTATGAAGGGGTATTGAAAAGGAGGGTGAAGTAAGGAAAATGAGAAAGAAAAGGCTGCATGGAAAATTTTTCTCAGGATGCATAATTTGGTTTGGGGGAAATAGAGGATGAGGAACCAAGGAGAAGCTGTCTTTTCTTTTTATGCACTGGGGGCTGCAGACAGGTTGTTGGGAGTATTACAGGAGTACTCCTACTGCTTCTAAAATTTCTCAGAGCCTTGATTAATGTAGCTTGCTCAGGTTTAAAGAGACTGACGCACTTGTGAGAACAAAAGAATATTTCCATAGGGTGGAATTTTAAAGCCTGTCTTATTTCCCTTTTTCTTGCTTAATTTCATGGGACATTACCACAGATGGTTCAGGAATTTAGCTTCACAAACTTCTTCCTGTTGCAGAGACCCTTGATCTCTTCTACTGTGTTCTTGTGACACATTTTAATAATGTTCTTTTAATGTTTAACAGTACACTGAGGGTACTCAGGGTTTATGTAAGTCCCATAGACCTTTCTGAAATAATTTTTCTTTGTGTTTACCTATGTCAGTGAGGGAGATAAATCTGTTGGAGGAAAGAACCACCTGAAACCATCAAACATACAAAAGTTTGCCATGAAATCACATACCAACTTGGATCCTGCTCCCTACAAAGCAGGGACTTGGGCAGAACTCCTATCCCCAGGTCTTCATATCATGTGATATTGGCAGGTACTTGTATCCACTTTTAAGTTTTACAAAAGTAAATAGGCTTAATCAGCTCCTATCCAATGTACTTCATTAAGAGTTAATCTTCAACCATCATTTCTCAGAATCTACAGGGGAAAAAAAATCGGATAAGTTGAAAGATGGTCACACTTTGATGCTGACTACCAAGTATTCTGTTGATTTATGAGCTCCATGGCAACTGTTCCTCAGAAATTGTCTAGTAAATCATCACTAAACAATATGGAAAAGTAAAATGTGTAGATTGCTCTGGAAAGCTAGCTGTCAGCTCATTTCTGTTATCGTATCTGATATCATAGGGATCTCTTTGTGGCAATGGATATTTCCACTCACAAAGGCCAACTCAGTTGGTTTAAGATGCTTATTCTATGGGGAAATTTATTTTGGTGTACACTCTGTGATGCTTTATCACATTCTGGTAAGAATATCTTAGGACAGAGTTGATAGGAGATAGTAAAAATACTTCCCAGAGAAAGTGGCAAATTTTTTTTTTAAAAACCCATCTTAGAAAAGTTTTAAAAATACCTAAAGTTTTAAAAAGACAGCATTTAGAAAATGCAATTGAAAAAAAATTATAGTTCAGATTTATGGGAGCAGCTGCAGTGGGATATAAGTGCTGAGTTTGGTGTACAGGTATTGACCATGCAAGATGACAGTATTGACGTTCAACTGAAGTGCTTTTTGGAATATTCTATGTGAGAATCTATAGGAGCTTTGAAGCTCTCGTTGTACCACCAGGAACTTCTCAGCAAACCACACTGTTTTTTCTTATGGAAACAGAATCATCTGATCCCCTTAGTATTTTGCCTGTAGTTAAGGATCTAATTGTCTTTTTCCTCACTATTCAGGATCTCGCCAGTTAAAAAATCCAAAGGTAGTACAATTCGGTTCTGTTTCCTTGTTACTTTTTGAGTTTCCTGAAGGCAGCTTTACCTCTCTTGATTGCCTTCCTTGCTGTACTACCTAACACTGAAATATGATTGCAACTATTTCTGTGTTCCTAATCTGAAAAATAATCTTAATTTAACTTATGAAAGAATGTTTACTAATTTTTCTTGACATGGGAGATTTGGACCGAGAATTCAGGTTTTCCTGGTGTTGAAATTCGCTGTATGTTTTCTGTCATGTTTTGTAACATGTTTCTTCCTTTTACCATAATGACTCCATTAAATACAGCTTATTGTGGCAAAGTAAAAGCATGATTTCCAGAACATTTTCTGTGTCTGCTGGGGTATCTTTGTTAATGGTCATTATGGGCCTATACCAAATCCTAGCAAAGTGAAAGGAAACATTCCCCTTGGAGAAATCTAACTCTCAGGCTTTCAAATAATGTCAAACTCCATTTTGGTTTTAAATGGCTTCTCCTTCCCCAATGCTCCCACATCTCTGAGATGCATTGAGGGAAGGATGAAAGCTAACGCTCTTCTAATATCCTTTGCTCATTTAAAAGCAACGCTTTTAAGAAGGAAATAAATGTGATATTGTGTACCCGCTTATAATAGCCGTGGGTAAAATTATGCCGCATTGGTTATTGTTCTTTACATATATTACCAATTGAAAAGAAAATGAAGTTAGAATTAATGGACCCATTTGTACAAACATGATTGTTAATATTAATATGCAGGGTAGATCAGTTGGCAAGAGCAGAAATAAATTAGTGAGTGTCTCAAACACAATATTTCACTGGAGACTAACTGCACAGATGCTGAAAATACAATCCTGTAGTTAAACCAGTGTGCGGAGAGACTTCTCTTAGAGTTAAGGAGAAATATCATAGTGCAGATTCCCCGTAGTACACTCTTATTGTCCAAAAGTCTACATGTGCTGCTAGGAGATTATTAGTGTTTACTGAGAAAAAGCACTCTGCAAACGAAGGAGCTGGTGGAAGTAATAACCTTCCCCATTTTCGTTCTGTGTCTGCTGGGCTCACACTGTAGCTGCAGAACATTCTAGATTGATTTTTCAGTTGAAAATGTAGCCATGGGGAGTGGAGGGTTTTTGTAGGCTCAGGTGGAACTGTTAAAACCAGATTTTGAAACCTGCCTGCCTGGGGAGTGCATAGGTTGACACTGTACTCATGTCTCCACTGTAAGGGAAGACAACACAAGCAGAAAGACTGCAGATACAGTTATTATTCTCAGACATGCAATTTCTTAGGACAAAACCCTGTTCCTAGTTAAGAGATAAACTTTTGGAGAGCACAGTGGGAATCTTATTAATAGACTAGAAATTTTGGTAGTTGATTACTCTTGTTTCTCAGTTATTCCTCTAAAGAATTTGTGGTCTTCCATTATAATGCTGAAAGAAGAATTTTTGTTTATCAAGCCCAAATTTCTCTTTATTATTAATTTTCTTCCAGGCTATTAGCTTTTTGGGAAAAGGAAAGCCACCCTTCATAACCATGTGTCCTTGTTTTGTAATCTCCACCATTATATCTGATTCTTTCAAACAAAGGTGTGGTAGTTTTGCTGGCTCATTTCAGAGTTGATTTTAAATTACTTTACTGAGACAAAGCTGTCAATCTCTTAATCTGAAGAAACTTTGCAGATCAATCCAAAGTTGTCTTTTTTATCACAAGGAAGGGCAACTTTTCCCAAAATCAAAGAATCTTCTGGCAAGTGAGCTTTCTTTGTTTCTGTGAAATACTTTTTTTTTCTTTTTTCCATTCATCAAGCTTTTCAAGTGTAACAATGGAATAACAATGTTAGAAAAAAAACCAAGACAATCACTAAAATGCTATATTCTGCATCTGAGTTATAAGAATCCCATTAAAACCCAACATTAAAGCATTGTTTGCTGGAAGAAAAATTGTCATGACTTTGATAAAGAAAAAAAACAACCTTGGCTTTTCC
Source organism: Pipra filicauda (assembly GCF_003945595.2). NCBI lineage: Eukaryota > Metazoa > Chordata > Aves > Passeriformes > Pipridae > Pipra > Pipra filicauda. Next base: position 1,851,206 of record NW_024104643.1, on the reverse strand, counting down.
AGCTTTAATCAAGTAATTTGTGACACAGTAAGAGTTCTGTACTGCCGAGTTATTTTCAGAGCATTTGTCACAGGTGTTTCACTTGTGTTCAGCACATCCTGATTCTAATCTTAATACGATTAACAATAGTAGGGCAGCTTTTGAGAACAAGCTGACTGGTTATTTTGTGCTGTATTCTTACACAAGCACTATTTATTTGGGATTTGAGTACCTTTTCCAATACTCATTTCACCTGAAAAATAACTCCATCCATGTAGAGGGGCTTCTTACATTGCATCACTAAGTTGTATGCAGAGAGAGGGATATTTATGGACAAATTTAAAACCTGGGGCAGTTCCTTCCACATTTGTACAGTGGTCAGTGTGCAGGACAACAACCATTTGAAGGAAGTTTCCTCTTCTGGGTGCTCACCATTTGGGGTCTTCTCATCCAGTTGACTGGCAACTGGGCCATATTATCAGCTTAAACCATGATGCCATATAAACAGAAGCAGAAATAACCCACAGTTTTCTAATTAGGCTCATTAATTCATTATTTGTGAGAGCTTCTAGCTTCACTGGTCCTATGATGGATTACTGCAAATGCAGTGTGCATCCCAAGCCAAAGGCGAGGGCATGTAAAAGCAATGTCCATGAGATGATCTTCGGATCCAGCAGTGAATTTTCCTGTTTAAGTACTTAATATTTTTTTAAGTTCTCTAGATCATTTTTCTTCAAATGATTATGTTTTTACTGTGTGATAAATAAGACTCTGCCTGAAGATACCAGAGGGCATGTGGCACCAGGATAATATCTCTGCAACACATTTTGAGTGGTGATCACACCATTTCTACCTCACCATATGGCTTAGTGCAGATGTCCTAGCATTAAAATGACCTTCTTCATTATATAAAGGTCATAGATGCAGAATTCAACATTTTGTAACCTTTGGCAGGGATACAGGCTGTGCAGGGAGTGCACCTGTTGTCTTGCCTGCAGTTCAGAACAGTGTCGCCCACTAATTGATTGAAATACAGGGACTGAAATTTAGCTTGTATTGCTGTTGGTAACATCAGTTAATACACTTAGATGTTACTAAACAGTTCAGTGTGCTGAGTTTAATAAATAAAAATGCTAAGAAGCTAGAATCAACTTCTATATAGGTTTTCTTTGTTAGCTCTAGTAATTAGAAGTGCTACATCCTTCTTTACTGAATCTGGTCATATTCTCATCTTTAAGAAAGAGAAAACAGAAAGAAAGTTAGGGCAATGATCAGGTGTTTCTGTACATAAAAGAGTTAATTTTTTCTTCATTCAGAAAAGACTTTTTCTGCATATTAATAATGGAGTGGAGAGACTGCCCGGTTTTAACCACTTCCCCTGCCTTGTCCAGCAGAAGCTGCCCTGCTACTGATTTAGTTTGTTTAAGATATAACCAAAACATATTCCCTGGCAACTTAATTGAACTTGGAACACCTGGCATGGGAGCATTTCATTAATAAGGGACATCAACCCCTGATCTGGGATGTGAACTTTTTTTGATAATTAGTAAAAAATCCTAAAACATATGAAGAGTTGACAACAAAAAAAAAACCAAAACAAAACAAACCAACCCAACCAAACAAACAAAAAACCAACAAAAACCCCCACCCTGAGACTGTATTTTATTCCCCCAGGTAGAGGGACAAAAAGAAGTGAAAAGGCACTGAAGGAAAGGTACATGATGCTCGGTGAGATTGGCACAGCATTATGAAACACCTAATTTCAGCTACCAAGGGGCTCATATTGATTTTTTTTTTCATTCTCTGTGTGTGCTTTTATAGAGACTTGAAATAGAGTCTCCATTTTACTTGTATGAAAACCACATTTCTAGGAGGGCAATGTGGGGGAGGGAAAAGAATAGCCCTTTCTACTTGGAAAAATAGCAGCCTACTTAGCACTTGCCAGAGGATTATACACCCTAATGTTCTGAGAGATACCTGTTCAGGTACGTAGAGGGAAGGTGGATGCCTTAAGAGTACTTAGAAATTATTTAAATCCGTAAGGGTTGCTGAGTGTTTCTTCATTTGTGCATTGTGAGAGAGAGATCCAGATTCCAGCCATCACTTCTGCAGCTATAAAACTTACATTAAGGGCAAAGAATATGGAGCTTTTTGCAGATCAAAATTGAAGTTACTGAAAAGGTTGTTACACGGAAAATATTCATTCTTCAGGGCTGTCCCAGCAGATACAGTCTGACCCCTTGATGTTCAGACAGGGGATATGGAAAACTCCAGTCATGATCAAGGTCTGAGTGGTGGAAAGACCAACTCTTCAGTCAATCATTTCTGACAATTGAGAAAATTCTAAATCTTTTCAGGATCAAAGGAAGCTTTATTAGTAGCACAAATGCCTGATTTTATTCATTTTTTTTAAGAGAGGTTATTGTTCTTCAGTAAAAGATGCAAAACTTCTAAGAGGTACGTAACACTTATTAACAAATGCATTTTACTTCAGTATGAGGAAGGAAGAGAACTCACCTTTCCTTCCTTTTCCGAAGTTGGTTGTTGTGGTAAGGTTTAACCAGAGTCCCTCCAAACTTACGTTTCCACTATGCCTTTCTAACAGCTGAGGAAGTGTCCCATTTCCGCAGTCACCCACTTGTTTGCAGTTGTTCCCTGCGCTCTGTTTCAGAGATTTAAAATGGCCAGAAGCCCTAGCAGGCATATGGCTTACACTGGATCCCTGACAGATGACTTGTTCCATTGCTTTTTAGGGTAACGGAAAAAAAAAAACAAATTCTGTTAGAATTTCAGTGGAGGAAAAGTAAAAATACTGTAAAAATGCGATTGCTGGAAATGTTAGTTGCTTCTCATTGTTTGACACTGTAACAGATCAAAATTTGAGGCCCGCGAATGACAGTTTTAGAGAAGGGAAAGGGAAGGGAGGATGGAAAAAAAATTCTTATGGCTCAAAACAACTTTCCTTTTCCCCCCACATTATCTGGCAGAATTAAAAATTCTGCAGGAAATTAAACTTTTACACCTGACAGAGAACTGCTTAGATGCGATGTGTGATTATAGATGGCTCATTCTCAGTCTGGAAGATTGGTGTCCTTTAAAGATTCTAGAAAACTCTGGGGTTTGTGGTTTTTTTTTTTCCCCAGAAGATGTTTCACAACTCCATTTTCTAAGTATGATTTATAGTTAGTGTATATTTCATACAAAATTGGGAATGTAACAACCTTCTTTCAGTTCTGCTTTCTAGCTAGTCAAGTGTTTATGAATTTATATGCCAGGTTTTTAAATTAAAATATTTTAACACCCTGTTTTTCAAGCCTGTGGAAAGAATTGCTTTCTAGGTGCCTCTGAACTGCATTTTTAAACTTTTGTAAGCTAGATGAAGACTATTTAAAAAAAAAAGTAATAATAACATGAAAAGCAACACTTACATGGCAGCTCTTGCATAAAAGTCTGCACAATGACTGAAATAATCATTTTTCATAGCACTCCTGATGCAGAGAACAGCTGTGTAGTTAGTACTCAGCAAAGGATGGAATCACCAGAGGTGATTACCTCTGGTGTAGAGGACCACCACTGCTTAAAGTCTTTGTCAATAATAAATAGTTTAAGCAGTAACTTGGTTTCTATCACTGAAACTATCCAGGGATTTGAGTTTTCAGCATTTCGTTCCTGAGCTGGAATTTATCCAAGATATCCAGGTTAAGAGGCAAACTGCGGCTTTCAGAAAAATTGCTATGGAGTGTTATATGATCGAAAAGGGGTCACGTCCCAACAGTAGGTCCCATCAAAGGATTAGACCTGCATCATCAGGGTGCTCTTTAATAAACCCCTGTCAGACTGTTGGCTCGTACAGACTTAAAAGGAGGACTGCAGTCTAGTGAATCACCAGCACTGTTTAGTGCAGTGTAATGTCACTTCACTTGAAGGATTTGACATGATGAGAACACAAAGTGGTGAGATGTACAGCCTACAACCACCTAGAGCTTGTGCTTTGAGGAAACACATATGAAATATTGTACTAAATTTACAAGGATTATATTCAACTCCCTACTATACTGGCCAATCATTGCTATGGCAAGAGATGCACCTATAGGACTAAGAAGACCTGGTACACACTGTTGTGAGATCCTTCCTTTAACATTTAACAACTTGAGTGGTTCAGAACAGTGATTTCTTCTGCTCAGGTGCATCATCTATTTGTTTTTGAAAGTTTAAGGTGTTTCCAGAATTGAGATTGTTAATAAAAGAATATTTTCCCATATGAAAAGATAAGCTGTTTGACTGAAAAACTCTGTGTTGCTTCTGAGCATTAGAAGCAAAAATTGTAGCTTAAGAGGGTATTACATTACAGGTTCACAGAATATGCTGAGTTGGAAGGGACCCACAAGGATCATCAAGTCCAACTCCTGGCCCTGCACAGGACCATCCCAGACTCACGCCATGTGACTGAGAGCTCTGTCCAAACACTCTTTGAACTCTGTCAGGCTGAAAGGATCACTTCATGCTCTTTCTTACCAGCTACTGAGTCTGTTTGCTGCCTCTTTTGGCTGCTCTCAGATGGTCAGAGAGGACCCCTTTCTGCTCACCCAGCTTGTGTGAACTGCTGTGTGAACTGCTGTACCACAACCTTACTGTTGTGCCACGTCCCTATTTGCCCACTCCTGTTCACCATGCTCTGGGTCGTTCACACTCTCTAGAGCTGTTTAAATCTCCCTTGGATGCTCCCAGCACCACTTCCTCATCACCCTGTTGACTGCTGAGGGCTTCCAGGTCCTAACAAAGCTCAGGAGCTGCTGTTTGGGTATTCCTGAGCTCAGGAACTCCCCTGTACAGACTCATTTAATCCTCACCCCTGGACTTACCTCTGTCACCACTGCTGCTCCCTCACCAACTGTTGTTTTGGATGGTAGAGTATCTTGCTATTTTTTGTAAAAATCAACTACTGCTGGCCCAAACTCCACATGTATATGTCCTATAAGTAATAACTTATACATTTGGTAACAAAATTCTCACATGCTCCTGAACTGTTCCACCAATGGCCTGGGCTTGACAATCTATCTCCTTGTCCAAGGAACACCTTTCATCTGTTGTCCCCTGGAAAGCTCTAAACTATTCTAGAAAACATCTTTTTTCTCATCAACGGGAAGAAGTTGGACCAAAACTTAGAGGGGTAAGGAACTGGAGGTAGGAGATGTACAGAGAAGAAGACAGAGCTGAGGAAAATGGTGAGAGCCAGAATTGGGAACATTTAATTTGAGACAGATCTAAAGGAAAGAAAATGAGAGCAGGGAGTTACTTGAAAGGAGGAGGAACTAAGGAATGAAAAATAAGCAAGCTTCTGTTCAGTGGCAATAGAGGCATCTTTAGGCACAATGACAGAGGTAGGCAGTGGAGAGAAAGGAAGCAAAGAGGTAGGCAAGATTCAAGAACTAGGGAGATAAACATCTGTATAACTAAACTTCCTGAAATGGTAAATCTTAATACAGCTCAGTAGAAATTTATCCGTTTAAGTTTTTTTTCTCCCTCTCAAACTTTCATAAGTAAAGCTTTGCTAAAAACTTGGCAAGACAGCTAAGATATGAACTCAGATTTTAGGAAATGACAGAATCAAGAGTGACTGTTTCTGTCAGATTTTATCAGATTTGGGCATTTTTTTTATACTGCAATGAATGGCTTATATTAAATCTGGGCAGCTATCCAGGGGGAGAGAAGTAAATCTATAGATATTAGAAAAAATTTTAAAAATATAGATCAAAGGAGGGGGAGATCAGTTGGAATGGGTTCAAGATTTTGGAGCCTTTCTGAACTGTATTGTTGGTCATAACTGAGCCCAGTCCAGTAAAGACTGAAAGTGATAGTCATCTGCTGGCATATGAAATGCTTTAAGTTTTGCTAGAAAGCAAAGCATAGTTTTCTTGTTTTCTTGTTTTGACAGGAAACAGAACTCTGAAATCAGAATGTCTGGATATGGAATATGATTTTGTTTTGCCAAGGGACAACTGGGACATTGTGAATGCCATATGATAAGAGCATTGGCATAGATAACACACCCAGTTTTGGCACACAAGGCACAACTTCAATGGGAAAAATGATGTTGCTTTCCAGTGAACCCTTTCTGGAAGGCTACAGACCACTTCTCAGATTCTCAATATGAGTGCTGGACCTGACACTACTGCAGGATGATTTCAAATCCCTTGCATGCACTACTGAAGTTACGGAAGTTATTGAAGTGGGGTCCTTATTTAATTCTTTGACTGAATAAAAGGTGTAAACTAGTCTGCTTTGCTAACACCCTTCTTAAATTTGCAGTAGTTTTACTTGCAGACAACTGAGGAAATTTACAGATGTGTACAGAAAACAATATCTGACAGCAAATTCCTCCCTCTTGTATCATCATCATTGCTGAGATACCTTTCAGCATCGTTAGAGAGAACATGCCTTTCCAGTCTTTCACTTGTTCAGCTCAGCCATCTGATGATTCGTCTCTTTTTGTTCTTCTTGAAGAGCATGTCTCTTTGATGACAGCCTTTGAGGTTCCTGTTTCAGATTCAAAGATACTGCCTTTTTCTATCATAAAAAGAAAGTTTTAAAGCAAACCAGAGGTCATAGTAATAAATAGGGTTCATAAAATCAAAAAAAAAATTAATTAAGATTGCATAGACAGATTCCTCACAGTTTCTAGTGCAGTGGAAAATCACTGATACTTTAGGGACTTTTCTGTATATATTTTCAAATTTAAGTTTGAGATTTTTTTGCTACTACTAAATGTTTACACAATTTAGATAAAATTTAAATTATTACAGTTTCTATGAATCATTTCAGATGGTATTCACTGATTTATTACAGCCATTAAGAGCGCAGTTTGGTCTCTGACAGATGTATCTTACCTTACTGAAAGACATAATCACTGCTGTCAAGTGCATTTGTTTAGAGAGAGCAGAGGTCTCCTAATAATGTCCCCTGACATTTTTCTCCTTAGGAATTCCTCCAAATCATTTCTTTCTGGTGCCTGGAGAATTTAAGCAAAACTCTGCAGAGGCACAACTGTGACAAAATAATCATAAGTAGATACCCCCAGATTCTGTAATTTCTTTTGTTGGGCAGACACTGTCAGTTATGGACAAGAAAAAGTCTTCACTTCTAAGACAATGAATTTGCCATTGTGGCAGTACTTCCAGACATAGGAAGTTACATCGCTCAAGGATTGAAATTGGGCTCTGGACATCATGTATGTCATTCACTGCCTTGGCTATTAGGCTTATTCTTGCTCCGTTATTCTTAACCGGTGTCATATATTGTCCCTTTGGAATTTTAAAGCAGTGAAAGATGCCATTAATATAATGGACTCCTTGACTTGCTTGAGTTTAAATGATCAGAAAATTCATTCCTCAGTAGAGACTTTTAAACTGTGATGAAGAATTAAAAAATCCTAGCTGCATGTCAAAGAACCTGACAGATTTTCCTAAGCTTTTGCATTTGCAAGGTAGGAAAGGGCAGAGCATCCAGCTGTTAATGGAAATTGTAGAGGAGAGCTAGAACATTGCCCAGCAGAACGGTTTGAGCTCTACACAGGCCAGCTGTAAACAAGTTTAAAAAATACAGGCTTGGAAAGGACTATACGTTCATTACGTCCCTGTATATGTTTTCCTTAGAAAGCACCAAATTAAGATTTCAACCATTCTGACTGGTACAATGACAATTTGGAAAATGAGTTAGAGGAGGATGCTGGTGCAGGACAATATGGTTGTATATAGAAAGTTCATGGTTATAGTGACTAACAGTGAAATTAGGCTTGTAATTTTTGCAGCAAAAGAAAACCCAGTTCTTCTGAAAGGCATCAAAAAGTGGAAATTTCATCCCTGAGGAGTATGACAAAATTGTGTGGGGAGCTGAGAACATATAATCTATTAGCCATAGTTCTATTCAGATCCCCTCTCTATAAATGACATTGCAACAGCTTTGTTCAGAAGAAAAGAGAGTGACGATTCATAATTCATGCTGCAGGATTTACTGAAGAGAGCAGGACATAACAATCAAGCCTCAGCTTGCCTATTACTTGGGGAAATGAAATATCTATTTAAGCCAAATGTTTTGAAGGATGTGAATTTTAAAGTTCAAACTAGTTCTCAAACAGTATGGATTGAACATGTATAAATAACTGGCAGCAGTTACACTGTGATATCAGCCCTCATGAAGCTGTTATCCCAGCCATGCTTCTGCTTGTCATCTTCCAGTATCTTTGAGGATTTGGGTTAGGACTTAAAACCATGGAGGATATGAGACAAGTCCTGTACCTTCCCCAGCCAAAAAATATTTTAAGGGTGGTCTGGGGCCTTCAAGGTCCTTAGGGTAGATAAAGGGAACCACAGTGTACAGGGAATAAACCTCTTTACCTGTTCATCAGATAAAGCATGACATTGGGGAAGCAGGAAGTGGGGTAAACTGAGATCTGAGGAAGTGTCAAGGGCATATGGAAGAACAGACAGAGCAAGAGATGGACAGGTGTCTGTTCCTCTGCCCATGTCTCAGCTGATGATGAGGAGTGCAGCTACCATCCTGCACAGCTCTGCACCCATAGCCCACAGGGTGAGCCCAAACCAGGGAAACTAGAAAAGTGGCTTTAGATGAGCCATAATCCAAAACTCCAAGCTGGTAACAGCCAGTTGCAGGTGACTTCATCTACAGATATCAATACTTTAGACAGATGTTCTCTGCTACATGACACAGGCAAAGAGACTAACAAAGAAGGTGGGCTGGGGGAGAGAACAGATGTGATCAGCAGTGTAGAGGCAGACATGGAGACATGAGGCCTTGTTAGGATCCACTTATTAAAATTATTAGAAATGCCTCTGCCTGAATAAAAGTGCAAATAAAACTAGACACCAAAGTCAATAGTATGGGGTTTATTTATTGGTAAATGTGAGATGGAGAAAGAGATAGAAAGAAATAGGAAAAGGAACAGGAGGAAGAAGAAAGTGACAGACAGAGATATTAAAATAGAAAATGTATCACCGTTGTGGAACCCAATGGCATCCCGTCAGTCCAGTTCTTCTGGTCTTCTTGGTGGTGAGGGTCCTGCAAAACATAGAGTCCAACGGATTAATATACATTCAGGAGATGCCAGGCACCTACCCTGGGGGTGGGTGAAGCTTTTCAGTCTCTTTCGACAGCTCTGGATTTGTTGCCTCACTTGGATCACGTGCAGTCCTTTAGCAGTAAAAGGCCTCAGGAATGAGTTGGGGGGAGTGGTTTGGGGGTCTTTGATGGTTTATGACCCTTTCTTAGCTGCCTCTCGCATGAATGTCCCGTGCATGCGTCACTTCCCAGAGCAGGGGGTAGGGGTTTACTCCTTCAGTTTGGTGTGGAGAGATTTCACCATCGCACACCCAAACCCCTTCTCCTCCACCACTCCCTGAGCCCAGCTAGGGTTGATTCTTAATATAGATATATTCTTCTTTCCTGAGCTTTGTTTACTTCTCCTCAGATTTGAGATGATTAGACAATAGTCTCATCTCAAGTTCTCACTCACAGTCCAAATTCCAGTCAGGTTTTAGTTGTCAAAGACAGGCAGTCGCTTCCTTGTAGTTTGACAAAAAGTCTTTCTATGACTTTGACAATATTTAAGACATAACAAACATTTCAGTCCATCACAGGCCTGGGAGAAGAAAGAGTGTAAGAGACAGGGACACTGGGCTAATACCTGTGGCCTTTCAAACCCCTCACCTTTCCCTGTTGCCTTTACTGCTTGCACACGTAGCCTGACAGAATCTCTAGTTAAATTATAGGTGCTATTTTTCCTCTAACTGTTTTTGTGCTTTCGCTTGCAGCCTGAATAGGTACTTCAAGATGGTCTCTGCAACACTAAGAGACATTGTATGAAATGAGTTGCATAGGCCTTGGGTGAACACCCACCAACACGAGGTAGGTAATTTCCTACTTCTTTGGTGTGCATCCAAAGAGCAGGAATAATCAAGCAGAATGGGTGAAGGCAAGTGAAAGAAAAGCAAAAATATCTGTAAATAGATCTTCTTGAGGTAGCTTAGAAATACAGCTTTCAAGGTGGCACAATGATTAAAACATATTTTCTCTTTGACTATATTTATGTTAGTTTTGTGCCAAATTCTGTGATTTTTCTGGCATTAACACAAAAAGGGAATACTGCATCTAATAAAAAATCTGCAAATTCTTGTCTTAAAAATAAAACTGTGTAAGAGTAATGCATTTTTCTCTCACATATGTTGTTTTCATTTATCAGTTTACAACATGAATCAGGAAAGGAATTTTTGGGCTTGTTTATTTGAGGATTTTTTCCTTCCCTGGGGCTTTTAGAACTTTAAAGGAAGAAATCCTTAGGTAGGGATATATTTTATTCTTTAACAGTAAAATTGCATTCAGTTTTGACTGATGTGAGAATTATTTATAATAACTAATTGCCTTCAGTAATCTGTGTTGACTGGGAAGATTCTGCAGTGTGTTAAAATTAATGACTGTCTAGAAATGTTCTACAGAGGTTTGCTCACTAACTTGATTAGCATCTCTAGCACCAGTTGCATGACCTACTGTGTCCCACTATCTCTCTGGATTCAAAATAAATCAGTAGTGCCACTGCCTCATTTCCTCTGGGTTACCCCTCAGATTCCCTCATATCTGCTAGGTGGAGAAAAATATACAAAGCTCTCTGGAATTTCAGTTGGGACCAGCCTCCCTGCTGCGGTGAGATGATGATGAAAGTCATCATGAGGAGTTTCCACATGCCTTGCTTCTTCTCTGTATATGGCTGTTAAGTGAGGGAAAAGCCCAAAATGACTGTTTATTGGACTTGATTCTTCTGCACCGTCCCTTGAAGCAACAGACTTCTACTTTATCAGACGCTTATGAACAAGTATGCTGAAAGATGTCTGTTCTGGATGTCTGCAGTCCAAACACTCCTGATAGTATGCTGAGTTTACTATGAAAAGGTACACCACACTTCAATTGAAAGGCCAAACTTCCGAAATATAGGATGTTCCAGTTGTTAGGTTGTCTGTGTAATCTTAATTTGCATACAAATTTGTATGGACAGCTACAGTTTATAAAGCTTTCACCCCAGGAATCAGGTCTTGGTATCAGGTCGTTCTGCATGCAAAGGAGACAGAGCTAAGGATTTCTAGATAACCATGAAAAAGGTATTTTCCAAGCTATTGCTCTTCAAATCCTGTGGAGCAGCCAGGATTTCTGGTGTAGATGCAGAAATCCCTAAGCAGTGTAGAATAATTGAGGGTAGACATAAAACTGTTTATCATGGAAGAATTTCACAAAGGCCTTTGGAGGTCATTTAGTTCAACTTCTCCCCCAAAAAGGCAGGACTGTTGCCAACACCAGGTCAGGTCAGCTGTGACTGTGTGTAACTGCATCTTGAAAACCTCCAGAGATGGAGATTTCAGAGTTTACCTGCACAACTTGACACAGGGCTGCACTGCAAAGGTTTTCCCCTTAGTTAAAAGTTTTCCCTCAGGTTCTTTTTTTTTACTGCCCTTGAAGTAATTATTACCTCTACTAGACCAAGCCTAAGACTCTTCAGCAGTCTAAGGATCTCTCAATGTTTCCTTGTGGCCCAGTAGGTGATCCAAAACTTGATTCACTTTTTCATATGCAGCTTCCTGAGTTCCAGGCAGATGGGAAAACCAAGTTCTCCATATCTTTGGGGCACCTCCTCTCAACACAGCCTGATCTTCAGTTTACCTTAGTCACAGTGAGAGAATATTTCAGCTAGAGTCCACCATTACTCTTCAGCAGGACTACTACTAATTCTTTAGTCACATATGAGCTTACACTGTCCCAAGAGCAGAAGTTTGCTTTTCTCCTTGTTGGACATCACAAAGTTTCTGTTGTGCCAGTTATCAAGTTTATCAAAGTCCCTGTGAATTCAAGTTATGACATCATTGTGCAATTCACTCCCTCTAATTTAGCATCAATAAAAATTTTGCATGTGGTACATCCTAGGTCATCACCTAAGTCATTGATGAAGTCATCAAACAGTGAGAAAGAGTTCAGTTCTTAGAGTACTCTGCTCGCTACTGGCCACCAAGCAGATGCTGAGCTATTCATTGCCACATTGTAAGCCCTGAGGTACAGCCAATGTTTAGTCCATCTAAGCATCATTTCTTCCCGTCTGCATTTCCTCAACTGCCGGATGAAAATGTGGTGAGGTATAGAGTCAAAAGCTTTCCTAAAGCTGAGGTATATGACATCCACAGTCCTCACCTTGTCAATTTTGTTGTAGGAGGCACTTGGGTTTGTTGAGCATCATTTGTCCCTGGTAAATCCATGCTGATTACAATTGTAAAGATTTTGGTCTTCACATGTTTGGCAATGCATCCCTAATAGACAGGCTGCAGGATTTTTGCAAGGTCTGAGATGAGCCTGGCTGATATGTAAGTCTCTGAACCCTTCCTCTTGCCTTTTTTAGAAATGGCACCCAGCGCCACTGTGCAAACCATCCAGGGAAATGTGTTTTCTCTGTGAAGGGCGGGGTATCCTGAAACTGGTTTGACCTAACAGAAGGTCTGAACCTGGGAAAGCCATGATCACGGCAGCATACATTGAACTCTTGCTGCTTCTTGAAGATTTGGAGGAGATAGTGTAAATCTCATTCCAGGCCATGCCTATATGTGCACAGGTATTTATCCCAGCTGACTGCATAATTTGTGTGCAGTCATACCAGCTTTTGGCTTCTCACTTAGACACCTGAATTAGGAGGACAGTGCATCACATATATAATAATTCCTCCAGTAAATAATCCAGAACTCTCAGTTTAATCAACATTTTAGCTCAACTTCATTCTGTGTTTTGCCCTCTTGGGGGTATATTGGTTGTAAAGGAATCTGACTCAGTCCCCTGAGTTAAGAAATTGCTCCCTTAGGCAGTGTGACTCGTCCTACTGAGTTCAACTAGAAATTTAGTTCGTTGCATAAAACATAAAAATATGATTCATGTACTGTTAATACTCAGCTGCATGTTTGCAATTTGAGCACTTAATGAATTTCAGTTCAACAAATTAATTGCTAGTTTAGTCTGAAAATGTTTCAGAGGTCCTTGGGAATAAGAAAGAACATAATTCTGTTCCCTCATCTGTGTGGATCAGCACATGACCTCTGCAGCTAAGGCTCTCTTAAGAAAAAATGTTTTGTCTATTGAGAACAGCAATCACCAGGCCAGCAAAACTGTTCCACAGGTGAGGTCACATGCTAAGGATGCTTTTGCTAATTATTTCTGGACATTAATGCAAAGAAGATCATTCAAATTTTATCCAAAATAATCAACTTTCTACTTGAAAACAGTCACAGAACCATAAAGTTTTGAAACCGAATGAGCCTTTTAAAAGATTTTTTTAGGAAAGTATTTGAAGATTGTTGTTTTAGAGGTAGTTGCACTTGGAAGTGCCTCAGTGGTCTTTAGTTTTGCATCCAGTGCTTTGGCCCACAAGAGGCTCCCTGCACTGCAGGCACTGAACTGCTCATCCTTGATCCTTTGACTTCAGTGTCAGGATGGGGAATATCTACACAGAGAGCACAAGCAGCAGCAGCAGCAGCAGGCTGGGTTGTGGAAAAGCTACATTTCAAGACTGTGAACGCTGACAGAACAAATTCAGGAATCTTCTCCCCATGGATTTAGTTGTTTCTAAACTGCAACTTTAAGAGCTTCCTTCTATCTCTTGGATGATACTGCTACAAGCAATAACAAACACAAAATGCTAATAAGAGATTTTTGGAGAGTGTCACAGAAAGACCAAATGAAAGCTGTGGGGAAGCATTGCAACACTTTGTACATCCTAGGTTTGTGACTGGATGCAATGAAGAGAAACACAAGAATAAATCCATTCTAGCATGGATGCCACTGGAATGGTGTTAATTAAGGGCATGGATCATGAAAATATTGCTGGCTCTTGTCACTTGTTATAAGTTGTTGATTTATATGGGAAATGAGAGCTACAAAGGTGTGTTTGTAGATAAGTTTTTATGTTTCTCTCTTGGTAAAAAGGGCTGAGAATAAAGGTCAAAAAGCCAAGAAATGGGAAGAATACAAAAGATACATATCTAATGAATATTATCTTGTTCAGTAAGTGACATGTTAATTTCCTTTTTGAGCATACATACTGTGGCCCTGGTAAAATTTATTATCAAGTAAATTAAGCTGGAACCTTTGGTATCTCAGTCAGTGCAGGGAATAAATGTATCTCATTATTATCTTTTTTTAATGGAAAAGAAAATTGATTTTATTTTCAAAGAAATAGTCAAGTGGAGCAATGCATGCTGTCTATGCTATATTTTAGGTGCTTTATCATGCAATTTTGCTTCTCTACAAGAGGTTGCTTAGAAGTTAAAGGAAAATAGCAAAAAAATAATTCAAAATCTGATTTCTTAAAAATTGTCAATTTTGTTGTACTTTAACTGGCTCTTTAAACAAAGTGAAGTGATGGGTGCAGCAGGAAATACGTTAACTTTGCCCCATGTATCTGAGCTACTCCTGAAGATAAAGTTCTTCTTTACTTACTGTGCTGATTTCAAGGGCATACAGCAATGTGTTCACAAAACTGTGACCTAGACCTTTAGCTTTCACATATGAAATTTCAATAGAGAGTAAGAAAATATCTTCCTCCAGTTCTAAAAGACAATAGTTTGGTCAGTGAGAGTTCATGGTCTTTATGCAATACAGTTTCATATATGTCCTATAGCTAGAAAACCAAAAGACCTAGACAAGTTTTCAAACCGGTAATCATAGTTGTTTAATGTATGCTAGAGAAGACAGTAAAGGGTTTGGCATAGAAGAGATGCAGGAGTTGTGACATTAACTCTTTCTTATTCTGCATAAATCTGCCATTAGCAGGTTACAATAAATTTGATTCCCTAAAATCTGTGAATTCTCAGTAGTTGCTTAAAATCAAATTGGTTTCCAACTCTAACAATGTTTCCTATCCCCCCAATAGGCTATGTTAGAGAATTTATAAGAAAAATTAATTTAAATAGTCCTTGAAAGCACAACACTGAATGATTAAGGCTGTGTCAGGTAGTGGTTTGGGGTTTTGGGTTGTTTTGTTTTCCTTTTTTCCCCAAAACTATAATAATATGTAAGAAATAAAGATATTGTTTGCTGCTGCCATTGCTAAACTTACTGATGGCTCTGAGTGGGTGTTGCTTATTGTGTCTTTGCAAAAGAAATCACGAGTCACAGGCAAGTACTGTAGGCACTGTCACCAACCCGGGGAGTGGCAGTGTGCTGCAGGCATGGGGAGAGTAGTAGTTCTCTCACATTTTGGCTCCTCACTCTTCCTGCAGTCTTGCATTTGATATACCATTTAAACAGTAAAGAGAAAGGCTGCAAATTAGAAAGAGGACCTGGGGCTGAACTAGGAGAAAATACAAAAATAAGATGGATTAGGCAAAATGAAGAAACAGAAACTGAGCATACCAATAATGATAAGAGAATTATAGTGAAATTTGATTAGGGACCAGTTTATTACAACCCCCACCCCTAGTGTATTATTTCCCCACCTGTAGCAGCTGTGATGAAGGATAATGTTTTCCCATCTTCTTTTCATTCAAGTGAGACAAACAGGATCAGCAGCAAAGCTGCCTTTGGAACAAGTTTCTCATTCCACTAATCCATCAGCATTATCTCCGGTGTTGCTTCCTTCTCCTGTAAGCCTGCAGCAGACGTAGTTACATTGCAAAAAAACATGGAAACCACTTTGCAAGTAATTTCTGTCAGTACCATAATCTCACTTAAGAAATGCAACATTGACACTTGCACTGAGTCTGAGACATCCTCTCCCTCTATCCTGACCCACGATCAGTGACGTATGAACAATGAGAGGTGTCAACACAAGACAGACAAGAATTGCCAAAACCCCAGGACAAATTAAAAACTGAGCAGCCAGCTGAATGCTATCAAAATAAAAGGCAATAGGGTTAGAAGAAGAAATATGAACATATGAATGTTTTGGTCACAGAGATATGTGGGTAAAAAATCAATAACCAAGAAAAAAATTATTACCCTCCCTTCCGTTGAATGAAGATATAAAATCAATAAATAAACCAATAAGTGGTTGGATACTGCTATGACTTTGATAAGGAACTTAACTGTTACAAATACGGCTGTCCTAGAATGGGTGAAGATCCTGGGCATTATGAAAGGATGTAGCTGTCCTCTCTTTCTCAGTTAATACACTAAGAAACTGTTCTGTCCTTCAACCCAAGTTTACTGAAGCACTTCTTATCTTACTGTGGAATAAAAGGTAATGATTACAGTGTGGCTGTGTTTCTCAATTCTAAGCCTGGCCACCAGGGATCCAGAAACCTAACAAAGCAGTGACATTGATTCATTACAGCAACTTAAAGAAATCAGTCATGTTCTGGATGCTTTGTTTATTGTGAGAATTCATCAACAATTATGTTTATCTCTCTGCACATCATCTGATAGTATTGACTGGGAATGACGATGTTACCTGGGGTTAGTAGCAAATATGAAGATGTCTTTTTTTCGTCATTGTAAGAAACACAAGTTTCTGTGGGTAGAATTATCTCAGGACTTGTTTTCAAACAAGGGCTCTTAACAAATAGAGGGGGAAAAAACCCTTTAATGCAAAAATCAATTGAATACAGATTTGTGGCAAATAATCCCAAGATTAAGCTCGTCCTTTTGCACTGCTTGTGGCTAGTTCCTACTCCAGGCAGTAACTAATAGCTTGCAGTTTGGCCTTGACTTTTTGGGATAGCAGAACAGTGCTTAAAGCAAATTTGAAGGAAGAGGGATTTAGACACTGAAGCATACCCCTGAACCTCAGGTAACAAATGCCGGCCTGTGTCTGTGAAACACATTAAAGTAGCTTCAGGGCTGTTGTCACTCATGCTGCCTGCCTGTTCCAGAAGTGCTATTAGGGCTGCTGGAGAGAAGATGGAGTGTCTGGTAGCTTAGGTTTGGAGTGTTGGCACAGGCTCTTTTATGACGCGGCAACAAGTTGGTCGCCTATTAAGCCAGTAAAAATTGGAAACGGAGGCTCGTTATCTGGCTGTCAGAGTTTGAATGCACTCACTGAGTTTTGGTTAAACAACAGGGCCACTGTTCACAAACTTTCAAAATTCGAATATTCCTGAAAAACAAAGCAAGTTCTTTCCCTTTACTCTTCAATGAAATGACAGACTAGCTGCCAAATTTAACTCTCTTTTGTCATGAAATATGTGCCACCAACATTCACTCTGTCACTATAATATTCAGATTTGCTAATTGACGTCCTTGAGGGCTGTTAGGTGGGGAGCTGATGGTCAGAGTATGAATTCTTTCCACAATACTTTGTTCAGAGGGAGAGTCAAGATGATCAACCTATGTCTTGTGTAATATTCTCCAAGAGCAACACCTAGTTCAAAAAACATCAGTCTTACAGTTTTCTGACAGGACTTTTCTTTATTAAATTATCCTCCTAACTGCTGCCAAAAGCAGAAGTCTGCTATTAACAGAAGGCTGATGAAGAGCCCAGAAGGCAGGGTACTCTGCGAGCTTTGAGTATCCTTACTTTCTATTCCGAAATGTGTTCTTTAATCCTCTAAGCCCGTTCAAAGCCAAGTTTTTTCCTTAACTGCAAGTGGAATGTATATACACCATTTTGACATAAACATATGTTAGAAAAATTGAAGCACGTTAATACCCACATCCACCAAACTAATTTTTATGGCATGGCAATGTTTGACAAATAGAAAAGTTGTTGAGTTTTTTCAAGAACTTAAAAAGTGAAAGTAAATAAACCTATAACAAACCTTGTCTCTGAAACGGCAGGCTTCTGGCAACACAGAAAGTGCTCTATGCTGAAAAACTGTAAATTCTGGGAAAACAGGTATGTGAAACTCAGTAAGAAATAAAGGCAAAATTAATGCAGCATTTCAGTCCCTTTTTTTCAATCCATAAATGTTCCCATTTATGTTCTCATTTACGTAGGTGGTGATATCCTATAGCTTTCACAAATTGACACACAGCATATTGCTGTGCAGATGGAAGAAATAACCATGATAAGTAGCAACAGAAGTGTCAAAAAGACTTAAATATCACAGGACAAAGAATATTTTCTCCATCCTTGTGTATACCTGGGCACATATATATATATATGTGCTGTTAGCAAAGATAATCACGCTCTAACCCACAGCCCAATATGACAATAGTTATGTGATTTCTGCATGCAGGTTTTACCATGCAGCCTGCACTGTGGTTTGTTTCTACATCTCTTTAAGCTGTGTTTCCATCATTCCAAATCTGCAGTAGCAGATAGTGTTCCAATCTGCCAGGTTCTTCTTTTTCTTTTCTGTATCACAATGTTATTGTGAAATAACATTCACAATTAATGTTATGAATGTTATGAAATAACATTTCACAAATGGCAAGTATCTTTGTCACAAAAAGGAAACGTAAGAAAGGGTAACCTGTATGCGGGGAAGTCCAATCAATACTAGTCACTTGAGCAAAAAAAGAAAAAAAATTTTTACTCTTCCTTATTATTTTTCATCCATATTTAAAAAGCAGTGATAATCTATCCATGATGGATTGTAATGTTTTTCCACTCCCAGATTTATAAATAGGAATTTATAATGAAAAAGTTGTTAAAAGTATCATTATCTCAGACACATGTTCCTAATCAACAGTGCATTAATTAGCAGTACTGAAAAATGCATCAGAAGAGATAACTTTACTCTTGATGTCCCTGAAGTCATTCAACAGCTTCAGCAATAAAGTGGATATTAACGCAAATTACATGGATTTATGATCTATGGTGGTCATTTTTCTGAACATAAATAATTAAATATTACATAAGCCCTTAATTGTCAGGGAAGTTTTTTGGTTGTTCTTTTTTCATTTAAAAAGCCTTAGAAACCTCATATTTCCTTCTTGAGAGTGTAACGTTACAAGATATTAGTTGCTAGAAAGACTGTTGCATGGAGGCCTAACATGTCTTGTGAGCAACTCTGTACAAGCCACATCTGAAACACGCATCCTCTCCGGGGAGCTACTGTTCTCTCTGAACAGTACTCTTCTTCTTCAGAAGTTGGGTTTTGACGTTATAAATGGGGCTTATTTTTGCAGCTGCCAAAGTTAAGCCCTTCCAGGCATATTTGTAGAAAAGCAGGGCATTCAGAGTCAGACTTTGTTCATTTAAAAATGAAATGAATTAGGCAATGTGCTCTACATGTTTGTCCCAAAGGCTAGTATTATTGCAATTTAACCAATGGCTGTCATTTACTGAAATACCAAAACACATATTTAATTTTAATGTTACTGCCACATCAGAATTGATAAGTTAGGTATGCAAATTTGATTTCAAATGAGAAATTAAATGGCTAATCAGCTGATCGCTACATTCATAGTATGTCATTAGCATTTTTGGTCTTACATTATTATTTATCTTTGACTACAGGGTAGCTTTACTCTCACAGCATGTTATTTAGCCCAATTGCTATTTTTCTTTTTATATTTAATTAAAACTTGTGGGGAAAAAAAGGCAGTTGCAGGGGAAACCACCAAAATTACCGTTTTAAAATAGCCTGGTATATACCTTGCAGAAGTAGAAAAAATGCTGGATAAACATGTCTGTGGATTTAAGAAATTGCACGCATGGCCTTCTGCACACAGTTCTTTCTATTCAACTAGAACTTTCGTATTTGCCCTTGTGCGCTAAATTTATATGAATGGGGTAAAACAAATCAAAGACAATAACTACTTGATTTTTACTTTTCCAGTATTTGACCTTTGAATTGGTTATCATTATTTTGAGCATTCATCATACTCACATGCTGCCAGGTGTTCCATTGAACTCATAAGAGGTTAGTCCTTGAGCATGTTAGGGAAGGTTTTTCTTGTATCTTGTTCTCTAGTTTGATCTTTAAGATCTAATCCTTGGATAATTGCTCTCTGTGGGAAGCATTATGAGATTGTTGGAATTTTTTTCCCCGTAACTTATTTTTTTCTATTGTAGATGACTGGTAGAATGCTTAGAAGAATGTTCAAGGTTCTTATAAACCACTAACTTCTCTTTTTTAAAGGAGATCAGAATAGAGAAAGCTTGGAAGGAATATACATTTTCAGAACTATTCTTTTTGCTTAGAAACTCCAGCAATTCTTGGCTTGGAGTCAAATTTGTCATTTAGTGAGGAGCAACTTCTTTATACATGAAAACCCACACACACACTGATAAGTCAATGCAGACAGCTCACATGTCTTGAAATTCCAGAGTATAAATGCCCTGAAAGTGTCATTTTCTCTGAATGTGAGGGGGGGGGGGGGGGGGGTGGGTTTTCTTCCTGCCATTGTAGCTCTGGCCTGCAGTGATTGTGCATGGTCTACACCCCCACACTGGGTGGGTTGTGTGTTTCTCCAGTTCTCTTCCTGACCCTTGATCTAGCAGTTTGCAAGATTAAACTAACCAGATCCTATGCACAGGGGACAAGGCAGAGCTGAGACAGAGACACTGAAAAGGTGGGTGGCAAACAGAGTAAGGAACTTAGGCTGTGAGTCAGACTGGGGAGCAAAACTGGGAGTTTGGCATGGAGCTTTTGTCAGACATTTAAATGTTTCCAGGCAAGACCAGGAATCCCTGAGAACAATCAATGTGCTTGATCTGCCAAACAGCTTGGAGAGTGATTTAGGAGAGTGATCTAGGGACTGGTGAAATTGGAAAAAAGAAGATAAGGGTCTGAAAAGAAACTTCAGTGCCAGCAGGAGAGCTTCTCAGGCAGTGATAGTGGGGGGTGAAGCTGAAGGAGATAACTGAAATTGATACAGATTTTAGAATACAACTGGATGTCTAGGGTGGAAGACAAGGAAAATAAATCAAGCTACCAGAAAAGGAAAATGAGACTAGTTAATAAGACTACTGAATGAGAGAGAAGGCAGTGTGATAGTGAGCAGCAATGCACACAAGGAGAGGGGAGTTGGTTATGCAAAATGACCAGGAGTAGGATGAGAAATTAGAGTACTTCTGTGACTAATGAAGTGAGGAGATATGTCTTAGGAGCAACCAGGAGAAGGACAGAGGCAGGTTGAGTAGCATGGGCATGCTGAATCAAGCTTGGAGCAGGTGGGGAACAAAGCACGAAAGTCTATTCCCAGTAAAGCACACTCTTCTATAGAGCCTGGCACTGGACCCCAGATCCAGGGCATTTTGCTGTACTTTTCTTTCCAATATAGGCCAGGTGTCCGTGACTTTGCAACATATGCTACCCCTGCCAGTTTTCTCTATTTATAGAGATAATAATAATGATGATGTGGCAGAATGATCTCCTTTAGATATGATTGCACCTGATCAAAGACCCAGGAGGGTCTCGATTCCTACCAAGAGCTCAGACACCAGATACACATCAGGATTAAATTAAAGCTCATGTGTTACAGCATATTAGAGTATATAAACACTCGCAGTGTTCTGCATTGATATCTGTTTGACATTCTGTGCTTTTGCTGTGTTTGATAGACAGTACCAGTTCTCAAGCCAAAAATTATCATATCTACATGAGAAGTCAAAAGTTTGGTCCAGTTATGATCTGGATCATACTCTCACATGTGCAGTTGGGATTGTTAAGAGAATTTCATTTCAAGAAAACTGGGAACACCATGATGGCATACACAAAAATTTATTGGTAACAATAAGCCATTGAGAGAATGCTGTCCAATAGATCTAGATGCGGTGGGACAGACTAGTGTCAACCTTAACACTATACTGAATTTGTCCACACCTTGATAGTGGACCTCACGCTTAGTCCCCAGACACCTATACCTGTGACAGTGATTTCCCTATTCTAGCTAAGTGTCATAAATCTTGACAGTGCTGAATAACTACCTATGCACCTTACAACTAAATCTTGTGAAGATTCACAAATTGCTATTCTTTTGCCTGTCTTTTTTTTTAGGTAGCTATTTCAGAGCCCACCTATTAGATTAAGCTTTGCACAACACACTGGCAAAGGCACTGCCACCAGTACTTTTCCCAAATTCCAGCCTCTAGAATATGCACTTAAGTGTGGGAAATGTAGCTTTAATTATTAAACCAGGCGCTGTACTGTAATGACTTTAATAAAGGGTATTCTTTGGCTGAAAAAGCTCAGTGATTTCTGCTGAATTTTCCCCACTCTGACTAAAATACTTAAAACATTCAGTGGTAGTAGTATCAGAACTTAGATCTCTTGGTTTTGCACCTATTGCACATAACTGCATGTCCATGAATGCCCATTTATTAAGTTTGAGGTTTTTTCTGTTTCTCTAGTTCAATAAATATGTGTTTATTTCATGCAATGGGAAATAGTTCCATTGAGGGTTTTTGAATTAACAAGTCTGTGAATTTTGCTCTTAGATGTTGTGCTGGGAACATGAGGCTACAGAACCCCATAAATGGACTGGGATCAGTCTATGGAATCTGAGGTGTTGATCTATCCAGTGTTAAGCCAGCGGTTTGCACTGATACTCAGTGTTTTCATCCCTTGGCCTGACCTAGGACATGTACTTTGCATTCCAGGAGAACCATATGTACTTCACTACAATGGTTGCAGTAGCAGCTACACTTGGAGTGGATATGACCGTGCTTAAGTCTGAGTACTTTCAACATTTAGGCTCATTTCAGACTGAGCACCCAAATGTTGGGAGCACTCCACGCCTGAGTTCTTTGGCTAGCAGAGGGAATTAACAGTGCTCTTGACAGCTCTCAAGGTTGCCCCGAGCATAGCATGAGTGAAACATCCAAATGGTATTGTGGAGAGTACAACAGAAAAACCTTTAAGGAGATTAAACTTCAGAACAATTTGGTTTATGTGTAGTTCCTGAATCCAAAACCTGAAAAATGAGGAGAAGGGAAAACAATCACAGTCAGCTCATTAAGTGAGGCAGAGGAAAAAAAAAACATAGAATTGTTTAATTGGATATTACATCATGAGGTAGATGTGAATGATGTTGAGTACTCCAGCATTAATTTCTGCATTTCTAGACTTTGGAGTGTTAGACTTCATGACCTTTTAATGTAGATCTCTCTTTAATTTTTTATATACGACTTTTAAAATCTGACAGATGGCAAGCTTTTGCTATTATTATCCCTTTATTTCCTCAGAATGTAGCCTAGTAGTTTGCAGAATAAATACCTAAGGGAAATGTCGTTTTTTTCAGTGGTTGTATAAGTTAAAACCGCAGCATACAATATACTGTAAAGGACAATTCTGTAGTGCTAAGTCAGGGAACCATATGACTTCATAGGGCTTTTTCTGTTTGTGCTTTTTGTCGTTCTGGGAAAGGGAGTTAGCTTGTCTCTGTATTATACTGCTGCTCTGCCTTAGGGAAAGACTGGACTTGGACAGGATAAATTAACTTTCATTTGGATTACGTCTCTCTTCCTTTCTCCCAGCATCACATTTGAAGTTCCTGTGTGGTGTGATCAAAACGCATATGATGCAGAGAGTCAGTCAGCTCTGCTACCATCAGCACAACTGTATACAATACAGATGGTACTAGGGATTATGGAGATACTATCTGACCATTAAAGAGAAGTAAAGCATCCAGTTTTTAATAAAAGAGTTGTATCAGTGGGAGTGGAGAAACATTTTATCAGTGTAGACAAGGTAACACTTAGTAAAAAGCTTAAGGATTAATTTCTAAACTCTAGATGATGTGGAGAAAGGAAAAGGAAAGTGTTTGTCTTCTGAAGTCAAAAGCGTTTTCTTCCCAGGGCGCTGAACATTGTCACACAGCAAAATCTTCCTTTGGCTAGCATGCATTGCCTAACTCCAAAAATATTGCCCTAAAACAGGTTAGACAGAGGCTAAATCAGGTTTCCCAAAATTTGACCCTGCCTAGCACTGTCTTTGGAGCTAAGCAATGAAATTGAGAGCATCTCAATTTGTATGATGATGTATGATCAGACCCTTCCCTTCCCTTCCCTCTCTCTTTCTCCGTCTTCAGATGTAACACATCCCTTCAGTTGCAGTCTGTAGAATCTGTCTGGACCCTTTTTCGCTCTGTAAACTCAGCACATTCAGGTTTTGGTCTAGTTGGCAGGACTGCTGGCACATGAACTACTCTCAGTCCTCCTGATGTGCCTGGATTTGCCTGAAGGAAATGCTGTATGAACTAGTAAGTAGCAAGGGATAATCTTGGCAAAAATAATTTCTACTAGCACTGTGAAATTGGGCATGATTTCTTTGATTGCCTGTTTCAGAAATAATGTTTTTTCGAACTGCAGCAATGTGTGCATTGCCTACTCCGTTTAAGTTTTGAAAAACAATTATCATTCTGATGCTGTTTTCAGGTGCTTGTAGCTTTACTGAAGCATCTAAATTTCATTCTTCAACTTTTTCTGAAAGCTTCCCTACAAGTTATTTTTTCCACAAGGTAAAATGGGATAAAATCAAACTATATAAGTTTTAAAAGCATATCACTTCCAAAAACTGGGTAGGTTTCCATTGTCACCTGAATTAAAATTTCTGGCTAAGTAATAAATTCCTCCTATGCCACAGAAAACTATTTTTCCCTTTTTAATTCTGCCAGAAAAAGTTTGTCTTGTATAATAAAATAGTGATGCTGTTTCACGTGAACCTGAGCACTACTGTTTGGTTAACCTATGATCCGATACAACTTCCCAAAAGGATGATTACTCCAGAGCTGTCTAGACTTTTACAGGGTGTGAAGTGAGTGAAAATTCCCAGGGAGAAAGTGGAAGTTGATAGCTAATATCTAGTGTAATGGCCATAGGCTGTTTATTCTTGTCATATCATTAAAAAGGAAATATCCTGCATACAGTTAGTACTAACTATCCTCTGCTTAGCTAATGATAGCTAAAGAGTTTCACAACACCTTCTGCTGATGATCAACTAGAAGGATTTGGTGGTGTGGGGAAAACAGTGACTTGAGCAGAAAAGTGGAGCTGGAAATTTGATCATTTATACTTAATTTAATAGGAACAGACTATTTATTCTCATCCTTTTCTCTATTAAAGAAGAAATATCTTGCATATTAGGACTAGGTATCTACATCTTGGCTAATAACAGATCATGAGTCTGATTGTCCTAACCATGTCTCCACTGTTGCGTTCTGTCTTCTTATGGCAGCATAAAACTTCTCTACACAAAAGCAGTTTTACAAAGATGAAGTTAATGAAGCTATTTTAGAAAGTCTCTGAACTCTTTTCCAAAAGCTGCCTTGTGGATTTCACTGTTCCTTCATCCCAAGGCACACAGTTGTCTGGCCTTTACATCCAAACTTCTTTCTGCCATGGAGATGAATACATATGTCTGCTCTGTTCTTTCTTCAACTTCCTAAAGCTGGAAGGGAGGAGAGGAAAGAGTTTCCTCTGAACGGACCAGCGGAAAATGTGTTCACCATGGGTGACACCACTCAGTTCTGCAGGCCTCAAAACACTGTTAGGTAATGTTATTGCAAAATCATGTTTATCAGGGAATTCAGCTGGCAGGCTCTCTAAGAACTCTTTTTGGAATTGTGGCCTTGAACAGCTCCCTTCTTGTTTTCAGTATGGAAGAAAAATTTCTACAAACGCTCCGCGAACTTGCTTTAGTATTGCGGCTGATAACAAAGAAATCTATGCAAGAGAGAAACACAGTTCTGCAATTGTTCCAAAACTATATTCTTTTTGGCAGTCAGTTCAGGCTTTGCCCTCTGTCAAGTTATTTTGGAGACTACCTGATCTAACAAAACCCAAAGCATTCACTTGCTTTTTAAATGCTGCCTTGTTGTTTAACAAGCGCCACCCTTTATCAAAGGAACAAGGAGCTTCTCCTGCACAAGTAACATGAAATGAAGTTGAAAAATTATCTGCCATTTGTGTGTGTGGGGAAATTTATGAGATTTTTGTCATGGTCAACAGGGAAGATTAATGGAAGTTGGGACTTGAGTCAACCAGTGTTGAAACACACCAAACCAATTAATTAAATGGAAAGAGTTAGCAGCGCCAGTATCAATAAATACAAATGAATATTGATGCCGATTTGTAAGATTTGGAGTGGGGGAAAATGAAAGAATGTAGAGAACAGAAAATGCTTAGAGGGAAAGAGTTTCACTACATTTCTGCTGATGATCTTCCAGAAGGATTTGGCACTGAAGGGAGTACTGTGCTAGGACCTCTACAGAAAAGCTGTATTATTTTTCCGTAATATATCTGCTCTGCATTTCTCTTATTTTTAAGTTGTAGTCTTCAGATAGCTTTACTCTTTTTGGGTTTGTGTTGTTTATGTTATCGACTCATAATAGAGAACACACGTAAATTACTATGTTTAATTGCATGATTAAGGCAAAGTCCATGATTTGGAATTAGAAATGTACAGACCAAAACCACCATGGGATAGCTAATATATATGGATGTTGCCTTTTGCCCAGATCAATTATTCAAATGGTGGCAGTTCCTCATAACTGTATAATAAGACCATCCTTTTGACTGGGGAAATTTCTCTAGAATAGTTCACTTCCTGAATTTTTCAAGAGACCCTGTTTATAACTTGAGAAAAGAAGGTTATTGATGATGATACAAGTCTTAGAACTGCAATTAGGTAGGTCTTAAGAGATGTTTAGGTTTAACTAATGCCATAGATGTGTATTTGAAGAGCAGGAAAAAGTACTGGACAGTGCTTGAAGGGGGTCTGACTGTCACAGTGAGGAGTAAAATAGTGAAATACAAATACCGAGGACTAGTAAGTTGTGTACAAAGACATTAAATTTCTCACATCAAAGAAAGTGGTGCTCAAAACCAAATTCTAGAGTCTGGCGTGGTATAGGAAGAGTATCTTATTCAGATTAGAGAGTCTACAAAACTCTGGAAAAAAATAACTGGTGATAAAAATCATGGGGCATTTTTTGTCTTTCAAATGACTGAAAATGGGAATACAAACTCAGACAAAGAAAATGAATAATTTGTGTCTTTCTCCCCACTTCCTGGCCACAGCACTAGAAAAATAACTGAGACATATACACACACTCATAAAATTTTGGAAAAAAATAAGAAATTATCTTAAGAACTTGATTTCTGCATGGCAACTAGTTATCTTTGGGGTATAGATTGCTTTCATAAAGGAAAACTGCTGGAAGGGCTCAAAACAAGGTTCCTAGTATAGCATCTTAATTGAAATAAAGTGTCCCTCTGAGCTGGGATGTGTCCCTAAAAAACAGAAGAAACAGAACAGAGCATCATGCAGTTAAATCCATCTTGCGGTATCTCAGCTTCAGGAAGTTGGTGGATGGTATGACCTCAGAGAAGTTCATCTCGCTGCTAAGGGGAATTGTTCAGCTAAGTGAGAGCAGACAGGAAAACAAGCAAACAAACTACCACCAGCAACAACAACAACAAAAAACACTGCTTCTAATTACAGACTGAAGTGAAAAGGATCAAAATTGACTCTCTGGGTCTGATGCATTTGCTAATAAAATCATATATTCTACAACTAACACAATTGGGAGCAGTTTCAAATTTCATTTCTCTTTTCTAGTTCTAAGAGGCACCTTTTTATTGCTTTATAATGACATGAACATCAAAAATACTCAATATTTTCAGAAGTTAAGTAAGAAAATAAGTTTGCTTGCTGCCTTCCCCACTTTCCCAGCAATGGAGCATCTGTATATAAATAAGAACACAGTTTTGACCAGTATTGTTAAAAATGAGAGGGAAATATCCAAAGAAATAGATTTAAAATTTTAAATCTAGTGTGGTGGCAATAAGAAAACTGACTGTGCCAAAAAGATTGGCACAAATACAACCACACGTTCTGCTGAATTTTCATTCCCTTCTTCATCCTTAGAACTCTTGAATTGACCTACTGCATCCCAACAACACCACAGAAGTGCACATAGCACATAGCAATGCTTTTGGTTTTAGATATCCTATTGTTTTCAGGCATGCTAAGTTTCATCAAGGCAACCATTCTAGTAGGCAATATATATGTGTGCTGAATCATGTGAAAGTCAAGGTGCAGAAATGTGCTGGTTCTTTATAACATTTTTGCTGTTCTTCACAGAGCTAATATATTATATTGGCATGAACACTTGTACAACTGCACCTTCACTAGGGAAATCCTAATATTTCAACTTTTCTGGCATATTTAAAACACTCAAAATACTCTTTAAAAGGAAAAAAAAAAATAAAAAGTCTCTCTTTATTATTCTCCTTTATCATTAAAAGAACACCAAGACTCTGAGGCTAGGGAAGGATACAGCAGAAGTCCTTTCTCAGCCACCCCTCAGATCTGTGCTTTCCTTGCCTGCTCATACCATCAGAGAAGAGCCTATTTAAAAAAAGAGGCTCTAATAATCTCTTGAGATTTTTCCTATTAATTGCATCCATGTGTAAGAATAGGAGGAATTTATAGGTAATACTTTATGCTTCATAACAGTTAAGAATGGATGAGAGTGTCAACTGTTTTTTGTGAATGTAACCCCCCTAAATCTCCATCAGTCATTAAGGAGAATTCATCAGAAAGTGAAAATGAACTAGTGAGAGTATGATTGTCATATGCAATAGAATCATAGACTGGTTGGGGTTGGAAGGGACCTTCAAGATCATCTAGTTCCAATCCCCCGCCATAGGGGTATAGTTTTGCTAGAGTTTTCTAATTTTAGAGTTTTATGCTATATTAATTCCTTATTAATTCCTCACTGTAGATTAACATAAACTGCATAATTCTTAGTGTATTATTAGAGTGTCTAGATGGCAAAAGGTGGCTTATACAAAGTGAGACTTGTAGGTGCTATTGATTTCTTCGCACTGTTGAACAGTTTGCTTAAAAGAAAAAGATAAAATCCTGTGTTCACCCTGCATGAGAGCATAGAACTAGTGGAGATGTTTTTATGTTATGGTTGACGAGAATCTCCGCACTGGATGCTGTTGGGAATGATGGAGTTTTGTCAGCTCCATGGTGTGTCTCTATTTAAGACACTGGGCTGGGAATTTCACCAAGAAATTCACCTTTAGGACTTCTGTCTTCCCTACATCTCAAACAAAAACTAAGCTAAACTAGTGGGAAACTACATAACCCACAGCCACAGTAATAACCAAGAATTTTTAATTTTAGAGCAGCGGTAAGCACCCAAATGACATTTTTAAGCATTTTGTGTTTGCTCAGAGAAGACTGGGTTATCTTATAAGTTAAGCTTTGTAACAGCTCAAGCAGACAGTTTTATCCGATCAGGATATGTGAGGAGTTTCTTCAAAGAACTCAAAAAATAAGCCCAGTGTCCTGATCCCCAATCTTATGCCCTGCAGAGGAGATGTATCCCAGTGGCTTCCTGCAGCAAGTGACAGTAAATGACACTTCTGTTCATTACCATATTAAATGGGACAGTGTTTTACACTCTTATTCAGAGACACTTTGCTGGATTGTTCAGCATAATTAGTTAAAAACATACTACTTTATCTTTAGCAGCACATAGCTGATTAATTTCCTAGCTTAGAAGACACAGCTGTGTGAGGATAAAAGCCTTCTTTGTTTGAATGAACAGAAAGTGCCTCATAGCTTTTCAAATTACTTCTTTTAAAGCAATCTAGGTAAATGAAGACAGAAATACCTGTTCAATATTTATTCATTGAAAAGCAGAAAGATTTCTGCTATGTCTTGTTTTTGAAACAATGTTAAAAGCTGTCCAAGTGTAAGTCTATTGAGTCTAATGAGTTGTCATCGGAGATGAATTTGGTCCTGGTATCTCTGTTTTCACCTGCCAGGAAAAAAATGTTTTTAATCTGACTTTACATATTAATCACTCACAGGCAAGGAGACAAGTCCTGGAACAATTCTGTCTTCTTTATATGGACTTTCTAATTCAGTTTGTTATATAATGAGGTGAGAGAAAAGTCAAGATCACTCCATTTTTGTAACAGATTCGAGTCGATTCCACAGATTTTATCACGTTTATCCCCAAACTCAAGAATTTCTTGTTGGATTAATCATTGTCTAAGAAAATGTATAACTTTAAAAGTATATTTGGAGGATGGAAAAAGTAAAAACACTTTGGAAATTCATTAGCTGACTTGTGTGCAAGATTTTGTTTTAAAAGAAACTGGGATCACTTTTAAACATCTTGATCTTCAGATTGGTGGGAAAAGTGCTTCATTCATGCTCTGCCTAGATACCTCTGGCAAGATACCTCTGGCAAGATACCTCTGCCAGTACTGAGAAAGTGGCATGCGGTATCTGGGCAAAGGGAACTCTGGACTGGCAGTGACCATGGAAGGGCTCAGGAGGTAAAGCTGTGCCCTCCTCAGGCCTCCCCTCAGATCATGCCTCCCTACACCAAACCTTCAGGCATGCCTGACAGGCTCTGGCTCCCTGCACCCAGATTAGAGGGAAATATTTTGTATTTAAAAAGCAGTCATCTTCCATCTACACTTACCCATGGCCTAATCCTTGGAAAATATGTAACTTGCACAATCTCATGGCTTTCAAACTCAATGTCGACAGCATACATCTTCTGGAGAGCTTTAATTTAAGACTAATTCTGACAGGCAGCCTATCTTGGAAATTTGGTTAAAATGATCTTTCTTGATCTGAAGAACTTTCCTTGTTAATGAAAACTTGTCTCTATTAGATGAATTAACTTGCCGATATAGTTGAAATTATTTGGTTTTTTGGCTTGTTCCAAACCCATAATGTTATATAATAGAGATTTAAAGATATTGCCATTTCGAGATTGTTGTATTTTTGTGACTAATTTCTCTTTAAAAAAAGAGGTTGGTTTCTCTTCCCTCACCGCGATGGAATAATTGGTGGGCTGGCATGAATGAGTCATGAGCTGCATACATCAGGGCTACTTGAGCCAACTTAAAGTCCTTCAAACCTCAGTTGGTAATTAAAAATGAGATTATAGGTATGGTCCTTAAATTCTGATTAGAAATCACTTAAAATAATTATAGAAGCAACGAATGCAATTTGAAATATTCTCATCCTGGTAGGCAGCAACTAATCCAAGTTGGTGAGCAGAAATCTCCATAAAATATTCTCGAATGCGATAACGTAAAATTTCACATTATGCGTTTAAAAAGAAATTATTGCTCAGATATACAAGAGTAACCCAAAGTAGATGGAACCAAACCTCAGCAGTAAGTTAACAGTCATACAGTTTATAACATTATGTGTTATGTCCTCTATTATACTATATAGAATTGCTAATACTATATTGTCTTTAATATTTTAAATATTACTTTGATAAATCAGCTATATTTAGGCATAACTGCTCTAAATTCATTATTATTCATTTATTTCACTTGCAAAACACCCATATGATTTCATTGTGTGAGCCTATTTGCACCCTCATCTCCTTAGATTTTAACCTGCTTTTTTCTTCATTTATCCAATTATTTCCTCCTTTTATTTTACCTGTTTTGATTTCTGCATTTGTGAGACTCTGATTGAGAATCACAGTTGTTTGGGAATGAACTGAGAAATATCTGCTTGGGCCCACTGTAAAGTTTGGGGATTGTTTTTTCGGAGATCCCTTACTTTATCCCACATTATGGAGTACAGTTGTCATCTCAAGGCAACCTTCCCTAAAGTATTGACCATTAGTGCACTATCTGTTCTACTGCATCATTCACATGATTCATCAAGAGCTGAGAAGGAACAGTTTGGTTTTTCTGGCTAGTACACAATCATCCTTAATGTATTTGCTAAGATTTAAATTCAGTGTCAAGTATTGCAAGGATTTCAGACAATGCAATGTCATTAAAAGCTTTTGTACTGACAGTGTCTTTATCAAAGGCTATAGTTTAAGCAATATGTATCTTACAGCTTCCTATTATGATTTTTTTTTTGTTAATTCCCACCTGCTTTTGCTTAGAATCCACATTGCCTTGGAAATAGATTTGCAGATTTGTCCTGTGCTTGTCATTGTGTAGGAGGCAGAGCAGTACTGTGACCATATTTTATTTTTGCAGTGAACCAGTTTTTGCTTCTTCTCCAAGTCTGTGAGCTATCAGGATTTGTAAGGGAAAAGAGAAAAAAAAGAAATTAAGTAACTTTCTGTCAACAGAAGTGAGAGCAGCAACCTGTATTTGTGCTCCTCCTGAATTATTTTTTTTTTTTTAATTATAAGGTATGACAGGATGAAAAGAGAGCTTCTTCTGAAAATGTATAAGAAGTTACATCCATCTCTAGGGCACATTCATGCTCTTTTCCAGGAGGGGAGCCACATGCACACCTTTTGTCCCAGCTGTTTCCTGTTGTGGTTTGTGTTGACCCATTTTATTTTGTACTACAGAAGACCAGGAAAACATTGGCAGGATTACATGCATATGTTAAAAGTTCCATAAACATAGGGAAGGATTTTTGTATGTGAATTTTGCTGACCCAAGGACCAAACTGACTCTCAGAAAGCTGCAGCCTAAGGATGTCAGAGCACATCTTCCTCTTTGACACTTATGCCTGTCCACAGAGGGTGACTGTGAAAGGCTATGGCTTTGAGGTGTCCTCATGCCCTTGTGCTGCCCAGAAAGGTGGTGGAGTCGCCATCCCTGGAACTGTTCAAGAAATAACTGGATATGGCACTTAGTGCTATGGTTTGGTGGTGTTTGGTCAAAGGCTGGACTTGATGATCTCAGAGGTCTTTTCCAATCTTAATGATTCTATGATGTGAGAAGGAAGCCTTTGGAATCAATTGACTTACCTATGGAGAGCTGTAGGTCAATCCAGTAAAGGAGCACACAAGAAAAACATGTTAATTCTTCATTTTGGGCTTTTTTAGGTTTAGATAGGTTTCTTATAATTATTATAAAATAAAAATCAAAGGGACAGAAGAAAAATGCCTATTTGAAGATATTTCACCTAGAACTTCTAGCCAAGCATATGCTAGTTTGTATTCATATCTCTTACTGATCTCTATAGAAGAAAAAAAGTACTGCAAATTTCCTTGACTGAATGAGGTAAAATTACTTTTTAGGTGTATTAAGTCGAAATATGTGTGTTTAGTGGTAGACTATCTGGCTACATATTTATAGATCTTTACATCACTTTACATACTTTTTTATAGATATAGATCTTTACATAGTTTTTCTGTCCTTGAAAATATGGGTGCTCAAAAGTTCTTTGTAGAATGTATCATAAAAGGCAACAGTCAAACAGCACAGGTATGCAGCTGCTGGAGCTCTTAGCAATATTTATTTTATCTTTATAAATATATATTTATTTTGCAGTTAATCTCTAACTTCTTTTTTCTTTTGAGATGACTGAAAAAATGGGGAAGGTAAACTACTTACCAATTTATGACTTTTTTTTTTTTTAAATGAGGTAGATATTCCTCTAGAACCTTGTGAATGTGTCAGAATGTTTTGACCACTTGTTCTGTATACTATATCTTTTTCCTTTACTGTCTGAAGCTGTTGACTTCTAGGAAATCCATGTTGAAGACCCTCCCATAAGGACTGTTTCATGGCAAGCTTATAATTAGTAAGTCAATGAATTTCTGATGCATGATAGAAAATATTTTCATTCTTGATTTGTTACAGAAACAAGCTTTGAATGAGTTAGATAAAGACTAATAATAAACATACATAAAAATGTGCTATACTCTAATGAAATATTGAGATTGAATTGTGTGCTTTATTTTATTTCTTCCTTCCCTCAACTTCATGGGTATGTTGCATTCTAAAGAGATCCATTATAGAGCAGAGCACCTCAATTTAACAGGTATGCAACATAACATCAGCTTTGGAAAACTGTCATTCTTACATTGCACCTTTGCCAAAACATTGCTATAAAATTTAGAAAAACTAATTTAGAATTTTTAATAGAGAATGTCAGAAACAAATCAGAGCTTGTTGATGAAGTTTTCATGTAAGATCTATTATAGCTGAGAATCCCAGATTCTCAAACATCACTTTTCTTGCTGAGCCAGCTTTTAAACCAAAACACATGGTGTTGGCTAGATTACGCAATTCCCAGTGGAGCAACAATGAGACACAGGGAAAAAAGTCCTTGCTCCACTCTGTGTCCAGCTTCCCCCTTTGAACTCTCATTTAGCACCTCACATGGGATGCACCTGGCTTGCTTTCAAGTCTTTCCACAAATATATAATTTTCTACAAAAGGCTTCAGTCCTACTGGCTCCACTGTAGATTTCTAACATAAAGTCACACCCTTACCGCCCAACAAATTGGACATGACATTTACTGGGTGGCTTCAATTGTTCCTTCTAGCCAGGAGGAAAACATCAGAGTATGGCCAGTACATGTCCACAGGAAGTGCACTCAGTGTCTGCACAAACTTTTGCTTCCAGTCTGGGAACATGAACGATGATAAAGAGTTACAAGAAGACCTCTGATCCCTTCTAATATCTACTCCTGTCAGGGAATTTATTCTCTCTAACAGAAACTGTTGCCACTCCGAACCACATCTGGGGCCACCTCAGCAGCCGCAACTGGTAATTTCTGCAGATCCTTCTTTTAGACAAGGTGTGAAATCAGCCTGTGAGTGCAAGGCCAGAGCAGCACTTGATGCACCAAGCAGAGAGTTCCAGCACAGGATGTTCTGACTTACTGTCCCCACGAGGCTGTCTGGTCTCTGGCCTGGTGCTTCTCACTGCCCTCTGTCCCCTCATCCTTTTTCCACCCTGCTGCCTTCAAAGGACCTGGCACAAATGTTTTGGTTCTTTTCCTTGAGGTCTGTGTAAGTACATTTCCAGGAGTCTTTCTTCCTCCATTTTTGAGTCCTGAGACCCTAATCTATGCCTGTGTCATTTAATTCCTGACTTATTTAAAGATATGATCTGTACTTGTTGGCAGAAATGTAAGTTTTGATCTGAAGCAATGGGTTAACATGTTTTGTGTGTTGTGTACTACCAGCAGAGATTACAACATATAAAGAGTAGTGCTTCACAATTAAAGACATTGCAGCAGCACAGCCCTCCATGACATTACGTACTCTAATAGAGGAATGCTACACATAAAAAAAAATTACTGTTGAAAAATCCTATTCACTCTTCACAAAGTTAGCATTTAATATATGCTCAAATGTCTATAAAAATTAATGAAATGTCAATTTGAGATCTGAAAATACATTGTTAGATTATATTTTAATATGAACAGGTGAAGATGAAATACATTCCATATAGTGAAATAAACAGAAAAGTCTGCAGCACTTGCTTGCCAAGCATACTTGCAAATTATTGCATTCAAGTTGAAGGGGTGAAGTATTTAGGCCATCTGAAAACTAATACCATTTTTAGCAGGATGCATGGTAAAAAGGATACACTGCTTCAACTGAGAGATGCATTCTTATTTCCATAAGAGTCAAAATTAAGAGGAATTACTGACAGAGATTTTAACACCTTCTGTTGGTACAGTCTGATGATAAAGTGTGCTAATGGAAATCAAACAGTATGAGTTGAAAGTAGCTGTAATCTTAATGCCTATTGACAGCTCTAAAATCACTGACATTAACTGTAATATCATGCAGACAGGACAGGGTTTAAGCCATTGATGGGAAGATGGGGAAAGGGGGAATTAAATCACATTTTCTTTGGGAAGCTGCATGTGATACAGTGCTTTGTCTTTCATACCTGCTCTCCTACTAAAAAGAAATCTCAAAAGTAGTAGTAGTAGTAGTAGTAGTAGTAGTTGTAGTTGTAGTAGTAGTAGTAGTAGTAATAGTGTTGGCCAGTTTCAACTACATTTGGCAGAAAACTAAAGTTCTCGGGGCTAATTAACTTTGTCAACTCTTATGCAGCCATGACACCTTTACAGTAGCCCCAGAAGAAAAGGCTGATGTTAGCTCACCAAGCAATACTGAGTCTTATAAATGGTCTCCATATGCTTTGATATTTCTTATACACAACAATCAGCCACAGGGCATTGACCTGTAGGAAGACAGACCATTGGGTTTGGTGTCTGCTGAACTAGTGTTTTAGTGAGATGTTGCTGACAAATTTAATGCTAAAGTGTCAGTAGAAATATGGTATTTTCAGTGTATCTTGTGAAATAGCTGAGTGTTGATTTTATTTTATTTTAAATCAACTTTGTATTCATAAGTGACTTGTTGAACAATATACACAACACTTTCATGCTTTCGTAACAGAAGAAAGCAAGTTGTCACCCATGCCTTTTCTGTCTGAAGCTGTAACACTGGTTCTGTGGTTATAATTCCATCTTAAAAACTGATATACAGAACTATTTTCATGAAATCCAGGATTAGGAGTGTCAGGGAAAGAAATGAGCAAGAATACGAGATGTTAGGCAAAACTGTTGCTAAGTAGGGTCGCTCTTTATCAGTCTCCAAAAGCTGGTAGTTGAACTTTAAAGGTTGTGTACGCTTCAGAAGGCAAAAGCTATGCTTCAGCAAATCTTAGACTAAGTGACAATAATGGTAAATGTATATTGCCCATTTCTATAAAAAGAGCAGTGAAAAAAAACCAAACCATCAAAAAAACCTTAAAATCACGCTTGCCTAAGGATTTAGGAAAAAAGGTGACTCGTGGGTGGATGAGATTTAAGCATCATATAAATAAGCTAAGTGTCCTGAGGCAACTTGAATCTCTTTAAGAAATGGAATTGACACAGAGGAATCAACGGTTATAGCAAAGCTTACAGACACTCTTCTGGAATAAGTAATGAAAAAAAGATCATTTCTGACTTGGAAATTGAACGTTATATGCAGTCTTAAAGACAACAAAGGACAGCATTGCTGTATCTCATTGATAATGTATTGTGGCCTTGTGATATCTTTATTTTTACAGAATTTCTGACTGAGGGTTCAAGTACATTAAGGTCAATTACTTGAGTATCATTTTTGTCTTTTATGTCTCACAGAAATTGCTTCACAATGACAATTAAATATATCCACTCAAGGAAAAAGTACGTAAAAACAGGACAAGGTCCAAGATACATTAAATATCACACAGTTTTAATAAGAATATATTTAGCAGCATGTGAATATTATTTACTATAAAGTACACACCTGGAGTACTGTGTCCAGTTCTGGGCCCCTCAGTTCAGGAAGGATACTGAGGTGCTGGAGCGGGTCCAGAGAAGAGCAACAAGGCTGGTGAAGGGAGTCAAGCACAAGTCCTATGAGGAGAGCCTGAGGGAGTTGGGGTTGTTTAGCCTGGAGAAGAGGAGGCTCAGGGGAGACCTCATCACTCTCTACAAGTACCTGAAAGGAGGTTGGAACCAAGTGGGGGTTGGTTTCTTCTCCCAGGCAGCTATCAGTCAGACAAGAGGGCACGGTCTTAAGCTGTGCCAGGGGAGGTTTAGGTTGGATATTAGGAAAAAATCTTTTACAGAGAGGGTAATCAGGCACTGGAATGGGCTGCCCAGGGAAGTGGCGGATTCTCCATCCCTGTAGGTTTTTAAGATGGGATTGGATGTGGCACTTAGTGCCATGATCTAGTAACCATGGCAGTGTTGGATCAAGGGTTGGACTTGATGATCTGAGAGGTCCCTTCCAACCCGGCTGATTCTATGATTCTGTGATTCTATCATAAGAAAATCTTCAGATACAGCATTCAGGATTCTTGACAATATCAAGCAATCATACTTGGAAATGAAGTTACTTTCCTTCTCAGCATTCTTTTCAAGAAGCACTTTTCAAGAGAAGCTGCTTTGATATTTATTTAAGCAGTTAGAAAATAAAGCCTCAGGTTGTGAAAATACATGCATATCACTAGCTTTTCCTTCAAATTGACAACCAGTGCATCCTTTCAACAAGTCTCAGATAATTTGTAGTTAACTGGCCACATTAAATATTTAAACTCTCACAATTAGTATTTGCTCTTTTCAAGGGAAGATACTTTGCTACATCTTGCTCTCCTTCAGACTTTCAGTGCATCCTGACAAAAGGAGTTAACACTTTACTAAGGTTTCAGCCCTGCTGTCCATCACTTTACCTTCTGATAAATAGGAGCAATTTACCTAGTGACCAGAAAATGTATTCTATTCAGAAAGAAGATATGACAGTCAAAAGAATTGCAGTGGCTACAGAAGTGTATGCTGTCCCCGGCCATGTGAGTTTGCAGATCTTCTTTCCTTGTCTGTTTTTGATAAGTTTAGCACAATTCAGATCCTATTTCTGATGTGGGACCATAAGACTATTCCTATAGTGTTTACCTGCTAGAGCTCTGTTAGAAAGTCTCTTACAGATTCCTTTGTTTAGCATCTGTCTTTCATGTCTAGACTGCTGGAAACCCTGAGGCATAGGCCTAAGGTAAAATGATCATGCTATCCTTGCTGGAATCAGGAAAGTGAGCATCTCCCAAGTGAAGATAGTTTCCCTTTCCTTCCTTTTCTTCATCTTTAAATTTTGTTCTTTTGTCCAATGTAATACCAAATATATAAACTGTGGCACATAACTATTATTCAAATGGAAAAAAACCATCTTTCTGCATTGTTTATTCTATTCTTGCATTTCGTTTCTTCCTTTAAATCTTCCTTAAGAGGCTTTCAGAAATCCATTTAGTTTGACTCAATTTGAAATATAAATAGCAAACAGATCACTGTCCCAAATATCATGTGCAACTCTCTTTAGCACTTAAAGAGCAGCTGGTATGTGCCTGGCACATGCACAGAGACGGGAGTCTCTGCAGACTAAGCTGATTTAGACACACATCATGAGACCAACACGTCAGTAATTGCCAGTTTATACACTGAAAAACTCCTCTGGTAGTAAAGGAGAAAAGTTAATGATAAATTACCATGGAGTAAGTTTTTGCTTACTCCATGATCATGTATATTTTTACCATGTTACAAGTTAACTTCTCAATGGCTCCTGCAGTAACACATTCTGTTAAGTAAAGATCAGTATTTCCCTAGAGGAAGAGGTCTGTATCACTGTTAAAGTACCTGTCTTTTCTACCAGATCTTTAATGTAAAGATTTTTAAGAAAACAGACCAATTTAGTTATTGTGATTTTAATACACTTCACCCTTGTTTCTGGGCTATGTTATGTCTTAAATTACCAAAAATATTACCTGGAGGATAACCTGTGTACTCTTATCTCACTTATGCTTCTGCATGGTTCAAGATGTCTTGGAGTTGTAAATCCTGGCCTAAAATCATGCAGGTTCAATCTGTTCGTATCACTATCTATTTTATCTATGCAGAGACATGGAAAGCTTATATGTAGAACTGATAGGATTCAGGAGGTATTGTTATCAAAAATAAATGGCTGAAAACAAATTTATACTTTAGCAAGAGATATTCGTTTAATAAATTCTATAACATTTTCCAACAATGTAACAATGTCTTAGACTTCTTTATTTAATTATTAAATCACAGTGCATGATCTATGCAACAAAATCACATCCAGAAAAAGTTTTATTATTTTATATCTTTGCATAGGAGCATCTATTTTGATATTATGCTTCTAAGGAAGACCACCTGTCTTCAGGTCCAATTTTTGAATGGGTAAAGATATATCCATTAATATGATTTGACCCAATGATTAAACTTCAGAATAAAGAAGGAAAATAAATTACTTGTTTCAAAAGAGGTTTGAAAAACGTCATTTTTCTATTCCCTTGTGATACCAGCAAGCCATGTTCAGCTGCCTGACACTTTGTAGGAGTCAAGTTTGAGTTTTCTCCTCAGTTGTCTGGAATAAACAGACTGAAGATCCAGAGTGCAGGCAAGGTGAGAAGGGACATGTAGGCACAATGCTCAGAAACTGGCAGTTGTTCACTTTTCCAGTAGCTTAGTCCAGTTAGCTCTTCACTTTCACTGTAGCAGATACATTTACTCTCAATTTTCTGATCGTCACACTAAAGTACGTGCATGAAGATTTATTATGTGGGTGAAAGGAATGCGACTTCTTTTCCAAAATAGAGACACAGGTAAAAATAAAGCTGATTTGTTAACTTTCATTCCTTGTGTCAAACTTCGTGCTCAGAATTCTGAAGCTGATTTTATGTAGCATTTTTACTTCTCTTGGAAGATGTTATCTTTAAGTGAGCCTTACCATTTCAGTTACTATATCTTTAAAAAGTCCTCCAAAGAAGGCATATTTCAACACTTTTGCATTTTAGAAGTGTAGTGTATGCTACAGGTCATGTTGGAAAAAGAAAATGTACTACCTACTAGAAGC
The DNA here is from genome assembly GCF_003945595.2 of Pipra filicauda. Taxonomy (NCBI): domain Eukaryota; kingdom Metazoa; phylum Chordata; class Aves; order Passeriformes; family Pipridae; genus Pipra; species Pipra filicauda. Next base: position 1,811,182 of record NW_024104643.1, on the reverse strand, counting down.
CATTTTGATCATGGAACTTTATACAGCATTCTTTTTTTCTGATCATAATCCGCTGCATCACAAAAATAGTTTTTTATCAGTATTAATTTTTGTTACAAGCAGGTGAAGCAAGAAAATGTATTAATGAGGTGGTATAAAGTAGGATTAAGTGGAATCACTCCTCAAGGATTATCAGAACACCTTGTATCTCACACAGCCTTATATCATTATATCATGTGGAAACAGCTTTTATTTTATGAGATTATTTTTACTTCCTAACCCTTACCCTCTCTTATTAGTACAGATACGTTTTGCTTGATGTTAGTAATTTAACCACTTAGTATCTTAACTACTCTGCATTTAGTCTTACGAGGCATTTTGACTTCATCTGATTTTTTAAACATGATTTAACTATTAACCACTACACCATCATTTTATTTTTACATTTATATTTTTACATTTATATTTTCCATTTTCTTCCCCATGTAGATTAGTAAAGCTCTTTTAACATGATATGGTGTAGGGGGTTTCTGTGCCTGGGTTTTGGTAGTGGGGGGGCTACAGGGGTGGCTGCTGTTAGAAGCTGCTAGAAGCTTCCCCTGTCCAGTGGAGCCAATGCCAGCTAGCCAAGGCCAAGGCCAAGGCCAAGCCAATCAGGAGTAATAGTAATGCCTCTGTGAAAACATATTTAAGAAGAGAAAGATATTGCACAGAAAGAATTCCAGACAGGGAAGAGCAGAGCAAGAAAATGGGAACAACAACCCAGGTCAGTGCAGAAGGAGGGGCAGGAGGTGCTCCAGGACCGTGGTGCAGACCATGGTGGAGCAGCTGTGCCCCTGCAGCCCATGGAGCACCATCAGAGTGCAGAGACCCACCTGCAGCCCAGGGAGGAGCCCATGCTGGAGCAGGTGGATATCTGAAGGAGGCTGTGATCCTGTGGAAGGCCCAGGATGGAGCAGTGTCCTGCCAGAGACTGGCAGTCCCTGGAGAGAGGAGCCCAAGCTGGAGCAGGTTTTTTTTCCAGGGTAGAACTTGTGGCCCCTGTGGGGGACCCACACCAGTACAGCTCATTCGTCAAGGACTGCACCCCGTGGAGGAGTGACCCACGGCACAGCAGTTTCATGAAGAACTGTTGCCTGTGGAATGGAATCACACCAGAGAGGTCCATCAAGGACTGTCTCCTGTGGGAGGGACCCCATGGGAGCAGGGAGAGGACTCCTCTCCCTGAGCAGTGACAGAAACAACAACTGACCGTAACCCCCATTCCCCGTCCCCCTGCACCTCTGGGGGGGAGGAGGGAGAACATGGATGGAAGGAGGGGTGGGGGGAAGGTGTTTTTAAAATTATTTTACTTCTCACTCTTTTGCTCTGATCCTGTTAGTAATAAATTTAAGTAATAACCCCACTTTGAGTCTATTTTGCCCATGAAGGTAATCAGTCACTGACCTCTCCCAGCTCTTATCTCAACTCATGAATCCTCAGCTGTATTTTTTTCTCTTCTCTGTCCAGTTGCAGAGGAGAATGAGAGTGTGGCTTTAGTGGGTACCTGGCATCTAGCCAGGGTCAACCCGCTACACACGGTAATTTTTTCTCCTTGAACTGATGTCTGTTAAAGGTTTTTTTAACAGCAAGTTGTTGCAATATGTCCTGCATATTCAAGACCATAAATGCAAGAAGATACTTAGAAGATCATCTGAAAGAAGTATCAAATATCTGTCAATGCATACACTATTTTTGATGACATAATTCTTGGCCAAGATGAATGATTTTTCCGTTTTTGTCCTGTTCTCTAAGTAGAATACCAAACCCATTTATGTATCTGTGCCTGTGACATTAAAAAACAGTTGTGATTCTTAAGGAACTGTTGAGAACCTGAGCTGGTTGAGCAGAGACTAGCAAGGTAACCACCTGCTCAGCATGCTAGAGAAGTCTCAAACTGCATAGTCAACGTAAACCTTAGTTTATCCAAGAATTATAACAGCCTAATTCTAGATATGACACAAGTGCTGTGTGTGATACATCATAATGGTTTATCTGTATATTCAATTGTCTAATATGCATTTGGCTGATAGTTGGAAAATTAATCAAGGCTGTACATCTCTAAGCCATGTCACCATTCTGAGTTCAATGTGCTCCTTTCTGATGGAAAATTCATGATCTTTAAAGATCCATTCATTGTCCAAAGTTAAGATCAGCTGCAAATAACATGTAATTTCCAAAAATTTTCAATGCTGACAGCTCAATAACCTTCCTAAGAAATCTCTTTCATTGCTTGCCTCTTCTTACAGGCAATTTCCACCCAAACCAAAATGCTCAGCCTAAGGCCTTGCTTTGCATTTACGAGATTTTCGTCCTAATACGTCTTCTCAGAACAGCAGGGACAAGGTATGAGGACTTCCTAGATTAAAGTGTTCAACAATTCTCATCAGCTATTAGCATTAGGAAGCCTCCACCTGGTCAAGCTCTGCACAGCCAGGGAAAACAAAGACAATTATAGTGTCAGTGTTTTCTAAATAGCCATTTTTGCAGAAAATGGTTTTTCTTTTATCTAATAAAAGTGTGGTTGAATGTAATTTTGTTCTTTTAAGTAAACTGTTTTCTAAAAGAGATACAATTACCAAATCACAACTCAATCTGTAAAGAGACAATGTTCAACAGGTTCCAAGAAGCAGACCCAGGATTACCTTTTGTGTTTTTCAAAGCAGTCTTTCAAGTGACACTGCACAGTAACAACTGAGTTGCATTCTTTGTACATAAACTTAGTCCTTTGAGATTTGCAGCATCAGATAGCCCTCTCATCTTCTTTAGTTGTTAGTAGAAAGTAGAGGGACTGAATTGTTTTCTGGCTGCTCCTGTCTCTCCACTGACTAGAGATAAAACCTTGACAACAATCTATGACTGGCCAGTGCATTTTTTATCTTTCACTAAAGGAAGCTTTTAAGATCAATCCTATTTGTAAAGTTGTAGTTCTCTGGTAAATCTTGAGAGGATTCCAGCTATTCCTCCAATCCCCACAAAACTCCAGAGCCTCTCCAGCTGATTTCCTTCTTTATTGAAAGAAGACCTTTGTCCAACCCTATAGAGTTCTACTCACTTCTCTCTCCTTGTCAGTTCCTACTCAGATCTTATACTTTACTAAAGGTCTGCACAACTCACTGTGACATTAATTGAATGTTTCTCTCTGATTTCACAAGGCTCTGAACTAAGTCTTCTATTTGCACTGTGGCCCTACAGGATTTTCCTAGTCTTCTCTGTTTTCTAGTCAAGTCTCTAAACTTGATGATCAGCTTCTGGTTCAAACAGCTGCCAAATTTCCTGCTGGGCACTAAGTAACTGCTGCTAATTTTGCATTGCAAAGATAATGAACCCTGGTGCACATCCAACACAGCACATGAGGTTCAAACTCGGATTTCTAAAGTGTACTAAATGAAGGGAGACATTAGGTGTAAATTCAGTTTATTTTCTTTGATTTCAGAGTAGATAGAGCTTAAAGCTACCACAAATCCTTTGCATTTATCTTTTTGATGCATGCTTGTTTTTTTCCATATTCCATAAACAATAAGAACAGTATTACTGTTGCTTACAAACATGCTGTCTGTACCAAAACACTTTTTTACCCACATATTGTCATCTTTGTTAATGGCAGGGTATGAGAATGTGGGGAGAAAAAGCCCTGCAAGGCATAGGCTCTGCCTTCACTAGTAAGAGCAGATTAGGGGTCTCATACAAGAAGCGTGGAGAATTGCCTGCCACAATTTCTCGCTAGTTCTGCTGCCTGCTGTTTCAGCTTCCTGAGAGGCCAGGTCTGTTTTTATGCAATGGCTCTGCCTGTCATTTCTGAAAAGGCTACAATAAGAAGTTGTTGCCTGCCTCATGAAGCTCCTCGTTGCTCTGCCATGTAGCCAATGCCAGTGTTTCCCAAATGAGTCTGGGCTGCTATTCCAATGCTCCTCTCTGCCGCCTTCATGACAGATGGTGCACAGCTATGCAGCGGCCACAGCTGAAAGTAACTTGTGAAGGTGTGATTCCACTGTAAAGATTTTCCAACATTGCTCCTCAGAAAAACTCTGATGACAGGAAGTAACAGTTAAAAATTTTATTATGTAGATAAATTTATTCACCCCTCATTGCACACGGGACTGGAGGGTACCACTGTGCCTGTTAGCAACAATTTGCATTACCAGAGCAACATGAATCTCTGCTGCATCAAAGCTGACATGTTGGATTCTGACTTGTCAAGATAGTATGAGGAACAGTTATAATTTTTCAATAGGTTTAACTGGTTTGGGTACTGGGGAGCTCTTTAACAGTCATGGGCATTGGAACCACACGGGTCTGAGAAGCTGCACAGTCAGCACATAGGCAGTTGATAAGGTTTCTTCATGTGGGGCCATCACACATTGCCAACCTTCCACAAAAGTGGCTGCACCAAAGAAAAGGCCAAGAGCCCTGCTGCTGGGTGGGCTGAGTGAGTCTGGTGACAGCACCTCACTAGCACAGTCACCTGGCCTTTGCTCTGCTCATGGCTGGCTCACAGCTGACCTAGGGGATGGACATGAGCATCACATGGAAAAAGTGAAAGAACTTTTTCTGATATTCAGCATGCAGAAAGCCCAGATTTTAGGCAGCCTTAAGAAAAGACAGGCTGGTGCAGTCTAGAGACTAAAAGCATTATCTGAGTTCTGAGGAGACATGAAGAAAACTCCGTAGGTTAGCAGCCCACTAACTGAAGTAAGAGAAATTTCTTTTTCAATAGGTTACCTATTCCACAAGAAAGCTAAGATTACAGGGCCCTATAAAGGGGAAAGGTAATTTTTAATACACACTTCTTTAAAAATACACAAAAACAGAACTTCCAGGAAAAAATTAACATGCATCTCCCCTCAGTCACCTCATAGTGATAATGACCATTTTAAAGTTAGTTCTACAGAGGCACATTTGTCCCTCATTGGATACTGTAAACTTTCAAGATCCTCAGTAACAGGTTTAATACTGACAGTTAAAAGCTAAAGCTATGTATCCTGTGGCATCTGCATTAAAGCATTTTACAACTGAAGGCAGACGTTGAATTTTCAGTTGAGGGTTATAAATTGACTTTAACTCTCCTCCTTTCTCACCCCGGCTCTAGCTAGCTTCACTTCTCCACTGATTTTCTTCACTTCTATGATTTCTCAGCTTGAGGCAGTATGATTGCTTGTTGTCAATGAGTGTACTGTATAAGGTGTTTACCTCTAAATTGCTTTCAAGCTGATAACTCTTTCTAATAAGCTGTGAGACAGTGCGCAGCATGTTTAATGTTTCTATTATTTTTCTACAGAATTAAAAAACCTTGCCAATATTTTTTTTCTTGCTTAAATCTTTTTAACCCCCAATCAGCAGGAAAAGAGAGACACTACAGGTGCTCAATTCCGAGCACAGCTGCCTCTCCTGCCTGTTCATGAAGGCTTGTCATAGAAAACAAAACCACTGCCAACCTAGCTAGTAACAGGAAAATATATATTCACTGATTATTATTTCTGTTTGGGTTTTATTCCTCTGTAATATAAAAATGCAGATATAGAGCTCTATGTGTTGTTGGCACTGGTACTCCACAGGTCTTGTCACAGTAAATTTAAAAAAAGAAGATATTTGCTAATTTGTCATTATAAAAAAAATCAAAATTAAAAAAAAAAAAAGGCATTAATGTGATGGTCCCTTCATAAGTCTGGCAACAACAGGGAAAAACAACTTCACAGTCTGATGTTGCTGTGGTTTGGCAGTCAAATGGGTTTGTGTAGGCTGCTGTTGGCAGCAGTTCTCATTAGCTCAGGGCCTCCTTTCTGGAAAGACAGAATTGAGCTGCCAGACAGAGATGTCCAGCTTGTGCAAGCAGGACTTGCTTGTACGCTGTCCTGCTGAACAGCCCTCTTGGGCCTCTCCCATCTGCCTGCCTTTAAGTGCAATTCTCGTATCTTACGACATCCCTTTTAAAACTTTCAAGGATATTATCTAGCAAATACCTTAATTTATGTCTAATTCCATTACGCCTAATTCCTTATCTGACAAAGGGGTATAATTTACTAATTTACCCCTTCTGAGTTATGTAGATCTCTGAATTGAACATTCTCTTTCCTTATATATGGGCCACTAACAAGTTTCTTTGGAGTCTTTCGATAAAACATTTTCTGGCCTTACATTTTGGCATGTTGTATTCTTAAACAAGCAGTGAAAATTCTTATCTTCTTTAAATATTTGGGCTTTAATTTATGTGTTTGCTTTAAGCTAAACTTCCTGTTATATTGTAGTAACCATTAATAATCATGGCAGGACTTCCCATCAAGAAGAACTGAGTCACATTCCTGTATACTTCGAATAAATGTCACTGCAAGCTGGATTTGCGTACTGTTTTAATTATTATTCGTATTAAAACTAATCTAGGATCACTGTAATGTTCATTGATTATCTTTGGTAGATCTCTCAAAAGAGAGAGCACTTGCAGAAAAAGAAATCAGCACTATTACTGATCAGATTATTGTTATCCTCCTGGTGCATCTCGTCCCATGATTGCAAAAAGATCTGAAGGATTTAGCTCTTTTTCTTTCTGACTCCCTGAATAGAAACATAAAATTATGAATTCTTCCCTGAGTGATAGCATAGAAGGAATTAATCATGTCCTCATGACAATAGAATTCTTTTCATGTAGTGGCTGTTACTAGAAAATATTTTAAAACATCTTTTAGAAAAGAAGTCTTCGTATTGATGTTGTACTGAATATACTTGAGAAAACACTTTCTATACGAAAAAATTTTGAAAATTATACCTTTCCAGAACACTGGAGATGAACCTGGAGAAGATTCTAGACCTCTCAGGATCCAGAAAGACTCCTAGATAAATTGTGCATAGGGAGTAGTGTGTAGCTTTATAATCTCCCTATTACAAAACTTTTCTCAGGGTGTCTGTACTAAGACAAATTTTTCAGTGCAGTTAGCATTTGGACTGGAGGTAATAAACTTTTGGACATGAAGAGATAAATATTCAGGGATGTAGTGATATTTGCTCTGTTACTTCCATATGTCCCAACAATGTGATTTTTTTCCTCTGTAGTCCAACATTCCAATATCAGAGAATAATAGAATATGCTGAGTTGAAAGGGACCCACAAGGATCATCAAGCCCAACTTCTGGCCCTGCACTGGACCATCCCCAAGAGTCACATCATGTGCCTGAGAGTATCATCCAAATGGTTCTTGAACTCTGGCAGGCTTGGTGCTGTGACCACTTCTCTGGGGAGCCTGTTCCAGTGCCCAACCACTCTCTGGGTGAAGAACCTTTTTCTAATATTCAACATAAAACTCCCCTGACACAGCTTCAGGCCATTCCCTCAGGTTCTGTCACTGATCACGTGAGTGAAGAGATTGGTACCTGCCCCTTCTCTTCCCCTCACAAGAAAACTGTAGACTACAAGGAGTCTCTTTTTCTCCAGGCTGAACAGACAAAGTGACCTCAGCTACTCCTCACAGGCTTCCCCTCAAGGCCCTGCACCATCTTCGTTGCCCTCCTTTGGACACTTTCTAGTAGCTCTATATCTTTGTTATATTGTGGCACCCAAAACTGCACACAATATTCAAGGTGAGGCTGTCCCAGTGCAGAGCAGCGCCAGACGATCCCTTCCCTTGCCTGGCTGGTGATGCTTTGCCTGATGCCCCCAGGACACGGTTGGCCCTCCTGGCTGGCAGGGCACTGCTGACTCAGATTCAACTCGCCATTGACCAGGATGCCCAGGTCCCTTTCTGCAGCACTCCTTTCCAGTGCTTCATTGCCCAGTATGCGAACTCCAACACTTTGTGCATGAGAGTTTGAGGGCTCTCCCGAAAACAAGAACTTATTTGCTATTTTATTGTCTGTCCCCCCTAAGAAAGAAGCTTTATTCAGTCAATAGAAGATTGCTACTATGTCTTGCTATCCTTGCAGCAATGTATTAAGAGAATAGCTACATTAAAACCTTAGGTGCTAGAAATTAATTTGTGTAAGCAAGAAATTGCCACTGTTGTGCAGCTAAGCAGGTGTACTCTGGCTGTTCTTTGGTTTCTTTTGGGTTGTTGTGGTTTTTTGAAGGATAGAGGAGGTTGGTTTGTTACCCTGGAGTGCATTTTTCTTGTAGCTGTACACCTAGATGTGGTATACACAGATTAGTGCAGACCGGTACTTTGAGTGATACAGCTGAAGACTTTTTCCTGGCATTGTTCTAAATATTTTGTTTGTGGCCATAAACTCAATGTGGTTTTGTCAAGGTTAAGACCAGCCAAACAAGTAGACTTGTCTCCATCTCCTCTCTCTGCATTATTCAAGTAGCAGTGGAATTCTGTTTCCATTTACTTACTCTTTGGCTTAACAGGTATGTATTTAGGTCTTCTAGTATTTCCGTAAGTCTGTTTTGCAAATGAATTATCACTTCTGTTTTGCCACCCTGGATTTATTCCAATCTGTCACTGTCAGCCTATAATGAGATGTCCAGAGCTGCGGCAGGTGCAGTTGTATTTATTGCCCTACGTAGATGAAATACTTTCTGTAGATTAAATGCTATTAAAAAAGCTATGGACTTTCTGCTGCCAAAGTGCATTGCAATAGCATTTCTTGATTGCTTCAATACTACAACTAGATCTCTTTCTCTGCGTTCTAGGGTGAGGTATTATTTTTTATTTTTTCTTTTAATTAATTGAAACAACTGAAGAAATGTAATCTTTTCACTCCCATAGAATTCTGAGGCAGCTAAGCTGATTAGGTACCTCCTTATTACTTGACTTAGGTTAAGCAAGATGTGCCCAGTGTGAAATAGTTTGCAAAGACTAATTGTTACAGACAATCTGACGTGAAAGTGGAATGAAGAGAAGGTGAACATGATCCTGTGAAAGACAGTTCAGTCCATGTTCACACCTTCTGAGACTTTTAAATGACAAATGCTACTCCTTCTTGATTGACTCATTATATGGAAGGCAGAACTAATGCATAGCTAACTCATATATTAGGTATGCCCTGCGTAAGGCAAGCACTTTTAAAAGTTCGCATTAAGAGATGTGAAGTGGTCAAAAAATTGTAGTCACAAACATTATTTTTCTCTCATAGAATATGACATCTTTAAAATTCAGCAGATTCTCTGATGCCTGTCAATGTGTCTGCTTGTTTTGAGGAAGAAAAAGATGAAATGCTGCTTCTTGGTAAGGTCAAACCCTTTCCTTTTCAAGCATACCTGGAATGTTTTGACTGTTTCAAGATACACATTCTTAGTTTGCAAGAAAAAATAAGAATGTAGATTTGTATGCTTTAAAACTGATAGTATGTTTACATTTACCTCTTACTTTAATAGACTAATCAAAACAAATCTATTCAGGTTTGTCTAAAACATATAACTTAGTTTAGTTCTCTTTACTATTAGAACATCATTTTGAAGAGATAGAAATAGCCATGTTTGGTCAGATACTGAGCCACCTTTGAAACACTGTACAGAGTGTGCAAGGTTTACATAGAAAAAGGCTAGATTAGGTCACCCACAGATGCAAGAGCTCAATCCCAGATACAAATATCAGTACACAAGCTGGTCTCAGCTGTTTTATTTCAAACACCAGCTCAGATAATTCAGCTTAACGGGAACATGTTTTATAGTAACTCTTTTATTGCAATCTCCCTGCAGAGCTAGTAGCATATGTAAATTCAAAGCTTCACTGAAGAGTGAAGCTCTGCCCATGACTTTAACCTATGTCTCTGTTAGTACCTTGTACAAGACCAAATGAGTCAGCAACCTCCTGTTCTTTGTGGAAAGGTCCTAATAAAGAATTTTTGAAGAATTTTCTTTTAAGGAGGTTCATTTTCATCTAATGAGAATATATGATTTTGGCAGCACCAATCTTTAAGAAAAGTCGTCAACCTTTCTTTTATTTTCCTCCTTTAGAAAATATCAACAAAAGTACTGAGCTCACTTACCAGTAAATCATGAAGTATTCCAAATGTAATCATAGCTATCCTCACTTGCAGAAGGCTTGGAATGATGTGAATCATAACTGCACTTCATAACAAAGATAACGCTGTGTAAATGTTCCTATTCAGAAGCAATGAGTCATGCTACAATGACCGTCACTTAATCATCCTGACTAAACAGAGGATCAACATTTACAACTGAATGTGTTAAATTTTGAAATATTTTGGAGAAATATGGAAACGTATAAAAATCTATAAAAGCTACCAGTCTATATTAATTCATGTTACCTAACAGCTACTAGTTTTACTTTAAAAATCTGTGGCCAGTGAGGCATGAAAGGCAGTTATTATTTCAAAAAAGTGTCAGGAAGAATAATCCACTTGACCTTTTAACATGCTTCTACGTTCCTTTCTCAGGAGAGGAATGCAATGATATAGTTGAGAATAAAACTTGCTTGAGCAAGGATGTCAGACTAGATAAGCTCCAGAGGTCCTTTCAAACCTCAACCATTCTGTCATTCTGTAATCTCCTGTAACTGAGTATTGCAGTATTGATGATGATCAGAATTGGTAGTATTTGAGTAAAACAAGAAGTGCTGAACTCCATTCTAAATTTATATAGGATCTCTACGAAGCCTCATAGACTTAATACAGTATGTTTTGCCTTTTTTCTAGGCTCTGTTTTTCCTTTACATCTGACACAACTTCTGCACACAATGCTTTCCACCTGTAGTTTAGTTCGTGTATTCCCCCTTTGACTTTGGAGAATGTTCTGCAGAGCCATTTCTGATTTACTGTCCTCCTCCAAATTCTTTTACTGATATGACATTCATCTGGTGGTGGTGTGCTGATACCGTCATGTCTCCTGCTGAACACTATTTTCTTCTGTCTTTATAGCATCCTATCTGCATCCATCCTCTTGAGGCAGGGAACATCTGGTTTTTACGCACTGATTAACCTAAAATGGACACTCCAGGGCTCTCAGGTAATACAAACAGATGATGAGGACAGCAATATGATGTGAGGCTCCAGCCTAGCCTATTGATTTTGCCTACATATGAATATTAAGTTTTGGAATAAAATCTGGTGCTTCAAAATCAGTTTTTAAACTCCCAAGGATTTCCTTAGAAGCATTACTTCATCTTTGCTTTCCTAGCTAATCTAAAATTGAAATTTTTAATAATTTAATGTTCAGCTGGCACTGTAAATTATATCTACTGGATGCTATTTAATAATACTTTCTATAGGGAAGTGAAGCAGAGAAATATTTTCATAGATTATGAGAGGAAAGTTTTGCAAACACATAAATAACATTCTAATTGGAGCACAGAAAGTGTGTAAGCCTTTTTCTTTTTCCTTCAGAAAAAAATAAGAACAAAGACTTTGTTATTACACAAAAAATGCCATCAAAACCATTCTAAGGAATAGTGCTGCCCTTATATCCTTGAGCAAAGTGCAGTAAAAATGCAGCCAATAAAAGAATCAAAGTTTAAAATTTCTAGAAAATAATCAGGATCTTTAAGAGCAAAAGGGGTTATGTGCTTTTGGAGAAACTTAGTTCTAAATATCGAGGATACAACATATTCTTAATCATTATTTTTCTCGCTGATTTTGGTGGGCCTTTCTTACTCTGATGTAAAACTTTAGATCCCTAGTGAGAGCAAATGAAAGAACTAGGACAATGGTAAAGGTGAACTTGGGGAAAAAAAAACTACCACAGTTGGATAAATCCTCTTCTTTTATGTTAGTTCAGACAAACAGTAGGTATTATCTTTTAAAAGACAGTTTAAGCACAGCATGGTACATTCCCTTTCTAGAAGGAGGACTAGATCATTGTCTGTGTAGTAGGGCTGTAATAGGGAGGTAGAAAACTAGGTTTCTTAACTTTAATCTTAGTGACACAATCTATTGAAAATTTACATTTTTACAATCTCTTGCTATCAGAGAAAAATGAAGAGTGTTAATAATGTTGAAGAGCAAGATAGTTGGCACCACTGCTGGTTGCTATTTTTGCACTGTAGAAGAAAAAGAGTGCTGTTTAGGTCCTCTCATGAAATCCCTCCTTCTTGGAGTCATAGCCAAGCCCTGCAGCCAGCACACTCTCATGCATTGTACCAGTACATTTGACCGTGCAGCCACCTACTCCCACCCATCCCTACATACTGTTAAAGCAGCTCTGGGTTTTCAGCAGGGTAATATGCCCTGGGACAGATAGGCTCTCCAGTACACAGAAAAGCCAGGATTCCTCTCTGAAAACAGCAAGCTGGAAACCAGCCCCTTTTACTAGGATGTATTTAGGTAGCTCAGCTAAATGGAGCGAGTGTGCTGGATATCTCTGAGAGGCTTATGCATCCGGTTGTGTATCCAACAGTGGAATGTCTACCTTGTTTTGTTGGCTGCTAACAGTGGAAGAGAGTCTGCCTTGAAGGTGGTTTCTGTGTCAGTGGTGTGTGGTGGGTTGACTCCAGCTGGGTGCCAGGTGCCTATCAAAGCCACTATCACTTTCCTCCTTAGCTGGGCAGGGGAGAGAAAATATAATGAAAGGCTTCTGGATCGAGATAAGGACAGGGAGAAATCACTCAGCAATTACTGTCACAGGCAAAACAGACTCAGCTTGGGGAAATTAGTTTAACCTATTACCAATCAAATCAGAGTAGGGTAATGAGAAATAAAAACTAAATCTTAAAGCATCAACTCCTATTTTCTTCCCAGGCTTAACTTCAGTTTGGGATGTGGGGGACGCTTCTGGCAGCTTCTCACAGGAGCCAACCCTGTAGCTCTCTTGCTACCAAAACTTTGTCGCACAAACCCCATACAGGTGTGTAAGAGCTCTTGCAGCTAACACAGGGGCTGGAAATGGATGCCTGCCCGCCTCATCTGAGTCCTGCAGGCGCTGTGGGGCAGATAAGTAGGCCTGAATGTCTCCCACCCCTGCTAGAAGGCTGAGTCCTGGCTGAGACCAACAGAGGCAGCAGCAGCCTAGGAGGAGAGCGGGAATGCCATCAGTAACTATGATAGCAAGATTAGGTGATGATGACTGGCACTCAAAGCAAACTGAAAACAGATGCAAACCAACCCAGTAAAATGAGCAGGTGTTTAATTCCATGTTCCCTGTGCTCTCTGATGTGGTAGGTGTGGCTCCAACATTAGTTGTCACCTCCAAACTGTTTTCCTTCATGTACAAGATCAGCATACGACATGTCTATAGCAAGTAAAAATTGAGAGTGATAAGTCATCGAGACAGGTGTTATTTTCTGACAGTAATATAGTGATCTAGTTTATTTACAGCCAGTCATAATAGCTAAAGAGCAGAATGTAAATCTTGAAAAGGGCATCAAAGGTGGAAAGACAACTGTGGAAAAATGTATGTGCCAAAAGAAAGGAGAGTATTGGAGATAGTGTAATTATTTTTTGGCTTATTTATCCCTACATGTTTTAGACATATCATTAATTAAAATGATACAATGAGTGTGATGGCATGTCTTTTGTTCTCCAGCTGAGTTGTGAGGAAATGGAAAGTCTGAATCTTCTTGGTATAGATAAGCTGTAACAAAACTTAAATTAGAAAAAAAAGCATTCTGCAGAAAAGTCAGTAAGAATCCCATAGTTCAGTAGAACATGGCTCAAATTCAAACTCGTTTTAAGTGTTTACATCACTGCCTTTGTTCTGGATGTCTGCTGGCTATAATCTAGGTTGTACAAGGTCTGAATTCATAGAGATGAAAATCCCCCTTAAAAGGCAATGAGACTCTTCAGTATATGAGATACATATCAAAAATAGATTTAATAAAATAGAATGTCCACAAACACATCATATCTTCCCTTCCTCTAGTCACAGAAGTAATGACTCATTCTTATGACACAGAAGGTAGTGATATATCAATAAATTTTTCAATAAATTTTACTTCTGATTCTAAATTCTGGTTCTTAATTCAATTAATTTAATTTTAAAAAATAGTTATACATCCTATTCATGGTGAGTGAAAGTACACATTATAACCTCAGTTCTGACTCTATTTATATGAAACTATTGGTTTGGTTACATTTCTGTTATTTTACCAATAATAGCCATAGAAAATGAAAATTAAGAGAACCACAACGTTAGTATGAATATCAAGTGCTGTTTACCACTACATTATATGGCAGCCATGTGATTTCTTAGCATTTATTAAAATATTCTGTTCACTATCATAAAGAATAAGTAACTGAAAAATGCAGAACACCAATGTGTATTCAGAACACTCTCATCCAGTGTGTTAAGATTTTTTTAACTGTTTGTACTACATCTTTTCTCTGCAGAGAGACCGCATTGCTGCAAAAGAATTGCTCTTCACAGACAAGTGGAACCAAACTTTTCAGCTTTCGCAGTGCTCAAAGGCTGCTATTACTTGAAAGGAGATGATTCCTCCCATTTGTATGATATTATGGTAGTTTGTCAAGTTGCATTAGGTGAATTTTCCCTGTCCTGTGAAGACCAAACAGCTGCTAACGTTTGGTCTGAGCTACAGGTGCTGATGAATTCTTAACATTTAGACATTAAACAGAATACCTATAGGCAAAGACTTTTTTGTTATTTTCTTGAAAAATGTACATTTGCATTCCATCAGGTTAACGTAAAGTTTGCTGAAGTGATTGTCTTTGCTTTAGCAAATCCATTTTTAAGAGAAGTCTCTTTTTAAGAGAGTCTATGACTTCGAAAGTTTGGAAATACAAGGAAATAAATGAGTAAAGGAAATTAAACTCTTGCAAAGAGGAAATGGAAAAGCTTATCAAGTACCTGTCAAATTCTGAATACTAGAGTTTTTTATCAACAGTCATGAGGAAGTTACAAGCAACTAAGAAAGCCACAGACAGCTATCAATATTTATATATAGATCCATGGGAAATGTAGTAGTGCTGAATGTACTCTAAACTGGTCTTTTTCAATCTGCAGCTTAATGTATATTGCAGAACTTCCTACTCCAAGGAGCAACCCATCCATAGGGAAAACAATGTCCTTTGTAATGTAATGTTCCAGTTATGGTGCATCTGTGGTTTTCTCCTTTCCCCTTTTAGAAGGAATATCCTTCAGGACTGATGTGATTTCACATAGGAAAGTATTTCACATGAATGGCAAGACAACAGTTGCTACTGCTAGCACTCATGAAGTGAGATCAGAAGACTCACAGGATATCTTGCAGTCTGTTTTGAATGTACACATTTTTTAAGGTTTTGTCTGTTTGTTTTTTTTTAATTTATAATTTTACTATTTTAAAAGAAGAGTTTGGGTCAAGTAGTATTTCTCTTTATACTTCTCTTATGAGAAGTGACTACAATACCATTGTTTCTACATCTTTGGTTTTGTTTTAACATTGTACTATTTTTAAATTTTGAACATCATATTCTTATATTGACCTGAATACAGACACATCTTATGACCTTCACAGCTTTTTGATGACAAAATCATTTTACATTTTCTGCCTCTAATAGAATTAAACCTCATCCTCCTAAGCAGCAGGAATGAAAGTGTTCAGAGCAAAGAGCTGAATATTGGCAAACTAGTACCCATGAAAATTGATTCTATAAGGCATTGCAAAATTGCATGATCTTCTAAGTTATTGTGGGCCACCTTAATATTTTATACAGACAGACAGGATAGAAAATCAGGTGATGAGTGGAAGGATTCAGTAAAATATGATAAGGAAATTGTCATAGATTTAAATACGTATGTTCACAAGAAGAGAGGAGATGTGTCATATCAGTCAGTGTTTTATTTCTTGGTAGATTTTGAAGTGATGTCTTCTTTTTCCAAGAAGCACCAAAACCACCAAAAAATCAGATTTTTTAAATGGCTTAACAGTAATTTGCAAGGAGAAATATTGCACACAACTCCATTGGTTTGGTGGATAAAATATGTGACTCAAAGTTAATTGATATGAATGAGTATCCATGGATATTCTGCTAATTTGACTGGACATTAGATGAAGTCCAGAAAGTAGAAAGCATTCATAAAAACTCAAATAACAGTCTGAATTACTTCCAGCTCTAGACACACACACACACAAATATATATATATAAAATTGTAAACTGGGAAATAGGCCATGTGTTTAATTAATTCCCACATAAAAAAGTAAAGGTCAGTTTGAGGGCACTTAAAAACTCTTCCTGAAATTCCCTTTTCCATTCCAGTACTCACATGTTGGTGGAATGAGCACACTCTGATTTGCTTCTATTGGGTTAAAAAAGCAAAATAAAACACCAAAATCCCAGGCAAAGAAGAAAAAATCTCCAAACCAGTGAAAGTAAAGCAGGAAATGTAGTTTTCCTTTCTTGCTCCAGGTTGACCTTGCAGTGCCACCAGCTTCAACATATTTCTGCAGTGTTGTGTGAGTAATATTCATATGACATTAGGGATAGAAAGCATTTGTGAATGGTGCTTCATAACTGAATTTCTGCTACTGCATGGGTTACAAAGTCAAATATCCATAACTTTCTGTCATCCTAAGGTGAAATAAGTATAAGAAGCACCCTAATGTCTCAGTTTTTGACCAGTTTTAAAAATCAATGGCATTGTTTGCACTCAAATACAAACAAGGGCAAGGCATAGAGCAATGCAAAAACCTACCGCGGTGTTTCTCAGCTTTGGGATTTTGACTCAAATATTACTAGAGCTTTAATTGCTGACAATTAGATGTTTTTAATGTAAAATCAAAATCCCAGTTTTACATCTCAGTTTATGGATTGACTATTGCCTTTGTAGCCTGTCTTGGTTTGAGCTGCCACCCCCCGGGGAGCCGGGGGGCCTAGAGGTGACTGGTCCTGTGAGAGTTCCCTCTGAAGGATCAATCTCAGTGGTTCTTTTTCACTCCCGTGAAAATTAGATTTCCACAACAGCCGTAAACTGTTGGCAGAGTGTAGGAGTGTATGGCCGTGTGTGTCTGAGAGTGTGTGAGAGAGCCCAGGGGTGGCAGGGTCCCCGCCAACGAACTCAGGGGGGCCCTGGGCCCCACAGCCCTGGCTAAGCCAGGGCTGAAGGCAGCGTGGAGTGTTGTGAGGGAGGGAGATAGACTCACAACCATGAGGTAAGAGGGAGAGAGGCAGGTCCCTCGCAAGGGGGCCAGGCCCTCTTCCCCTCCCCAGCTAGGCTGCAGGGCACTTGGGACAGTTTATAACTGGATCGAATGCCTGTAGTCAAAGCTAGGGGGGCTTCCCCTCGCCCCCACTGCATATGAGAGGCTCATAGGGGTGGATTTTAAGGCTCAGCATTGGAGCCGAGCCAGGACATGGGCTGGAGGAGGCTCGGTTGCCAGGAGCAGCAACTGCAATGTGTGCAGGAGATGGAAGAATTCCAGGCAAGAACTGGAGATGGGCCAAGAGGCTCAGGAATTGCCCCTGTGGTGATTTAGATGGGGGGCAGCCGAAAACTGACAGAGGAGGAATGATTCCCAGGACAGGTGCATGTGACAAGCCAAGCTGAACTGCAGCAGCTACGGAACAGAGAGAGAGCCAAACAGCCAGCAGAGGTTTCTGGGTGAGAACTTTTTGGTGAAAACTATTTGGGGTAAAGAGAACTAAGCAAGGCCCAGGAACCCTGCAAACCCTGGAGAGTGAGAAATTGAACATCTGACTCTCTAGGGAGGAAACTTTCATGAACCAAGGAGGAAGGATTCAGAGCTACCTTCTTGGACCTCATGATGAAGATAAGACCTCAACGAGGAGCTGAGGACTGGTGGGGGTGGTCAGAAGAGCCCCTTTTCCCTGATACCCCAATGAGAGAGAGACTGTTTTAACTATCGGCCTGAGGGCTTCTCCTGAACTGATGTGAGAGGGCTCAGGGGGTGGTAGGATTGTTAATATTGTGTATATAATTGCTTCTTAGTTCCTATAGTATTTATTTGTGTATAGTAATAAATTTTATATATTCCCTTCCCCTATACTGGGTTGTGCCTGCCTGAAAACTTCTCTTCGGTGTTGAGGTAAATTGGGGGAGGCTTAGAAATTGGAAATTGGATTTTTGGGGCTCTCAAACCGCGACATAGCCTTAGTCAGTACATGTTACCAATCTCTTTGCTGTAGTGCTTACAGGAGTTAAAATTGGAGGCTAGCAAAACACATTGGTTTACACCACATTATTTATGTGTCTTTATGCTTCATATGCTTCTATAGAGCTTCACAGCGTTCATTCATTTCCCATCTGCTTATCTGAAAAGCAGAAGGTTCAAAAATACCGATACATACCAGACATACAAATCATTATTACTGGCTTTGTCTGGCAGTCTTAAAAATGGTAACGTTCAGGTGCATACAAATCATCTATTGCTTATACAGAGAAATAAACTCTCACTAAACAAGATTTTTAAAGTTCTTTCAGAACCAAGGCCTCGAGAAACCTCACTAGACCTTTTTACATGAGTTCTAGATTGCATAATGACTGCTGGACATTGTGAAGTACCAGCTCTCCATTTGATATGATACAGAAGATTACTTTCTACACACACACACAGAGAAATTAAAAGAGCTACTTAAAACATAAGTTGTATTAGTTAAAAGGAAAACACCCTAATGACACAGTACCAATTTAATAAAATTGATATGAAAGACAGAGAATTGGTAGAGTGCACATACATTCCATCATTAGCCTTCAATGCCATGGGTTTTATTTCATGGGTTCCTCTTATGCAGCAAAGAACCTCAAAGCCCAAACAACAACAACAAAACCCCTTATTACTCTTGAGATAGGGGAAACTTTGCCAAATTTAAGAAAAGGTTATTGAAAAATATCTCACAACTTACGTGGTCTGTAGATGTACAAAATTTTGTGAGAATTATCTGATAAACAGCTAATGCTAACTCCATCTGATAGTGCTTGGAGTTGACAGAAGGAAGAGACATTAAAACCAATCAAAACATGTTTATGTTTCTATTAGTTATGAGCTGCTTCCTCTCCTTTTTCTCTTGAAGCCAGGAGTAACTCAGGAAACTGATCTCAAATAGGGCTATTTTTACTCCCCAAAAATGACACTGACTTGACACTGGAGAAAAAATTAGTCTGATGCCTTACCTTGCCGAGATGCTGGCTGTCAGATTCATTTACTCTTCAATCATGGGATTATATGAAAAACTGTTATCTATAAATTGCCTAGGTGTTCAAAAGCACCTGAATCTTTTAAATCTATCTAGCTTCATAAGGAATGCAATAATTTCATCCTTAGGCAAGAAAGAATGTCATATTTTTTCCTATCTCTGAATTTAAATTTACATAAGGCCAAAGAATACTTTAAAAATTAGCCTTCTTCTGGGTTCATCCTTCTCCTTTCCCCTAGCTGTGGGCTGAGGCATTCTGTCCTGCCTTCTCTAAACTGGAATAAAGTGCCACATATTAACTGAATTAAAGGTTCTGTAAATATACAGCAGAAAATCTACTGAGATTCAGAATATTTGTTGAGAATATTATTTCCACAACTGCAGCATAACCCAGGCTAGGAAAAAAAGATCATACTTGTGAGAGTCTTGAAAGCAAAGCAAAGCAAAACAAAAATCAGCTTATTGCCTTCTCTCTTCTGCCCTTCCACCTGCAAACACAAAAAAAGTTTGACAAGGAAATATCAGCATGGGGAATAGAAAGAGGACTTCTTTATATAGGTAAACTGACAGGTTTGTCACTCTATTCCCCCTCTTTGTGTCTTGTTATAAAATCAGACGCTCTTGGAAAGCATTTTAGATTGCCTCTTGATGCTGGCAACATCCAAAATATTTCAATTTCAGATTTATTTCACAGAATATGCTGCATTGGAAGGGACCCACAAGGAACATGTCCAACCCTTAGCCCTGCACTGGACCATCCCCAAGAGTCACACCATGTGCCTGAGAGTATATTTGAGAACAGTGTTCTGGAATTAGACACCTCTCTCTCGCTCTGTTCCTTAGTTAAGCAGACTCTGTTTTTCCACCTTCACAAATGAAAAAGTTCAGCAGGATCTGGGTTTTTAATGGTTTCATTTTATATTAGAACACCATTCTGAAATTCTTCAGAAGTTGGGGCACACATCTTTGAAGTGATATACAAAGAGCACTATCAGTCTTTCAATATTTTTTTCAAAAAACCCTCACACAAGATAACTGTAGAAAACAGAATGCCTCTGATTTATGAAAATAATATATATGTCTAAGCAGTATCTTTGACTTATTTTGTTCAAATACTTCATAGAGAGCTCTCAGATTGAAAAAAAAAAGCAAGGTCTGAAATTAGTGTGGGTGTATTTAGCTCAGCAACTAACTGCCTGTCAAAAGGTTTTAAGTACAGTACTTGATTGTAGGTCAGTCCTCAGTGGATAAATCACAGAAGCAGCCACAGATAAGGCACAAGATTGGCTGTTCTCCTGCTGAGGAGAGACTGCATTAAGGTAGACTAATGAATACTGAATCATTTTCTCATCCTCAGGGTGGACACCCCTGTCAGAGCTGAGTCACTGTGAAAGCAGCATGCTGAAGTAATTTAAAATGCAGCAGCCTCTAGTGCCGGTGACAGATGGATATAAACTTGGGCACGATACAAACTCATTTTTGGCCTTCACAAGCCATGAGTACAAATATACAAGAAAATGAAAGATAAACTGTTATAAAAGTCTCCTGTTTGTGTATACTTGAGGAAAGTGTGAAGTGAAGACCTTTTATAGCCATTTAAAATGACCTGAAGGGACTGTCTTCTACGGTGGTCAAAAGTGGATATTTTATTCCAAGGCTACTTTGCTGCTTTTCTTTTCTTTCCAGAAGACTGCAGAACTTCCTGCAATAGCCAGTGTATTACTTCTGCATAATGAAACTGCATCTTTTACATTTTCCCCTAAAATTTTTTTCTGACATCCTCACCACTTTACCTAGTCAGCTGGAGGTGTTGCAGAATCAACACTGCAGATACGAAAAGCTAGAGGTACATTTTGATTTTGTCACATTTTAAATAGAAAAACATGGTCTTGTTTGAGAGAAAGAAGATAAAAAAGGTAAATTTAGCAGTTTCTACCACTTTGAAGGACAGGATTGATTAAATGAACGTCATTAGACTCCGGGTGAGAAATTACACAATAGTTTCCAATTTTGCTGAGAGATATGTCTTATGAGCTTGACTCTGCACTGGATTATGTTTTCTGTTTGTATAATCCTGGGTTTTGGCATTGGCAGTTACTCACAAGCCTTGCGAATAGGGACTTGCACTGAGCTCCCAGGTGCCTTTCGTGGCAGTCAGTAACCAGCTTGGGACAAGCCCAGGGGATGTGCTAGATTACACTGCCTGCTGGGGGACTTTCACAAAGGTCCAACTGCTTGCCTTCAAAAGTTGCCTTCCGTCAAGCCTTTGAAAAAAAGGTGTAACTTTGCACAACCCTGTGATACCTCTGTGGTGAAACCTTGTTAGTCAAGTAGTGCAAATAATGCTGTCTTGGCACAGAGCAGCCACAGAACATATCCTGTAAAGAATGATATTCATGAAAGAAAGAAAGGATAATGAAGTTTCATAATATACATGCATGGATTCTTCTAGCTAGAGTCAAAGAGTAGCCTATGGAAACCTAAACTGGAAAGTCGCTTGGGAAAGGAATCATGTGCCAAAGGGTGGCTATGAATAGTCACTAGCAGAGTAGCTTTATGAAAACAATAGCTCTAATACTTGCATGCTGTTGTGTGTCATTTAAAGCATAGCTGTTCATTGTAGAAAATCAGACTTTTAAGATGACCTTCTGTTTTATTTTTGGGTAAGCTAATGTTTGCATTGCAAGGGGAACACTTAGTGGTTGTTTCTCATTATGGTATGTGTCACAAATGCGAATGTCAGGAAGGTCTGAAATTTCACCTCCTCCAAATAAATCTATTGTGTTAATGTTCTCTTCATTATGATTTCATCAGGATTAATTAAGGTAATTTGTGAATAATATGCTGCATATATTTGATATGCAAAACCAAACCCACTGTACAATTTATGTTTCCTTACAGCTGGTGCTTCCCATATTCACAGTGAGGAGTATAGACTACATGCATTAGTCTACAACGCCTGTCAGCGGTGTAGACTAATGCAGCTCACCTTCCTGAACCAGGAGGTGCCCTAGATGACAGCAAAGCCTGGTGCTAGCAGCAGACCCTGCTGGAGTCAGAGCTTCTGCCCTGGTCAGCCAGCTGAGAAAGCAATAGCCTCATTTCCTTCCCAGCTCAGGAGGTTCAACACATTTTTAAATTATGCTGGTATAAATATATCTTGGCTATTGCATTTAAAAAAATAGTTCAGGATAAACTTATGCAATGTCCAATATTTGCTTTCAGACTTGTCCAGTGTACACTCTGAGGGCTCTATAAATTGCCTTACTGGCATGATTCATCAGTAAGTATACACAGTAGACACAGGAGTGGGCTGCTTATAATTCTCAGTAAAGTGCTCATGATCAGCAGAGAGAAACTGCTGTTGATGGCAACGGTAGTGTCTTATTAACCCCTCTCTATATAAATATCTGAAGTTTTACAGAAACCATTTTTAAGTGTCTTTTTTTTTCCTATTTGTTGGCAGATCACAGGATAAAGATTTGATGTCCTTTGTATCTTTTAAAAAACATGACAAACCATATTTAGAGGCAACAAGATCTTGATGTATTTTTATATTGATGCACAGAACCAAAATAGTGCAAATCTGGTTTCTGATTTCATTGGACTTGGCACTGGCTCCTGGATATTTACATCTTATTTTCATCCACTCAGATGTGGTATGCAATTTAAGTGTTTGTGAAAACTACCAATCTAACAGTCCTGCAGACCGAAGCCTTCCATTTATTCACCTGTTAAGTACAAAGTTCAAGCTTCTCTTTCAAATTAAACTGCCTCTATCCATGCTGGCCAGACCACCTTGAGGGAGGAATCATTTAGATTCCAACCACACACTTTCCCCAGGCTCACTCTTGTGAATGCCAGCAAGAAGCTGATTTGTGCAAGCTGTTGCATATTTCTAATGGACACACTTGTCTATTGGGAATAATGCGATCAAGTAACTTCTAGAAGATAAAAATTTCAGGTTACTACTGGTCTGGGCTGGATTTGAACTGATACTCCAGGAGCAAATTATTCTCTCCCTTTACCAGCCCAGATACACTTTGGACTTTCTTTGGGGTTCTAAGAAGTGTCTTAATCAAAGCAGACCTATCTTTAAAATTTATTCATTAACAATTAAGTGGATTGTCCAAGTTTCAGGCTGTATTAACTGCATCGAGCTGTGGTTGATATTTAATAGGTGAGGAAAGTAGCACACAGTATAAATACAATACATGTATACTATACCTTGTACACATTTCCCAGAACAGTATCAGGGTTTGAAACAGCTTATATTAACTCTTTGTTTTAGAGAAATATTTTACATTTCACATTAACTCTTTTTTTTTTTTTTTTTGTATAGTGAATCCAGAAGGAAGTTGAGGTTTCCTCAGTTAAATCCTTTTTCATGTTGTTTGCAGCTGAGAATTTTTTCACTGATATGCTTACCTTCCCCCCACTCTTTCATATTTATGAAAAGGACATAAATGAGACTAAATTGATTCTGAAGTAAAAGAAGGAGCAACATAGAGACGATGTGCATATTCCAGTTGTATGGATTATGGGAGAAATACAAAACCTCCAGGTTCTCATTTTCCCACAAGACAGCCAATTGTGACACTTTAATATATAGGCATGAATATGTCAGAGAGGGAGTGAGGAGGTGAGTTTTTCCTATCTGTTGTTGCAGCTTGATGGCTTTGGTACCACATGTGCTACTGGCACTACACTGTAGCAGGCTAATGAAAAGCCTCACTGTCTTGGGGAGAAGGTAGGGAGAGATGTGGTGCATTCCCCAGAACCTTTGTTGACTCTCTCATTTGTGCTGTTGCCACTGGTCTGGAATGGAAAGGAGCTTGGTTAGGACTTCATCATACTATATGTGGCATACTTGGTTCTTGGTGTGTGACCAACAAAGGGTGCTGACCCTCACCGTTCCAGAGGCATAAGTTTCTGGAGTAGAGTATTGATCTCCCTAGTCTTCACCACTACTTCGAGTGCCCTGAAAAGACACTAATAATTTTTTTGCTCATAGAGAAACTATCAGTGCTATTATAGTGTGGGCTCTAGGGTGGTGAAGACAAGTGGGACAAATGCTCTCAGGGGCAATGGGCATGCAGGCACTGTATAGCTGAAGCCTTGGCAACACCTGGCAATTGTTGTCTATGCCATCATATGTATTGACTAGTCAGCAAGTTCAATGCAGACAGCCATGTGAAACAAGTGACGTTATCCTATTCATGAACTGTGAACTTGGAAACGAACTCACAGTAGGTGAGATAGAAAATTAAAATGCCTATATGCCTTTCCTGGTTTCAATTTCCTACCTTCCTCAGTGGTCCAGGGTATTTTTATTTGCTTCTTATGGTGTGTTTTTAAGGAACTGGTCAAAATCCTCCAAGTTTTACTTGGGCAGAATTTTTCTTCCACATCTTGTTCCTTTTCTGTCATTTTTCCTGTCTAGAACAACCAGCCTTAAATCCTTGAAAAAAATAAATTCCAGCTCCTCTTGACAAACAACCCCCTGTTCTGCTTTGCCAGGTGACTGATGGATTAGTTACAGGTACCCTTGCCTAGCCTGTCTCTTCTGCAGAGCTGCCACTCACTTCATCCAGCAGAGCTTCCACATGAAGGAGTGATTATCAGAGACTCGCAGCCTTCTTCTTCTAGCCCTCTATCACTTTCTACCTCTACATAGATGAAGATACCCAGATAGACAAAAGCTTCAACCAGTTTACTGTTTGGAACCTGAGACATATGAGAGTCTGCAGTACTAAAGAGAACTCATAGGAGTTGAAACAGATTTCGCAGATCATTACAGGACTAGCTATTTGCACTTGGCTATCATCTGCTAGGTTGTTCTTATATCCAAGTTTCTCAGCTGGAATCTGTCTATCTTTCCCTCATGTTAAGGCCTCTGGGCTTATTGTAGTGGTATTTTAGCCTACTAGTGGACTGAAAGCAGTATGAGACAGTCACCACATGCAGGAGGGAAATTTGGTACATTGTAAGAATACCACCAGCTTTTTTCTTCCTAGCAGGTAGTAAGAAATAGGTTCACCAATTCCCCAATCTGCAGTGCTTTTCTGAGAATTTTGAATCTTAAACTTCAGCCATTAGATTAGCAGCTCAGGTCAAAAATTGCCTAATTCCTAGCTATATCCCAAGACTGGTCTTCAATCTGTTGGAGGGAAATTTTCACAGTGGAAATATCTTTTTTCTGGTTTGTTAAGGTAGTTGCACTGTGGGCTAAACAGAGAAAAATTGGTGCCTTTTTCTCCTTGCCCTTTCCTAAGAGGTGCATTGAGCAGTTCAAGAGTTAAGATAACTATTTAATTCAAATGAACTTTGCTTGAAAGCCTTATCCCAGATGATTTGCTCCCACACAAGAAGAGAAAGGAAAAAAGAAATAAAGAGAAGCTGGCTGTGGAGAATTTCTAGTCTCTACCCCATCATTGTAGACAGTTTGCCATGAGGGCAAAGATGAAGCCTAGACAGGAATTCAGCTATACCCTGCACCAGTGACTGCATCTCTGGGTGGTGCTTTGACACTCATTCCCTTTAGCTTTCCTTTTTTAACCTGGGAGAAGGCTACAGACTAAGGCAAATATCTTAGATGGAGAAACAGACAATCATGCACGCAGATATAGCATGTATGCAAATAGCATGCAGATCCATAGGAAATATCCCAGAAAATATTATGCAGTTATGTATAGGATATTTGAAGCTAGACTAGGCAACCTGTTAATGGACACTAGGAGAGTGTTGTTTGGAGCAAGTATTTCCAAATATGCTTAAAAGATTGAGAAGCTTTGAGTGGTCAACCCAAATAATTTTGTAGATTATTACATCCCATTGACCACTTTAGCATTTCTGGCTTCTGTTGTAGTACATATGTCACTTACATCCACCTACACCCACCATGATCCTCAAAGCAGGTGGCAACTCACTAAAAAAATCATCACGCAGTATGGGACCCTTTGATTTATGATTTATATATTTCCAGCTCAGATTCTAATTTTGCAAAAGAAGGCTTCTCAGCATGCATTAATAAGAGATTAATGTTACATCCCTCCCAAAAATAACTGTTCATAGTCTTCCTTGTTTGTTGGGAGCTCTCCTTCTATTCTCAGCAAGTAGCTTCCTGTTATGTGGATGATGTCCAGATGGCCATATTTTCACCTTTAGATCCTGTGGTGGGCAAATTTAGAAGCAGTCCTTCTCAATCTGCAAAATATTCTCCCAAAGGCCATTTCATTTATTGAAGGAAGTTAATAACACAGTGGATCTGCTTACTTAAATTCTTAGTTTTATTGTCACAGCCATCTCAGTGTTACAACACAAAAACCTAATGGAAAGTTAAGGCTATGCAGAGTCATTAGAAAAGTCACCTTAAATCTTGATTTCTGTCAGACATATGTGAATGAAGGTCAGGTACTGCAATTTTTAATTTTACAACTATAAACACTGAGTTTGGAAAAGGATAAGTAATTTATTTCTCTTTTGTTAAGGCATGGGTAAACATATTCATGTCACTAAAACATTTGCATTATTTAAGCATTTGAATGAACTTGAATAAATTACTCATCTGAAAAGGCTGTAATTATTTTTGCCCAGACATGAATAAATAACTTTTTTTGCAGCATCTGTAAGCCTGTGGAGTTGTAAACTCATATATCAGTTGAGTCACCTGGATAAAAGCCATGTTTTAATAAGACAAAGAAGAAATGAAGTATATTTGCTGTCAGCCTCCTCTACTGGAACTACAAAAATAATTGTAATGGATTTTACTCGTTTGAAAAAAAAAAGCCTCCTAACCCTTAATTTACTTGGACAAACCAAAATAATTGTGAACCATCATCAGTGACCTTCCTCTTAGCTGACAGTTGGTTTGTGGCAGACAAAGCTGAGTAATCACCCAACCGCGGTAAAAACCAAAGCCATGTACCTGATGCAGTCTGGTTCTGAACTATCATTTGCGAAACATATTATGTCGGTTCATTATGAAAGCTTCATCATTTTGAATATTTTGTCCTTCTGTCCAGATGCTGAAAAATTGTTCAAGACTGTTTCTTCACAGTACATTTCATTTCTGAATATACAGAGCTGGATTTAATAGCATTCTTGTTTCCTTTTTTTAGCTTGTTAGCTTTGGGCGTTCCAAATATCTCCAATGTTAAACATTTTCCCTAGAATGAGTAGTAGCAGACTATCATTTGAAGGAACTGACATTGAAAAAGTCTGACTCTCATTTAAGATGTCTTTGTTGCCAAAACAAAAAGAGAGAAGAAACATGGGAAATTACAATTAGATGCTAGGAACAAAAAATTCACAGTGAAGGTGATCAACCACTGGAACAGCTTGTCTAGAGATGTTGCACGATCTCCACCCTCAAAGATATTCAAAACTCAACAGGACATGGTCCCAAGCAAGGTGAGGTAAATTGTCCCTGCTTTTGAAAAAGCATAAGGAGCTGAATTAGGTGACATCTGGAAGTCCCTTCCAACTTGAATGATTCTATAATTCAGAGCCTGCCATATGACAGATGACAGCAAAGTATTGTCTATTATCATTGTCAGTTCTCAGATTCTAGGTTCAAAATATGATTATCGTTCCTGGTGAAAGATTGCTCTGAATTCTACAGCAAGAAAGATTCTATATATTCATATTTGAGGAGGACGGAAAATCAGAATGGGAGAGATTTCAAGCATGGAGAGACATTTATGGAGCCTGAATGGACTGATATCTTATTGGACTGACTGTTATTCCCTAGTTCATCATTGGTTTTATAATAAGTTTAATGTACCCCAATGTTATTCCCCTCAGTCCCTCAGATTTTCCTGCCAAAACTTGTTTACTCCCCTGTTCTCCCCTGCTTTCCCGCTCCTCTGTCACTGACTGGCTGAGAGTTGCCGCAGTGCAGAGTGAGCCCCCATTGGTCCCTTCCCTTGGATACCCATAAGTTACACCCACCTTTCCCCTGCCTCCCAATCCTGTTTTACCCTGGTTTGTCAATCCCACGCTCCGCCCCAGTTATGAATCCTCCCCTCACCCTTACCCTATATAAGTCCCTGTTTGCCTTTAATAAACTGGTATTGCACCCAGACCTTCACCTGCGCCTGCACCCTTTTGTGTGGTGCCGCGTCCCTATCCCTGTTTCCCTCAGGCCGTGGCACATATTCATGCCACCACCTTTATGTCACAGAACTACAATCATTTGTTCCTTGGAAAACTCTTCTTCATTTAGCAAGGTTTTGTTCAAACCGGAACAATCTTGCATACGTTTGTGAGTTTTGTCTTGATGGAAGTTAGGATTAGATTGGGCCTGTAAACAGAAGAGTGAGTGAAATATTCTCCTTTAAGTTTAATGAATGCTTAATGATAAGTATATGTCTTATATAATGTATATACACTATTTATGAAATTAATTTACTGTTTACTAATTTGAAAATTAAGGGGGCTTTGGAAATCAAAGCAACGATAATGGAATAGCTGTTCATGCCTTCCTGTGACATGCAGTGAAAGAATCAAAAGTGGTCGGGGGGGAGTTCAGATGTGCATATCATATTAGGCAATGGGTGGGTGGTGCCTGCTGCAGGCAATAGTGAAAATGACTGAGCAATTGAACAAGCAAACACGGACAAATATCTCATTTGAAGCATAGAGGTTTTTTTTCTTTTTTTTTTTCCCCTTCTCTGTTGTCTTTTAAAGTTGTTCAGCTTAACATGTTGGAAACATTCAATTTGTCTTTACCTTCCTTTGATTTACACGAAATAATTAATGATGGGATGGTGAAATAAGAAACATACCTATCAACATTTAGTTTGTCTCCCAGTTTTACTTGGTTAACAAAGTTCCCTCTAGAACAGGCAGAATGAGGAAAAGCATGAACTGACTGTATTGGCAAACAGTTATTTTTGCCATACTCTGCCTTTCTTTCTACATTCTATTAAGAAAAGTTATAGATAATATATTAGCTGGAGATATCTTGATCCGTGATTTAATGGTGCTAAAGACTTCCCACCTTCCCACACATTTTTTAAGAGAAAACATGGAGAATAGGAAAGAATTTCAGGTTCTGGGCAGCAGCACCACACAAATTGTTACTACTTTAACCAATGTCAGGAATGCATAGTGAGAATGGGTTAGTGGGCCTAATATACATGATAATTATTGACTACTACTCTTCCTTCATGAGAGTCAGCACTATCAAACACATATCAATGAGAACTAGACTTAATGCATGTAAATCCTTCACTGGAGAAAGAGATCCATATTGCTAAGATTGTCATATTTCCAACAGGCAAAAGTGGTGGAGTAGAAATGATGGGACATGGTATGTAGTTCTGTGCAGTGGCAGGCTATGATCCTTGTCTCCCAGTTATGCTTGATGCAATGTTTCCCATTCAGGGATGAGATGCAGGAGCCTGCTATAGGAAAAACACTTGTCCTGACCTTATCTATACAGCATAACGTGCAAGAAAAAGAGAATTTCAAGCAGCCTGGATCATCAGAAAACCATGCCCTTCCTGGGGGTAAGCCAGTAACCTATGAATTATCCTAACATCCAGATTTGACTGTTAGCAAAAAAGAGAAGACATGGCAAAATAACATTATCTGAACTACTGATTGTGTAAATCAAATTCTGTTCAGTGCTTGTCTAAACCAATGACTAATTTACATTGGCCATCACAACTCTTGGTCGATTGGAGAAGAGTAGTATTGTACTACGCCTTACTGTCTCCAACTTCTTGCTTTCTTCTTTTCCTTACTAACCCAAGAGTGCTACTTCTTAGCTCTTTTCCATGGTGCAAACACAGATCAGGATTTACTTTGTTTTCATCTGACTTATGCCACATCAGTGAGGGCTGTCACAGTGGTTGGGAAGGACCAAACTAATGAAAATAAAAGATAAGTATATATGTATTATAGTTTTTCTTGGATAGCTATACTTAAGATCTTCTACCAGATGAATGTGCTGCAATCACATTGAAAACAGGTAAAGATGGTCTTTTGAACTTTTTTAAACCTTTGGAAGGTGCTGGACAGGTTGGGAGGTGCTGAAGATCAGTACCCAGCCATTTCCACTCCTATTCCTTCTTAGCAATGGAAAGACTATGCAAAAGTGTTGCTGTGACATGATGATGCAAAATGAGGCACAGAGCTAGTATTGTACATATCCCAACAGTGACACTATATAACCTATTAATACACTGCTTTGAAAACCACTAATAATTTTTTCCTGTTTTAGACTCAACACAGTACCTAGTTTAAGAAATTTGACTTAAATTATCCTGGTAATAGAAGTTTTTCATTTAGAAACAAAATCAAGAGATGAGCTAGCAGGCTCCTGCAGCTCCTGGGCTAACAGCTCTGGTTCTGGCTGCAGTTTTGACAGCAGGCTAAAATCCTGCAATGTACCTGTGAACTTACTTATTCAAAAGTTAATATGAATACATTTTCCAGTTTTTCTACCTCTTAGTCTTTTAGAACTTTGTATATGTTAAAGGTTCAGATTACTTTACACTATTTAATATTAGCAACAGCTTGTTGTGTGTAATTTATAAAAAACTCAACTCCTTATTTGTTTTTTCTGACTCTGAACTATCTTCTGGCTGAGTTTCTCTATTTCTTGCTTTCAATTATAAGAATCAGTCTTCCAAAGGCAATTGTTCCACTAGGAAGGTAAGGTGAAAAGGCAACTGAAATAATACAATGTGCCATCAAAATAAAATGTGGTACAATTTTAGTTTATTGCTACTCAGGGAATTCCATTTCAGTATCTTTCCCTCTTTGCCAAAAAGTGAGATAAACTAGCGAGTGTCAATACACTTCTGGTCAGAAATTTCCAGTTACATAACATACTGACATATAAGTGTTGTTTATACAAGACAGAACTAAAATATACTCCCTATAGACAAAAGACCATTAACCTTAAAACTTTCATTACTTCTACATTCATGATATCCCAAAGATAAAAACTTGTATTCTTTTCCAAGAAAAAAAGCTGTGAGTCTCTAGCAAAGCATGCACAGCTTCCTCATGGTATTGAAATTTTAAAAATTGCTTTAGTTGAGGTTTTAATCTACTTTTGGTGCCACTATGTAGCACTCAATGTATTTCTGAAGGCTTTTGTAATGGTCAATTTGTTGCTCGACAAAGTTAGAAAATACCAGCTTTTTGTGAAAGTAGCACTCAGTAGTAGCTGCGCCCATTACTACAGATCTGTATAGATCCACTCTACATACCTGCCGGAGACCACAATCAGGGTTTGAGGAGTCTGTTACTTTTGACTGTAAAGTTACAGGGCCGACCAATGGCCTTTCTGCCAAGAACTTAATACCTGAGCTGAGATGAGGTGAATCAGTAAGTGTAAGAAATCATAGGATACAGAAGGAGACAAATCTGGAAAATGCTAAGGTGCTTTCTTCTATCAACCCTTTGACATTTCACTCAGACTTTCCACAAAAATGTCTACAAAGCCAAAAGATAAAAGCAAGTTAATTGGACTCAAATCCAGAAAGTATACTGTGGTTTCTGCAGTGAGAAATTTTTTTTTGAGACTCAGTAATGGCTCTCCAGTTTTCTAGAGTCTAGGAGCAACAATTCCTTGTTTTGGTTTTTCATTTTTTTTGCGTTTTTGTTTGTTTGCTTGTTTGTTTGTTTGTGGGGTTTTGTGTGGATTTCTTGTTTGTTTTGGTTTGGTTTTTGTTTGTTTGTTTTTTTGTTTTAGGGGTTTTGTTAGTTTGATTTTGGTTTTGCTTTTTTGACTGAATATTATTTAAACTAGTTGTTTCATAGAAACACAAACTGATGGGAAACCATAATTTCAGGAAATGCCACTCACTGGACAGAGAGCTGAATCCCAAAAGACTGAATAGATGTCACATTAGAAGAGAGGAGAGAGAAAGAACTGTCATGTAAGTAAAATAATTAAAAGGCAAAATAAAAAAATAAGTAGCTATCAGAGAATAAATACTTTATTGTTCCTTATTTTCACAGAAGCAATTCCTTTTTGCCTTTCACAGAGGCAAAGCTTTTTCTGCATTGAATGCTGTGTTGGCAGCCTAAAACACTGCAAACCTTGAATAAATACCTGTGCAGGACTAGCTTCCATGTTCACTATGCACTCAACTATAATGAGAGAGATAACAGCCCAGCTGATTCCTTCCTGATCATGGGCCCATTTCTATTGCATTCAGATCAGCATGAATTTGGAATAGTTCAGTTGAAGGTAAAGAAGTTATTTTAAATTGATACCAAAGTAATACAGAACAAGCCCTGATTCACAGTGGGGAGATCAGATAATTTCCTGTATTGACTACAGACATAATGCAGGGCTTCACTCACTGAGAAGTGAATAAAATAGGTATTTTATATATTGTTTAACTACCAATTAGATTTGTTTAATGTTCTGTCTGTTGATAAGTTAAATAACATTTGCATTGACAACAACAGCTGTACTCTTTGCTGTCTGCTCCGTGCTGCTGTGATAATTATTATTTCAAAGCAAAAGTGAGTCTTTTTCCCTCATTTGATAGATACAATCCATCACATGAACTGTGGATTTCAAGCACACTGAAGTCCATTGGAAAAACTACCATGGCCTTCAGTGAGTTTTAGATTAGTCTCTTGAACAGGTCAGAGCTCTCGTGGAAAATAATAGCATGAGACCTTGTAATTAACTCTAAATACATAATGCCTGGGCTTGGGGGTATATTTGAAGGAATCACAAAATCTCAAAAGGGATGAAGCTGGAAGAGACCTCCAGAAGTCACCTAGTCCAATCCCAGGCTCAGGGAAGGGCCAACTATAGTGTGTTTCTCCAGGGACATGCAGGAACATAACTCTATTTCTTTACTTTTAAATGACCAACTTTCCTATTTTAATTTTCTCTTACATAAAACTCTGTACTACCTCTTACTCTCTAATTATTTGATCATTTTGGCAAATCTTCTGTGGCCTCTTGTCAAGAGAGTGGAATCCTGTTGTGCATTTTACATTTAGTATTACAGTTGGTTTTTTTCACTGAACAGGGCACCAGGATTTGAAGTTTTAATGTAATTTTGGAAATGATTGTAATTATTTGTAATTTTGACCTTTTTATGGTTCTATATTTTGATTGCAAAGCACTCCACTTCTTTAGTATGAACCTGCAGTGAGACTGCAATCAATGGAGAAAAGACTTAAATAGAACTAATATAAAATTGATACCTTTGGAAGGTAGAGAGATACCTTAAAAATTGTCAAGATCGACCAGAAATGTAACACTCTGAGCCTCCTTGTCAGACATCACTGTTAAGCCTCATTGAAAATGGGATGCTAAATAGCCACCTATGTTTCTATACAGATAATGTTCAATTCTTGTCCCACTGATTTTAATGGAATTCTTTCCACAGATTATTGTGTCCATAACCACTTGTGTTGACAAGTATGTATGCTCATCTGAATATTTTCATAATTTCCCTTGAAGTTTATTAGTTGGCATCCTGCAACATCCATGTTCTTGTGAATCTACTTGTTTTTTACATTGAGAACTATACAGAAATTAGCTGAGAATAAGACCAATTACAAGTGATTGATTGATTGATTGATTGATGGATGGATGGATGGATGTTCTCTATGCATATATGATACTGATTGTTGGTGAGAGTAATATTTGATTTAAAATTACAGCTTCTCTTATTACTTATCAGTAGTTGAATATAAATTAGAGTAACCTTCATGCCATTATGCCTTCTGGTCACTGCAAAGCCAAAAATATAGAGAGCATGGAAATAGAGCAAATGTCCAGGGTTACTGCCAGTTTAATGAGGGAGTTTTCCTTTGATCAGGGAAACGGGGTGCAAATCAAGGTAGGATTTTAATATTAGTCCTAATCTGAATCCTCATCTCACATTTTCATATAAAGAGATAGAGTGACATTTTTCCATAGGTCTTTCTTTCTTCTGTTCCTTTATTCTGATGAGGTTCCTAATTAAAGTTCATTGTCAATTTGCACAAACTTTGAAGTGAGACCAATGTTTTCTATGAGTAAAGTATATTCTCATACATTAGAATTGAAAATTTAAATTTATAATATATTTTAGGGTTTATTTAGTTATATTTTACTGAATGAAAATTTTAAGTATGTTTTCAAAAAGTAAAAGCTGATTTAAAGATCAGAACATATCAGCCTGACCTGTGTAAAATGAAAAAGTATCTACATTTTAAAAAAAGAGTTCATTAAACTGTTTTCCAGTTCTAGGTGATTTGAGTCTTGTACATTACTGAAACATTTCTGAATCTCTTAGATTACTTAAATTTTTCTGGTGGGAGGAATAAATACAGTGGCACAGAACAGTGACTGACAGTGCCTGGAAAGTATGGAGGGACATAGTCTATCTGATCTCACCTGAAATGATGTTTCAGACTTCACAGCTTGCACTGAGAAGGCGTGTATCAATCAGTGACCTTGTTACCAACCTCAGTGGGCAGACTAATTAATGATGCTTCTTTGCATAGATTTGGGGGATGAGTAGGAAATGGATATAACATAATAAAACTATTGTAAAGTCTCAGTTTTGAACTATTACTTCTAAAAAAGTTGGCGGCTATGTCAGTTTAATCAAAGCTAATAAATATGCAAGGATTTACTTTGCATCAGTAAATTTTTTGGGCACAATCCCAAATACTGCTCTCTTGGATGCTGCTGTTGGATGTATGTGCTGTGAATTAAGTGGTGAGCAGCATTTTACAGACTTTAATTCACTGGGCAGAATGGGAACTATCTTGCCTAGTAAGAGTTTCCCAGTCCATACTTTGCTGGGTGCCATCATAGTGGTTCCCACCCTCAGTGTCCATGCCAGCGTGAAACATGATGGTGCAGGCCATCCTCCCAACAGGGGAGGGAACTGGAGATACATATTACTGTTGTGAGGAGTATCCTAATGACTCGGGATGTTGCTCCATTGAAACAGCAGGTCAATATTCTTACCTTAGCAGACACAGTGTTACATTTAGCGGACTCGCTCTGTTGTATGTCGGGCTGCAGGATTAAACTAATTACATTGAGTAGGAGATTTTAAAATTCCTTACATATTTTAAAAGCATACAGGCTTTGCAGTTTGCACACCCACTAAATGGAAGTGATATCAGTTTCCTGGAAAGATAAATCACAGAATCACAGGATATTCTGTGTTGGAAGGGACCCACAAGGACCATCAAACTCCTGGCCCTGCACAGAACAGCCCCAAGAATCACACCATGTGCCTGAGAGTGTTGCCCAAATGTTCATTTAAAAGATATATCTCCAATCGTAAATATTAAAACAGCACCTACCCAAGGTGCAGCAAGGAGTACAGCATAGACTGCAGCGGTATTCCTGTTCCAAATCACTGGCATCAGAGGCTTCATTATATTACGCCAAAGATTGAGTTTATCAGTGTGGTGGTATCTTGCTGCATAGTACAGGGATAACTAAATGAAGAGTTTTTTAGGGAGAAGAATAAGGAGAAAATGAAAAAGAAAAAAAAAATTAAAAGATTAAGCTCCTTAGTATGGGAGGCACTGATAACCAGCCAATATCCCTACCTGGCTCCTTCTAAGCTAAAGAGGTTTAATCTTTGCAGTCCTAAGGCTAGGATCAAGAATTCTGAACAACTGACTGAGAGAACACCAAGGAAGCTGAAGCAGTTGTTTGCAACTGCTTGAAGTGAATATCAGACACACAAACTGCCAGCAAGTGCTTTGAGAAGGCCACGCTCTTCCCCCGAGTCCCTGGGACGAATGAAACTCATCAAAGATTGCAAAGGAGGATGAAAATTCAGGGAAAAGATGATAAAACTGGCCTGTGGCTCTTGCATGAGCAAATAACTTGCATTGGTAACTAAATTGATGGAAAAGTCAAAAATTGTGTCGACCAGAGAACACAACAGAGGTGAGAGTAAACATCACTTACGGTGGTAACCATAGTGCCTGGCTTTTTGATTAACCCAATGCCTTTTGCAGTTCGAAGATGAATATAGTAGCTAGGTTTTTCACAGACAGTCAATTGTTCTAGCTGCTCTGCAGTCTAGGCCCTTTAAGTTTTTCCATTATGTTCTCTTGACTGTATTTTGTGCAGCAGAGCTCTTAGACAAAAATACTGACTTCAGAGCGATTCATGGCTGAGGAAAGTGATACACACAGCTGAAAGGTACTTACAAAAATCTGCCTATGTTTCATCACAAATCTGGGACATACCGTACTCAAACAAAGTTTTCAAACATGTAGTCAGTCTTAGAAATGTCAGCTATATTGGACAAAGGGATTATGATATTTCCAAAAATTCCACTTCTCCAATGATTTATAATAATTTTTATCAAGTAATCTGGAGTCGTAGGCAGCCCATTAACAAACTAGCTATGTTTCAATCTTAGAGGTGACTCCAGAGCTGCCAGAAGAGCCAGATGTCACTAGGAATGTTTCTGTTGCTAGCTGCTGAGTCCTGTGGCTGCCACCAAACAAGAGAAGGAATGAGTATTGTCTTATTTTTCTGAGGCTAGCGGTCTCTGCATCAATCTACTGCAACTCTCTTGCCATTTGAAGCAAATATTTTTATGTCTTAGCATTTTCTTCCAAGTTAAAACATGTTTATGTGCGTGAGAGTGAAACTTCTAGAGTTAAAAGAAATCAAATTATTGTTTATTATTGATCACTGCTGCTGTATATTCTCAGCCTTTAGTGTCATAGTTTGAAAACAGAAGTGTTTAAGGCCAGGTTGGATGGGTCTTTGAGCAACCTGGTCAAGTGGAAAGTGTCCCTGCCTATGGCAGGGGGGTGGAACTAGATGCTTTTTAAGGTCCCTTCCAATCCAAACCATTCCGATTTTATTAAATGAAACTTTCTATTTTGGGTATGTTCTGATCTCATGGCTTAGTAACTCTTTGATTTTCCATGAGGACTAAATAAGTAGACCTTACAGCCTTTATAAAGTTAGGACTCTACTACAACTTCTTGGCATTCGGAAACATCCAAAGTCACAGTGTTGGTGTCCAAAGAAGGTCTGCTTTATTCACTGTCTGGGTTTTAATCAGTCACAAGGCAACATAAGTACATTCTGGAAGGCACTGAACTCCTTTTGATCAATAATGCCTCATTCGGATACAGTAATATTCATTCCGTGGGCAGTAACATTTTCTTTATATTTTCAAGGGTTACCCTTCATTCTGGTACTATAGATAAGAGTAACTCAAATTTCATTCACATGAAACACAGGCCAGTTCTAGTTACATTAGTAACTACATCAGTTCAGATTAAGGCGTAGGCTGATATATTGATATAGGGCATAGTAAGTCTGGCTTGGTTTTTGACAAGCTTTTGTGCTTCTGATGCACACAGGGGTTAGGTTCAGCGAATGAAGCAACAAAAATTTCTACACTATCAGTTAAACAGAGGTTTGAGCCCATTCTGAATTTGAGATATTTTTCTACCTCCCAACATGGCTTCCTTCAGAGATCCTGTTCAGGATTGGGCTGAGGGCTGCCATGCTCTGTAAGGTGAGAAGTCAGACATGACAGGTGAGCTAGCACAGCTTCTGAGCAGGATTCAACTGCTTGATAGGTGAAAAAATCATCTCAGGACAGTTACCTCCTTTTGTCTCCATCTCTCTCACTGACATGCTATGCTTTTGCTCCATATGTAGTTTAACACTGTGACATACATAAATAAATATCTTCAAAAGTGGACACTCAAATTTCTCTGTTCCGCCGCTTGAAATATCATTATGGTGTATTTTTCCTCCACATGCCGGCTTGCCTAATCACAGTCCAATATTTACCACCCAAGATGCACTTTGTACTTCCTCAACTATGGACGTAGCTAAAGCTAAGCAAGAAACGGCAAATATTAAGTTAATTGTATTTCCCTAAACTGCCAAACAGAACAGAAGCAACCGTTTTGTTACTTTCACTGTTGAGCAGTAAACAAGAAGCGGGTTCTGCAATTTTGTTTTGTTTTTGTATCTACAGCAGAAAAGGAAAGGGTAAGATTACACAGAAATTGGGGTAAATAGAATATTGTAAGCCTGAGTTTTTATTTCTAATATATTGACAGATTCTGCCCATTTGAATTGAGCGTCTTATAACCCACCCAGTGGAAGACAGCCTGCTATCGGGGACCAACCAAAGAAATCAGATCAGCAGCCTCTGGTTTCTCAAGTCTGTATCCAGAAAGAGAAAGTGAAACATTTTCAAAAGGCAACTCGGCTCTTAGACTGGGCTCTTAGATTCCCAGGTCATGAAGGCCAAGTGGATTAGACCCAGGTCTTTGAACTTAGGTTGATTTCATGAAATGATCAAGCCCTTAGCATGCCGCAGGAATTCTCCCTTTACATCCAGAGAGAGACTACGTCCTTCCCAGTATGGATCTGTAAATTTGTCTTTGTTTCTTTGAGGGACTTCTACTTTCAGTATTTTCATTATAAAGGAAAGGATGGAGTGATCAGCAAAGGTGTTGGCCAGTGGTGTGGATGGGCAAATAAAGGGAGACAGAAATCGGCATTTCATATAGGACCACAGGAGTTCTCATACTATATGAAAGCCCATCCAGCATCCCTGGGCACATTACAGGTCACCTGAACCATTGCTCTCCTCTTTCTTTCAGGCCTTCACAGTGATTTTTAAGAAGTTGGTACATTGGTAACTTTAATTGTAAACAAAATATAAAATCACAGTTTGTCATGCATGAAGACAAGTTGCTGAAGAAACAAAGCCAGAACATCAGTCTTTTTTCCTTCCTGAACATTTCCTCTAAACCCCATTTTTCCACCACTGAGATGTGGTCACTTGCCTTGGTCATTGCTGGGGTCTGTGAATATGCACTCCACTACACTCCTGAAGCTGTCTGATGTTTTTCTGCTTCTAATGCAAGCTATCAATCCTGTGGGGTTTTTTTTCTAACTAAAATACAAAGTGACTAAATTTGAAGGGCAATGATGCTTAAAATGTGGGAAAAGAAATTGTAGCACCCAGAGAACTGGGTTTTTTTGGCCTATACAGCATCATGTTGTCTTCCTTGAAGGTTATTAGTCTTGTGGTTATTAGGTAACCAGGCCATCAGCATCTGTAGCTCCTTTCCTCCCTCTTTCTATTAGTTCTCTGCTGAAGAAAACATGGAGAGCTATTTATGCTGTCTTAGCAAGAATATCTTTTCAAATTTAAAAGAAAAATCCAAGATCTGTGTGAGCTTTAGCTGAAAACTAACAAGGAATAGAATATGGCCTTACTATCTTTCTTTCAGTGCAAACAGAGATATTTTTAAATAAAGGGAAAAATCAGTAATTCTGACTCATCTTTTTTTCTTAAATTGATGTAATTCTAGTTGGTCTTATGTAGAGAGAAAGAATAAGGGAAAATAAGTGGGATAAACATAGACACAGCAACAGAAATTCATAAATTCACTTATCATAAGTATTCTTCATCAAGTTTTTGATGTTCTTTGGTTTAGAGCTTATGTGGCCATATTTCATATTTCAGCAATTTTGGAGTCTTTTTTTTTTCCTATGAAATGCTATCACTTTTCTATATGCTTTAAACATAAGTGTTCAAAAGTCATTAGAACATATTTTTGACCTGTTAAGCATCAGTCAAATCCTTTTATCATAAAAGTCTATTCTGGAAAGATCACCTTATTCTGAGATTACTAAAATGAAAGCAAGAGCCCTTGCACATTAAAAGTCTTTTTTTTCCAAAAGATTTCCATTTTCTTCTCCAGACCTGCTACGTTACTTGCCAGCTGTATTATGAAAAGCTGTGCTTATAGCAGACCTATTGTAGGGTGAAAAGAGAAAATGCTTTGCTACAAGGCAGTAGCTAATTCACTATTCTTCAGGGACTGATATTCATCTATCCTTCAATAAAAGCTAATGGTTAAATAGACCCAATGCACTCAGCTAATCTAGGAAGAAGCTGATGGCTGGGGGTTGGGATTCCAAGTTCAGGCTGAAGTGCTATTCCTGAAGACAAAGACATTCTTACATTTGCCTTGGAAAAGATGACAATGCTAAAAAAATATCAGATTTCATTCTCAAATACATAGTTTTATGAAACAGTACCTACGGCATCCGAAAGAGTTATATTTTATTAATTTTTAACCATGCATTTCTTTTATAAATTTTTTTTTTAAGGGATGATGTGAATATTTAAACAAAGGGATTACATTTTAAATAACCTTCTGCCTAGTCTTTTGCTACTTGAATTTCAACACCCTTAAGAAGATACAATGATTTTTTCTCATGAAAAGCAATTTTTGCAAAGCACTCACAGAAGGAAGGGAGACAACAACATCACGTTTCCCTGTGTATAACTACTATTCTGGTTAAAGGTACTGCTGTGCTGTGCATATCAAACAGTCCAGTGCAAGAAGGAAAGCTCACTTGAGAAATCAACAATGAAAAACAAAAGCCCACAACCAACACAACAGACTACACAAGGGCAGAGCAAATTTTTATAAGCAAGGTTATGACTTAAAATACAATATATAGCTTCTGAACAACTGCTGCGGCTGTGTATAAGTGCATATATGTCACTGCTTCTTTTAATAGATAACCTAAAAGTATTTTGTCTGTGCTGTAGGACATTTAAATTAGCCATACAGTGAATGGGCCTGAAAACAAAATTACCTGAATATATAGATGTTTCACTGCAAGAGTTTGGGTCAAAAAAGGTCTAATTTTGGTCTCCCTGAAAACAGTGGCAATGCTCTCCCTGATCTCACCAGAAACAGAAGAGAATAGTAATTAGGAGCACAGCTGAAATCTGTGGCTTAAGTCCTTATTTCAGGACCTTCTCAAAGTGTGGATGATGAAACGCCTTGCACTGCAGCAAAATGTCACACCTCTGCACGCCAGCTGACTGCTGGCAGAACATCTGTGTTTTCTCAGAAACACAGAGCCACAATTGGATACATGCCTTGTGAGAGGGTTTTAAGATTTGTATCTTTCCACAAACTCAATACTGCCAATATTTTTTCTCTTTCTGCACCTTTCTTCTCTTTTATCAGTTAAAAAAAAGAGTACATCTGTATGTGTATCTTTTATTTTGCAGGGGTTTGTGCACTTTTTAAAGTGCCAATATGTTAATCCTTCTCTTAAAGGGTATTTGTTGATAGGGCATCATTTTTCTATCTGAGGCCAGACTGCATCCGTTGTGGTCCAAAGTACCACAGTACTATGACAACAGCTCCTCTTTCCCTTCAGCATGCATCAGTGGGGAAGTCTGGGGACAAATACAGTCTTGCAATAAACTGAAAACCATCCATTTACCCCAAAAAGCTCAGTAAAGGGGAATCTATGTGATCTGCATATTGGCACTAAGTAGATTGAGCTGTTCATGGGTTTAGGGATGGGACACAGACACTCAGCAGATCTTGCACATCATTTTTGTGCAGTTCTCTCAGTCCCTGTTACTGTAGTTTTGGTATCATAGTAGTTCAGCAGTGCAAAGTAATACAGAGTCCAAGTAGTCAGCGTTGGACACATACCGGAGATAATGCATCAAACAGATGGAGGCCTTAGAGCTGGGTAAAGGACAGCAATTTTAAAGAGCTGTTCAACATGTCTCAGATTATTAAGTAAATTCATGGTAGTTTCATCATATCTGAAAAGTGTGATTTGATATTTGATATCCTAGATAAATTTGCTATATGTTACTTCTTTAATCTGAAAGCTATCTCAACATCTTTTTATAATAATCTGTTAAGACAGATCTTGTTAAGACAGTTTGAGAGATATTTATTTTTAGATTCTCATATATTGCAATAAAATAGGAAAGACACATATTTGACATTCACGAATCGGTCAAACATAGTTTTGAACATAAAATAGGTCCAGAAATAAATTTTCCAGTAGATTTGTAATATAGCAGGCTAGGATTTTGTTAGTAGTTACAGAAGTTTGATAAAACTAGACTTGTTTAAGCAGCTGACAGGAAGCAGGGTACCTCAGGCAGCAAGGGCTACCGTGACAGGTCAATAGGCAGTGTAGTCCAGGTATGTTACTGCTAACAGTATGGGTGGGACCTGGTTGTTTCTACTGCCATGTCTTGAAAAATAAGTCAGAAGAGGTATAGTATCTGCACCCTGTCACTGCTGGTTGTATGAGATGGGGACTTAACTGTTTAACCGCATTTACATTCTTGATGCTCTCAGCTCTGGCAGGGTGATAAACCAGGAAATAAAGATTGTCAATTCATTACAGTCCCTGTCTCTTGTTCTTTGCAGACACACTGACATATGTTTCTAACCCTGTCATTGGAGAAGGTCAGTCACTTAATTCTTTCTCATTGCACAATACTTTTCAATTAGCTATTTATTCCATGACAATCTTCCATTCTGTTACAGCTTGATAATTGAGTGATGTTCTGACAAAGACTGTAGTAGGATGTACTGACACATCCAGCATGGGCAATATGAAGAACCTAGCTTTCTGCTTCAACCTGCTGAAAAAAGACTTTCCAACAAGAAAGTTTTCAAACTTGTTAGAAGCAAAAGATCTTCCCCTTCAGTTTGTTAACATTCAGCAAGTCAACTCTTTTGAATAAGCTTGTGAGACAGACTTGTTTAAAGAGTAATCACTGAGGGCTGTGATTGATCTGTATCATACAGTTAGCAATTTATGAGTACATGCCATTTCATTTTCTCAGGGTGTCATTTTTTTGCTAAATTTAAGCAATGCTGAAAAATTAAAATATTTGGAGGGTTCTCTGACTCTGTCTTTTCAATCAATTATACTGAGTGATTACAAGTGGAAAGGCCTGGGTCATTCAAATGTACTGTTTTCCACTGAAGAAACACTGCAAAATGCAGATGAGGCATTTGATATAAGACGAAGGGGTCAAAAGGGTGAAAAACAGAACTAGGAGTACAAAATAGTCAATATATGAGGAAAATACATGGTAGAAAAACTATTTCTCAAAATAAATACGCATTACATTTCTTTTTGCCTCTTCTGCTTTTCTAGAAACAGCCTCCTCTGCTTTTTAAATGTCATCCATATTTATCAGACTGCATGGTTCTTGACATTTAGGAATATTTTTTCATCAAACTGTAACTGAAGCTTTGACAAAGGGTACTAATTATCAAGAGACTGGATTTTGTTTTCCTTTTTTCCCCTTTTTTGAAGGAGCAGCAGGCCATAGAAAAGATGTGAATTTTCATCTACTTCTAATATTCCTAAAGTAGCCTCTCTTCCCTTATTGTTGAGCACACCTAGAAATAAGAATTTAAGTGCTTGCTAAAGCATATAGAAAATGCAGTCATAGTTGAATAACTTTATTTTAAATTACAGAGGTCATTAGATTATTTACTTTAGTAAAAAGAGTTTCCACCTGTTAGAGCTACATACAATCCCAACTGAAGAAAATTTTATTAACAGTTTTAAATATAGTTACTGATTGCTCACCAATGATGATTTAACTGGCTATGGGATGCATAGCTTGTACAATGTCAATATGGTGACTAAAAAATTGCAGCATGAAAATTTGAGAAGAAGCTCAGTTACTAAACAGAAGACTGCATTATTTTAAAAAAAAATGTGAAAAAAACGTGGTGATTATCAACAAAAGTTGTTCCTGTTAGAAATAATGTATTTTCTTGTTCTTATTGGCAGTAAAGACATATTGGACCCTCTTCAGAAAGATAATGACAGTTTTTCACAAATCCCTGACATGAGCCTCCAAATGAAGCCTAATGTAAGCATATAGATACACATCTGAAATCTATTATTCATTCATTTTCAGTTGCCTAGCAATGACACAAC
This sequence comes from Pipra filicauda, assembly GCF_003945595.2. Taxonomy (NCBI): domain Eukaryota; kingdom Metazoa; phylum Chordata; class Aves; order Passeriformes; family Pipridae; genus Pipra; species Pipra filicauda. The sequence goes on along the minus strand of NW_024104643.1, from coordinate 1,767,435 downwards.
TGCAAAAGAACGAACAGTATATGGTGTGTACTACACGTTTTTTATTGTTATTGATACCTTTGTGTCAATATAGTTCTTTATTATGACCTTACTTGCTATCATATATAAATTATTTGATTTCCTTGACTTGTCAAATGCAAGCCACTTAGTTTGAATTGAGATTTTTAAATAAGGAAGAAATACAAGATATTCCCATTACAAAATCAATTTTAATATAGTAATGATATCAAAGCCTGCTTTGAATACATGCTTTGTGAATTCAGCCGTGCTAATAGCAATGCTTAGGTCAGATTATCTGGACAAATTTAAAAAAATTCAAGCCTAAACACAACTTTTATGTCTGACTCAACCTTGTTTTAATTGCAAATTGACACATTGTCTTTACCTTCTGTTTATCTAACTGTAGTGTCTAAGAAAAGAATGAGGCCAGTCCTAGTAAAACCTCAGGGATGACCACTGCCAAGTAGTTACCTGTAACAAACTCCTAAAACTCAGCACTTTGTATACACTGAGCTTTACTTCTTCTCCCTCCTTTTCATCCTATACATAATCCCTACTAATATTTTCATGTACAGTTTTTAAATAATCAGACATTTAGGAAAAAGAAAGGAAAGGAAAAAAGTATAGTTCTGCCCCTGAAAAGAATGCACAACAGACCACCCCAGTCTGGCTCTGCGTAGTGATTTACAACTTTTTTTTCACCCTGAGAGATAATGCATCATACTGACCTAAGCAAATAAACAAAAAAACAGAAGAAAACCCTCTCCTCCTTTGTTTTTTTTTCATAGGTTAATGAAAACTAAGGCATTTTTGACAAGTGTCCCTCTTACTGATTGGTATCTCCAAAAGCATGGAACACTGATAGACATTGATTTATGTCTTAGAGCTCCACATAAAATTGGTGCTCCTTTCCTCTTTTTGGTTTATCCCCCTCAGCAACAACTCATAGAAACTCTCTGGACTTCAGGTGAACCTAGGTGAAACAGAAAATCTCTAAAGGATGCAAAGAGATGCAGTACCATGAAGGACATGCTTCTAATGGACTTGGCTGTTTCCAGGTTATGGGTTTCAAGCACTGCAGAATGTGTGGCAAAATACATTGTGGTTCAGTACCGAATGAATGCCTCGCTGATAATGTTCCCTGTGGAGTGGAGGAAATGATGATCTCTCTTCCCTCTTAGAAAATGTCCTTGTCTCTCTTGAAGTTTTCTAGTAAATTCTCAACAGTTTTAGTATTCCAGTATATAACTGTTAGAGATAGCTTCATGTCAGTCACTTGATTTAAGGAACTACTGAAGTTTTGCACTTTTGTATCAGGTCCTGAAGGCATACAAATTTCAACAGGATTTGGCTCACTTGTGTTGTGCATATGTGTAAAAGTAGGTAATTCGGTAGCAGACCAAAATGAAAGCAAAACTGTAGAACTTATGTAGATGAAGTATGTATGTATGCCTGTATGGAATACAGTCTTTGAGGGTTTCAAGAGGAAAGTTCTCAATATATCCTGTTCTGCAGGCTTTCCCCACCTGTGTTTGGGTTTTTTCCAGAGAGGAAGCTTCCAGAGAGGCTTTTTTCCATTGCTTAAGTGGTTGTTAAAAATTCACTGCTTCAATTGGACTGTATTTCATTCAGAAAAGTTGTAAAATATTGCTTGTGAGCTGAGAAATGATAAACTATTTATCCTGATCATGAAAAATCTCTATTGTACTCATTCTATGGTAGGACTTCCATGTAAGGTCAATTTACCTGACCTAATATAAATGCTGTAGCCATCAGGTTTGCCAGCTAAGACAAGCAACCCTTCCGGTTTCTGCATTCACCTACTTTTGAATACTTTTGTCTGGCAGAGCACAGAAATTTCATGATGGAAGATAAACAGCCTTAAGCAAATAGAACATTTGAAGGATGGTGTAAATAGGAGAAAAGAGAGAAGTAAGTAGGATTAAAATGTAGCAGAGCCCCTGAGAGAAATTATTGCCTGGCAGTCTAGAGTAATTTCCATTTTTAAGTAGTCCTTGTGAGAAAGAGCAAGTAATTTTCAGTCTAGCATTTGAATATTGAAATAATGGAGAAATGGCAGCTCTGCAGTGGCTTCGGCAGAGATCCAATGGTTTTTCCAGAGAGACCTTTTTCTGCTCCATATTTAAACCACATTTGCCTTAGAACTGCTTGAGTCTATTTTAAGGTAAACTAAGATCTCATTTAGCCTTGTGGTATTTTCAACAGTTATGGGGAAAAGGACTTAGGCAAACAGATGCGCAGCATTAAAGTCAGGAACACATATACCACCAGCATTTTGGCCTACCTGCAATTTTAAAGTATCCCCAAACCTCCTACATAAAGCACACAAGTATGCCCAAGGAGGGTATGGGGGTGCTGAGAGAATCATCTGACCTAGGCAGAATTGAGGAGTGATGTGTCCCTGCGCCTCTGAGTAACCTCCCACACCGCAGACAACTTATCCCAGACCTCTTCTGGCACCCTGATTGCAATCCCAAGGCATATGTCTGTAGCTATATATGTATTTGTGTCTTTCACTTTGAAATGTCTGAAAAGAACTGGCCCACAGAGCAGTGTATTTATAGACTGACAGTGGGAGGATATGTTGGATGCTCTGACGCCTGCCATGAGGTTAAGAGAAAGCCAGTACATTCAGCAGGGCAAGGTTTAGAGTGGTTTGCAAATCTATGAAGAGTGAACATGCCACTCTCTATCAGAGCCACACTCAGGCTTTGTGTCTTGGATTCACTCTAAGGATACCCCAGGAGGCCAGAGGACCCCTTCTTCAGCAATGTGGTTGATCAGGACCCAGAAACTAACCAGGAAACTGGGTTACACAACATCATAAATATATTCCATAATAGGTTGGACAACTCACTGGCTGAAGGCACTCTACTATTCTGTTTGGACAGAAAGGTATTTGGATCAATCAGATGTCTAGATTTTTTACCTCTGAAATTGTGTGACATGAAGCTACCCGGGTCTTCCATGCTTTGAGGTGATACACATAGTAATACTATTCTTCCATTATAGGCACAGATTGGAGATCTAGGGAAAACAAGGATAAGTTTAAAAAATTTATTTAAGGGCTTCATTCCAATGAATTTTGCTAGAAAAATCTGGGACCTGAGTAGCATGCTTGTATTCACAGAACAGTTAGTGGCAGAGGACAGGAGGAATTTGTGACTTTTGAATGCCAAGGTAATATCCCTGTGTTACCACTTGGGTAACACAGCTGTAAAAGCTGTACCAGAACCAGGTCAGTTGTCCCAGAATGGAGCTGCAGCACCTATTTAGTCAAACAAGTCGATAACCAGCTTATATCTTTCCTTTCTCTGAACCATTTAGGTTAATAATTTTGTTTAATAAAACTGCTATGTCTCTTCCTACTTAAAAGACATTTTAGAAACATCAGTTTTTAAAGAAGACTAAACTCTTTAAAGGACCTTGTTACTTTTATATGAAAGCTTGAGAATTTGGATTTTATTTGGAAGTTATATTTTAAAACTAGATTTTATCCAAGCGATCACAATGCATAATCTGCACTGTGTGGGGTCGGTGCATAGCCAAAGTAATTTTGTGAAGTTTGGCACAAAAGAGGGGAAAAAGAAGCTTTTCTGGAGATTGACAGCATCTTCAAATCCATTTTAAAGGCATAATGAAATAGCTTCCTGTTCTATTCCTATTCTTTCAATTAAAATGAAAAAATTTTCCACATACAATGGGAGCTACTGTTCCTATTTTAATCGCAGGGATGGGAATGTAGGACAGTCTTACTGTTGCAGTAAGTGGATGTAAAATCACGCTTCTGTGGTAGGACTACACCATAGAGAAAAACAGGGCAAGGATGCCCAACCCAGCAAGGCTGAGCTGAGCAGTTTAGTCTGGCAATACATGTTTATTGAGCTGGTAAGAAGCTACAGATCTAGAGAAGGGCAACTAAAATGGTTAAAGATGGAGCAGGTCCCTACATAAAAGAGACAAAAAGCTACATCTCAGCTTGGAGAAGGAAAAATTGAAGGGAGTGTTGTGGTTTAAGCCCAGCTGGAAATTAAGCATGACACAGCAGCTCGTTCAACCCTTCTCTCCCCCCACGAACCTGGTGGAATGGAGAGGAGAAACAAAGTAAAACTTGTAGGTTGAGATAGGAACAGTTTCATAGGGAAAGCAAAAGCTGCTCACACAAGCAAAGAAAAACAAGAAGTTAATTCACTGCTTCCCATGGGCAGGCAGGTGTTCAACCATCTCCAGGACAGCAGGGCCCCACATGCGTAACGGTTACTTGGGAAGACAAAGGCCATCCCTCCAAATGTCCCCCCCCTCCTCCTTGTTTCCCTCAACTTTCTATAATGTGCATGATGTCATATGGTATGGAATATCCCTTTGGTCAGTTGGAGTCATCTGTCCCCACTGTGTCTCCTCCCAACCTCCCATGCACCCCCAACTTCCTCGCCTGTGTGGCAGTACGGAAAGCAGAAAAGGCTTTGGCTCTGTGCAATCACTGCTCGGCAATAACAAAAATATCTCTATAGTGTTAACACTGTGTTCACCACAAATCCAAAACACAGACCCATACTAGTCACTGTGAAGACAATTCTACCCCAGCCAAAACCAGCACCAGGGTTATGATGAAAACATAAGGGTCCTGCTGAGTGAGTTGAATGCAGTCTGTGATTCAACAAATCCTGCACTATAAAAACTAGATAGTAGCCAATGAAATTCAAAGAAAATCAGTAGAAGAATAGGGCATCATCATGTTCATGGAGGGATTAGATAAATTCATGGTCAAAAATCTATAAATAGATACCAAAAGGAGAGAGTCATGGGTGTATCCTCTAACAGTATACATCCAGTAATTGTGGATGCTGGGAGATAACCAAGAGAAATGGTCAGCATTGCATGCTTTTCCTAAATAACTCTTCCCAGTGCCAGACAGAACAGAGGGCTAGACAGACCACTGTTCTGAGGCACAGAGTATTTCTTATGCTAACACCGATGGACATATCTGTTTTGGTGTAGCTGAAGTGTATCTACAAATTGTTCTGCCATGTAGTACAGATATATGTGATTTTTCTAGCAACAGAAAATACAACTATGAACTAGATTTAAAAGATGTTTGCAAGGGAGTTCTGTGTACCAGTCACAGAGTAGAATTAAAGAACTGACATTTTACAGAGCACAAGTCAAAATATGGCTTGTCAGACTTCCCCACTGTCTAGATCAGCCTCAACTGACCTGGCTTCAAAGAGGCTGACTATACATAATCAAGCATGGTGAGCTTGATTTTTGCCCTAAAGAAACTAAACCCAAACTGTAATTTGATCTTGTCTTTACAGATACAAAGGGCACATTAACAATTCCACTTGTTGCTATCTGCTGCCATGTGTAAACCCTGAGATAAAAATTCAAATAGAGCTTTCTAGTGCCATTCCTGCTGCCTACGTGTGACTGTTGGCAAAACAGTTAATTTTTAATGGTGCATGTTCAGGAGCTCTGGATCTGGCTACACTAGTACTGAATTATTAATCTTTTCTGTAAATTTATTGGGAATTTTGGCTATTCTGTAATACCATAAAGTAAGCAAGGCTTTCTAAGATTGATCTAAGTGGCACTGCTGAGAGTTTAGACCATAACTTTTTCCATTCCTTATTTTCTTCTCTCTGTAAAATGGAGACTCCACAGCTTGCAGAACTTTTAATGTTATTAATGTTTATACAGAGCTCAGAAAAAAAAGACACTATACAAAAGCATGATATTATTGCTTTCATAAAAGATCAGAGACTTGTCTTTTGTTTATTTATTCATTCCCAACTGACCTTTTAAAGGAGTGAAACCTGAACTTTCTGCTGTTCCTAAATACCATTTTAGGTCTTATGATTTAAAACCTTTAGTATCTTTGCTTTAGCATCAGTCATCATTAATGGCCAAAGCAAAACATCCCATCTAATGTTTTGAAATTGACAATCAGACATTTTAAAAATAACAATGGCTAGGAAATAGCCATAATTTAGACCTAACATTATTGGACAACAGAACTTATGATAACTGGACTTTAAAATCATAATTCCAGTGAACTCCTACGGTATTTAGTAATTCAAGAGCAACACTTTCCTACCTTACCATTTTTTGTGCTCACCTTCTCCTTTCTCAAGCAACCAGTTGAATCACGCTACAAAAGCAATGTAGTTAGATAGGAAGCCTTGGAAATGGCTGTAGGTGTATGCAGTACCTGTACACTCTTATAGCTCAACACTGACACAGCAGTTTCTCCTCCGAAAAACATCTTTCCAGAAGACACAATAAAACAATACAGTGTATTTTGTGGGCTACAGCTTTAGCAGACGCAAATATAAATAACCACAACCAGTTAAATTTTTTGAATACTATGTTGCTTGAAGATAAGTGGCTAGCTGGCAGTGCAGAAGTTCAGTTCTCAATCAGTTAGATAAGCAGAATGTTTAAGCCTATCAGGTCTTTTTCAAAAGGTAATGCTATGATGACAGAGAGAACTTGTCTTTTGGGTTGCAAAGAGACTAGCCCAAATAGTTCTGACATCATAAGACAACTACAATAAAGTTAGATGCATCAGCATGACCATTTTTAACAGGCTGTTTTACATGACGATTTTTTATGTAAGTAAAATGTGGATTTCAGGAGTGCAATACTGGCTGTGCAAACTTTTAATGACCTGTAAAATCATATTCAGTCACATAAATTATTTATATATTTGTATACAAATAACTAAATTTGGAAAATATCTACATAATGTATTTAAAGAACCACTTTGTTGATAGCATTTGTTGATACCAAAATACGGACTTTATTTTCAGAAGAACTGATGGGTCTGATTCTATTGCATCATAGGAAAAATGCAAGGTGACATTGTCTTCTGAAATAAATTTTAACTTAAAAGTTTTTCAGACTTACAGTCAATATATAGCAGAAGTTGCTTCTTCAGGAAACTTCACCTACCTAAAAGTCACTGTATCTTGCAATTACAACTCATTGACAAATGTGTTTATTTTCAGTTTAATGGAACTACTCTGTCATTTCTTCCTGTTTGGACAGTTATTGCCAACTTAGGAATTTTAAGTCACTTTTAACCTTGGATGATACTGATTTTTCCTTTTGATAGTCCCTGAACCAAGAAATTATAACTTGGTTGCATTCTCAGCAGTTTTGTCTTTAATGCCTGTCTTCCTCTTTGTCCATTTAAGTATTTCCCAGTGTTTTCTCAGTATAAGCTCCTTTAATAAAGGAAATGGAAAATTTCCATGTTCTTAGTTACTTCTTTCTTTAATTTTTTAAATATCTTTAAATTTCCCTATAATTTTTTTCCGTCACTGACAGTTTCATTTGTCAGTGCTAACTAGCATATTTGGCAATATAGTCTCATATTTGGCCCCTAACTTTTCATATCCATTGAGATCAAAATGCACCAAAAAGCTTCTATGTGTTATGGCATATAACCCCTTTTATATGTAAGCTTTTAAACTTTTCCAATTGTTGGCATCTTCAGGTGTTCATGAGGGAGGAAAACATAAATGAGGAACACAGTCCTGAAAAGACAACCCCAGGCATCACCCTGGTAAGGCTCAGGGAGTAGCTATTGAGGCTGAGCTCTCATCAGGCCTTAAAAGGGGTGTGCTAAAAGCGATATGCCAGACTGGGCCTTACAGAGGGGAGGAAACTTCAGTGGTTTCAGAAATACGTGTACGTGTGCAAATATTCAGAATATTATGTACTCCTCCAGCCAGAACTACTGAAATTTTGAGAATTATCTGTAATATAGATGTAATACTTACATCTGAAATCAATCTTGATTGTACAGTTTTATATAGTTTAGAAGACGAAATGAAGAAATCAGTTGTTCAAGGAGGAAGCACTTCCAATCAAAGTGAAGTTATTTCCCCATTAACTTGCCCAATTCCATACGAAAGAAACTATAGAATGTTTCTGAACTTTTGCTGCTGCTTCTTTTTCTAAAAAGAAAAATTAATTAAATAAATAAATAAAATCAAGAGATATTTTAATGAAAGGATTGATGATAAACAGAAATTTTTGGTTAATAGAACCTTTTTTTAATATTCAGCTGACACAAAAGAAAGAAGAAAAAATAAAATAAAAATTGAAATTAAAATAACAATGAAAAGTAAAAGTAAGGGAAAGAAAAAAAAAAGGAAAGAAGGAATACCACATCTAGGAAGAAGTTTTTGTAATGAAGATAAAACCAACTATTTTTTGGCAGACACAGCCTGGAGAAGATGATACTCGCCAGCATTCTAACACTGTTGTTTAGTCGTATGTCCAAGACTGCTCATTAGCATTCCCAAGCATGCATCAATTTGAAAGTGTATTTCTTTTAACTCATCAATGTGGAAGTCCCAAAGTGCACTTTATTTGCGTAATAGGTTCCTTCAAGATGTACAGAATCAGTTGTGGCTCTTCTGGTTATATTCAAGTGACATCCACTCAGAGGGGAAAAAAAGGTTTCTTTTTGCTAATTAATAAAAGTGGATAGTGCAAAGAAATAATATACTCTGGACTGCTCGCTTTAAGCAGCGACAAGAAATACATGGTATTCTCAGATATTGAATCAGACTCCCACGTTCAGCAGATATCCCCAAAAGAAGCACACCTGTATATAACATTATTTTGCTTGCTAAGAATATATTTTTACATAATCAGTAAGTTTATCAGCTAAACATGCAATCAGTCCAGAGACTAATGAGTTCAGTTTTATTCAGATGACAAAATTGCTATTAATTTTGACTTTTTTTAAAATTTTCTGCTCTAACAGGAGCTGTACAAGTCCCCTTCCTTTCCCCATTCACCTAGTATACATTATTAGTGTAAAAGAATGGGGCTCTGGGAAGAGATAACTCAACGTATCTTTTGATAACCTATATTTGTACCTCACTTATTCTGTTTGCTGTGTTCAGATGCTATGTGTTGGCATTCATCTTGCATCATTTGTTTCCTAACATCAGGAGTTAGGAGACAGTGAATACCTATTTACCAGCAAGTCAGAGATTCTCTTATAAGAAGGTAGATCATAGAATCATAGAATCACCTGGGCTGGAAAGGACCTTAAAGATCATCTAGTTCCAATGCCCCTCCTACATAGGCAGGACACCTTCCTCTAAACCAGCTTGCTGAAAGACCCACCCAACCCAGAATTCAAACTTGAACACAAAGCTCCCCGAGCTGGTATGAGATCTGATAACAACCCAACTGTTAGTATATTTCCTGAGGATATCTCATCCAAGAAAAAGTGCGGTTCATGGATGTGAAATTTAACAAAATTGTAAAGCACTGATGAAACAGGAAATATAAGGGTTCTGTAGTAGGTGAACTGGAACTGTAACCAGCAGGGGCATAAGTTGTACTTTATAAGGCATATTCACAGCATATTACTGCTTAATTTGCCTTCACTCAACGGGTTAAAGGCGTTTTTATAGCACAGCAGAATTTATTCCCTTCCATCCCAGACTCCTGTAAAATACACCAAGAACATTTATACCTTACAGGGCTTTGACAAGGATTCACTCAAACAGGGTGACTCAACCACTTCTCAGCCTCTCCACACCTGTCTCGGCAGGACCAGGACCCTAGGATCCTCCTTCCCAGATTTTCTCTTCAGGGCTCTGGAGAAACGGCAAAGCAGGGCTTTCAGAGAATTTGCTTTGCTGTATGCTGCAAAGTATTTCAGATGAATTACTAGATTACTTAGCAACAGCAAGTACAGTAAGCAGGGAACTGCTTAGAGCTGGCATCAAACAACACACACTACATGAGAACAAAGGCTTGAAAAAGTCTACAGTTAAAAGAAGCCTCCTTCTAGCTTTCTCAGTCTTCCTTTTCAGAGGGTTTGGGATGTGCTTTCCATCCAACCCTGTTTTCCCATGCTGTCCTCTGGCCTCTTGGAGCATTCTCTTACTCCTGACGCATATTGCAAGAGCTTTTCAAGGGGGATGTGCAGCTACACACAAGACCTCCTACACCTGTAGAGTGTAAGAAGAAGGAAAAAAAAGGCCTGTGGAACCTCCATTGCTTGGAAGAGAGCAAAACAAATCTCAGTGAGGGAACCCTTTGTAGGCAAGTTTAAAATGCATGGTCTGATCTGTTTCCAGAGAATTTATTCTTATGTATCTCAGTTATTCATTGAAAAGTATGTTTAATTGAACAGAGGGTAATACCTTCCTATTTTAGAGAGGGGAAAAAACTATTTTCTCCCAGGCTTTAGCCATATGCAAAGCTATTTTTTCTCAAAGGTTGATACAAGAGGAAATAATTCCTACAGCTTCAGAATTGCACATTTGTATAGTTGTGAATCATTCCTACTTTAACACTTGACAGCATGTAAAGTATCTGGACTCTTTTTGCTCATATTCACTACATATCTGCTTCCTCCTGACAATACAATTTTGGTTTCATAATAAATCCCTGCTGCAAATCATCTTAAGAATTCTTGTCCCATAATTCACCCAACGTTTTTTGACCTTGTTAACTACAGATTTTAGAGTAGGAGTTGGAAATAAATGTCAGTCTTGCTGATGTGGCCTTATTGTTTTCTCCCAAGACGACAGCTTAATATGTTTAGACCACTAGAAGTGGCAATCTTTCAAAAATTTCAGGAACCATTATTAATTTGTTTTAGTAATGAAAAGCAAAACAGAGTGTGACAAAAACTTTTGTCCTGTATGCTAATGAAGCTCTAAGATGTGTAATGAAACACTGTTAAATACGAAAGGAGGAACCAGAAGAAATGTTACGAGTAATTTTGTATCCATTAGATTGTCATTGCTGAGCTTGGTTTAAAAAAAACCCAAACCCATTATACACACCTGGTAACAATGAAAGTAAGTATGCTTTTTACTTCATTGCTGCCAAACTTTAAAAAATGCAGTGCATACCTAGATGATTTACTTCATCAAAGTCCTGCCTTTCTCCTGCTGAAGTCAACAAGAAAATTGCTATTATTAGAAAGTGCCAGAAGGTGCTGTAGTGACGGCTTTGTAGCAATTGGACTTGAATGACAACACGTAAGGAGCCAAGTATGAACTCAGACCTTTTGATTAATATTTTTTTTTCCTATATGCATTAACAGAAGAAACTACTATGGGGGAAATGTTTTTCTTATTTATACATCCTTTTTTCTTAGAGGAAATAGAGGATATGAGAGCAAAAGTTGGGATATTGGAAAGTCTACAGGTACCTGTTACCTTCAGTACTGAAATGTCCTACAAGCATCATTAACTATACTGTCCTACCTGGAGATCAAACTTGCAAAACAGTCATAATCATAAAAGAATGCTGCACAGGATTTTGCTGATGATAAATGAGATAAGGTAAACACTAGGGACACCTGTAGAAGGATAGGACTAAAAAAATTTAAAACTCCAACCATATAATCACAGTACAAGCCTGTTGACTGCAACAGAAATGTCTACAAAAAAACCCTAAGGCTCTGACTGAATTTCAGGAAGTGCAAGATTACGGATAAAGAGCCCTATCTGTAGTAGTTTGTAGATGTTTTTGATACACAGTGAATGCTGGAGGCAGAACACCTGAAGCAAAGAAAGCGAGAAGTCTTCCCCTTTGTGCTCTATGAGATCAGAGGACTGTCTTCGGTCTTCTCACATTCATACCAATTCCTGAACATGCTGCTCAGAAGAGAATCTGATATTTCAGTGGTTCTTTTCAAGGATTTAAGAGATTCTAAATTAGTTAATAGCTGCCAAGATATCTTGCTCTTTTTTGGAAGTAATTTCACGTGATTCTAAGCTGCGACTTGTTAAGTGAAAGTGATTCACAATGCATTGAAATGGAATTTTAAAATAAAATGTTTCTGAATTTAAGGCTCATGAGAGCAAGTGACCTTAAGTGAAGCATGATGCAAACAGAAGCAAGACAAAGCAAACTGTCCCAGTGAGTTCTGGTTATCATACCTTTTCTGAAAAACAAACTTCTAAGTGGTAGCCTTAAATTTCTCATGAATAAATCCAGATTATCTGCATTTGCTCAGGCTACAGGAAAAAAGGGGTTGTATTCAGTCTTTATGTTCAGTTTCTTTAATCAGCTTAAACCTGGTTTTTCCTGTTCGATTTGCGTCAGTGAATTCAGAAGCACTGAGTTAACAGAATCGATTTTAAAATAGATTTCAATTAACCAATGTAATTTATGACTTTAGAAAAGGCCTACTTGGCTCAACATGTAAAAGCAGACATGGTAAGGGCATTGGCACACAGGGTTTTTTTAAGACATATGACAGGCCTCCTAAACATCTAACCTGAATGTGCAAGCATTCCCTCTGCTTTTCGAGCAGTAACTTTCCAGAGATAGAGCTGCAGTAGCACTATTTGATTCTATGTAGTTCTTGAAGCTCACTTTACCCTCCCAAGTGTTTTTGGGTAGATTTGTGGTGCTTGAATGGACTCTTTCCTCATGCCGTAGAGAATTGTTATTCTGTATCCCAGGTCCTGTATAAGAGCAGCCATGTTCCGTGTCTGATTTAGGCAGGATTGCTTGGGTAGTCACAAGGAAATAAAGGATCAAGATGGTGGTTCAGGATTTTGGATTTTTTTTCTTGAACCTTTGAATGTGGCTTTATTTTATTTGCAGTTATACAATGTTTATATGTGGCTCTTCGAATTTGCTGCTACACTGAGCACGGAAAAACACAACTTTCCTCCTGTGTGAAATAAATGGTGACAACATGTAATTTTCTTCTTTGCAGCCCTCAGTATAATTTCCTTCCTTTTAAGCAATAGAATAGTCATTTTGATAAAACTTTCTCCATTAGTCTTGTCACTATCTTAATTCTTGCATGTAACTGTTGTATGACTAAGTATCCTAATTTTTTGGAAAGGTACAGTTCACGTTGTTTTGCACATGAAGTAAATATTTCCCAAGAAAACATTGTGGGAATAATTCACTGACGCACTTCAGTTTCAGCAATCAAAAAGAATATTTCCACTGAAAATGTACTCAGTATTTAATTCAAACACTTCTACACACTTGGATTCCTTTCAGCAAATGAAGTCCTCTTTTCTAATTAACAGTGCTAATAAGAATATATATAATTGTACTTCACATATAACTGTTTTGATTATACTGTCAAAATATGACCTTCTCAGGGATAACAATGGTTTCAGGTCAGGCTGTTTCAGTTATAATGCTGAAAGAAGTGAAGAATGATCATCTTCAGGCAGGCAGCTGTACTGTCAGCAGCACCGGCCAAGGTGGGTCAGTCACGGAAACAGAGCAAGGGAACAACAGCTGGAGACAGGGAGCTTGGAGACAGTGTTATGACTAACCATGGGAGCTTTTCTCGAGATCAGGTGATGCCAGGAAAGGATCTTCAGACTTTAGTTTAGGACCTAGCTGGAACCTTAGTCTTTTTTTTCCCTACTTCATGAAACCATACTTTACCTCTAAAAGTAAACAAAAGCTTTCTGCTCATGGCAAGTCTCCAGAGGCTTTGACCTCCTCACAATGTTTGTATGTACCCCTCCCCACCCCCTGCTTTAGCTCTGTGTTGTGATGCTAGCAAAGCACAATTGCTGCTGGTTTTCAGAAGTCTCCCAATGGTATTGTTTCTCCTGGCCCCCGCAGCAAAATCAGGAGGTAGCAGGTTCAAATTCTGTCAAGGTTCACTGAAGAGAATTCTGCCCTTTTGCATGCTATGTCGAATTAGGCAGCAGGGTTTTCTGCTATGGTTTTTTTCATCATGCTCTCTTATCTTTGGTCCCTCCCTCTCTTCTAGTCTTCCTTTTTTTCTTAGTATCTATATGTTTCCTTGTTTTTATCAAACCACTTTTTATCATTAAACAACACTTGTCCTTCCTAATAGGATTCCATACAGCATCATATCTTCATGATGTAAAAAGAGAATACTGCAGTGGCCAATAAAAATACACCAGAGTAGATGACCCTAGTTGAGATAATATTTCTTTGTTGTCAAAAGAAGCAGGCAAGCCCTATTGCTTCTTTCAAGCAAAAGGACAGGAGTCTTTAGCCTAAAGAAAATGAATTGATAGAAGGAAATTGGGCTGATTTATTCTTGCTTAGTCATAGGGTGTCTTGCTTTTGCTATGCCTGGAATAACAAAATAGCCTTATAATTTGGAAGGGCGCACAACAAATAATTCTCTAAGCAGACAAGCAACCCATCAGGTATAAAAACATATAGCAATACCTTAAATATTCAAGAAAAATGTCAAGTAAATTCCTCAAGTTGTTTACTAATTTAAAAAATCATTATGTGGACAGTACTAACTATGCCCTTTGAGAAATGAAAGCTTTTTTTTTCCTTCTTCTTCTTGAAATTTCAGTGGTACCTGAAGCAAGTAATTTTTTCTCTCCTATTTGTTTACTGGAACCTACATGATTCAAGTGTATTGCAGATTTTCTCCCTGGACTTCTGTTCTAGCCTTGGTGTGGAAGGTTACAAAAATATTTAATTTCATGCTGTTGCTACATGAACATTAGCTAAGTTTGCCACCTCCATAATTATCAGTGGGAGATGTTAATTTAGAGCCCTACGGGAATCTCCCAGGGCATTAAATGCTCTTTTAAAAATACAGCTGGGACTTCAGTGTATTGAGAGCATATCTTCAAGACTGCACACTACCAAAGGTTTTCTCTTAAAAGTCCACATCTAATTAAAAGAATAACAGTTGTAAGAGAAATACATATGGACACTGTTGCTTTTAATGAAAAAGCACACTGGGTCATAAGGGTCATATCTGGGGACAGGGAGGGTAAGACATTTCTAGCCTTGGAAGCAATAAGGAAAATTTTTTTCTACATGGTGTTTACTTACATGAACTCTGAAAAGAAGCAGAAAATAAAATGGAAATTATTAAATGCAAAACCAGTCAATAGCAAGATAATGACACAAGCCAGTGAAGAAAGATTGATTTTTGTCCCTCCATCATGCTGAGGCTTAAATGTACAATTTGCTAACATAGTGATTAGACAACAGGTGGAATCCAACAAGTACGATTCACAATAAAGCAGTGTTTTGATAGAAAAACACTATATAATTTAGATTATGGTGTAAACATCCCGTCGTTCTGCATGAATCCACCGTGGATTCAGCCACAACAGAAATTATGATTGCTAATAAAAAACTCTGTCCCAGCCATAATCAGTACCTTAGAAAATCTCCTCCCTTCTAATATCCCAGTTTGAAAATGCTATGAACTACAGCAAATTGAAAACAGAGGTGGTAATACTCCAAGACCAGAGTTCCCACTTCAGCAGTCTTGCTGGAACAATAAAGTAGTTTGAATGCAAGATTCTTCATGTAACTCAAGTCTGCCTCACATATCTTTGATTGCTAATATTTCTCTCATTGAAAAATGTGTAAGGGCACTTCTGGTTAGACATCACCAAGAGGAAAGTTTATGGTCAGCAGCCAGGCATTTTGAGACTAATACTTTTTTGTTTTCAGTTTGCTTACTTTATTGGATTAGGGCTATAAATTAATGAGGTTGCATTTGCTAGGCAGATTATAAATGAGATGAAATTACAGCTGTGCCTGTCTCTTCTATGGTAGCCAACAGACAGCTCCACCTTCCCCCAAAATACTCCATTTCTCTCAAGCTGACCACATTTACAAGAGGCAAAATGCATGGTTATACCAGCAAGCTCAATTTGGTAGCCAAGGGGTTGGATGCAATGTCAGTGTGGAGATGGCCACCTCTTGCTTTGGTTCATTTGTCACTGGAGGAAAAGGAAACTGAAATTTGCCGAGCAATCAAAGAAACCTTTGCGAAGCGACATTAAGGAACATAATTGTTGATTAAACTTTCTTCCTGGTGTAAAATTCATCCTGAGGAAATCTATGCATTTATCAAAACCCAGCCACAAAAGCCTAAAAGTGATTATACTTTTGTGCCATCCTAAGATTGAACTAAATTTAAAACTCGGAACACAAAGCATTCCTGAAGCTTCATTTGGAAGAATTTGCTTCTTGTTTATGATTCACAGGGGAATTAGTATTTCTTTTTTAGGCTGTGTACTACACGCAAGCGAAAGCTTTGAAAAAACAGTAATAAGCCATTTTCTTCTGACAGGCCCTGGAAGTTTATAAGTAGGGATCATACCAGGACTCCGTGAATTTTAATCCAGTTTGCGTCCTATAAAAATAGCAGTACTTCGTCCCTTATGAGGCTTTGCTGTTTTATACTGCTGGTATAGACTGAGTTGAGGAGACTGTTTAAGGAGAATCATTTAGTGCAGCTGGGAAGAGATGTGTTTTCTCTGAATTAAGAACATGAACAACTTGAAGATAGAATAGTACAGCCAGAAAAGGCAAAGAACTGAGAGTGACTAAGACAATTATGAATATTCACTCCTCAGAGAGAATGCAAAAAACCCCCAGCAGTATCTTCACATATAATTATTTTTACATTATTGTGGTATTTACTATTAAAGGAGCTATTTTCTCTTAAAAACTGTGAACAGAATTTGCCACTGAAAAGATATATTTAGTTGAAAGCATTTTCTACTTGATAATTTTTAAGACAGGAAAAAGTTGTATAACTAGTACTAAAAATGTGAGAAAATTTCACTTTGACAGTGCAGCTGCTGATTAATATTAAAAGAAGCTATGCTTACAAATTAATGGAAAATGTTTACAGCTGATGCCCAGCTCATATATCAAATATACAGCAAAAAATGGTTTAAAGAACATTTTATATAATATCTTTGTTACATGATATTCAAAATTATAAAGTTTCTCTGACATTTTTCTTTATAAGCTGACAGATCTCAGGAGGAAAATACCTTCTTGAATACATGGAAATTTTGAGATGAATCCCCAAAAGAGAGCTCTGTCTTCATGTGTCACCTGGAAAGGTCTTTCTACCATTAGACTTTTAAAATTAGCATATGTGTGTCCATGTGCAACTGTGGGTTTTCCAAGGGTGACACAAACCAGAAAAGAGAAGAACACTTTTGTGAACAGTGTTCATTATATGCTTTCACAATCTGCTTCTGATGACGTGGATTTGTATGGTCACTAATATTTACAATGCCATGAGTCAGTGACGAAGCACTATGATAAAGCCATCTGGTTGGTGGAAGGCCACCAAGATGGTCAGAAGGCTGGAGCACATGATGTACAAGGAGGGGCTTAGAGAGATGGGTCTGTTCAGCCAAGAGAAGTCAGCTATGGAAAGACATTATGACTGCATAGAACTAGTTAATGGGAGGGTGTAGATAAGACTGGGGCAGACTTTTTTGATGAAAGGGAGAGAACGAATGGATGAAAATTGCATAAGTGAAACAATGGTTAGATATAAGGAAAAAGCTTTTCACCATAAGAGCAGTTAAACACTGAGAGATATTGCCCAGAGAGTCTATAGAATCTGTATCCTTGGAGATGTTTGAACTCAGTGAGGACAAGGTCAGATTAACCCGACTTAATTTTAAAGTTGACTTTCTTTGGTGGGACATCCGACAAGACAGCTCTACAAGTCCTTTCCATGTTAAACTATTTTATAGTTGTATGACTGCATAAATTACTCAAAGATTGAAACTGAGATGTGAGATGCAAATATTTTTTTCTGAATAATGCGGCATGCTAAAAGATTCAACAGCATAGGTATACATGGTTCATAATTGTATAATGTTCAAACCTAAAACCCTAACTTAAAATTCTAAAGCTTTCTGACTATGACATATTCGTGGCTATTTTGAATTTGCTGGGAAAAAAACACTTTCCTTGTGGAAATAAGACTTGAATGTACTGCAAAAATTTGTTAAACGTTGAATCATTTCAGCCAGGTAACAAACTGCAATAATTTCAATTATACAAGCAGGAGAATTTTATGAACTGAGGTAGAAAAACAAAGATGTACTGAATTGCATTGAAATTGATAATTAGTTTGCAACAAAAAAACCCTGAAGCTTTTGACAACTGAATTATAGAAATACACAGCTGAGAGAAAGCTGCATTGAAATGATATTTTGTCTAAAATTTCTGTTAAACTAAAACATTTCTTCATTATTCTCATGCAACTTATCTGTGACTACTAAAAAACAGTCACTCAGGTTTGACATCACCATGGTCACTCTTTTACCAAAGCTGTTTAGTACACTACAGTACCTCTTAAATCTGAGTAATATACATACCTGCCAGGAAATCTAGTCTAAAATCAAAATAGGACCACCAAATGTCAACCATTAGTTCTCCTTGGTTCTCTCCTTGGCAAAGCAGTTCAGAGCTACAGCAGATCAAAATCAATTCCTTGTGGCAGCACAAAGACTAAAAATGAAACATTTTAATTTAGGAACACCCAAATATTTTATTTCAGTTTTAAGTATTTTTTAGTCTTTTTCAAGTTATTGGGTATTCAGTTTTAGTTTAAGATACAACTAAAAACTACACACATAAAATTCAGGATTTTAGGTGGTAACAGAGGAAGTTCACTGTTATAATCAGCAGTGAGTCAAACAAATAACATTTACCCTGGACAAGAAAAAAATAGCAACCCAGTTCAGGACAAGGAATCTCCTACAATGAAATACTCTAAGTACAGTGCAGGAGCACTGCTTCCCTCCGAACTTCAAAACTCTAACACATACTAAAGGTGTTTTTGAGGGTCTTTTTCTGTAACTGCCATCTAAAAAAAAAATGAAAGAAATGTAAAAATGAGTCCATTTCTATGGAAATAGTGTTGTTATTATTTAATCAGGCCAGCATCTGATTCATGAACTGCAGGTTGAAATTCAATAAGCAGTTCATGAATCTCTGAGTCGAGAAAATTTGAAGGAAAGAAAAAGGAGAAAAAAGAAACTCCTTCCCCACAGGACTTCATAAACTCTCTGTCAATGATGAATACTACCTAATTTACTTTAAAGCAGTTAATATCTACTCAGTTCCTTAGCTTCTTCAGTGTTCGCTTGTAGAAATAGTTGGGCACCAGTGATGCATTATACTAAGCACTGTATAAATCCATAGCAAAAGGAGAGATAACCAATAGCTTAGAGAAATTAACTGTACAAAGTAGTTGTGAAAGGAGGTAATTGACATTTGGGAGTATTGTAAACAAGGCAGAAATTTTTTTCCACAAAATGATAGGAATCAGTGCACTGGAATAAAGCTGTCTCATGCAGGAATCTTTTATTTGTGCCAAAGATGTTTATTTTAGTCAACCTTATGTTCCTGGCCCCAAGATCAGGAAAAGTGCCCTATATTTCTTTCCTCAAGATATGTCCGTCAGCTTGTGTGGGTAGGTATACACTCACACATATGCACACACAGAGAAACATATGCTTGCGTGTGCATTACGGGCACTTGCATAGCATTAAAGATTCTACATGCACCTTAAAAATACCTTGTAATCACAATTCTAAGAAAAAGAGTATTATTCTAATGTTCCCACAGGCTAATTTTAGTAAGACTGTTAAACAGTTGTAATTAGCCGGAGTTTAAAATAATCAAATGGAGGAAGAAAATTTGCACGGCAGTTTAGTTTGATGCACAGAACAAGCCCGGACAACTACAGCATCCTGATTTGTAGAAGAGCGATACCGATTTTCCAGGGAACAAATATGCTCTGCCCACCTTTCTTCACTGCCTTTTACTTCCTATTCTCCCACCAGTCAAGTTAAATGGAAAAGGAAGATGGCTGAAGAGGGTAGGTGGAGAGAATACTGCTGAAGCAAATGGTGCAGCTACAATTCCCATTTTCTATCCCCATCTTTTGACTGGAGATGTGCATGGCTTTTTAGAGATTGCTTTGCTCTTCAGTCACATAACTTTTTTTTCTGCCTGCTTTCATCTACCTCTCTTATATCAAACTTAAATGGGATTCCATCACTTTATCTGGCACAGAGAACTCCTACTGATACTTTATCAAGGCAAAAAAATACTATAACAGCCAAAACACATTTTCCATATTATTATTGTAACCTCAATAACAGCAAATGTAAAATATTGTCAAACAGAATATCAAGAAAAATTAGGTTTTTTCTTTTTTACAGATCATTCTATAACTATTCTTGCTGCAGGGGCATGGGAAACTTTGGAATGTGGTTTGCTGAACAAGGATATTAATGGTGCTGCTAATACTGATGTGATTCTAAAAGGTAGTGACAGTGTGGCTAGTGAATAAAAAACAGAGATGATAAAAGAGGCCATGTAACAGAGACTTTATATAAAATGAAAAATAAATACCATGTGGAAAACCATTGGGGTTTTGTCCATTTTAGTTTCTGCCTTCTTTAAGATAAAATCATGTCAACAAGTGACAGAGGTTGGCAAGTGCTCACCATATGCATGTGGTTTCATAGAAGACACAGATGATGCAATATGATCTTCCTCCACTTTGTGAAATCATTGCATTGCCTTACTGAGCATCACTATATATAAGTGCATTAGCTACTAATAATTACAAGCACTTCCCAGGGTATCTAACAATTTGTCTGGAAAGGGGTCACTTTACACATCAGTGAAACTTCTTTTTGATGTTTCCAGGCTACCTGCACAGTGAGAAAGCTTCAGCTGACTGGTTCAGGTGAGGTATAAACTCAGCTGCTTATTAAGAAAGTAAGAAAGGCTCCTTCTTATGTCTCCAAGGCCCTGTAGCTGGCCATTGACCATGAGGCTAATAAAAGTCCAGTACAGGATACAGCCTGCAGCCATCATTGTGGGGAATAGCAGCATTGTTCTAAGTGAAGGTGGGTATTACAGGAAACTTCTACTGTAGGTCAGAGAGACCCACAAACCAGTCAGAAAACAGAGAGAGGAGAATTCAGAGAAGCAATTAGAATGGCTCATCTAGAAAGGCCCAGGACTGGAACTGTGAAGGATCTCCTCAAAGGAAGTTCTGACTCAACTCTTTACTGTGAAGGTACATGAACATGGGAATTAATGTAGAGCAAAACATGAAGAACTGGAGAGAATTTTTGTTCTACCAAGAATTTATTTACTGCTGAAAGAAAAGGTCAGGCATCTTCATGACTGGATTGAAAACTGCACTTAGAGGCTCTGACAGAGTCTTTTCAGAGCAGAAGATGGAAGTGCCTGTGCCAGTATGGTTGTGTCACATCCTTATCTACAGGTCAGTGCAGGTGACTTTCCCTGAAAGAAACATCTATCAGAAGACAGTTTCTTAAGGACATGCTTTTGCAGAGTCGTTAAAGTTTTGTATATACACATTTTGTATTTTTATCACCTAGCTCCTAATATTCTATTTGTAATAGACTGAATGAGTTAGACTGTTGTTTATACTCACCCAGGTCTTTTATTATACTGACAATACAACTGAGTGTGTAAAGATATTAACTTACCCAAAGTGAAAACTGTACTTGCTAAATATTTGATTACAAGAGGCAGTTTTGAGACAAGAATTAACTTCCTTAAGACCAGGGGAAAGAATATTGTAATGAGATGTGCAATATACCTCTGTGGTAGCCTGACAAAAGTTAAGTTTGAAAGATTCTTGCTAAAGAGAGCTGATCAGGTAAGTATTTTGATTTTTGTGGGTGCACCTGCGTGCCTGTTTTACAGCTCTACTGAATTCATTTGCCTCCCTGAAGGATCAGAATCTAAATTTGCCAAAAGCCAGGGAAAAAACAGAAAATATGTATAACAGAAAAAACTAGAAAATTCAGTCATTTCAGTAATAGTTACCTTCTTAGTCTCAGATTATTACAGACATGATCACTATGGTAGAAGGTAGCAAATTATAAAGAAGGAATGACTGGGGTTCAAGACATGGGAAGCTCTGCCTGAGCACTGAGCAATCAGGCAATACCAGGGAACACAAAATGTGTGTCCATGAGCAGTGCTGAACAGAATTGTAAAAGCGATGATGAATTGAATGTCAATCACTTACACGAAAAGCTATAACCCATTTTCCTTATCATATTCACAAAAAAACATGTGGAAACTTCATATTTTGCAATCTCCAAGTCCAACCCTTATTATACAGGGACTGTCACACTGAATAAATCAGAACTGTTTAAAACCCTGTAGGCTGTTCGCACAACTCAAGGCCACCTGTTCTGGTTCTGGTGCCTTTCTGTGACTTGCTGTAAACACAGCATTCCCAAGGTCAGTAGATTTGGTGGCATGACTGCCCTCAGTCACATGCAGTCGTAGTCAGATTACATTACTGCTCACACAGTGGCCTTGCAGGCTGTCCATGAATAAAGGTTCTCTGCAGACAGCAGCTCTACATTCTGAGAGACCACATTTATAAGGCAGTCACTTATTTCACACTTACTTCTATGTATGAATATATAATCGAGGAGAGAAAGATGAACAGTGATGCAGTTTAAAAGCTACAGTAAGAAAATCTGTGCCATGGGCAGCAGAAAGGCAGCCTTTCCATCTAGTTTTCTGAAGGTTTCATTGTAAACTTATAACCTAGGATGAGGATGAAGCATGTCTGCTAAGTGCACTGCCCATAACTAGGGCAAGAATCCACTTAGTTCTAAACAAATGAATTCCTGTCTCTGAAATTAACTCTGCAGCAAAGATAGATTTTTAGGCTATGTTTTCACGAAGAACTGACACAAGAGAGTGGTCATACCACTGACTATGCCTCCAGCAGAAACAGAATGATTGTGCAACCAACTCAAGTTAAAAAATTGCTTCAAGAAAATGTTTTTATATATAATTCCACTCAGACCTGAGTTCAGTTACAACTTAACTCTCAACCTGGAGTGAAAAAGAAGCAAGGGTCAACCTACACTAACCTTTTTATCTGCAGAACATCAGATTTCACTTGTTTGTGCTAGCTGGTATATTGTGAACTGCATATGGACTCCACCAGCTCTTTGTGCTGCTCCGGGAGCACCAGCTAGAAGATCCTGGTGACATAAGACATTACTTTCTTGATGAGCAGCTGGGCTCATATCTTAACCTGAAACAACCAGTTGAAACTCTGTGTGCAGACAGTCTGAAGCTATCAAAAAGAAATCTTGTAGGTGTGCTAATTAAAATGGTCTTTTTCAGCTGAACAGTTTAGCATCTAGGAGACCTAAAGAGGAGGGTTCTATCAGTAAAATAGCTATAGCTATTTTAAGTTTGGTAGTGCGGAAGTAAAACCAGGGAGTACATTTATACCTAGCCTAAGAATTCCATAGTAAATGCTGAAGATTTAAGTACTGTTGTCATAGGTTCCATCAATGAATGCCCTTACTGCCTTGCCAAAATATCTAACCAATCTTTTTCTTGTTCAGATTGATCTGATATGAACATTGGGTTTCAATGCATGCATTACAAGCTTTATTGGCACTGTAAAGCTGGCAAGTGGATCCAATCAGATTCATAATCACTATCTTTCTGACTCCAGAGCATCTGTATACTGTGGGCAGACTGTTCAAAGAACACGTAAATCACTTATGCATCCGAATAGAAGTAAGATCCATGCCAGTTTAGCATGTGGTTTTTGAAATGCAAATTGAAAGGTTGAAAATGGGCTTCTAGTTCTGAAGCATCCTGGTGAATGCAAAGATATCAGATATCTCTTTGTCAAGAGATCTAAACACTGCCATTATAGCAATCATTTTCTCTAGTCCTGAAGGGTGCATAAAGCCTGGGAAGGCTGTTCCAGATCTCCATTGAAAATATAACTGCTACTTTCTCTATTCTCCAACCATGTAGTAACAGTTCTAACTGAAAAATGCTAAAAATACACAGTATCAACTTTTTAAGTTTGTAATGGCACTTCTATCAATATTGGTGGAAAGTATCTATACCCATTTTCTTTGCATTACCCTCTAGCTTTGCCCTGCCAGTTTATATCACAGTTCAGTTTTGAAAAGTAAAAAATTCTTTGTGATACCAAAGGCATGATGCCAAAGCTCATATCTTCCTCCTACTGTATGGAACCCTGGGTAGTTCTGTTCTCTTTTTACTTGTATTGGTGGAGAACCTTTTATTATTTAAATATATTTCTCAAATCCTTTCTTGTCCCTGCAGTTTTTGACCTCTTAAACAAGTGTTTCTTTGTTAATCAGATCCTTATTCCTTTCTGCATACGCTTTCTCCTTGTTGTGAAGTGTCTTTGTGAAGTAGTCAGCTAGCCAGCAGATCTGTATCCTGCAGGTTTTTTAACCCCTGTGTTGTTTGTACTATAAATTCTAGACAGTTTTACATTCATCAACTGAAAGGAATTTAAATCTTCCTTCACATCCATCTCCTGGTGTCCTCAACCTGAATCTTAAAACTGAGAAATTTCTTCAGTTTATCAAAGTTTATCCAAGTTTCTCCTCTTGAAAGAGAAAACATTTTGTAATAAAATTTTCTTTATCTTTTAATGCATTTTTTTTCATCTCTGAGTACAAGATGAATTATGTCATTATCATACAACCCAAGATTATTTCCCATGGCCAGTTTTTCCATACCAGCTGTGCTGATTACCAGTGCCAGCTCTTAAAGCACCACCTCTCGATTCAGGGAACTTGACCAATAAAACTAAGGAATCTTTAAGAAGCCATCAACTTTGTCCTGAAAGGTTTGGCATTGCAAAACACTGGCTTGCAGGTAGATCAGCAATGTGCTTCAATGTTGAGGGGAACCATAAAATAAGGGGAATGACTCAGCCATCAGATTTAGGAACTTCTCTATTCTCTAGGCTATTGCTAGAGCTTTTTAGTTCTAATAGTGTACCACAGATGAAGCACTTTGCTGTAGAAAGAGAATGCATAAGGTGTTGGGTGTTTTCTATCTGCCCCAATTTCAAAGCTGAAAATGACTGGTTTCAGAGCTTTATAACTATTTTAGCTTTTCAATACCCAAAATGAAATCTTTCCTCTCTTTGTGAGAGACATAAATTTAATTAAAATAAATTAATTTATTTGTTGTTATTATTTGTAACTTGGCTGGAAAACATATTCCTAAAATAGTGTTGAAATCCTTGATAAAAGCATGCTTTTAGTTATACACGGTTCAAAATGCTTTAGAATATTGACAGAAAATTTATACTTCATTTGTTTTTGCAAATTTTTATGAGAATATCACAAATCTACAAAATTTCAGTTAACCTCAGTTCATATACCTGCAACATCTATGACTTGGTTTCTAAAGTCATGAATACTTGTGGTAAACAAGGGGTAAGGAAGCACTCAAGAAGTGTTTCCTCAAAACGTCAGATTAAACTAAATATAAAATGTGCTTCTCAGATGGTCCTCTCAGACCATCTTGGTGAGACAAATTTGGTGAGACACTGCTTTCATTGGTAACTGTTCAAAACAGATGTAAAGTCTGAAATCAGCATGATAACATTTAGTATTCCCTTTGCACTTTCTGCCCAGTTGATCTCACAGGACAGAAGATTTGGATAACTTGGGTTGTAGGAGATCAGGAAGAGTTAAAAAGGGATCTTTTCCTCTGCTGAGAGTGAACAGAAGGGAGAGCCTGTAAGTTAAAAATCAAAGAGTTCTTAGAGACATTTCTGGTTTATAAGCTCCCAAATAGTACTCTATGTATTAATTCACATGCATTTTTGAAAACTGAGTTGTAACTAATTCTATAAAGCAAAAACTGAAAATTGAAAGTGAAAAAAAATATCAAACATCAGATAATCCTCTTCTTGAAGGAAAGGTCTATTAATGTGAGCATCAATCCTGCTTTCTCCCTGTTCCTCTATCAGGAAAAAATCCCAGTCAGTGTCAGGCTAATTGTGATCCATCTACCTTTGCAGTTCTCCTTCCATTCCCTTATGACCAGGCCTGCTCTGCAGTACTGGAGCTAAAGGTAATCAGTTTAGCACATGAATATGATTTGATTATATTTGTTTTACATAGGCTATAAACCTGTCCAATCTGTTTTAAAAATCTTTTCAGTGTTCAATTCACTTAGTTTTTGTGGAATTGAATTCCCTGCCTGAAATATATTAGGCAACTGGGGTTAGAAGAGTGGAGAAATTTTTATTTTTTCCCTTTAAATACAAAGCTCTCTTACTTTCTTGGAATACTTCTTCATTAGAAATATGAGGATTTGGTACAAAGGTTCCCATCAGCATTGCCTCTGAGATTTTTAACCACGTACCGATCTTATATTACTTTAGTGCATTGTGTATGATATTCTCCTTCTTTGCAGTTCAGTTGTGGTCTCTTGCTGGCTGGTGCTGGTGATTAGGCTACAGGCAGCAGCTGCTGGCTTGGCAGCCAGTTCTGTTCAAGGAAATGGTAACTGTAGGGTAATGTATGCCCAGTAAAACAAGCTAAAATCATCAGGGGATCCCTAAACAAGAGCTTGCTATATCGAAAAAGAAGCAGTCTCTAAAAAAACTCTAAAAGGTTTCTAGCAGCCAGGATGCAAGTGGAAGTTGCCTTCCTTTGGAAGTTTACATAATAACTTAATTTAATCCTTCCTGTGGTGTTTCCCAGCCACTGATTTAGTGCCTTGATCATAATACGCTAGGACAAATGTCAGGAAAAATGAGTCTACAAAGTGATGTAAATCTTGTTCTCTATCGGAGATGTGACTATGAGGATTATCTTCATGATATTTTCTTTCTCATGCATTTCTCTGTTCAGTGTTTTTCCAGTCTGTGATGACAGAGCAAAGCAATGACTTCCAAGCTAAAAACCAAAGTTATCTATTATTCCGACTCTGGTGATGAGAGCATTTTAGCTTGCATTTCAAGGCGGAGAAAAGCCATATTAGCAAGGATATAATCTGTAAGATTTGTTATAATGTGGTATTTGCAATAAGCCATGGCTTTTGGCTTTCATACTGTTTTGCACTTGCTTCAGCACTATCATCGGCATGTGTGATGAGACCTACTTTTACGTTTCTATTTCAGCAGTCAAATATTATCAGTCCAACATAGCCATTTCTTGCCTTTCATTAGCTTTATGGCTTTTAGGCTTTAGGAATTTTACTGAATTTTTAAAAAAAAGTCTTGAAAGCAATACATTTATGTAAAAAATTACACAGAAATATATGTGCACACATATAAAACAACAATATCTATCAGTAATGTAATATGGACTAATAAACATAGAAATTACCATCCAATAAAATTTGGACACCAATACTTTTCTGGTTCTTTTAAGCTTTGTATTTATTAATTTAAAAATAAAAATTAAAGGAAAAAAAAGAGAGAAAGAAACTAAGAAGCATTCCATCCCTATGGAAGCATTTATTTGATATCCATTTGATTACACAGTACAGTTGAGGTCATTATACTAAAGGGAAAATAATGGTGGAATGCAGAAGACAGTGAACCAAACAAGAAAATGTTTTGTTACTGCTAATATTTTGGTGTCCATTAGGTAAAGAGTTTTTCTTTTGCCAGTGAAGTTGCAGCTTGCTTTTAATTAATGTTGCATTACTCTTTTTAATAACAGCATCTATTTAAGATATTGTTAATAATAACATCTACTAAAGACACTAATCTAGCTTTAATTTAATGGAAGCATTAAACAGCATCTATTATATGTTCCCAGTTAAATTAGCACGATGGTCTTTTAACGGATGTTTTAACAGACATTATTAACCAGAATATTATAAAATTAAAACAGAACTCAAGAGGTTCTTTGAGTTCGTGTTGTAATACTCTGTGAAGTCACAGATTCTGAAAAATAACAGTTGATGTATTTTTAATTTCATTTAATGGCATTTGGCAAGAGCTACAACAGGCACATGCTTTTATACAGCAGGAGTAAAGACAAATATGTATGGAAGTAAGATGTGGCTGATCTAAAAATTATCTTACATTTTGATCCTGTGGGTTAAATTCTTTAAGAAAGGGTTCTTTATAAACATTTGTGTACAAACAGGCATAGGCACACTTTTTCTTACCAGCTGAAGTGTGTTGAATTTCCTGCTGAAAAAATCTCTGAAAATAACTGAGAGCTTACTTCTTCAGAGGAAGAAATGTGCTTTTTAGAAACTACTATTTCCCGTAGCTTTAAAAAAACCCACTTTTTCTCTTGTTTGTTCGTGAAAATACACAGTGGGTGTGCATAGTCTCAATTCCAGGAAGGCTACTTCTACAACACTTTCAAACTGCAAAGTATTATAAAACTCAACAGATCACAGATCTGCCTATTAAGCTCTTATTTTGGTCAGCAAACATTTAGTACACAGGCAGCAGAGTTTGAACTTTCTCCTTATTGATTTTCTGTTTGTGAGCCACAATCCTGAAAGTAGGTATTTTATCCATGGAAAACATATCGTTCACATCAATGAAGAAGGACGTTGGTCATTATCTTTTCATTTCAGCAGCAATTATGATCAATTCCCATTTTCTGTACTGATCTTCATTCTGCTGTGGGAATGTGGGAGAGAAGACACCTGTCATACATTGAAAAACTTCAGATAAAAGTGGCTTGCATAATCATTTAGCTGACATTCTGAATATGTCATTATCTCTTACATTTGGGTGGACCTTTTTCTGGAACTCTTTGAGTGCTATACAACCAACTCTCCACAAAGTCATAACCAACCCTCCACCTCAGGGTTAGCCAAAAAACTTTTAACTAAATTTTTTTAACCACCAGGATTTTCTCTGAGATCTAATTGTTTTATTTGAATACAAAGCTGTCATTTCATGCAACAGACAAAGCTGGCAGACCTAATAGGAATTCCCATTGGACTTGTTTGAGAAAATTAATCCAACTTCCACTAAAGAAGGACTAAACCTCCCCATCTCCCAGAAAGACTTGTCAGAAAGTGCAAATGACAAACTCTACTTTTCACATAGCTCTCTTGCTACCTGCCCATATCCACCTGGCACTTTGAGATAAGGTCACACCCACATGTGAACAAATGGTGTTTCCAGGCTGATCTGTGTGCATTTAGAAAACATGTTCAATAAGCAAACATTGAACAAAACGAAGTTATAGCCTGAAAGTGGCAAAGCAAACATACAGATCGAGAAAACAAAGGATTTTGTTGAGCTTTCTAAACGCTCAACCTTTTAAAGGTACGTCTTAAACTAATGTGCCTAAAATAATCCTTTGATAAATGAGAGGAACACTTTTCCTGTAACAGTGAACTTTACACTGCATTCTCTAATGCTGTGCAGAGAAGCTCCTGTTGAAAGAACTTGCCGGAACGTTCTTTCAAGAAAAGAAGATTCTTTTATTTAAAATCTCCAGAATTCCCAAAATGCAATGGGGTACATACTTGAAAGCAGATTTTGTAATAATATGGGAAAAAGATGGAGATGCCTGCTGTACTGAGCTGGTTTGATTACACTGTAAAGCCCTTAACAACTGAGTTTAACATATCTTTTGTGAGAAAAAGGATAGGCCTTTATATAGGCCTTTATAACAGGCCTATATAAGTTAGGAAGAAGCCAGCTACTACACGTGCCAGTTTGCCCGTGCTTTTTCTTCAAGTTTGGATGAAAATAGCCCACACTTGTAAATCCAGGGAAAGAATGAAGAAAACACAAGAGTTCAATACTTCAAATAGATGTTGAACTTCTAAATTTCCATTTACCAGCCTTTTCCCTTAAGAAAAACTGCTTCAGGCAAGTTCTGCTGCCCCTAGTATCTGGACACAAATGCCTCCTCATATTTTCCAGCCTTGGACCTGGGAACGGAAGGTTGGGCTGTGATTAGGCTAAGCATCAAGGGGGAATGGGGAGCCTGCATTTCCTCAGTTCCCTCTCCATGTTTCCTGCCTTCATCTCTGGGACCAGGCAGAAGGTCTCTGCAGCGCCAAAGAGAGTGACAGCCCAGGGCTTCACAGAAGTGCCAGCTTACTAGAAAGGATCAGGTCTATTGAAACTGATAATCTGCTCCTGGAACTGCCACATGGCTCAGGACAGGAAGAGGAGCATGGGGGGCCAAGTACCAGTGCCTCCTCTGCATAGCATGGAAGAACCTAAATCCCTCTTATTCAAGATTCGATTAAATAAAAAACATTTGTTGGACAAGGGATGTTGGCTTCTGGGCTTGCTGAGTGGGACACTTGGCTGAAATGAAGTTGACCCAGATCCAATTTTCTGTTCCAATTCCAGTTCCGAAGATGACGGAACAGGGACTTGAACTTGCAGCCTCCATTCCCAAGAGAGTGCCACTAACTTAAAACCTACTAGCTAGAAAAGCTCACGGGATTTTTTAATTTTAATTTTGTTACAGGGATTCAGAATTGGAGCCCATAATTGCTTTCAGCTGTAGTTTCATTGAAACAAATATATTCCTACAGAACTTGATTTAAAACAGATTGGCATTTTCTGCCAACATCAGTGAAACAAGAATATTTTGGGGAGCTATACTAGAGAAAAATTATTTGAAAGAAGGAAAATGGGAAGGCTAAAAGAAGATAATGGCAGGGGATCAAAGATAAAGGTAGGTAAGCCAAAACAAATTCCTATTTGGAAAGGAAAAAACATTTGTCTTCCCTTTTAAAAATATCTCCAAAGCATTCCTGGTTGGCTACCTGTTCTGCTTACAAGGCCAATAGACTTTCTGCTCACCACTGAGCACCAGAACATAGAAGAAGCTGTTTATTAATTCACTGAGTTATCAAGTCAGTTTGAATTGGAAAACTGCATTTACAGCCAGAAATCCATCAAAGCCCCAGCAAGACCTTGATGCCTATTGTAGCCAGCAAAGCTTTCTCTACCACCTTTTTCCTCATCTTTTTACTATTACACTTTCTGAAGTATATTTATATAAGCACTGTTTTGTTTTCTATACTGCCCTCAGGCAGAGCAGGATTCCTTTTTATTGCACTGACATTGTTTTGTCCAAAAGTTTCAAAATCATTCATTAAGGAGACATACCTCCTGCTTTGATCCTTCAAGCATTTGAGCTGACGCATTTGCTTTCCTTAAAATAACAGATTTAATCTTTTGAGCAAATCATCTGATTAGAGGGAAGAAATCTGCATTCCAGTAGTCTCAAAGTGAAAGAGGCTAAATTTGTTAACCAGGAGATAATATAATTTGGTTAGAGCGAAGAAGGGCAATACTGAAAGAATTAAGAGCTTTTTTCACCTCTCCCACTTTATTCAGATACAAAGCAGTCTAAATGTCTAATCTTGCCTGTTTTCCAGCTCTGATATTCCATGAGTTTGGTATTAAACTGGTTTCTTGTAAAGTCTGCAGGACTGGAACCATGTCCCACTTCAATTGCAAACAGTGACGTGATCTAAAAGAGCATCATAGAAAAAGAGTGAAGGATTATTATATCACTAGCAGATGGGCAGAGTCTAGATCAACTCCCAGGTAAGTTGTGGCAAAGTGAAATGATTGCATGGGTATCACAAAGACTAGGCAAGTGGTTAAGAACCATTACAGATATCTGCAAACTCAAGTGAAAACACCTATAGTCTTGTCAACTGTATTTTACAGATTCTGTGCAGACTCCTCAGGAATGTATGAATTCTAGACCAAATTAACATAATTTAACCCAAACAGAAACATAAGAACAGGTCACTAATCTGGTGAAGAAAACCTCAAACCAGAAAAAGCTCTGGAGTTCTAAACCACCAGAAAGCAGTTGCATTTACTGAGAAAGGCATACAAGGAAAGGTATAGAATATAGAATTTATAGAATCAACCAGGTTGGAAAAGACCTCCAAGATCATCAAGTCCAACCTATCACCCAACACCGCCGTGGTTACTAGACCTCTTATTTGTTTTTAGACAGGAATTCAATCTGAGGTACCTGTTCTGTACTATTAGTTTTACCTGCACAGGAAAACATTTTGGGAAGAGTGAAATAGTTTTCTGACTCTTCAAGGAAGATGCTACTATTGCTACTATTTTCTACTAGTCCTCTATTTCATTCAGAAGTTGCTGTAGCTTTTCCTAAGCATCTTAGAATACTGGCTGTTCAGTGTTTACCTTAAAATAATTAATATGACAGCATGTAAAAGCTATTCTGTGTCTTTGGAGTGGTCATATAAAGTCAAATGACTTTTTGTTCATCTTTCTTTTCTGATAATGCTTTGTTAGAAGTTCAGCAAATGTTAAGTCTTGCATATTGGTGTAGTGACCAGATTGTAGAGGATTTGAGAATCTTTAGTACTGCCAACTGCAACTATTAAAAAAAAAGATATCAAAATCCTGGCTTGAAAATGAAATTTAGAAAAAGACATGAATTTGTGGATTATACTTGCTCTTGTGTTATTTGACACTTGGGTGCTGTTTTTTTCAAGCTTTACTGCATAATGTTTTTAAGCTGCAAATGTAAAATAAGTGAAAAAATAAATCTGAAATGTTCATGAAATCCTGAGGCTTGGAGTGGAGCTGGGAAAAGCACTCAATGTCAAGAGAAAATGAGTTGTCTGAAGCAGAATTTTTGTTTCCATTTGTTGTTTTACTATGGGCAAACTACAATACCAATGTCTACTGTTTTTTAAAAACTGTGCATTTGAAATATAACAGATAAGTAAAATGTGGCATATTAATTTGGAATGAAGTTTAAACTGCATGACTCATGTCACATTGCATCATTCCACATAACTTGTTTCCTGCAATGATAACATGTGCATTTTTTGGGATAGTAATTTTTAAACTAGCTTGCAAATTTTGCCTGTGAAAAGGAAAGTGTCTGAACTCTAAATATATACCCAATTACCTAAATTCCAGCTATGTTATGTTGATTCTGCTGGTTTTTCTTCTGATTGGAAAGAGAAAAATCTGCTTTTAAAATTAGCAGATGGACTTTCAAACTACAAGCTATGAATTATTGAAAAAAAAATGGTAGAAGACTGAAATTATGGTGAAATCAGAGATAGGGATATGCAGAACAGACATCGGAAACTTATGGATGCCAATGCAAAACAGTTATGCTAAACGTGTTCAAGTGCTATAATATGACTGGCATTTTAATAACAGAAAACATCTGAGAGTTTGCTTATGAGCAGGATGCTATGTGGTTCTAGTCCAATCTAGGAGCTACTGGCAGCTGCTAGGAAAAGCTTCACACAAATCAGTTTTTAAAACTGCATCTTTCCTGATTGGTATTCCTGTTACATCTGCTATGGCAGATACTGTTTGAGGTGGGCATAGTCCTGATGTGGATATGATCTCTAAGCCTCTTAGTCAAGACCCTGGGTGACTGGGAGTGGGGTTAGCCTTACCCTCTCAAGCCCAAAGCAGCAGGGCAGTTTATTACCTGGAGCCCTACCTACACCCTACAAAGAGAACCTCTAAAAAATCTGTGCTAGTCAGGGCATCCTGGCACAGACAGAGCTATAATACCGCAACCAGAATCTATAGTCTTCAAGTCCTCCTCTACCTCCCTACCATCTTGTACTCCAGATCAGTTCCGTTGAGAATCCGTCACTTACAGATCGGCAATTTTCTTCAATTAATTAGTGACTGAGCATCAGTAAGAGCAATGTGGATCTCTATTCTTAGGTAAATTTGACCCCATATAAAACTGTGGCTCCGTTTCCTACTGCATGATGACCTTTCTATGAGGACATATCTCTGGTTTTGGGACACAGGTTCCACTTCTGTCTTAGTTTTAACAGCAAACTGGTTCTGCCAAGGTAAGGGCCAACCTGAATCCTTGAGATGTGAAAACAAGCAAAACCATTTTAAGAAACATACAGCTTTTTGATGCTACAAGCAGTGGTTTTGTGCCTTTCTACATGAGCCTCTTTGGATTTTTTTAAAAAGCAGCAAATTTTATTTAAAGGGAATTATAATAATAAAGACTTGTAAAATTTATATTTTTATTATAAGTATTAGGTTAAAGATGAGCAATGCATAAAGAGGTATCTGTCAAGGGACACCAAAAATATGGAGGCAATTTCTAGAAAAAAACCTGAGACTCAGCAGCTTGTGAGTAGCCATAAAGGCTGACATTAAATTAGGCTGCTAGACTGGGATGCAACTGAAGGATCAGTATTCTTGGGGTCAATGCCATCAGGTAAATATATAAAGAATCAGAAGTCAATTAAGGCCTTTAACTAAAAGTTTTGAATTTGAGAAGAAAAGATAGTCAAAGACCAAACTACCTTCACTCTTGTAAATTAGTTCTAATCGGAGAAGTGTGGGTTCTATTAAATTCGCATTGAGAGCATTAAAATGTCCAAATGGAAACCAATAAGAACACATCCCAAAACTGTCAGTCATCTTGTAAGTAACAGATTTTTGAGGAGTTTTATTACAGAAAATTTAGGCTAAATAACGCAATTGGTATACAGAGAGTCAGATATAAGAAGTCTAGTTCAAATGCTATTTAAATATTACACACAGGGTTAAGGAAGGAAAAATAGAGGAAGAACTTTAGAGAACTTGGAGTAAAATGAGATAGCTAAATACAACTGAGATATGGAAATGAAAATTTAAAAAAAAAAATCCAATGCAAACAGAACCCTTTTACTCCCACTGCCAAACATCTCTCTTACATTAGAAAGAAAAAAGGCCAGAAAATACCAGAATTACCTTCATTTAAATTATTAAATCCACATTTACATACCAATTAAAAATAGAGATATGTTCAGTTTTGAAGATGTCAAAAGAGAATTTGTCATAAGCATCCTCAGACTTCAGATTACCTGGGTTCTTTCACCAAGAACTTGATTCTAGAAATTCTAAGTCACGAAGGTCCCATATTCCTGTGATATCTGTGGAGAGATCTTGGTACATCATTATAAGCTTAACTGTATGTCAGTGCAACTTATTACACGATTCAAATCAAAACGTACTTTTGAAAACCTTCCCAAAAGTTTACATTAGTAGATTCTTACTGTTTTACTTTAGGACTATAACATTATACAATGCATTAGAGACTGAAGACAAAGAACAAAGAAAAGGCTTAATTACAGTTCCTGTGTGGAACATTACAAATATTATGGCAAGGATAAAGAAGACAAGATAAGAAACCAAAAATGAAAAAAAAAATAGAGATGAGAAAAATCACCTTAGAAATGACATCCTGAGGCCAGGGATATTGATGATGAATATTAATAATATTCGATCTCAGATAGTGCTGATGGTTCCAGCAAGAGCAGAGATTATGTTTATCATTATATTAGTCACTTTTCTGTGGCTTATTAGGAGAATTTTAGTTCAGTTGACTCTCCAATTCTGGCTCAAGTATTATGACCTGAAGGCAAAGATTACTCTGCTATACTTTCTATCATGGAAAAATGCATTTGATATATTTTTTAACTAGAAGAATAAACATACACAATATTCTGCAGGAAAAGTATGATAGAAGGAACCGTTACTGAAACTGTATTAAAAATGTAGTTCTTACGGTGAAAGTGAAAGACTTTTGCATATTTTAAGGTTGCTTCAGGGTATCCCAGCAACCCCTTGAAGTTAAAAAGAATGGTATCAAAAAGAGCCTTTTTCATCTTTTTCCAGACAGTACAAACCTCAGTTCCAAAACAGACTTTAAACTCACAATGTTCTCCATGCCAAGAGAAGAGTCTCTTAATTGCTATACTAGCTTTACTACTAGCTTTACTACTGCTATAGTAGCCATACTACAAAATTTACTTTACACTATGCTGCTATAGTTTGTCCTTTATACTGTACTATTACTGCTATACTAGCTTTGCTAATTGATTTACTATTTTATTTTACTTTATATGCTATTTCTGTTTCATATTACAAAATATACTGATTTATGTTACTTTTATATTAATTTCATTTTAACACTGCTATACTAGCTTTACTCCCACGCTGCACGTCGGGTGGGGGAAGACCTAAGGCGACTGAAGGCCCACATTAAGACCTTAAACCATATTGTCCGGGAGCTGCTTTATGATGACACTGCCGCCCTTGTCGCCCACACAGAAGCAGCTCTGCAGCGTTTAACATCCTGCTTTGCAGACGCTGCTGAGCTCTTTGGGCTGGAAGTCAGCTTAAAGAAGACAGAAGTTCTCTATCAACCAGCACCTCAGGAAGTCTTCCATCATACCCATGTCACCATTGGCCAATCAGAGCTCAAATCAGTCCAGTGCTCAAATCTTACCGTCCGACGGTAAGATTGACGGAGAGATAGACAACAGGTTAGCAAAGGCATATAGTGCTTTCGGAAAGCTTCATAAAAGAGTTTGGCGAAATAAACACTTGAAGAAAAGTATAAAGATCAGTGTTTACAGAGCCATAGTGCTGTCTACTCTCTTATATGGATCTGAATCATGGGTCATCTACCGCCACCACCTGCGTCTCCTAGAACGCTTCCATCAACGCTGCCTCCGTACAATCCTAAACATCCACTGGTCAGATTATGTGACCAATACATCTGTTCTAGAACAAGCAGCAGTCACAAGTATTGAGGCCACGTTGCTGAGAACACAACTGTGTTGGGCAGGGCACATCTCAAGGATGAAGGACCACCGCCTCCCTAAGATCTTGCTTTATGGTGAACTTGCCACCGGCTGCCACAAGAGAGGAGCCCCGAAGAGAAGATACAAGGACTCCCTGAAACAACATCTCAGCCTTGGCCATATTGATCAACATAACTGGTCTACTCTGGCCTCCAATCAGGAGGTCTGGAGACACACTATCTATAACGCTGCTGATCCTTTTGAGAAAGCACGCAGGATCACTCTCGAGGAGAAAAGACAATGCAGAAAGATTCGTGCCTTGCAGAATATACCTCCTAAGGAGTCTTTCTGCTGTGCCTTTTGCAACCGAAGTGCCTGTCTCGTATTGGCCTTTTTAGCCACCAGCGCACTTGTAACAAACGTGAGTAGAGCCCTTTCCAAATCTTCGTTCGTGAAGCCTAGCCATGACTAGCTTTACTACTCTATACTAGATTTATTACTACTATACAGGCTCTCCTACTATTGTAGGATAAGCATATCAGACATCATAGA
Organism: Pipra filicauda; assembly: GCF_003945595.2. Taxonomy (NCBI): domain Eukaryota; kingdom Metazoa; phylum Chordata; class Aves; order Passeriformes; family Pipridae; genus Pipra; species Pipra filicauda. The sequence goes on along the minus strand of NW_024104643.1, from coordinate 1,730,706 downwards.
GCTCATAACACTTCATTGTAGAAAATATGAGTACCGTCCTCTCAGTATGTATCTGTGCATGACATCTTGGAGAAGAAGTTTCCAATGTATGATGAGAAGGTAGAACGAGTAAGCAAGGAAAAGGTGCTGAGATATCTATTCCAAGGTTGCATTATATGAATGCACATGAAAAGCCTAAGTATAAACCTAGATCTACATCAAGTGTTGAATAAGTATACTTTATAAAGGTGATTCATGGACTAAGTCTGTACTGTATTTGTAAGCAGCACATTGGTGCACACTCAGGTGTCCATCCAAGGTGTGTGCATCAGCTGCATCTACATCACTGCAGTCTGTAGATTGTGTCCCACATTGGTTTCCCCTCACTACAAAATCTTAGTAGTTATAGATAATTATAGACCATTATTTTGCATTTATTCACCATCAATTTCCATTTCAAACACATGCTGTGACTGTCCCATGTACAGGGGTGCTCTCTGCTTCCCAAAGCCCACAGAGCATCACAATAATCTAAATCTGCTCTGCTGACATCCTGCCTACGAATGGTCATTCATTTCCACTCCTCCACCAGAAGAACCAGGACAAAATCTGCTAAGCAAGTCCTAACCTCCTACCAGGATAGACTGAGTCATAGCTGCCTCTGAGTGCCGTCTGTTCTCTGCTGTATGGAAACTCTGGACAAATGAAATTAATTTCTGATAGTGGAGAAACATCCCTCTCCAGGCCTGGAACAGCTGAAAACAGGTTTTCAGGATGCCAGTGAATTTCTGGCCAAGAATAATTGCATCTGCCAAGTGTTTGGTATACTCCTCTGAAGCTCTAGATCTAAGAAGGAAATCATTACCCCTTCAAGCTTAGTCATTCCTGGTCATTAGTTTGAGCTAAAAGAATCTACTGTCAAGATCATAAAGATGCTCACAGACCTCCTGCATATCATTCATAACTGAACAGTTTCAGAAGAATTCCTACACTCCTCCAGTGCCAGGCATTACACAGCATCCCCAACTTTTCAGAACCATAAACAGTGTTCACATCACCAGCAGACCATCACATCTCTGTAACAGGAGAGATGGTGGCCCTGCACAGACTGGTTCATGGCCTCCTTGACACCAGTTTCAGGAAGGAGGTGTGGGAAGCTGACTCATTTTTGGCTGGTTCTGATCAAAGATGGACATGCTGTAACAAACCAGGCTCTTATGAAGGAGTTTTACTCACTGAAGGAGTTTTACGCTAAAAATACACGAGGCTCCAAAAATCTGCCTGACAGATTTATTAAAAGGGCCTTCAGTTCTTTCATACTTCAAGGCCGCACGTGGCAGAAATGTTACGATGCTTCTTAGAGGGTCAAAATAACACACTTTTACTGGCAAACTTTGGAAAATAAGTGAACTTGGCAAAAGTTTAAAGCAAATATTCAATGAACATAAAGCATTTCACAAAGCATCAACTTAGAAAATTCCAAGCCATCCAGGTTTAAGTTACCCAAATATCAATAAAACAAAATTAGAAGAATGGGAAGAAGCGAAGAGAGAGAGAGAGAGAGAGAGAGAGAGAAAGAAAGAGAGAGAGAGAGAGAGAGAGAGAGAAAGAGAATTGTAGCTAACTACCAGGAGTCCAGGAACGGTAGACCATGAACCACGTAGTGGCCTCATGGTGCTGTTTTTATTTGCTCTGGATTCCATGGCCAATCCCTCCATGTGGGGCTTCTTGTCTGCCACCAATACGGGGCTGGGTTAGGGGCTCCAGGGAGTGTGTTGTGGGGCTTCAGGGGTGCCAATGGCTAATAGCCATTCTGGGATAAACTAAAGGCGCCAGGGACAGGTGGAGAGGATTGGCCAGTGCACCATCCCACCCTGGCAGAACTTGCCCTGCCCCCCCCCGGGTTGTTTCAATCCACTGAATTTCTTTCAGTCCCTCATACATGTACATGCACAGCCTTTCAGTTTCTCAATTTATAGCTGTGACTCTAAGCCATGAACATGAACCTGCAGTATGTTGCTGCAGTAAAAGTGGCCAACTACATCCTCAGCTGTATCAGCAAGAGAAGAGCCAGGAGGTCAAGGCAAGAAATCTATCCCTTCTATACAGTACTTGGAAGACCACATCTGGAGCGTTATGTCAGTTTTGGGCATTGCAGTACAAGGACGATACTGACACCTCGGAGTGAGGCCACTGGAGACAACCTAGATGGTTGTGGAACCTTCATCCTTAGAGACACTGAGAACTTGACTGAGTGAAGCCCTGAGGAACCTGTTCTTTCAGGAACTGCTTTGAGCATGTGGTTAGAGCAGATGACTAAATGTGTCTCCCAACCATAGTTATTTTATAAATAGATGTCTAAATGTTATTAGCAGCTAATCTTCATGAGTATGAAATTTAGCACATGGCTGCATCAAATCTTTTTTTCCTCACATAGGTCTCTAACTGGCACCAGAAATAGGAACAGAACCTCAAATGGATCCTTTGTATACTACAAATACAGTTCTTTGTAGTATGGCAGTAAGGGTTAGAGGTCCTTCCAGAAGGGTACATAGGTTTTGGGACCCTTGTGGAGGACTATAAGCTGGCCACACACAATATGATAGCATCCATAGTGATGGAAGTGAGACAAAACCTACTGAAAGTATCAGCTAGTCTCTGTACTCATGCTATGAAATGCTTTTTCTAGGACAGCCCCGGAATGTTGACAGCCCTTGAATATTGACAAGAAGCTGAACATGAGCCAGCAGTGTGCCCAGGTGGCCAAGAAGGCAAATGGCATCCTGGCCTGCATCAGGAACAGTGTGGCCAACAGGACCAGGGAAGTGATTCTGCCCCTGTACTCAGCACTGGTGAGGCCACACCTGAAGTACTGTGTCTAGTTCTGGGCCCCTCAGTTCAGGAAGGACATTGAGGTGCTGGAGCAGGTCCAGAGAGAAGCAACAAGGCTGGTAAAGGAACTCGAGCACAAGTCCTATGAGGAGAGGCTGAGAGAGCTGGGGTTGTTGGAATTGTTTAGCCTGGAGAAGAGGAGGCTCGGGGGAGACCTCATCACTCTCTACAAGTACCTGAAAGGAGGTTGTAGCCAGGTGGGGGTTGGTCTCTTCTCCCAGGCAACTATCTGTAGGACAAGAGGGCATGGTCTTAAGCTGTGCCAGGGGAGGTTTAGGTTGGATATTAGGGAGAAATTTTTTACAGAGAGGGTAATCAGGCATTGGAATGGGCTGCCCAGGGAAGTGAAGGTTTTTAAGACGAGACAGGATGTGGCACTTAGTGCCATGGTCTAGTAACTGCGGTAGTGTTGGATCAAGGGCTGGACTTGATGATTGCAGAGGTCTTTTAACCTGGCTGATTCTATGATTCTATGTGTTCACCAACATATAGGCAGTACAGAAAGTCAGTGGACCAGCATCAGTGGCAAAAACTGGGAGTGTAAAAACACCACAATACTGAAGTACCCAAAATAGGTTTGGTCAGAGCATTTTTCACCTTCTGATCATCACTAGCAGGTCAGTGCAGTTTTTCAGGGCAGGTCTGCTGACAACAGTGCAAGGCTGTCCAGCTCCAGACACAAGTGAATCTATTGCCATTATGACTCCTGTAATCTATCACAGCTCAACCTGCAGAATATAGTGTGTCACAGTAAATGAGACATTGGATTGTAATTAAACTAGAAATTAAACTGTAAATAATTTCTGCAAATAACTATTTCCCTCCAAAGAAAACCTCCAAGGATTTTTAAGAAGTGACCACAGGAAAAAAAATCAAATAAGTTCTATTTAAATTAGAGTACAAGGGAAAGCAAACTAACATAAATCTTGTGGAAAAAGTCAAACGTAGACATTTTTATGAACCCCTGTATGACAAAAATGGCATGGCCAGTTTCCTTAAAAAAAAAAATCAATTTCTTCAGAGATAAAGCTTAATAACTTGCAGAGGGAAAGCCAAACTGAAGAGTCAGTTAATAAAAAACCTTAGCATTGAACAGGCCTTTTTAAACTTAGGAGGAATGACTGTTGCTCTAATAAATCCCAGAGGTTATTCTGCAGATACCTTTGTATTTATGAGGGAATAATGATGATAATGCCTTTATGTGTTATGGTGGGAAAAGTGTAGGCCATAGATTCCAGCAGAAGGAAGAAAGTTAAGGCATGAAGGACTCCCCTGTAAGTCCCAGAATAACTTAATCTAGGCTCTCATCTTTAGAAAGAACATTTTAATTTAGAGTTCCAACATCAAAGAGCATATGAAATCACCATTTCTTTGAAAATCCACACTTAAGGACAAGGAGACATCGGCCAAAATCCTTAAACTAATTAGTACCAAATACTCCTTTGGGCTGAACTTCTCCCTAGGATCAAATTACTGAGCTTAAGCTAGCAAGCTCTTAGTCCAGTCTCAGTGTGGGCAAGGATGAGCTTCTAGTGATGAGAATCTTTATTATCTCCATCCTGTATTGCTTTTTAGTCTGTTTTTATTCTTTTTTTTTCTTCTATCCGTTAAGTAACATTCCTGACTAGCTACTTCTGTTCACATAAAAACAAGAATGAAAAACCAAACCATTGACTTAGTAACTTTTCCATTCCTCAATAGGAACCACTTTATTATTGTACCTCATCATCAGTCATAATTCGTACTGCAGACTTTACTTCCATCCCTAAGAGAAAAGGACCAATGCTGATTCTTGCAGAAACAGGTCTCATGTTAAGGCTGAAGAGGATGACTGTGACTGTTCAGACCATTTCTCACTTAGGATTGGTAATGTTATCTCAAAATATATTCCAAGATTAACAGAAAGGACTGAGAAGGAAAGTAAGAGGACTGGCAACCGAAGAGGCCAAAAGCAAAAAACCTAGGAAGGTGCCAGGGGATTCTCAATCACAGATTTATGAGCAGCTAGGAAAGATGATCTTGCCGCAGACTAAGTAGGAACTACTGAGTAAGGAAGAAACTATGTCCCCCAGTGTGCAACTGAAGTCACCGTTCCCTTAAAACTTCACATTTAAGTTCGGCACTTGAATTAAAATTACGCATTGGTACATTAACTTCTTTAGGTCTCTATTTGATTTATAGAAGATAACAGTAATGGAAACTGTGCTTTTAAGACAGCAGGTCTTACTACAGATTTATACCTGTCTAACTGTGAGAACTAGGTTCACTGGGTAGGATTTATTTTTCTTTGCCTAAATTTTTTAAAAAGCAAGAAAGGTTGCCTTTTCATTAGCATACTGTAATGACTAAAAATTCAGCTTTGACATGGATAAATATCTATCAAGGTTTGCAGAAGAGACATTACCACTGACCTTATCATCTTAACAACACAGTTGGAGAGCTCTATTCCCTTCTTATACTCATGCAATTTGAAGGCTACAACATATGCTATAGAAAAAGCAATAGGAGAAACAAAACAATTCTTTCTGTTTGCAAACAAAATGATGTTGCTGACAGACAGAATTGCCAGAGGTAACTAGTTTACCGTATTGCATACTGGCTAAAACATAGCTACGAAGAAAGCAAAATTCAAAAATCTTTTCTTGTAATTATATTAATGATACGTAATTTCCAGTTCATTTATCCATGTGGTTTGCAAGCTTTTAAGCCCAACAGTAGTTTAAATGTCAGAATTGTACAGTGACTGTATTTCCTGGAAGAGAAGTAAATACATTTTTTAAAAAGGACAGAAATTATTACGAAATGATGACTACTGTAAAAGAAAAATTCTGACACTTTCATGATTGGCATTTTAAATATAAATACTAGGGTAATTTCACTGTGGCTTTGAATGACATGACAGCGTGAGCTAAATGAAAACAAACTCCCTTGAGAATTATTTATCAGGCTATTGATATTCAAAAGAATTTTCTGAAATTTAAAATACATTAATTAGTTCTTTACCCTAGTAACCTTATCCCATTTTTAATTCACATGGAAGTTCTTGGCCTACTCTGCATAGTTAGGTGGTAGAACTTGCCATGCTTCATGGCTGGGCTGGCTTTCTGACGGATCTTTGTTGTATGTCTGCTGCATGGGGAAAGTTTTGTGGACATCTCAAATTAGAGACATGAAATTTAGGAAGCCTGAAGCCATAAGGTTTTAGCTCCATTTCACTTCTCTATATATTCTAATACTATTCATCTTCATTCCACTCTCAGGGTGGTGTAAAAACAAGCATATTTTGCACTTAATAGGCAATTCATTCCAGTCTCTCCAATGGAGTTATCCTTATTTTTTATTGGAGGCAACGGAATATCCTCTCTTATGCACATTGTGATAATCATTTGTATCCATTTGAAGACATTGTTTCACTCTGGACCCTCGCCTTGGAGGTAACACTATCATTACTGACCTGCTTTGCAAGGTCAGCTCCTCAAAATTAAATTATAAATTCCACTTCACATTCTTTCTATTACACAGTCATCCATGTGATGCATATGCTCACCACAGATTAGAAATTTTGCATGGGGAAGCCATAATGTCTACCACCATAAGGTAAGGAAATTGGCAATATCTGGGTGCTCTGGAAGCTAAGGGTTCAGCGGTTGGCATTTTATACAGTAGATTCCACCTGAAAGGGAACTAGGACTTCAGTCCAGCTCATCTTACCCACACTGAAAACACATTTCTTCTGGAGTACCACCCTGAGCACCACTTTGGTGAAAACTGACTTTCAAAGTGGGGAGCAGGATTAGGGAGGGAGAGTTGAAAACCCAAAAGAGAATCCCTGAACTAGGGGCACCATCTACAGGGGAACAGACTGACACTGACTCAGATCGGTCCTTGCATTACATACCTGACATCTGTGCAAAGCTTATGCAGGTTGGTTTGGCTACACTTTTAACATCCCCTCATAAAAGAGAACTTTTGTTCTCATTTTCATTTCTGCTGCCACAGTGTCCAGGAGCCCAGGGCACAGAGCAGGAGCTCTCAGTGTCAGCTGCTATACAAATGCAGATTAAAAGAGAACATCTCTGCCTAAACAACTTAGAAGCAGCAGCAGATGTGTACAGATCAAACAGAAGAAAACAATGAAATCAAATGACACACTCAGACAAACATCAGTGAGCACACTAACAAGTTCTTTGATTTCACTCATTGATTTTTAGCTAGAATTTAAACCACAAACCCCCAACACTTGTTCTCCACTCTCTACCCAAGTTGCAAACACAAAAATTATCTTCAAAGATTTACTTCATATGACACTTTTGTTAGTTGTGTACAGCTGAACAGTTACTCCGGTATTTATTAATTTTACTGAAGGTTAATTCTCACTTTTGGAACTTAGTTTTCTTGTTTTTATGTTCTGATGCAGATTTGGCTGCCTGACTGGGAATGCTTTCTAAATACAACATCGTCACCCAATATGTATTATGGAAACTTTACCGATACCAAGGATGTGACAACAGAGCACTAAAAATGTGATTCCAAGTGTTTAATCTTCAGCTATACAGAGCAGCCCTTAGATTCCCAGTCAACTAGAAAAAAAAACCCAAACAATCAAGAGCATGCATTTAATTTGCTAAAAGAAGTTTCAGAAACATGTGCTTGAACTCATGCAATCAGAACTTAATTTGAAAAGCTGTTCCATTTCCCTAAGCACAAGCCAATTCCTTTGTCTTCATGCAAAAGAACCTCTCTCAAAATGAGAAACTTGAGGGTGGAAAAGGTCAAATCAAAGTAAAAATAGGAGTAAATTACATGATAATGAAGAACAAAATAAAAACATCTTCCTGTTAAAGACAGGTATGTGTGATCTCATGCAACACAAGGGCAGTGAATCATGACAGTCACAGTTCAAACAGCTAATTTACAGATCTAGACTCTACTTGTTCAAGTAAATTAACATGCCACCAGTATCATTTACTCATTCACCTGCCACTGATTTGCTCTCAGGACTTACCTGACTTCTCATCTTGTACATCTAATAGTGGCAGTTGTGATGCTTGGTCACACAAAGGCTGACATACAAAAGGAAACTGACGGCAGCTTGGGCTCAAAGTTAGAGCCCTCACTGCTAGTTTTTTACCTGTAACAACAGCTGTTGCTTCTGAATTAGCCTCAGTTCAGTGACTGTTATTCTAGTATTTGCTCTTTATATGCCATAAAACTTGCCAAAATAGGCCTGAGAATATAGTATACAGAGCATAAAAAAGGAAAATGGCAAAGACAAACATTGCATCCTTTCTGGTTTTGCTTTTTTATTTAAATTCTTTCAAGATGCTCCTGTATCTCTGGCTCAGTCAAAGTCTAAATTAAAAACAAGGCATATGAAGAATATAAAATCTAGTTCTTCATTTGTACTTAGTGGGATTCCTTAGTAGGAACTTATGAATGGTAGACACTATTTAAAATTCTCTTCTGATACACTAGAGCACATTAAAAAAAAAATTCAGAAAAACCTTCACAGTAAAAAATACAGTGATCTACGATTCATGAGTTTAGTGGCTAGCATTTGGCTAGCACTCCAAGCATTCATCAAATGGCTCCTAAGCTCTTCTAGAACATCCTTGCCCATTCTGTATATGTATGTCATTCCTCAAGTCTCCCAGCTTCTTTGGTATAATTAACATAATGACTGGATAGTAAACATCCATTTCCTTGAGAATTCAGTAGTGAAATAAAACCTCTTTCTCTATCAATAAACCTTGAACCCGAAAGGAACTGAAGGAAGCATGTGAGCTAGAAGGAAGCATGCATGCATGTGCTGCATCTGTAGCAATTTGTTTATTGCAAACAGCCAAGCTCAGAAAATATTAGGTGAAATCTCTCCCACTACTCTCCCAGCCCCTACTACAGCTTTCCTTTTTTTTTTTTTCAAATGTAGCAGAATAATCATGTAGGGACTACCACAGTCAGAGAGTGAGAAAGTCATGGTATACTCTTTGGGGCTACTGCTAGATAGCATTTCTGTTCCTTACTGTCTCTACACTAAGGAGGGGCCATTGGGCTTAATGATGTTTCTTGTCTTTGCTCAAATACGAAGACAGAGTATGATGTGTCATGCCTTGTGAATGTCAGACTCCTACAGACTTCTGGCTGTGTGGCTGTTAGGAACTCAGCATCAAGTCTTCATAATTACTAGCACTGAAACGTGTGGGTTTTTTAAACTGACCAGATAAATGATCCTAGAGAAAATAGTCCTCAAATTCTAGTGCATCGGGACAGAGAAAACGGCAACAGTTTTACATCAGACAGGGTAATCTAGGCACAGGAGACCACTTCTACACATGCAGTTTAAATTATGGTGGTTTCTCCTTTCCATAGCTCAGCAAGACTTTTAGAACATAATTTCTTTTGCATTTGTTGTCCTTTCCCCTCTCATGATCTAATGTGCCCATAAAAGAAAAACCGATATTTTGCCTAACAGACCTAAGAACACGTCTAGCACTGATGTGATCAGAAAATGTGTATTCAAACTGAACTGGAAAAGGGCTGTGACTTTTAGAGGCAAATCCCACCATGAAAGTATGGGTGGGGAATGGCGGGATGAAGTTCATTTGAAGGCATAGTAAGTCACCTATGAGATGAGCCTGGGAGCTTCATTACTTTCTCAGTTACCTACTAATGATGGCATACGGGCTCCGCTCTTTGCTGGGCTTCTCTCTTTGCTAACATCTGCTATTTATCATATTAAGATGAATTGTAGATAAGTTTCACTCTCGGTTACTAACTGAAATCGACTAAATAGTTGTGAGATATATCACTACTTTCTCAAGTTTTCTTAGAACAACTGTAATCCAGCAGTAGCCTGCACAGTAGTGCATCAAACCTGGGCTACAACCTGTATGTTTGGTACTCTGTGACTAATTAAAGGTTATAGGAAACTCTTACATAAATACCACACTGTTATGTTTGCAATTTTACAGGTAAAATTGTTTTCCTCCTGTGCCTTTGAGGGTATAGATGCAGTAATAATATATGCTGAAGAACAAAGAACTTTAGTCTGTTGTATTTTTAAAACCTAAGCTTACATCTAAATCTATTTTCATTTCCCTTTGGAACCTCAGTAGCTTTTTATGTTATATTAAACATTAGACAAATAGGGTAGATCTAATTAAAAGTTGAAGAAATGTGCTCCCCTTAATTGAATTTGCTACAGTTACATTTTGCAGACCAATGTTAATCAAAGCTCCAGTTCAGAGTGGATAGATCAAGGGAATTAAGTTAACCCTTGCACGTCCTTACCTGAACACGCGATACGGTCTGCTCTCGCCTAAGCCACAGGCCAATTACGACTCACCGCTCAGTCGCGACTACCCGGTGCGAGCTGCCCAGGGGCCGCCACAGAGGGAGGGCTGCGCACCGCAGGCTCGCTAAAAGTACCAACAACGCCAGGCGGGGGTCGTCGCCGCCGCCTCCGCTTCCCGCCGACCAACCAGCGAGGGCTCCTGCCGCGCCCCGCCCGGGGCACCCCGCTCACCCGACGGCCGCTGTGCTTGTGGCACAGCGCCTCGTGCTGCCGGGCGGCAGCCCCGGGAATGCCAGCCACGCCCGCCATGCGCGGGGATGCCCTCCTCATCCTCACCATCCTCACCATCTTCCCCCTCCTCATCCTCACCATCTTCCCCCTCCTCTTCCTCACCCTCCTCCTCCTCCTCCCCCGCTCGCCACCGCCCGGCCCCGCCCGACGGGGAGGACGGAGACCGGGCGGTCGCGGGATGGGCGAGGCCGGCGCGGCGGCTCCACCCATGCTGGGCGCCTCGCCATTGGCGGCCCGGGCGCGTGTCCCCGCCCCGCAGCCAATGAGGGCGTTGGGCCGGGGGTGATGGGCTGCCTCTCGCGGGAGGGATTCCTGGAGACGCTGCAGTGTGGCGGCGCTCCGGGCGCCGCGCAGCCCCCGTGCCGCCTCCGCCGCCCCGCCCGCCCTGCACTGCCCTGCCCGCCGGCGGCTGACACCGCCGCTCAAACTTAGCGCCCGGCGCGCCGCCAGCCCGCCGAGCGCAGGGAACCGGGGCAACCTGCCCGCCGTGCCGGGGGCGCTCCGCCCGCGCCCCGCCGTGCACCGCAGCCTCGCCCCGGGAGGTGCCGCCGCGGGGAGAGGCTGAAGGACGAGCCCGGAGCGCCCGACCCGGTTGCCAGGTAAGGCAGAGCTCCGGGGCTGCCCGCTGCCGCGCCCGGGCGGCGTCGCCTCGGGCAGGGGGGGCGCCCGCTGTGCGGGCGGGGGCAGAGCACATGCTCCGGGGGCGGCCGGCGGCTCTGCCCGCGGCTGCCGGGGGGCGGGGGCCCGCCCCCGGAGCGCTCCCGGCGGGGGTAGGGCCGGTTACGGGAGGGGCGACACAGACAAAGGGGGCGCCCGCACCCCCCTTCCCCCCCCCCCCCGCCGCCCCCGCGGAGCTCCGCTGTCGCCGCCCCCCGCTCTGGCTGTAGAAGAGGGGAGCTGTCCACCCTGCATCCCTCCATCTCTCCCCGCCGCTGCCCGGAGCCGGCGCCCAGGCGGTCGCCGAGCCAACTTGTTTCTCCGGGTGTCACCTGGCTGCTGCCACCGCTGTGCCTTCGCCCTCGGCAGGGTGGTCTGTCCCGACGGCCGCCCCTGCCGAAAGCGGTGGGGCACTGCGGTGTGCCCCCGCCGGCGCTGGTCTTCCCTCTGGACCGCAGGACATCTAATCATCATTTGTGTATCAATTCACAAAACCCTTTCCCACATTACTTAGAAAGGCTGCCAGGCTAACGCGTTTTCTTTCCGTGCAATTTCATTTTCTTTGACATTATTTCCTTCATTTTACGGAATACTGCTTGCCCTGCTTTGATTTGGGGTACGTTTTAGTCTGGTTCCCAGACGCACACGGTATGTTTAAAAGTTAATTTTGGCTATCAAACTCTACTAGGGACAGTAGTAAGAAAGTGGCAAAGAATATTAATATTTCTTTTGTTTCCAGTCTTCTGAAATAAAGATATCAAACGACTACTAGCTTCCGGTAGTCAGTGTAGTAAATAAATTAAATGTAGTCATTGGAATGAGCCTTTGTGGTACTTTCAACAATCTGTAATTCAATCATCTCTGATACAAGCTGCCTTTTGCTATTATTCATCAGACCCAGCTGAGTGATTTCTGTCAGATGGGAAGGGGTAGAGAGAAATCTCTAGGTAAACGTAACTGAAAAGCTTTCCAAGTTGAGTCCTAAATGAGCACAGAAAAGCACTTGGCCACAATCTCGAGACAGATGTTGGCATCCAAACAAATCATTTCTTTTGGTTGTCTGGGGATGTCAAGTTTTATTTTCCTTTTTTAATAGCCATTTGTGGGTGAAGAAGGAGTTCTGTCTTTATTGCCCTGTAAACTCAATGCAAAATGTTGTAGTGCAATAATATTTCAATGGCTCTGAAATAATATTTTCTGTACAAAGGTCAGTAGAGTAATTTTAGATACACATACATGTTATAGACAAATAGACTACTAATCTGCAATGGTGATACTCATCCTCAGAGCTGCTGTGCAGTATGCCATCCATGTTGCATGTTAATCTGTTATGTGCTGTTTAAACTGCTTTATTGTCTGTGAGAGTTACTTCATCCTAAGAAGCGGAAGATGGTAGTTGTAGACCCAAGGGGAGTCTCCTTTCCCTGGTGAGTTGACATCTAGAGTTACAGATGAGCAGTTGTTATAGGAGTGTCCCTGAAAAAGGGAGGGGGAGCTTTTGGGTACAAGGACAAGTAAGCAGTGAACTAATTTGCTTTGTGAGGATGTGAAATGACATCTCCTGCCAAGCTTAAATAAACCTGCTCAGAAGTGTAAGGAGATTGCACATATGTCTAGAATAGTATTTTCTTGTCTGTCTTGGAAACAAATGACCTGATTTTATGTCTTGAGTCAAATACGCATCTTTTTTTCTTCCAAGCTTTTTGTATTTGTTGTTTTATTAGTAGTGTCTGAGGGGAATATACTTTAATGTGGTATAGTTGCTCAAAATTTGCATCCATGCAATTCATAAATTGAAACTATATAGCTTAAAAATGTAGTGTAGGCAGCTTGAGTGAGAAGAGATAATTTAAAAAAGAACCACAGGGCATAAGATAATGACATGCTGTAGGAAATAATCATACTCCTGCACTTGCAAAAGCATGAAATGTTCCAGTGTAGCCATTTCATACAAGCCCAATTTTCCTTCGCATTAAGAGCGCCTAAGTGAGCCTTATTAATGTTTGATGCAAAAGATGCTAAATCCATTTTAAGGATTGATACTGGAATTTAAAGAGGTAGCTCACAGACTAACAGAGCAAATCTAACACTTCTCCAAAACAAATGTGAAAAATAATCTGTTACCATGTATGCCATAGCAGCACAAGTGGGATATAGCCTTTTCTGTTCCACGGGTGGGCAAGAAGCCCTTTAAAACCATAGATACAAAACAGTGTTTGATTAAACAATCTGAAATGTTCTCTTACCTTAATCATAACTTAAATCAGATATAAGAGCTGACTGAGAAGATGCTCAGTGTTGATTAGTGTAGTAGTTGAGAAGGTGTGAGATAAGGGAAGGTTCTGTTTGTCAGAAACCTAAAGGAAAAAAAAAATCTATATTTTTCCAGCTAGCATAGAGACACCGGAAACATAAAATCAATTTTTATGGTCTTTTGGCAGGGTTGGCTGTAATAAGTAAAAAGGAGCAGTTCAGTGTTTGGCTGAAGTTTTTAAGCCACTCAGCTGTACAGAACTCAGTTAATTGATGTTTCCTCACATGAAAATGAAGCTCTTATTTAGCATATCATGATCTTTTCCTCTCAGTTCAACAATCTGATTACAATTTTAAAAATACTTGTGTGGGGGTTTATATTTATATGCACATTTAAACACACAGATAAACTCTTTACTGGGAATTGTGTTCTGAATAAAGAGTGCATACAACCTCTTTTACCTGCTGTGGAAGAGACATTAAAGTTTGCAATACAAATAAAAAGGACAAGAAAATATTTCTGCATATCTGGAGGAAAAGGATGGAGGAATTATTACACATGGATTCCATGATCTCCTTCCCTTTGCTGAGGATGCCCATATAAATGTGCAGTTCCACAAAGAGAAATACTTCATCATTTGATTTTGCTTTGATTCTTTGTAGAATGTTTGTTTTAAACATAACTTGGTATTTAGGAAGAACCTTAATTAGAAATACAGATAAGGGAGGCTCATTAGCCAACTATCAATTTGTGTTTACTGCTGATATTTACTAAAGATACTTGTGGTTAAATCAAAGCATTTGCCAGACTAAATAAACAAAGCGTTAGGTTAACATATTTTTGGGATTGTTATGTACAAATGTCATCTTTGCTACAGTGGGCTTTATTCCTCCCTAACATACGTCGGTAAAAAGGGGGATTAGGAAATGGTGCTTATACTGTTAGATCTTTTACAGAAATACTGGATACCAAAGTAGAATGCATAGGAGGAGGACAACTGACAAGGGTTTTTCATGATTTCTTCTGGTGAGATGCTAAGAGCAGGCTACAGGCAACTTCTTTCAGGGACTACACAGACCAGCTGAGCGATTTGTGCAAGCAGTGTGTGGAAAAAGTTTTCTGTTTGAATAATAAAAAAATAAAATATTTAAAAATATTTATTGAAAATATTTTTTTCCCTTGAGGACTGCAGTGACTGAAAACTGGATAGGAGCCATAATAAGAATGTCTCCTTAAGTACTACTTTTGACAAATGTTAATCAGTATGTTTTAGAGGCTGACTTTTCTATTGTTTTCCCTAAGTGACTAAAGGAGTAGCACATGAATGTGTTATGAGAGAGCTGAGCGTTTTTCTTAATCTGTTTTCTTGTCATTACTAGTCTGGAGGTCTTTCCCCAGAACAGCAGGCACTGAACACTTCTCCTTCTCCATACTAGAGGGAGTGGTGTTGCCATCTTTTAAATTCTCAGAGAATTGCAAACACAGGATGCCATTTCTCTTTTCTAGTCATCCCTAAAGATGCTCGGAGGAATGTATCGGAACACAAAATAAATCTGGAATTTCTCCTATGCAGTGTAGTTATCTGATAAACTACTAATATTTAAAAGGTTCTTCTAAATAGAGAAAATTTACAAATTTTAAAAAATGTCACAAAAACTTATCCAAGTGACTTAGTATTCATTGACTCTGAATTATTATAGTAATAAACCATTTTTCAGGAAAACAAAATTTTATTTAGGAGTGGCTAAAACCAATTTGGTTATTTTAGTGCTGCTGTCTGTAAGTTTCCTGGACACTATTCAGGATTTATAACAGTAGCCAAATGTATTGAAGTAGCTTTAATACTCTAGCCACGTCTGTAGTGACTACGTACACGAGTGCCACAAAGACATGGGAATATGTGCCTCAAAGTTGCCCAGTAATGCTTTAATGAATTGGTTAAAAGTCTGCTTACAAGTTCTGTTTTGTAGCTTTATCTTAAGGGTATTATTTTTCTATATGTGGCTGAAAAATTGGTGTAACAGTTGCAAAGTGGGAAAGCTGGTAACCAATTGCCTGGCTTGGCTCAGAGACAGGAGTTTACTTGTGAATTCACTCATCCGTATGTGTTTGAATAACCACGTGGATAGTGCAGTTGAAAATAATAGGAGTGCTTTTGCACAAGGCACTATAGAATCACAGAATATGCTGAATTGGAAGGGGCTCACAAGGATCATCAAGTCCAGCCCTTAGGCCCCGCACAGGACCATCCCCAAGAGTCACACCACGTGCCTGAGAGTATCATCCAAATGCTTCTTGAACTCTGGCTTAGTGCTGTGGCCACTTCCCTGGGGAGCCTGTTCCAGTGCCCAACCACCCCCTGGGTGAAGAACCTTTTTCTGATGTTCAGCATAAGCCTCCCCTGACACAACTACAGGCCATTCCCTCAGGTCTGGAAATAAAGATTCCATGACAAATAGTTTATTTGGTTCAGGATGTTGTCTCAGTCATGCTTTTCCTAGAAAAATTTTACATTTGTACATTGATAGGTGAACACTAGACCTAACTCTTATTTGGAACACTTAAGATCACTTGTAGCATGTAATTTTAATTTTTTTTCCCTTTTTCCCAGTATTTCTTTATAATAATTTATTTCTATTGGATTTCTATAAACAAGTATTAGGATTGGGAGGAATTCTTAGAAGAATATGTGACAATGCAGTTAGAGTGTGTTGTTTTGTTTTGTTGTTTTTTTTCCGAAGGCTAAAAGTATATAACTTAAGAAAAACTTAATGGTGTGATGTGTTGATAGAAGGCACAATATATTGGTGAATAGTTGAGGGTTAAAGAAGGATAGTGTGATATACATACACCCCAATCAAAATAGTTTTGAAACTTTTTTTTCTGATTAAAAAAGGACTGTGTTTATTGTTGAAATTGTAAGCTTGTTTTGAATTTAGTCAGGCATTTGATTTAGTTTAGGGTAATGTTCTAATTATAAAAATAATGGTGTAAAACAGCATCATTGTCCCTGTGAACGGATTTCTTTTTTTCATGTACTAGATTGCAGAAGAGATAGTATATGAGGAATTGCCATCTCTATTATTCCAACTCTTTTCATTACCTTTGACAATGATCTGGAATAAAATACAAAACCCATATTCATGAATATAATTCTGTTTTTTTTGTGCCGATTTTAATAAAATTGGGAAAAGTGCTATTATAAACTGATTTAATTTGGTTTCTCATCCTACAATATCTGAATATGTGTTTTAACAAAGTGAAAAACAGTAATACTTTTGCCTACTTCCAGAAAAAAAAATCGTGAATCTCCCTAAATACTAGCTTGAGAAAAGAATTGGGGATTACATCTGGAGATCATCATCTGCCCCAATTTTGAAGAGCAAAGAAGCCATATGCATCTGTAAACACTGCTCAGAGTAGGAAAGGTGCCCATCTCAGAAAGGATGCCACACAACTAGAATTAGTTTAGAGGAGGGACTTGAGTTGTGTGATTTGAGATGTGCCCAATCTGTTTCTTAGTGGAACTCCTAAAAGCTTACCATTCTCTTTGGCAGGTTGTATGTGCCGAGAGCTTCCTTGATGCCCACACAGTGAACATACTGGTATTAAATTATGCTCTGGTATGTATAAGGTCATGCAGCAGCCTGGCTGGGCACACAAACCACAAGACCCCAAACTAGAAATGAGGTATCGATGTTTTTCCGAAATCAGAGTAGCAAGTGTATGAGCCACCTTAGTGAGGAGATGATACCTTTACTTGAAGTCTGTAGATCAGTATTTTCTTTCCTTTTAACTAGACTAGGTACAAGTTCTAGATTTGATGCTGAAATTGCTGGATTTCTGATTTATGTTAATCCATGAGAACGGAGTCCTTCTGACCTTAAAATCACCAACCCATTGAACTTGCTGCTATTGACTCCTACTGTGTCTCTTGGATTAAATAGTATTTGTTGTAAAAGATGTGACGTTACTTGTGTAGTGTGAAGAGGTTCTGTCTGAACTTCCCTTAAGCTGCCCTTGTATGTTATAATCCTATTTCGTCCCATGTTACTGACAAGAAATTTTTGTTTATTTATCTAACTGGTGTTAATCTTTGAGACCCGATTTAAAGCCGATTGAAGTCGATGACACTTCCTTCCACTTATTTTGTTCCTCTGATACGTCCTAAAACTATAAATTGAGCTTATTAGTAGGAACTTTGCTTTAAAAGAGTATGCCTGTTACTCTTTAAGATGTGAGAGAACCAGTGTCCTGTGTCCCATCATTCTACTGTGGACTTGCATAAATAGGCCTTAGTTTCTAGATGCCATCAGTGAGATGCTACCCAAAGGACAGTTTTCTGCTAAACCTGTTTTGGAGCTGGCTGTGGAGGTGTCAGTCCTTGTGCCTGGCATCTGAGCCAGGGAACCCTGTCATGATTCTGCTTTGCACCAGGATAAACTTGTCTTGGTGAGCATCTCGCATGTCCTCTTTCCACGTGTACTACATGGCTATGGATGGTTAATTGGTGGCATTGGTAAGAAAACAGGTGTCTGTTAGGAGAGGGATACAACTCTACTGAAAAGGCAAGTAAGAGTTAGCTTTGAGAGTGTCTTCCCACTGAATTGCAAAGAGATGTCCTTGAGTAGTCCAGGTAAGGGTGGAAGACAAACACATTTTTGACTGCTAGTGTAGTGATGGTTGAATTTCAGGATTTCTGGATCCTGAAATTAAAGTTTATTTTTTTTTCTAACAACCCAAATGTTTAAAGATGTGTTTGTTACGCTGTTGCATTTGATAACTGTATCATGCTAATATTTCCTTATGAAGAGTCTGTCAGTGGATTTTTTTTTTTCCACAGTTTTCATTTTTTCATAGTTTCTTTTCATATGCTAACAACAAGCTACTACCTTGCACTTGCTCGTCAGTTTTGGCTTTCTTACTTCATGCTTTGTTAGGTTGCTCAGCTGCTAGTTAGAGCAGAGAAACACCAGGCAATATCCATGTGACCTTGACAGAGGTCACTTTCTTCTTTATGATGTCCTGTAGCTGCATAAGGCCTTTGCTGCTCTTATCTTGTATATTTGCTTTATTTTTGTAAATTCTACATAGTAGGATTGAAATATTGCTTTTTTAAAAATTAATATGTATTTACTGCTCTTTTAGCTTGTTGAGAAAATGTTGAAAGTGAAAACTTAAAGTAAAATTGTCTGGGACAAAAACACCTGAAGTCACATGTTATAGTGCTTTCTTGCACTTGTCATCTTCAAAACATGTGTCCATTTTTAGTAATGACTTGGACCTATGTTAATATTCGATATGCAAATATTGGCTTTATAAATCATACACTGGCTAATAATTGTGAGTTGTTTACTCAGAATCACTTATTCTTTATAAATATTGATATGAAAGTTCTGTGTTATAGTGAGCAAGGCATAAAACTCACTATGGAAATCAGCATTTTAGAAGAAGAATAACAGTAATAAATATTTTATCTTGATATCAAGCAGCTATTGCTCAGATTTTTGAATTGAGCACTGCTTATCTATGTAGTGTTGATTAAATTCTAAAGCAACAACCAGCCAAACGTCCATTAAAGGTGATGAACCAGTCCTTTGCAGGCATAACTGTCTACACTGTTATTAAAGGATTCAAATGAATCCCAAAAGCCAAAACCTTTTTCTGCCTTTCCAGATAACTCCTTTATATATGTACTCATCGATGGGATTCCAAATTGTATGTGATCTATATAAGTGAAGGGGAAAACAATTGGCATAATTTTAATGGAGCGTGTCAATATTACTCTAGTTATAGCTTTTTTGAATTTCCTTCTGGTACTAACACGATACTGGGAGCATTTCATTTGCTTTGTGTTGAAATTTGGCTCTTAGAATGTCTGTTCACTTCAGCTACTTTTAAAACAATGTATGAATTCAGTGGTGTTAGCTGATTTCATAGAATAAAGCTAAATTATTTGCTGAAAGGGATTATCACCTGGCATACCTTACTCTGTAGTGTTACTGCCCTCTTCCACTTAGTTCTGTGACTTTTTTTGTGATGAAGAAAAAGAATCTTTACTGGGGAGGTAAAAACCTAACCTCTTGGCATAGTTCACGATGTTGGCTATAGGTGTTTAAAGTAGATGAATATGTGAATTTGAAAGGATGACCTCAAGTGCAGACAAAAAGTCATAGGTGGAGGTAGTGAGTATGGAGCCTAGTCAAAGGCATATTCATGAAGATTTTTCTAAGTTAACAAATTGTTCAAGGTTTTGTCCTGCATTGGGCCAAATATTGGCTATTTTGTGTGTCCTTTTGGGATAAATATTTTGATAATAGAGGTTATGCTGATGAGGTAATATAAGAATTTATCCTCAAACTTTGAAAAATATTAGCTTAGCCTGTCCTGCTTCCAGCCGTAGTGCTGTTCAGATACTTAAAGGTAGTTACTCCAGTCAAACTTAGATGTAATTGTACTGAATAAATTCTAGGTTTAAAAAAGTTTTAAGAGGTGTATTGTATAGAGTGTAGAACTGTGCTTAGTGTTTATCTTACGCTGTAGGACTTATAAAAAAAAGAGTAAGGGAATGTACTGAAACTTTCCCTCTCTTAAAGACCATCAGCATGTTTATTGGTTGTGGTTAGTCAAGTTTGTTGTAGTTTGAAGCTCTTGCCTCATTATTATTGGGCATACAAGTTTTCTGTACCCATGAGTAACAAGATTGGGAGGAACTAAAAGTAGTAGGCTTAGCAGCAAAATGTGTTAGTGGAGGGGCTGTATGTTGGTCAGTGATGATCAAAAGTTCTACACCTGTTGTTGCAGAGATAAAGATGATGACCTACACAAACACAGCCTAGCAGAGATGGAACTAAACCTTAGTCTAAGACTAATATGCAATAAGCGTATTCACCATATGGGCCAGCATCCTTGTGAATATGAATACAGTCACAGCATATACAGTTGCTCTCAGTTTTAACAGTAGTAAATACACAGGGGTTTTTCCCTAGATAAGGCACACAGAGTGAGCCTGAAACAAATGTGTGCTGAAATTTTGTTTCCTGTTACAAAGCAACTGCTTCAGGCCATGTTACTTTTTTCCATTGGACTTGGTCTAATATTGTGCTTCCAATTCTGGCTCAGAATTCCAATTCTTAGACCAGAATTCTTGTTAGTGTATTTCTAGTGAATTGTATTTTTTTAGATGAGCTGAATTAGGTCCCAGAAATACAGAATTACTTTTTTTACCCTTCAAAGCACTTATGGTTGAATTGGAATACTGGAAGTTATTTATTGTCACCATCACTTAGAACAGACTTTTAAACCTATTTTGGTTTTATAAGTTGCTTGCTTGCCTGGACACATGGGAAAAGATCTGGGTGTGATGGCTTAGCTCTCCACATCCTCTGTTAACACAGTGAATTCCAAATGTAGGTTGTAACCGGTGACAGCTGTTTCATAAAGAGCTGCTTCGTATTTGTGAGAAGCAGTGTTTGCTCTGCAGTCTCTTTAGAACAGGGCCTGACAAATCTTGTAATGTGTTAACAGTGTGCCTAACATAATAGGATCCAGATCTTTGACTGGGGACATGAACAGTTGTGCTAAAAATAAAAATACAATTTAGCCCAAATGTTGGAAAAAGTGCCATTATATAAGGCCCCCAGAGATCAATAAACAACTCATTGCTGTAACCATATCATCCTTCTTCAAAGGGATTTTAATTGTGTCATGGAAACTTCATACTTGAAAAGGTGAACACTTGTTTGTTAGGCATTCTGCTAGATATATTTTGCTGGTCATTGAGGCTGTACTGTTCATACTAGGGGACTTGGACATCCAGTTTAGATCTCTAAGTAGAAACTATGCTGAGTTACTCTTTACAACCTCTTTACCTTCAATGTGGTATAACTTAGGAATTTTTCAGTTTTAAATACAAAAAAGTTTCCTGTTTTCCAGTAATCTGATTTGCCATTTTCTAGTTGAAAACTGGGTAAACTGTTTGGCTTGCTACTGAAAAAAGCTATTTCTTGTATAATACCGTGCTCACAACTGGGATTTGAATTATTTATAGGTGGGATGGTACAAAGGGACTGGCTTTTAGCCTTCTGTGGCCAGGAGGGAATTTATCTGGCATAAAGGAGATAAACTAATTCCAGCTTCAGTAATACTTAAGAGACTAGCTGTTTCATACCAGAAAGCAGTTTTTATGATAAGAGAATTAGCAAAGTTCTGCTGCAGCAGTTTTCCCAATACAGAAACCAGGTCATCTGTCTGGAGGTTGATGTAATTATTGGAGACTTCTGCTCCCCCTCTCAATGAGAGGCTGATACAGGAGAACATCTAGTCCTGCTCTGGTATGTGACAGCATAAATGGGTGAAACAAATACAAAGCCAAAACCACAGCTGCCCGGGTAGGCTGTCTTGAACATAGACATGAAGATTTCAGGTAAAGATTTTAGGATTAGCTTTTTGTGAAGCGTGCAAATCTATACATAACAGAGAGTCATTTATGTTAAGTGGAAGCCAGTCAAACTAGTGTCCTGTTGATATGTTGAAACATAAATCCCATATGACAGATGGGGATCAATGGCAGAGGGAGATTAAGGATAGGATTCATGTCATTTAAGTTTAAATACCTCCAGAAGGTGATTCATTTGACCTACCTTAGGCATCTGTCTTCGTGTGAGATGGACTACTCTCCGGACATGAGATGGACTGCTCTTTGAAGCTATCTCTTCCTTTCCAGTGACTGTAAAAAGTCTGAGATGACTAGATGAGACTTAATCAGCCAATTTTTAGACACCTGACATGGGACACTTGAATCCTAAGCGATGAGCCTAAGGCCTCATGGAGAGTTTGTGGCAAGGGTGAGAAGTGAACCCCAGTTTTCTGGAGCCAAGCTAATCACAATACCATCTTTTCTATGAAGAGGAGCATTACGTGTAAAACTAGTGTGTGATGACTGCTTAAATTTGCTTTAAAATAAAAATAAAAAAAAAATTGATCAAAAGGAGGGTGGTGGTGTATTTGGAAATACCTAATTAAAATTTGGCTTAAATTATTTATTTTACTGCAGTTAGTGTTACTGTATTTGATTCAGAGAATCACAGAATCAGTTAGGTTGGAAATGACCTGTAAAATCATTGAGTCCAGTCAGTAAACTTGCACTGCCATGTATCAACCTCAGTAGTACAGTAACTTTGTCTAAGAGTCTAAGTTTAAAAAGAATATTTTGAGATAAATGTTTTTGCTGAACAGAAAAGCAAATGTATCTTTCTGCAGAATCTGTGCAGTGCTGTCAGGAAAGAATAAACTTTATATCTAAAAGTAGAGATCTTGAAAATAATGAAAACTTTACTATCAGCTCTGCAGAAAGATGGACGTCTAGTCAGTAAAATTGTAAATAAAGGTCCATTGCGCAGGAGTGACAATATTTTATATGTATTTATGGGCAGTTTGAAGTCAGACTTGTCCACTCTGTGCTGATGAAAGTGGGCTTCTGTGAGGGGAGACAGCTTATATTACAACAGTTAAAAGATACGATGTTTTCTGAAAACGGAATATGAAAGCTGATATGGAGAGTGCTACTGGCTCCAGCTTTGGATCTTGCCCGAAGCATGCAGTGAACCAAGCAGGTCTGCAGAAGTGGTATGGCGCTTGGCAAAGTGGAGGAATTGCCTCTCTTCTGGTCAGCAAAGCTCTGGGAGGAGACAAGAATAGCAGCAGCTCAGATGTTGCTAGAGTGTGTGTTTTCCCCCTCTGAAGGGCAGTTGGTTTTGCACCTGAACGAGCACAGTGCTTTTAGGGGTTAGTTTGGTTCTTCTTTGCTTGCCTCCCTGCACACACCCGACGCTTCCCTTCTTCCTTAGCCTACTTCAAAGCTATAGTTTGGTGTAGTTTGTGAGTGAGATGAAATCATGTTTTCTGAGCTGTAGTGCAAAATCTGTTCAAATGGCTTTGTGTCATTTATATGTAAAAATCTGTTCCGATGATCCTGTTCCAGCTGTGAACCAGAACATCCTAGAAGTATGACCCTCTTAATTCATGGCATCACATCTCTACACGGGAATATACTGTGATATTAAAGCTTCAAGGTGTAAATGTTTGGGTTTTTTTCCATAAATTGCTGTGGTAAGGGAATAAAGTGTACTATACTAAGCTAAAACAGAAGCTGGCAATGTGAAGAGTAAAATAGGATGTATATTTTAAGCTTATGTAATTTCTGCCTCTAGACATTGGGAATTGGCTATTGGTTTCACAGTACAGTAGAAATTGTATCTTCATGTTAGAGCTAAAGTAAAGTTAAATTAGAATGGTATAGAAAGAAAAATCTAGTACTCTGAAATATTATATCACAGCAAAACAGTTGTCTTGTTGACACAGATCATAAGAATTTCTGAGTCTGAAGAGTTTCAATATCTAAACATGATGTTTTTATAGCTAAATGAACCTTTGTAAGCTAGACATCAACTATGTATAAATGTAGAACAGTATATCTAAAATCTGTCATGCTGTCAGAATACAACTGTTTTCTCTACAAGTATGGGAATTGTCACTTATCTGCATTCTCTCCTTGCCCTATTTCCCCTCCATATGTTGATATTCACCCATGTGAAAGAGGCCAATTATAGTTTGGCCGTTGTATAAATAATGCAGAAGTTGTCAGTGGCAGAGGAAAATTTATGTTAGAAGACTGAGGGATTGAATAAGAAAATAAAAGCACCTTTTAATGAGGGTAATGATCTCTGTTTCTCTATCACTTCATGTTAAAAAAGGTATTTAAAGAAACCCCATCTTTTAGTTCTTCATCTAAGGACTGGTTTTAGTAATAAAATCCTGGTTCAATTTTCAGTCAGAATATTTTGGTCTGCAGTATTTTCCCTTTTGACTTTTCCCCAAGCCCTCCTGGGAGCAGGCACTGATCTTTCCCCTTCTCAGGGATTGGTGCTGAGCAGCAGCTGAACTGGAGGAATACCCCAGGACCATGTTGAGGCTCATAGGGAGAGGGCATCTCTTCCCCTTGGCTTTATGGTAAACATTTGGAAAACACAGTGCAATCTGGAGTCAGGCTGCCTTGAAAGTAAATTAATTAGGCTCATTAAAGGTGGAGTCCCAAACTTTAGAGCAGCTGGGGCTGATTCTTGATAGCTGTTGCTGGTAGAGCCAGACCCCAGGTGCGTGCTGGGGCACAGGCTGGCTTGGAGTTGCCGTGAAGTTGGCCAAGCTAAATAGCACATTGTTAGTGTGGCTTGTCGTTGGCTTGCTCTTCTGGAAGATGGTCAGAATGTGATCTCAGATGATGTGCTGAGTTTGTTTAATTTATTGTCTTTTTCCTCCAACTGCTGTTTCTCTTGAGTATTACAGAGGCTGGTGTGGCCTTAAATATAGTTGTATTTAGGCATCCACTTGGAAGGTCTCACTGACCTGACAGCAGCCTTCAGTGAAACTTGCTCATCTGCATGGCTGCTGGGTCTGCAATACCTCTGACTGATGCATCAACAGCAGATGAATGATGTGCTAGCCCTTGCCTTTCATAAATTACTCCTTGTTTTCCATGGTGATGCTCTTAATGTGATTGTTAAAAAGGATACTTACAGAAGGAGATAAGGGAAAGCCTGCATATTTTGTGAGTCTTAAAACAGTAATAACGGGGTAAGCAAGTGTCTCTTTTTTTTTTTTTTTAATGAGGAAACTGCAATTTTCCTCGTTATCCTTACTCTTTCATGATTGAGCTGTTTGTTTCCAGATGGCTCCTGTGCATGTGGGGATAGGGACACACATGGCCCAATCTGTTCAGCTGCCGGCCTCGCATCAAACAGCCCAAGGTGCTGGGCACGCTGGCTCATTTGGAGCAGTTTGGCAGCCCCTCCTGTAGCAGTTATTCTGGTGCTTTAATTTCCAGACAGAAAGGCTTTGAAGCAGCATCCTTTTGTGGGAAGAAGAGATTTCAAGGTTCAGAAACTGAAATGCAAAACTGCAGCCACCTATCGCCTTTCAAATGAAATTGAATTTATCAGCGTTTCTAAATGTGTCTGCTGTACCAAAGCACTTTGAACTTTTTTATTCCAGGTGTTGCTTTCATTAAACTATTTCTTTCTTTTTTCCATTCTGCTGTAGCAGAGTTCTTATTGTAGTATCGGGTATGTCAAGTGAAGTATGTGAACAATTTTTTTTTTTTTCATTTTTGACAAAAGTATTCATCAGAGACAAGAGATGGTGTGTGAAAATACGAAGTCAGCACCATGTGTTTAAGGGTATGTCAGTCTTGCAGAGGCCTTGAACAACACTTGCTCTTTTTTTGGAAAGATACATCCAAATACATTTCTTGGATTAGTTTTGCCTATGGCTGTGTTAGGATTTAAATTGACCAGACACTTTGCCCACACTTTTCTTCCCTTACATGTACCCTTCTCTTCCATACTTCTTTAAAAAGAACTATGAGGGAAGAAGGATGGGAAATGTAATTAAACACAGGTACTGCAATAAGCTCTGGTTAGGAGGCAAATGAACTTAATGAACTGTAAAGGCTCAAGAGGTGTCCTGTATATAATCAAAAAGTAACTGTCATTAATACAATAGACAAGGTGATTAGGTATCACCCTATCAGTGATTCAATGGGTTAATTAGTTGTCAGTGATTAGAATTTGGTTTTCAGAAACCATGGTGGTGGTTGGGTAAGCCCTGAAGTCCCCATAGTAAGGCACTTGTTCTATGCAGGGTTCTGTGCATGTGAATTGCTGAGCATCTGGAAATCCCTCTGACATTAAAGTGATCTGTACAGGTGAAGTGTACTTCTAGTTAAAATAGAAACTTCTGAAATAAAAGCATGAGATACTGATATAAAATGGCTACTGTGTATAGATTTAATTTTGATGGGAGGAGATCTTGGATCTTGGAAAAACCTTTCACCATACCAAATTATTTTTGTAAGAGAAACATAGCTTTATATCTGAGCTGAGAATCTCTTCAGACAACACTTTATTGATATGTCTGCTGAGAACAGAATTGCAGAATCCTTTAGGTTGGAAAAGGCCTCTAAGATCTTTGATCCCAACCATTAAAGGTTGGGAAGGTGTACCAGGGACATAAAGAGAATTTTATGAAATATTTCAAATAGCTTATAAAAAGGGCATAATTTTCTGGGTTTTTTTGTTGGTTTTTTTTGGGTTTTTTTCTTATTCTTCCCCATGGCTCTTCTGAACATATAAACAATTACAGTTGCAGAGACACTGCTTTATATGAAGTTCAATGCTATTGAACTCTGCCCCTTCTTATTATAGTTTTTCAGCAAATGTGTGGTCTTCTGAAACCTTAATGACCTGGTCATTATTGCAGCAAGATTTTGTCTTGAGACTGTTGTGTGGTTCAAATTTTCTGAAGTTTCTTCTGAAACTATCACTTGGAAATCAAAGTTGTTTTTACCTCTGCTGTATTATAGCAGTGTTTAAAAATAACTGTGTAACTTCAGATGGCTATCACATCAGGTGTTTGCAAAAAGAAGTAGAAATCCCACATCTAAAATGTGAGCACATGATCTAAACACTTCAGAGAATGTAATTTTTTTTTCAGACCCCTTAATGCTGAATACTAATAAGATAAAGCCTCTAGAAATAAATTTCTATTGCATAAGTAGCTTTAGTTTTTGTTCAACAGCAGAAAACCGGTAATTACTCAAATAGTTTTTGACAATGAACACTTTAGATGTATCAGTCTTTGTCAAAATGAAGTCATTTTTAATTCTGCATAATATAAAAAAGCATATAACTCTATAAATTGTTCTTGTCCATACTTGTGATGAACAGTGTTGTACAAACTAGAGTTCATTAGAACTTCCAAATTCCAATTATGCAAGTAATAGAACCTTAAGATGCTATCTGTATTGTGGAACAGAATGTCTTAATAATTTCTGTTGACAATTTACAAAAACTGGGTGTAGTAAAAGTATAAGTAGTTCATATTTTAAGAATGTCAAGATAGGTTTGTGGATTTTGCTGGGTTTTTTCCTGCCTTTTTTTATATTTTTGATTTTCTGAGCAGATTTCATTTTAACATTCATAGAAATAGGTGATTGCTAGAGTTGAGATGAGGAGAAGGTTTCAAGCTGCAAGAGAAATTTGGGGCAATATAAAAGCCTGACACAATTTTACTGTATCTCCAATTTTACTTGGAAAGTTTTCAATACTGTTTTAGTTTTCAGTAGATTATGGTTTTTGTAAGGAAAAAATCAATTATGCTGACAATAGCAATAATCACACTACATGTAAGGAGTTCAAAGGTTACTTTCCCACCAAGAATAGTAGAAAAACTGACCAGGAGTTCCCTTCCATGATAGAAGATAGTGACATATTATTCCATTCAATTTTATGTTGTGCTTCATTGCTTTTGAAATAGATCTGCTTGGGACATATGCCCAAACTCAAGATGTGGTCAATGTGCTACCACAATTATTTCGTTGTTGAAAAGCTTTCTTTGCCAGAAAAAGAATTATCTAAGACAGGTGCTACTGTGACAAACAGCTTGAAACTCACTACAATAGATGATGAAAAGATTAATATGTTAAGAATGTAACAGTGTCAAGATTATAAATGGTTAACAATTACCTGGCTTAAGCTGGCAGGTAGGGAAACACCACTCAGATGCCTGTTTACTCCCTTCCCCCGTGGCATGGGGAGAGAATTGGGGGGTAAGAAGGGGGTGTAAGAAGTAAAATTCATGGATTGAGATGAAGACAGTTTAGTAGTACAAAAACAGAAGGGAAAATCGTAATAATGATGAAAGAATTAGAATATGCAAAGCAAATGATGCCCAATGCAATTGCTGACCACCCACCAACTGATGCCCAGTCCAAGTGGCCAAGCAATGGGGCCAGCTTTCCCCCAGTTTATATTTTGAATGTGCTGTCCTGTGGTGTGGCATATCCCAGTGCTCAGCTGGGGTCATCTGTCCTGGCTGTGTCTCCTCCCAGCTTTTTGTGCCCCCCAGTCTCGTAGCTGGTGAGGTGGTGTGAGAAGCAGAAAAGGTCCTTCACTTAGTGTAAACCCTGCTCAGCTACAACTAAAACATCAGTGTGTTATCAACATTATTATCCTAAATCCAAAATGCAGCGCTATACCAGCTGTATTTTATACGAAGAAAATCACAGCCAAAGCCTGTGACTGTCTTAAGCATATAGGAGAGGCAATACTTGACAGAAGATCTCTCATAGTTTGTGGGGTGAAGGGCAAAATTATCACTGTTTAAGCAGGTCAGGATTTGTAAATGACCAGTTCTACCAGCAGTGCCCAGCTTGAAGCACATTTGGAAGTGCCTTGTTTTCAGCAGGTGCTGGGCACGCATGCTGCTAAAATCAGGCTTCACTTGGCCCAAAGGCAAATTTTATTCATCTGTTAGAGAAACTATGAGATAGAGGCACTTTGACCACATGACTGATAAGCCCGTAGAGAAAGCTGCCTGATGGAAAGCCTGATCCTGTGTTGTAGACCTGTCTTCCTCATCCAGGATATTCTGAGTACTGGTCAATGCATCCCATGTAAGATCTTTGAGATGAGCATAACTGTACTGTGTAGTGTGATTACTAGGTAAAACACACAGTACAATGGCTTTTAGCAGGTTTTTTGAGTAGTAGGTTCTTACTTATTCACTGTAACAGAGCACTGTTGAATAAAGGTGAAGAACATGTTCATGATACATGCTTTGTGGATAGAATGCCTATTTTTTGTGTCCATGTAATTTTGTCTTTTTTCATACTTGTAGCTGACATGTACTCCAATTAGTATTCAATACAGTCTCATGTATGATACTTTGAGTCTGCAAACCTGAATGAATTTTGAAGTCTCCTTAGGAACAAATAAAATGCAAACTGCATGGTGGCTTAAAATGTTACTAACGGGTTTCTGTTGAGTACCCTTCAGTGCCCTTCTGTTTACATGATCACTTAATGGGATCCAGAGAGACCAATCATTAAGCATTATTTCTTAAGGTCTCGGAAGCAGGATACCTGCTGGTGCATCAAAACAGATTTCTGAAAATTGTATAAAATCTCAGCAGAAACTCTTGCTTATGCTTCTTTTCTTACTCCAACTGCATATATGGTGCTGTGAGTCCCACATGTTTAAGTAATGGTGTTACTACTTTAGTTGAATATGCGCACTATATAGGTCTATGTACAGTATACATTTGTATTGCACAGCTTGCACTCATCTGCCAATTATGGTGTTTCTAGCTTGGCATGGCTGTGTTTTTTCTGGCCCTGAGCATGTCTTTGCTATTCTTAGGAGCCCATATCTTCCTTCATATTCTCTGTCATTCTGTATTTGTGGGAGAAAACTTGGGGATGCTAAGTGTCATTTAGCTAGCTTACTTCAGGAGCGTCCTTGAAGTATTGTCTTGGGTAGCTACACTAATCGTCTAAGCATTATGCATGGCAAGCAATCTCTCCAGTTATGCAGAGTCAAGCCTTTGATTATAAAGGTTTTGTGGATGTACAGATTTGAGGGTGAGTATGGAAGTATGTGCATGCAAATATGTGTGCAAATACTGGATATTTTGTATCCTTAAGAATAGTGTGAACGTGTGCAATTGTTCTGTTAAAGTTACTTATGTTAGCTGTGTGTCAGGTAAGTCAGAATAAAAACGCTGGAATAACAAAGGCTTTAGAACTCCTAGTTTAATTTTATTTTTTTTTTTGCCAATAAGATGTTCTTTTGATAAAACACAAAAAAATGACATATAAAGAAGCAACCACAAAGCCTATAAATTGATGATTGTAATGCCAGTATAAATCACCAACCAGTAGGGCAAATAAGCCTATGAAGAGTTATCCCATCACCTGCTATTTTTTTCCCAAACACAGATTTCCAAGCTCTTGACAGCAGCACGTGCTGAAATCTTTTTTTTGACAATTCTGTGAGTGGAGCTTTGAGGGCGAAGGGTCAGATTTCAGAGGCGAAGGTACTATAGAATTTGAGGAATAGCTGATCAACAAACTCTTGTTCCCCACATGTTCCTGAAACAAAGGTAGGTACTTAGGCTTTTGTTCCTAGTGCTAGCAATCACATTTTAGAAAACAGTTCCAAAGATTTAAGGGACAACTTCCAGTAATGGTGAAAGACTTTAAAGTAATAACTCGTGGTAGTTGAAGAGAACATTAAAAAACCCCAATCAAGCAGAGAGCCAACTTTTTTTTCTTTTTTTAATTTCCCGTAACATGGCACTGGTCCCTATGTACATAGCAATGGCTACTAAAGGACATTGATTTTAAGCAGTCAAATAGTAAAATATTTGGACAGTTAATGGCTGAGGGAGTTGTTTGTTTAACCTTGTGCTCAGGTTAGGACACTTAGTCCAGTGTGCTCAAAGAATCTTAAACACTGTGATGCTGAAAAATCATAATTAGGTTGCCATTATTCAAATTAATTTATAATAATTTAGAAAATTAGCCTTAACTCCATGTACAAGGTGGGCATCAGCAGATTTTTCAAGAGCTGGAATGGTAATTTTCAATGCTGCAAGATACTGTAAAGACATTTTGTGCTTGGTGCTACCATCTAGCTCTTATCTTTGAGCAGCCTCCAAGCATTCTTAAGGACTTGGGTATCAGCAGCCCCAAGCCCTCTTCTGAAAATAAGTGTGTATGTATCATTTCCATAAAGATACCCTTGTCTGCTTTCCTTTCCTTAGGAGGGAAAATATAGTGGTGAATATTCCTCATACAGTGATTGGTTCCTTCAAATCTGTCCTCTCTCAGAAGGGGTTCAGAATGAAGATACTTGGCTTTCCAGTCTTGTTGTTAAAGGATTATTTCTTTATTTTTTTCTGTTTTTAAGGCACTGAATACATTACATAAATGGTCAGGGGGGTTTTAAATTATTTATTTATTAATTACAGTGGGAAATAGATTCTTCTTACGTCCTCGTCTGACCATGTTTTTAGATTAGATATATTGCCTACAGGTGTGCACTGTAGATGCTGAAAACCTACCCCTAGCATACCCTTAGGAGACAGGTGAATGAATCTTTGTGTAGGTGTCCCAAAAGTGCAAATAGAAGCACTTTTAATGAAGAAACCAAAAGACATTAGTCTAGAAGAGCAAACAAGCAAAAAACCAATCTGGTTTGCATGTTTGTTCTTGTAAAGAATAAAACTCAGTAGAAGCATCTCTAAGACTTGGCAGTTTCAGCATGTAGATCAAAGGACAGCTGTCAGAAACTTATTGAAGAAGGCTGAAGTAAACTGAAATGTGATTTAAGTTTAACTTTTGGAATGGCAATGTGAATAAGAAATGGTTGAGTTAAATATATTTCTTGTTTTCTCTTCAGGAAAAAAATACATTACAGGTCTACATTTATTTTGATAAAGCTTAAAAGCTTTAGCCAATGTAACTCTACCGAGTAGTATGAGAAAAAAAAAAAGTGGTTAAAACTGTGGAGTATCATAATTTAGCAGTTGTTTCTTCTCATATTGCTCGTAATTTCAGATGTTCGATATCTAGCTTTGCTGTCTAGTTTTTATGAGCCACTCAAGTGTTACATATTTAATGAATCTCTCTAGACCATGCACTAGAAAGAAGCCTTTTTAATGTGTCCAAGACTTGCATTATATAAAAGAAGTAAAAAAGTGGTTTAGAATACTCTTATTGGAATGCAAGTTCAGAAATTTAACATTATAAAGGCATAATATATTGCTGCTAGAAGACTATTGCTTTCTAAAAGGTTCAATTTAACAAATAAATTATTTTAACTTCTTACCTCAGATTCTTCTTATTAAGAATTTTTTCTGTACTGTTTCTTTCTAGAAAAACTTCATAAAAACAGATTACTGTAGGGAATAGAGTGAGTGTGAATATTTCAGGAATTTACAAACTAATGTTGTTGGTATGCATTTGGTCAAAAAAAGAATAGCATTTTCATTTGGCTTTGTGAACTACTTACGTGAGGCATACAAGTCAATCTCCATTTCTTTAAGAACTAGTTGAGAAGATTTGAAGTAATGTATTACCAGAAAATGATATTTCTATAACAACATCTAACAAGGCAAATGTAGTTTTCCCAAGTTTTATTCTATACGTTGTTTTATGGTAATGAAAAAATGTTATTTAAATGCTATAGTAGAAATGAAAACTAAAAATGGCTATTGGAGACAAACCTGAAACATTGCAAGAGGGAGGAATGAAAATGTTAACTAAGTATGTTGTTAGTTGATCGCATTGATTAAAAGTGTGTTGTAGGTTTTGAGCTGAATAAAAACCAGTATTACACATATGCAGATAAATAAAGGACCAGCAAACCTGAGGTACACAAGTTTAGAACGTAGGTATTCTGGAGTGGCATCTAAACCAGCACTGGAGCTTCTCACAACTGTGGGAACATGTAGGTCTAGAGAAGAGGATACAATGAGTGAGGAAATCTGCACGTGATGTGGCAATCAGGAGCGCATCATTCCCTAAGGATACCAATCAGCAGAGGGGTAAAAGCTGCAATGCTGTAAGCCTTATTACGTAGAAATATCATCATGGCTGGGCTTCGCGAACGAAGATTTGGGAAAGGCTCTATCCACATTTGTTACAAGCACACTGGTGGCTAATAAGGCCAATGCGAGACAGACATGTCCAATTGCAAAAGGCACAACAGAAATATAGGGAAGTGATAAAGTTAGTACTGAAACAGGCTTTTTTTTTCATCATGAATATCTATATTCAATATAAAAAATCCTGATGTAACCTTAAATTACAAGTTTTGTGATCTGAACAGATTTGTAAGGTGATTTGAAACTTTTACATTTTCTGGTTTTATCTTTTGGAAGAACAGCCTGAACTGACTAACGCAAACAGCACTTGTAATTTTGCTGGGACTTTGATGGCTGGTTTAAACAATTTTAGAAAATTTATAACATTCTTGTATAACAAGCATAGAAATATACTTATGTTCGTGACATTGTTTTCTTAAATTTTAATTATTGATTCATTGGTCATTATTGATGTATTCCTCATTGTTTCTACAAGTTAGCATCATGAAGAAAGCTGAGCTGATTTTTCACGATTTCCTTAGCTACTTTAAGAATACTTATCTTATGTATTCAACAATCATATATTAGACCTGAAATATGAAACTGGCAGGACACTATGTTTTAAAGATTACTTCAAATATTTATATGGTTTTTGATTTGGGAACTAGAAATTCAATTATTAGTGAAACGTCATGTACATAAGTCATGATTCATGGAGTTTTAAGTATTTAAGGGAAAAAGACCCCAACTAAGTACTACAATAGCCATGCTGTAGTTTGAACGTGAAGCATATATAGAATAGGATCATTTTAAAATGTAGGAGTAGAGTTATAATTCATGCTTTTGCTAATCGAAAACGTAAGTACAAGTAGTAAGAACAAACTGGGTTTTCAGACTAACTGTCTGCTGTTTCTGCTCATGACGCCATTAGCTTACAACTCCGAGCTATATGACTGAAACACATGACATGAGAATTCCAGCTAAAGAGTGTTCAATTAATAGGAGTCACTGTTTGCTCCCACAACCACATATCAATCTGTTTGTGATTCTATTGCTCAGTAATGTCTTAATATTTTTTATCACCTACACCCTGACAAACTCACTGTTGCATCTGGGCACATAAAAAAGCATTCTATCTGATTCTAATTGAATAACAACTCCTAAAAACTTTATATATGACTTATATATTAATTGCTTATTTAAGTAAAAACTATCCAATTGTTCTGATGGGGTTGTGTATAAAACTGACACTGGGCTCTAGCTACTCAGCATTTATGGATTCAGAAGTCTTTGCTGTGATCTGTAAATGAATAAAAGTTAAAGTAGGTATTTTGATATGAATAAGTTCAATAAAATAATTAGTATAGTGTTAGTAATAACTTGGAAGTATTTCTTATAAATGTGTCCAACAAGGCTGAATTCAGTTACTTCTCTCCATCCACTCAATGGCAAAGCAGCAGAACCATGCCCAGAGTTTGGGAGCTATGTCCTACCAAAGAGGTAATAGCCACTCTGTCTTTTCATGTATTGGTTATCTCAGGATCTGATGGTAACTTGGCACAACAGTGAACCCTGGGTATGGAAACTGCAAAGCCTGTATCTCCTGAACTTGTACTTTCCCTGCAGCTGCCTAGACAGTGTGTAGAGGGAGCCTGTCCTTCTTCTTCAGATGATGGCACCAACCTGGAGGCAGATGCCGTTATTGGAGATGAGAGATTGGAGGGAAGAGATGAAATGCCTGGTCAAAAGTGTTACAACTTGGAGAGAGCAAATGTGAGTTAGGGAAATAGGAAGGAAAAAGATCTGGGAGCAAGCAATGGAAAAGGAAGGAACTGAGGCACTCCTGCTTCATTTACTATACAGTTTCCAATTACTGCAGTAAATGAAGCTGGAATTCTACTGACAGTCTCCTTCACTACATAACCTAAATTAATCCCCAGAGCATCCTCTGCACTAAATCAAGCAGGATCCTGCAGAGAAAAATAGTGGAGCCTTAAAGACTGTGTTGCACTAGGGGAATGAGTTAATTTTGCACCAACCGGCAATCTCACTTCTGGCTTCTCATAACTTCAGAGTGCTTATCTTAGCAACCATAGCATTATTTTCATCTGAGTTTGGGAGAAGAAGAGGGTTGTGATAAATATAGTCAAATTATATGCACAACTGCAGAGTATGCAGGAAACATTCAATCTGCTGTATTTCCGTGGAAGTACAAGTCTTCCTGACCTCATTGTGTCATTGATTTGAGGAGACAATTTGCCTACTACTTAATCATTTTTCTTTTCAAAATACTATGGAAAGAGAAGACTCACAGACAGAAATATGGGAAGAGGTTTCTTAAAGAAGATGCTGTAGAAGGGAGTTACCTGCAAAATAGCTGAGAGTTGCCAGGAAAATGATTTATAAATCGTAGCACATCTCTTCAACGGTCTCATCTGTGTTATGTAAATAGCTGTTGCTTCCAGATGTGCTGACCCACCTAGCAGACTGAAAGTGAGGGCTCCTTGTGAATTATTTAGTAGTTGGATTACAAATATTAATCATAACGAGGACTGAAGCATTTTCTTAGAACATTTTTTAAATATGAAGCTTTGTTTGCAGGTCTCTTAATGCAGCCTGGAACTGTAACTAATAGATGCGTGTGAAGAAAAACATTTCATTCTGCAGCCTTTTCCGCCCACATCTTTAGGGTTGCCAGAAATCCTATCTGTCAGCTAAAATGATGTTAAAATTCTACACAGATATAATCCAAATATGACAGAGAATAGGATTAGCAAAAGCTGTTCAAATGTGATAAAATAAATGAATAAAAATGAGTTGAAGAGGAAAGCATGATATTAGTGGAACATGACCCAATTATATATGTAAAAATGTACTCAACAAAATAGGTCAGAAATATTGACTAGACACATTTACATACTGTTTTGAATGTGAAGTCTCTGCATAGTCATAATAATTTTGTATAAGATTTTGATATCTGTGTTTATCTATTATTAACTCCCCTAAATGTGCATAATTAACGTGAGACACTGCAGTCTGACTCTTTTCTAGAATGTGAAACTACATAAGCCAGCATGTCAGGTTCCTGCATTGATGCAGACTTCATATTGTTTTCTTTTTTCTCTTCTACAACTCTGACAATAAAATATCAGTAGGTAATTTATATAAATTGAGAAAATAAATTTGTTGATCTTAAAAGGCCTGGAGTGCAACCAAAAGAAAAATGAAGTTAATTCTTTCAAAATTAATTTCCTCTGAAACAAACCTTAATAGTATTCCCAGATTAATAACACAAAGTAGGCAGAACTTCCTAAACAGTAGTTGAATGTAACTCTTAACTCTCAAATTTTATTGTG
Source organism: Pipra filicauda (assembly GCF_003945595.2). NCBI lineage: Eukaryota > Metazoa > Chordata > Aves > Passeriformes > Pipridae > Pipra > Pipra filicauda. Next base: position 1,694,501 of record NW_024104643.1, on the reverse strand, counting down.
CATTTTTTCATACTGAAGAAATGTTAAATTAATCTGTTAATTTACAGAGGTAACGTGGAGAGCTTACAATTTGAAGTTGTTATTTAGTTCTGGAAATATTTAGAAATATTACAGTTGGCTCCCCTCTCTAACGATAGTAAAAGAAAAAAGAAAATACTGATGTGAACTGAGAAAGAAATGATGTTCAGATCAGATCTAGCTGTTTATTTTTTGTTCCCTTATTTTCTTACCATGTGAATAACCCATCTCTATGTTGATTAGAAAAGTCTTATTTTTGTAATCGTAAAATTAAAATATCTTGATATATTTTTAGGGAACCAGAACTACTACCATTAACTGAAGAACATAGTAAATAGAAATTTACGGGGCATTTGTTCGGATTTGTTTTAAAATCTGAGACTAATTTCTTTATCCTATAAATAAAAGTAGTCTGAAGATCAACGTCTTTAAAATAGCCATCGAACTTAGTCAGAATTAGTTGAACAAGCACATGACCTCTCAGTGTATTATGAAGCTAGTTGAAAATGGTCTTTAAATCCTGCTTTATCTTTCTTTAGCTAAAGAAAGCTCACAATTAGAGACTGGGTTAACTCTTTCCTCAAGAAAGGTGAGGGCAAACAAGACAGCAATGAACACAAAAACAGCAGTAGGGAGAAGGAAATTTATTATCAATCTGCTAAAACCTGAGCAACACTGATTGCTGTTACATAGATAAGACTTACTCTTTAAAATATTAGTACTAGAAAATTCCTGTTTTCTAAGTGTTTCAGAAAGAACTTGCAATACAGAAGAAGAAATGTGCTGTATTGTTTCCTGGGTTACTATTTAGAATAACTAGCTATACCTAAGAAATCAGACATATATTTAAAATAAGCTTTTCATAGGTTAATTCTGACTTGGTGTCGTTGGGAATACTTTACCAAATGGTACAAATCTATAAGAATTGATTGTTTTATCCAGATACTAATAATGAATGGTCTTTTTCTGGTGTGACTTTAGTCAACTGTAAATAATTACAGCAGGCAGATATCATATGGTTTGATTGTTAATAGGTGTCACACCAAATCTATGAAATATGTATGTTTTAGAAATGACTTTCCCCACCTATACCAGGATTGGTATGTATTTGTCCAGTGGCAGAATTTGTCTCCCTAAATGTAATAAGCTGTGTAGTATACTATGGTTTTTCTGTGATTTGATATCTAGGAGATGTCCTCCACCAAAGTAGAGGGAATGCCAACATAAGTGTCTCAGCTTGGGCTGCTGTTTAACTTTCCCTCCTCCCTTTTTCCCCTGTCTTAGTGGTTCTGCCCCCTCTTATGCCATTTCTTGCTCTTGTATGACCAGATGGTAAGTCAGTTCAAGGAACTGAGCCAGCAGAGGCTGGATCTAGGAGAGGAAAAATAGTAATTATTTTGGCTGGCTCAGATCACTGGACTTGCTCATAGCTTGCTCGTTTGAGCGTGAGTGCCAGTGCAAAGGAAGAAACGTGACTTCATGCCCAAGGGCAAGGAGAGGAGCAGAAGGCTAGAAGTCTTCATTTAGATGCTGCTAGGGAGTTGTATAGTAAGTAGAAACTTTCTAGATGAGTTGAAGGACTAATAGCAGTCAGGATGATTTTCCATGTTAGGTAGTTGGGGAGGGAAGGGAATTGATTTTTTCTCCTTGTTGCCAGTCTATATTTAACTGTTTCTCATAGAGCAGAGTACACTTATTCTTTTATTGCTAAATCTTGTCTGTTAAAAAGGTTGATTTGGCACCTATCTTGAAGGAAGTACCTTGCGTTACATTTGGGGTGTCAAGCTTTCCCAGCTTGGCATTCCCAAATGTCATCCTCTGCATTACTGCATCTGTAAAGAATCTTGACTTTTTTTTTGTTTGTTTGTTTTTCTTTTTTAAAGCTAGTCATTCTTCCTGGTGCAATATATGGAGAGACAAATAAATTATTACATCAGTACCTTTTTTCATAGAAGTAAAGCAAATCTAGTATTCCATTCTGTAATCTATCCTGACGGTTATTGATTCAAGCATTAGTATAGGGGAGAGGCAACTCAGCGCTTGATGGTGCAAAACGCTAATTTCAAAGAGAGTTTCAGTTGTTATGCCTTGATACAGTTCCTTGTAAACCCAACTATATAATCAGTAGGGAGGAAAAGAGGAAGTTCTAGCCTTTTTTGTGTCAAATGTTACTTCATAAAAGTTTTGATTTCAGATGACTGATAATGAGTGTGTTCACACGACATAAAAGGCCAAAATCACTTCTGTCTGCTGGTCATTAATTTTCTTCAGTAGTTAGCAGCTGAGAACTAGGACTCTTGGCATTGGTCCAAAGCACCACAGAAGAAATAGAATGGATAAATAGCTTGTTATCAACAAATTTTCAGTTTCCAGTCTTTTTTCTCAGGAAAAAAGCCTTGAGTAGGACATTCCTTTATTTTACCTTGTTTTGCAAATATTAAATGTTTACTCCTCTAGGAATATCGACAACTTCTAGTGACCTTCTTAGCAGCAACTCTACTGTATCCATGTCTTAGTTGGACTTGAAATTTAGCTCATGAATAATTGTTAGTGAACACACCTAAAATCAATGGAAGTCATGTTACTAAAGGACTTTTGCATCAGAGTCTCAGAATTTAGCAGTTAACATTTTCTTATCATTACATTCATATTGCACGTGCCCCTTACCAGAGTGAGCAGGACTTCCTTTGCAGTTGGATCTCTGTGTTCTGGTCTTCTTTTTATTAAACGGGATGTTGGAAAAGTTGCATTTCCCATGATATTAATGAATGACCCCATCTTTGTGGGACTTGCCATTATAGAGAAGGAACAAGATAACTGAGAAACAGAAGACACAGAAGGTGGACCTGAGCAGTGATACATGGGAGCAAGTAATCCTAAACTACTCTGTAATATTGCTTCTTTTTTTTTTCCTTTGGAGAGAGGAAATACAGAAATTTTCTTTAATGTGGTGACACTAAAAGTCATTGCTTCGAAACTACTGAACTGGATCGTCATACCTGCCGTTGCTTCACCTAGGGAAAGCTGTAATTCATAGATCTCACAGATATCTCAAAATAAATGTGCGTTCTTTATAATAATGCTTTGCACTGTGTTTTTTTTCCTAAGTCTTATATGACGTCTGAGAACCTGATAAACACTGAAGTGTTAACACCCCAACTTCAAGGTGTGATCTCTTCACTTCATCCATATCATGAGATGTCATCTCCTGTGGGAGTCAGATCCACTGGTGCATTTGGTTTTGCGCTCGAGTGAGGCACTCAAGATCTATTGCTACTTATTTAATCCTCATTTAACTGGCTTTTTGAAGGTCATCCGCTGAATTTCTTGCAGGGTTGGAAACAGACTTTGCATTTCAAAATCTTTTCTGCTTAGACTTATCTGAGTGTTGACAATTTAACAAAGACACCGAAATAAATCGTGCAAATACTGATTGGAGCAAGCACGTGCTATTTAACCCTGGTTTAACAGATGGCTAATATTAGAATATGTGCTTGTTTCCTCTTTACTAGCACCACAGGCAGCTTGAGTAACTCCTATCTGCTAAAACTGTTCATCTGAAGCCATAGTTTAACTGTTGATCTTCTTCCTGATGTTCAGTTGTCCAACATTCATACTAAAATTAAAGTGAGGTGCTTCACTATTCAATAAAATAAAAAAAGAGTCCCAAATTACTGAATAAAAACTGTTAAGGTTTTTCTGCAGTGATTTATATGTTATTATTATAATTATTTTGGGGGCCTTCTTGAAACTTAAAACCTAGACAAACCCAAAGAAGACTTCTCCATCTTAAAAAACCATTTCCTAGTAACTTATTAAACTAAGCTGTAGCTATTTTCATCTAGACAGACACCTTGTCCTCCCTAAAATAAACTTTGATAATGTTACCCACTAAAAACTGTGACAGAGCTACTGACTGCCTGGCAGGAAAGAACTATGTTAAATAAAATTTTTGTAACAAGAAAATTTTTCTAACAAAAAATAGGAATAGGAGCACATTTTGAGGGAGAGCTATCTGAGGTATGCCATAGTCTTACTTATTTTTTTACATAGTTTTTTTTTTTGTTTTACTAAAGCAGTAGGTGCTGATTTATGTTAAGAGTCTGATAGAGGAGAAAGAAGGAATGTGCCTTGAGCGTGTGTGGTGTGGAGTTATTTTTGGGGTTTGTTTTTCTTCAACCTGGAGGGGTAAAAAAAAAAAAGATAATTGGTCTTTGCAAAACTAAAAAGCAACTGTGTGATGTCATGGCGGCCAAGGCATGGGAAAGAATTGAAAACTGTTTGTGGTTTTGCTTTGTCTGTATAGCTTGTAGTGTTTGGCTGCTATTATAGTGTCTTTTATCTCACAGAACATTTGACTGAGTGTCCGCATTGAGAGTGGCTCTTAATGGGAGACGGTGAATGTTTATCTTGCACTGTTTGGACAGCAGATCTCAGAAAACTGATGAGAACTGTGGGCTGGTGGCAGTGATTGATTTAAGATTTAGGATCCCTTTTTATTTCGTATTTTGGTAAACAAAAAGTATTGACATTGTCAAAGTTTCCCTGCTTGAAATATGGGAGGAAACAGGTGCTGTAAATCAAGCTGAGCTTGGGTTGCTCTTGTGCAAGAACTCAGTTTTTCATCCAGTGATGAAATGGTGGTGAGTTGCAGGTCAAGAGAGAGACCTCCTCATTAGACCAACTGACCTGTCTGTGAATGCCTTCACGGGAAGCTGATTCATCTTCACCTTGAGAGCGAAATATGTAGAGCCAGCAGAAGACTTGGCATCCACATACTGGATGAATGCTATTCCAAGAACTTATGCCTTGAGCGTAGTGATTTATTTAAAATACTTTTTATTTCATTAATGTTTTAAAATTGATGATATGTTTTTAAGAATACTTTCGTATGCAGAAATTACTTAAACTAAAATCTCCCTCACTGTCTGTAGCCTATTATTCCTTTTATTCATTTTTGCAGCAGTACTGGGCTGAGAGACTACACTTTAAAATTTGGAAGTATACATGGGATTTGAAAGCAGTGTAATTCTTTTATATCTTGTATTTCCTTTTTTCTTTTCATGATGTCATTTCTATCTTGTTCATTGGTGAAAGGGAGTTGTTAAAGCATCGTTAATAATGATGTTTTTAATGCTGCTTGTTATAACATTTTGTTCCACTGACACTGGGCCAAAACAGGTTGTAGGAAGAGATAGTAACTAGAAACATCTCATCGCCATCCATACTTATGTCTTCCTTCGCAAGGAAGATGGAAAACCAAAACATAATAATATCTTTGCTACCTCTTAAGTCCTAGGAGGTCTGTTTGCAAGGTTCCAGTGAAAGGATGGGTGATGTTATACCTGGTCAATGATTAGCTATTGCAGCATGTTAAACTTGACTGAAAGGTAATTTATGGACACTGATAGTTGGGTTCAGAGAGTGGCTTTTAAGTTCAAGGAGTAATCGTTAGGTCGTTTAGCTCAAGGAATACCATTTAGTCTGTTGGTGACAGGTACTCATGGTGACTATAACATTTGATGCCAAGTGTTGTTTAAGTGTGTGTGTGTATTTGTAATTTGAATTACAAAGAATCAGCACTGTAGCTGTGGAGGTCTGTAGCTCCACTGGAAACTTTTGGGGCTTTTTGTAAATTAGAAGTTACTCACCTTTGGATCAAATAGAAGCAGGTTCTGCATTGTTCAAGGTTAAAAGACAAACAGCTTTCATCAAAAGCCAACTTCTCTTTGAATGAAGAAAATACTACAGAATTTCATATTGTCATTTCCGTACAAATAATGACTGGCTGAGCACCAGAGCAGGTACCAGAGACCATGAAATCAACCCTCTTAACTGAAGGAAAATCTACTGTTTAGACAGCAGATACTAGGCTCAGTGTGGCTGCTCTTCTTTCCAAAACTGCTACGCCCTTCAATGTGAAAGTCATTAAAATGCAACTGGCTGCTGTTTGAAATATAAAATGTATATGTTTATATATGTATATGATTATAGGACTAGTTTCATTCAGTTTACAGTGCAGCTGTGAAGAACAAAGGAATGGTTATGGTTTACTAGTTCATAAATCCTCAGACTGACATAGAGTTTAACTCCATCTTGAAGTCATATGAGTCATAACAGTTATGGGCTATGCTTGAAGCCCCTTGCATATCCTTCCCATGAAAGGAAAGAGTAGGATATGTTTTGACACAGTCTCCTCACAGGTAATCTCTGAGACTGTAGTATGAGTGGTTAGATGGGAGAGAGCTAGCGAAACTTTATGATCAAGCACTGTTTAATTAAAATTGTTTATCAAGAAGGTCTTGTTGATCACTCTAACAAAGAGCAAATTCAAAAACCAGTACTTTTTAATTACTTTTATTTTAATGCAAGACTGATTTATTTGTGGAAAGGGAAGGCTTTTGTAGCAACTTATATTGGCTTTTCTTAAGTTCCTTGACATAATTTACAGTGTCAAAATAATTGTGTAACTTACAGTTTAAGTATTATATCAACATTCAGGAAGCACAATGGGAGTTTTGATACAAAACTTATATGTTGCTACTGCTAGGTTTTGCTGAAGTAATTAAAATGACCAAAATGGGAATTACTTTATACCATGTGTAAAATGATCAAAAGTATATGTTTGTTTCTTTATGAAAAGTAACACATGGCATGTTACTTTATTTGTCAGCGCCTTCACAGTTTTCTGACTTTACCTAGGATGGGTGACCTGCTTTAGGACTCATCTTCTTTTATAATTTTAACTTTCTTTTTGAAATGTTGCCCTTTTAAGAAAGTTACTGATCAGAATAGCCTTTTGAAGATATTGATTCATCTTGCTTTTACTTCAAGATAGGTGTTTGAAAATGACAATCAACTTGTTTAAACAGAAAAACAACCCACAAAACCAAAACAACAACAAAAAACCCCAAACCCCAAACCCAAACAAAAAAACACACCAAAAAAGCCTAACAAAGAAAACCATTCAAAAGTACAGCCACCAGCAGGATATTAATGTCTGTGGATGATTAGCAATCAACCTGGAGAAGTAACAAATGTATCACAGAGCTCCTTTATCGCAGGGAAGGAAACCCTCCAACAAAACACTTGATATCTACACCCTACAATGCTACCCAAAATATGTTATAAGATATAAACATATTTTCTAATCTTTCTACCCAAGGCTAATTTTCATTTGGAAAACATAAGAAAGTAACAGAATAATTAAAACTTACAGTATAACAGATGAAGTAATGCAGGATTCTAGATTAATTCCAGTAGTTCCAATGTCAACATCAGTAACCTGAAATACTGTCTAACAATTCTGAAGATGTAGTATACCCCCTGAAAATCATAATAGAATTATCCAATGAGAAAGACATCTAATTAGAGATACTTCTAGTTTTTCAGTAGAGTTTGGAATGCTAATGCTGTGGTTTGTTATAGGATGCAAGAGCAGGTATAGTGATGTTGAGGCAACCGTTTAGCTGCTTACATGTGCGGTCACATTTTTTTTTTCCTTGTTAGAAAGTTTTATTCATGTATTTATAGTAATCAAGAAATGGATTTTAAAGCAGTTATGCCATCTACAGAATTGTTTGTAATTATGAAGAACTGTAATCAACAGTTGTGATCTGTCTGATTAGTAATTTTTAATCATAAGCAAAGAAGAAAACATAGTTGTATTGTAAATAAAAGTAATTGAACTCCATAATCTGGCTTGTGTTAAAATGTGTGCCAAGAAGAAGTTGGTATGGCTTAGGCTGGTTGATTAGAAATGTAAGAGCACATCGATTTGCCCAGGTTTCAAATGATCTAGGCATATAAGGGTGTCTCTCTGTGCTGCTTCGTTATTGTCCAATCTTCCATCTTGTATGATCAGCACTGAAATAGTGTCCTACAGTGGTGTCTTGTGAGCATGTTTCTTGGTTTTTTGCATTTATTGTTTTTGTCTAATAAAAGCTAAAACTACCTGAAGTACACCACAAACCAAACCAAAACCTAAACCTTGTCTTCTCTCATTTACATGCACAGTTTGGGTCACCTTGGTCTTTTCTGCAGCTGGTTTCTCCCCTTCTTAGTAAGGCTGCTTTCTCTGACCTGGGGGCAGGCTGAAACAAGTCTTTTTTGATATGTTGCTGGACTTGGCAAAAAGTGTATATAGAGAATAAATTTATTTACTTCTGGTTAAAATAACTACTCTTTATTTTCTCAGTTGGTGCTGTCATCACATTAATAAAGTGATCAGAAACATCCATTAGAATTCATATTTCTAATGAAGCTGTATTTATTTCTCTGTTTTTTAATGAATTTTGTGCTGCTTTCTGAGCTGACAATAAAGATCTATTTATTTAGGTATGTTTAAATACGGTTCTAGAAGTTAAGTGGGGTAAACATCTAGCCATGGCATTAATTATGAAGAAGTACTTTTGACCAGGATGAGTCTTTGCTACCTTTGGTATATTATTTTTCTGTTTACAGTTCTAAGTTTTCCTTTACCACAGCCCGGAAGATTATCAGTTAATTTGACTTGGTGTTTGGGTGATGTTAAAAAGAAATCTTGTTTTTCTCCTAAGAAACCATCATATTTTTTCCTATAAGCATTGCTTTGTTTGATAAATATCTCATTCCCAGGAGTTTTCAGATGCTGTGTTATTGTGGTGCTATGGTTTAGCATCACATTGCTCTCACTAGATAATGTGCTGTTCTCAAACAGCACTGCAGTATTTGCAAGCAGTCTGAATGAAATGGTGAGTTGCTCTTGAGATCCAGCCCCAAGGTTGTGTGGGTAAAGAAGAATGTGTCTCTCCACCCGACAGCTTCCCCATGTGCATTTGCACCAGTTTTCTGCAGTTGTAGAATAGCATAGCGAGGCCTTTATGAACACAGTGACATTCACCAAAGTCACCACAAGTAGGTAAACAGTATCCAGGTCTTGACCAAAACAAGTGTCAGAGTGCTTGGGGTAAGAAAACATCAATATTCCTGACAAATTTGATCACAGTCTATCTGTATGGCATGTTTTAGAATATTGAAGGGCAATTTTGGCAACTACATCCTTGAATCATCCCCTTGATAAAGTTTAGACAAAAGAGGAATGTGAATGGTCAGTACTATGAAAATAACTCGATACCCATGTGCTTTATAACTAAACCTATTTCACAGTAGGAAAATTAGATGTATAGTTTTGATTAGACATAAAAATGGAAGAAAGGAAAAACAAGTTATGTTTCTTTCTTAAACTGATGTGTTACTGTGTAACATGAATCTTCTTTTCCCCTCAGTCTTTTATATAAACAGTTTCCTTAGCACTTTACCTAGTGCTTTTCAGGTTCAAAGCCCTTTACACAAATTATTGTAATTAGTTCTCACATCTCCTCTGGGAGAGGTAAGTAAATATCATTATCCTCATTTTTACAGATGGGGACTCTCATCTGGAGAGGTTAAGTAACTTGCCCAAGGCCACAAGGGGGAATATTGTCATAGCTGGTTCTGGAAACTCTAGAGCTGTTATATCCTCAGTCCATTACTTCATTTGCTAGATGGCAGCTCAAGTTGTTGATGGTTATTCCTGCATTATAGAAATACATTCTGTGTTTTTACTCCATGTGTCTTAGCAATAATTTAAGCAAGGAATAAATTGGATTTTCTGTACTTAGATTTTTAGCATACCAACACAGACTCTTTCAACAGAAATGCCAGGTTACTTTCCTGGTATGCCTATAATTAAGTAGAAAAGGTAGTAGATATTGCCCGTCACAGTTTTTCCACAGGATGCTCCTGTTACTTTATCAGTTCAGGTCATGTTATGCCTGTACCTCTGCTTTATTGGAGATGCAGAAAGTGTTACCTGTGGAGATTTTTCCAAGCTATGTATGTTGAACCTCAGAAAAATAAAAATACCGTAAAAATACAAGCACACTGTGTGTGCTTCTGCAGAGAACTCTTTTTCTTACATAAAGAAGTTACAGAAGCAGAGATCTGTGGGTTGGTATTTAAAAAATTCAAAATACTACACAGCTTTTGTAGTTGTGTTTTGCAGGCTGTTGTATTGCTTGTCTAAAAAAGAGTTCTATGGCTTGGTCTCACCCCCCAGCTACAGGATGTTTAAGGAATTGAGTTTGCTGTTTGAATTTTCTGTTTCTTGAATTTTGAGAATGTAAAGAGTTGGAGGGATTCAGAAGACTAGTCAATATTGTATTTTAAAAGGATAATGGAGGGAAAAGAATAGGAAGGAATATTGATACTTTAGAAATATATTGCATGTTTCTAACAGCTATACCATGAAATATGGAAATGTAGCCAAGATATATATTGTATATATAATGTTAGTACCACTAGTGTTTCTTACTTTCCACAGTGATACACTTGCTGTTAGACTGTGCTAACATTTGCACAGTGATACAGTGCAGGATGCTGTGAGACTCAAGTTACCAATAAGTGGGTAAATGGCTGAACACTTCCAGGTGTCCAGTCAGACAAGAAGTGATGGAGGACAAATGGGAAGGGGGAAGTCTTTTAAGGAAGCTTCTCTGAGCAGTAGTTGTAATGATTAGGATGAGAACTCAGGATGGAGCTCATACCCTCTTTTGTTCAGTCAGACCTTTCCTTTGCTAACTTGAGCTTGAATTATTGTGAGATTTTTTTGTCGTCTTTTCCTAGTGTCAGAGGGAGAGATGTTGGACTTTATTGATTTACCCACACAGACAGAGGCACTTGCTTTTTTCTGATATTTCATAGGTGGTGTGGTATTTCTCTGTGGGGCTGGTGGGTGCTACACAAGAGCCATCAGAGACCTGCACCCTGCTTCTGGGAGATGCTTGGTGGACTCAAGGGTATGTTTGACAGCACCACATGCCTTGTTGGGCCCTCTCTGATGTTGTGTCCTGAGTCTTTTAAGATGCTTAACAGGTTATAAACCTCTTTCTCAATTACCTTGCACAGACATTTATACCAGAATGGAAAGATGAAAAAAGAGGAAGGAACCCAAGCAAGAGAGTGACATAACACACTTTGTGAATCTAAGTGAAGGGAAAAATACTGAGTGTTTTGCCAGACATTCTGGAAGCTATGTGCTCAACATATGTGCAGCAAGAGAGATTTGATCAGTTACCAACAAGGTGGGAAAATCAGTCATCGGTGAAAGTGTTAGGTAATTTTTCATCCTACTGATTAAACCAACCAGGGTATTCACAGATAGTTAGTATGTAAAGCTTGAAAAATTAAATTGCCATTGGCTAACTATCCCACCTTCCTTCCAGACACACATGCTCCCTTTTATATTGAGCTATGGATTATTTTGTCTGTATATTCAAACAAAACATGTCCATGATGAATCAGATCACGTGTAACTGTAATATGTGTTACCAAAAGCATGTTCTTCCAAACAGCATCCTATTCTTTGATTTTAAAATGCATGCATTTATTTCAATATGATTTGCAAGGGTTTTATTCTGTTAGCTATGCTGAAAACGTTGATCCTTTTTATTTTTTTGCAGCATGAATATAATTGATGAGCCAGGATTATCATTAAGTATTTGTGTGAGCCAAAAATAAATACTCTTTCTGTCTTTGGATTTTACCAATTAAAGGAATTAACTATACATATTAATAAGTTAAATTTCCCCATTTCCCTACACTGAAGTCACCAAGGTTTGGTTGCTTTTGAAACATCATCTGTAACTCTTGCTAGTGAAACTTCAGTGATATATGATTATTCTCTGTTAGTATGAGCTGAAGGTATTCTTCACTTTGCTTTGCTGTAGTGGCTGTCATAGCTTGTTATATGAGATCACTGCAAGTAGCTCAAGACTTTGATTAACTGTATTTTTTTTCTTTTACAAACTCTTTGGCATTTTTTAGGTGATGAATATGCTTCAGAAAAAACCCGAAGATTTATGTGTTAGTAATGAAGAGGTTAGTGTGAATTCATGTTGTCTGGCTTATGACTCTCTCTCTTTTCTGGTTCTGTGTCATCACTGACAGCAGAACCAGCATTGTCAACCTCATGCCCCCTGCAGTTATATCTCAACTGCAAAAACTATGGGAGTAACACAGGTGGCCAGATACAAAGTTTCAAAATTAAAAAAAAATCAGCTTCACAGATTTTTTTCTATAACAGTATGCAGCAGAAGGACAGATACTAATACAGGGCTACTGAAAAGGCAAAGGAGAAGCTAAAATATGAAAGTGATAAATGCAAAGATTGTTTAGATAAATGTTGAACATTTTGGAAACTTTTAATCAAGTGTAGGTGATCTTCTTTTTTAAACAGAAAAGAGAATTTTAAAAAGAAGCTGCACATTCCTGTTTTCTCTCTATTGTGAGCTTCTTGCAGACAGATAGGAAGGCCTGTTGATTAGAAAAGTGAACATCACTCTGCCAAATTCACCGTCAGAATCAGAAAGAGAAGCCAGGGAGCCAAAGCAAAAAATCCCCAGTACTGATTATATCAAGATCAGGAGTCCTTGATAATGGATCCATAGGTTAAATCAGAGCAAATGATAAGCTAAGATCAGAAGTCAGATACCTGCAACAGGAGCAAACACAGGAATGAAAGGAGTGAATAAGGCAGTGAACTCATCCTGCTGCTCAGAGGTTTTCCGTGTGGCTGTCTGTTGACTCCTTGGGGTAGGTCCACTTCCAGGTATCAGTAGCAGCAGCTATGATACCTGATTCACCTCCAGGCAGACAATGAGTCATTGTCCATATGTGATAGGGTCTTTAAAAGTCATGGCGTCAGAAGAAATTATTGCGGCCTTGCAGAAGACAACAATTTCCATGCCAAACCCACTTTTGGGCTGCTGTGCAAAATTTTGAACAAATGTTTGGAAACAAAAACTGTTTTCAACTGCTGTTCTTTCTCAACCAAACGTTATCTTAGGACAAATATACAGGGAGAGTAACAGGACAAAGTGGTGAACCATAGTGTTGACATTTTAAATGCTATATTCACTTCTCACCAAAGAATTACATTCCTATCATGTCCAACGCTAAAGTTTAAACACTTCTCGGGAAGTCCTTTTTCTTTGTGAAATCTGTGGTGCTGCTTTGTAATACTAGCTTGAGTAACAGCAACAATGTGGCTTGGAGGTTTAATAGATTGTATGCTACATAAGGAGTAATTTTAATCAGTTTTTAGTGTCTAGATACTCTTGGCAAGGTAAACGATTGCATCCTTTCAGGTAATGTTTTCTTGGATTGTAATACATAAATAAAAGGCAAAGCAAACTAACCTGCCTGGGCACTTACTGGAATCATCTTCCTTTTTGTCAAGGTTGCTTGGTTTTAGTGTGATTATTAACTGTTATCTCACATTAAGTGCAGAAATACACAATCCTTTATCGCCTTACTTCAGAGCTAAAAATATCCAAACCCTCTTATTTATTTGTATATACGGGCACGATGGACCGGGCAGTCACTTCTTAGACTTTAACGACCAATGCAAGTATTCATATGAGATGATTTGAATCTTTCCCTGGCTTTTAAAGAGAGATGGATCAAACTTCAAATGAATCATTCTGATAGAAAAACTTAACAACTGAAAAATAGTCAGATATCATATAATATATACTAAACTTACAAAAATGAATCATGTAACAACAAAAATGGGTGTTATGATTACTAGCTTTGTCAATTCCCAAATGTCAGAAGTCAAGCAGGCTAAGCAGGAGGCCGACTTGGCTGAACAGGAATCTTCTCTTGGAAATAAGGCAAAAAAAAGAAGGTGTATGCCCAGTGGAAGCAAGGTCAAGTGACATGGGAAGAATTCAGAGATACTACTTGCCATTGTAGGGAGAAAATTTGTGCGGTCAAAGCTCAGCTGGAGTTGAAGCTGGCCAGAAATGTGGAGGACAATAAAAAGTTTTTTCAAATACATTAATGGCAGTATAAAAGTAGCATTGTCCCGTTACAGGACAAACAGGGACAGAGACAAGACACGCATGTTTAATGCTTTCTTTCCTCTGTCTTCAATGCGGATGATGGACCAAGGGGGTCTCAGTGCTCTGAGCTGGAGGACCATGACTGTGAGAATGACCAGCTCCCAGCTGACCCTGATATTTGTGTGGGATCTACTGCTCCAGCTGGATCCCTACAAATCTATGTGGCCTGATGGGATTCATCCCAGAATCCTCGGGGAGATTTCTGGTGTCATTGTAAAACTTCTCATGATGCTTACTGAGCAGTCTTGGGAATCCAGAGAGGTCCCAGCTGACTGGAAGCTGGTGGACATTGTCCCAGTTTTCAAGAAGGGCAAAAGAGGACTCCAGAAACTACAGACCTGTCAGTCTCGCTTCAGTGCCTGGTAAAGTTGTGGACAAGATTACTCTGGGAAGTACTGAAAAACACCAGAAAGGCAATGCAGTCATTGGTGACAGACAGCATGGCTTCATGAGAGGAAAGTCCTGCTTCTCCAACCTGATTTCCTTCTATGACAAGGTAACCCACCTAGCTGACTAAGGGAAGCAGTTGATGTCATCTTTTTGGATTTCAGTAAAGCTTTCAATACTGTCTCTCACAGGATCCTTCTGGACAAACTGTCCAGCACACAGGTGGATAAACACATCATCTGGTGGGTGAGCAATTGGCTCATGGGTCAAGCACAGAGGGTAATAGTGAATGGGGTAACATCAGACTGGTGATGTCACTAGTGGGGTCCACAGGACTCCATCTTGGACCCTGTGCTCTTCAACATCTTCATAAATGACTTGGACACAGGACTGGAAGGGATACTAAGTAAGTCTGCAGATGACACAAAACTGGGAGGAACTGTTGAGTCCCTCAAAGGTAGGGAGGCCCTGCAGAGAGACCCCAACAAATTAGAGGACTGGGCAATCACCAACCGTATGAAGTTCAACAAGGGACAGTGCTGGATTCTGCACCTGGGATGGGGCAACCCTGGATGTTCGTACAGACTGGGGAATGAGATGCTGGAAAGCAGTGCCATGGAAAGGCACCTTGAGGTCCTGGTCGACGGCAAGTTGAATGTGACTCAGCAGTACCCTGACAGCCAGGAGGGTCAACCATGTCCTGGGGGGCATCAGGCAAAGCATCACCAGCCAGGTGAGGGGGGGGATTGTCCCGCTCTGCTCTACTCTGCACTGGTGTTGTCTCACCTTGAATATTGTGTGCAGTTTTGGGCACCACAATATAAGAAAGATATTCAGTTTTTAGAGAGTGTCCAAAGGAGGGCAACAAAGATGGGGAAGGGCCTTGAGGGGAAACTGTATGAAGAGTGGCTGAGGTCACTTGGTTTGTTTAGCCTGGAGAAGAGGAGACTGAGGGGAGTCTCCTCATTGCAATCTACAACTTCCTTGTGAGGGGAAGTGGAAGGGCAAACACTGATCTCTTCTCTGTGGTGACCAGTGAGAGGACCCTTGGGAATGGCCTGAAGTTGTGTCAGGGGAGGTTTAGATTGGATATTAGAAAAAGGTTCTTCACCCAGAGGATGGTTGGATACTGGAACAGGCTCCCCAGGGCAGTGGTCACAGCACCAAGCCTGACAGAGTTGAAGAAGCATTTGGACAATACTCTCAGGGACATGGTGTGGCTCTTGGGCATGGTCTCAGACTAAGGGCTGGACTCGATGATCCTGATGGGTCCCTTCCAACTCAGCATATTCTGTGATTCTGTGAAGGAAATTGGCGTTGCAAGGAACAGTCCAATTACTTGAAGAGCTCTAATAAATAAGCATAAGTAATCTATCAAGTATTACTCTTCAATTTTCCTATGTAAAAACTTAATTTGGTGTGAATTATGGATGAAGTCATACCTGCTGCAGGAATGACAGCCTGTGAGACTACTGAATGATAGTTACACTACTGATGACATTTCATATAGCCCTGCCTGGTAGAACTATAGCTTATATTGTAAGTTGCATAGGGAGAGGGAGAGACAGCTTTTTCAATGCCTTGTTTTATAACCTTTTGCTTCAACATACCAATTTTTACAGGACACTGATTTCTTTTTTTGAACATGCAATACACAAGTTTAAGCTTAATTTCTGCAGGTAAATGGTGACAAACAGTTTTGAAAACCTTTTTATATGTTATTTCTGTAAGCTAAACTTTGTCTCTTATTAAAATGGGAAAGTACTATTCTTTTCCTTTGCAAGTAAAATTTGTTTTTAGCAGAAAGAAAGAGAGAATATGGAGCAGCATACCACTTTATTTGAATACAAGTGAAAATACATTCTTCAAATAGCTGGGCTCCTGTTTTTACTATGGTGGGTAACCTAAGGACCATTGTGCAGAACTAAGGTACAAGCCTGTGTTAACTCAGTTCTTCTCACAATTTAGGATGTGTATACAGGATAAAATTACAGAGAAGATTAATATAAAAGCTGTGAAGTCAAGCAGTAAAACCTAAGCAGTGCTGACTGTTATGTTACCCAGGCAACTTTCTTTCCATTGTCTTCATACATTAGGACAGGGTTCTTTCCCTATGATCATACAGGAATAGAAATAAATTTTTGTTTCTTGATCAATGTCTCTAGTCTCCAAAGATTATTCTCAGTCTTCTCGCAGTCCTCAGTGTTGTTTACTGCCCATTTCATTATCCAGCTGAGATGGAGGACTGAAAGCGTAATATATAATTAAGACCCATGAGAAAGCTAAATTAAGGTTGTATCTTGCTCTATATGGTACCAGTAAAATGCAAAACATTACTGATACGCATGTTGGAGGAAATGGATGTGGAGTTCATGGTGTTATTAGTTTTGTGCCAGCTTTCTCTAGCAAGAATAACAGGTCAGACTTAGGATCAGCCACAGCTAGTAACTTTTAATAGCTTCAGCCTGACCAAATTTGCATGTATTTTCATGGATCAGTGCTTTTGACTCCTTTCTTATATCCCTTCATATTTTAAACAAAACAAGTGGACTAGAAAGAGTGTGAGGGAAGTGGAGGAGGGAGGTTGAGAGAGTGCTAGCACG
Organism: Pipra filicauda; assembly: GCF_003945595.2. Taxonomy (NCBI): domain Eukaryota; kingdom Metazoa; phylum Chordata; class Aves; order Passeriformes; family Pipridae; genus Pipra; species Pipra filicauda. Next base: position 1,677,568 of record NW_024104643.1, on the reverse strand, counting down.
TAGAAAATTACATATTTATGCCTCAGCTTAGTTTTTGAAAAGCAGTATTTCAATCTACAAGCTTGTCGTGTCTCTCCCACCCCCTCCTCTGAAGACTGACAGTAGGAGATGAAGCATAGATTATTTTAGCCGCATTGTTCAGTCTGCCAGACTAAGCAACTAAACAATAACTGTCTAATTAAAAAACATTAGCTAAGTGTAACGTGGGTGTTATGAGCTCTGTGATAAGATTAACCATACTTTAGTATGATTAATCAGCTAGATACCAGCAAAACTGGATACCCATTGAAGAACCTGTTTCTTCTAAGAATGAATATTAAAAGGAGGAGAACACCATACATCCATTTAAACCAATCCTAAAATATATTGCTTAAGGAGAAAAAGGAAATTAGATGCCAGGTATGATTATTTTGGAAGTCATGGAAAATTGTTTATGTGACCTTACAGGCCATTTAATAATCAAGGAGACTAGAGAACAGTAAATGTGTTTATTGATCCAACGGTAGTAATTTAGTTTCAACACACTGTGTTTAGGGTCTGATTCATGGTGCACTAGAGTGGAAACTTTTCAATAGCACATATGGAACTATCTGTAATACTTGAGGAATACTTAATTTGGGTGTAGCCATTGCGGTGTTATTTCTTAAAGGAATATATTAGTTTAACTCCAGTACATACATTTTTCAGATGCAAGGTGAAGAATAGTTTTAGATAGCTGGTTCTTAATTAGATGCAAAATGTAGTTGAACTTTACAGCACCAGACACTGACAAGTGTTGTCTTGTTTCTGGACAGTCTGCAAATCTAACCTGACAAAGAAAGGCATAGACCACAAAGCTCAAAGGTCCAGAGCAGTCCTACCAGGTATAAAAAGCGTGCAGGAGAGAAAAAGGAAGAAAAGAGAGAAGCCAGGCCTTACTCAGGCATCTTAATGGGACAGAGATTACACAGTTGAACAAAAATACAGAAATGCACTATTTAAAAAAAAAAAAAACAACAAAAAAGAACTTTAGCAAAACTTCTCTACAGGTTTGCCTTTGTTTATAAATGAATTCCTCTGTTTCTCCAGAGGAATGCTGTTGGTGATGATTTCAGAGCCAGGCTCTCGAAAAGAGACTAGCTGAATCTTATGCTCCCTCTTGCAGTGGTGGAAACACATAGGTCACTTTTCCTAGATTATTTCTAAATTTGGAAAGTTGTGAAACTTCCTACTAAAACGTGAGTCCAAACCTGTTAAGTTTATCTGTAAAAAACAAACCCTAAACAGCAAACCTAAACTACTCAAAAAACACTGAAGGGGGAGGCAACACAGACAGTCCTACTGTGGTGACAAACCCCTGCAGTCCAAGAAGCTTGGACCAGCCTTTAAATTATTATGGCCAATTAGGCAAAATTAAGCTAAATTAATTGATCTCAGACCATAACCTCTAATCACAAGGTATCTGAACTTCGGGAAAGTTGGTCTTCAGGTTAGAAATTCAAACCTTAGTATATTTCAGTTATGTATAGAGCAAATGAAATTGGTTACAGTATGTAGCTGGGACTTCAAAGAGCTGTTCTCAAAAACTATTTCTAGACAACATAATTCACCTGACTATGAAATGCAGCAGCAGCTGTGATTTCTAATAATAATGCTTTTTTTCTATAGACCATAACACATTGGTGTTGACATTTAAGTATTGCTCAGTTAAGATGTTTCACAGCTTGAGAGGAAAACTTTCCTCCATACATCATGATTCTTTTTTCTGAGTGGCTAACTTCAACAGTAGGGAGGAGGAAAGGACTGAGCAGCAGCAGAGGGGTCACTGGAGGATGACTGTTCTGGCATAGCCTTCCTCCTTGTGTTCCATTTTCTGTTTGAGTTCTGCGGCTGCTCTGTTCTTACTTTCTTACTAATTGGCCCTAGTTGTCCCATCAGGATCCCTCCCTATGATAACTTTTCCCACCATCACACATCACCCTTTGAAATGCTGGCACCAGCAGTCAGAGCACTTTTTCCAAATACTGGCTGGCATTGCCAAGAGAGGCTGGTGTCTCCAGACAAGAAGAGAAAATGGTGTAAGACCCCAGTAGAACTGCCCACCACAGCACTGTTGGCCATCTCTGTCTGGAACAGTGCTCTAGCATGTCTTCAGACTCCAGAAGGTGTTTTGGAAGGCCCAAACAGTGGCTCATGACCTTTCTGCACTCTTGTGACCTCACAGAGGTACTTCATTCAGAAGTACTCATCAAGAAAATATGTTAGATTTTTTTGGCCCTTGTCTCTTTTGTTTATGGTCAATATTTTGACTCCATAATTGATAGGGTTTGCAAAGACCTGATTCCCTTAACCTATCCAACGAAGCATAGTGCTTTTATGTCCTTTGATAAAGAGCTTTTTAACCTGGGCATAATATACTTGACTCAGAGAATACAACATTAAAACAACCATACATATTAGCTGGGGCATTTTAGGCTGACATCAGATATGATCAGTATGCTGTATACACTGAAAGGGTGCTGCCTCTCTGAACTACTCCTCAAGAAAAAACCAGTAGCAAAAAGACTTTGTGTCATTTCTCTTGCTTCTCAGAATGAGTTACATGGACTGATTATTACTGTGAGTTACTGCATTTATAAGCCCTTTTTAAAGTTGAGAAGCTCACAGTGGTATAGGTAATGCCACTTGATTTCCCCAGTGCAGTTATATGAAATCTTTAGAGATTAACCTAAAGATTAACCTGTTATGTACATTGAACTCGAGCTGTTTTTTTTCCCCGCAAGCTAGCAGTTTGTAGTGTTGTGGGAACATCCCCAAGGCAATGTGTGTTTTTGAGTTATTAGTAAAATGTCATAATTTTATTTATTTACTTTTAAACCGAGAGGATGTTTTTCAAGCCTATAGCAAACAGGAAAGATAAGGAATACTTTTTAGTCCCTCTTGACTTGTAGCCAGAAGGATTTTGTCTCCTTCTTGTGACAAAAGCTTCACAGAAGTCAATAGAATCACTGGATTACAGAATATGCTGGGTTGGAGGGGTCCCCTCAGGATCATCGAGTCCAATTCCTGGCCCTGTGCAGGACACCCTAAGATTCACACCATGTCCCTGAGAGTATTGTCCAAATGCTTCTTCAACTCTGTCAGGCTTGGTGCTGTGACCACTGCCCTGGGGAGCCTGTTCCAGTATGCAACCACCCTCTGGGTGAAGAACTTTTTCCTAATATCCAACCTAAACCTCCCCTGACACAGCTTCAGGCCATTTTCTCGAGTACTGTCACTGATCATGAGAGTGAAGAGATTGGTACCTGCCCCTTCACTTCTCCTTGTGGGGATGTTGAAGACCACAGTGAGATCTCCCCTCAGTCTCCTCTTCTCCAGGCTGAACAGACCAAGTGATTTCAGCCATTCCTCATATGGCTTCCCCTCAAGCCTCTACTCCATCCTCATTGCCTTCCTTTGGACACTCTCTAATAGTTTAATGTCTTTCTTCTGTTTCGGTGCCCAAAACTGTCCCAGTATTGCAGATGAGGCTGCCCCAGAGCAGAGCGGGACAATCCCCTCCCTCGACCGGCTGCCTGATGCCCCCCAGGACACGGTTGGCCCTCCTGTCTGCCAGGGCACTGCTGACTCATCTTCAACTTGCCATCAACCAGGACCCCTACGTCCATTTCCATGGCACTGCTTTCCAGCCTCTTATTCCATAGTCTATACACATAATTAGGGTTGCCCCATCCTAGGTGCAGAATCTGGCACTTTCATTTGTTGAACTTCATACTGTTGTTAATAAAAGAAACTGATACGGCCATGGTCTAATTCAGCTAAAATAATGGTAGTCTGAAGTCTGATTAACTTGCACAGAGTTGTCCGTGACCCTGATGTAATTTACATCATGGCTACACTTTCTGGAGAACCGTCAACAACTGTGTTTTCAAACATACAGAGTAAATAACTGTTTGGGGATTTTTTTATTCTGCATTCTTTTATTGTGCATGTGCCCTGTGGACTCTTCTACTGTTTAATATAAAGTACTGGGACACAAATCTCAATCTGTCAGGAAGAGCTTCATTTAATCCAGACCTGTCTCCCCTCACTGCAGCAAAGCTACAGTTTTGCACATTCCCAGCTGAATGGCAGAGATTTTTCTAAGCCCAGAAGAGCATTTTACAGCATGAGCATCTGTAAGCCGTGGCTTCTGGCGTGTGTCAGTAGCAGACACGTCACATGATGCAGACATCCTACGTACACTCAGACTGCTTCCTCCCCTGAGAAAGGTGAGCCTTTTGGTGGAATCTCACATCATCGTATAGGAAAGGGAAAGGTTCATGAAAGGATGTGCATGGTTTTCCAGGACCACCTTCAGGGGAAATGCTAAATTTGAAAATGTCCTTTTTTTCAATTAGCAAAGTAAAACCTGGAATGGTAAGAGCTTTGTGTGAAAAGAAAACCAAACCATTATTTTTTTTTTACTGTAAACTGGAAAGATAACTATAATAATTTCCTAATTAAAAACATTTTATGGAAAATTGGGCAAAATTGAGTCTCTACCACTTTTGCGAAACCTACCTTCTTTATTACTAATATATTATCTCATCTTTGGTTCTCAGTATCATGATTTTACAATGATTTTAAAACTTTGCTGAAGTTGTCACACATGACTTTTGTTCAGGCTTTATATCCAGTATTTTGTTCTTGGGAAAACTGTAGGAAATTGAGTCCAGGCTTTAGGAGATAAACTCTTCTGTGACCCTTACATCCAGCTAGAACAGGCAAAGGTGTCGTGATTTGTAGGTGAGATATCTTGGTGACTTAGACCAAGCTGTTTCATGAGAATGTTGCAGGATAGAAAATCCTTTGAATCTTGCTTGGAAATCTTGAATTCTTCAAGTCAGGGAAGAGATGTGAGCTCCTCCTTTTAGTCCATATTGCTTTGTGAGGAGCAGTAATAGGACAGAAATGGCCGTGGCCTAAGGATTGTTTCCAGGTAGTTGGCATGAGCTTTGTAAGAGTTAAATGGGTAGGTAAGGCTACCATGTGTTCACGACGCGCCCTGTTGTGTCTAGGTACTGCAGCCCATATGGCCTTCTCTCAGGAGCTGTGGGAACAGTGGGAGAGCGTAGGTGCCATATGTTCTTCTATACCTAGTCACCAGCAGGAAGTTAAGGACAATGTGGCAGCTCTAACTTATAATTTCCTTTTATTGGTGTGTGTCTCATCTTTAATGTCCTCATTTGCATAAGTTTAAATAACTGTGTAAATTATAGCTTTGAAACTGACATATGGTATTTTATGTGCACATCTATCCTCTGATGTATACTTAAGGAATACAACACTTTGACTAATAGAGCCCAAATGCTGCACTAGAGACATGTTGCCTGCTTCTAGCGTTCCTGCATTTTATGCCTGAAAGAAAGAAAAAAACTCCTTTTATTCCAGGCAGTTATATTATGTAGGAGGCTGTTGAGTTTTCATCTGGAATTCAGACTGAACTCAGTATAACATAAACTGTTTGTCATTCCAGAGAGTAATGGTTTTAAGAAGTCCAGTTATTTAAATTTTTCAAAGTCCAGGTGAAACTAAAATTTCCTGTGCCTGAACTTTTGAGGATGTTATTTATGTAAAATAATTATTTTAGTGCTCTTGACAAATCCATAGTTAGTCATCTCTTTTTCATGCTTGTGGGATTACAGTAGAAACGGGTACTAATTTGTTCTATAATGCTGCATACAGTTTATCCTGTGCAAAGACAAGCTGTATTAAGGTGGATTCCCTGATGTTTAGTTGATGTGACTGCCTTACTGCCTATAGTCTTGTTTAAATGGCAATTTACTATATTTAGGGTCCTCAGGACAGTTCGTGCTTCTTTAACAGACTGCATTAGCATCATCCAGTTACTTTTTTTTTTTTTGGTTATACTCAACCAGTACCACGGATAGCTTACAAATAGGAAGCAAGTACATACAACAATTATATTCTGATGTTATAGCATTTAATTTTTTTGCACATATTATGCTATTATTCGCTTTGCTGTTTCATCTCCTAACAATGCAGCTGCTGAGTAGCTTCTTATGCCATCAGAGGAATGATGTAGAAGGCTGTTACAACTGACATGGTTGGAGGGGTAACAGTTCACTAAGTCTTGGTCTGTACTCCTTCTGCTGATCCTGTGTAGGCTATGAGACTCTGCAAGCTGCATCCCTTTACTGTACTATCCAGTCACTTTCAAAGCCATAAAAGGTATTTGGGAGAACCCTGTAGAACACAGAGAAACTAGACAGTGTGTGGAAATCTCCCTTGGGATCTTCACAGGTTTGGCATTCTGCATGCCAGGGAGCCTTGCAGTCTATCACTGTTACGGCACAACAGTTCTTCTGGACCAGTTGGATACCAATTCTTCACATATTCTTTGCAGCACGTATACGGGTATGCCCATTATCCTTTGGCTACCTGGAGAATATGAGCTGGATATATGGATGTGAAATGCTTATAAGATGTCTATAAAATATTTGTGAAAGATATGAAAGAAGAAAATAAAGGTAGGTTATGCTAATTGTGTTACTAAAATTACATTGGAAGGCTTCCTCTTCTTCTCTCCCCACCTTCTCTCTCTTCCCCCTTCATCCATCAAACTTGCTGTGTACTTCTGAGGTTCTTGGCTGACCAGGAATTCTGTATTTCTGTAACCCTTGATTACATCCATCTTCCTGATTAATTTCCTTCTTGAAATCCTTCAGCAGATCAATGCAGATTGATATTTTCTCCTAAAATTTGTCCTTTTCTTTAATCAGCGTATTTCTTAACTGCAATAAAGATCCTTCTCTTCTTTCAAAGACATAAATGTCTGTTTGTTAAGACACAGCATTGCTTTCTGTATTGATTAAACAGTTAACAGTTCATCAACTTGATGAGAGGTAATAGTCTCTCCATATCTCCTCTTGGAGACTTAGGGCAGGATTCTACACAATTCACTGCAAGCAATAGGAAACGTTTCTGTTCATTGTCTGTGCTTTCTCTTTCTTTCCTGCTCTCAGTGCTTAACTTGGAATGGGAATCGTACTGACCAAGAATGGGTTCAGCCTGCTTAATTAGTGAGTTTACTTAATGCAGTAATAAATACATATAGTTTCTTATTGAGAGAAGGTGTGACAATAATTAACTGCTTTGGGCTTACACTGCATTTACAATGACAGGCACCCTAGACCTTCATTCACAGGATACCATGGCTCTGGGTTAAAGGCAAAGAAAGGAGCAAGTGAAATATCTCGTGTTCTTCCCTGTATTAGCTGCAATGTTCTTTGCTAAGCAGGTCCATAACTTGCTGCTTAAAAGTCTAGAGTGGAACAAATACCTACTTGTCTATCAGTGAAAAGTGTCATTTTGTCCATGGCTGATGTGCTTTTAATTTCCATAACAATCCCAGATAAGCAACAGCCAGTAAATCAAAGGAAGGCTGTAATAAACATTGCACTTACTCGGCTTGTAAGGTAAGAATTTTGTTTCAAGTAACTCTGATTATTTAATTTACTAAACCTGGCTATATTTTCATTCATCTTCACGAAATAAGTTTTAAGTATACTTCCAATTTCCCAGAATATGGGTGGCAATATGGTGTTTATATATATTACTTAATCTGACTTGTATTCGTCATGGGAGACTGCCCACTTTCTGTACTATACTTCAGTTGTATTGTGAGAAGGGGACTATGAGAAAAGGAAAAAAGGATGGTTGATAAGTTTTACAAGAAGAGTATATTGCTTCATGGCAGCAAAACAACTTGCAAGCATTAACATTCATACTGTTGTAGCTGAAAATAGAGATTGACCTAGCCTTGTTTTATTTTCCAAAGTCTGTTGAAAGGGCTTTTTTTGAAAGATGATGGCAGTCTAGTATTTTTAGTTTAAGTGGAAGTGAGATGTCTTAGCTGCTCTGAGAACTTATAATCAGAAATCGCAGTAAACTAGAATTCTTCTTCCGAGACCCTTCTGTGAATAGTTTTAAGTAAGAAGACGTATTTAATTGTTTCAAATTCAGATTATAACAACAGTATCAAGTCAATAATAAATGATTGCTATTCTGTTACATCTTTAGACATTGTAACATGATTCATCATGTATATTCAATATGTATATAACTTTCAGATGTTATTTGATAAGAGAAAACACTTGGTGCTTGTTTTGATCAAGTTTTATGATCTGTTGGTGTACCTGGCTGGTACTGAATTGAGTTACAGTCTGAGCTCTACCAGTGGCCTGTGCTGACCCTGAGCAAATTATTCATCATGTCCATCTGAGCTGCCAAGAAGGTGATGCTGCTCACCCTGGTAAAATGCTTTGGGATTGACTGATCAGTGTCACTAGAGGGTGAATTGCTGCTAGTTATGAGTCAACAGGTGTGTTCCTGCCTTTTAGGATTAATAGGTAGTGTAGCAAATGGCTTACCTCAAAAAGGTACCTGTTTGTTTTTTTCTTCTATTTTGATGCTAATTTTATTGAGGTAAAATTACAGAACCAGTAACATAGCACTGGCATTAAGATAGACAAAGTCTGGTAGGTTAAGCCTGTACTCATCTAAATTTTGATCAAAGTGGTGCATTGCTCTGTTATGCGTCATCTAGGTAGTTTCTTTTCCTTTCTTGCCTACCATCATTAAAAGAGTTTTTATTTTGCATTAGTAAGAGAGAGAGAGCAAAAAAGCTCAGATTAACTTTCATTCATGTTAATAACGATTTTCCTTTGATGAGGACTGAAATGATTCCTAGCCAGTTAGATAAGGAAACACAGAAGTTTCCCTCCCCTACCTTGTTGGGTGCTGTCTGTTGTATTGCTTATGGGCAGGAATGCCAGCTGCCATAGGTAGATGTACAAATATTACAGAAATATGGATTCACACATTCCTCCTCATCCTTGACCTACTTAAGCGATCTCCCTGTAATGTAGGTAGCTGGGCTGTTGATGAGCAGATGCTTTTTCATCCTTCTGATACAGTGAACATGCACATTGGTTCCTTGCAAAGTATATGGTGTACCTGGGCAGATTTTACCTAGGTTGTAGCTACTACACTGCAGTGTAGCCTGTTCTTGATTAATTTTACTATTTTTCACATTTAAAATGAGCGGAACACACTTTGATTAGGAACAAGCTTGATTAGCTCTGCCCATTATGAAGCAATCAAATGCTTTTAATTACTTCCATGAATATGTTTGTTTGATAATATTCTTTCAAACTGAGGCTTTTAATTGCTTCTTTAATGGTTCATTTCTCTAGAAATATCAGTTGCATGAATCTTTCCACTTAGCAGTCGCCTTGTGCTTTTATATAAATTTCTTAAGTGTGACTTCACTATGACTTGCATATATGTCTAAGTCAATATTTTTTTACTAGCACCAGCTTCTCCTATTATCTTTCCTTGACAAGGAGTATAGAAGTATGCACTGTAAAATCACCTGTAAAAGATCACCTGTAAAAAGACTGCAGCAGCATTCTTTGTATCAGCTATCTATTGAAGGTCCCTTGTTAAGCATATGCTGCTAGAACAGCTCTCTCTCATGTTTTTCTTTTTGTCCTCCAGGGAAAACTCCCCTATGGAGCAACCCTCCTTTCTGCTTTTGGAAGCCAGTGACTGGCTTGTAAACATTATAGTCCTTACGAGTATCCCTAGGAAGAAAAAGCCCTGCAATTTATCTCACAGGTGTGAGACTGTGACCTTAGCTTCCTATTATTCCAACCTTGGAGTCAACACAAAAGGTGCCACAAGGAAATGAGAACCTGACTGGTCAATTCCCACTGGTTTTTCACAGTGCTCCGTAAAGATCACTTACCACGTCTCCATTTTGAAAGGACTGAGAAAACAAATTCACCCAACTGTGCAAAACAGATCTAGCTTCCCTGATCTTTAGTCTTTCAGGGAGACAGGTATATAATGATGCAGAATTGCTTAAAGTCTTAAAGTTAGATACCTCAAAAAGAGAAATTTGCATCACTTTGTGTTGGAGCTGGCTGCATCTTGAGCTCAGGCAACTATGTGTAGTAAGAAGTATTAAATATAAAAGCTTTCCTAGTTTTTAGGTGAAATGTACCAAAATGTGTGTTTATTTTTGTCAGATTGTATTATTTTTCACACAACAGTCTATCTGGGCTAGACTCTCATTCTTTAACACAGGAACACTCTATACGTATGCATACATTCATTTGCTTCCTCTTTCCTGTGCATCTTAAATGTGCAACCCAGCTGGGCATGAGCTGGGTTGAACTGTTGATGTTCACCTTTGTGAGAACAGGTTTGAGATCTGTTATATCCCTGCTATATATTTGAGCATGGTCAATAAGATGCAGCCATATTCTTTTCCTCCCAGTAACAACAGAGAAGTAGTCCCATTCTCTTTGGTTTCCCTACAGTGTATCTGTACAAAAATAATACTTAACAAGAGCATGTCTTGCTCTGTTGTATTTTTTTTAAAAACAATAAAATGTGTGGGTTTTTGTTTTCCTATAGGGATTTATTAAGAACTTAAATGCAAGATGAAAGTACATATTCACAAGATTTCAAATGTTGGTGCAAAGTCTTTCAGACTTCACCATGCTCCCCTTTCAGATTCGACCTATCAAGATTTAATAAAATGTGCAGTGTTCACAATTACTCTGACATATTTGCAGTTTATGTTATTCTCTGTAGATGCAGAAAGTTTCTAATAGAATTTCTTTTTGTACTTGTTTTAGTCTACTAATGGAGTGACAAGTAATACTTAATTTCTCTAAATTAGTATTATAACTACCAGTGTTTGCTTCAAATGGGTCCAGACTAGTTGTTAGAGTTTATTTTAAGTCACTCAGTTTCATCTGGGACTAATTTTAACCATAATACAGGAAAATTTCTGCTGTCAGTTCATTGCACACTGATCCCATTTTGGATGTAACAGTGCAAATGCCAGAAGAAGGACTATTAAGTGTTCATTCCACCACCATCAGGGACCTACAGAAAACCAACCACAGCTAATGTTAAGTGGGCAGGAGGAAATGAATGCCTCATTCCTATAGTGATAAAAATTCTGAATAGAAAGATACAGTCAAGACACACAACAGCTAAAAAATTTGATTAATACAAGTGTTAAAAAGAAATCTGAGATAGCTAATAAATTCATTTTTTACTTCTGTTTCAAAGACACTCAAGGTACTGTAGAAAGTAAGAGTTTGAGGAGGCAGACTGAATTGTAGAAGTATAGACTACAAAAAAATAAAATATTGTCTTGGCAGTATCTCTCACCCTTGCAAGTCATAATACCAGTGTAGGTTAGTAATTCAGTTAAAAAAAAAACATGTTTTTTTTAACATGGTTTCGGTGTCCAGTCTCAGTCACAAAAAGCATGTGATTTGTGTATAATCTCTGTACTCTAAGGTTGTGATCATACTGTTGTGCTCAATCAAATTCCCCAAAAAGTGCAGCTAGTTCCAAAATACTTCAATTTTGTTGTTGTTGTAATTATTTACCAAGAGCTTCAGTCAGCTCTAATACTGGTAGTAGTGTAAGAAATACGTTAATACATGATGTCAAACATGAATGCTGGAAAAAGAAGGGTGTAAAAGTAAAGCAGCAAAAAATATCCTTGTGTGGTAAAAGGATGGAAAAAGAAAAGAGGGAGAAAACAAGGATTGTTAAGGAGGATGAGTGAGATACTGTTGAGGATCAAAAGACTCTTAAAAGCAAAAGAGAGCACTTAGTTTCTTCTAGATTCTACAAAAATGGAATGCAAAATTGCCCTGAAAGCGCTAATAAGCAGACAGCAAAGCACTTTTTATTGTGGTAGAACATTGCTTTTCAAAAATTTCTCATATAAAATTAAAGGGTTTTTTAGCTTATGGAACTTTTCTACTTGGATTTTTCTCGTCAGACATGATGTTTTGGTAGAGGGTAAGAAAAGTGAATTTATTTAGGTTATGAAAATTTGTTGGCACAGAGGAAATAAAGACAAAATAGTGCCTCTTGTGGCCATAAGGCATTTCAGTGCTCTTGGAATTAACTGAGTGTAAGCTCACTGATGCAAGGAGACTTGATGACTTCCTTAAGACTGAGAGACATGGAGCAAGTACTAATGGTGGATAAGCACTCTCCTAACTGTGCCTTGCCAGGGCTTTGCTGATGATTCAGATGGGAGAGAGGAGGAAAAGACAGGTAAAACGCTTGCAGCAGCAAAACTGGCAATGAACACAAGGTATTAAATCATTACTGGGACTTGGAATATGATTAGAGAAAGTTAATGGAAAACGAAGCCACTGTGCCAAATGACTGTTGCTGGGTTAAAGGAGGCTAATTTGCAACACTGTAATGAAATTAGGCATGCTGCCTTTGTTTCTGACACTGAACAGCATTAAAAAAAAGTTGTATGTGTTCTGCATTTGTGGGCCCTCAACTTCCCTGCTGAATTTGAAAGCTGGAATGGTGCTGCTAAGCTGGAGTAGCAGTGATTTGTGATGGACTTTGGAAAGTGACTGGCCATAGACAGTTGTGTAAGATGGACACTGAACCCATCAGGCAAGAATCTCTCTTAGGGCTGAGGAATTACAAGGGCATTCTCTTGTCTGTCCCCTACCTTTTAAACAGAAATTGTTTCCAAGGGCTATCAACTCTTTTAGCAAAACTTAGAGGGGTGGGATTTCACAGTCTTCTTATGAAGTCTGTTGAGGCTTAGACAACAGTTAGTTGACCATTAGAAAGATAGTCCTAATGGGAGGTCTAAATCTGCATTGCTGCAGTTTAAGCCCACTTCTGGATCTGCTGTCCTGGGTGAAGGGAGAAGACCTTTTATCTCTCTCCTTTTTGCAGGTAATGGTGTAATCTTTTTGCACCCAAGTCTTGCTCTTTAAACTAAGTAAATCCTCCTTATCCATAATATTTTTTGCAATTTCTTGGGGAGAGAAGGAGTGTTGTGTTTGGGGTGGGATTTTTGCTATCACCTTGAAACTGTGAATGGAATTCATCTTAACTTTTGGATATCTGCAGTTACGACCATCAGATTGTGATCTAACATCTGTTTTTAGAGAAGAGAAACATTCACTTCTAAAGTCAGTTAGCCTAAAGCAGATATCTGAACTAAGGCAAAAGAACCATCTTCTGAATTTGTTTATTCTTCTTCTGTAAAGAGAACCTGAAGTGCAGATGTCGACATTGTTCGTTTTTTATTTCCTGCTCTAACATCCTTCAGTCCTATTTATGAAACTTTCAAGGAGTATTTTAGCTCTTTTTTTTTGTTTAATAGTTTCATTAAATGAGTAATATTTTATGTTGGTCTTTTAATTTATGTAATACTCATCGCATAAATAGCAGGAGCAGCAAAAGCCAACCTTTTCAACATGAATCACTGGACTGTCAAGAATTTAGTATTAATTCATAATGTACTTTGTTTAAATACAATGCAAGTACAAATTAGTATTTTAATTCATCATATCTTTGTGTGTCTGTTAAGGCTCGTAAGGAGAATTTGGTAACAGTATATACAATGTCATCTATTATTGAACTTGACCCAGTATATAATATTCCTCAGATTTAAAGCTGCTCTCTTAACCGTAATTTTCCATCTTCAAAAATAGTGAAATGGCATAAATATTTTAAACAGTGTAAATATTTCATTAAACTTGAGTGGTTATTTCAGAGGCATTACAGAGGTAGATGTCAAAGTAGAGTAACTCTTTTGCAACTTCCCTAAAAGGTGAATCACTTGACCCAATGCATGGTTTCTCTAACAAATGTGTGATATTTGTTTAAGACATTACATCTTGTTAGTGTGTGTGGATGCTCCTGGCTCATGCTGTGTCAGATGAGCTGTTTACCTGGTGAGTTATACAAGAAATGGGTGTGAGTCTCCTCAGAGACAGATTCAAGGTAACCAGGTTTGGGATGGGAGTCGTATATGAGGACTGAGGAGACTGTTTCAGCTGATGTTTGGTTATTTTTGCATCTTTCGTTAATAAACTCCAGATAGCAAGCATGAGTTTTGCATTGCAAAGAACTGTGGATTTCAGAGATATCTGGGTGAGATTTATGCACACAGGTTTCACAAGATGTGGAGAACATGGTGCTGATTTTTCAGTTTCTGTACAAAAATGGGTATTAGAGCAAGAATGACAGCCAGAGCAGATTATAGCTTGATGGGAACAATGCCAGAAACTCAGTAAACTTTGTGTAACTCTGTAATTTATCATACTTCTTTTGCCTTTTAAGGGGAGGCTTTTTAGTTCTAATGTGACCTTACCCTACAGGCTATTGCCTAGGCAACATTCTCACTCAGAAATTACCACCAAAAAATTACTTTGTGTCACGAGCACATCCTTTGCATAATTTTATTTATATTCTCACTCAAATAGAATGTATTTTAGATTTTATGTATATTCCTCATGCTGAAGGTGGCATAGAATCATTTGCTTTAGGGGGCTGATTCTTTTCTTCATTATATCGCTAGTGTAAATGGCAAAAAATGCGATTTTAGTCTCATACAGAGCCACTCGAGGCTTTCTAGTACATAGATAAAAATGATATTTCCTGCCTAAAGATGAAGAGCTTGTGACCTCATGCTGCTCAGGAGGGTGCAACGGAAGGAGCGGAGTTGCAAACATTGGGTGAGAGTCCCCTTTGCCGGGGAGGTGGCAGAAAAGAGTGTCCTGCCAGCTGCTCCAGCTGCCCCACAATCCTTCCCAGTGCATCACCTGATGCCTTCCAGGGGAGGCAGGACAGCTTTCCAGGTATAGGAGGCATTTTCTGAGTGGGGTCGGCTCTTGTTGTGTTGCCCAGGGCCTCTCAGAGCATTGATGTGATGGGTTCCTGTAAAGGGGGCCCTGCCGGTTCAAGGAGCTGGGCCGCACTCTTCTGTCTGCCGTCCTGGCACCGCCTGAGGATGGTAGAGAAGACTGTCATCTGGCTGTGCTAGACATGTGCAATTACAGCCTTCTTGCATGTAAATACTCTAGAAATAGATATTTAAATACAGGTTTGCTATACATAACATAACACTAAATACTAGCAATTAACATAACTGCTTTCTCTTTGTGATGTCTGGGGATACAGAATTGTATAGATGACTGATTTTTTTTTTTTTTCTAGATACAAAATATCCTTTTAACAATCTCGAGTCTGTCTTGTCTCAGTGAAATGGATTATTTTAACTTACATTTCACTGGAAGTATCAATAGCACCAATAACGTAGATAATGTACATTTTTTGAAGATTACGTAGCAATTACATACATTTTTATGTAAGTTTACTTCATTAAATTCAAAATGCACATGGGTTCATGTCCTACAGCAAATTTTTATTGTGATTTAATTTGGCATTTCAGACATTTCACTATTCAATATCTTGCTTTCTACATTTATATTTACATGTATATTTAATATATATAATTTTGTTCTACTGCTATCAAATAAGGTAAATTAGAAAAAAGCAACACAGTGTTCAAATAATTTTGCTTGATGACTTGGTTAAAACCTACAGTGGAAATGCTTAAATTCTCATTAAAAGCTGTCTGTTTTACTTGTTGGTTTGCATGTTAGTACAAACTAAAGCCCATTATTAGGTAATTTCTTGGGCAGTTTTCACTGTGGTAACATGATTATTTATCTTTTATCTATACTCTGTAAAAATTTTTTTTTAAATTAACAAAACCGGTGGTATTAATTTTAAGCCTAGTTGAAGTACTAAGCCAAAAAATGAAGGTATGCAGGTAAATAGTATCCCTCTGGTAAAAAATGTTGTTCATGTGAACACTGATCTCATCTCCCACATTTATTTTTTTTTTTAAATGGAGGATCATATGTCTTCCTTGGAAGCTGAATAGCTGTATCAATGTTTCATTTCCTGAGTAGTAGAGGATTGGACCAAGATACCTTAAATTAATCTCTATGGTCATATGTCTTGGTCTGCCAGAGAACTCTGCTGACACTAGGGGTCTTCACTGGAACAAAGCACAAAAATGTAGGTTCTTTCTTGGGAAGGAATAAATTGTTTTATTTGAAAACCCCTAGGAATGCTACTTAAAGTATTGAAAGTTCTGTTGAGGTCTTGTAGGATCTTTTATTTTAACACGTTCAACTGGTGCTAATTTAAAGAAGCAGCACACCAATAACTTCTATTTAGAACTTATATTTATATCCATGTAAGTTTGAGCACTTTCATCAAAACCTGATTTTCCTCCCCACCCCTTTTTTAAACTAAATTTAGAATGCTGAGGAAATCAGATTTAATAGGTATTGCTTAATTAAAAGCTGTTGAAGATGTTTCATTTTAGTTTTGAATTGTCCTGGGTTTTTTATCCATTACTTAATATGTTTCTGTACCTTTAACTCGTGGTTTAGAATGCACCCTATTTTTGCTTACCTTGGTGGATATATCTAAATTAGGTATTGAATGTAATTTTGTAATTACATTTTGTTTGGTGCTTTTATTATTATGAAAATTACCAAATAGTAAAGTAACCTCTGCTTTATTTTAAAAAATAAATTTAAAGCAAAATAATTTTAAAGCAACCTCTGTGTCTTTAGATTATACTTTTTATAGTAACACCTTGGGAAAATGTTTTGAGTTTTCACGAGGTATATAAAAAAAAGTGCTGATAGTAATTCAGTTGTTCATGCCATGGTGTGAGGGTTATTCCAGAGGAGAAGTGTTTAGTTTGGGGTGTTGAGGGAGGCTTCAGTGAGTATCAGCAGCTGCTTCTCGGCAGCACCTCAAACAGCTTTTGCTCATAGAGCTGCACGTTCGCAGCAGCAAGGGAACAGCTGCTGCCTTTGTGTGCTTTTGCAGCTCCCTTAACAAATGGCTGATTAGAAATTGAGCAAAAAATGATACTCAGCACAAAACAGGAAGGTGTCTTGTGCTTCTGAAGTGTGCACATGACATCGTGAGAGGAAATGGAGATGCAATAGGAAGAAACATTGTCTCCCTAGAGAGATTTGGCTTTTCAGAGCCACGGAAAATCAGTCTTGCTTTGTATCATGGAAAGCTTTTTTGGGGGGGGGGGGGGGGGGAGAAGAAAAAAATGAAATCAAGTGTGTAATTGCATGGCTGAGACAATGTTTTAGGGCCCTCTGCTGTGAATTGCTATAATGAATACAAGTGTTCCTTAAAAATGTTTGATTCCTTCAGTTATGTGAAGATACTCTTTGAGGGGAACACCAGTATTTCAACTTGGAGGTTTGTTGCAAGTTTGGGTGTAAACAGTGTACATCAAATTGATTATTAGACAGGCTATCCTTGATCTTGTGTTTTTTTTCCCAAACATTATCCTACCTACTCATCGGTTCCAGCTAAATTTCAGGGAAACCATGGTGGCAGATGCTTCCAGTTGGTTGTGAGCAGCAACCCCTTTGCATTTACAGGGAATAGGAGAGGACAGGGCTGATAAAGCAATGGCTTTTGGCATAGGGCTGCTTTCCGTGAATCCACCCAGGTAATTGATATGCCTTTAGGCAGTAGAACTAGCAGAAGATACATCCTGGTTGAACAGAGAGGTGTGTGAAGAAAAACACCCTTGCTTATAAGTAGTAGGCATTGCTATGGTACATTATTGGATCACTTCATGTCATCATCTTTTCCTGTCAATTTTTTCTGGAAATGGCAACAATACTTGCCTTCATCATGGAGATACTGTGATGACTACATTAAAAAGACAATTTAGATTTGCTAAGAAATCTTTGGTGACCCTTGGGCCACAGGCCTGCAATTAGTCGAAGAGATTTTTTTCTTTGAAAGCTTTAAATTACTGGCCCTTGTGCTGTCGAACATAATCAGTGGGGCCCCATTTGTGTTTCAGCTGGAGCTGCCTTGTGATGCTGAGTAAACAGCACTTTTTTAAATATGGAATAAATTGTTGGCACTCGTTACTAGTTCAGAATTGGCATTACTTTAAAATCCCTAGTGTTGTTATCCTGACCATGACTGCTCAGGCTTATTTTGTGGGATACCAGGTATTGTAGAAAGTAGGGCAAGCATGGAGAATGGTTTTGCAGCCCCTCTCTCCTGCCACCCTCTTGTGCGTACGAGAAGACCTTTCTCAAAAGCCAGTCCTCAGTATGAACACAGTCCAGGCTGTTTACAATGAGAGCACACCTTAATTCAAACAGCTGTCAGGGAGCAGGTATTAATCATGCCAATATTCAGCAAGCCATGTCCGAGAGCTTTCTTGTTCCTTTGAGCTTAGTATGGATAAAGCCAGTAGAGAAAGAGAAAATGGAAAAGGTGGCTTTACTGATAAGAAAACCTACCATAAACTTTGAATTAGTGACAGTGTGTACCAGATTTACCTCTGGAGTGTTTCATTAGTATTGTGTACTGCCTCTAGTGCATGTTAGCTTTCTGCTAGACACGTCACCTGAGATAACAACATCATCTATTTAAAAGACCCAGGAAAGAAACAAATTAGTTTCTTACTGTCCTAAGAAAAATGTGAATACTCAGCACGTTCACAGTGTTTTCACACTTAGTGCAAATTGTTCTGTGTTTATGATTTACACACATTCTTTTTAGTAAAAAACCCTCCAGAAATTATTTTTTTTCCTCAGATCATACAACAGACTGGATCAGGGAGATAAATCTCATTCAGGAGGTGAAATAATGTACAATGACATTATGGGACCAGCTGCCCTCTTTGTATAGTTTGCTGCGTGGACTGCATTTGCAGAGCCCAACAAGGTCGAAACCAATTAACTGATTAGAAAGTGCCAGAAATAAGATTGAACACTTAAGTGACAGCAGAAATAAACGCAGTTCTCCAGTCATTTTGCTCAGCAATACTGATCTAGGGATTTATAGAGAAAGCACTGAGCAGTGTATTGTGCCTAAGATTATATTTATCCAACACCTTTTTTTTATAACTTTATTTAAGAGATCTTGATGAAGCTGCAATACTAAACACATATAAATCCTGCAGATGAAATGGCAGATTTTAATAAATGGAACAGCTGAGCTTTGATCAAAGTCAGTACTCAAGAGCTACATAAAAGTAGTCAAGCTCTTAAACTGAACATTTTAATAGTTTCACAATTACATGAGATAGTTGGTTTTTTCAAGCAATACCTCATTTAAATGTAAATTTGAGGTTCAGTTATCAAAGTGATTTTTTTAAATCATTCTACATTTCTAGGGATCTTGGATCAAAGTCCTCTATTGCACTTGCAAGTCAGCTATTCAAGATGACCAGTGATGAGATGTGGATTACCTGGAAGGTAGCATTCAGAGCAAATACTAAAAGCATAAATTAACAGAAAATGGGTTCTGGAGGGCTTTGTGTTTTAAAAATACAGTCTGTACTTTTCAGCTCTCAAATGAGCTCAGGAAAACAATAATTTGTCAGATTCTGTCTAGACTGGTGCAGAAAAGCCCAAGGGCAGCAGAGAAATTGGGAATGATGATAGGTTTTGCACTCAGAGTGTACAGAAGTACAGCCACACATCCCATGACACCACTTATGTCTGTGGGTGCAGGGCAGATCATATCTTGGGTAGGAGAAATGAAGCCAGCTAAGTGTAAATAGGAGTATTTATAGCTCTCCCTTCACAGGCGCCGTGGTGACCGGTGTAGCTGCTAACGCATATCCTTGAGCCCTGCTAGAGCAGAATGTCTTTTGTTGAACTCAACGCACCGATCCTAGACCCACAGAAAACTCTCTAGGATGGATGGCTCTGTAAGGCAAGTCTAAAGAGTTTTTCTGCAAGTTCTGTGTTAGAGGAGGGCAAGCAACATTTTATTTAGAGCAGGTTGAGTTGAAGGCACGGCGCTGTATTCTTTTGTCCCCTAGCACATAAAAACGCTCTGTACCTTCACTGCAGTCAGGAAGTATTGGGAAATAACTGTCATGCTAATAGTAGTGGCACAAGTGTGAATAACTATTTGTTGTAAGGCAGCGTTGGAGACGGTATACTTGTATGTAGTCAAACAGATAATTGGTTTCTGAATGAAGTTGTTTCTACATGGTTGTTTACTCTTTCTTTTTTATTTGTGTACAAATAATGGATCTCTGATGTTGCTATTACTGTTGCCTTTCCTTATTTATGTTATGTTAGGGTCAAAACAGGTTCTAATTTTCACTACTGGTAGTGGTATATTTTCTCAGCTTCTATTTGTTTTTTGATATATGTGTTATTTATGAATTGACTTAAAATAAATTTTAAATAAAATAACTATTGCAATAGGCAACTGAATCTAAGGCATGAGCTTGTTCTGGGAAGTGCAGAGTTGATTTAAAAGAAAGTTGTTTAATGATAGTATATGAATTTGTAAACTAGCTTTGGGAGAAGTTTACAACCCTTTCAGTCAGGTACCTGGAGCTGTGAGCAGTGTAAGCTGGTAAATGCTCCATCAATATGGCAATAACAAATGTAAGGGATGGGAAAATCACGGCCCAGAGGCTGAGCTGGGGACAATTAACCAGGATGCTGTCCAATCAACAGCTATATCACTAACTTAGCTTTGAAAATTCCTTATCAAATATCTCCTACATGGCTTTTCCAGACAGTTCTTGGCTCTTCTTTTGATCCAATAAGAAGTCCTGACCTTATCATAAAAGAAAGGACTGCCAGGGTCTCAGTGACACTTATTCCTCCTTACTCCTCAGTCATTTCTGTTCAGACAAATGAAAAGGTTACTGCTCTTTAAGTATCCCTTCACAAGGGTCTATGATAATTGAACTGTCAAAATTCATGTATAGAGTTAGATTAGGCTCTTTCTCTACAAAAAATAAATACTCAACTTTTGTGAGTTCTTACCTCCTCAAGAATAAATCTCATGTGTGAGCCTGTTCTGGAAAGTGGCTGTTAATGAAAGAGTGACACACATATACAGTGGTGTTGTGAAGTTCTTTTTTCACCTCTCTTCATTCAGACTGCATCAACTAACTGCATCTTTTATACTACTTCTAAATAGTTATGTAAAAACAGAGAAAAATGACTATGCCTGCAGAGTTATTCTGTCTTTAAACAATTAGGAATGTAGATATATTGAGAATAAGTTATAGAGGATAAGTTATAGCTTGTTATCTAAGAAATTGAATTCTTCATTGCTGGTGCTGGGTAATCTTCTTCCTATGTATTTTGCTGTATTTATGTAAGGCAGAGTTGATATTCAAGTATATGAAAATGTCATTTAACAGTTCAGTAATAAAATGTAGTTGAAGTGGAAAGATCACAAATATCTCAGGGGCATTAAATAGTGAGTTCCAGGAAAAAAGTTAAATAGATTGTTTTAATTAGCACATTTAGTCTATAGAAAAAGTGTATGATTCTGTAAACAGAGCACTTATCTTCTGTTGTCTTCTATTTATTCTTTTCGTACATAGCTGCTCCTGAAAAATGCTAGTTGCTATTTAAAGAATTTTAAAAACACAAGATGGGTAGGGATCTCCTTGGCTGCCAGCTCCAGCTCCTTACTGTTTCAAGTAGCACTTCATATTGATCCACCTTATGGGCTTATAAAGCACAGTGAAACTCGGTGTAATTCTGGGGAGAGGATGGGAGCTGCATCTGTTTCTTCTATTATGAGGCTGTTACAGATTCTCATTGTTTTAATGTTTAGACTTCTATTTTTTTCATTTACAGCCTAACTTTATTCATGGCCACCTTATATTTATTTGTTTTTATGCCAGCTGTGGCCCCTAGACCGAATAATTTTTCCTTCTCTTTCACTATTCAGTTCCCTGGCATATTTTCTCTTGACTTTTATTTCACCAGACCAGATATGCTTAAGCATTTTTAATCTCTTTTTGTCAGATAGGTTTTCCATTTCTCTGATCATGTTGGCACCTCTTTCTGCACCTCTTCCAACTTAAGCTTATCATTCTTTAACATGAGTGAACAGGATTCTATGGCAATTTAGAGATACCAATGATTAGATTTCCCCCGTATCAGTATTTCCTTCTCTCCTGAAAAGTCTTGTTTGATGCAGCTTAGAGTTGCATTGTCCATATGACACTAACAACTCATACTTAAATCCTATGACCGATCCTTTTCCACCTCAGTCATTTTTAACTGATGAAATTCTGACTTATGGAAGAAATGTTTTTATTAGTCCTTAGGGGGGATGGCCTTGCCATTTATATGATGGATTTTTATTTCATTTGTATTATTCGTGTTCTCAAGGTCATGCATTTCTTTGCATAAGATGTCCCAATGCTCCTCGGTATTGATTATCTCCCCAAAAATGAATTATCATGATAGTTCACTAATATAGTACGGATACTTTGGCCAAAGTAATTATGAAAATAACAAGATTTCTCCCAAGACTGATCATTGAGGAACTCTCTTAATAGCTTCCCTCTAGCCTGAAATTTTCCATCACTAAGTGTGTTCATTTTCAGTGAGGTTAACACCAAGTTTATGGGTTTGATCCCTGTATGGGCCGTTCACTTTAAAGCTGGACTCAATGATCCTTGTGGGTCCCTTCCAACTCAGAATATTCTGTGAAACATTTTCCCTTTAGTTACCTATTGACCTAATATTTCTGCTGTTAATCCTAATTTTACGTCAGCTGAGTAATGATTTCCCATGTGGCCTGATATGAAAAAGGCTTTTCTAAACTTCAGATATGTGAGGTCTCACACATTTCCAATGTCTAATAAACCCCAGAACCTTAAGGAAAGCTACTGAATTGATGTTGTATGATCTACCTGCTCATCCTCCCTTGACCAGGTTGTCTTTAAATTAAATAAACTTTCTCTGAAAACTTTCTCTAAAAAAAATACATTATTAAAAAGCTTTCCAACCATCTGTTGCTCTGATTGCTTTCTCCTTTCTCCTACTTTGCTGCTCTATGCTATTCTACTCTTCTATGCCTATAGGACAAGATAATGATCTTGCTACTTCATATATCCTCTTCCTGTTCTTTCAGACTTTGGGCTGGAGACTGTCTTGTCACCTTCAGCTTAATCTTCTTGAGCCTCTCTTCTCTCTGACTTTTGTAATTAACTGATAATTTTTAATTTTTACTCCTGTTACCCATCTTCATCCCTGCATTCAATATTTTCATCATAATCCTAAATTCTGTACCATCTTCACTCCATTGTGATCCCTTTCTCATTTTTCTTGTTTGTATTTTATTCATATAGGTGAAGAATCTTTTATTATTTGTACTTACGTACAGTTTTTATCTTCACGTTTTGTCATCATCTACTCCAACCACCACGGAAACAAGACTAGTGTATTTATTGCTAACCCCACCCTGTGTATATATATATAGGTGTTTACAAAGAACAAATATTTTGTAGTAATAAAACATATTTGAATCAAACAGCAGGACCCTCTAGATCTTAAATCCATACACAAAACTTTGAAGTAACTTTTTACTTATAACACATAGGGTTAGGCAGATATTCAAAGGAGAAGCATAATTTATTTGCTCAGGTTTTAGTCTAGCCTATCCTGTGCAAATAAAATGAAAGAATACATTTTAAACAGTCTTTGTTGAAAGAACACATTAACTTGTCTTTTGTGCGTTAAGTAAGCTAGTGTTCAGATTAAGCAGGGTTTTGGAAGACTAAAAGGAGGAAATGGAAAATAGCAGTTCATTGGTTGTTGGGAGACTGTTCTCCAAAGACAAGTTCAGTGTGTGAGATCGATCAGGAAGGAGTGAAAACTTAGAAGTTGAACACAAAGAGCGGAGATCAATGCAAGAGGAGAGGAAGAGGAAAAAAAAATAGGGCAGGCCATTGCTAGGTAGTCACAGACAATACAGAGGAAGCAAGAGCCAGGCAGGTAACGGGGTGTAGGTATTTTAGTGGGGTAGAACTGAGTTCCTTGCTATGAGAAGAAGTGTGACTGAAATTTCACACCTAAAGCAATGTGAAAAATAAGGGGAGAAAAGGAAGAGGAAAAAGATTTTGAGCCTTGAGGAGAAAGATGTTCGTTGGAGGCAACCACGGCTTCAGTGATACAGTGAAATAGAAGACTGATAAAAAGTAATAAAGTGTACTAATGCGCTTTAATAATTTGTTCAGCTGAGACCACAAAGCAACAGTGAATGATTCTAGCCAACTTTGGGTTAAGTGAAAAAGGTTGAAAGGAAAAGAAAAGTGAGAGGTCAAAGTTTAATTATTATTTACTTTTTATTTGTTTACCCAATACAAACATTAGGAAACTACTTCTAACTATTGACCTCCTTTGTCTGTATGATATAATTATTAGTAGGGATATTTTTTGCCTTTTGGAATGAGTACAGTGTCTTTCAAGCTAATGAATAATTCAGGTACTCCATAATGGGTTGTATTACTCGCCAGATGCTGGGCCACTAATGTGATTCAGCTTGGTGTTTCAAAAGGAACTATTTTAATTCTGATAATTCAGTACTAAGAAAAATCCCAGCCCCTTTTGCATGGATTTTGATAGTAGACGCTGTAGTCATAGTGTAAAATTCTTCAATATATTCATTTAGTAGGACAGTGCAAAGTCCAGAACTGCTTTTCTTGAAAGATCATAGGGTTTCTTTTGAGGTTTCCTTCCTTTTCCTTTTTTTTTTTAATTACTTATTTTCTATTATTTTGGGGATCAGTGTTGTTTAATTACATCTTCATGGCCAAGAAAAGGATTGTGAAAGTATCATGGGTCATTTAGGCTACTGAGACCTTTTATGCATGAGTGTGTGTGTGTGCGCGCGCACGTGCACGCGTTTGCCACATTTCTATTGAATAACACCTACTACTAGAGAGCAGGATATTGGCATGTGTTTTAGAACAGAGGTGGCCAGGCTTTCACAAAGCTTCACTGTCTCCTTGTTGTGGCTGAAAATCTGATGTAACTTAGAATAGTCCTTAACTTGCTCAGGACTGCATACTGTAAGGAATCCATCATGGTGACTCTTCATCCCATTTGAAGTACCAGCTCCTTACTCCAAGAAAAAGTGTTGGAACTGTGCTAGAAATATAGCTTACAGGCAATTACTAAGGTGAGACACTTCACTGTCTTCTTGAGTGGTAGAAAACAGTTCAGTAAGTTTTAATGAAACTGATTGTCTAATCTTACAGACAATGCCAAACGTTCTACATTTTGAGAGGTAAGTGGATGAAAGCTTTAAAACAGAAGCTTAACATTTGTCCTTGTTGGAGCATCTCATGGAGCTCCCAGCACTTTGGCTATGGGACTGACACATAGTCATTGGGATGTTCAGTGTATGTAATGACCAAAGATGTCAGTGGCATAGGAGTCCAGTTTAAGACAAGAGGCAGCAGATGGACATAACAGTGAACGGGGGTACAAGTCCCAGAAAACAGATTTTAAATAATACCTATAAGGTCAGTTTTGATCATAACCAAAGTTACACAGCTCATTTCTACAGTCTTTGTGCTGAATAGGGTTTAGCCAGGTTAATAGTACTACTGACTGCTTTAATACATACTGTTCTTTGCAGACACTATGTGTCGAGACTCTAAACAGAGTCAGGAGCCACTATTAGGATTTTTTTTTTAATTTTAGTGGCCTCTGCATCACTGAGAGGACTTAAGAAATGTAGCTCCATTCCTGGCAAACTTTGGTTTCTTTCTTGACTATTTCTTCCTTGGAAGTTTCATTCATAACAAAAAATAACTAATGAAGGCTGTGTCACAGCATCTGTTATTAGAAAAAATTTAGTATTATTTTTATCAAGAGAATGTATCCTCTCTAAGCGATTTGTTGTTTTCATGTTTCTAAGTATATTTGAAGAATCCTTTTAAGGGTTAGTTAAGTTATATGGGGGGAAAACCTTTCACTAACAAATAAATTCCCAGAGGAACAATAACAGCAACTAAGAAACCCTGTTATGACAATAGAAAGGTTTATAGCTATATGAGACTCTTATGCAAGTCTGTGATCTCATAATTCAACAGAGATATTAGATTACGGTGAAAGGGAGGAAGATGCTCAGCTGATTATATTTTCAGCTACATCAATAGTTAAATCAGTGCTAAGGAATTATACAGATGTTTCAGTGATTTAAAGGAATAGGATAAGAATGCTCATTTATCTCAGTGGCATGCTAGTTTAATGATTAATACTGAGAATGGTTGTAAAGAAACAGTATCTATAAAATAAATTATTTTCACACAGCTTTAACAGTGTAATTAAAACATAAATGCTATTTATGGAAAAACCTGTTAAAAAACCAATTACAATAGCTTGTATTATTATGTTCTTTCATTGAAAAACAATAAAACCTGGTATTCAGTTTTCCTGCTATTGAATTGTCATACACGATCATTTTACTCTTTTTCTCCATCCATTTATATATTTCAACTTTAAATTTTAAAGAGCTGTTTTTTCCAGAAATAATTGGGTCATTTTTAGTTACTGTCTGCAATTTGTTAGTCAGAGTAAAGCTTACTCTAGTTTCAGTCACGAGTTTATGAAAGCTTCCAGTATTTACTCTTGCAAAAAGCTTTTGTGGCAGCACACTACTACCCTCTTCTCCAGCACAGCTCACTGGACATCCATATCCTATTCTACTTAAATGAATGTGGAATATCCTGCCCTGAGATTTTAAATGCTCATAGTATTAATTTTGTTCTTAGCATGAGTATTCAAAGAATACACAAAACCATGCCAAAATAGTGATGGTTATTAGTATATCCAAACAGCAGATGTATATTATAAATCCTTAATATTATAAATCCTTATTTTCACAAGTTGAATAATATATATTAGAATAGCCATGTCAGAAGGGTTTAGTATTTTCAAATGGATACATTTCAAAGTAAGCTCTACACAAACACAGTGTTTTGATTAGATAACATGATAGTGCTGGGCATTTTGACTGTTTGTTTTTGTACTACCTCAATAATTATTGTGATGAGATGATCTTACTTACTGACGTTCCATAGGATCACACCAGTAATTCACCTGAAATGACTGTCTACAGTCTTGCAGGGCCTTACTGCTGATGTTTTTTTGAATGCTAATGTAGGTCTTAATTAATAGTGATTGTGCAAAACATAAAACATTTATATGATCTTCATAACTGACACCTAAATTCTACACAAGAGACAGCCTGAAATAGTAGTGGAGCTTGGCCTTGCATCTCTTTGTTCTAGGTTCATCCCCTTTGATGTGCTAGCATGCATGCCTTAAATAGACTCTGATATGAGTTGTTCAGATGTGTCATTTAAACTGAATATAGCTTTGCATGCTCCTGTAGCATATAAAGGAATAGAACACTAAAAGGAATTCTAAATAGCATGCAGCAAAATATGTAATATTATTATTTTCTGCTAGTCTTCCAGAAACAGAATTTTAATTGTCATTGTCAATGAGTATTATTTCTTGAAATACCATTTTGAGGACTTAATAAAGAAAAAGCTGTATGTGCTTATTGAAAGACTCGTGTTTTGTTGCCCGTGTAAAATACAATCTTAAATATCTTCTAGAGTTCAGAACAAGTGCATTTTTTTCTCAACTGTTCTTTATATTTTGTCTTTGTACCTTCATTAGGATGAGAATTTATAGCTTACATTCTCTGTTGTAACATTTTTACTGCTCCATCTCTGCTTGATAGGAGTTAGAATAGATTTTCCAACAGAAATAGGACTTCTGATTATATGTGGGAATTTACTGAAAGTAACCAAGTACTGTGTCCCGATTCTCCAATGACAGTAGATGTTTAAACTCTTTGATTTATTGCTATAATTTTTTTCTTTCTTTTGACTGCATATTTGCACAGTTCCCAGCACACTAAGATTCTATCTTAACTGAATCTCGAGACTCAACTGAAAGAGGAATGAGTATTAATTATCTGGGGAAAATGTGGCAGAGAAGGTTTTGGGATCCAGTAAATACATGTAAGATGAAGTAAGCAATTCCCTCCTCACTCTTCACCCAAAAATCAACCCACCAACAATTAGTGGAACAGTTAAGAAAGATTAACTTAAGTCCTTTAAGTGCACGTGAGACCAAGTGGTTAGCAATTTTATTAGTGTTGTTTTTATGTCAGCAATGACACAATACTGTGTCTACAAAAAATGAACTTCTATACTATTAATTTGTAACTCTTCCTTAGGAGTGAGTCAAAAACTTCAGTCACGTGAAGGTGAGGGAAAACCTTGCAATACTGTAAACATGCTATAGCAATATATTGTATAAAGATAGTAATCTAAAGCTGTATATACACCAGGAGGAATAACCTTGCAGAACCTGGAGATAAAGCTTATTCTGTTACGTAAGATTATTTTTTTCAAGAGATAGAGCTAATAAATTTTTCATACCCTAGTTTAAATTTCGCTTTATTGCTTGGAGTGTTAAATTTTGATGTTTTCCTTTTGGAAAAAGAGATTTCTGATTGACGTTATTAAGGATATGACTCCCATGAAAGTCCATGGAAAGAAGGTGCTCATTCATTTAAATGCTTTTATAAACTGTATTAGGTGCTTTTGTGCATCTTTAGACATGTAAATACCTCATCTGCTGGTCTAAACAAAGAAGCGCATGCACTGGCAACATTTACAATGATGGAAGTCAGGTATGCTTTGACTCAAATCAGTGAGCTTTGTTCATTAATGCCTCCATCTGAAAATACTCTAGCTGTAATCTCTTTGGTTGCCAGCTGACCAAAATAAAATTCAAGTGAGAAACTACATTTCAAGAGAACTAATAAATCTACTTTGAAGATGGGGAGACAAAAACTAAAATTACTTCCATATGACACAATGCTATTAGTGGCTGATATATCTGGGCTAGTTTCATATATAACAATGGCTGATATTAAATTCTTGGCCAAAAAATAGGTAGCTGGAATCACACAATACACAGCTCTTCAGTTTGGCATCAGTTCCATAACACAATAAAACTTATCATTTGTAAGCTTGTCTGGTTATCAGAAAAAGACTGAGAACAATTTGACCTGTCCTGATACATCAGACAATATGGTGCAGGTGGTTTAAAAACAAAACAGTTAATCAAGCAAAATTTTACTTAAACTACCTGATGATTCATCATCCACTCTGTGCACTCTGTCAGTTGTGCCTTTCTGAGCAACTATATATAGAATATTTAAATAGCCTGGGCAGTATGTGCAGCTGCTGAGAATACTATTGTATTATGAATTACTTCTTCAATTTGTTTCAGTTCAATATAGGCTGACAACATGGCAGTGAGTCAACCTTCTGTTTTCTTGAACGCAATGCAATATACCATTTATACTAGAAATCAAGTTTTGCCTCAAGTATTGTTTTGTCCGTGTTATAATAACCCTGAAGTAAACTTTGAGTCGTCTGAGAATCAGAATTATTTATTTAATCATCTTTCCACTTCTTTTTGCATATGTATTATCACAAACTTTAGAAGTTGTTATTTATATCAGTAAGGATCACTATTAAGTTCTTACCTGCATAACTCCCATTTAAGCACAAAGCACCAACTTGGAAATGGCAGCAGAGAATATGATGGAGTAGTTCCTTGGTGGACTGGATGGTAGTTGGATTTTTTTAGAGAAATTGAAGACATGTATTGAGAGAAGGAAGCTGAGAGATATACCAGGAATGAGATTGTCAAGAACTGGACAGGTTTTGACAGGCTTTAAATTAAGGGGAAGAAATTGGGGAAAGTAGAAAGCCCCCCCCCCCCAAAAAAAAAAGGAGAAGAAGTGGGGTGATGCAGTTATCTACATTAGGTGTTTATAAAGTTTATAACATATTACCTGGAGCAGAGACAGTCAAGTAATTTTTCTTGTGCTGCAGTTTGGAAAGTGGAACACCAAATGGATGGAAATGAGACTGGTAGCAGCAGAAGTGACATCTAGGTTAAGGACTGTGACCTCAATAGTTCGATCTAGACTGCATGACCAGTGCTTTTTGGCATCCTGGTTGCTTGTTCATCAGAGGGCCTGGAAACCAGGTTGGAAATGATAGGAGAAAGAAAATGGGGAAAAGGTCACTGTGTGCAGTTATCATCCTGGCAAACTTGAGACATTAACTGTGGTATGTATCTGTATTGAGTCTGGATCAGACGGAACTAACTTTCTTCATCGCAGCCCATATGCAGCTGTTTTAGGTCAGTGACTGAAACAGTGGTGATAACACACCAGTGTTTTATCTATTGCTGAGCAGTGCTTGCACAGCAAGGTGGCCTTCTCTAACTCTGCTCATAGCAAGTAGGCTGGGGGTGTGCAAGAGCTTGAGAGGGAACACAGCCAGGACAGCTGACCCAAATCGACCAAAAGGGTATTCTGTGCATTCTTACAATGTCATGCTCAGCAAGAGAAACTGGGGGTGGTCTTTCTGAAGTAGTTGTTGCGTGGAGGCTATGTAAACACTGGGCTGCTGGTGGAAGGGAGAGATTGCCTTTACTTCGCTTGTATATCTTCTCCCTCTCTTTTTCCTTCACTTTTTTAATTGGCTTTGTCTTGAGTTTTTTCTTGCTTCTGTGCTTCATCTTCTCCCTTCCATGCTTGGAAGTGGTGTGAATGAGTGGCTGTTGGGTGCTTAGTTTATGGCCACGGTCAACTCACCACAGTATCTGAAACATCAGCATCCTTCTGAATACCACAGTTTAGAGATAGCCAAAAAGCTGCCAACTAGAAATGAAGTGGTAGTGTTGGTTTATCTGTAGTTAAAATAAAAATACTTGGTTGAAAAACTGAAAACAAAAGAAGAAAAAAGAGCAATGTTAATATAAATGTTGTATAATTTTGAACTGATTATGTCAATGGCCATATGAGGTTTTTGGAAGTTTTTGTGGCATTGTGTTATTACTGCTCTGATAAGTAATATTATTTGTATCACTATTCTGTTGGAGGTTCTCAGAAAGCACTTGTTTTTATGATACATTACTTCGCGCATTTTAGGCCTGATCAGCTAATATTGACAAACTTCATGAAATCCGTAGAAAACTAAGTAGACTTTCCATGTGCTTTAACAGTCTTCTGGGGGTTTTTTCAGTGGTATTTTTGAAGTAGTGGCTTAAAGGCTGTTGGGCATGCATTTTGCTCATCATATGGGGACTATATCAATGAATAGGAACTTACTTTTGATACTCAAGTAAATCAAGCAGTCAAAAATTTGTATCTGGTTATTTTCTATTTTGAGTCTTGAGAGAAATAAAAATATCTACAATAAGGTCATGTTTTTCAGAATGCCTTGTTAAGGTGAAAAGTAAAAGAGTGTAAAAGTACATGTCATCTACACCTGCACAGATGCAATATAGAGTAGTTTCCTCTCCTACTGACAGGCATTTCCTTATAGTTAAGAAAGTAGTACTTCGAAGACAAATAAAAATTATTTAAAATGTATCTTTATAACATCCTGGTTAGTCTGGAATTACAGATTGGTTATTAATACATTTATGTTCATTAACCTGTATGCATATAATAGTATATATATTATATATATATTTTATATATATATGTATACATGTAAAAGTTAATAATAGAAGATGCAGGTTGAAAAAATATGTGGGCCTTGCACTGTTTCCTCTGCCAAGGCAGAAATAACTGTGCTGTGCATTTGTTTGTCTGAACTAATTTTAAAATCTCATGTGTATTGTAATTTATATCATTCTGCTTGAAAACTTGGTTTCACTGTTGTGGGTTGGCTGGGATGTTTTCCTGTTTCCAAATAAGTGCAACTGTAA
Source organism: Pipra filicauda (assembly GCF_003945595.2). Taxonomy (NCBI): domain Eukaryota; kingdom Metazoa; phylum Chordata; class Aves; order Passeriformes; family Pipridae; genus Pipra; species Pipra filicauda. Next base: position 1,646,036 of record NW_024104643.1, on the reverse strand, counting down.
AAACTCATTACCTAAGCTGTGTTGCCTGACTGGAAAGTAGGAACACCAAGTTTGAATGCAAAACGTTCCCACTCTTAAATGATGCTTTGTTGTAATTTACCATGATTTGACTGCTTCATGTATGTACTTACTCATGGTTTGGGTGTAGAGTTAGAGGATATATTCTGACTAAGAAGTTTCCTGGAAAATGGATGACAAAGAAGCGGTGATGAACTTGTTGTACGTTCTAAATGCAAACACCAATTTTCAAGGGAGCTAATTAAAATCTTTATCTGATCCCTAATAGCAAGGGAGCTCTGCCTGAGTGCATGTGATAAGTTCATGCTGTTTAAGATTTCTAATTTGATTGTATATTTATTTCCTGATTTTATGGGTACGGCATTTTTTTTACGTTCAGAAGTCTTTGCCAGAGGAAATGGCAACCTTCCCTTTAAATTTTGCGATTGGGAAACAATGCTTGGCAAGTGGATTTTGATTTTTTTTTTCCCTTATGTATGTGAGGAGAATGGTAACTCAACTCATCAAAGCTGTTTGTAAGGGAAAATGCTTCTTTCCAACATAATTGGTTAATAAACTATTGTTTTGAAGAGAGTCAAACTTGAGATAATGTACAGAATCTTGATGAACTGTGAGCGCCTATTACCAGAGCTTTGGGAAAATTGTTTTGTCATCTTGGAAAGGACACGCTGAGTTTTCTAGGTACAGAGTGACACACTGTACATCATCTTGATGTTGGCAAAGAACATTTGGCATTACAAGTTGTCAGCTGGTCAATTCAGTTGACTTTACTAATTGCTAATTGAACAAGATCTGGAAGACAGAACCTCAAAAACTTGCCCTTTATTTGTCAACTTCTTAGTTTTATGTATTTGGGTTATTTTCCCTTGTGGCATGAAATAAACCAACTGTTTAGTTTCCTTCTGCAGAGAGTTCTATACCATCAGATTGATCTTGTGTTTGATGTCTTTCCTAAGCTGAAGGTCATACTCATAGTTTAAGCTGGAAATTGTTCTTTAGGACCAAGTAAATGAATTGATCAGTATGGAATTGGGTTGGTACAAGAGGTCAGAATGAGATTTTGAGTAGTGAACTATCGATTCTTACTTTTAATTGCATGCTTCAGCATATATGTGGAGGAAAAATGTTTATAGCAAACCAAGATGTCTGTCACAATCTGGTTTTGCAGTAGGAGAAAAGTTAATGTTAATGATCTGAGATGTAGCAAAAGCAAAAAGCATGTTAGAAAGTAACATCTTTACATAAGTGCTTAGGCAAAAGTATAGGCAGATGCAGAGCATCTCACTGAAATGGAAGAATGATTCCAAGAATTCAGACGAGGGATTTTTATAGACTTGGACCTACAGTGTTAAGCATCCTATCTCCAACAAGCCATAGAAGATTTCCAGGGGAAAGAGGAATAGAATGAGAACACATCACACATCTCTTGAAAATTCCCAGCCTCTAACTGTTTTCAGCGCAAGGGATTTCCTGAACCTGGTGTGGTATCTCCTGCTAGCAATTAATCTCTTTTCTAAGTTCTTGTTAAGTTTCCCTATAGTACATTTTAAAACTTTCTTGTAACTCCTAATATGTTTCTGAGAGTTTCGTAAATATTTCACCTGTTGCACAAAGAACCACCTTCTTTTGTTTGTTTTGCACTTTGCTCCTACCAGCTTCCTTTAGGGTTGCTCCTACCAGCTTCCTATATACAACAATATAGAAAACCTATAATTTCAGAATCACAGAATATGCTGAGTTGGAAAGGGCCCACAAGGTCCAACCCCTGGCCCTGCACAGGGTCATCCCCAGAAGTCGCACCATGTGCCTGAGAGCATCACAGAAATGCTTCTTCAACTCTGTCAGGGTTAGTGCTGTGACCACTGCCCTGGAGAGCCTGTTCTAATATGCAACCATGCTCTGGGTGAAGAACTTTTTCCTAATATCCAACCTAAGCCTCCTCTGACACAACTTCAGGCCATTCCCTTGGGTCCTGTTACTGGTCACCACAGAGAAGAGATCAGTGTCTGCCCCCACCACATTCCCCTCACAAGGAAGTTGTAGCACAGTGAGGTCTCCCCTCAGTCTCCTCTTCTCCGTGCTGAACAGACCAAGTGACCTCAGTCGCTCCTCATACGGCTTCCCCTCAAGGTCCTTCACCATCTTCATTGCCTTCCTTTGGACACTCTCTATCTAATAGCTGAATATCTTTCTTATATTGTGGTGCCCACAACTGCGCAGAGTATTCAAGGTGAGGCCACACCAGTGCAGAGCAGAGCAGGACAATCCCCCCCCTCGCCTGGCTGGCGATGTTTTGCCTGATGCCCCCAGGACACAGTTGGCCCTCCTGGCTACCAGGGCACTGCTGACTCAGATTCAACTTGCCGTTGACCAGGACCTCCAGGTCCCTTTCCATGGCACTGCTTTCCAGCATCTCATTCCCCAGTCTGTATGAACATCCAGGGTTGCCCCATCCCGGGTGCAGAATCTGGCACTTCCCTTTGTTGAACTTCATACGGTTGGTGATTGCCCAGTCTCTCATTTGTCGAGGTTTCTCTGCAGGGCCTCTGTGCCTTTGAGGGAGTCTCCCCGTTTTGTGTCGTTGGCAAACTTGCTTAGTATCCATCCCTTCTAGGGACATTACCTGGGATTGCAATACAAGGGTATCATGTCAACGAAGTAATTTAAACTAATGTTCAGAAGAAAACAATTTAATTAATTTTTCTGCACCTGTCAATAAGTATACTGTTTCACTGTTAATAATGCTACAGCTTTAGCCCACCAAGTAATCATGCTTTAGCATCCAAATCATTCATGAAGATGTTGAAGAGCACAGGGCTCAAGATGGCGCCCTGTCGAACCCCACTAGTAACAGGTCACCAGTCTGATGTTACCCCATTCACTATCACCCTCTGTGCTCAACCCACGAGCCAATTGCTCACCCACCACATGATGTGTTTATCCAGCTGCGTGCTGGACATTTTGTCCAGAAGGATCCTGTGAGAGACAGTATTGAGAGCTTTACTGAAATACAAAAAGCTTACATCAACTGGCTTCCCTTGCTCAACTAAGTGGGTTACCTTGTCATAGAAGGAAATCAGGTTGGATAAGCAGGACTTTCCTCTCATGAAGCCGTGTTGCCTGTGCGTTTGAGCCCTCTGTTTTGATACAAGTTATTGCAGAAGATCACAGAAACTCAGTTTTGCAACTGAAGTTATTGGCAAACAGCTTTACATAAGGAGATTATAATTTTAAACTATTGACAATATAGAAATTGTCAGTTGATACTTTTCCTCACAAAACTATTGCATACCTGGTCTGGGGGGATGATAAAAGGCACTGAGATCAATAACCCCATGTTTTAATTAGTAGTGTGATAGGTACTCCTAAAATAATGCAAATTATGTTAGAAAGCTACAAGGATAGTGATATAAGCTGGATTTTGCTGATAGTTTGAATAACAGTGTGTATTTAAAATAGAAGATCAGAGGGAGATCTGATAAAAGTAATAACAGGCTCGAATGATGTCTGGGTATTGCTCTTATTTAAGGTCATTTATCATGTAACAAACAGTTCATAGTGTTTTTTGGGGTGAAGCTTAAATATTGTGCTTCAGTGTAATTAAGAATCATTTTCAGTAAAATAAAAAGATCATCCAAATCTCTACATATATCACCTGATAAATGTAGGTCAAGGCTGACTGAAAGGTCTTGCTGGTCTACAGATGCCAGGTTATTAGAGACTCCTGTGATTGTTTCAGAGTGGAGATAACTTCAATATACTTAAACCTGAAAAAAACGTTTTTTGTTTAGTACAGGAGATAAAAAATGCAGTCAGAAGTCCTGAAAAAATAGTAAAGAAATATCACTACTGTCTTCCAGAACTAAAAGAAGCTTGGGGTTTTGTGGGTTTTGGTTCTTTTTTTTTTTAGCTGAACAGTGATGCTCCATGAAATTATTCTGTCTCTTTCTATTTTTCTGAATATTCTAAACTTTTAAAAAACCGAGACCAGTATACACAGTGAAGAGATACATTTTGAAAACTAGCTGGAGGGATTAAAGAATGTCTGAATCTTGTACCTCTGCAGTTTTTGTTGGTAATAAAAATATTCCACACTACTAGATTGCACTGTGAGCACTGAATACTAGGAGCATGTAATAGTCAAATATGTGGTAGGTAGGCTAAAGCTGTAGCATTATTAACAGTGAAACAGAATACTATACTTATTGACAGGTGCAGAAAAATTAATTAAATCGTTTTCTTCTGAACATTAGTTTAAATTACTTCGTCGACATGATATCCTTATATTGCAATCCCAGGTAGTGTCCCAGCTTTCTTTCAAAACATCAAATAAAGTTTTCTGGTTAAAAAAAAAATAAATCTCAGATGTCAGAAAATACAGATCCAAAGGTGTTTTATCCTAGTCCTTTGTAATAGATATGATGGCAGGATGACATTGTAAATTTGCTCAGTTTTATACTTTTTCTCCCTGAATGTGCTCGTTTTTTATAACATAACTGCCAGCAATCCCTTAAGTTTGCAGATGTAAATAGCCAGTTCATGCAGAGTAGAGCTATACCTCCCAAGAAATACCTCCCAAGGAGAGGCTGTCTGGTAACCGTCAATTTAGCTCAAATTATAGAAATGAACAGTTAATCTTTTCTATGGACAGATTTTTTTTTCACAGAAAGCAAGGAGAGCAAACTGAATTTATCTGCATCTTCTGGTGTTTCTTGTAGCATCCTTCATAAGTTGGTCATTGAACTTTCTTGATAAGAAAGCCTTTTCCCATCATCTTTTAATACCTACTGCCTTCTTTCTCTCTCTCTCTTTCTGCATTTTCCCCCAGATGTTTGTACTACTGGGGAGGTATCTGAGAACCAGACTTTTGTTGGAGAAAGGCTAGTTCAATAAAAATATATCACTAGCTTAAGTATCTTTTTTATGAAATTAAAAAAGCAAGACACAAAGTGAAACAAACACCCCCTGCCCTCTCACCTCCATTTTGTTTGCATTTTGTATCTCCTCATAGGCAACATATAAAGGTTTTCCACAGAGGACTATTAGTATTCTGGCAAGCTCTCACTTGTGGTCCATAGGCCATCAAAGTGCTGAGAGATACACTGTTACACGGAAATGCAAAGATTATATTTTTGTGTCTGTATGTAACCTGCAAAAACCCAAAACATTCAGATTTCTCCTTGCTACTCTGTTCCAGCTCACTCAAGCCATCTGCTTGCTTTTCCTGCTGCATTTGGTCTCATTAGTCATGTTCACATGTACTTCAGGCTGCTTAATTTCGTTATGCAAAGTATTATGCACTGTTCATCCAATGAATGAGAGAAGTTCATTCTGCTCCCCAAAGGACTTGTAAAAAGAATTTTTAAATCTCCAAGAAAACCTGAGAATTCTTGTTGAAACATGGATCATGTTTCAGTTACCTATATTAAAACATACTGAAACTTAATTTACTGATTTATCTGTCTTCTCCTGACTCCCAAAGGTTAATTCATGTCTCCTTAGAAATAGTTGCATCGAACTAGGATTTTTCAACACAGTTATGATCTCAACAGAAAACTACACATCATATTTGAAAGTTTCCTTTCTGGTGGAGTTAAGTTTTCTGCCTAGCAGTGAGATTGCCAGTTCTGAACAGAATGTGTTTGTGGTCATCCCTGTGACTATGCACTAGAATTAGCAAAATCCTAAGCCTTTTGAAAACGAGCAGAATTCACAGAGGAAAGAGGGATTTGTTAATAATAAAGATAAAAAAAATCCATTTGTGGTCATTGCTGAGTGTGCTTTGGCTTCTCAAAACTCCTGAGGCTGACTGTGATAAACTCATAGTATTCCCATGAAGTGACTCAACAGACTTTGTGTTGCAAGATGAAAAAGATAGAAAAAGAGTTTCCCATGATGGCTTTTAATAACTCCTCTATGTATTATCCCAGCTGGAAGTCTTCTGGGACCCCAGTGGACAAAAGAGTACCAGTATGGGAGAAAATTGGTCACCATTGAGCTGAGGAGGCAATGACCGAGGCTTGGTGGGCAAAGGCAGTGGATTAATAGTCAACCTGGTTAATATCAACCTGGATAAAAATTGGACACAGAGTGGAAACTGGGACTGACTAGACAAAAAGAGTCAGAATTGGCAGGGAGCTCTAGGGAAGATTTTATAAGGAATTGGATAACTGGATAGCAGATGTAGAGCTGCCAGCATAAGTGCCAGTAGCATCAGCCAGTAATCCTAGCTAGAAAGAGCTAGGAACGACTGAGAAATGAGCCAGGAAGGCAGGAAAATGGAATACAATGGGAGTTGTGTTTGGGTATACAGGAACTTAAAATATATACTACGTGCTCTAAATAAAAAGAAATTGGGGTGGAGGAGAAATGAGGATCCATTATTTGGTGTATAAAATTAGTGGATTTTATTATCTTGAAAAAAAAATCCATCATGAAAATAATAATTTAATTTTAAGAATCTGCTCTGTAAGGTATATAAATTCTAGAGCATTCACAGAGTAGGAGGGATAAACCCTTCAAATTCCTTTAAAAATAACATAGGTACTGGACAAGCATAGCTACCCACAAAAAATATGTGACTCAGAGACTGTCATAAAGCCTCAGAAAAAGGCTGAATGAAACTTTGAGTGCTTGACATTGCAGCAATGTTTTTTTTATTAATGTTGTGGTTTGTATCTAATGAGTTTAATTTTACTTTGTTGTTTTGATAAATAAATACATTCTATCTAGACAGCCACAAGCTACAAAATAATTGTTGACTCTGAAAGCTGGAACATTTTTAACCAGCTTTTCCTGATAGTTATTTCATTAAAACCCTAGGTCCTGGAGTACTTGAAAAGATTTAGTCTTTCTTTTCTGATGGAAAAGATACATTCTGTGGTGTTGTAAATTCTTGTACCCCTGACTTTGGTGACTGTAAATTCAGTGCAATACACCATGCTGATATGGGCTTTATTCTGTAAAAATTAGATGGCAAATAATAAGTATCTACATTTACGGAAAATTCCATCATTTTTGCAATACTGATTTCTTAGTACTTAAGTACTGAAAAAAGAGAGATTCCAAAGTATTTAAAATAATTTAAATGAACTTTTGAATTACGTAGTACTTTTGTTGTTTAAAAAAAAATCTTTATTTCTAACAAGATTTGCCGTTTTATATATTGTCAAGACTGACAAAATGAAATAGTGGTGGTATTTCCTCCTAAGGAAAATATGAAAACTGCTACATACAAGATATGGGGGTTGAGAACAGCTTTTTTGGGGTGTGATTAAGATAGTGGGCAAGGATTCAAGGCATTTAAGACTGAGAAGGTTCCTTAAACCAGACTTGTGTGACATTCAGCATATTGTTTGATTTTTGTGTACCTCAGCTTTCATCTGTAGAACAAATATGTTGATATAGCTTTACTCCTATCCTTTCCTGTTTCAGTGATATGATTTATAAAAATCTTAAAGATTTCTAACAGTCTTGTTCAAACAACATCCAGCTCAATGAGCATTCAGTCCTGGAGCTTCTAGTCACAGATGTGGCAGAAAAGCAATGCGAATTCCTTTAATTTACCAGAATAGGAGACTCTATGGAAGAAAAATAGAAGAGCTGAGAAGGAAAAAACATTAAAATCTCTAGTATAATCTGAATAGTTCTAGGAAATTGTGTCTAAGATTGAATTGACTCATGTCACTTTTGCCCCTTAATCCAAACTTTTGAAATTGTCTGTTTGTGTATAGAAATTCATAAATGTCCAAGTATAAGTCCATGTCCTTTTGGTATCAAATAAGTTCACTGAGCATGCTAAGTTAAGGAACCTTGTGGGTTACCACGGTAGAAAAATATGATGTGAGATCACTACAATTCACTGTCCTTGGCTCACTGATGAAATCTGCAGAAATGTATAATATTAGAGCACACTAAGAAAACAGTCCAAATCAGACCATGATGAAGAAAACTTGTTCATGTCTTTTTTTTCTAGGTCTCTTAACGATCTGATTAACTCTCATGATAATCAGCTATTGGCAATCAGCTGAGGGGCACTGAACAAACTAAGTATATTTAAAGGAGCTTTTAAGCAGCAGTTGTGTGCAGGCTAAGATGGAAAATACAGCAGTACGGGAACTGGCAAGTGTTTACATGAAATGTCTTTCTTTTAAAGGGAGAAAAAGGATTTTTTTCTGAACCGTGAAGAAACTAGAAAGTGACTGATAGAGCCTTCATTCAAGATTTCCCTGTGAAAGCTGTGTTGATGCCAATCATATAAGGTATCTTAAACAAACACAGATTTAGTTACCTTCCATGCCCTATTAAATGCTTTAATGCATAGCAGTTTCCAAGAAATAAAATGAAAGTAGTAAATAAATTAAAGAAATAGCTTTTTCTGATGCAAAGTCTATTAGATTAATGAACACACAATTTTATAGCAATACATGATAATTTCATTCTGATACTAAAGATGAAAAATATCCAGTTTATATGTATTTGTTGTTCAGATAACAGTTGTATTCTTTGCCTTCTCTCACCATCAGCTTGCATTTTATCAAATCCCAAGCTGTTATGGTTCGTTATCCATAGATGATCTTGAGCAGCCTTGCATCACAAAAAAATATGCTCTGGCATCTGCCATTGTGCACCACTAAACAGATCACTTCTGAGTAAGATTTGTCTTTGATTAATACATTCAGTAGCATGTGTCCTTATATTTTTACTTGTGAGTATCTTAGATGATGTTAGCTGCATGTAGTACAGTACTGTCATTTTTGGGGTTGCAGATAAAATGTCAGCTGTGCCTTTTTAGCTAACAAGTTCTATTTGAGTTAATGCTTGTATACCTCAATCTCCATAGCAGTCCACTAAGCAGTCCCACTGCTTCTGTAGTCATTTCATAAAGTCCTGTATCAGTGATGTAGATAGCACAGTGAAACTAGGAGCTGAAACTAGTATCAGGCTGGTATTCTAGACCATTTTCTGATTTTAGGAGCCAAAAATGGAATTTATGTCACAATTGTATTAATAGAGTAATAATGTCCAGTAATAAATATATTTACTATGGAAGTCTTTATTTCCTGTAAGGTTGTTACATTAATAAGACTATTCTTTTTTTGAAAGACAATTAATAAAAATGCACAGTACTTATAGACATTAGAAAATTAAAGTCCCCTTCATTCCTCTAATTTACATCTCTATTTAGCTATAGTTGTAAGGGGAAAATGAATATGTATTTTTAAGGATGTTCTAAGGTAGTTACTATACTGTTTTGTTCAGACAACATTTGGAAATTGTTTTTTTACAGTTCTATTGTTACTGCTTCATCTAAAAATATTTTTTCAGCAATCAGCAGTGAAAATTCATTACTACCCATTTTAGTTTTGCTTTAGTACTTCTTGACTAACTATTTTAAATTAATCAATTAAACTGCTCTTAGGAAATTGCATGGATACTTTTTTGAATATGTTAAATATACCTAGCATTGCTTGCGATAGCCTGAGTAGACTGTCTTCATCCAATCGCTTTGACATTTTCTCCAGGGATGAGGAGAGTAAGACAAACGATCTTATTCTGTTAAGATTCCTTATAATTTCCAGACTTGATGCAATTTCAGTGAAAGAGGAAAGGTGTTTCTGAATAATCTGAAGATATTTACAGGACTTCTGTTTGCATGTCACCGTTCCCATGCAATTAATTGTTCATGCTTGCAAGGGTTTCAAGGCTTCATTTGGGTTAGAGCTTTTTAAGCTTTTCCTAATTTTGCAGATGTTTCACAGAGTACTTGTGGAAGTGGAGATCATCCGCAGTTCAAATGAAAAGCAGCAACATATAAAGAAAATGAAATGTCAGGACACTGCTCAGTGAAAGTTCACAAAACAAGTGAAAAGCCACATGAAAATGTAAAACAATATGTCGTCAAAGTAAATTGTCCCCAAATAAGGAACTCACTTGGAAAGAATACTGCTTTTCATTTGTGTTGTAGAGCAGATTGTTGTGAGACTAACTCTGAATGATTGAGTTCAGCAGTGGCTGTTATTTTACCCTGAGCCTGCCTTTTATTTTCAGTAATAAAAACTGGTACAGTTCTGTGCTGAATGTGGAAAAAGGGGGGAGTGAGAGAGAGATTACCCCTCGCGAGGGGAAATGGAGGGTCAGACGCTGATCTCTTCACTCTTGTGACCAGTGACAGGAAATGGCATGAAACTGAGTTAAGGACTTCAAGGTTGGATATAAGGAGGTTTTTCACCCAGAGGGTGGTTGAGCACTGGAACAGGCTATCCAGGAAAGTGGTCAAAGCACCAAACCTGACAGAGTTGAAGAAGTGTTTGGATAATGCTCTCAGGCACATGGTGTGATTCTTGGGGCATCTTGCGTAGGGCCAGGAATTGGACTCAATGATTGTTATGGTTCCCTTCCAACTCAGCAGATTCTATGGTTCTAAGACAAATATTTTGTTTTCTAATTCCCCTGTATCTGTTCCTATTCCACCGAAACTTGCAAATTAATTTTGATTGAAGTAGTAGTGTGTTCATCACATTGATAAAATTAATTTCCATCTCTGTTCACTATCGTGCGTATCTCAGTTACCGGCAGTTTCTTCTGAGAATATGAAATACTATGTGTGAATGTGTCTGAGAGTAAGTCACCAATGTTATAGCTCAAACTAATTTAAATGAAAGCAAATGTTTTGGGATTTGAAAGTTGAATTTCCATTTGAACAGTAGCTTCAAGGACTTGCATGCACATTTGACTGTCTTGTGTCCTGAAGTGGATTGCTAAAGAGATTATCCACATAGACCCATGAGCTACAATAAGGTTCACAGGAATGTGAAATAGAATAAAGTTGTCTGTAAGGTAAATATAAAATGGAAAAGCAAATTAAAGCAAAAATTAAATAGGAATGAATCCAGGAGAATGTAAAAGAATCTACTCCAGTAACTTAAGGATGCAACAAAACCTGAGGATCTGGTGCACAAATCTGAACTAGAAATGCTTCTTAATATGTCACCCGAGTCACTGAATTTGTTTGGTAGGTCCCTCAGTGTGCTGATGTCTTTATAATACATTACAAATTAGGTTAAAGGGGATACTCTGTAATAAACAGTCAGTGAGAAATACCTTCTGAGACTTCTTGAGTATGAGGAAGTTCTTATTGAAATACAAAATTATTGCAGATGGTTAAGTGTTGCAAGGAGTCTTCCTATTTAAAAATGCCATCATATTGGCAAAAATATTCCTTTAAGTGTTTTAGATGCAATTTCTCTTTAATACTACTTTTCACTTAGAAATACCTATGGCATGTATTTTGGTGGTATATTTTGCTTGTATTTGATGATAGTAGCAAGGATGAAAGCAGTTCTCCTCTTACAGGAACTATTACTTCCACTGTAGTTGCTTTGGACATTCTAGAAAGGCAGAGTGGTGCTCAGGTCAGCACTGAGGAAATCTCCACAGAGCACTGAGGAAAGCTCAGTGTAAATAGTACAGGTCCAGAATCAGGAGGCCCTAGATAAACCAGTCTAATTGTGTGAACTCTTTTAATTCAAGATACTGTGCCAGCTGATAGCAAAACTTACTTGAGTTCTTTCCCCATTTCTTGCCTTAGAAGTATTTTGTTCGTAGCCCATTTGTGAAAAACAAGGAATCGTGGAATCCTGGGACTGTTGCAATGAATACCAAAATTATAGGTGAACAAAGGTTGATAGACTGTAAACCTGTCTCTAGAAATAAAAATATTTGCAAAATTTCTTTTTCCTGTGTTTTTACCTCCTTTTTTTCTGAACTAACCCTTCCCTAATTTCTCTTCTGGAAGCCTACAATCTACTGATAAATTAACATCCCTAGGCTGTAGATAGATACATTTTGCCTGCTTTATCATTGCCATCTTAAAGGTAAACCATTAAGCAACAGTGAAAATGAAATGTTGCATAGATCTCTGGTGCATGCATCCATTAAAAATAACAGGAACAATAAATGCAAAATTAATTAATGTGTTGAAATTTATTAAACTCTGTATAACCTCCTTAGCTGAAAGTAAATTCAACTCTCTTATACTGGCAACATAGGCTGCAAAGAGATTTATGGAGTTTGACAATTCAGGATGAATCAGATATACTGAAGGCTTTTTGGGGGAAAATAAAATTTCACAAAGTAATACAGTCAAGTGCAGATATTACTCTCCATGTAAGAAAGAGACTAAAATTGCTGGTGCAGAAAAGGTCTCTTTCTTCCCACAGTGCTGCATTTATTGTGTTACGGTCTAAACCAGCAGCAATTATACATAAGCTGTTAAACAACATGAGAACAATCAAACAGTTGGCTCACTGAGCCAGAGGTGGTACTTGGAGCCCTTGCTGTTTCTCCCAGTCAATCTCAGCATCAGTAATGGTCAGAAAATAGATGCTCATTCTCCTGCATATGTTTATGTGGCAGGGGGAACATGCCTTTTCTTTCCTTTTTGGCAGGCAAAAAAGAAACTAAAATTGCTTGGGAAAATAATAGGTTTATGGGGAAAGTATGCACTTACAAGTGCACACCATACCTGGGAAGGGAATTGCGGTTTTTAAGTGGCTGGATAAAAGCCCCACTAGATTCTATAGGATGAAGCCAAGAAGCTGGCAAAATTCAAAACATTTTTTGATTTATATGGAAGTGAGAATTGTAACAGTGGGGTTCTGCAGGGCTCCATCCTCAGCCCAGTTTTCTTCAACATCCTCACTAATGACTTGGGTGCAGGACTCGAAGGAATAATAAGTAAGTTTGCTGATGGTACTAAATTGGGAGGAGCTGTCAACTCCCTCGAAGGCAGAGAGGCCCTGCAGAGAGACCTTGACAGATTAGAGAGATGGAGAATCACCAACCCTATGAAGTTTAAGAAAGGGCAAGCGCTGGATTCTGCACCTGGGACTCGGCAAACCTGGTTTTGTGTACACACTGAGGAATGAGAGGCCAGAGATCAGCACTGCAGAAAGGGACCTGGGGGTCCTGGCAAGTTGAATATGAGTCAGCAGTGCCCTGGCAGCCAGGAGGGCCAACCATGTCCTGGGGGGCATCAAGGAAAACCAGCCAGTTGAGGGAGGCAACTGTCTCACTCTGCTCTGCACTGATGCAGCCTCATCTTGAATATTGTGTGCAGTTTTGAGTGCCACAATAGAAGAAAGGTATAAAGCTATTGGGAGCATCTAAAGGAGGGCAACAAAGGTGATGAAGGGCCTTGAGGGGAAGCAGCTGAAGTCCCTTGGCCTGTTCAGCCTGGAGAAGAGGGGAGACCTCATTGCGGTCTTGAACATCCTGACTGAGGGAAATGGAGAGGCAGGGACCCATCTCTTCATTCGCATGACCACTGACAGGACCTGAGGAAATGGCATGAAGCTGAGTCAGGGAATGTTAAGGTAGGATATCAGGAGAAGATTCTTCACCCAGAGGGTGATTTGGCAGTGGAACAGGCTCCCCAGGGCAGTGGTCACAGTACCAAGCCTGACAGAGTTGAAGAAGCATTTAGACCATGTTCTCAGGTACATAGCATGATTCTTTGGGTGTCCTGCACAGGGCCAGGAGTTGGACTCAATGATTATTATGAAACCTTCCAGCTCAGCAGAGTCTATGATTCTCTAAGTAAATTATTGCAAGATTTTAGGGGGTAGAAAAAAACCCCCACATGTAGGGCAAAATAAATGGATAAGTGGGTAGGATATTCTTTCATGAAATGAATTATGTTCCAGATAACTGTTGCAGGAGGTCATGTGTATTTTTTAAATAATTGATCTTGTTATTTGTCACAGAGGATACAGGATTCGGCAGACCATAGATTTACATTGGTTCAAAACTTCTCTGGTTCTGTCACAGATTTGCTCAGGTAACGAAATAAAAACTTTGTGACAAATTGGCTCAAAAAAACCCCAGCAGGGTATTTCTGACCGTCTTTACATCTGAATAAATCTGGACGGACAGTGTGAAGTTAGGGGAACAGCTGTGATCCCAGTCTCATATGCAGTTATTTTCCAAGGTACATTGAAATTGTGAGCCTGAAACAGTCCAAGGATATAGTTTCATGATAGCATTTTTGCTGGAAGTGATGATCTTATGCTCCCTTTTTGTTCCAGCACTAAAAGTGAAGAGAGTAGTTTCAGCCAGATAAGCCTTATTGCTGCCACACAAGAAAATAGTGCAATGATGTGCATGTGGAAAGTAGGGCAGGATCTCTTCTCTTTTGGCAGCAGCAAAGCCTTAAATCAGTTTAAGGAGCTTCTGAAACCACTCCAGAACTTTGAGTCTTCACAGAAGGTGGCTGGGGGCAGTGGGTGCTGATGCCACCATATACTTTCTATGTACAAGTATTGCTCACCTCAGTATTAACAAGTGTGCTTAGCATTGTAATGAAGAATGAACTTTGACCACTCTGTATAATCGAACTACCTAAATTAGTAAAAGTCAGTTCCAAATTTGATCCCCAAGTGTGGTGGGTTGACGTCAACGGCTTCCAGGCTCCCACAGTGATGAGATCTGTCAGACACAGATAAGAATTTGTATTTTTAAAATATACAAGGTTTCGTATCACACTCCCCATGGCTTGAGATAAGGACAGGTAGGTCACTTACCAGTTACTGTTCACAGGCAAAACAGACTTGACTTGAGGAAGACCGATTTAATTTATTGCCAATTAAAATAGGTTTGTACAGTGAAAAACAAGGACAAAACATAAAGCATGTACTTCCCTTGTTCCGAGACTCAACTTCACTCCTTTATACCCAACTCTTTTGCCTGCCCCCAGTGAGAGTGCAGGGAGGTGAGGGATGAAGGTTGTAGCGAGTTCACAACAGCTGGTCCCTGTCACTCCTTACTCCTCATGCTTTTCCCCTTCTCCAACATGGGGTTCTCCAAAGACTGCAGGGGCTGTAGGGGAATCTTTGCTCCAGCCCCTAGGACACCTCCTTCCCCTCTTCCTTCTCTCACCATGATGCACACAGGGCTGTTTCTCACGCTTTTCCCCCTCACTTCTCACTGCTGGGCAGTGTTCTTACCCCATCTTAAATACATTTCTCAGAGGTGCCCCCACCTCAGCTGTGAGCTCAGCTGTACTCTGTGGTGGGTGCATCTGGAGCCAGCTGGAACCTGCTGTGACCAGCCCAGGGCAGCCCCAGCTGCTAGTGCTGGGGCACTGGTGCCCCAGATGCCAAGGTGCCTCTCAAACAGTTTGAGCAGCCAGTGAAAGCAAAGGTAATTTTCTCAGGATAGTCTGAAAACTTTTTTCCTAACCTCATCTCACAGACACATGTTTTCCAGTAGCAGACCAACAGTTGTTGCACAGGAGCTCTTCTTTATGCATGCTTCTGTGAGTATGAACAGAATAAATCCCATCATGTATTTTAGGGAAACTGTATTTTTTTCTTTTCATCAGGGCTGTGCTTATGATAGATACCAAGTTGTTTGCTATGTTATTTTGTATTTATCCATTACTGATGTTAAGTATAGCTGAAAATTTCTGCTAGAAACACAAATAGTAGCCTTTTTTTCCCCCACACTGTGGTTTGTAGCCCATCATGCAGTGCAGCAGGTTCATTGCGCTGATCAGGTTTTGAGTGAGTTTCACCTGTAACCTCTCATATATGGCACTGAAAAGAAAAAAAAATGATATTCCTTCCACTAAAATATTAAAAAATATTTGCCTTCTGTATCACTGTGAATCCAAAATTTGTACATCCTGGATGTGCAAAATGTGGAAAAGAGAAAAATGGGTGCCAGAAAACAGGTCTGGCCCGGGCCGGGGCAGACTCCCAGTGGGCATCCAGGTCTCCAGTTGCAGTTAGGCAGACCTGCTGTATCCCTTCTAGTGCCCACCTCTGCTTTGGGGTTGCCTGTTTTCTGCACAATTAGTTAGGACATGGTCCTGAGATAAATACATCCTTTGCTGTTTTCCCAGTGTTTCCTTGGTAAATTGCGTGAATACCGGTTCCCACTTTATTATCTATAACTTCTGTCTGTTAGTGTCAGAATGGTTGGTGACCCAACCAGAGTCATACTTTGTCCTTTACAACTTGACAAACTGGTTGGAATTGTTGGCACAAACAACTGGTTTGTTTTGTTCTCACATTAGAAGAAGATGCGATATGAAACCTTGTATATTTTAAAAATACACATTCTTATCTGTGTCTGACAGATCTCATCACCGTGAGAGGTTCAAAATTTGTGATTCTCTGTAAAATTTGATTTTCTGGCACTTTCCAACAACAACTTGTCTCCTACTGACATGTAGAATTTGATTTTGTGCAAACATCTTTTGTGCGTATGTCTCCTTGATATCGATAACAGTGGCTCGTGGTAATGCTTATCTCCTTTTGATTCTGAAAAGTAATAAAGAAGAAAAATACAAAGTAATAGCTACATGCATTAGTTAGGCAGACATCCATCAAATCTTTGTATCAGCCTTAGCTTTTCAGATATCTCAAGAAACAGAGACTAAAAGTAGTGGTAGCATGGCAAACATGCCCACAAAACCAAATAAATCATTGCCAAACAAGGAATGAATGAAGACAGATCTTTCTTGTTCATTCATGAGGTTTTGTTCCCTTTTCCAGGTAGTTTTCTGAACAAATTGTTAATTGCTAATTGCCATAGTCTCTTCATAGCTACTATAATTGGACTCTTCAGCATATGTGAATCTTGGGTCCATTCCCCAAATTCCGGGGAATGTGAGTGGGATAGGAAGTCATTGAAAAGCAGAAAAATAGTCTTAATAATCTGTTGTATACAGATAGGAGTAGTCATTTAGAAAATAGTATAGCATTGCAAACACATAGAACTTCATTTCATCTGTAAAAGAAATCTGTCATTAAAGAACTAGGAATATAAATACGTACAACTGTAGACCTAAATCTTGCTTTTTAGTTTCCAATTTATGAGTGAAAATAATGGATATTTATATGCAAACATGTTTATATACATGACTTTGATACCTACTTGTGGATAATGAAATGGACAAGTACAGTCTGGTCTACTTAGATGTACATATTGGGAGTATTTGGGGTATATTGTAGAAAAATAGGAAATTGTGATGGTTTTTGTGTTTCAACATATGTAGATGTTTATTTGTACAATGTTTGTCCACAAGACACCTTTTTTTTAACGTATATTTCTTGATTGTACATTGCTGTATGTACACAATGATTCTGTAATGAGGCTTTGATTTTGTAACTCATAGTCTGAGCAGCCAGATTCACTGCTGACTGAAGATTGCATGGAGGAGCCTGTGTATTTCATTGGCAGGGTATCTGATTTGATGAGAAGAACAATGGCAGTCTGCTTTATAATGTGGGAAAATTAAAAGTGATTAAAAGTGATTTTGGCTTTCTGAAAGGCTGTCAATAGGCTTTGATAGCAGTAAACAAGTTTTAGCTATGCTGTGTGCCATGGAAGAGTCTGCATGGTGTGGCCTGCTTCTTAGGAGAAGCACAGGCAGAAGACAAGATTTCCTGAGCTAGTCATATAATTCTCTAGAAGCTTGTATGAAAGAAAAAGCAAGGTGAGTACAACCATGTGAAAACCATACCCCTGATGATCAGAACGTAGGTGAAGAACATATATACCAATTGATGAGGGCTTTATATGTTTGCCCTAGGCAGAGGAAGCTCATTTTGTGTAGCTAATGCTGTTGTATTTCAGTTCCCAGACCAGATCCTGCTTATATGGTGGCTTCCAAGGGCACTGTTATGGTATTGTCAACATGGAATCTCCTGAGCAAAGCACACGAGGCTGTGCAGCTAGAAGTAAAATAAAAAGCTCTGAAACAAATAACTATCACTCCTCACATACCCCAGACAAATCCAAGAGAAAACATGTCTTGCACACTGCCTGGTGCCTTTTTTATGTATGCATACATGAGGATGGACAGGAGGATCAGTTATGGAGAGTGTCAGCACTGCCAGCAGGTGGGACAGTTAAAGACATCTGGTATGTTGGCTTTTGTAAGTAAAATTTAAAGTCTACTGGAATAGTAGTAAAAAAGTTAGAGGGAGCAGGTGGAGACAGGAGAGAGAGCTTCCATCTTGTCATGCGGTTCCATCTCTGTGTTAGGAACAAATGGCTACAGTGAAATGGGATCTCTTTCCATTTTGTAACCCTGAATGCCATTTGAAAAATAAATGTAATTTTTGTGAAGAAATGAGCCACATAAAAGTAGAGAAAGCAGCCCTACTTTTCAGGGACAGAGGATGGATGACAGCACATGGACATCCTTAGAATATGTGATTTGTTTTGGCAGGGAAGATGCAAGCTAGCTGTAGTGAATTTTGTGAAAGACAGCTATTGCTACTTTTATTTGACAGCAGAAGTCTAACCTGCATCAGTTAGAATTTCCTTGTACTGCAGCAAGTAACGACAGTTAAATAAGATTGACAAATTGTTTCAGCACAAACTGGTTATATGTGAAGGGTGTTGGCTGCAAAATTTCGTTGCACTGCTGCAAAACTGTACGTAATGCATAAACAAGGGTAGGCCAGATGTACTTCTAAGCTCAAACTAGTTCTGTAAATAAATGGTTGTTTACAACACAGTAATGTACAAGTTTTATAAAAAATCTTTTCAATTTCTCTCTACTGCTATGTGTTCTGCTGCTTCTTTTTCCACTAGCAGCCACATGGTTATTTCCAGATTAATGCATTCCCCATATGTGCTGCTAAAAGATGGATAGATTCAGACCATGCTATAGTGAACAGTGTTTTGAAATGTACATTTTATTGGTTTTTTGTAAACGACATGAAAGCAACCAACCTTGCAAGTCTCATCCTGTGTCTTTATGTGGAGAATATTACATAAGAAATATGAGAAACATATTCATGCATGCAGCTGTACGATGCTTATGACTGCTCAGGTGTGTTTGTTCTTCAGCAGCACAAGGAAGTTAGAAGATAATGGTAACCTGCCAGTTATTGTCAGTTTGGTGTCTGTGAGTCAGCTGCTTCTGATACATTGTTCATAAATAAGAAGGACATGAGAAACATTTTGAGTTGGGTAATTTTTACATTAACTTTCCCATCCTACTCTATTCACAGAATCATAGAATCAGCTGGGTTGGAAAAGACCTCCGAGATCATCAAGTCTGACCCTTGATCCAATACTGCTGTGGTTACTAGACCATGACACTAGGTGCCACATCCAGTCCCATCTTAAAAATCTCCAGGGATAGTGAATCCACTACCTCCCTGGGCCTCCCACTCCAATGTCTTATTATTCTTTCTGTAAAAGATTTCTTCCTAATATCTAACCTAAACCTCCCCTGGCACAGCTTAAGATTGTGCCCTCTTGTCTGGTTGCCTGGGAGAAGAGACCAACCTCCACCTGGCTACAACCTCCTTTCAGGGAGTTGTAGAGAGTGATGAAGTCTCCCCTGAACCTCCTCTTCTCCAGGTTAAACAACCCCAGCTCTCTCAGCCTCTCCTCACAGGACTTGGGCTCGAGTCCCTTCACCTCGTTGCTTCTTTCTGGACCTGCTCCAGCACCTCAATGTCCTTCCTGAACTGAGGGGCCCAGAACTGGACACAGTACTTCAGGCGTGGCCTCACCAGTGCTGAGTACAGGGGCAGAATCACTTCCCTGGTCCTGCTGGCCACACTGTTCCTGATCTAGGCCAGGATGCCATTGGCCTTCTTTGCCACCTGGGCCCACTGCTGGCTCCTGTTCAGCTTCCTGTCAATCCAAACTCCCATGTCCCTTTCTGCCTGGCTGCTCTCCAGCCACTCTGTCCCCAGCCTGTAGAACTGCATGGGGTTGTTGTGGCCAAAGTGCAGGACCCAGCACTTGGCCTTGCTGAACCTCATCCCGTTGGAATCAGCCCAACTCTCCAGCCTGTCCAGGTCCCTCTGCAGAGCCCTCCTGCCTTCCAGCAGATCAGCATTCCCCCCACACTTGGTGTCATCTGCAAAATCCCCTCATCCAGATCATCAGTAAAGATATTAAACAGGACTGGGCCCAACACTGATCCCTGAGGGACACCACGAGTGACCGGTCGCCAACTGGATGCAGCACCATTCCCCACCACTCTCTGGGCCCGGCCCTCCAGCCAGTTCCTAACCCAATTGCAATACGTAATTTTACACCATTTGGAAACCTTTTCATGTTGTTTTGTCAACAACGACACAGGATATGCTATTAATCCAGCTTTTGTAAAAAGATAATTTTTTTGAGAACAAAGTTAATAGAGGCATGGTAGCAGTGGCCCTGTGAATAAACTGACTTCAATAAAATGAAAGCTACTTCAAACACTTTGTCCATGTAAAATTTGAAAAAGCTCAAGCATAAAGATATATAACCATTAAGGCCACGTTCTGCCACTTAGAGGATCACTTCCTCCCAGTTGGGTTGTGGCAGCAGAACCCAGCAGCCCTTCCTGGCCTTTCATACCACATTTTGAGAGGTACAGGTGCCTGGTGGAGGATCTTCTACATAACTCATGCTGGGAGTATTTGTTTGAATCTGTAAATTCCCTGATGCTGTATTTTTTGGATTGCAAGCTCAGGGGGATGTATTACTTGGATTTAAGTAATTTCCAATGAAACCCAGGAGTTCCCTTCTCTTTTCAAATACAGGTTAGCAGTGGTTGAATGGTGTTTCACATAGACATCACAGCCAGCCCTTTTGATCTACCCTGAGGTCTACAGAGAAGGATATGGGTCTACAAATCAGTAGCATAAAAGCATTCAAAATAAATTTTCTTAATCAAAATTAGGTGTTGCATACAGATGTTGTGAAAGGATGACATCTTGAAATACCCATTGTATCCCACGTGAGAATTGTTAAGCTAACTTTTGCATGTTTGGTTATGTTGATTTTAGTGGAACAATTTGTGAT
Source organism: Pipra filicauda (assembly GCF_003945595.2). NCBI lineage: Eukaryota > Metazoa > Chordata > Aves > Passeriformes > Pipridae > Pipra > Pipra filicauda. The sequence goes on along the minus strand of NW_024104643.1, from coordinate 1,625,192 downwards.
TTAATATGCTAGCCAAACACACTAGTCACTGTCAGCAAGTAATGAACTCAGTGCTTGGCTAGGACTGGAGATAAATCTGAATCTAGTTAAAATTACAACATGATGTTCATTAGCTTCAGCAAGGGTAATTTCTGAGATAAAGTGTTGCTATCACCCAATATGTTAAATAAGCAGTTGGACTAAGCAGATGGTGGGCAGAGATCAATGGCTTTCCATTAAACAATAGGTAATTTCTCAGTAGGAAATTACTCACATTCCCAAAAGGGGTCACGTATCAAATTTCTTATGTTGGTTTATAGTTCTAAGAAATCTCATGATCAAGTGTGTGCACTCTAGAAGAGGCACAAAACATTACAGACATTTTGAAGAGTGACCTTATTTATTCTGGTATACCTCAGGGCTTCATTGTGCTTGACACCGCATACGAATTGGTCTCAACTTTACACTGAAGTTTGCCACTAACTTATTTATATGATGAATGTTTCCCAATATTACAGCAAAACTGTACTATTCCAAAATACCACCCTTATATATGATATTAAGTATATAGAAGATTAACATCTTCATATACTTAGGTATATGAAGGTATATCCTTCCATAGGATTTTGTGGGAATAAGGTGCAATGGTTATGGATGCAGATATGGAGATGTTCCTCAACCTTTTTGATTAAATGTTGTATAAAATATTTTAAACAATTTGAGAAAAAATCCATTATCTTTACTTTTCATTTAGCCACATCGTGGCCTATTTCAGATTTAAAGCAGAAGTGTCAATGTTGAGAGTTGTTTTCCCAACATTTTCAGTTCAGTTGTTTCAAGTTTTCCATGCTGTGTTTTTTTTGTTATGTATCTTAAGTATAATTTAGCACTTCCTGAAGTTGTACTTTGGCTAATATGTAATGTAACAATGAACTGCAGTGAGATGATTTGAGGAGGGATGGGTTCTGTCTTCAACCTTTGAATAGATGGTATCTTCCCTGAGTACGTTACGTCCATCTTGTTCATTTGACTTGGCCTGTTTTTGATTTACCTCAATACATTAGTGTTGAAAACTGTTCAATGTTTCAGGAGCTGGTTGATGGGCACATCAGTTGTCCTTACCTTGAGGGTAGGAAAAACTATCTGAAGAGCAGGGTGGAGGGCTGGAGGTGATTATACTTTCTACGCTTCAGTTTTTCTACCCAGCTATCATGAGTGTATGAAACTGGATGAGACTTCCTTAATTTTTAAGCACAAATTTGTTTTAAGCAACAAATGGTTGCTTATGTCTGTGAACATTCCTGTCTTGATTTGATGGTATCTTGCCCCTACGCAACATAGTAATTTAGAGAAAAACAGCCAAAAGAATTTGGCATAATGGGATATGAATGTGGGGTAAGAAAAAGTAGGTAATTATAGTAGATAAATAATAGATCATTATTCTTACCTGAGGCTTTTACATATATATATGTGATAGATATAGATGGGTTCTAGACAGTGCCTCTACATGTTGACACTGCTTTCTGACAATTTCCAGTCTACTTCACTTACAGATACTAATGAAAAAATATACATAACTGTGAATTGCTGTGGGAGTGTTTTTTAAGATTAAAAATGAAAAACAATTTAACCATTTTAAGATGCCAGTGTATTTTTTTTCTCTCATTAAGTGAAACTTACTTTATCACTATATTTCTTTTGTTGTTGTTGTTTTGGTGTTTAATTTTGGTTTGTTTTTTTTTTAACCAAACGTGGTTGGCTTGGTTTTTTTCTTGATTTTTTTTTTTTTTGGAGGGGGAGACTTTTATTCCATTTTCAAAACATGAGAATGGTTATTTGTGTAAATTAAGATGAATGATAGAGTTAACCAATAGGTTGGCATTAGAAAATTTTGACGTTTTGTAATTTTTCTTATATAAATTCTCCTTGAATGATCTGCATAATAAAATAATTTGTATTTTTAGGATGCAGGGCATAACAGAAAATTTCCAAATTATTATTTTCTAAATCTACTATATGTAGTATCTGTTATGCTACAAAAATGCTTAATTAAAACCAAAAGTTGTATGCAAAAAGTCTATTTCATAGGGGAATAAAACATGTCAGAGCAGTGTGCCAGTAGGTTAGTTGAAGTAGTAAATTAAAACTCATCATGCCATATGCTTTCTACTCATTTTTCATAATTTACTTTTATGAGTAGCTTTGTCTCGTAGGTATAGTTTTGGAGACAGAGTAGCAATATATTTCTGACTTCAAAATGAAAGATTGAGAATGCTGCATCTAACCCTCAAAGACTGATTTCTGTCTATGCCTGTTTTTGAAACTATGCTTTAAATTTTTTTCTCAGTAATGTCTTTGTTTGCTGATCATTAAACTATGTGGCTCTTGAGCATCAGCTTCAAAATTCAAGTGATTATACTGTAAACAATCTGATTCTGTATTTATTCACTTGCCCTAAACTCTTGCCTCCAGCTGATTCAATTTATATTCCATGTCAGCATTAGCAGTGCCATGTAGTAGTGCCTTGCTAATCACTGTGTTTATTTGATGATTACGTTTTCTTTGTTCCTAAATTCTTATAGAAGACTCAGAAGCATGTCTTGTTCTTTACTCATCCTTCAAAACCTGAGGAAAGGAGTAACATTATTTAAAGTTTGTTTTAAATCATTAATTTGTTAATTAAAATCATGTTTGTGTTTGTGTGTGTATATATTGAATACCTCTGTAGTTGCATTTTTTTCTCCATATTTATGTATGTACGCATAGTCATGTGGCAGTCTTTAGAAAGTTGATTATATGGGAATAAATGTGGTTTACAGGATTGCAGAAATCATTCCTGAGATCCTATTAGAACTTTTCTGTATTGGAACCACTGCTGTAACGTATCTCATGCCATATTTATAGAGTAAATAATACAGAAAACAGGTAGTTCTTAATCTTTGTGGTAGATTTCAAAACTAGTTCAGCATTGTAAGTATCCCCTTCAAATAAGCGTGAAATAAAAATATGTCATTTTATAGGACCTCATTTTTCTCTTGGATAGGCTTCACAGCATTAAATAAATAGTGGTATGCTATCACTAATGTTCAATGGACATTGGATTTCGGACCGTGTAAACAGTATACTTACCTTTTAAAAGTTTCAAGTGAAGAGGTGCCTGCATCCGGTCTAGCTGTCAAACAGCCCTTCAATTTTCATTTCATAAAGAAGTGAATGTGATACACAAATCCAGTAATGTGCAGCTACTTAAAATGTCTATAAAGGAAAAAAAAATTGCCTTTTTTTTTTCTTTTTTAACATGATCATTTTGTTTACAGTAGAATGAGAATCATTCACGTGTTTGTGAACAGAAAGCTCAGTAATATTTTCAGTGAGCAGGGAGCAAGAAAGAGCCACCATTGTCTTGCATCTACTGAGAGTTCCAGCCTCTACAAATATTTTACGGGTAGAGGTAATTTTTTATCTACTGCATAGGGCCATTCATAATGTTTTGGAAGAAGACTACCACATAGTATGCAATTAAAACAGAAGACAAAATATATGACAAGGTTTGTGGATACAGAAGTATTAGAAAGTGTTAACTGATGACTAGGCATCGTGAACGAAGATTTGGGGAGGGCTCTACCCACGTTTGTTACAAACGCGCTGGTGGCTAAAAAGGCCAATACGAGATAGACGTGTCCAATTGCAAAAGGCACAGCAGAAAGACTCCTTAGGTGGTATATTCTGCAAGGCACAATTCTTTCTGCATTGTCTTTTCTCCTCAAGGGTGATCCTGTGTGCTTTCTCAAAAGGCATCAGCAGCGTTATAGATGATGTGTCTCCAGACCTCCTGATTGGAGGCCAGAGTAGACCAGTTATGTTGATCAATATGGCCAAGGCTGAGATGTTGTTTCAGGGAGTCCTTGTATCTTCCCTTCGGGGCTCCTCTCTTGCGGCAGCCGGTGGCAAGTTCACCATAGAGCAGGATCTTAGGGAGGCGGTGATCTTTCATCCTTGAGACATGTCCTGCCCAATGCAGCTGTGTTCTCAGCAACATGGCCTCAATACTTGTGACTGCTGCTTGTTCTAGAACAGATGTATTGGTCACATAATCTGACCAGTGGATGTTTAGGATTGTATGGAGACAGCGTTGATGGAAGTGTTCTAAGAGTCACAGGTGGTGGCAGTAGATGACCCATGATTTGGATCCATATAAAAGAGCAGACAGTACAGTGGCTCTGTAAACACTGATCTTTGTACTTTTCTTCAGTGTTTATTTCGCCAAACTCTTTTATGGAGTTTTCCAAAAGCACTATATGCCTTTGCTAACCTGTTGTCTATCTCTCCGTCAGTCTTACCGTCCGAGAAGATGAGGCTAATCAGGTAATTAAACTGCTGGACTGATTTGAGCTCTGATGGTGATATGGGGATGATGGAAGACTTCCTGAGGTGCAGGTTGATAGAGAACTTCTGTCTTCTTTAAACTGACTTCCAGCCCTAAAAGCTCAGCAGCATTTGCAAAGTAAGAAGTTAAACGCTGCAGAGCTGCTTCTGTGTGGGCGACAAGGGCGGCATCATCAGCATAAAGCAGCTCCTGGACAAGATGGTTTAAGGTCTTAGTGTGGACCTTCAGTCGCCTTAGGTTGAATAGGCTTCCATCAGTACGATATCGAATGTAGGTACCATCTTCATCATCAAGGTCTGCAGTGGCCCTTTGGAGCATCATGCTGAAAAAGATTGTGAATAGGGTTGGTGCAAGAAAGTGTTAACTAATGCACAGATAACACATCCCTGGTGATATTGACTGTCACAGTTGAACATCACTCACTTTTAGAAGCATTTTTTCTCATTTGTTTCTCTAGCAGATTATATTTCTTACTAGCAGTGCTTCTCTGCTTTAGTTTTTTCTTTTCATTTATATTAATAATCTTACTTGATGATCTGAACTTAAAACAGTTTGTTTTTCTTCACTCTACCTTTTGTGTATTCTTTTTATTCCAGTTTAATTGATGGCATTTAATTTTTAATTTGAGGTACCAACACCTCTGTCTTTGTTAATATCTGGCAGCTTTTGTTGTGAGTGTTATTAAAGACTAGCCTGTGTCTGAAGAGAAAGCATTTCAAAACCCTCACATGCTTTTTTCCTGTAGAGACAAAACTTCTGTCTTTGTATGGTAAACACTCACCTTCCTTACCTCTGAGTATTTGAGCAGTACCAAATAAACTCCTGAGCAAGCAGATGCAAAAATGTCCACAGATTACTTCAGGCCAGTGTTAGAAGGTTTCTTATGTTGGAGTGTCCTTAACTTACAAATGCCATTTCTTACTGAGACTGCCTGTAGACTGGGCTCCAGTTGCATCAGCCTTCCAGATACTATGTACATAGATTCACACGGGTTACAATTTAAACTGGTCTCTGTTTTCAGGTTTTGCATCCAAACAAGATGCTTAGAAGTCTGTGGGAAATGCTTTTATTACAAAATTATCTGATTTGTTTCATTACTATATGATGTTGAGATGGGAAGATTAGTTTAGCTAATGTAAGTGTCTGTGATTCCATGAATTTATTTTTTGTTTAGAAATTATATTAGTGTGGTTATGCTGGGACTAATAAAGATCACAGTGTTTGGAAGCAGCTTCAAAGAAGTTACAAAATGAAGCAGAGAAAGTGAAATTATGATTTCTATAAGACTGTTGGATGTATAATGAAGAAAAAGATATGAGGAGTAGATTAGGAGAAACAGTAGCTGAGCGAGAGTTGAAGAGAAGACAAGAAGGTTATGATTACCAAGAAAGAAAGAATTAGGACTGGATAATATTTTTCACTTTGAAGAGATAAAGTGGTCTTTGTTTGATTTCTGTAAAGAAGGAAGAATTTAAGTGAAGAGCAAGAGTTAATAAATATCCTGAGCCACTGCAGAAATTTTTTTACTAATAAGGCTGAGCACTGAAGAGCCAGAAGATGGATAAGGATTTAGAGAAGTCAAAGTTGTTCTGGACTAGCCATACTAAGTCTGAGCTGCTAACAGGCCATTTAGAATAATGCATTGGCAAGGAAGTCAAACATGCATAATGGGGAACTGTCTGGTTGTGTGAAAGAGATGAGTCATTGACTCACAGGTTGTACCTAAATCCACGTAATATTCACCAGAGATAAGATTAAAAGGTAGGAGAGTCCAGTACAATAGAGAAAATAAACTGTAAAACAAAAACAGTATGAGTGAAAACTAAGCTACAGGACCACAGAGTCTGAAATAGATGTTAAGGAAAGGAGTAATGTGGAAGTCTTTAGAGGTGTTAGGGTGGCAGGATTTAAGACTTGGGTAAGAATTGATCAGTGTAGTAGAAAACACTGGTAAGCAAAGAACAGGACGTGCATTTTACAAGGAGGCTGTAAAACTGTTTAAAATGCTTCTGAAAGATAAGGGATGAAGATAGCACTGTGAGATTAACAGTAAAATGGCAGATGGAGTTGAAGATCCTTTAGTTTAGAATGTTATATGGACCAGTAAGCAGAATCACAGGTTATTGATAAACTGAATAGAATAGGAGCAGATAGCATAAATATAGTGTCATTACCAAGAAGTAGAAGAGCAAGATGAAAATGCTGTAGTAAGCAAGCATAAAGAGAAATGAGAGAAAAAGCAAAGGAAAGAAGTAGTAAACCTGTTGATTTTCTGTCATTTACAAGCCTGAGATCCGAAACATTCTACAAGAAGAGGTGGTGCAGTAATGCGGAAGTTAAAAAACAATACAGATTCACCAACTCCATCCAGGTGCCTTTGGACAGGAGCTGTCCAGTAGTGATACTGAGTATTCAAGAAACTGTGAATCCCCTTAACAGTCTTTTCACTGCTTTCCTAAGTTCCATTGCTTCTTATGCAACATAGAGAAGTATCTTTTTTCCTCTGCTGTATTACTTCCTTATCCATCTTCCTGTTTTAATTCCACTGCATTTATAATCTGTACAGTACTATCTTATGTTCACTGGTACCTGCTATGATCATTTTATTCTTCTTTTAAATACTGAACAGATTCAGAAGTCTTGTAGCCTTTCATCATAAAATAACCTTTTAATCTCCAGATAAGCTCTCTGGGTCCTCCCTGCTAAAGATTTTGAATATCCTTGACTTTAGCATCCTGACCTGTTAGTGACATTTAAAGACTGGTGTCTGAGATATGTCTATAACTTGCATTTTGGATCTGTTTAATCTTTATTTTTAGAAACACAAGTTCAACCATCTTGGTTTGGGTTTTGGTAACCAGCTATTTCTGTTTTCTTTACCACAACAGCAGTGTTTTCTAACTCAAGTACCAAAATCAACTGCTAGTCAAAGTCATCTGTTTTTACAAATGGCTGCAACATTCTGACAGCTGACAGGACAAAAACTAGCAAAAACTAACTAAAAAACCCTAATTAGCTTATGTTTACAGCATGAGATTAAACATCATTTACTGAAAATTTTAATACATGAATTCATTATAACTGCTAAATGAATATGCCTTTTGGAAAAGTTTGTCTTCAGAAAAAGAAATGTTTTGAGCGTGGAGAAAAATAGTCTGTATTTCAAATGTTGAACAGTTCAGTCTGTCAAAAGATATTTTCTTTGCAATAGGCATATTTAATTTTTGAAAAGACGTTGGCCCATAACTTACTGAGAGAAATTTTGGTTGACTTCATCAGATTTCTGTTTATGAAAAACTGCTATACTTTTCTATTCTGCAATTCCTTCAGCTTACACATTTCTCCACCTTGCAGAATAAGCAAGTTTTGTCTATTAAATTTGATCTTTTCTAGAGTCCTGTCTATTAGAAGGTGGCCTTTGTCACATTTTTGTCTGTTGAAAGGATAAATGGCTAAGTCATTTTTTTCTGCTTTGCATTAAGGAAAGCTGAAGCCCAGAGGCTAAGCCTTTAAAATCATATATACAGGTATTGCAATGATTAAAACCCAGAGAAGTTACATACAGCCTCTCACATGAGGATTTGTTTCTTTTGATTTATAAATAATCCCCTTGCTTACGTACCTTTAGACCATAGTGGCCTTTTCAAATAGCTGTTACACATGACTGTACAGTTTACCACTAGTGCTCTTTGACTTGTCACCTAAAATGTGATATACAGGTCTGCATTGGTCTTGGTTTACTTTCAGAAAATATTTCCGATCTTAAATTTCAGACTACTATCATCTCTACATTTTTCTATTCTGCTCAGTCTTCCTCATTCTGGAAATATTTTCTTTATTAAATTATTTTGATTTAAAGATCATGTTCACAAAGTTTATTTAATATATTTTAGCCAATTTTTAATATATTAATACGAATGATAAGTAAAATGATTATATTACATTAGAGTATTATAAACCCAAGGCTATGCTAAAGAAGGGGTTTTATCAGCTAATAACTTTATGTTGTTGCCTAAAAGACTGTGGAGAAAAAGACTCCAGGCCAATTTAGTGTATAAGATAAGATAAAGAGAGCAGGTCCTTTAATCTCAGGCCTAAGGCCTAGAGGAATACATACCACGCATGCCCTCTCAGACAGTGGTTCTGTGATTTTATAATAAGGTCCATTCAATCCCAGATTTGTCCACCCTCGGTTCTGCCCCCGACACGCCTCTTCGGGAATTGGGTCTGGGAGTGTTTGGGACTCCTTCCTCATCTTCATCTTCTTCACAGCACATTCAGTTCTTGGAGTTCCTCCAAAGTTCTGGGCTTGAAGGTCACTGTGTCTGTGTGATATCTTCTGGTCTAGGCCTTAAGGTGTTTTTCTACAATTCTACCTTAAAAAGAAGACTAAACATGCCAACAGAATTTTAGAGGGATTGATATGAAATGGGATAGTAGGGTTGGGTACGTGTAAACATTATGCTACAGGGTAAGGAATATAATACAGCTACATTAAAATCTACATTCACTACACATCTACTTCAAAAATCTACAAAAATTTAAAAATCAAAAGCTCTGAGGCATCAGTGGGAAACCAATTTGAACAGGAGGATAAGCAGCATTTTTTATATCTTTTTTCCTATTTTTTAATACTTAGGATGTCTTATTTAAAACACATAAATAAAATCAGAAAATGTGAAATTCTTCCTTCAACATGTCAGCTAGTCTTTAAGTGTTGCTGTTACTGCACAAGTTTGACTGACAACAGTGTCAAACACATAGTGCATTTCATCAAGCACCTCTGTATAAGCTCTGTACTAATATCTGTGGTGATAACCTATATATTACTGATACTAAGGTAGGCTTGTAACTGGGATTGAAAGTGTGGTATTAGGCTTTGGTTTAGGGTTTTAGATTAGTTTGTTTTGTTGTGCTTTTCCACAGAACATCCATTTGACCTTTAATATTTAAACAGATGTGATCTTCAACTGAGTATTTTTTGTGCCGTCCATAATCACAATGCTGTACAAAATGGCAATTCTATTTACTGTAATTTGTGATATATGAGGCTAATTTTTAAAGTAAATAAGTTTTTCAAAATCAGAATCAATTAAATATTAGCCAACAATAGCAGTAACAGAAACATGGGCCTGTGACTAACTCATACATTTAAAGTAAAAAATACATTTCTAAAATAATTGAGTATTTGAGAAGATGCCAAACTTGTTGGCTAATAACTTTCTTTTTTACTAATTCCACTGAGGAAAACTAAAACCACTGAATGACTTTCCTTTCTCAGAAATACAAAATGTAAAAAAGTTCCTATGCAACCTCTCCCTTACTCTTTTTAGAAAATTTCCTTCCTCTTTGTAATACATCTCTCTACCTTTTCACTTTTCTCTCTTCTACAGTTTAGTGTCATGTTTTCATGAGCTACTAAATTCCTAAGCTGAGCTGCTTCTTCCTGCTCCCCAAATAGCTTTCACTTGTTCTCTTGCATTTTGACTTTTAGTACTTCTCTTCATAAACTAATATTAAAAAGAGAAGAACTTCTTCATTTGTCCTTTGAAATGCTCCTCGAGTTTTATTGAAATACAGTCTATTAAAATTACCTTCTTGCTATTTTCTTCTGGTGAAAGAATTGGAAGTTCACCAGACTCGCTCAGTATTCCCCGCCAAAGATTGACTGCACTGTGGTTGCAGTCAAGTGCCTTAATATATAAAACAGTTTCAAGACTTTGATGAATGCCAGTTCTGTATAAATTTATGTATAGATTTAATGTCAAACACACAATTTGTCCCAGTGTTCTCTTTTTTAAGTACTGGTATTCTGCTGTAGACCCAAAAAAGACCTAGCACAGGCAGAATGCTATGGTTGAAGTGAAAGTCTAAGTATTTTTAAGTAGTAGTTTTCATTGAACTTCATTTTCATTGAGGTATTTTGATATTCAACACATTCTTGGAATTCATTAGAATAATACCTTCAAATTTACCCTAAAAGTAAGATTTCATGTAGAACTTGTAGACATCTAGGAAGCAAAATTTTAATCTTTCTGTTTGCCTAAAGTTTTACAATATATATTTTAACTTTTTTTAAAAAGTTTTGAGTATCTGTAATAGAAGTGGGGGGTTTTGTAGCTCAAACTAATTTTAATTTCCATCCCTTCTATTTCAATGAAATTTCCATGGTGTTAGATTCCTTTCTAAGAGCTTTTGTGAAACATCTGCTCTGAAATAGAAGAGCCGGATAAGGATATAGCGAGAGTACATTGAGATTGCCCAGGAGCTGCTGAAGCAATCCAGTCAAGTGGATTCTCTGTGGTTTCTTTTTGCCTTTCTGCTTAAGTGTCCGCTGCATGACTTCTGTAAAAATGTGCTTTTGTTCTCCTCTCTCCTATCTTCTAGTGGATCTTCAGATGGACACAGAATTCTTCCCATACTCATCTCAGCTTAAATACTAGCTTTTATCTCTCAGCTGGGTAACTACAGCTCACAGCAACAGTTCAAATGTACAGGAAAAAAAATCTCCCCTGCAGGGTTTGATCAGTTCAGACTTCAAACTCTGCTTGTGATACATATTTATCTGCCTGCTTTAAAAAAAATGAGAATGACTATGAACTTGCTTTTACCATGCAAACATATTCTCCAAAACATTCATGTTCTTGATTGTGGCTATGAAATTTGCCATATTAATAATTTAGTGTGACACATGCATTAAATAGGGGCAGAACACTTCTAGGGCATTAACTAGGGGTACAACATTTCTAAACTTTTAGCTGCTTGACTTTGCCTCTTTGTCAAAGCTATTGCTGAATATTTGTTTAACCTGTACATGTGATTCTGTAAACAATTTTGCATGTTGATTGAGTAACCTACATATTAGACTAAGAGATTCCTATTGCTCTTACTGATCTACAAAATATAATCTCCTTAAGGTAACTGATAAGTTACTTTAGTTGAACAAGTAGCTAACTCAAGTCCATTAGATTGTTCATTAGATGGATAGGCAAAAGACTTAGTGGAGCCTGCAGTAACATAGTTTATCAGCACAAACATTACAAATCAAAGCATGTTACCAGTGTCTGACAGAAGCACTGCATCTGCATAAATAACTTGATGAATACTTATAGAATGCTGTAGTGCTCTCTCCAAGTCTACCTCAAACAACTTTCCTTAGAGCAACTTTTTCCTTGGATTGCAGCAATAATACAGAGTGTATTAAAGAATATAGAAAGATTATTTGACTCTCTTTATTTGTATAAATATTTTCCTTTTCTATGCCTCATTTTACTAGCAGCCATTCCACATTGGCATAATAGAATAATATTTTTTTAACCATAACTTACAAATTGCTTTAGAATGCCACACTTCACTACGTAGTGACACTTGCACTCTGAGCTGCTGCAAAACCTCATTTTGTGAAACAAACCTCATGTCACTATACATGACAAGAGAGTGGATACTACATTCGTAGCTCATATGGAATCGGACAGTTCAAAACTAGAACAGATTAGTTCGAAAGTCAACTTGCTTCTTTATTGACCTTGATATTAGTCTTTGTGCCCTGGAATGTAAATGAAGCACGTTTCCAAGGTCCTTCTCCATCACAATAAATTCATGGTCATGGTCATGGCCAGTCTTCGTGAATGAAGATTTGGGAAAGGTCTCTACCCATGTTTGCTACAAACACGCTGGTGATACAGGGCTTTGCAAATGCGGGTAGGGCCTTTGAGCCTGCACAATGGATTTTTTAGGTGAGACACAGTATGCGCTGAACAGAGCCCACCCTTTAATCCTAAGGTTCATCTGCCGGGGCCGAGCGAGCTTGGACAGTGGCAGCGAGGTCCTCAGGATGTAGGTTTAATTAGAGTGACCTCTTAGATGGATGGCCTTACAGGACTGAAAAAGCTCCATCCGCCCGGGTTTAGAGTTGTCCTTCTCTTCTGTGTGTTCCAGGGCTCCCCCTCTCATCTCTCACGATGGCACTGTCCGCACAGGCAAAGCTCCCACTCTTTCGCTCCTTTCCGCACCCGGGGCCAGGCCCGAACGTGCTTCACGTAAATAAATTAACAGCTTTTAAATTTACCTATTTATGAACACTACTTATTTTTGAATGTGTAATTTCAGTCTACCTAAATCAGTTTTACCAGGGACAGGGCTGGGACGTGGCTCATTTGCTTTATGCTAGTGGGTAGCATTACTAAAGGAAGACATTCTGAGAGATTTGCGTGCTGGTGTTTCCAACTGACAGAATTTCCGCAGCAGCTAATGTCCAGGTGCAGGATTCAGTGTATGAAAAAGATCTCATTTTAGGGAGATGTAGACATTTTTCATACTGAAAACTACTGGGACAATTCCTTCCAAGAATTCTTTAATCCCAAAAGATTCTTTACTTCTGCTATAGTGCTACTTTGTAATAAGAGTAACCCAAATTATGAAATGTAGGCAACTGTAGAAATGAAAGTTGGCAAGATAAAGAACTGTTCTTTGATTGGCAACAGAATAAGAAACGTAATTACATGAAGCTAGTACAGAGTCAAATTATGACATCTGTTCTCACTGCTTGTCTCTACAGAGAGCAAGTTGAAAGGAATTCAGTAATTCTGAGATGGAATGCAGTCAGCACTTCTTCTAAAGAGCTTTCAGGCTTTCAATTAGGAAAATTATTCTTGTCTTTACCTTGTTCTGTTCCATCTTTCATGGCAGTGAGCCGGAATTCTGGCCCCAAAAAAACATTACAATTTCTGCGTTTGGCACTGTAAGTCAAGCTTTCCTTATGTACACTACAGTATGTAAATAACAGCAAAATATTAAGCCGGTACAAAAATGCCTAGCAAAAAATTGCTTTTATTTTTTTGTAATCCATTGTTACCAAAATTGGAAGTTATGTATTGCAAGGTCTACATTCTTAATTGTATGCTGAAGTGAACAGTTTCTTTTTAAGTCCACTAATTTTTCAATAAAACGTGCATCATTTTTAACAAGCTTAGAAATGGAAATCAGTATCTGAAAAATAGGCTAAACTCTTACTTATGTGTTTTGGATACATTTTTGATTCATGTCCTTTTATTAAGCAAATTCTTGAGAAAGAATACTGCAAGGCTCCTAGATAGGAAGAAAGAAAGAATATAAATACAAGTGCTCTTGAACTCAAGCAAAGAAAATCGAGTGATGCTTCAGGATAGCTTGAGACTAATGAATATGAACTGTCCTTGATTTTAAGATGTAATATTGTGATCCTGCCATGGCCCTCAGTGAAAACTACTTAATGTGTAGCCTGGTTTGGGATGTTCACTTTGTATTTTGAAGGTCCAGAAAAAACAGTTATATATCTTGGTGGGTTTGACTCAGTTTCTTACCACATACTGTGTATGGCAAAAAAAGAGAGAGAAATGTTTTTATTGTCACTGTTACAGAGGATCAGATTAATGAGACCATGACCTCTAACTAGGTATGCTCACACACTAAAAAAAGGCTCCATCATATTAGTTCTGCCTCCTACATTCCCTTGTAGTATACCTCTACAGCTTATCGACCTGCTCTGCAAAATTGCAAGTTGGTTATAAACTTTGCTTCCAAATAGAAAATAGTTCCATGAAGCTAACAACATCGGTCTCAAAATGCCATGTCTGCTAAAGAAATTTTATGCTTTCAGATAGTTGTGCCATCAGGATGATAAAAACTTGTTATCCATACTAAATTCTATTGCTTGATTTAAAAAAAAACAAAAACGAAAACAAAAAAACTCATGTATTAATATATACCCACTGTGATTTTCAAAATTTCTAGTGGTTCAGAATTATGTTCTTTTCCATGTCCAAATATAAACCAGCAATTTTTTTTCTGCTGCAGAAGGGGGCTTAATATTCTGAAATCAGTAATTTTAAAACTATTTCTACCAAACTGTGAGAAATTCAAAATCAGTTGTCTTCCCTTGTGGTTACTGCATGGAGAACTGAACCACTTGTAAGGATAACAGTAAGTGTGAACTAAAAACACTTCTGGTTTTGTAGATTGACACCACTGACCACAAGTCTCTCAGTTATGAACTAGGATGTTGAAGCATCCACATTTCTGCAGTGCAGTAGCTGAGACATATTTTAAGTAGTATAATCATAGGAAAAAGGTACTGGAACTAGAAATTACCTTATTCTTGCTTAGTATTTGAAAACAATGAGTCAGAAAACCAGAAGAGAGCAGGAGGTCAAAGAACAAGAGGGAAAACAACAGGAGAATTAAGCTAAAGGAAATAATTGAGGGAGGGGTTGGAAACTGGACAGAAGAGTCAAAAAGCATTTGCAGCATTGTCAGGGGATGAAAGTTAGAGACAGTGTTATCAAATAGATAAAGGAATGAGAGTTTAAGAACTGACTTGGGAGCAGAAGGAGGAAGGCAAATAGAAGAAGAAAAGTGAAAAGATAGGAAGGAGATAGAAAAGACCCAAAGGAAAGGATAACAGCTGTTGACCTGATAGAAGAAGTTGATATATCACATGACAGCAGAAGAGGTGGAGGTGAACACCATATATAAGTAGAAGGTGTGAAATTCATTAGGCCCAAGAAAGAATTGCTTCTTAGCCAGGACAGGAACTGAGCTGGAAGAGAGCAGAACAGATTTGTAGTGAAAGAAATTGGTTTGGTCCCAACTTTTCACCCAAGGGCATTTGGATTGAACAAAAATAGGAAATGGAATTTGGAGGTTATAGGTCAGAAGATGAATGGAGGAGGAGGAGGAATTGCAAAATATATGTTCATTGAGCTGAAAATAGGTCTATATTGTTTTAAAAGGAGTCTCATATTTCATGAAATTCATCAGCTTTGTCCTGACCTCAAAACATAAATCTCTTGTAAAAACAGACCTAGCAGAGAACTAGCAGACAATTTACTTTTTGCAGAGTACAAGGTGTCCCTTCAGTCCCTGAGCAGTGTTGTCAGTGTTATTAACACATCTATTTTAAAGCATTTATTTTCAAGTAATAAAATCAAAATGGAAATCATTTGGCAAAAAAATCAGCAAAATTACCTAAACAAAAAACAAACAATAATTTTTTTCTTATGACAATGTTACAAACTCCTATTTCTTAAAAATCAATTTTCTTAAAAATTGACAGCTAAAGAGAGCATAAATATATCTTTTTTTTTCTGTCGTGAAACTGTAAAATGTGAAAGGCTAAGTATCTAGGGAAAATGGAAGGTCTTTGGGCAATTGATAGCCATGAGGAGGATGATTATTATCTCATAGAATGTATTCCCGCTATAAGAGTGACTAAGAGTCAGCATTATGAACCAACCTTGCTTGTACAAGGGGAATGTACAAACCAAAACGAAAAAAACAATCCTTACTTTCAATAACTTTTCAGGTAATAGGTTAAATGCAAGGCATTCCTCAGGCTTTTAAGAGTTATGGTGCTTCTAATACAGCGGGTAGCTAAACAATGAAAGCATGCAAGATTATCTAAAACAATGTCTGCTTTCAAATTGCAATAAATTTTGTAAAATTTCCATTTAAAAAAATTCCGGTGGTATCAGTGTCAGCATTGGAAATGTACTTTCGTGGTTTAGGAAAAGGCATGCTGACAGAACGGCATGAAGGAGCCATTTTATGTTAAATACATAATTTTTTTTCTTAATAGATGTTCTAGTTGTCAGTGCAGTAATTTTTAAATCATCAAAGATTGCTATTTTTCCATTTTGAACAGCTCACCAGAAGACCCCATCAGATATCAAAATCAGTTACTTGAAATGCTTTTCATGCGTTTGAATATTTACAGTTTTTATTACAGAATGTACTAGGCCTATTACAGAATGGCTAGGCCTTGCGAACGAAGATTTGGGAAGGACTCTACCCACGCTTGCTACAAGCGCGCTGGTGGCTAAAAAGGCCAATGTGAGACAGACAAGTCCGGTTGCAAAAGGCCCAGCAGAAAGACTCCTTAGGTGGTATCGGCAAGACACGGTTCTCTCTACGTTGTCTTTTCTTCTCAAGAGTGATCCTGCGTGCGTTCTCAAAAGAAGCAGCAACGTTATAGATGGTGTGTCTCCAGACCTCCCGATTGGAGGCCAGAGTAGACCAATGATGATGATCAATATGGCCAAAGCTGAGATATTGTTTCAGGGAGTCCTTGTATCTCCTCTTCGAGGCTCCTCTCTTGCAGCAGCCAGTGGCAAGTTCGCCATAGAGCACTTTGAAGGTAATGAGAAATGACCTGGTAGCAAAGCCAGCCTAACCTTTTTTTTCCTAAAATAACTGATTTTCAAAATCTGATCCTACTAAGGTTGAAATGAGTTTTAATGAATTTTGGTATTCTGATTGGCTTCCCTGGTATAAGGTGAGCTGCTATCACATTTAGAATATCTGCTTCCTTCTTTAATTTTACAGTAAAGGAACCATTTTAGCTTCTTTTCATTTCTTTCACAAGTCACCAAGACAGACGTGAAGCAGTAGCATTTGGGAGATAAAAGGTATTTACTAGCAATGCAGTTTTATAGGGTTTCTTTAAATTTGGCTACTAGTCTAGAGCTAGAGTTCATCTCTACATGAAGAAGGAATTACCAGGTAGGTTCATTTTCTTGAAGATTCAAATTTAAGTCAAAGAAGATTTAAGATATATCTCATATAAGAAGATTAAATAAGTGTATACACCAAGTATTATTTATTGGCCTTCTATAAGTCAAATACTTTCCTATTAATACATGAGATATTTTTCTTGTGCTGGTGTGAATTTCAGTGACAAAGAATAAGGTAATATCTAATGGATAGAGATATTTTAGAGGTGAGGGACAACACAAAGTAATTTAAGGGTATTGAAATCTACTCTGTAATATTTATTTTATTTTTTAAAATATACCCAAATTTAATTATAATCAGCTTGAGAAAATGGAAGAAAAAGACTTTCTAAGAAAAGCCCAATATGTTTTTTATTTCAAAAGATGCTATTTTTTCTTTGAAATCGCAAGACTAATTGTTCCAGAACATTTTAAAATTGAACTTCTGACAACATGGGATCGTTTTTAGTTTTGGAGTTAGATGATAGTTGAGATGCATGTCTTCTTACAATTTTAAAATTTTGAAGAGAGAGAAAGCAAATCTCTAAAGTAATCTAAAAGTACTTCTTTATATAATATTTAGGAACCAATGGCAAAACATTCTATTCATTTTGAGATGTCAAGAAATGTAGCCAAAAGTTAACAACAAAACTTCGTGATAAGTCTTAAGAGGTACACAACTAGTACTGAACAAGTGAACAAAAAAGTGCTCAGAGTCTGTAGAGAAGATCCAGGAGGTGATCCAGCCTCTATTGCATGCTAGTATTATGGGAATTTTAGCACTGTTTGTTTACCTTCTACTGACATACCAGGAGTGGAAATAATTGGAAGATGATGAGACAAAACCATGCCAAAACTAATGTGTTTTGCTTGTGTGAAATCTATGTCTGATGGTGTAAGATAATAATACTTGAGATAGATCTCAAGTATACCTGTCTCAGGGTATGCTTGGTCCATGAACAGACTTAAATTAGCATACAGCCATCAAAAATCAAAACTGTGAGCATCCCCGAGTAGAACAACAAAGCTTAATTAAAATTCTGTATTTTTATGTTAGAATTATTTTCAGAAACCATCTGGGCCTTTTCCACAAAATTTTACCATTAGGGCTCTCTTCTAGCCTGAGTACTGTTCATTGATTGAGTTACACAAACATATGTTTAAGTACTGAAGTAGTCTCAAAGGTTTCCAGACTACTAAAAGTAGTTGTGTATGTGCTTAAGCATCTTGCTGAGCATCTTTACCTCTCCACAAACTATACCTGTTATTTAGGAAATTCGGCATCTCAAAGGAAAAAGCCTTCTGATCATGTTAAACTGGCTAAATGTAAAGTAAATAGCTGTTTCTTGATCTGGGGAGAAGCATAATTTTTTAGAACTGAGTAGTGATTGAAGTTAACCTGCCAAACGTAAATCTAACAAGCCAAACCTTTAGTGTACTAACTCCTTAAAAACGAGGAGCAATATTACTAGGGAAAGTTAAAAAGAGAGCCATTGTGAGGCTTGAAGGAAGATTCGCTGTATGAAGCTGCACAGTTTAATTTTACTAACCCATGGTAGAATCTGGTGAAGCGATCTGGTCCCTCTGATTTCCACTTAGCTGTATAAAAACTCACAAAAGCCACACAACCACTGTAGAAGGGCAAAGCTAATACAAACAGGTCCATTTTCGTTTCCATCCCACAAATACTAGAAAAAAGTAGGAAAATCCTGCCCTGCTCGTCTAGCTTCTGGGTATTTTCAACTAGCAAATTCTTTTGTTATTGTGAAGCCTTATGACATTTGGGTGTTCTTGAGCTCTCTCCTACATACTTTCAGTGACTTTGAGATTTATGTAGCTTTTGGCTCCTTGCATGAAAAGTGCCAGAGTGTTTCAGGGTAGTAGGGTGTGTTCTGCAATTTCTTGTCTTGGCAATGTGCAGAATATTGAAGGCCACTCCAGCCTAAGGGTTTTTCCAGGATTGTCTGTGATTGCAGAGGACTGCACTTGGTGTCTAGGGCAATCCCTTCCATTGTCTGGGGGAATTAATTTCCTTTTTCTGATACAGTTCCTTGATAAGTATTGGAAGTCCTGGGAGTTTCTTCATTTCATTCTTTGTCATTTCAAAACAGAATTGATGTCTTAGGGTTGGTTATGTAGGAAATTGTAAAATTACACAGAATTTTAGCTTTGCTTTAAAGAAGGTAGCTTGTACTAAGCAGGAAGATGAATTAGACTGTCCCAGCAAAAAAAAAAGTCAAATCCTCTATTTTTTTTGTAGTAATCCTACTATTTTAGTTCTCAGGGAGAAGTGTTTTTCATACTTTACCAAAAATTTCAGGCCAGGTCAGTCTTCAGTACTGAGGACCCGCTAAGGCCAGCAATCAGGCCAACCCCTGGAGCCCACAGAGGTTGAAATCCTTCCTGCAAGGTTCTTGACCTAGCTGAACTTGACTCTATTTTGTCTTGCCTTTTCAGTCTTAAGATGGTACATGCCCTTGGTCACCCTGCTTCCCGGGGAAGTCCCAACACCTGTAATAGGTTTAGTGGGACTGTCATCTCCAGTGCAGGGCTTCTAGTTACCTTCAGGCAGAAAACCGTGCTGTGTGGTCCCAAGTTTGAGTAGATCTAACTCATGTTTCTCTGCATAGTATTGCCTTCTGGATATACTTTTGATGCCTAGTCAGTAACTGACAGCTGATAATTTAATTTGTTTCTGGCTCCCTCATTATATGAAATGAGTTAGCCATTTTTTTCTGGATAGAAAAAGATAGGAAGATATTATTTTTATTTATTCTGTAAAGTCAGAAGACACAGACATAAAGTTTTCTATTGATCTTTGGAAGACTAGTGTAAGTAAAGTGCTGGTTTTAATAAACAGACTTGTAGTACAGTATATGCCAAATATGCCAAATCAATATACTTAGCAGATTTCCAAAAGAGGTGTTCCTGTACAGCTGCAGCACAGCCTTTTGCTTCCTATCAAGGTAATCATCACTATCAGTTACAGTATCTTTCAGTATCTATTTTCATTATTTTGTTTAAGAATGTCTCTCATTCAGTCTCCATGTGCTATATCCAGGATGGAACAGACCATCTTCCTTCGTTATTCTTGTACCATAAATTATATAGTGTTTGTTGTTCTTTCAGAATGGTGTACTGATCTAACTGAAGGTTTTTACACAGCCAAGGTGTCAAAGGCCTCACTGCTTTTGCATAATGCTATCTCTTAACTGCTACTGGGGAGGCATCTAAATTGGAATGATCTTCTGTCTCCCCTTGCGTAATTCAAGACTCTCTAGCCCAGTATCTTAGATATGGGTGATCCAATATAAGATAATATGTATTTTTGTGATGTAACATCACATGACATTGTATTGTAAAAGCTATACTTTTGTATATATTCAGAAACCAAAACAATTACTTTTATAATATGTTGTTTATTCACACATTAAGTTTTATGCCCATATTGGTATGACTGCACTCTGTTATCCAAAGTAAATATTTCTGTCTCAATCTTTTAATCATATAAAGAATATAATTTATGTCTGACATAAGCATGTGTATGGACTTTATCCAGTTATTGGTTGATGTGCTGTAGTTTGTAACCAAAAATTCTCAAATACATGCAGAACACCTATATACAGCAGAGTTGGAGCTTGATTTTTGCGTGATCTGAGTAAGTAAAGGGGGGTTGTGTATGTGAGTGGATACGGCTTGACAACAGCATGCTTGGCTGCAAATGCAGATACATGTCTATACATAAGGTAGTGTGATTTCATATAGGGCTACACAACGTAAAAATTCCTTATCTTAGTATTTTAAATATGTAAAACTAGTAGCGCAACAGGAAAAAAACAGCAAAAAGAGATTCATTATGAGAGTGAAACATAGAACATTAAAGAATTTAGAATTATTACTGAATTCACTTTATTACTTTTAAGCAACCCAGTTAAGTCTTGCAGTCCTTTGGCCCTTCATCTTTGTTTAAACGACTCCATTTAAGAGTACATTTCAGTTTTGGCTGAATAATTCCTGTGCTGGTGAAAAGATTATACTTTGGGGTTTAGTAGGATAAACATAGTGTTATTAGCAGTGGTAACTGAACCACATTAAATGTATTAGGAGATATGTTGTTTCTTTGTAATACCGTCTTGCCCAGAGAGTTAAATGTGATGAGCCCTCTACAGATGAATGGTGAGAGCACTTGTACCTTCAAAGAATTTTTTAAAACAAAATGGTGAAGGAAATGAAGAGAGTGATATTTTTTTCTGTTTATAATGCCTTGGAAAAAAAAATCTTAAGGTGTTAGGGCCAAACAAGAACTTAGACTGTCCATTAATTTAAATCTGGAAATCCAGCACAGTCCCAGAGGTGCAAACATTCAGTCCCCCTGGCAAAGTTTAGTAACGAAAAGGTGAAATTTTTAAAAACAGTCAGGGTTACCTTGATTATTACCTAGTGCAGTCAGTATTTTCATAGACATAAGCTAAGGCCCAGTCCTATAGTCTGAACCTTATAAGTACTTCAGGAAACTTAAAATTGGCAGCATTCTTGCAAAAGACTGCATACTTTAATGCTGCAAGGTCCTTGATGATATTATTGTCTCTGCTTTATTAGTAGGGAAACTGAACAGTGACGTAAACATCATAGCAGAGCAAGACGGAGACCAATTTCGGATTACAGCTTGTTGGCTTCTAACCCTGTATTAGCTCTGGTAATTCCACTCACCTCCATAATAATAGCTTGGTATTCACTGAGGGGAAAGGTGGAAACAAGAAAATAAATATTTAATTCAGCTAGTCCTCAGTTTAACTAATGTAAGAAGAATTCAGCTCCTACTTTAGTGTCCTTTTTCTGGTTCAGCTTTGAATTTCACGCATAGCTGAAGTTTACTGTTTCCCTTACAATATTTTAAAGCAAAACAAGAGTTTTTTCATATCCAACCAGTACTTTCTTTCCCTATTCTATCCCGTTATGCTTGCTTACAGTGCTAGTCATGTGCCAAATACTGTCCAATCTTCGATCTTTTAGATACTTCCCTCTCTGTTCAGCTGTTTTTTTTAATATGTCTACATGCCTAATTTCTTCAAAATCTACCTTTTAAGGATCCTCTTTTCTTAAAATTTTCAGTGATCTCTTCCAATGATTTCTTATTTGCAAAACTAAAAATGAAACAGGCCAAGATAAGGGTATTATTTTTAATAGGTATGGAAGATGTCAATTGGAAGACCAAAAATCCCATTGTTCTGTTTCTGTTGTTATATCTCATTGCAAACTCACATTTATGACAGAGCACTGGATAAATTACAAGAGAGAAGATCTGGATTTCATGTCAAGCAGAATTGCTTTGTAGTTAGAGTAATTTGATCTCTCTGCTTCCTTTTTTTACCTGTTCTTAAAAGTACTTCAAGACAATTTCTTACTGTGTGCTTAAAGGAACTGTTTAGGTGCAAAGAATGGCAACTATCAACTCTTTGATGCCCATTTTAATTTAAGGAGAAGGTGAAGAAGAAGGAGAGAAGGCATATCATGAAGGAACCAATGAAACCAGGGCCAGGGAAGGACATATTTGATTTCTTTGGTATTTATCCTCTCTCTGACTCTTACTGTTTTCTAATCTCTTGAATTTTCTGATATATGGACAGCGAGCTTCAAGAAAATAGTTCACAGAGGCATTTGATTTCTTGATATATATCCATGTACCTAAATGTACCCCTAATGTTCCTATTTTAAGCTGTAAGGTTGTTCTGTTCGTAAAGCAACATTTCACATTGCATCTCCATGTATCACAGTTTTGCTGAAGACTGACACTGCTGTGGATTGTGTTACTGCATTTTAGGGGAATTAATTTTGTGTAAGAGCCCATGCTTCAGTTATTCTTGAGACAGGATTTTAATCTTATAGGCAAAATGCTGATTTTTGTCAGAAGGAAAATATACTGACAGTCAGCTTTACCTAAGTATGTTGAACTTGCATATTTAATGTCATTGTAAATCACAGATTAGAAAATTGTCTGCATACTTTACAGGTGATCGTAAAAATTGATTAAAGGGATTGATTCTGCCCTGTGCAATAAAGTATTTATGGTCATTACATTAATGCCAAAAAGCACCTGTCAGCTTCAGAAAGGACATCTGCTGATTTGTTGACAGGCAATTTCAAGTTCTCTTTTTACAGAAACTCATATTAAGGGCTTCTGTGAACAAGGTGATCTTTAACAGATATTTTCTTTTTGCCAGATGCTAAAATGAAATTTTAGATACATCATTTGGTGTTTTCTTGATATATTTAAAATCCATGCTGAGAGATGCTGAAACAATCATTCTGTGTAGCTGTGTCTGTTACACTGTCCCTTCCTATCCATGAATGCAGTTATACTCTCATCTGTCTTTATCAAAGCTGTATTTATATGCACCTTTCTTCCCACAATGTATTCTGTTACATCTGCTTTGTTTAAAAAATAATAATCTTGAAACATGTTTAGTGGCATCTGCTGAATTCTGCATTGGATAATTCAGCAGAGAACTTAAACATTTCAGTGTTAAGCAGCTTCCTTCTTTTGGGATTGCTGTGAGTTCTGTTGTGTTAAAGCAGTTTGATAAAGAAAGAAGAAAGGGAGATAAAACCCCCTCCAGAGCTAGAGTGACTACAGAATTGAGAATGGAACTGCAGGAAATGGACAAAGGAACTAAAAGTCTCATAACTTAACTGCAGTGTTACTCCCCTGAATTATTTTAGGTTAAGTTTGCCTTCTCTAGTTCCCTCCTTAAATCTCTAATATAGCCTGTTTTAAGACTGTATTTCAGTATTAGGTGTTCAGTGGCCAGGCTTGTTTTGTCAGGAAAATAGATGAGGCACATTTTGGATAATGATGTTCTGTGTTGAGGTAGACTGTGTCCCTGCCTCAAGATGATTCAGACATTTGTTATGTTTTCTTTCTGCTTCTGCCTCTTCTGGGCCATGGTTAGTACAGATTGCTTTTGTTTTATAGTCTTAGCTAATGCGTTTGCAAATTGCAATGAAAGAATTTCAGAAAATTACGCTATACATCAGCAGAGACAGAACAAATGGTTTTTCCGTTCAGACTGCTCCAGTTTGCTATTTGAGTGCAAATCAGTAGTTTTTATGAAGTGGCTAAAGTTTGGTCTGACTAAGTTATATTTCAGAGAATCTAATAATTAAAAATTAAGCAGGTTTCCTCAAGATGGATAGGAAGATTAAATTAGAGGGTGATTTATGTTAACATTTGGCTCTACAAAGAGGAGAAATATTACTGTGTGGAATACTTAGCTTCATTGGCAAAAGTAGCCCAATTAAAATGTTTACCATATGTTTTGTTTTAAGTATTTCAAATAGACTTTCTTGAATCTTCCTTGATTCAGAGATGCTAACATTAAATGTGACACATGAGATGGTAATTACAAGGTAATTATTTGATTTTCACTAAATAGACATTTCCATTAGATTCCTTATGGCAATATCTTGCTGAGGAAGTTGATTTTATAGCAAAATACAATATCATGATGTCTTTTCTTTGCTCAAATATGTAAGGAACAATAATGATAACTATCTCTTTTAGTGTTCCTAGCCATCTGTATCTCAATGCTCTGCAATGTCTGATGTGCTACTTTTTGATTGGGCTATCAGATTTGCTGAATGTGGACTCCACGTTTCCTTTCTTTCCTTTCATGTAGACTTGAAAAACCACCACTTGTCTTTTATCCTGCTTTCCGTAATAATATCTTTGCATGTAATCTGCAAGGATTGGCAGTTAAGCTCTTCTGTCGCAGCCCAGAGTGACACCTGTAATTAAAAGGTCTGCCTGAATTCCCCAGTCTCTAGGTTTCTTCTTGTAGTTTCAGGATGAAAAGAGTCATGGTGCTTCAAAGTTTCATCTCTAGTATTGCAAAATCAGATGCATTTGTCAGGCATGTGCACACACTGTGTAAAGAAATGGTTTAAGATACTGAAGTTATTATCTGTTGATGATGTTATATAATGATGAATTATATAACATATAATTATAATATATTATATATAATATATAACATATAATATAACGCCTATCCTGGCAGCTATAGGCTAGTTAAAGCTTCTGTGTGCTTCTATAAATACATGGAGATGAAATTTACTGTAAATACCAGTTCTATGCAGTTAGTTGACTGGGACAAAAAGCCAAGGTAGCCAGGTAGGATATTGCTATGTGCCACTAACTATGGAAAGTAACATGACTTAGACACACTACACTGAAACATCACCTGCACTTGTATAAATCACCGGCACTGATTACTAAATTCTATCCCAGCAGGCTGACAACCATTTATTTCAGGGGTATGAGACATTCTTACTGAACTGTGCAGTTGCTGCTGAGTTGGCTTTGCAGCTTCTGGGAATCAAGGTGGCATTTGCAACTGTGGCCGCTTACATACCCACCTAGTACTTCTCAGAGGTTCTTGTCATATGTCACTCAAGGTTCACTCTTGTCATTTGGGTTATATGTTTCTTCATCAAGTTGTAGCCTGACAATGAACTCCAGTTTGCATTGCTCTTGGCATTCACGTTTTATACCCATACAGCACATCTGTCAACTATTTTTTTTGTGTGGTTTAGTTTATTAATTAGTTGCTCTCTGTGTGTAGGCAAAAGTTAAAATGCAGAAGAACCAGAAAGATCTACTGACTGCTCAACTTGTCTTTGAGGAGCGGTGATACTTATCAGCATGTGTCTTTTGGGTTCTGTAGTGGTGCTATATACTGCCTTTTCCGGGAGACACCTCTGTCTGCTACAATGACAGTCACTGAAAACATAATGTTCTGGACAGTACTAAATAAGAAATACATTTGACAGTGTCAGGAGTAGACTGTGACAAATGTGAGTATAACAGACAGTTTTGCAAGCAGATCTGTTCAGGTCTCTAATTTCAGTGACATCTCCACAAATCCCGTTGTTGTACTATAGGATTGTAACTTATCAAAATTTAATTTTTAACAATTGCTTAATTTTTTTTTTTTAACTAACTGTAAAGAAGGCTAATATTCTTATGTGCTGAGGAAGACAGAGAACATGGTACAAGAAGAATTTGGTTTTTTCCAACAGACTTTGTGATGTTTGTACAACAGGCTCATAATAGTAATCCATTCTTGTGATAAATGTATCAAGGACAGAAATACCACAGTTAATTTTTTAACATAAATAATTTGAAGGTTGAAAACATTTTTTTATTTTTAACTAATTGCTCATGATTTTGTCATCCTAATTGTCTAACCATAAGGTAGTAAAGTATTTCCAACAATGATGGGATAACACTTTGCTTCTGCTGACTGCAAAAAGGTACAAAATATCATTTATTCTTGCATAAAGTAAATCTTCATTTCAGTTGATGTTTTTTCATTCTCTTATTAAAGTGTTGTTCAACAAAAAAGAAATGTCAGCTGTGACAATGAGAGTAGTGAAATTGCACATGAAGGTTTGAAATAGTAGTCTTGGGGTATGAAGCCCCCGTATACTTACAGAAAGGTGAAAGGGAGCAGACAGCAGCTGCTGTAGAACAAAGTGGGTTGCATGGTGGGTGCAGAGCAAGAAATGTTGAAATGAATGTGAGACCATGGGTACCAGCTTCGGAAAGGGATGTGCCTGTTTTTATATGATTTGTTTTGCTGCTTACCAGAAATCTGGGCAGCATGTAGGCCGTTACTTCTTGGATTAGTAAAGGAGGGCGTAGGCAGTTACTTGAATAAGTCTGCTTAGAATTTTCTCTTACTCTGAAGGGATGCATTTAAATGGCCACCAAATATTAAAGTTTTTGCCACTGTAGATCTCTCCAGGGTAATGTAGAAAGGTTATTGGAACAATTCACCCATAGATTACACTACTTAGTCTGCTGAGGTGTCGATACTCACTATCAGGTTTTATGGGTGAACCGCTTCCCTACATTAGTACGTTTTTGTAAAGCAGAATTGATAAACAGACAAACAAACAAATAAATAAAACCCCTCACACCGGACTTCCAGAACAAAAAGATCAGCAGCGTTATGTAACATATAATCACTTCCTGCAGTGGATATTGCAGGAGGTTCTTTCATCCTTTTATAAAAGCAATTAGATTTTGAATCTCCAAACACTGAAATGCAACTGTGTATCTACTAATGTAAATATCTTTGTTATCTTTCTAGGAATTATTTAGGAGACTGACTAAAAACCTTCATTATGCTTCTAAATAAGTCTTGGTCTGTAGCTGTAACAAGCAACCTAAATATGACATCTGAAGCCAATTTTGTTAGGAACTATTTTCTTATCATTTCATGTGATTCAAGGTGTCTAGTCTAAGTAGTGTTATGAAGCAACTCATGGAGAACTGGATTTCTTTTTTTCTATATTGACTCAGAAAATAATGGTAGCTCTATACCTTATTGTCTAGAAAAGCCTGAAAACATTTGGAATTAAATTTGATGAAATGCCATGTCAGGAGTGCTCATTGTTTCAGCTGAAGTTTTGAAAACTTTTGCTTTAAAAAAATGAAGTTTCACTCTGATGTATAAAGTTTTTAGGGCTTTTTATTACTAATAAATGTTAGTAGTAGTCTCACGTGTTCGTATTTACAAATGGAAAAATATAAGCTTCATGTAAAGTTTGAAAATTCTGTTGTTTTCAAAAAAAATGGCTAAAAACCCAGCAATCACAAAGCAAGAATGGCAAGCTTGAACGGTGAAGAGCAGTTCCACAGTTACTACACGGCAGATGTAGCAAAGTGATTGAAGTGTCCCTACATAGTGTGAACACATCCAACTTATCTATTTGAATGGTCTGTCATATGCAAAGATTTCCTAGGAGTCAGTGCCACATTTGGTATACATCTGTATTTCTGGTACATCTGCCAGCCCATTTATACAACAGGACTACGGTAGTTTCACTGTGAAATGCGTGTAAGTGGAGGAAGAAACACATATTGTCTTGGATAGATACTGGAGGGGGGGATGCTCTTGCTGCCCCAAATTCTCATAAGCCTTTGGCATTTCTGTATATTGCCAAGAGTTGTCATAAAAACATAAGATTCTTATGACACCTCAAGATGATTCAGATACCCATTTGTGACTGGCCATATCATCACCATTTAGTGCCTACTGATTCATATGATTGTTTATTGATCATGAAGTTGTGATGCTGACCTAAGTGTGGTTGATGGAAATATTAGAGTGGATGGCTCTTTTAACATCAAGCCAAGCATGAGGATAAAGCAGAAGCTGGAAAAGGCTATTACTGGGCAACAGGAGATTTGAATCCACCAGGATCAAAAAGAACCAGAAAGGTTCAAAATAAGCAAGATATGTTCTGGGCAGTGCTAGTAGGAGAAACAGAATCTGTAAATGTGAGTAGCACCATGCAACTGGGAGAGAGAAGGGACATTTGAAGAGCAGGTAGCACTTACTGAAGGTTAGTAGATGCCCTTGCCTGTGTATGAGTTGTGTGTAACAAAAACACAGTGTATCAGATGTAGAACTAGTCAGATTCCTATGGAAAAAGGACCATAGAACCTTCATGGAGTTGAGATCCTTCATGCTAAGAACTGAAATTTTGAGGAAGCTGTAGGTGAGCAGCATCTTTGAACATTCAGTAGAAGGTAACTCAATACAAGTGAAAACAGGCCAAAAAAGCAACTTCATTGCTAGTGTTGTAAAAAGTATCCCAGAGACAAATTCTGCAATGAACAGAGTTCTTTGCTAGGCAGAGAAATCCCTAGAGCTGAAAACTGTGTTCAGCTTTGAAATACATGGGTCACAGGGTAGGAATGGCCAAGACACAGACTGAATGGGCAGAGAAGGCAGGGCCTAATTACTAGTTTTGTCTCTAGTGGCCACAGTGACTCTGTATGTGTATTCTGCTAAACTGTAGTCTGAAATATATAAATATTGCATGTCAAGACCTAAAAAAAGCTTACCATCTAGTTAATATCTGTAAACTTAAATAGCTATCCAAATGGCAGCTCCCCTCTATAGATACTCTGTCTTTACATACTGTGCTGAATAAATGCTCAATCTATATGAATGAGAGTGGGAAAATTTCTCCTGTCCCACCAGAAAATGTGTGGTACAACCACTATCTTCCTTTTCATCTGTTGCTCCATACTTCTTGTCTTAGAAAATGGCTCCATGTCTTGGTTTATCTCTTTCATGTCCTGTTCCAATAGTTGTTTCCTTTCTATTAGCAAAAGCATCCGTCCATATTTACCCATCTTCACAAACTTACTCCCTGTCCTGGTTTTTCCTTCCGATTTTGAGTGGACATTGAATCTAACAAGTTCTTACAGCCAGAAGTTTGCCATCTCTCTTCTCTGGACACTGACACCTAATGGCAGGCACACATCTGAGAGTTTTATTATTTTTTTAAAGCTGTAGTTTGTTTTAAAACCAGCTGGACTGTTGCAAGCCAAAATGTGAGAACTGGTGGGTCTATCTTTGTGTGACATTTACTGTGTTAATCATGTCCCATGTAAAGTCTGAGAGGCTTTCCAGAAAAGAGGTCCATAGAAGTGCTTGGCTTTCCTACTGCTATTTGCTTCTTTATCAGATTGTTCGTGAAATTGGCAATAAAAATGTCAATAAGTATTTCTCTTTTTTCTGTTTTGCTTACTTGCTAGAGAAGTTTTTATTCTGGGTTTTGATTTACAAAATAGCAAAGACTACCGAGCCTCCTTTCATTCATTGTTCTGCAACTCAATTGTTTATGCACAGTCACCTCTACCATGGGATGTGTACCTCTTTATCAAATAATATGTCTATTGTTTTTACTGTTTTCTACTATTCTCCATCATTTCATACAGGCAAGGAGGCAGGCTGATGGTGTGAGAGGAAGAGTGCTGTCATCAAATATGCAGTAACTTAGAATAGTGATATTTTGTTAGGTGTTTCTGGTATGTGAAGATGTATTTACAATTAGTTTCTGTTATATTACAAACCTGAATTCAGTGAGTAATGACCTCAATAGTGCCTGTTTTAATGTAATCCCTGCTTGCTGACTGCTGTTCCAAGAATAAAAATTTAAGCCAAAAGATTTAATGAAATCCTTTGGGATTAGTGCTCACTGGGCTGGGGAAATTGCATATCAACCTTTTCTCTGTACTCTAACCATACGGCTTTGTATTTGAATAGGAGGGTGTCCAATAGAGAGAACTCTGAATTCATCAATAATTTACATTTTTTTTAGTTACAAACCTGGTATTTGGGATTCTGTTGCCATAGCAATCCATCTGGGCCTGAACGGATAGTGTTTTAAGTGATGGTTGTATAGAGATTCACAGTGTGTGCTTTAAATCCCTTCTAAACTAATCCTCAGATCTGTTCAGTGACTTATTTGAGGTTTCAACAAAATCAATGTTACTCACAGTAAAAGTTGATGCTGAGCAAATTAAGCCCATAAAATATTGGAATATACATATGATTAAGGACCGTAAAGTTCATAATGTGTAACAATTTCTATTTCAATATGTGAAACGATTAATAAATGCCCACAACTCCATTTTTTTTTTAAAATACATTTAATTTGTTGCACATAATGCAACTAGAAATTATTCAGACTCTGTACTGGTTATTAGCTAATTTAAACTTCATAATCAAATGCTAGCCTCATTTTCCCAGTTGTCAGTTCTATGTTTTGCAGGATGTCAGTTTGTTCATAACGCTGTATAACTTCCACTTTCAATTAATCTGTTTTTTTCTCTTATAAATAGTTCTAAAGCAGAGAATAAAATTTGAAATTCCCATTTTCACTTCTAATACTGCTGAGCTTGGATTTTTAGGCTGTGCTGCTAAATTCAGTATGCTAAACACCAGCTGCTTTTTGTTTGAGCTTTAGTTTATGTTTTCTTATTTTGCCACTCTAAATTTCAAAACGGTTTATTCAAAACCTCCCAGATATACCAAATAAGTGGATGTCCTTAGGTTTGATAGACGGTCAATAAACTGAGCAAACCTAGGACTAAATTTCAGCTCTGTCAAAGCCAAAACTCTCCTCATTTCCGTCATATTCCTTCATAACAAAAATGTTGTCCAGTTGTGCTCTAGAACTGTCACTAAGCCATAATGATGATGTATTAGCAGCTTTTTATTACTCCAGAGTATAGAGATTCAGTTTGCAAAATTATTCCTCAATGTTTGAAAGGGGAGAAGAATACTCAAATAACAGCCATATGTTCTACTAATGAGTGTTTAACCCATAATCCTAAATACACAAAAAGTGTTTCTTTATGGAGTTTGTAAATGTTCACATAGTTCTTCATGGATTTAAAAATAGTAATGGAATAAAGAAACTGCAGATGGCCCAAGATAGCTTGAAAAATCTTTAAATTACCCTGCGACTTCCCTTTCATTTTTTGTATCGCAGTTCACAATGAATAGTGAAGCATCTAATAAAAGGAGCTTATTTTCGCCATGATTCTGTGATGCTAAAAATGTTCTTTGTCACCTGTAATAAATGTAAACCCACTCTCTTTCTCTATGAGTTAAACAAGAGTTTCCTGAGAAAAACTGCAAAAAATCCTTTCCTTGCAGTGGAGTAGGGTTTCATTTTGTGAGCAGATATGCATTTATAGTCTTAAATTCAGTGTTGCTGACTGAATTGCTTTTATTTTAGAGGTCCAGTTCTGCCCCGGTTTATTGGGACTGTTTCTATAAGTGGTTACCATAAAGGTAGCTGAGAATAGAGAGTTTAGAATTAACAAAAATAGGCTTTTTTTGTTTACTTTTGCATATCTGTATGCTAACTGAAGTAAAAATTAGTAAATGAGTACTTACTCTAAAATTAAACACCTTAAAGTATCTTCTGTAGATACCATTTGTTAAATATAGATTATGCTTTAAAAGTATATTACAAGATGTATTCACATATATCAAAATGTGGTTTTGTTGATATTTCCAATGGTTTCATTAGGAAACATCTTCCCTTGCAAATATTGTGAAATCAAAACGGAGCCTTGCAAGACACTGGTGGTACGACAGATGCTATTTCTAGCTCTGGAAATATAATTGTCACTGCAGGGATCTCCTGCCCTGAAGACTCACAAGAATCCATAACCAAGGGTGAATGAATTAATCTTTCAAAACATCTAATCAAAAATAGCATATGTTTAATAGTAAGCAATAGAAACACATTTGAATTTCTCTGGTAATTTTTTTTAATCTTTCTCTAGAAATGCAAGTCTTTCCAGTTTATTTCTCTCCATATATTTCAACTCTGCAAATCCTTGCAAGGAGTGATGCTATTTAGACACCTTGATAAATGTTGATTTTTATTGATGGGGTTTTGTTTATTTATTCCAGATCTGCATTACATTTTTCGTATCCTTTGGAACTCAGACTGTCAGCTTCAAAGGAGCATGTGGGCTGTCTCTTTTTGTACCTAATGAAGCACCACACTTACTCATGGTTTTGCTTAAATTTGCTTCTCTAGCAATAACCTGTATATTTATTCAGTTATTTACAATTAATGCCGAAGTAAACATTTATCCTTCATTTCCATTTTCTGTCTTTGCAGCAGAAGGAAATAGCAAATCTTCTGAAAGGCTCAATAATAATATGGCACAGCTTGACACAGACAGCTTAGAGAAACAGGGGAAGATTAAGACAGTGTACCACAGAGGAGGTGTTACTCTGGGTGTTAATTTCTCTAAGGCACTTGCAGCTATCTCTGCTCAAATGCAAGTTGTACACAGGGACCTGAACTAAAACCCTGGCTCTGAACCCCAGGAGACGGTGGGGACTAGAGTTTTTTTACTGAACCCTCTTTCTGAGTGTGTCTGAATTCCAAAGCCCTCAGTGTGGGAAGACTTGACATGACAACAAGAGGAAAAGTTTTGATTGATTCCATTCAAGAGATATTTGAGTACAGTAGTTCAGATTAGGTCGGTCTTGGCCTGTACCATGACATTTTATACAGCTAATATGGAATGCCAAGCTAGGTAAGGCCTGCTAAGGCTATTGACAGATTAATTACAAACTGTGGGAATGAAATTAGCTATGTTTCACACCAGCATGGGAGTTATTCTAAACCCTTTGGATTAAGATTTCAAATTGTTGTCCAGCTAACCTTGCGTCATTCAAGTGCTCAGCTCCTCACTGATGCCTAGGATGTTACAAAATGGGCTGTTAGAAGAGCTAATCCCTAGGGCTCAAAGAAGTTTAAAACTTAATACATAATATTGTATCCTTCCAACTCACAGATTATATAGCCCTCAGCTCCAAACAGCTTATAATTGTTGCTTAACAGGTTTTTTCAGAAAGCTAACATTCAGATGAGGGATTTCTGGGATGTCATAGATATTGGCAGAACTATGCAGAAAGCAATATTTATTTTATTTTTTTTTTTGCTAAAAAACAAGGTAAAATTAGGTTTTTTTAATCAGTTATGGTCTGAATTCTTTATTATTTGAGTCATGAAAGATGGTAGCCTGGCTGGAGTGAGATGGTGGATGGAATCATGATTTGCCTTTTTTAAAGACAAAAGTAAGGACTGGTGTGCTATAGTTTGACAATTTTAGATAATAGCAATTTCATTTTCCTCTGACAAAATTGATGTGAAATTCAAGATGTGTTTGTCTATCTTGGTAACTATGTATTTGGCTTCCTTGTTTAACTACACCAAAATTGGTCATCTTCTCACTTAATGCCTTCACAGCTTGATCCTGCTTGCTCTTTCACATCAGTGATGCCCTTATTGCAACCCTTATTGCCCATCAGTCCCAATTTTCTCCCTTCTCTCATGCAGCCTTTATTCATGAAAACTGTTAAAAGTAAGAATCTGCAAAGCCAGTGTGCTGTGTTCCTTCAAATCGTGCCTTAAAACTACCTCTGTTGTGATGCTGGTAAACTGCCCAAGAAAGCCTGAAACAGCTGGTGTTCTGTGTTCAGTGCTTATTATGCTAATTGCCTGCGTGAAGCAGTGGGAGTGAGGCATCAGACACCCCTCTGCAGCATGTCCCACTCTTCTCCAAAAGCCATGGGGGAGGCTATGGCTGTCATTGGACGTACATGTTCTTTCTTCCTTAACTCCTCAGTGTAATGGGGTAATCCAGCCAAGATCTAATACAGCATGAGAATTTAATTTTGACCAGAGGATTGCCAGCCTCAGAGATGTGAAAGCCTGTCACCTTCCTGGAACTGGGGAGAGCTGCGGCTGCCCAGATGAAATTCAGCACCTGCAGTTGAATTTGGTCTGAGGTTTCAAGAGAGATTTGTTCCCTTAACCTGTGGGTTTCCTTCTGTGCTGCTGTTGTAGTACCTTACACTGGAAACTGTCCTTTAAGGAAAAGAAGCAACGTGAATTTTCTCTGCTGGATGCTTTCACAAAAACCCAGGGCTTTAAATCTTGGAGTAAACCAAACTTAAATATGAAAATGGCAAACTTCTATGGCACAAATGAAACTAGGTAATTAATTTTATATAGATGATAAATACATGTATTTGTTTTTCTTACAGAAGCTTGGAGCCCTGAATAAACAAAGAGAAGAGACTTAAGCACACATTCTCTACTGTGAACAGTAAGTGACCAAGTTACATACTATGAAGCTAAACACTACTTGCACTTCCTTTTTTAAAATTTTTCATTGTTTCTTATCGCAGTTCTTTTAACAAGTATAAGAAATTAGTGCAGTGACCATTTCTTCATTATATCCAATGAGGTTTCATTTCACAGGAGTGGACTTTTATTACTCCTGTAATCATTTTAGGTAAGAGGCCCAGATAATCCACAGGATATGTCATCTCTGCCCATACTGAGATTATTGCCTTTTTCTTCTCAGTAAAAGTGCATTGTAATAGAAATTGTGATAGGTAGTACAAAGATAAAAATAGCATTATACTAATATTTGCTCACACTTGAAATTTTGGAGAAGAATGGATGTATCCCTGTAGTCTGATCCTGTTGGATCGGTGCAGGAGCAACAGAGTTTTATGGGTTTGTGTAACCACATAATCACTGACTAATTGTTCTGAACTGCCCTGGTCATAGCTGTGCTGCTCTTTTCACAGTACAGCCAATCTCAGTGTACTGGCATTTGACAACTACAGCTTTTTAAAACATCAAGAAATTAAGACTACCTGCTGAGACAAGAAAATGAACCGTGTTTGTGTTGTGGATGATATTATTAGCATTGTCCTAGAAAAAAATCTTAGGCTGCTGGTGAAGTACCAGTCATGACAAAGTAGAGAGGAGACATTGCTTTCATTGCCAATCTAAAGTAATATGCCCTGGAAAATGTAGCTGGTCATACGGGTGTATGTATGGGTGGGTATTAAAAGGTATCTTTTGAGAACCAAAGCAGATGGATATGTGTTAAGGCGTTCAGGCATTTCTATTAATGGTTCCAACAAAACAGTTCCTCTGCACTAGGTGCCAATAGAACCTGACTTTTTTGTGGTAGAAGATTGTGGATGGTAAGTAACATGTAGAGAATATGTGTTCATTAGCACTATTCTACTTGTAGAATATACATAGATTGACAACATATCATGCAATACAGTTTAAGGACTTTTATTGTCATATACAAAACCTCTGTTCATTTAGCCAAACTGGCATATGGAACAGAGTAGTTTTAGATAGAAATAAATCTTGACTAATTTTTGACAAGTAGTAAAAATAACACTCTTTGTTGGAAAAGAATGCGTGTAAACCTCAATAGCAAAAAAATGCCCATTACCTCTCTGGGCAACCAAGTTTGATGATGGGTTTTAGCATGAAAGGAAATGTGTTACATTTCACTGAAGCCAAGGACAACATAATACTTATTTGAAGATCTGTGTGGTTATTTGTACAGTGTACTAAACTGTGCTAGCAGTAGGCATCTTCTGGGTATATGGCAAATGATACCTTTGTTCCAGAGAATCATTAGAAAAAAAAAAGTTTTAAAAAAATTCTCAAAACTCCTGCTTATCTATCCTTTTTAATTTTCCATTGCTTTTTCTATCAGTCATACTTTCCTTTCATTTTCTCTTCTTTCCCCTGTGATTTCCATTGTTTATGTTCCCTACATGCTATCACACCTTTTGTCACCCTTTATCTTTCCATTTTTTTGCCACATAGTCTGTCTTCTCAAATTTCATATTTTCGGCTCACATCTCCCACACAGGGTTATCTCCTCTTCCTGTTGGCAGAGCTGCATTGCAGAGTGTTTCTGATCTTGGGCAGATTTTGAGTTTGCTATTTGTAGGACCAAATAGATTCTCTGTAGACTAAGAGTGTTATTGGTATTATCAGGTCATAATGCACAGAATAATGCCATATACCTATATCTGAGAAATTCGCAAAGGGTTGCAACATAGTGTAATATGGGTCAGCTCTTGCAATTTTTATTTGACATGTAGAAAGATATGGTAGAACTTTAGGAGTTGTTATTTAACACATGAGATACCTTCAACCTAATCAATTATGCTTTGCTCCCCCTGGATCTTAAGTTTTGGCAGCATGTTACATGCATAAAAATTAGCAGCTCCAAGCAATGTGTATAATTCAACTGATATATGTATAGACCTGCTTGTGAAAAGTAAATATCACTACTGCAGACACTTGAAAATCTTCTTCCCTCTTGTATTCCTGTGTCAAGTGGCCAGAATTCAAAGGCAGCTGTTTCAGAATGGCATGGATTTATTTGTGTATGGTGAGAAAAAATTAATCAAATATTATTGGTGCTCTTTCACATACAAATTCTTTCTCTCCCACTGGCAGAATAGGTTGACAGAAGCTTTTCATTGAATCTATCAGTTAATTTTATCAGTCATGGTATTATAATTATAAACTACAAATAATCTAACAATGAGTATATAATTTAAAAAATGAAACTCTACAGTAGTTATTTAACATTTGTAATGTGTAATTTATTTAACACTCTCTTTGGAATATACATGGGAAATTAGAATAATAAAACAGAAACAAAATTACACTTACCTCTCATCCATCATCAGTGAGGAGCAATTTTACCAGCTTGATCAGGCTATATATTCAGCCATGTATGGAAATTCATGTATGCTACCTTTGAGTCTTCTTATCGCACTCTTGAGAACTGTGTGTTATTCGTACACTAAGCAACCAGTCACTCTTCTGACACTGATATTGATAAATTGGCATTGTGGATTTGTTTTAAAACACC
This sequence comes from Pipra filicauda, assembly GCF_003945595.2. Taxonomy (NCBI): domain Eukaryota; kingdom Metazoa; phylum Chordata; class Aves; order Passeriformes; family Pipridae; genus Pipra; species Pipra filicauda. The sequence goes on along the minus strand of NW_024104643.1, from coordinate 1,588,186 downwards.
TTTTTCCCCCCTCAACCTGAATTAAAATCTAAAATTTAAAATATCCAGTGATGTGAGGCAAAAAAATTATGGATTCCACATATAGGGAAAAAATAAAATATTGTTTTTATTTTTAAAAATATAAAAATCATAATTTATACTATGATTTGTGGGTTTTATTTGTTCTCAACTTTGTTTTAAATGCAATATACCATATATTGCAATATACCATATATGCAATATACCATACAATGCAATATCAATATATTTGATATTGCAAAAGATTGCAGTTATCCTTTGTGGAGCAGGGAAAAAACATTGCAACATGTGTTCCAAAAAAGGTGTCCATTGTCCTCAGATAGTCAGCAGCAACTACATTTCATGTGCCACAAACTTTATCAAATAATTGATATCTTTGATGGCTGGTTATTAATAGGTTTTTAATTATTCTTGTTTAATAAAGGCAAGTTCAGGTAATGTGACATAAATTAGGAGACTGCATAAGCAAAGTGCTAGTACAGGAGAAGCATGGCCCAAAACCACGCTCTACTGTGAGCAGATGAGAGGAGACTTGGCCTGCTGAAAGTTATTGTATGGGCAGTTTGACTCCCATTTTGTGTAGAATAACTAAATTTATATTAGACTTACCATTAGCTCCTGGGCATGCAGTATTACATTGTTTGCTCTAATATCTGTTTCAAAAGCTGCCATGTTTTATACTTTACCATTTACCATATTATATCTACAGGTATGTAATGTACCAGAGATAAAGTCACTAAATGAAGGATTTGCTGATTTTGGAAGTGTCAATTTTGTTTTTTCTACAAAAACTTTGTAAAAGTTGAATTTATGAGCGTTCAAAAAGAAATGAGCCTGTTGTTCCCCAGTGTTCTATACTAATACAATAAACTTCCCTTACATTATGATTTCAGTCTTTCCTGCAATATAGTAATCTAAATGCAGCATGGAAGTGCCCTCCTTCCTTGTTTTTGCCATTCCCTCCAAGGTTTTGTCATTGAAAATTAAAATTCATGTCAATATACTGCAGGCTTGGATAAAATTGTTCATTGGAGTGTTCCCACTACCTTAATTCTTTAATGAGGTTTCTCCCAAATTAGTTTCAATTTTATTTTTTTTTCTCCCAGAGTAGAAGTATGAACTTCTGGTAAATTATATAGTACCATGTCCTAATGTAAAGGTTCACAGAATATACTGAGTTGAAAGGGACCCACAAGGATCATCAAGTCCAACCCTTAGCCCTGCACAGGACCATCTCCAAGAGTCACACCAGATGCCTGAGAGTATTGTTCAAATGCTTCTTGAACTCTGTCAGGCTTGGTACTGTGACCACTTCCCTGGGGAGCCTGTTCCAATATGCAGCCATGCTCTGGGTGAAGAACCTTTTTCTAACATCCAACCTAAACCTTCCCTGACAGAACTTCAGGCCATTCCCTTGGGTCCTGTCACTGGTCACGAGAGTGAAGAGATCCGTGTCTGCCCCCCCCCTTCCTCTCACAAGGAAGTTGTAGACTGCAATGAGGACTCCCCTCAGTCTCCTTCAGGCTGAACAGACCAAATGACTTCAGCCACTCCTCATATGGCTTCCTCTCAAGGCCCTTCCCCATCTTTGTTGCCCTCCTTCGAACACTCTCTAAAAACTGAATATCTTTCTTATATTGTGGTGCCCAAAACTGCACACAATATTCAAGGTGAGACAACACCAGTGCAGAGCAGAGCAGAGCGGGACAATCCCCTTTTTCAACTGGTTGGCGATGCTTTGCCTGATGCCCCCCAGGACACAGTTGGCCCTCCTGGCTGCCAGGGCACTGCTGACTCATATTCAACTTGCCATTGACCAGGATCCCCAGGTCCCTTTCCATGGCACTGCTTTCCAGCATCTCATTCCATAGTCATACACATAACTAGGGTTGTTCCATCCCACGTGCAGAGTCCAGCACTGTCCCTTGTTGAACTTCATACGGTTGGTGATTGCCCAGTCCTCTAATTTACTGAGGTCCCTCTGCAGGGCCTCCCTGCCTTCATATTTAAATATAAATTTATTCTTAAATACATGTATCAAAAGCTATACTGAAATCCAAAAGATTACATCAGCTGGTTTCCCTTGATCAATTTAGGTGGGTTACCTTATCATAAAAGAAAATTGGGTTTGATAAGCAGGACTTCACTCTCATGAAGCCATGCTGGCTGTGACGGATGACAGCGTTGTCTTACTGGTGTTTTCCAATATTTCCCAGAATAATCTTGTCCATAATTTTACCAGGCACTGAAGTGAGACTGACAGGCCTGTAGTTTCCAGGGTCCTCTTCTTACCCTTATTAAAAATCAAGGTTGTTTATACTGGCTCTGTTTTGGTTATCATGTTAAGATTATTGAGAGGAGTATATTCTCTGTGGCTCATATGCTTACAAAATTCTGTGCCTCAAAACTTCATTTTGTTGGTTTTTTTTAATCGTTCCTGTATTACAGACACAGCTTTGTGGCTTTTAATGTGAGATCTCTGACATGGATTTAGATTCTGTACTGCTTTGAGGTATGCTAGTTATGCAACCTGATTTTGCAAAGTAGCTCAGTGGTTGTAGTTCCCCCGGGGCTTCAGTTTAGTTGTCATCTATCATTTTAGCACTGTGATTGATTACTCTCTACTATTTAATTTATCTGCTGCAGCTTCTAAGCTTTTTATTCAGTTGGTAAACACATGCTTTTCTAGACACATTTTCAAATGAGGTACTTCCAGGTACTCCAGAAGTCATGTAATCATTTTTCTCTCAGGAATTTAACCATTTTAACCATTTAATGGTTTCCATAAATTATTGGGTAATATTTTGTCTATTACTTGGAAATTTTGAACTGGAAATATGTGTTATATTTTTCATTTTTCAATGTTATTATATAAATTTATTCTTAAATACAAGTGTATTTACCAACTTCTTATTTGCCCACCAAAAAACAGTGAAAGAAATGAGCACCTTTCTTAAGTGTAGGAGCCAAATGCATGGGCTGCTGCTGCAGTAGCTTTTAACCACCTTTGCACATGAGGTTTTAAAATTTATTAGTGTTATTTGCTTGCAGGAATTTCATAAACCAGCTTCAGTCAGTATGGTTAATGTGCTTATTCTTTTGTGTCATGTACTGTGTTCCTGTACTGTCATTTGCTATATTGAAACATAACATTGAATATCAACTCGGCGTATTTTAAATCAGACTCTTTCAGAGTAACATTGTTTCCATTTAAAAAGGGTTGATTTTTTGTCATTAAGAATTACTGTGTGTACACATTGCAGCAGTTTTATGCCGTTACTGGGGCAACTCTCAAGAAGCTACTATAATGAATGAACTACTTCTATGATCCACATATCAAGGAACTTTTAATGTCACATTTTCTTTGCTACTGCAGTTTTTATTATGGCTCTGCATATTTTTGAATGAGTATGTTGATAATTTGTTTTGTTGGGGTTTTTTTACTTTTAGTTACTGTCTTTAATATTTGTGATTAAAATCTCTCAGTAAGAAGAATTATAGTATCATCATAATGCAGCTTTGCTGATGTTGATATCTGCTGTTGTACTCCTGTGTCTAAATACAATCAAACAAAATTAGTAGACATCTGCAGTGTTGCAGGCTTTTGGGGAGTAAATTGGTGTTCTTTTTTTTGTAATTCTTAATCTTTTTGTACAATCTGCTTTTGAAGACTACCAGGTTTGCTCCGGATATGTATCTTAGTAATCCCTGGTAGGTCACTTCCAGCGCACATTTACGTACAGAATTGGAGACAGCCTGTTCTGTCACTGTTTTTGTAGTGACTTATGCATTGATTAGGAACTAAGAGGATAGACTTTCTTATCAACTCCACTATTTTGCATTTATGGTACATGAAGGTTAACTCAAAAAATAACTAATATGATACAAGTGATTATGTACATACAGGTTTAGATAACTCCACAGTATGGAGTTGGCAATTGCTAAGTGACATTATTTGGCAGTTTTGGATCCTCTCTGAGTATGACTTTGCACTTCAGTGATGATTTTTTGTTTCCTTCTTTCAAAGTTTCATACTGTAAATCTTATTTCGAAGACATACAGCCATCGTAAACATCACATTTTGACAGCTTTCCTTATGCGAATGAAATTCATTGAAGAGAGTTTATTCAAAAATGAGAAAAGATGCATCTTAGACCTGTTTACAATTATAAGTTACAACTATATTGACATTTACCTCTGAAAATGCAAAGTAACAGGAAATTTAGTAATTTTCCCATGTGTACAAAAAGGTTTTGTGAAGCCATTATCAAAGGTAACTCATAAAAATATGTTTTCTGATGTTAATCTTCTGTGTTTATATTAATATCTAAAGTATGTGAAAACAGACACTGTAGAATTTTTCTTGCAGGAAACAATTTTGAAAATACAAAATTCCAAATTAAGTATATTTGCAAAAGCATGATTTTTTGCATTTTTGGGCAAGGAGTACTCCTAGAAAGTAGGAGTAATTAGGAGTGCTCTGGAATATATCAAGTATCTGCAGTGTGCTGCTGCTTTACCTTCAATTTATACTCCAAGCTGAAGAGGTAGAGATGTGGTTTTGCTGTGAGAGGAGCCTCTGAACAAGTACTCTTAGAACAATATTGATTGACATATTTCATATTTGTGATTCTTGTAGCTATGCTAATTAATGGAACAACAATGCTTTGAGCCGAAGGCATAAGTTTTGAACACAGAGTTCATAAAGTGCATAACATTAGGCCAGGCCAACATTTCCAGTCTCGCCAGTTAAAATGCTTTAGTTAAGCCATTAAAGATACCAAGATTCTATTTGTTCCATGAGCCTTGTATTTGGGAGTTTTTCTCATTACTACCCAATTTTCATACCTGCTTCAGTGCCTCCAAAGTCTCAAGGTTTAGAAGTGTATTTTTTATTAAAAGGTGAGATTTTCATTCAGTCACATGGATCCAGGAGCTGGGGCTTCGAAGAATAACTTCCAAACATTTATTGCAAAGTCTGGTTGTAGTGTATAAAATGCATTTTAGCCTGGAGGTCTCTGCTAGTACTGTACAGCAGTACACTTTGATCTTTCACGTAATAGGTCTTCCAATACCTTTTCATTTCTAACAGAAATAGTGCCCAGGCTGCTCTTATACTATAAGCCTATTTCACTCATCCTTATAAGTTGTGATGCCAAGTGAGAACATTGGTTTTAGGAAGAAGGATGAGAAAAAAGAAATAAATGTCATTTAGACTGTGCAACCTTTTAACCATTTTTGATCAGATTTTGCTCTTAGAAACATGTCTTAGTGTTTGAATCTTTAGTTTAAATGAAATTATTAACACTGACAGGGTTTATTTAAAGTTCTAATTTTACTTCAGGGGGAATAACTTTAAAATCTCTAAACTGCATTAAACAATTGGTTAATAAACCACTACCTGTAGGTAACAGTGATTCTTTTTGGAGAGTTATGGTCTATTGGGCAAAAATGCACTTAGGTAGGTTTTAAAATGGGAATTTATAATTTTGTGCTTAAACATTTCTCAAAGAGAATAGAATCAGTAGCTTTGATACTGGAATTTTCCAAAGATTTGTTAGTTGACATAAGCAACTTGCTTAAACCCTCTGGAGTAGCTTTCCTTTTAAAAATCGATGTGGTGAAACATAGTAACTTTGCAGGGGGGTTGAAATTCGCTCCTGTGGTGAAATTGATAGTATTGTTACTGGCATGAAAAGAATAAGCTCATACCATCTCAGTATTGCAAAGACCTTGAAGAACTACAGAACTATGTACTGCTGTTACTCGTTATTTTTCAGAGTCTGAGATTATTCTAAATATTGATTCCTCCAGCAGTTCATACTTCTTAGATGGTGCCAGTGTGTTTGAGAAATGTGTTCATCAGTACCTAATTATTTTTGATAAAAGTAAAATTAAACTGAAATTATATCTGTTATTAAGGAACTGTCTTAAAAAAAAAAAATGGCTTACTCTGTCTTTCCTAATCTTGAAAATACCTATATAAGACTGTGAATAAATCCGACAAACATCAAACAGAGTTTCTTGCTGCCTTTTTTACCAATATAAATTTTCCTTGCCTCCCCTATTCATTCTCCTGGGAAAAAACATCAGCCTTTACAAGCCTGAATAATGAGATGGGGCTAGGGAAGAGGAAAACTCTGGAATGATTATACTACTCTGCTGCATACTGTTATGACATATAGCCCCATATTGTTTCTGTTTCTGACTCTTCTTTCTCCTTTCATTTTTTATTCATATACCCATGTTTCTCCCCTTACTGTTGTCTTATTGGCAGCTGTACCTAAGTCATATTATCATAGAATCATTTGGGTTGGAAAGGACCTTGAAATCATCTAGTTTGAATCTCCCTATCGTGGGCAAGGACACCTTTCACTAGATCAGGTTGCTCCAAAGCCCTATCCAACCTGACCTTGAACTCATCAAGGATGAACTCTAGATGAGGAGTCCACAGCTTCTCTGGGCAACCTGTTCCAGTGTCTCACCACCCTCACATTGAAGAATTTCTTCCTGATACATAATCCAAACCTCTACTCTTTCAGCTTAAGGCCATTCCCCTTCATCCTATCACAACATGCCCTTGTAAAAAGTCCCTCTCCAGCATTCCTGTAGGCTCCCTTTATGTACTGGAAGGTGCTATGAGGTCTCCCCGGAGCCTTCTCTTCTCCAGGCTGACCAATCCCAATTCTATCAGCCTGTCCTCACAGGAGAGGTGCTCCAGCCCTCTGCTCATCTTTGTGGCCCTCCTCTGGATTTGCTTATTAAATCTTAGTTTCTCTTCTAGAGCTACCTTGATCATACTCTTCTGAAAAAGACCCCTCATTACACAGTGTCACTTAATTTGTTTTCTTGTAGTTCCCATAGTTCTTGATCTTCTTCATAACAGGGCTTTCAAAAAGATAACAATAGAGATCAAATACATCTTACATATCTCCTAAAGTGCTGTAACTAGATTGTGACTGACTTTGCAAAGAGGGGCTCAAGCTGGGTTAGTACCTGTTTATGGGATCAGCAGTGTGTCTAGACATGAAGTACTTGTTTTTATATGTACGTTCCTTCCTCCCCATGCTCAGATATCTTACTGTATTATAGAACAGTGAGTGAACCTGAGGTTTGTACCTTTTCCCTCCGTGTTTGTTTCTTTAACATAAGCTCAGAGCTCTTTGGGTATCTCTTTATCCCAGTCAGCAAGCTGTCATTGTAGCTTTGCTTCTATTTTTATTTCTTTTCTGTCTACTGTGGGTATGGGATTATAATGCTACATTACTTCAGATTGGACACAGTAAATTAGCTTATAAATGATATATGAATACATTATCTCCTTTTTTTGGTTGTTAAACCCTTAGCTTTAGCATGAAGTGCTTTCTCCAAATTATCTGCGTATAGCATGCTATGTCTGATCTGTTTGAAGAGTTTCTGTTTTCTGCTGATTAGATATTTTACTAAGAGCACCAAAAAAACCTCATGTTTGTGTTTCTTTTCCCCTTGGATGCATGTGTGCGTGCTCTCTTGCTTCCACTGTGTCTATCTCTCAGTTTTTTCCTCTGCTTTGCTGGAACGTTATGTCCTCAGTTGTCAAATTGCTTTCTCTCAACTGAAATTCCAAAGCTGAATTGAAAGAAATCAAACCAGAAACTCTGGAAAATTATTAATTTGTGTAGTGAAACTGAATTTTATGAATCTTAAATGGGATAAAAGTGTATTATTTAAAAAAATACAGTATTAGGCTTGTGAAAAGGAATCTCTAATATTTAGCATATAGAAAAGGAAATGTTGTGAGAAGATTATGAAACCTTGAGGGGTTATTTGAATGATCAGCTTGTTTCTACAGAATAAATAAAGGTCTGTTTTATCAATCCTAATTGTCCTTTTGTTTGTTGCAATATATTATATCAGATTTACAGCATCTCTTTTACGTTAGTTTCCCAGGAACATCACCAAAATGCAAGTATCAGTCAGCTTGTGCTACAGATACAATCTGAAAATAAATCTGAATGATTAAGCAAGGTGTTATTTTTCAGAAACAGCACATCCACTTCTGTGTAGTATCAATAGGAGACTTTAAAAATTGTGTACGGGGTTCAATAAACTGTTGAACAATCTATTTACTGATGGATGAACTGGTTTTGTGAGTTAATCTTTTGGTCAGTAAAAGAGAAAGAGACAGGTTATGAGCTATAGATAATCATGAATTGCATGGTAGAGGGAAAGCACTTAACACTGGAACTGTATGACAGCTGTGAATCACTGCTTCTTAAAAACACCATGGCTATGAAGATGCATTGAAGCCTTCTTTAAGGATTCTCTAAATAGTTAATTATTGAGATATGAGTAAAGGCATTTCCATAACACTCAGCCTCACTGTGTTGCCACACTTAATGTGTGGCTTTCAGAAGATGAGTCATCATAGACCGATACATGACTGTTTAGCCTTGCCTGTTCCTGGATGTATATTCTGGCTACCAGAATGTTGCTTCATCAGTTTTTTTTAGCTTAGAAGTACAATGTAAGTGCTGTCACATCTTCTTTAGCAGGGTAATTTTGGACAGTTCGTGGAACTGCTTGGAACTCATCGATTTAGAATGACCAGAGATGTGTCAGTTTATTTTCTACTATGGTGCAACCCGCCTTATGAAACTTATCTCATTCTGGGGATTTAGAAACACTTTTAAGGAGATAATATTTATATATAAGCTTCCTTAAAGTAATTGAAGTATAGTTAGCACTTCTCATGGGAATAAGAAGGACAAGCAGATGAACACTGGCTTTCAGTTACAATTTTAGATGTCACAAACAATCAAACACTTGACTAGTCCAAGAAAAAACCACCAAAATTAGACATCAGGAGATGTCAGAATGTTTCTAAATAGAAGCACTCATCAGCTGTCACGGTTACGACTTTTTAAGTTCAGTTATCATGTTTGAACTTGGTGTGGTGCCAGTAAAAAGGATTTGCTCATTTATTTTTAAGGCATCAGAATATTTCTTAGGCCACATGTAGAAATAGTTAGAAAATTTACTAGGCTGTACTGAACAAAAACAAAAAATGAATTGTGTACTTGTAGTGATAATACAGAACAGGAAGGATGAAAGATCACATTATTTAGATTTAAAAGGATTCCACATAGGCATTCATTTAAGATACTTAATACTTGTATTATGTATTAACTCATACTTCTCTTACTTCTCTGATTGTGTGAAATTTATTTGGTTGCCTAGAATTTGACTCTTACCATTGATTTATCTCAGAAAGGACAATAGATTGAAATTAAAGAAATAAGGGTAAGCAGGATGATGTTCTTTGATAAGTTAAGAGGTAATAGTATATGTAAGAAAAGAAGAGGCCCAAGAATTGCATTCTGAAGGCTGAATATTTATTTATTTACATTTAAAAGATGTAATGAAAAAGATATTTTTTACTGGTACTTTAGATATATTGGTAAATGAGAAATGACAACTCAGAGCTAGAAGAGAAGGTACAGATTTTCTCAATGTACTATTAAGCTCCTCTAGATACCCTGATGAAAAATTGCTACTAGTTGGTTCTCTTGTTGTTGCCTTGACCTTCAGTATATTTTCTGTAGAACTTATGTCATTTTCACCCAAAATACGAGTAGCCATTCAGAAAATTTACATTTTTCTTCTAGATTGTGCCTGGTTAAATAAAGTGGAAATATTTTTCTGTGGCAAATGGTGTCTTGATCTGTAGGCAACAGTTACCGTACTCTGAAATGACATTGAATGCTGTTCTCAGATGTTTTCACAGTTAGGCATCTGTGGTTTATATTGATGCTTGTTCACGGACTAAAATGGTGTCAAGTGTGTTTTGAAGGTGCAGGTTTTGTACACTCTTAATGAATTCAGTTGGGTTTTAGGGAAACTAATAATGGTACATGCACATCACTCAGTTTCAGTACCTTTCTGGAGAGCATGCTGAAGTAGCTTGACTACGTAAGAGAGTGTATATATTTCTGTGGGTTAAGACTTGACTGTCTATTTATTTTAGACAAACATCTCTTCCTTGGTAAGCACAATCTTCTATCCCTTTTAAAGTTTGTTTGATAAGAGCTTATCCGTGGCTTGGTTGTCTTGTCATTTTCTGATGCTGTTGGGAGGGATGCTTCTCTGCTGTGTGAAATTTACTGACATCACTTTTTTTCGCCCTGGAACAATGAGTTGCAACACAAGACTTTCCTCAGAAGGAACTTAAAGTGAGTTTTGTTGCTCTGCTTTTGGATGAAGTTTTGTATGTCAATACTGCTAATACCTTTTGATAGGATCAGCAATGAAATACTGTGCAGTCCTTATAAAATTTACAAGAATTTACATAGTTACTGTAAACTTAGGATATCCTCTGCTTTTGATTCACTCACTTTCCATGGTCATGTATCCCTAATGCCTTACTAAGCCATAAGAATAATGTAGTCTTCACATTACAGTTTTTTAATCAAGTACAATATCATACAGAAATGACAAATGCTTTGAGTGGTGCTCAGCTATACTTCTCATGTATGGAGGAGTGTTTAGCAGATGCCCTGCCATTAAAATGGTGGTATCTGTGGTGAGAGAGAGATCCTGCACAGGACATACCTGCTGGTGTAGCTTAGAGTGCACTGGAAAAAATTCAGGCTGGTAAGGATAAGTTTTGTGAGGAAACATTAAAATTCTATTCAATTTTTACAAAACCCTAATTTAATTTTCCAAAATAAGTTGTTTCTCTTCTTCTGTGGACAATAAAGCACATTTCTGCTGTACTTAATTGTTGGTGCTAGGTAGGATGTGACTTCTAGCTAGGTAAACCTTGATAATAAAGATGAGTCAGTTCTAAAGGATCTTACACTCTTCTATTTTGATATGTTGTTTTTTTCCTCTGTGGTTGTTTTGGTCCTTTTTTCTTTTTGCTATTTCTTGGTGTTATGCATCTTTCCATTTATGTCTTTACATTTAGTGTTTGTTTATTGCATTTGGATGCGCAGCTGGCTAGTAAGTATTTGTTGGTAAGTAACTTACAGTAAGCATTGTCTAACCTTATGAGCCTTGAAACTTGATATCTTGAAAATAGCTACAGAAACAGGAGACCCTGTGCTTCAAGAAAGTTGTCTTTCCGTTTGTCAGTCAGTACTGTAAGATTGGCAGTTGCCAAAGCTGTCATATACGGAGGAGAATGGCAGATAACGTGGCGTAGTCTATATGCATGTAGCTGTGCACTCTTACCCACTTCGGCAATCTGTCTTTATGCCTGGATGTGGAAACTCAGTGTTTTCTCTCATGCTTATAGAGGGCACTTGCTATCAGGACAAGCAATCATTTCACCCCCTGGTTACCATAATGCTACTTTTTACACTAGCAGCTGAGTCTTATTTAAAGAAAGCTCCTTAGATGGCCCTTCCCCAGAGACTGAGCCTATCCAATTCAAAACACTGTGTGATTCCTTTGAAATATAATTACTAAAATGCCACCCATTTATTCCAGTAGAGCCCTACATAGGTAAGTTTTTTAGCTTTTTAATTAAAGATGCATATATGAGGTAACCTAGCAAAAGGTGTTTGCCTAATTAACTCCCCATAGTTCACCATTCTGTCAGTTGCTGGCATTTAGTAAATACTTGGTTTCTTTAAGCCTTATTTCTGTATATGAATGATGTAGATAGAACAGTTCATACATGGATATCTGAAACTTTGAATTTTGTCCCAATATGATGTTTTAGCTACTGACTATGAGAATCAAAAAAATTACCATTTCATTCCATGCAAATTAAATTCCGTAATTTTGTAGTCTTCTGCAAGTGACACTTGAAAAATTGTAGGTTTACTTTTTAATTTATGAGTCTGTTTTTAAAAGTCTATTTTCTGTAGGGCATGTTCAGGTTCTCTTGAAACTTCAGTACAAAAAAGGGAGTGAATGATGGTCTTTAACAGGATTGGGAATAATATGTAATAGCCCTATATAAAGTCACTAGTGCAGTTGTTTCCAAGACTGTGTATAATTATCCCAGTTTCAGTGAGGGTAACAGGCAGCTGTGAAAATGATCAATTCTTATTGCCTACGCTGTTATTTTCAGTTTGACAGTAAAAGTTAAAGTCACTCTTTAAAACTAAATTAATATTTTATGTCAAAGCCTGAGGAACAAAGAAAGGTCTCTGGGGGGGAAAAGGTGAAGTTTGTATATATAATGAAAAGCTGCACTGAAAAAGACATTTTGCTTAATGTTGGTTCCCATGGTTACTTGCAAATAATTATGCAGTTTTAAAAACACAAAACTTTTTGCAGTCTTACTTCCAGGCAGGTAAGTGTCCAGCAGCTACTTCTAATTAGCTATATAAGAAGTAAATTGTCAGCCTTGATCTTCAAAATTCATCTTCGCCTACACGTTACACCTGTGCACACTGTTTTTCTCTTGGTAGGCAATTCTGTCTGGCTTGAATAATCTTATCAGGTCAATGTCATAGTTTCTTTTTATCTCCACATGTCTTGCAATAGGCTATGAAAGACTTTAGAGAAAAATTATTGTTTTCTAAAACAACATTTATTTTGTTTTAAAGAGTTTTGCTCTTTTCTCTTAGGGCCTTTTTTTATTGTGCACCTAATTTTATTAAACCAGTCCTACCAGGGAAACCACAATGATGAAAATGCATCTTTCCACGAAGGTTGGTTATAAGAGACTGCTGTTCTTTTGCACTTCATTAATAAAAAATATAAGTTTATCTTAACTTTATCTTATTAATAATAGCAGTAATATGATTATTATATTTGTAATACCGTATTACTATGATGTGAAAAATAAACAGAACAGGCTCAACTGTCCAGATTTTTCTGAATTAACAAACACTCTGCTACTGTTTTGTTTATGTAGCTACCCTACATTGCCTGCCTTGGAACTGCCCAGTATGTGTCATTGCAGAATTAGGAAAGCACAGCAGATAGCTTAAAATTTACAGTGATCACAATTCTGAACTTCTACCATGAAAAGATTTTGACGCTTGTGTATAAAGAATATTCAGATAATTCTTCCTGTTTAGATATGTGTGAAATTTTTTCATGTTTGCAGCATTATTTTTATGATTTGTCAGAAATAGGCATAACAAGATATGTCATTTCATATCATCTCTACTTTTCCTGTTTTGTCTTTCTTGTCATTTTGTCATCAAGGCATTTTGGTAGTTGGGCAATAAATCACAATTTTTGTAATTAATATCTGTGATAACATATTCTATTTAACCTTTTTATGTAGTTTTATTTTTAAAATATGATAAGCAGTTTCTAATTAGATTAACTGCTCTTTTTCAGCATGACACAGAGATCTGGAACACACTAATTGATTGCATAGCACTTTGATTATTTTATTTTCTGATTCAGAATCTTAGTATCACACTTTTTCATTAGCATGAGTTGTGATCATATTTTTAAGATGATTATAAACCATAAAACAATGAGGATGAGGAAATACTACTTGGTCACAATACTTGTTCCTCATTTTGCACTCTTAGAGGGAGGCTGGTATCAGAAGGTATCCGGTGAAGGAAACAAGAGAACAATCTGATTGGCTCTGAAGCCTTAGAATCTTATAATCATTCATTTTGGAAGGGATCTTGAGAGGTCTTCCTGTCTGGCTTCCTGCTCAAAGCAGGATCAGCATTTGAGTTTAGACCAGATTGCTTGGCGCTTTCTTCAAGCAAGTCTTGAAAGCTTCCAAGGGTGAAGTTTCTGCAACCCTTTTGGGCAACCTGCAGCAATGCTTAATTGTCATTTTGTGGAAATGTTTTTCCTCGCATTCAGTTAAAACTTCCAAGCTTCAATTTATTGTTGTCTCTTTTTCTCCCACAGAACACTTCACGTACAAATAAAAATCATTGTTCTCCATAAATACAGCTTACTTAAGTTAGTATTACATGCAGTTAGAATAACAAAACCTTTTGTCATGTCATGTTTTGACCTGAATTCGTATACAAAAAGTATAAATTGAAGTGTATGATGTGTAAAATTAAAACCAGATTGTAGGGCAAAATCCAGGAATTTTCTTATGTGGTAGTTTAGTCTTGGGCTTCCTTAATGACCAGTTTGTAACTAAGGAAGTGCCCAGATTTACCCAGTATTCCCTGCGATTTTTACGTAAGCTGGGGTATAAGAAGAAAGGAGGAAAGGCCTTCGACTCTCTTTCCTTCCAGCGGCTTTGAGGTGCGGGTTTCCCTGCTGTTGAGTCTGTCGGGTTGGGGAGTGACGCCTGGTAAAGCCCTGCCGACCTTGGGAGACGGAGGTTGCCGACGATCGTTCCAGCGCGACTTTCCGTTGTCCCAAGGAGAGTAGTAAGATAGTCTTTTGTTAATTCTTTTAGTTGCTAGATCTTGGGCTATTGATCATGTATATTTTATTTTGTTTGTGTTCCTTTTTCCCTTCCTCCTTCCCTTTCCCTTTTCCTTTTGAAATTGTATATGAATTTCAATTGTATATAACTGTAATATAAGTGTAAATATATTTTTATATATTGCTTTAGCTGTCTCTCTCTCGTTTCAGTTCTCTTGGTTTTTTTCCCTCTTCTCCCTGAGGTTTGGGGAGGGACTTCTTGTGGTAACGTTTGGAGACTTGTCAGGGAGCCAGCTTCAAACCATATCACTTAATATAAAACTTTCAAGAATAGCATTTTAATGTTAAATTTTTCATACTTCATTTGCAAATCTCTGTGAACTAGGATAGTTTTATCAAAGTCAGTGTAATTTCACAAATAAATCCTTTTTCCATCTCCAATGGAAGAGTTCCTTAGCTAAATATACACAAACAGATTCTCAGGAAGATGCTTCTCTCACAGCTTTTCTGAGATGCTGCTTTATGAAATCACAACATCTGGGCTGTATGAAGAAAATTATATTTGGATTTGCTGTTCAAGCAAAATGAAAGTTCCTTATCACCAATATATTCTTTATCCTTTATCAGTCTGGAAAGCTTCTCCATTCTGAAACAGTGAAGAAACAGATCCAAAGCTTATCTGGATTTTAATCAGATTAATGAACTTGAAAGGGGATTATAAGCATTGCTATCTTGTCAGTTCTTCAAGTCAGGAATAGTAAGAATGACCATACAGCTATGTAGAGTCAGTTTTGGGGGAGGTATGCCACGCTTTGTCAAAAGTCATCAGTTGTCATGTGTTTCTGTTACTAGAAGTAGCTGGTTCCTCAGTAAGTATTACATTCAGAAAGCTGGATAAGGTAGCTTCCTGAAAAACAAGTCACTTTACCTATTCTGCCTTTATTTTTCTGCGTCAGTCCACACCAAATTTTCACTGAGGAAATGTTGTATTTTTCCTTTTTTTTTTTTTTTTTTTTTTTTTTTTTTTTTTTTTTTTTTTTTTTTTTTTTTTTTTTTTTTGTACTTTTGTCTTACTTCTATGCTCAATTTTTCTCCTTCCATCCTTTCTTGGTTCCAGTTTCTTATTGTGATTTCCCCCTCCAGTTACATATTTCAGCTACAACATGAGCACAGGGACTTACCCATTTTGCCACTAAAGATGTTGTGAGCTTGAGCATAAAAAAATTAGTTTGCAGAATTCCACAGAGCTGACTCAGAAAAATCTTGTGGTCTAGAAGGCTGAAACAGCCAAACCCAGTTTGGCTATATGAAATTACATGATACACTACAGTGGACAATAGAACCATACTCCAGAATGCTCTGTGTCTTGATTGACAACTTCATGTCAATGAAGTTGCTGAAATGCAAATGATCTTGACTTGTAAAAGCTGTTGCATGTTGAAAGCACAGACTTCGTTCAGCTAACCAGTTGCTCCATTGTAAATTCTTACATTCTGTACATAATTTGTTGCTGGTTTTACCTTGGAAACAAGAGTATCTCACTATGATTGGTTTCCCCTAGGTTTTTTCAATGAAATATAATTCCTGCTTTGCATGTATCAGGAAAGGCCAAGCAAGGTCGCAACTCTCCTTTACAAATTTGCAGACTAAGACCAGTTCAGTTTCAAAAGATTCATGAGGAAGCACAGTAGTATAAAAGTAGAATGTAATGTTAGTCAAGATATAATGAGTATGAAAAGGTCATCAGTACAGATAAGAAAATAATTTTTTTTTCAAAATATTCTTTGTGTTGCTGGATTTTTAAATATCCATCCTGAATTTTTGAAACAACATTAGAAACAGGAGAGCCTGGGCCTGGGTCTAACATGTCATAACAGACTGCATTATCAAGTAATGTTCTATAGATGGTTCAAAGTGTTAAAAATTCATCATATTATAATGTTTCATTATTCATTGTGTATCCAACAAGTATTCTTAATGAAAAGGACAATTGTGTTTTTAACATAGGAAGCAAAACACATTTTCAGTCCTGTGCAAACAAAAAAGAAAAAGAGATTAAATTTGGATTCTTGGTTGTGGTTGTCAACCAAATGTAGTCTTTTTCCCATTGAGATATATTTATATATATATATTTATATAAAATTGTGACTAAAGTGGGGGGGTGGAGATACAGAGAGAGAAGTCATTGTACATTTTTTTTTCTGTTATGAAAATATTTATGAAATTATGCATCTGTATCTTTAAATCTGTGGATATTGTTACATGAAGGTTCATGCCCATAAGAATGAACACTTTCTCCCGTTTTGACATTATAGCTCTACATTAATAAGCTATAGTTAGGCAATGGTGACAATGCTGAAAGTAATAGGTTTTTTATTTTTAATGGCCACAAATCAAAGTCTAAAATGGAAATAATCTATCATGAAAAAGGCTTCAACAAAGTTTTCATGTAATTTTCATACAATTAGTTCAATCTCATCATAATGTAGTAGTCCTGGTTTTGCCAGGGCAGAGCTAATTTTTTGGCAGTAGCTGGGAGGGAGCATGGCTGAGGGAGTGTGGTTGAGAGGTTATTTTACACAGTCTCACATGATTGCCAGGGACCAGAGTAAGGGACTCTGGATTAGGAGGTGAGGGGTGTTTCTTTCACTGGGGAGAAAATGTGGTGAGGAAGAGCCAGTCAGTATTCCTTTATTGTCCTGGGCTTTCCATGTAAATCCTTTCTTTGTCTTATACCTTTTGTTATTAATACTGTTGCTATTACTGTTAGGTTTTCTTATCTCATTGCTGTTTCCAGTAAATTGTTCTTATCTCAACTTGTGATCTTCGCCTTTTGTGCTTTCAGTTGGAGGGGGGAGGAGGAGCAAGCAGTGACATGATTTAAGGGGACTACTAAACTGGAGAATACCATTCCTAAAGCATGACAGTAGTATAATTGTAAATGCACTGTAGATAGCCCCACATCTTGGTAGACTAAAACTACAGGGTTTAAATCAAACATTGAAAAATATGAATTGCTTCAGCATATGCAATTTTAGTTGCATGATCATATCCTAAAGTAACTGAGGCAGAAGGTTCCAGAATATAAGCAAAATGCAGAATGCTCAGGGAAACAGCAGATGCTCATACTTTTGCTTCATCTTCATTGTTTAGTGGGATATTCACTTGTGCTGTTCACATCTTTCTCTATTATTGTTTTTCTCTGGGCTTTCCTGTGACATTTAAAATTATTATCTAGTAAGGGTAATGGTATGGTACTTAAATAGTAAGACACTTGCAGCACTGATGTGAAAAGAAGAGGTTTTAGTTCCATTTTACAAATGGACCAATAAGGACATAATACACAAGGAGCGTCCATTCATTTTGTGTGTCCAATTAGCCCAAGACCTTTAACGTCTTGATTCTTTCAGAATGCTACATTTTTGTAGCACATAATGCATTAAAAGCCTCCCTTGGAGGGACTTAAAGTTGAAAGGAGGCAAGACACACTGTTAGGAGATTTTGTAGTTATTTGTGGAGAGCAGAAAAGTGCTGAGAAACTGAGTTCAAAGCCAGATACTGGTGGGGAAGCACTTCTCTATGGCATTGCTCTTTGCTTCTATTTCCACGGCTGCTTTTCTCTGGATTTCTTCCACCTATAATGGTTCTTGTCTTCACGCATGGAGTCTTCTCTGAGCTCTTCATGCTAGCTTGCCACATGCTTGTGTACTGTGTCCATCTATCTACTCCTTTGTGCTTCTGTCCTAAGTCCCTTCCTGCCCTCTGTCTCTTTGCTCCCTTCTCTGGCTCACATTCCTGCCTGGGCTGTTGGGCTGACCTCTACTTTCCATCTCTCTCCCTATCCCGTCTCCTGCTCCAGTGTTCATCGCAGGGCGTACAAACCTATACGTCCTGATCAGCCATTCCCTTAGAAGATGGTTCTTATCTTCCTCTGTTCTTTTCTGCGTGATTGAAAGCCAGTCAAGTCTTTGTCTTTCATGCTTTTTCATACTATCTGATTGCCTGTAAGGCTTCTTAAGGTGCTTTTTTTATTCTGAATTTCTATATGTAACACTATAGCAATATTCCTACATTTCCACCCGCTCGTATAAATTCTTGTCCCTTATAGTTCTTAACTGGAAAAAGTTGATTGCAGATGGAAATTTGGTGATAGGGAAGTAACTTCTGATACTTAGTCGCTACAGCAAATAGATGAACTGAGGATTTTTTTTCGGAAGGCCTGTTGATTAGACAGATTTAGATACTTCACAGAAATCAACACTTTTCTGGTGCCAGGGTGAACCTTCTGTCATACTGGAACAGGTGGGGAAGTAAAACTTCTTCTTGGAATATTTGTGAGATTTTTTTTCTCAAAATGTCTTTTTTCCCCTAGTGTTATATTTTTAGTCAATTTGAGGAAGATACATAGTGTGTGAATTTCAGTGGCCAACAGATTTGGGACAGTAAAAAGACTTAGAAAACTGTTAGAACTACTGGCAGCTTAAGGAATAGGCCTGAGGTTTTTGCCTATCACATAGTGTTTAAAATAGTTTCTTATGTATTACTCCATATGACAAAATTCATAAGTGTATTGAAGTTAGACATCTTTTACAGTAAACTGCTGAATTTACTTCTTAGAATTGGTATATAAATCATACTTATTAAGCTGGAGGACAAAGCAAGAAAAAAATTCAATTACCGGGTCTAATAGAGCATTGCGTTGAGATTTAACTGACTGCCATGAAAGGATAAATGAAGTATTTTTTAGACTGTCAATAAGTCACAGTTTACTTCTATTGAGAACTTAAGCTTATTTGAATAAACTCATTTAATATTGTGCCATCTTCCTTTCTCCAGAAATCTAGTTAGTATGTGTTTACAGCAAGCTGTTTTGCTTTTTTGATTGTCAGAACCTTGGAAAATATCAAGGTCAAACATAGAATTGCAAATTAATGCAAAAATGTGTTTAATATACTGATAGATGATCTACTCAAATGTTCCTATTTTTACACTTATAATTTTTTAATTGTAAAAGAGAGGAGTGAATTTAATGAGTTGAATATGATAGCTTAGTGTTATTAGTTGGAGTTGGAACACTTTACTTGGGTGACATGCAGGCTTTCTCACAGAACTCTGCCAATGTAATTCAGTCCAGAACTGGAAAAAAAATTACCAACCAAACTAATATGTAACACTTGTAGTCCAGTATTGACTCAACAGATGGTACCATTCACTGAACATCACAGGAATATTTTAGGAAATTATGAGAGCAAGTGAATAGTAATTTAATACTGGTTATAACACTGACTAATGGGTATTTTGATAAAGCTGAAATTAGAAAAAAACTTTTAAGGTTGGATACCAGGTCTAACAACTTTCTCTAAGAAAAATCATTTTTTTTTCCACTTTGTTCTCCAAATCTCCTCTTGAAAATTGACCATTCTGTAGAATTGTGTTGTAGAAGACTTTCTCTCTCTTCACTCCCCACCTCCCTCATGTTTGGTTAAGAATGTCTGTTCAATTGAAGTAAAAGTGTTTGGGTCCATGTGTGTGAATTTTTTTTATCCTTTGAAAATACAAGTTAAATAAAATATGTAGTTAATTATTTGGTGTCTCAAGGAAATAGTATTATGGTCCCTTTATGTATAAAAATTATAAATTATGAATCTATTGCGGTAGGAAGATAATTTTTAAACATAAACCCACAATACTGGTTAGAAAGTTTTGTGCAATATGTTATCCTACAGTGGTAATTGTTTTGAAGACTTGGACAATATAATATCAAAGGAGATGTGTGAGTAAATGTAAACAGAAATGAACTTGGGATTGATTTAGCAAAAATTCTTTTTGTAATGTACTGACTCAAATCCTAGTAATACAAAGGCTTGATGTAGGATAGTGGGAAGGGGAAAAACTGCTGATCCATGTATTACAGAACAGTGAGAGGTTAGAAGTTAAGAGACTTGATATCAGAGTTTGAACAAAGCTGACAACATTTTCCACCTTTCACTGGCGCCTCCTGCTCTCTTTTGTACTTGAATTCCTGAGGGAAAAGAAATTAAATGTTGTGAGCTGTTTGACTTGTCAAAAGAATTGTAACAAATGAAAACCTACAACTCTGATTTAGCAATTTGCTGTGGTGATCTTAGGTTGTCATTGATTGTGACCTCTGAAACTAAGGAAAATCCAAACAGTTTATCAGTGCATTGCTTTCATTTGCACATTATCTTTTCATTTAAACCCTACATCCTGTTTGCCATGTGACAGTGAAGCTGGGAACTGTGTGAAAGTGTCCTCATAATGAGGGTCTGAAAGTACGGACTGTCCCCAGCCAGCAGACTGAATGAGGCTGGGCTGTCAGTCAGGATACAGTTTTGAGTTAGAGACAGGATAATTTCAAACAAAATGGAGAACAAAATCACCTGGACACAGGTCAGATGTGTCCACCACAAATAATACATGTTTTCAGTTTCCAAGTACACTTTGTGGTCTCATCCCTCTCCTTCTCTCTCCCTTCTCCCATATAGCCTCTCATGCCATTTCAATAGGGGAAGCTGTGCAAAAGAAAGAATCATATCCTGCCATAAACTTAAACAATTGTGGAATCACACCTAGTCAATCTATGCATCAGTATAGCTGGATGAATTTTACCAAAAGATCTGTCTTCACAAGTGCCGTGAGCCTTTGGTCTCTGTCATCAACAAATGTAGGTAGCAAAAATCTAAAGGTAATTCTTTTGGACTACTTCTGATCGTGGTTAAGTTGGATAGCTCTCGGAGGAAAACTTTAGAATCAAATTTCTGTAGTCCTGCTTCTCATGCAGGATTCAGCCTTCCTAGAATGAATAAGAACTCCACTTGAATAAAAATAATGTAATCTGAGTGACTGTTAAATTTTTGTGATTTTGTTATAGTAATAACTACATGATATGATTTTGATTATAAGTAAATATAATTTTTTATTTTAATTTCTCAGGGGTAATTTGAAAGTATTCAGTGTGGTAGCTTAATATTGATTATTAGTTATGAGCACACAGGTTTGAAGGGACTGCACATAGTACAGTGCTGTTTTGTGTCCATGTGTGAAGGAGTGAAGATGAGCAGGAAGGAAGAGTGAGATCAAATTTGAAATTTGATGTAAAATATAGCTGAGTCCTCTTCCACTTGACATGTATTAACCATATCTAGCATAAGCAGGGTGGTTTCCTTCAGCCTGGTTGCATTTGGGAGCCACTGTTACTGTGGAGTTGCAGGTTGCAAGCAACAGAGTAGGATTCCCAGGAGGTTGGAGCAGAAAGGTTGGGGAGAATCTGTATCATGATGTGTCAGAAAAAAGGCTTATTCTTTCTTCTCTCTCCCCTCACCCTTCAGGAGGATAATAGTTACTGCTAAGGGTAGAAAGGGGAACAGAGAACAGAGGTAAGAAAGGATTGATTTGTAGGACATTTAGGAATAAACTTGCTTTCTGAACAGGGAGAGCCTTGAGCACTGCATGAACATTGTGGGTCACGGTGGACTGTGTTGTGGAATGGCTTACACTGGCTACAGGCTTTTGAATCCTTTACTTCTTCAGCTGAATGGTTGATCACATCGCATTGCCATTGGTTTTGGTTGTCAGGGACATGAAAAGCTACGTGAGCTGCATGTGAATTCTTGGAGCTAACTAAAATTCAAGCCAGAGGCTTCCCAT
Organism: Pipra filicauda; assembly: GCF_003945595.2. Lineage (NCBI taxonomy): Eukaryota > Metazoa > Chordata > Aves > Passeriformes > Pipridae > Pipra > Pipra filicauda. The sequence continues at coordinate 1,566,199 of NW_024104643.1, read as the reverse complement.
GCCACACCTGGAGCTGCATGTCAGTGCTCCTGCACAGCTGAAGAAAGGCTTGTGAGTGTGGGGGCTTTCCCAGCTTATGAGAATGGACGCGAGACTGAAGATGGATAAATATTCTTGAAAGAAATATCTGAACTGAGAGCAGTTTAGGGCTCTCTTTGATTTGCTCAGAAGTCATATACATCATCACAACCCCACACAATGACAAAGGCATGATACCTTTTTAGAACTTCAACCATTATTTCTCAGAGGACCACGGAAGCTACTGCAGCTTCTGTGATCTGCTGGTTTAGAAGAAGCTCAGTCTTTGCCAAGAGCAGTATTATTGTGCTCTCCTGATGATTTGCCTTTCCTGGTTGGGCCAAACAATGTTTAATGGCTCAGGACAAGCAGTTTGTAATGGGGAGAGACAGTGCCTCTGGGCTGAAGTTGTGGTCAAACATCAGCTGTCTCCATGCTCCTCCACTGACTCCAGAAGAAAGAAAATGTGAAATAAGTGTGGAAACCAAACTGTAACTGATGCTGTAGCCTGAGAAAAGAAGTATTTTTGTTGAAAAGAAAACAAAATTATTTGGTTTTGGCTATGGAAGTTGTGGAAGAAGCCTGGCCCTTCTTGACTTCCACGTACATAATTCTCATAATGCATATTCATTCCTACCAGTAGTTAGGAAAATGGAAGCTACTAAACTCAGTGCTTTGAGATATATCTACTTTTGATTGTCCAGTGTAAGACATTTTAATTCAGCCTGCTGTCCAGATACAGGAACTGTGCTCAGTAGTTGCTGGAGGAATAAAAATGTGTATTGGAAGCACCACTGAAAAAAAATAAGTGCTTATGAAAGTTAAAGTTGAATGTCAAGCTAACTGCTGGTAACTTTGTTTTCAAGATGACATCTTTTTGATGACCTGGGGCTAGTAAATTTCTCTTTTACCCCTTCTTGTTATTTTATCAGTTCAAACCTGAAATATTAAGTTTTTATTAGGAAACCAGTATAGTCATTGCTTTGAAAGGATGATGCTGACAGTGTAGCTGCTTATAAACTATTTGTGTGTTACTTTGCCTGGAATTTAGACAAGCTAGCTACTGAAGCAGAAAAAGCACAGCCAGTGTTGTCAAATATTATTGGTGCAATGTGCCTTTATATGTGCCTGGCTGAGCAGCATCAAATGGCATTTGATGTGGTTCTTTCCCTAGGCCATAACTTGCTGCATACAGCAGACTCTCCGTTAAATAATTTTTATATGTTTATATTTATACACACCCATACATGCATTGCGTTTATAATCCATCGGGGTGATTTGCATGAATTTGTAAAATATTCCTCCACCTACCTTACTTAATTTTTTCATTTTATATTAATATGCCACTGGGAAAAAATCATTCCCAAAATAGTGTTCTTGAGTTAAATAACTCTCAATGCATCTAACTATGTGACTAACAGCAGTCACAAATATGTTTTCTGAAGTAGTAAAAAAGGCCTAAAACTAGTGATTGAGCAGCTTTTAAATTATAAAAGTGTGTTTTGGTTTGGTTTTTGATTTGTTATTTCCCCCCCCCCCTCAATTATTTCTTGCATAAATACTTTCTGACCTGTAAGTTTTTGGAGTTTTTTATGAAGCAACAAACTCTTAGCTATCATTATGAGGAAAGACAAACGGCATTTACTGTCTCTGCCCTCAATGCAAATAGAAATCCAGCTCCATTATGTAACAAAATGTACACAGAAATCATAGGAAAATGCTACAGTGTAGCTAAGCAGCACTATTTTTGAACAAGCTGATGCTTTAACAGCATTTTTTTGTTTTACTTTCCTTTCTTGTTAGGATTCTTCTTTTGAATATTCCTTTTGGAATTCAAAACGGTATTTCAGAGGCATAGTAACTTAGATACCTTAGATGCGCAAATTTAAAATGGAATAGATGTTTGCTTCTCATATTTTACTTTTTGTACAAGTCTCCTATCCCAGTGAATGATGTAAAGAACAGATGTCGACAATGAGAACAGACATCCGGTAAAGGTGTGACAAATTCGCCATGTATTTCTATTGTAGCTGAATTTCAACCAGCCTGGACTAAATAATAGTGGCATCTCTTCTGCATGCTGGTTTTATTTTTCTGTTCACTTTAGATGGAGACGAAAAACACCTTCCAATCCATATTGAAACGTTTCTGTTTCATTGATTGCTACCTGGAGGGACTTTCCCAGTAATGACTGAGTAACAACTTGGGGGTGAAAATGATCTCTCTGTCTAGTCTTGTGTGGGATAACTCCCTACAGAGGAGGATAAAATGGTCAAAGCCTCACAGCTATTTTGCTCTAGACTTGTCTTTTTAGTAAGATTTTTTGTTCACCATACCTCCTACTTGCTGCTAGCAGCAAACACGGCGGGGGGGGGTGTTTTAGCCCTGGTTTATGAAATTGTGGTTTTATGAAAGCCTCTGAATTATGTTGTTAAGATGGTAAAAAAAACCCCTGCTTTAACTTTTAACTCATATGATAACTTGGACTATTTGTGTTAATTCTTCCCAAATCAAATGCTAAGGAAAGAAATATTGTAATAAATTTTTTTACAAGCTAGAAATTAGGTTTAGTGAGGACATCTTGTCAGACTATTTAGGATTAATCATCTTGTCACCTGTTAGTTCAACTGAATTACAAGTTGGTAATTGTAAGTGCCCCATCAGTATATAATATGTTGCCAATATAATGATTTCTATTTTAAAGTAGTTTCAAGAATATCACTGATACTTGAGTAGCATTATTTCAGTGTACCTTATCTTCCCATGAAGAATGAAAAAGGCAAAAGTGCAGGAGAGGAGGGAAGAGTAGAAGAGGGAGAATAGTATGTGGCAGAGAAACTATTCATCAGCTGTTGTCAACTGCACCAAATAATCCAGCTGGATCAGAAGCCAGAGAAGAAACCTTCAATCTTTTCCAGCAATATTGGAACATAAGTTCTAGAGTTAAAAATATTTCAGACATGAACTTAGTATTCTCTTGAGAACATTTTATGTCCTGGTAAGTATTGAAATAGAAATAATTATTCTGTAGTTTGAACTTACTGTGATTCAATATTGTTTAAAGGGAGCACATACAAACCACACTGCTCAAGTTTTATATACAGTGTTTTTCTAAAGAGGCAGTGCATTATCCCTTCCAGAAGATATCATGATTTCCAGGCCAGTCTTTATTCTAAGGATGATGGCTCTTTTCAACTCTTATTTTAGCAGAAAATCATGTTTTTTACATACATCCTCTTACTAGAAGTTACTTTTCCTTTTCCAGGTGATACATGTTTTATTTTCATAATTTAACCTTTTTGACTTCTAAAATTGATTGTTTCACATTAAATTCAAGCTTCAAAATTCTACTTCTTTTCTTTGGGCTTCCAAAATAGTGAACATGCTTCCATTGGACATACTCTGTTACTGTTTTTGTAAGTGTCCACTTATGCAAGAAAATTGACATAATTTTTATAAACTACCACTGTTTCTATTACTCTCTGAAACTGTACTTTTAAAAAAAGTATGGCATTATTTTCTTAATTTAAAGTTTCTCTCCCTACTCCATTTTTCCCTTTAGCTACTTGCCATCAAACCATTATGGCTGTGTCTCTACCAAGAGATGATTTCATTTTCTTAGTTTCTAATCACTTCAGGGTCAGGCATGCTTACCAACATGTTCAGAAAATATAGTGATGTCTGAGTATCTTACTTCTGAGGGTCTAAAGGAGCTTGATTGTCAGTGCACACTGAAGATTGTTCTGTGATAAATAGCAATTCTTTTACATGAGCTAAATGGTGCTAACAGTCCTCAGAATGTTGTGGATTTAGGACATTTGTTGTCATCCATGTGAAGAACTACAACTTGTCACTGGTGGCTTCTTAAAGATTTTGTAATTCTGTTAAGTTCTGTTCTTTTCTGAGCTAATATACACTTTCCTTAGATCGATCTGATTTAAGAAAAACAAGACTTTTCATGATCTCAAAACTGATGGCTTTCCACATACCATTTCAGAGTATGTGAGCAGCACACTAAACAAGATATTCTGGAGAACATTTTGAATTGGTCCGCTATATTAGTATTGATTGTTTTTGTCCTTTCGAGATTCCCTGAATAAATGTGGAAATAACTTATGAAGCACAAACCAGCAGCCACTGTCAGTGCAAGTGTACTACTTAGCAGTGGTCTACTTATGTTTAGTAGTTGTTTGATATCCAGACAGCAATAAGATTAAATCAGGGTAAGTATTCAGTCCGGTGCAAAGCAGAGTCTTCAGCAAATTCCATTGATTTCAGGCTGTCAGATATGACCATAGTTTTGAAAATTGCTTGCTTTAACATTGTAAACATTTTTTATTTAATTTCATGAAAAGAGTACCTTAGACAACATGTAATGGGGAAGTTTTTTACAACCTCTTCAAATATTGCCTCACATCCAAATCCTCACATGTGTATTAACTGAAAATCGAAAATTTGCCAAAAACCCCAACAGCATTGCAAATGTGCTATTTTGAGACTTAAAAAAATATACAGAGGTAATGATTTTTTTTTTCCTTTTTTTAGGAAAAAACCTTAAGTGTGTGATTTTCAGGTCTGGAAACTCCTTGTAGTCTTGCCCTTGTAAGTGCCTGGAAATCTTAAGTAATCATTCTCCAAATACTGCACTTTTTTGGAATATAGATGATATATTTATTATAGAAAATAATTTCTTGTTTCTGAACAAGAGTTGGGAGTGACTTTTTTTTCCACTTTAATTTCATTCATCAAATTTGCTATGATTCTAGTTCTTAGAGAAATACATAATAAATGTAGAAATACTTTAGAAAAAAATGAACTTTTCTAATTAAATTTCAGATCCACTATAATAACTTAGACCAAACAAAATGGGGTAAAGATCATTCTTGATTCACTACTGAATTAATTTTAGTATTTGTGAATTTTTAAATGCATAAGTCATCTCCATTATATCTGAATATTGCAAAACTTTTACATCTCTTCATGGATTGTCCAAGTTTATACTTCCCTTTTTATACATTACTCTGAAATAAAAGGTAAAGAGTACAATGTAACTACCTGAAATAGACTTATTTAGTATTTGCTGCTACTGAAATACGTATATGAGTATGGAAAGAGTGTGAAAATCAGTCAATGAAGGCATGCAATTCTTTTTGTAAAAGAAATAGTTAATATACCTTGTTTATTCTTTCTAGTGAGGACTTGGGTGCTGGAAAGGCCACTGAGTTTCCTGCAGTTGCATTGCTTCAGGGTCTATGAACTTGGGCAGGTGGAGGACTTAGAGGACTTCAGAAGCATCTCACATGTTCATTGGGGAACTTCATATTCCTTAAGATTTTTTTATCCCTAAAAAGGGTGCATCAGAGAACTGAACATTGATTAGTGTTAAAGATCTGAGTATGCATCTATACAGTTTGTAAATTGTATTAAAATTTATAAACCTTAAAAAGGAAAAAATCACTCTAATTAAGAAGATTAGCTGGCTTGTAAGGCCTTCACTTTTGTGAAGCTTATTGTTTGACCACAACTCAGAAGTGCTCTGAGACAAGACAGAGTGACTAGTGATGTCCTTTCAAATAATTCTGTTTATCTTCTCTAATGATTAACAGATGATTCTGTCACTCGCACTTTTCAGTTCCTAATCCTCTTCATGGGTTTTGGGATTGTGTTGGGTGTCTGGAAGCACCAAGGAAATACCTTTGTGACAGTAAATTGTTCTGGAGTAAGTGGATTCAGAATGTTATGTTCTTCTGGAAATATATCTAGTTTGTTACGTGTCTTATAATCAGCACTGCATCCTATAATGGACTAAAAAGGGGAACCGGGATCAACAACAGTAAGAATGGATGACAAGAGAATGGGTTAAAGGCAGTCAGATTTTATAGGGCTAATTGTTTTTAATTTGGAAATCTTTTACACTGTACCTTGTACTCATTGTGTGAGGATTAGACTTAAAAGTTTCTTGGAGAAAAAAATGAGCAGCCTGAAGAGAAAATAGCTCCATGGAATATTGAAATTTCACTGTTTGGACAGTAGGTGGATTTGTAAAGAGACTAAGAGCAAGTTGACTCATAAAATCCTCTATCAATTAATCATTTAAAGATATTTAAATCCTGAAACATGTATAAACATTAAATTGCAACATCTTATCCAGATCATTAATTTAGCAACTTTGCTTAGGTTAAACCTGGTTTTCATGAACTGATTTAATATTTCAGTACATATATTTATAGGCGTATTGCTCAGGCATCCCATTCAAATTTAAAATAATTTTTGTTTTCTGGACTTAAAAACCAAGTGCTAATGGAACTGTTCCTAAGGGTATTATAGAAACACTAGATAGTCACTAATAAAGGACTTGGGGGGTGTATATTAAAGATTAAGACACTCTTTAGTTGAATTGAACTACAGGAAACTGCTTTGATATAAATTACTCAGCATAGATTTTTTTTTATGCTGTTATTTTCTGATGGTATTGCATACCATAAAATACCACTTAAATTAAACTGTAATTATAAGATAGTGATTAAAGGAGTTTGAAACATTTCTGATGGAAGAAAACAATCTAACATTTAATATGAAGCAAATGCGAAGTTGGCAAACAATGTCTAGAAGAATCTCTAGTCATTTTAAGCCATGTGATGATATTCACCATTATTGCTTTTGTAAATTATATTCCATTTCACAATAAGAGGTATGTATCTTTTCGGGAAGTTGAGATGAAATTGTGCTATACCAAAATTACAATTCTGAAGAGAATTGAGTTTGTCGGAGCCTGAAAGAGCTGCTTCTCTGTCTTGGTATTATTCAAGGGCAATAGTTGGACTGCTCGTGAGTTCCTCCTGTTACATTTAAACGAGATACTAGGTATCATGGAAAAGGTACTTTCTAATACATTGCTGTAATCCGCAATACTGTGGCAGTCTTCCCGTAACTGATGTTGAGAGTGGTCTGTGTATATCTTTCACATTGTAAAATCCATTTGGAGCAGGGATCTCTCTCAGTTTGTTCTTGTGCTTTCCTTTTGAAGTGAGCTACAGGTGAGTGTGATACTGAGCTCTCATTAAAATGATGCTCCTTTATTTACTTGGAACCTGCAGTACAAAAAGGTAGAAGTCACACGCATCAAGCTATATTTTGAAGTTTGTGCTTTGGTGTGTTGATAACTAAATAACAGATCACCTAGTGGGAGACTTTGATTGTCTGTCAAGGCCAATCAGGAGTCACTGGCAGAGAAAACACTTATTCCAGCAGAGTATTCCTAGTGTAGATATGGTCAAGTAATCAGAAAGACCCTCTGAGATGAAAACAGCCTCCAAGCAGGGTACTGTACTTGTTAACAGCATGAAGAGAGTGCTTTTGCTATGACTCATCTACCATTCTGGCACTGCCTTACTCAGAGGATAAAGGTGGACTTCATCTTATTCTTGATCTTAACTCAGTTGATGGCAGGGCAAAAAATGCATTTTTGTATCATGTTTGCCAATAAGATAATGGTGATATTTTAAGGAATGATCGGAAGAAGGAAGTAAGCATCTCATCTTCATTGTAAGCAAAGCAAAAAGTCATGGACAAAGTGAATGTAGAAGGAAGTCACTGCTGGCAGTTTTCTTCAATCAGTGTTGAAAACCAAGGCCACCTTTGAGTGGAGATCATTTGCATTTTGGAGCTCCAACCAAGGCTTTAAGTTGGAGGCCTCACATTTCATACATTTATTGCTCCAAGGTCACAGGAATACAGAATTCTTTTCTTTGTTACCTATGAATAGGTGAGTTTTCTCCTGAAGGAAAAGTATTTGTCTGTACTCTTCATTCCTTATTGAAATTTAAAGTAACAGTGAATTAGGTTTCTTCTGATAATGCTGCGCTTTCTTTTTGTTCTGAGCCTGTTGTAAAAACAACATTCTGCTTTCAGGATAAATTCAGTAGTTGAGCTGAATTTTAGCTCAGCTACTGCCTAATGGAGTTTGCTTATTATTGTAATAGGAAGCAAAGATAGATCAAGAATCAACATTTTCAAACATTCTAGAAACTTGAAACAAGAAATGCTGCCATTCTGAAATAATCTTGTGGTGAAGTACACATGTTCCAGACAAGTGCTGTATTAAGTCTTTCCAGGAGGGTGTAGGGAGACAGTGAACGGATTCCTCCATGATGGTTCCCAGATAGCCGGTACTACCATGAAAGGGAGGATAAATTCAGTTCTGCCACATTGCTGCAACAGTTTGTAAAGCCATGGACAGAAAACTGGACATCATATGGATCAAACCTGGCTTGCTGGTGATGCCAATTTTGTGCCCCAAAAGGCACAAGGAACTACTCAGAGACAATCTTTCGGTCTTTAAGCAGCAAGGTACTTATTTAAGGCAACGTTGGGGAGCTCCCAGCTCGCGCTGGACAAAAGAGCTCTGAAGCAATTAGTGAACAGCTGGACTATTTATACAATTTTTGTGAGAGGTTACATCATCATCTCATATATATTCATATTATTACAACATCTAGTTATAATATTCATAGCAGGCAGAGTTAAGGCGAAGTCAGGGGCGTGGTTATCATTTTGGGGAGAATTTCGGGGATACATCCTGTTACTTTGGCCTCAGGTGGTCATTGGTCTGCTATTCTGCCTCAGGTAAACTTTTGAACTTTCCTTACTTTGGCTGGCTCCAACATGTATTTGGCAGGAGTTTCTAATACTTGGCAGGAGTTTTGGACTCTGGTGCTTCTCTTTCCCCTTATCTTCCTGTTTTCCTTCCATATGTCTATTTATGAGTGTGTTTTTGCATTTCTGGTGCTTTCTGTTTCTCTGTGTACTTACTTTATGTTCTCTTTGTGTCAGTTTCAGCATTCTTTGGTGAATTATTCTCTCTGTTAGTCCTTGAGTTTTAGTTCTTTATTTCTCTACTCAGAGCATGCATTCTGAGTTAACTCTTGCTCTGTTTCACTGGCACTTTTGGCAACTGGGACTACAGTGCCAGTGTGGATTTGTAATGCCATGATCTAGACACTTAATTAACAGGTAACAGAATTTGGTTGCTTTGTTGCCAGTCTGTCTTTAGGATCTTTGTTATTTTATTGTTACTTTAGGATACAGGTAATCAATCAAACCTTAGTTACAGTTTTTTTCTACAGGACTATTGCCTCGTGGGAAAGTTAGTAAGATTACTGAAATTTCCCTTTTTGTATTAAAAGAGAAGCAAGTACAAGAAAGCCACAGGCTGCCATTGCCTTTAGCAATTATTTGTTTTAACTGTCCAGGCGAAAAATTGCCTGGAGACTTCATAGTCACTTTTGCAGATTATGGCAGCTTAAAGGTGAAGGTGTGAAGTGGAATGTCTTAGACTTTATCACTGTTCCAATGCCTGTTTGCTGCTAAAGACAGTTTCTTTCCTTGGTGAGAAGATAGATGAAGTGGAAAAATCTATAAAGCATTCTCTATGACTGCATGACTTCTCATCAAAGGGTTGTGGTGGTAGCAAAGCATTTTTGAGTGCACAAACTCTACAGTACACATACTGTTAGAACGTGAGAGAGGAAGAATATGTTTATGCAGTGGATTCCAGAAACTTTTTTTCCAGGTTAGCCGTTTTTCTTTGGCTATTATATTACTTTCAGAACTATTTGCATAATGGGGTTTTGTCTACCTGGATTAATGAAAATTAAATATAAGCACTAACTTCAAATTAGTTTTCTGGCAAAAGTAAAATCTGGTTTGTTCAGAGAGTAAATTCGCTTATAAAGAAGGGAAATAGAGTTGGGAAAAATGTAAATGGGGAGGCAAAAGACTTGGACTACAAGAAACATATACAATGTGAAAAGTGCATGCTTTGCATTTAGGTCAACCTGCTTTAACTTAAACCTTGTGTCAAAATTCAACCAGCTTTCACTCACTGTAATAAAATTTTGAAATTGACTGTTCTGAACTAGACAAACATTTTTGGTTACATGGATTGAAAAACATTTGTGAAAAACTGCACACAGACATTTAGAATAACAGACTGTCCCTTATTCCTATTCTGTTATGTCATTTAGTACATAACCACAACTGATGACAACTGAAATTATGTCTTATCTCTAGAACAGTTTCACTATTAACAGTATTAATAAAAGCTTCTGCTGATTGTCATAGCAATATACTTCATCTTTGCACTCTAGATTCAGTTCTTGATGTGAAAATACATCATTTTTTTCTCTGCTATCTATTAGTGTGTATGTCAATCAAGCAGGTGGTGAACATGCGCCTCTTAAGGGTTACAGTTAAGATCATCAACTCATTTCATATAGGGTTCTAAACATATGGTTTCTCTTGGTCCCCAGAAACATAATATGGATGTGAACTGCTGATATGAGTGTGAAAGGATCTGTTTATATTCTCCAATCTTCTCAGTCTAGCTTCTGTCTATTAAAATTTTAAAGGCACAGGTTTTATTCTGTATGAACAAAGCATATGAAAAATCACTGCACTGGATTAATAAGTAATTACTGGAATTTCTTTCAATTAAAACTGAACACACAAGCCTGCATCCTTGCATATTGAGTGCATTCTTTAAACCAAAGTAGGTACCAGTATAACTTGAGACAGAACTGTGATAAAAAATTTGTCAGCATATATTACCCTGATAATTTTTGAGAGTGTTTTGCTTTTTACACCTTTTTTTTCTGATTTTTCTTTCTAAGCTTTTCTAGGTTGTGTTTCTCATTAGATTTTGTTAAATTTCTCAACTGTGTGGCAAATAAGGAAATAGCATTGCAATCAGAACAGAAATATACTGCCTAAATGATTTCTGATAATGAAAATGAAATACCAGAGTTCTCTCATGGAGAACGAAAAACCTCTTCTTTCCATTATGAATACTCTTGCTGTCCAGTGACAGATCCAAGGTACACACTGTGGACCACATTTTTTGCCTCTCTTTCCGCTAACCATGTAATACTATTGAATGTTCCTACTATTGTTTTATTCACTGTACCTCCTAAAAGCCTCAGTCAGGATCAACACACATAGTTAGTTCATGTTGATAGATGCAGTGCAGTATAAAGACATCAGAGCTAGATTTAACTGAGTTATTGAGGATTCCTGGAACAGGCTATCAAGAGAAGCGTAGGTCTTAATCTGCGGTTGTTTGTTCCCCTTAGCTTGATACAGACATGCTATCGATACAAGATAATTCCTGTGAAACAACCTTATGGTTTACTGTTATATGTATTGTCATCATGAATGCAGTAGTGTTTTTAATTTGTGTATGCTACATGTATTTATTTCATTGTACATTTATTGTAACATAATACGGCATCTTAGTTGTTTATATAAGACTTGTTCTATCTAAACATCAGCCCTGAATATCAGAGCTTAAGCATTCAAAGTAGTAGAGGCTACTATTACCGCTGTTCTGATGGAAATCAAATCTTCTGGTGGAAAGTAGTTAGTAATGACTACAAAATCATGAAAAAGTGCATATACCTAGAACTGTGAGAAAGAGAAATTCAGTTAAAATGGATACTTCTTAGCATTAGCACTTACTTAGGCAGCCATTTGTGATGAAAAGTGTTACTACTATGTCAAAGTCAAAATGGCACGTCTGGGTATACAAGGAAGGGATATATTCAGAATTAAATCTGCAGAGAGTTCAAGGTTGATTCTGGCAAGCAAAGAAGATGATATTTCTCTGTTGATAGACTAATGTTTGGGAGGCTTACAAAAAAAACCCATACTTGCATGTGGATCAAGTAAAAAATTGCAATATTAAAATTAAATTTGTGGGGGATTTTGTTTGTTTCATTACCAAAACATGTTTTCTTTTTTTTTTTTTTTAAAAAAAAGCTAATGAAGTTTCCTCTGTCTGCAGAATTTGAAGATTTTTTGCTTTACTTAACTAAACATACTAAAAAAAACCCAACCCATTTCTCCAGATGTTGTATTGAATTATGGTTACTTTTGCAGTTAGGAGTTTAGTTAACACAAAAGAAAAAAATGAAACTAGTTCTTAATCACAAGTAAATAGAGAAGATACTATTTCTCATCAAATGCAGAACAATTTAAAATGGTCATTGTTTGCAGAAACCAAGCATATGTCGTTTGTATAAACCTCTCAATATTTGGGTGAGAAGGTTTTTAAAGCCTTCCTGTCTGGAATTAAATTGCTTACATGAGAATCAATTCTCTCTTTAATATAATTTTCTAGTTCTCTCTGGGAAAAAAAGGAAACAAAAATTTAGGTCTGGTTTTTTTACAGGTCAAAATCCTAATATGTAGAAAATGATCACATAGTTACCCTTAAAAAAAAAAGTCATTAAGCCAGTCTCATGATTTTGGGATTTGTAGCTTCTGAATACATGAGGATAACAGTACAGAGTAGTTTTTCTATTCTTAATGATTATTTCATCATTCTCAGTTTAAGCAGAAATCAGGAGAGTACTCAAACTACTTGTTAAGCATATCCTCATAAGAAGCTTCTTCAGTAAAAGGGTTTCTTATTATGTGTTGTGTATTTTAATAGTTAAACTGGCTACTCAAAGTAATTATGACCATGGTCTGTATTCATCACTGTAGTACTTCTGTCTATGGAATAGCAATCAAATACTGTACTTTTATTACAGTCAGTAAGCCATTGCTACTTGTGGAGGATTATGGCTATCTATAAGGAGGGATTCAACACCTGAAACATTTTTTGGTTTACTTGATTGTTAACTTAGTGAATTATTACCAGTGCTGGTATGAAAATACTGGTTAGTATGTGGTGATAGGATTTAAAGTTCTCATTAGGAAGCTTTTCCACACTACACTACTGAAAGTTGTGGTTGACAGATGATACTTCGCCCTTTACAGCTGTGAGGGATCTCTTTAATAAATGTTTCTGTCACAAACTAAAACTATAAACTCTTCTCCCTAGGTAGAGCCTCAATTTCTGACCAGAAGGGCAAATTTCATTTAAAATCCTGAAACAAAGTCAGAATTATCCTTCTCTTATTACTTTTCCTTTTTTTTTTTCTTTTGGTCAGAATGCAGGAAGATATGAAAATGAAAACTTAAGGGATCTAAAATCTTAAAAAAGTTCAGGCTTATCATTGTTCAGTTTGGATTGAGTGGAAAACAGGGTTTTACTCCATCCTAAAACTCACCGTCTGTACAGAAGCAACAGGGTGCGACTTCATGAGGGTTCACAATTGTGGACTGTAAGGCAGACATTTTTCGATACATGGTATACATATATGATTTAGTCACCCATAGTTTCTTCATCGTCAGTGGAGAGAAGTGGGCACTTCAGTAGCATGTCTGCGTTTGATATCTGCTTTAAGAAGAGAAGGCTATGCTGTAGAACCCAACAGGTTCACCCAATACAGTCAATACCAACTTTGTAGTCCACTGACTGTAAAGATCCCTTGGCATCCAAAGTGAAGAAAGATTAAGAAAGACTCTTCTATTGTATATTTAAGTCCTTTTGGCTTCTTTGAAAATAATAATTTATTTACTGTAAGGCTTTGTAAGAATAGGATTTGGCTTATTTGTTGTCATCCATGACAAAATTCTGTGGTTATTTTAGCCACCGATAGTTCATAATGTGGGGTATCATTTTTCTGTTTATGTATATTTCTGTATGTCCATAGTCCTAACTCTTTTCTATCCAAGCCTACTTTGGCTTTGGCTTGTCTTGGTGCTCTTCAGTAACGTAAGCTGTCATGCTATGTCCAGCACTGACTTGCTTTTAAAGACTTGCTTCTACAATACCAGAAGTGGATATGCTTTGGAAGTGGACAAGTGTCAGAAGATTATAGTGAAATAAATTGTCTCGTTCCTTAGTGTATTCAGAGCATATTTCTACTTTTCATCTTCAGCAAAGATGAGGAAAAAAAAGCATAAAGCATTGATTCCCTTTAGTCACCCCCAGAAAACATGTTTCTTATGGTAATCACCTCCTTTCCTCCAGTATCTGGCTATACTCTTCTCATTTTTTCTTTTTCCTTTCTCAGAAGAATCTACAATTAAAGGGCTTCAGATATTCCATTGTTACTTTTGACATACACAGGTAACTTTGACCTCAGAGGCTTGACCTAGCTATTCAGCTTTTGCTGTTAGTATCCTGAGGTTTGCATTAGTGAAACACAATTTTTGTCTCAGGATGGAAGGAAGCAGGAGCTGCTGCTTCCTTAGTTAACTTAGAATTTAAACGATGACATGTTAAGTTGCTCATGCCTTCTGGATGTCAGTCTAGCTAGTGTCACTTGTCAGAATGATAAATGAAAGAATATACTGCTGCCTCTTGAATATGAGTACCCGAGATGCCCTTCAAACCGAACATTACTACTTGTCTTTGGTTTAAATTTCTCTGTGTGTCATTGTTAAGCACATTTGATTCTTCAGGATACTACAAGAAGCAGCACAAAGGTACTGCTTGTGTCAATAATTGTGTAGTACTGACAATTGTAGTTGAGGATGTCTTTAAGCTGTCTATCTTTTTAAGAAATGTGTTCGCTTTGGTAATCTAGTTCATTCCTATAAAAGACATGAACTAGACTTGAGAGCCTTTCCATTAATGAGTTTTCTGGGCTGTGCGGAATAGCTATTAAGATGAAAAAACTGTGACTTAGTAAGGCTACATTAGATTTGTTACTATTCACAAGTGAACTCCCTTGCAGTAGCTGAAGCAAGATGAAGAAAACAGAGCATGAGGCACACAGCAATTTTTCATTGTTATTACAGGTGACGTATCTAAACTGGCAGTATGCAGGCATAGGAAGGGCATATAAATTAGACAAAAAGAATTTCTTCAGACTTTTTCAAAAGCATCAACAGAAGTAAAAAGAGGAATGAACTTCAGTGGGATTGTGAATGAACATCTTCATCATCTTTATCTAGCTATATTTCAATGCCAAAAGAAAAAAAAATGTACTGGAGACAAAAGTGGGTTTGCACCTTTGTTCTACAGTAAGTCCAAAAGCAAATATGACATTCAAGGAAAATCTGTACAAACTTGCTGTAGCTCCTAATATCATGTGCATATTACAGTCATTTCTCATTTTGAAAAGAATGAGATTACTAACAACCAATTCGAGGAAAACATTTTTCCTAGTGGGCTGATCTTTCAGTTCTAGGGGTATTCTAAAAAACTTTAAATTTCCTGCCACCTTAGCTTTCAGTAATACTAGGTTAGAAATTCATTGGATAATAAGAACTACTTTTTGTCATTGCATGATAGATTCACTTGGCACCTTTAAGGGTGTTTGACTGCTGCAGTAGAGGACTCTTAGTAAGTGGTTAATTTACATACCGTCAGTGCTGTTTTCCACTTTATTTGAACTGCCTAGTTATAACTGAAATGAGGCTTCTGTAGCACAAACACCTTTTGATACAAATGTGTCATTAGAGCACAAATAGGTTTGTACAAACTAATCAATGGCTTAGTCATTCATTTTCATCATTGTAATGAAGGATTTTTCCTCACCTTGTTGTTAACTTGTATTAGGTGAGGCACACAATCTTCATGTACTGAGCTGGTACAGTAGTCACATTTTCAAAGACCCTTCTGTTCTGATTGACTCTTCTGCATCCTGCAAGAGGTTATAAAGGAATCTCTCATATACAGTTATATTTTTTACCCTATTCTTAGTGTATATGTAGGCAATCTCCCTCACTTCACTAGTTAGCCCACTGCTAGTTTCTGAAAAGGTTTTACTTTTCAATGTATCAGAACTAGACAAGAAAGAAATTGTTCTGAGAAAGCAGGAAAGTGTCTCCATTGCAAGTGTGAAACAGGAGATATTTTATCACAGGTTGAAGCCACTTTCTTCCTTTCTGCGGTATTGTCCTTTCCTCCTTTTCTCAAATGCAAGTATTTTTCCAAACAAAAGGGGAAATATTTTTGTTTGTTTACCTATTGTGGTAGTACTTAAAAATGATAGTTTGGATTGTAACCTGTGTGCCAGGTCCACGAGTGCCCCGTGAGGCAGTGACAGTGATGGCTAGCAGACTGTAGCTGCCCTGGGACACTGTGGGGGTCAGGCTACATGAGGCACACAGGCATTGTTTTGCGGCTCTCGACCTTCTTCAATGTCTACCACCCACACATGATACACCTTATGTTGTCATAGTGAACTGTGTGGGTGAGGCCATGCCACTCAATTGGATATTTGTTTTATTAACTAATATTAATAAGAGAATGATATCCCAAAGTACTGAATCACAGAATGGGTAAGGTTGGAAGGAACTACAGTGGGTCATCCAACCTCCCTGCTCAGGCGGGGTCATCCTAGAGCACATGGCACAGGATTGAGCCCAGATGATTTTTAAATATCTCCAATGAGGGAGACTCCACAACCTCTCTGGGCAATCTGTTCCAGTGTGCAGTCACCTGCACAGTAAAGTTCTTCTCATATTCAGGTGGAACTTTCTGTGCATCAGTTTCTGCCTGTTGCCTCTTGCTCCATTGCTTGGCACCCCTGAGAAGAGCCTGGATCCATCCTCTTGACACCCTCCCTTCAGATACTTACAGACATTGATGAGGTCCCCTCTCAGTTTTCTCTTCTAGAGGCTGAACAGGCCCAGTTCTCCAAGCCTTTCCTTAACAAGAGAGATGCTTCAGTCCCTTAATTATCTTTGTTACACTCTACTGGGCCTGTTCCAGAAGCTCCATGTCTCTGAGGAGCCCTGAACTGGACAGAGTGCTCCAGATTTGTCCTCACTAGGGCTGAGCAGAGGGGCAGGATCATCTTCCTTGACCTGCTGAAAATGCTTTTTCTAATGCAATCCAGGATACCATTGGCCTTCTTGGCCATGAGGACACACTGCTGCCTCAGGGACAGCTTGTTGTCCACCAGGACCCCCAGGTCCTTCTCTGCAGAGCTTCTTTCCATCAGGTCAGGCCCCAGCCTGTACTGGTGCTTGGGGTTGTTCCTTCCCAGGTGCAGGACCCTGCACTTTCCTTTGTTGATTTTCAGAAGGTTCTTCTCTGCCCATCTCTCCAACTTGTCGAGGTCCTTCTGAAGGGCTACACAGCACTCTGGGGTATCGGCCACTCTTCCCACCTTTGTGTCATCGGTGAACTTGCTGAGGAGGCTTCTGCCCCTTCATCCAAGTCATTGGTGAATAAGTTAAATGATACTGAGCCCACTGTTGAATCTTGGGGGACACCACTAGTGACAGGCCTCCAACTAGACTGATTGCAACCCTCTGGGATATGATGTTCAGCCAGTTCTCAATCCACCTCACTGTCCACTCATACAGTCCAACTTTCTAAAGTGGTTGTGAGAGACAGAGAACCTTGCTGATGTCGACGTAAACAATACCCACTGCTGTCCCTTCATCCATCCAGGTAGTTGATTCATCACAGAAGATGATCAGGTTGGTGAAGCATGATTTACCTTTAGTGAATTCATGCTGACTAATCCTGATCACCTTCTTTTCATAGAATGAGGTGCACCATCACTTTTCCAGGGACTGAGGTGAGGCTGACTGCCCAGTAGTTCCCTGGGTCTTCTGTCTTGTCCTTTTTGATGACTGAAGTGACATTTGCTTTCTTCTAGTCCTCAGCCTAATTGCCACGATCTTTCAAAGATGATTGTGAGCAACCTAGCTATGGTGTCCGCCAGCTCTCTCAATAATCATGGATACATCCCATCAAGGCCCATGGACTTGTGAATGTCCAGTTTCCTAGATTTTCTCTAACCCAGTCCTCCTTGACCAAGAGAAAGGATTCTTTCCAACATTCCTTTACCCTGGTGTACTGGATCAAAGAGTCCTGAGGGCTGGTCTTGTCAGTGAAGACTGATGCAAAGAATGTAAAGCAATAATGCTGAAAGAAACTCTACTTGAACAACAGGAATTACAAATAATGACACATATAACGCACAAACAGACATCTTTAAGTCAGAGTGTGCTACAGTTGGGTGCTATCTGTAGTCCACACCGTGGCCATATCAGGGAAGTCATGGACCTAATCTCATGAATGAGTGAGTGAGTCTCCATGTTTTCTCCTGTAAGGCTGTTCCTCCAAACAGTTGTCACACTTGTTGGAAGGCTGTTACTTTTGGGGTCTTCAGATTATATTTTTAACATATCGCGTGGTCCCATGCATGTACTATTTCCTTTCATATGCTGTGTTTCTGACACCAACCTCATGGTCTAAGCACGTCATGGTTTGCTGAATCAAATATCCAATAATTATCACTTTAATCTCCTGCTACCAGTTTCTTCCTTACGTTAATTCTGAGTAGTGGTCTCCAGGCACATTTTACTTTTTGGTCTCTACTACCATCAGACTTGAAGCAAAAAAGTTATTTCTTTCCACCAGCTGCACAGCAGGGTAGGCTTAGTTCTGCCTTTTTACAACTCAGCACGTCTAAGGTGCATGCACTTGCCTCTGAGCAGATCCCTCCCCACACAGCTCTGGATGAGCTTGTCGGGGGTGCCCATGCCCAAGGTTATAGGGGATTATGCAGATAGGGCATTGAGAGTGAAATAAGGAATGTATTTCTTGAACATACAGTATTACTGCCTTTGCCAGTTGAGAATGTGGATGAAATGGTTCAAAAGTGTGTTTGTTGCCACTTCACAGCCTGATGACAGTGGAAGAGGTCTCACCAATTAACTTTACTGGACAAATTTCAATCCCTCAGTCAATTTTTAGCCTTTTAAACTTGTATCTTGGAAATTCAAAAGTTAGTACAGCCTCAAAGAAAAATCAGCCAAAGTTTCTGTGAAAAACTTGGAATCAACATGATGGTTAAGTCTTGTTCTGACTTTTTCTATTAATACAATTTGTTGAAAAAAAATTTCCATCAATCCATTTAACTCCATATTTGTATTATCACATTATACTCTTTGTATTCTCACCTGCTGTTTCATCTGAGCAAATGTAAAACAGCCTAATAAGATTAAATATCACACTGCTAAGCAACTACTACTTTCTAAGAAGAATGAAATAAAAAGAATTGGCAATTGCATCAGTTTAGCTGAAGAACTTTTAAACTTGCACTGAAATAAGCCACTTTTTTTCCTGCCAGATACTTGCAGTATAGTGGTAGGTTGGCTGTTTATATACCAAATATTTTTACCTCTTTTATTTTAAAAAAGAACCATAATTCTTGAATTGCACTGCAAGTGCAATTGCACAATGCAAGCAATAATGCACAATGTAAGCAATTAAAAATAATTGCAAAGGCTTGAAGCTAAAGGCTAACATGTAAAGGTCAAATTCTAAAGTTTTTGTTTCACTTTCCTTAGACAAAATTCCTACATGTTTTGCTGCAGTTTTCACTTTTCACTTCCTGATTTAAAGCACACACAGGACCAGATTAATAGAACAGATAATTATGCTTTGTCTGCCAAATCTGCATCTTTGACTGCAGATGTGGTTGTCAATTCCCCGAATATGTGTTATGTGTAAAATAGCCAAGTGTGAGCATCCCGTGTTGATGTGTGACTTTGTATTATGTGTTCTCTATTTACCTCGCCTGGATGTACTGTCAGCTCACCTCAAAAATTCTTACGCAATATGAATGAGTTCTTTTACAAGTAGTATTACTTACTGCTGTATATTTCTGAGAGATCTGAAACTTACATTGGCAGTGCAATATGTTACAAGAATATTCTGCCCCTTCTCCGACAGCATCACTTTCTAGAACATTCATGCACCTGTACAATGCTTTTGCAATGTGTTTTCAGCCTTTGCGTTTCCATAGGTTAGCTTCTCTTGCACCATACAACACTTCTGAAATATAGAAGAGATCAGACAGCAGTGCTGGCTTGACATATTTTAATATGTGAAGTGTGAAGGTGAAAACTGTAGTCAGCAGTGCCAGTGAAATGGATTAATACTGTTGCTGAAACTGGAAAAAAAATTACTAGGGCAGGGTAAGCTGATCATTTGCAGTATACTTTTTTTAGTTATTGAACTCTCTCCTCTTAATTTAATGATTTGAGAACTAAGGACTGGGATTTGCTTTGTCCAGTTGTAGATACCTATTAGTCTGGTGTGTAAGTTTACCGTACAGACCTGAGCTGTTTTTGCAGCGAGTGCATAGGCGCAATTAATCTTATTTTAATTCAACCTCTATTATAGGATAGGATGACTCATCTTCTAAGGGAGCTGTTTCTTGCTGTTGACTATGAAGGAACATAGTGTCTGTCAATTAAATTAGGGTAGATGAGCCTACAATGCAGCTTGCTGTGTACATCTCTTGGAAATATAAGTCATATCTGAAACTCAAAATGCTTAAGGAAAATGCACAAATAGTTCACAAGAGTGGAAACAGGAAATAATTTGGTGGAGTTGTATGTGCATTGGTAATGAATTGAAACTGTTTATATTTGTATTTATAGTTAAAGATTTATATATTTTTTTAAGATTTTATTTTTATAGTTATCTGGTTTTCCCCAATAAACAGTGTATAGGGTTTTCATCAAGAGGAAAAGAAGATATTTGTCTCCACTTAAGCAGATGGTTCAATGAATGGGTCAGACACACTTTTGCCCCATGGTTGTATGTTGTTTTGAAAAAAGAATATGTGAAACTATCTGAAATGTATAAATCCTGACATATGACTCCCTCATCTGGTGTAAACATTAACTCCTTGGTTTTTTTGCCAAACCAAGTGAAGTTGTTACTTTAAGAAAATAAATCTTATAAGGAAACATTCTTAAAAATTTCACTAAATGTTTGATGAAGATTAGTACTTGGATCACAGAAATCTATTTCCTAAAAACTAGTGCGTAAGAATTTCTTTAAATCATATCCATTTAATGTGTTTTGTAGTGGAAATTTCAAATAAAGACAATTAAAAGTAACTTTAGAACGTAACTATATGGATTTTGGTATCAACAAGAAGTCCAGCTCTATGGTATGTGCAAGATGACCTTACTCTTGTTTTTCATGGGAAGTGATTGTACTGGTTACTGCAAAGCTGTGAGCCGGAGGGGATGGCTTTATATCTATATTAGATCAATATAATAATTAGAGGAAAAACCTTCTACAATCTGGCATTTCTTTAATTTACCTTTCAAAGTATTTTGTGGGCAGCCAGGGTTCACAAATCATTTGGTTTCTCAGCCTTTTCTTCTCTGTGGAATTTTGATAAGGGAAGTTCATTAAATAATTTTAAAAAATTAGGAATTGTGTATGATGTATGATAGTAGGAATAAAGACAAAGCCAGTGTTGCTAGTACTCTGTGAAATCAATCAATTTGATTTTTTTTCTCTTGCCTTCTCAGAGTCATTTTACAGTCTCTTTAATTTTACTTGCTCTTCTCCCTTTGTTTAGTTATCACTGGATTTTTTTCAGGACATCTTTCTCCTGCCTCTTTTCTGCCTTCTGTTTTAAATTTCCTAAGCAGATTATTAATCAAGGTGAACTTTTGAACTTGGTGTTCTTCAGCTGATTAGAAAATGGGCATAATAGAGAATCTCATTTTTAACAATGATTTCATGAGAGTAATTGAATAGCGTCTTTCATGTGGAGATCCCAAAGGCATTTGTAAATGTGAGTCAGTATTATTATTGTTCAACAAATAATAGAAAAAGTGGAACAGATACATTTAACTATGGTTTTTGAAAAATACCTTTGAAGTAGAGTTTTTAGCCCTTTAGGCACTCAAATTCTAAGTTGAACTTTACCAACGTAACTACCTCGAAGCTCCCTCTGAACCTGCTGAGAGCTGTGTGAACTCAGTATGCCTAAGAAACAGTAAAAAAGGATAAGTAGAGAACAATCATACATTTATGGAATGAACAGATGAACTTAATACACCAGAAGTCTTTATCTCCCTGGTGTATACATTTGTCTTACCAGCTAATTTTTCTGAGGGTACTGGTACCCTCAGATGCTTAACTATGACATTGGAATATTTCAGACACTTACCTTTTAGTCTTCAAAGTAGTTTTTCTCAAGTCCCAGAGAAGTCAGGCACACAGGAGCTGCATCTCTACTTTTCTTTAAAGGCATGAAGCACAAAGCATCTTGTAGAGTTTGATGGATGAAAGAAAGAATATGGCTTATAACTGAGCCTTAAACATTTCACTTTTCAAGACAGAGATCTGGATGATTTAATTAGGAAATTAGATAATGCTGTTTTCTCTATTGCAGCTGTGATAAGGCAATGGATTTTGGGTCCTGTAAAAACTGGAAGTGATGCTTGTGCCTATTCAGTTCAGCTTCTGTCAGGATCATTCAGAAGTTATTACATTTTAAGTTGGGCCAGAAACAGAGACAATTTTTGTATTATTTGTTCTGTATTGCCACATAAAGTACAGTATGATTTTACGGTGCAAAGTATTTATAGCAATAATAATTATGTCTCTCACTTTATGTTCAGAGCACTCAGCCAGTTTGCAATGCACCAGTTCCTATAAATCTACCATTTATCACATTGTAACTTGCAAAATACATTTATGTTCTTCCTTGAGTACATGTGGTTGTATATAAATAACTAGGGCATACTCATCCAAAACCTTTGCAGAAGGCTTTATCTTCTGTGTAAGACAGGAAATTTTGAAGTGATGGATAAGCAAGTCTTTTTTGTGTGAAAAGTTATTTAAATATTTTTGATTATTAAAGAACTCTTGGCACTGGAGAAGAGAGAGAATTTACAAAGATAGTAGACATGCTAAAATATCCAGTAATGAACTCTTCTCTTTTCGTCTAAGTCCTGTTTTTGTTTTATACACTTATTCATCATTTTTAGGTGGTTGTCCAATGTGAAAAACCTTTCATTAATTGTTGTTGCTTCCTGTGTCTCTAGCTAACATCTAATAGCAAGCAATTACTTTTCTTTCCAGATCATGAAAGGAAACACACCCCTCTTTTGAGCGGTGTTTGGCTTTGAAGAGATTAAATGATCTTAATGATTAGAGAATACTTTTTAAAACATGAAATGCTAAACAGGGAGTCTGACCTACGTTTAGTCCTTTGTCATGAGGCTGTCACAGGAAGCATCTTCTTCTAAAGAATAGCATTGCAGATACTATTAAATTTTCTCTGTAAATTCATCAACGTATTGCATATTATGGCCTTGAATTCATCAGGACATTTGACAGTGACGTCAGCAGGATCAATATTTCTCAAACAGTATATATTTGGAGTGAACTGTATAGATAGACTTCTTTCGTGTGACATGTGCAGCAAAATTTAAGAAATAGATTTGATTTTCCCTGTCCATGTCTTGTCCTCCTTTACTTACTGTTTTATTTTTATGTACTTAGTTATGCTTCCAATACCTAGCAAGGAAATTTAGCTCAAATACTACAAAGGATATGTTTTAAGATTTAATCTACATACAAAAATAATCCTATCAAAGAGTCAAGTGTGACTAGAAAATATATAATCTGCTGATCTAGCACAGAATGAAAACTAATGTCAACTGATTAAAAAACAGATTCAGGGTGTTATATGTTGAATATTGATGAATTTCTCATTGCAAACGTAAGTCTCAGTGTAACCTATACGAAGTTGGGGTAATTATTCAGAGGAAATATATGCATAAATGTTGCTGTTAGTGAAAACTAAAAATGAAAATATACTTTTAATTTTTCAGGACAACAGAAAACGACATTGTATATATCAGCACTTTCATTCTAATTGAAGAGCTAGACCTCACATCCATGTTTCTACCGCAGCACGGTCTTCACTCTCTTCCCAACATGTATTCACTTGCAGCTGCGTGTTCACACAAGTTATTTACTGACATACACACTCCTACCTGCCTCTTTAGGTTGTGTCTTACCCTGGTATTTCTCTTCTCCAGCAGTTCTTACCATAATCTTACTGTAGTCAACATGGGCCAGCTCTCTCCTAGTGTTTTACTGCACTACTCGCTCACCCATTCTCTTAGTGCATTCCTATGGATACATTAACTAAATGGCTTTTTAGTTTGATAATTCAAGTGTAAATATTCACATAAAAGTATTTGGGTTTAAGAAAATTTGATGGAATCTAATTCAAAGTTTAAGTTCTTTCATTAAAAAAAAGTATTTGGGGTTTCTCTACTTGTTTCCTTGAAGGACATAATTTCCTTGAAGACTTTGTAACACACAGTTAATTTTTCATAAATTCCTGTTTTTTCCTATGCAAAAAGAAAAATAAGTTTTGAATATTAGTATAAGACAAATCTAGCTAAAATGTGAAAAGAGCAAACTGTCACCTTTTTGACTGTTAATCTCCTGGTGTTAACACTTTTTTTTACTTTTTTTTTCTGCATGATATTCTTAGTCAATGTAAAATACTCCCCACATCTGTCCTGGTTTGGTTTCAACTACTGCTAGCTGTGGCATCTTCTGAGAGTGCTTTTATTTGGGAACATCTTTCTGTGGAACATCCCTTCAAAGGAACAATGTGTCAGTCAAAGCCAGGTGCATGCAGGTGCACCTAGAAAAGGCGTTTACTGATGTGTCTACCTCATCAGTCACATTTGACACTCACTCTCGCTGTGACATTAAAAGGTTAGCAGCTTAAAGTTCAAAAAGAACGCATCATCAGATGAATAGACTGGGAACTGGAATAGTTCTCTAAATCCTGTATTCTTTTTGTTTGTTGCTGGTGATTCTATTAGCAAGTTTGCTGTTGTTAGTGGTCTGTTACTACATAATAACTGAGAGGACAGAATTTAAAGGCAGGCAGGCAGTGTCATTTTTTGATATTGTCAGAACTGCAAGTAGTAAAGAAATAGTTAATTCAAACAGTTTAAATAGTTTTGTATTCAAATGGAATAGTATCAAGCAAAAGGTTAGAAAATAATGTCAGTGAATATGACTGAGTTGATATATAGAGGTTGTACATGCTCTGTGTTTGATTTTCAGGGAATACTGAGGTCAGGTGCTTGAAAATACCTGTAGCAGAATAGTACTTTGTTCTTAAAGATACAGCTTTGCACTTGCATGCGTGGGTCTAATGGTGCAACCAGGATAGGAATCTCTTTCGCTGACACTTTCAGTGAAAATTGAGGGATCTCAGGCTCCATTACAAATATTTTTGAACTCCATAGAATCAGCCTATTACAACTACTTCTTCTGTGGAATGATTGTTTATTTGCCCCCCA
The DNA here is from genome assembly GCF_003945595.2 of Pipra filicauda. Lineage (NCBI taxonomy): Eukaryota > Metazoa > Chordata > Aves > Passeriformes > Pipridae > Pipra > Pipra filicauda. The sequence goes on along the minus strand of NW_024104643.1, from coordinate 1,541,167 downwards.
GTTTAAATGAATTATTTACCATTTGTATTAAAAAAAATTGAAATATATAGTTGATAACTTTTCCATTCTTCCTGTACATCTTGGGCCTGGTATTAGTCGAAAGATCTTCCTGTTAAACATCCCTACCACTTGTGAATATCACCAATTCCTTACGAAGGTAGTTAATTCCTTTGTAGTTAGTGGTACTGCATCTCTATTATAAAAGCTTTAGCCTGACTGTTCATGCATTTTGAATTTATAAACAGGAAAGATGAATGGATTTTTATGTAAAGAGTTATATTTTTAAGAAAGTCTCTCCAGCTGTGTATTGCAAAGAGTTTGTTGAGTTTAGAAGTACCTCTTTACTTCCTTTACTTACCATTTCTCAGTGTTAAAGGCCCAGTATAAGATATTTTGAACCTTCTATGAAATTCACTCACTTGTAACTTTGCAATAAATTTACTGCCATTCTACTAGGAAACTTTTGAGGAAAAGTTTCTTGGTTACTGATTTTTGTCACAATGAGTCTTCTTATTATAGACTTCCTTCTCTCTTAAAAGTATCTTTAATTATGTTTTTCTGTGGCTAACCCCTGCCACTTGCATGTTATCACTTATACATACATGTCCACATACATGTTTAGAGTTTTCTAAGTTTGATCTGCTTTGGCCCCATTTCTAAAGGACACTAAGCTTTGTAGAATTGATGGCTCTGATTGAGTGAATAATGAATCTATAGCAGTTAAATTGGAACTGAAGCCAGGAGTGTTCATAAATTCTTCTGTTCTATATGTGAGGATAAGCAGGTTGCCATAACTCATAGTGTATTGTGATTATGAAATTCTTTCTACTCCAACAGTCACTAAGGCTACTAATGCCGGAAATCTTAAGTCAGTACATTGAGGTAACAGATATCTAAATATTTTCAAAGGATTGTCAGAAGAACTCTCTGGATTTTTAATATCGATTTTCATTATAGCCTGGAGCACTGGGGATGATGTTCCAAAAGCTTGTGGGAATTAAGGTCATGCTAACATTTTTTTTTTAAATGGCTGAGATAACCTGGGTAATTATAAGCCTGTCAGTCTGACATCAGTCTGAGGCAAAGTAATGGAAATGCAGGTGTGGGACTTGAATAATAAAGGATTGAACTCTGCTGAGGCAAACAATATGTTTTATAAGCACAGCTGTTAAGATATAACAGGAAAGGCAGCTCAAGGAGGGATGCTACCCAGGAAAAGCATTTAGGTGCCCTAATGGGTAATAATAATGGATATAACTGAAGTTTTTCATCCAGAACAGCAGCCAACAAAAGTTAATGTAATAGTGGAACGTATAAACAGGGCAATATAGAATAAAACTAAGGAGATCATTTTATTTCTCTGCTCTGAGCAGTTAGAGAATACAAAACTTAATCCCATTTCCCACCGTTCAGGAAAGAGGTTGGAAACTTGAAGCCTTGAAGAGCTACAAGACTTCTTAGAAAATGTTCTGAATAGTGATATATTATCTTGATGAGTTTTATTCAATTCACTTTGAAACCAAAATCATTACAGAAAGTCTTGATATTAGTCTATAATTGTATACATGGAGAACAGAAAACTGAAAACGAGCCTTAAAACCTAGCAGACAAAGATGTTAACACATTAGCAATTGGAAGTGGGTGAATTCATATAATAAATAAAGAACTGTGGTGGCACCTGAACACAGAAATGGTGAATTCTTTGAAACAGTTCATAAATCAAAGTCATAATTTTTGAAGACAGAATCTCTGCAACAAATAGGAATTTTTTCAGGGATTTCCCAAGCTCTTTGTTATACAGCAGGACAGACTGCATGATAACAATCATCCCTTCTGGCCTTCTAATACCTCAGCGTGTCAGCAAAGCAGGTATGGCTTTGGGTTGCACTGACAGTAATGTGTGGCTGTAATCGGGTCTCAGAACACATGGTGTTGAGCTAGAATAGGCTTCTATACATACTCACTGACCCACAGGGTGGTGATACCTTCTAACTGACTCTTGATCACAAGAATAATACTGAAAAATCGTCATGTTTTAGCACTGACAATAAACACAGTATTTTAATTTCAGCAATTTACTTTTAGAGCCAAGAATAAGACAAGGAAGAAATTTAAATCTAAGTAACAATGTGAAAAGGTCTGTTTACTCTTGAAGAAGGTTTTACGAATATCAGTACCACCTCACAGAATGCTTGTTCCATTAAGTTTAGTTTAGTTAAGTTTAGTTTACTGTCGGTGAATATCTCTCCAGCTTTGCAGGTGACCTCCCATCAAACCTTTCATGTACTATGTAGGGAATACTTGGTCATTTTGCAAGACCCAGTTGATATTAACTTCTCTGTACAGTTACCAGCTCGCAGCACTATAGTATGATATTTGCAGTCATTGCTACTTACATCACTTCCAGTGTTACTGTTAAAAGTTTTTATGAGTTCTTACAGTGTAAAAATAAAGTTAAAAGTGTTATGAAAAGCAAAACTGAACACATTTTATATCTCTCACAGAAATATTTTAGATTCTCAGAATAAGCATATTTTAGTTGAAATGAAATATTTTAATGGTTTTTCCTTTTTAGGCTAATAGTATACTTTTTCTTTACAAATGAGTTTTAAATAGTACCATTGCAAGTATCTGCATAGATCTCTGAAAATACATGCATAAACACAGAAAGATAGAGAACTCACAGCAGCCTTAAGAACAAATTACATTTTATTGTTCATGGTACAGAGATTTGCAACCATTTGCTTTAAGCTAGAGACTTCAACTACAGAGTACATATATCTCTTCTGTTTAAAAAATAATCTTTTACTCAAGTATTTATTTTGTTTAATTTACCCTGTGAGAAAAACAGATATTTACAATGTAATACTTGATTGTGTCTGTATGTTTATATTGCAGTACCTTCTAAATGAATCAGAATATATTACAAGGTATGAGTTAGTATTTTTTTAGGGATTTTCTTTTCCCCTGTCCCATTTTAAATCTTAGTAAGAATTATTCAAGTGGTTAAGCGAGCATGATCTCAAAAAGATTGTGGTGAGTAAATGCGCTGAAGTAAGAAAATATTCAAGAATTTTTCAAATTTGTATGTATTTTATTTTTCTACTCACTTTCTTGGCTCTAAAGTAAGAAAGAGTAGTTAAATGACTGTTAGTATTAATGTGTCATACTAATTAGATTAGCGTTGGCCTTGAGGCAATAAAATCCATCAGGTGAGCACACTTTATTATCATTAATAGAATTTTACTTTTTATTGTCTGAGTTAACTTTTTTTTGTGTAAAAACATGCCACAGTTAGGACTTTGCTGTACTCGTGTCACTGATGTAATGACAGCATTCTGGCTCTGGTGGCAGACCGAAGCTATGCTGAAGCAAAGATTAGGTCCAAACATCAGGGGAACTGTACAAATTCATGCCACCTGGCCATAACACCGTCACAAATGTGCAAGCTGGTGTGAAGTTTGCTTGGCTGCTCTGCTGATACCAACAGGTGGGAGCAATATGAGAATGAGGAATGTGAAGGGAATTCACACTTGTCCACATCTGGTTGGTTTTCAGCTCTCTTAGACTACTCCAGAAGGTGGACCTTATGCTTGGGCAGTTTCTGCATCAGTTATAAAAATTGCTTATGTAGATGTGTGAGAACACTGGTATCTTTATCTACCCTGTGTATTCTGTTTACTGAACAGGAACTTAATGAGGAAGGAGCACTAAAGTAAAGAAGAACCTGAAAATAACAGTAAACAACAAGATAATGTCTAAGAAGAGATATTTCTGCAAACTCTGAAGTTTTTTATTGTCATTGTTATTACTGAATATTCTCTCCTTGATTTCAGGTTCAGAAGACATATGTATAGTTGAACATTTCAAACAGTGATCTCTGACTGGTTAAAAAAAAAAAGAATGCAAATCAATATACAAATATTTGTAGCATGGTAAAAATTTCACCTAACCTAGCCTCTGAGTAGCTAACAGATTCTCTGTGGGCCAAAATAGCATGATATGAGTGGCAATCAGAATTTGATTCTTATTGCCTCAGCATGCAAGACTTCCTCCAGGTTCTTTAGCTCTTATTGGTGCTTCTTTTGTGAAGGAGACAGTGTAAAGTAACAGTACTTTTGATGTTTTTGTCCTGATTCCATTTCCTAGTGTTGCCAGTTGAGAGAGAAAAGGGTAGGGGTTTACTTTTAGCATCACCAGTCAGAACTGCTGGTCTGGCACAGGAACTACAAAAACCCGTGATGAATTGTGATAGAACCCATGGAGCTGTGAATCTGTTGCATTTTCTTTTCAGGTACTGTAGTTTTTTTCATTGATGCTCACAAAAGCTCTGTCTGAGCATATAGCCTATGACAAAGCATTTAAGAGGATATAATGGATATCTTAGGTATATAAAACCCTATGGAAGAAAACAATAAGTTTTCATGGTCTTGTGATAACTGTTGATAAAACACTGAAATCTTTGCCATAGACTATAATTTGAAGCTACTGGAATGGTTGAGCCATCTAGTATACAGCAAATATGAAGCCAGAACAGTGTTTTGGTTAACAACAAACTTACTTGTATCACCACCCTAACTAAAAAAAAAATCCCTTTTCTGAAGCTCTCTGAATCACAAAGCTATGGAGGGCCAAGTTCAATTGCGTCTATTCTTGTTATGGGGCGAATGTGGTCAAGTGACCTCATCTCCACTCTTCTCTGCTTTTCTATCTGTAGGAGATACTGAATGACTTCCTGACTCCCCACAATGCATGTTTTATCTATAAATACATGGTACAGAGACTGCTTTGTTCACTTGAACTGCAGTATACTTCAGAAAAGAGCCCCCAACTTTTGTGGTACCTGTTCTATTCAAATAATTAAGCTCTTTATCATATTGCTTCATTGTATTAATTGTAAAAGGTAATTACTGTAGTAAGTAGCTGCTAATTTTAAGTTTTATTGAAAATGAATTTGTGGGAAAAGGCTAACTGAAAATAATAAAAGGGAGTGAGTAATAAAGGCAAAAAAGAGAACAGAAAACATGAACACTGGAAACTACAATCTGAGTTACATCTTTGATTCACAGTGGTAGATGTTTTGTTTGAGTGATAAGAAAGTATCATGGCTCTGTCGATTGGTACAAAATTTCAGCTGTGGTGTGAAAGTAGCAGTGAGAATAAACACAGAGTTCTCCTTTCAAATGCAGCGGCAGACAGCAACCTGCAGCATGCTGCTCTCGTGTAAAATGGCCATGTTTGCCTTCTGCATTTCATCACCATGTGACAAGTCCCAATGCAGTGTCATGACAGCTCACTGTAACCCAAGTGTCAGCCCAGCCCTGGGAATACATGGCTCTGTGCTGCTTTGTATCTGGCTTCTCCTAGCATTTCACTCTCCTTCCTGTATGAATAAAAAGGGAGGAAAGAGACTTCATTGCGTTTGTACCTCATGTTTGTAGTCTGACAGGGTGGTCCAAGCCATTATCAGTTTTCCTAAAGAAGTGATGTGGAATTGCTAAGAATTACATGCATCTAGAGAGATCAGGTTAACTCCGCACAGGTATCCATGGTGTAATGGGCATGGGGGTTTCCAGGGCATGAATGAAAAGTACACAAAATCCTAAGACATCTTTTACATCACTGTGTAATGTTACCAGAACAAAAAAGAAGCATCTCCCCATCCGTCCCTCTGCCAAATGTTTGCCAGTAGATATAGAAGTTATTAATGTTAGTTGATACTTAGTGTTTTTTGCCTATTTATTTGTCCCTCGTTGTTTCTGTCTTTAGTCTAACAGTTCCCTGCCACCAAAGTCAGGAGAATCTAGTTTCCCTATCTGTGTGCTCACCAATTCTCAAAACTCTAGGACTTCCTGTGAGCCAATATATTTTACTAATCTAGCAAAAAGATAACATAGCAGAAGAAGGTGGATAGTTTAGAGCTGTACTAATAAGTAGAATTATTTCACAGCAGGAGCCCCTGAACGCAGAGAAGACTGGAAAGAGTTTGTGAAATGACATAGCCAGGAATTAGGAAAGAATAAGGAGGAATGAAGGCAAACCATTCTCTTTTCTATATCAGTAAGCCCTTAAATTAGGTCAGTTCCTTACATGCCCTCCTTCCCCAATTTTGATCTTGTATATCCAAAACCATGCCCTTTTCTCTGAAACCACACCTTACCTCCTGAAATATATATCCTCTCAATGCAGTGTTTGCCTCCCCTTCCATTTTCTTAAGCCACAGAGCCACAGTTTTCGTACTACGCCTTTAAACAGTAGAGGTCAAGACAGGCACCCCAGTAGATTCAACGTATTTCCTTCTAGCAATAATTAATTTTCTTTTGGCATTCGTAACCAGATGTCTTGAAAATTATAAAGTCAGTAAAAAGACACAGCTGTAGTTTTTACTAGAGGAAAATAATTGTTCCTTGTTCTGGTGTCAGCTGTGGGATTGCTAGTTAGAGAGTACATTTTTTAGATTTGACCACAGGGTAAGTGCTTTGTGTGCAAATGATCTGTGCTGCATCAGTGAAGGAACAGGCTCAGTTTCCAGAAGTTCTCTACTGCATCCTTACAGTGCAGTGTACTTTTCTACCCTTGTCTTTTGTGATTTGCTATTCCTAGAGCTTAGATTTTTTATCCCTGCACACAGGAATGTGTAGCTTCCTGAAGAAAATAATTGGTTGACTTTTTTCCATTATAAAGTACCTTATTTTACTCTTCCTTGTGTTTGTGCATATTCATACTACTGCAAGAGTGTTCAATAGGTGTTAATATAAAATACAGGTGAGCTTAAATATGGCACATAGAGACAAGCTTCAGAAGAGAATAAAACCAACCAAAAGTAGGCTGATGCTTTACCCTAGTATAAATACTGAGCAATTGCGAATTTGCTGCAAGTCTATAATAAAATTAGTAATGTGAAATTTGTATGTCTTTTTTATACTAAGATGGTAAAACTCTAAGTTCTATAAGTTAAACAGAAGTTGTGCATAAGAAATGAGTGGACTGAAATCAGATCTGGACTAATATTGTAGTTAATCCAATATTGTAGTAAAGGTTTGTGCTCTTCAACAGAATTTTACTTAGTCATCAGTGAATATAGTTTTGCATATGTATATGTGTTATATTATTATATGGTAATAATATTTTACGTTGCCACTATAGTTCATTATATGTTCATTATACAGTCTGTATCATCAGTTTTAGTTTCCTTTTTAGTTGCATTTGGATGTGCATCAGGACCCATCTTAGCTGGAGGTAGGGAATTAGCATATTGTTTCTTGGGGAATGCCCTTGAATGTGCTTGAGTAGCTGTCTTGTGTGAGACGTGAGCAGCACTGCTTGCAGAAAGGGTGAAAATCTGTTTCAAGCGGTATGAAGTAATCCTGTGTTGCTGTGCTTATTTTAAAAACCACAGGAAAGCTCTTCAGACTGTCAGGATGAATAGCAAGCAACAGTGATGGGCAGGTTTGTCATCTGAGAAGTCAGTGCTGGGTTACTTCACAAAGCATTTTGGTAGAACTTCAAACATAGTCCATTTAGGAGGCCAGGTAGATACCAGTAAGGAATGAAAAGCAAACTGTAGGCCTTTCTATTACTTCTGTACAGAGGGTGAGGGCAGGATGTGATGTGCGGAGGGAAGATGTGAAATGTAGATTATCTAAATTTGGCTTTTTTTCCATAGTGGTATTTATTTTTCGGAAGTTTATTTCAAATTTAAATATGGATGTAACTGCCAATCTAATTGAATATTAAATCCTACCAAAAATCAACCTTGATGTGATCAACCAAGAGAGACAGGCAACATGACTTTTTAATATGCCAAGGAACATAGTGTCACTTGCTAAGATGAACGGAGCAAAATGTTGCTTTCAGGAACAAAGCTTAGAAATGGAGAAAATTGCAATCAATCAAATACAGTAACATTAGTGAAACTTGGGTGAAAAATCTCATAGAAACCTAGGAACATGACTGTGTAACAATCTCCCATTATTGATCATTCAGCTCTTGTGCAATCCCATTGAGAGGTTAAAGTTTTATTCTTATCACACTTTTAATCAAGACTATTGTTAGAATTAGAATTCCATTGAAATATCCATACTTGAGGGCTTTTTTTTTTCTTCAGTGTTTTTTTCTATCATTTAAATTTAAGAGTGTCTGCATCTGCATACAGTGTAACATATTTTAATATATTTACTTATGGTAGTCATGATAGACATAGAAATAAGTATAAAATTTTTCTTTGACCTTGGTAATAAAAGATGACATACTGCAAGGTTGCAAGGAACACTGGTCCGTATCAACGTATGCCATTTTACACCTAAGGCAAACACAGCCTAAGACAACAGATGTGGGTACAACAGACACAAAACAAAAAACCAGTCATACAATTTGTTTATAAACTTACTTCTCAATTGATGGGATCTATTATTGTTGAACAAGTTATTTGAAATATGTGTTGCTATATCTACATATGTATGACATCCTTAACAAGTGTGGCTCCATGAATTTTGTAGTAAGTAATGTTGCCAGGAGCTTTATATTTCCCATGGAAGAAACAGCAGCAGTATGTGCACATATGCTTTTCTGTGTGTTAAATTAATTGGCTGTCTTTTGTTACATTTGTTACATATTACACTGTCCTGTATGCCATGTTTTAGTATATTTTCCTGTTTAAAAGTTGGCATCACACCTGGCAGGGAAAGAGCTGAAACTAGATAAAACTTGAAAACAAATAATAATATCTTATTTTATTCCTTTTTTCTTCTTACTGTATTGCAGTAACTGTTTATTGATTATAAGTTTCCTTTTCTTAATGAAGAAAACATCTCTACCATTATAATCTGCTTGTGATTAGTAGGCTTGGACAGAAATCAAAGCAGTTGTCATTGCTGAAACTGCAGCCACCATTTTGGCCTTTTTGTCTTCTAAGTCAAGAGGGCAAAACATCACGTAGCCTTATCTTTGTCCACGAAAAGGTGAGAACAAGAATTGTAAGAGCTGGGAAAACTGATACTAATCTAGATTCAGTAGATTTTAGTAATTCTGAATGACCTATGTCAGTATGGGTCATAATTATCTAAGAGGAAAGAAAATCACATTTCTAGTAATAGACGTTCTGACAATTGCTGTGGAACAAATGCTGGTCTCCATGACACCAAAAGAATCCAAAACTGCAATCTTGAATTAATTGTTGTTTCCTTAGGTTTTTTTCTTAAGGTGAAGAGGGACATCTTCTCATGTTGGTCTAGTTAAGTGTTATTGCATTGATTGCTTATTTTAATTACTCTTTAAAAAGAATGCAGTGTTACAGAAAGTAATTCATGTATAGATGAATTTCTCATTCTCCATCAAACAGTGCATAATATACTGTGATAGATTTTTCTTTTAGTTATGTAAGTATAAATCTAGATTTGCACTGTTGAAATCAATGTCATATTTCAGTTTATGTGTTTTAGTGGTATTTCTGATAACAGAAAGTGGCATGCATGTTTTTAGATGAAAAATATAAAAGGAAACTCTAGAAACAACATCTAATATTTACACCCTCATAAGCTCACTTGGTTAAATTAAGTAAAGAAACAGTGAAAGGGTTGTTTCCTTTACATATCTACTTTCATTGCTGTTAAGCTGATTTTGCAAGCACTGAGATGCAGTAAAAGTGCTTGTTTATTTCTTTCTGTATTGTATGGAATTCTACAGAAGGTCTTTCTTTTTTTGTCCTACAGAATGTTTCTCTCATTTGAAAGTTTATTTCATTCTAATCATTTTGTTTACCTGTTCATTGTTGCTGAATCATAGGTTTGAAAAGACTGAGTCCCACCATTAATGTAGCATCACCACATTCACCACTAAATCATGCTCCCAAGTGCCACATCCAGATTTTTTTCAACACTTCCAGGGATGGTGATTCCACTTCTTCCCTGAACAACCTGTTCCAATGCCAGACCATCCTTTCAGTGAAGAATTTTTTTTTTCTAATATGCAATCTAAACCTCCCTTGGCACAACTTGAGGAAACTTCCTCTTGTCCTGCCACTTGTTACCTGGGAGAAGAGACTAACCTCTCTACCTGGCTACAGCTTCCTTTCAGGTAGTTGTAGACAGCGATGAGGTCCCCCCTGAGCCTCCTTTTCTCCAGGATAAATAACTCGGAGAAGTCTTTCACCTAATGTCTTGTGTGCCATACATCTCCTACTTCTATCTCCAAATCAAAGTATCTCAATTAATTTCCATCACTTTTGTTCATTCTGTTATGAAACAACAAGAATTCTTGTTTATGGGAAAAGTCTCTATTAAAACAACAATAAATTTTATTTTATCTGATATCTGTTCTTTCCCGTTCACTTCCATATGAATTCTAGTTTACTTTGGCTGTATACTGTTGTTTGCTTATAACTTTGGTTATAAGTTATGTGTGAAGCGGGTGTATCTTTACAGAAGTTTAGCACGGCATCCAGTGATTTCCACCAGCTCACCAAATGGTACAGGTGTTGAGCTGTGTCAGTCTGGCCAACTGTAAAACAGATCCATCCATGAAAGTTTATGGGGAACTTTTGTTTTGTTTACAACATCGGTAGTAAACACTGATTTTTTTAAATGTATTCTGAGATTTTGTTAGATATATATTTTGTTAGATATATTCTGTGTAAAATAAATATACATACATATATGCACATAGGTACATATGTATGATTTCATTTTATTTTTATATATAGTTATTTATCTATTTATTCCTTTGTCTTCAAATATGAAAATTCCAGACACAGTTTCATTTAGCCTTCCCAGACATCCTTATGTAGCTGAAATATTGTGAGGTATGAGACTCAGTGATGGGAGTGGCAACAAAAAATTCAGGTACTGTAGCCATGTATCACTAGTCTGCAGGAACTTCTTAGTATTGCTGCATTTATTGCTTTATTTTCTGTCTCATTTAATCGTCTCTCTAATGATTAGATATAGTTTATTTTTCTCACTTCGAAGACCATTAAATCTGAAACAAATTTATTTTGCATTTTGTATTACACTGTATTGTTTTATGTTGAAAGATAAATTTGAAGAAAAGTATAGCAATAAAATTTATCCTTGAAATAATATTTAATCTTTTGATATTGATAAGCTATAATAAATATATTATTATGAAAGGTTAAATGAACAGGGAGGAAAATTGAAGAAAAAGAGTAAATATTGAAATAAAATATATTGGTCTTTGGCCTTTTTAAAAATGGCTAGATGAATGTGAATTCTGAAATTTCTTTCCTAACTTTGAAAAGGCAACAGATGAAAGGGGTTTAAAATTTCTTTTGAAAGGCCATTTTTGTCTAAACTGAGTCATAAGAGCTTACATCTAACATTTTTTTGTAAATCAGAGGCAAGGAAATGGAACACATTTAGATAAAAGATGGAGAACCTGTCTGCTGAGGACTGGGACTATTTTATGTTAAAGAAGAGCAACAGAATTGTTATTCAAAATATGACATTCTGTGAAATAATGAGAATCAATATGCTAAACTTTATCATCTCAGATTTTTTTCTCATACATGAAAATTTTGGGGGGAGAAAAAAGATGTGAAGTTCACAAAGTAAGGCAGTCTCACTCAGCAAAAGCAATACAAGATATCAGCATTCTGTGTGTGCTGTGGGAAGGACAAAAAGAAAAGTTCTTCCTGTGGAAAGATCCATATGAAATTCTTTTTGGTGATTGGGGAGGGTGTGTGGAATTGACATCAATATTAAAGTGCAGTTGGTTTGGATCAGAAGTCTTGACGATGCATCTGGGTGCAAGAAAATATAAATCACTGCAGGTGTAATTAAGAAGGTAATTACAATGCAGTATAAGTAGTACCAAAAATGAAATTAAAAATTGCAAAGGAAATAAAATCCCAAACAACCAAAAGAAAAAAGGTTGTGATAAATGGTTCATTTAGACCTGCATTGCTGTGTGGGCAAAAGAGAATCGCAATCATAGCCATTTCAAAAATGAAAACATAAGAGAAAAGGAAATTGGACAGAAATGGCATGGAAATTACAGCCTTTGATCCGTTTTTGAAGAACCTTTTATGAGGCATCATCGTGAGTGGGCAGCAAATTCTTTCCAATCTCCTCTTAAAGCACTTGTGAAAGCTTGGAGACCATGAGACTGAAATAAATGTTTTAGCATGGATTGTGGGAATGTGTCTCTCTCTGCTGACCTTTTTTAGCTTTTATAAGCAGCACAAAATTGCACTGAATGTTTAGAGTGATAATATAGAATATATAATATAGGCAATTATATAGAACATTGCTTAGCACAGGGATATAGAAAGGAAACTGTTTTCTGTAGTAGCACTAGGCTTTCATTAATTCTCTATAAAAATCAGGAACTGTAAATGGGGACTACATGTTGTTTTTAAAGATTTGTTAGGTAGAAGCACAGATGGGTTTTGCAGCTTGTGATTGTGAGGGCTGACTTATTCTGGACTGAATAAGTCCCTGTCTAAACTTGACACAAGTTATGTTCCTGGGGAACACTGTGTCTTCTTCATCTTAATAATGCATCATTTTGAACCTTCTGGATTATTCTGCTGTCTTGAGAATTATAATGTCTCAGTGTGAAAATTCAGTGTACATACAGAGAAAAGAGGTAAATTGCTAATATGAATAATACATTGTAATTGCCAAAGCATGGTCCAGCTCAGCACTAGCTAAAATTAAATTAAACTCTGAGGCTATAAAACGAAGATGATCGTAGACTAGTTCAATCGCTATCAAAATATCTGTAATTCTGTTGTAAAACATTAATGTTATAGATGTATTTGGCAGTGATCCCTATTAAATATCAGTAATTAAAATCAAAATACATTGGGTTAGCTATCCCATTCTGTAAAGCCTGAGTAATTAGCTTTCAGGTAATTGGTCAGATTAGTAACTGTACATAAAATGTTTATTGTTGATGAGAAGAAGTATGTTACATCGTGATTAGAAGGATCATGACTGCTGTCACATAAAAGAATAAGTACACTATTTTACATTTCAGTAAACAACAGCTGGATTCTTCCAAGAGTGCTGCTTCAATCAGATTCAAGCTGCCTGAAGCAAAATCCCTATTTATTTTCGTATTTTATTTGACTTGACTGGGTTCTGTTTTCATTAACATTTTCTATCTGAACTTTTGAATTAGAGAACCTTTTTATTCAGCAGAAAAAGTCAAATTTCTTTGGATTTGCAAAATGTAGGGTCTGCTTTTATTTTTTTTAACTTTCTGTAGCATTATTAAGGTAGAAAATACTCTCCATTATATCCAAAAAAAGATTATTGGAAAAACTAATGTAAAATTAATAAAAATGTTTACTTCTTTATAGCCTATTTGATTTTCCATTTTGGATTATTTGATTATTAAATGGGAGGTACAGACAGTGCTGTATTTTCTGTTGTGGTGCTGCTGTTATCGTTATTAATCATTTATATAGTTAACATGTATCTGTTGTTCACATCTTAGGCAAATAAAAAATGTCATCCGTGCCCTGAAGTGTCTTCAATCTAAAATTAGACAAAAGAGCAACAAAAGAGGTAGCAGATGATAGCAGTTGGCTCTAGGAGTGGGAGTTTTGGAAGAATATGTTATTGTTTACCTGCTGTCCTTTTACCACTTTCTGTTTGAAATACTTGCTTTCAACTGACGGCAGATATGCTGAGGGTACACTCTGCCCCATCATCCAGACCATTAATGGAGATGTTAAACATGACTGGACCCAGGTTTGACCCCTGGGATACAACTGCTAGTTACTAGACTGTGTACCACTGATCACCACTTCTGTCCCTGGCTGTTTGGACAGTGTTTCAGTCCACCTCACTGCCATTTACAGGAGAAACGTTAAAAGCATTATTGAAATCAAAGGTGACAATAGCCACTGCTGTCTTCTCATCTAGAGCCAGGCATTTCATCATGGGAGGTTGTCAGGTTGGTTAAGCAAGATTTCCCCATACTGACTACTCCCAGTCATCTTCTTGTCATCCTTCATATGCCTGAATATAATTTCCAGGATTACATAGTCCATGACCTTCCAAGGGATGGAGGTGAGACTGACAATCCTGTAGTTCCCTGAGTCCCCCCTCCTGCCCTTGTTAAAGTTTGAAGTGACATTTCCTTTCCTCCAGTCTTTGGACACTTCTCCCACTTGCCACAGTCCTTCAAAGATTATCAAGAGTAGCCTAGAAATGGCAGCAGGCAGCTTCCTCAGCACCTGTGGGTTCATACCATCAGAGTCCATGGTCTTACATATGTCCAGTTTGCTTGAGTATTTCCTGGCCTGTTCATCTTCCACCAAGGGTACATTTTCTTATTTCAGACTTTCCCTTTGGTCTTCAGGGCCTGGGAGACCTAAAGGTCAGTCTTGCTAGTAGAGACTGAAATGAAGAAAGTATTCAGTACCTCAGCTTTTTCTATGTTCCGTTTCACTAGATCTCCTGCCACATTCAGCAGTAGGCTCATGTTTTCCCTAGTCTTCCTTATGTCACCTGCAAGCTTAGAGAAGCTCTTCTTGTTGTCTTTAACATCCCTTACCATGTTCAATTCCTGGTAGGCTTTCACCTTCCTAGCTGCATCTCTGCATGCTCAGCTAGTATCTCTGTACTTCTCTCATGATGGCCCTCTCTGTTTTGACTTCTGCATGCTTCATTTTTTGTGTTTGAGTTGGAAGCTCCTTTTTCATCCATGCAAGCCTCCTGGCATTTTTGTCTGGTTTCCCACTCATTGGGATGGAGCAGCTGCAGCTCTTGCAGAGAACAGTCCCAGCTCTCACAGGCTCTCCTCATATAACAGATGCTTCAGTCCTTTAATGATCTTTGTGTCTGTTCTCTGGGCACATTGCAGTATGTCCATGTCTCTCCTGAACTGGGGAACACAGAACTGGACACAGCACTCCAGATGCGATCTCACTGCTGCTTTTTTTTCGGATGATCACAGCGAGGGGTTTAAGTAATAGATGTGGTAAGAGGAGATTGTGATTAGCGTGTGACTCATAAGGGTAAGAGAAGTAAAGTTTGCCAGAAAGAAAAAGGAATGAAAAAAATCAGTCTGAAGAGTCAACAGAGGAAAGTCAGTGGGGTAGAAACCACAGCTAATTGGAAGCAGCAAAATAGAGCAGAAGGATGAGATACATATATTGGGAAGGTGAGTGGGAGGGTGAGGATAAGAGGAAGTAGCTAAAGCTTGATAAAAAGTTAATTGAAGGCAATGGGAATCTTTTATGTTTATTTCAGCAAATTCTGGTTAGGGAACAGGTTGTAGAAGTGGCAGGTTGTTAAAAATATGATACACCCTGTCTAGACTTCAGATTTCCTAAAGTTCAGCTGTAACAAGTGCGTCTGGGGCTTTGAACCTTCTTTCTTGGATTGGTGGCTGATGATTGCTTTGGTGCCTCAGTGGGATGTGCTTGGAAGAGGGACTGAGTCTAATGATAGCTCTTTCAGAAAGATGTTCAAATTTCCAAAGGTAGTTCTTTTAGTGGAATAATCTTCCGCCTGGAAGAGCACGGAGGTGCTCCAAAGAGTGAGAATATAACTATGACTCTTCAGAAGACAGAAAAGCTCTACAAAATGACGACAGGACCAAAAAGATATTTAAAATTTCCATGTCCTCATAGGGAAAATAGAAGCCAAACTTTGATTTAATGCTGAAATTATACACATTTTTATAATAAGCCACTGAACTGTTGAGAAACTTAAATGGTTCTAATAAGAGCAGCATGAGATCTGAGCAGATTTATTGTATAAGAACAGCATCACATATTTTGTATATCTGTGAGCCCTAGATTCTGGTAGGGCTACCCTTTATCCTTGCTTTCTGGGGGATTATTTGTTTGGTTTTATTTTTTAAGCATTTCTATACCTCTTTTTTGTTACTTTTTTATTACTGTGATTCAGTGCTAATGTGTAAAACACATGCCAGTGATTTAGTTCTGCTGCTGTAAGCTTCTTCAACCCTAAATCTCCAAGATGTGTTTAGATTCCGTATTGAAATCTCCTTGTTAAGGGGTATTACTGCTATGGCCATCTCCAGGTAGCAAATTAATAACTTAATAAAATATCCAATGCTAGTATGTCTGTGTTTGGTCTTTTTAGAAATGCTGTGATAAATACCTATTTTGTTTAATTAATAGAATTTGCCAACCTCTGCATAATTTTTGGTTTCCAAATTGTGAAAAGCACATTCAACTTAAAAAAAAAAATAAAAAATTAAAAATTTTAAAAAAAAAAGGAAAAAATCTTTTCAAAATTCAGAGTTTTTAAATGCCACATGCTCTAGTCTACCTATGAGTTTGTCGAATGTGTCTGAACAACCAGCAAGTCAGGTCCCCTGTAAACTAGAGAGGAGAGAAAAATGAATTCCAAAGGCAAGTAAAATACTTACCAGTATTCCCTTGGCTTCCTTTCCTTCAAGTCAAGACTGTTGTTATACTATTTCTACTGAACCATAATTGCAATCCTGTAAGTGCAGACATCTACAGTACCTCCAGTGTAAAATACTTTTTGCCAGAACTATATTAGCTGTAATAGGTATTAACATATCTATCTTCTGATAGCAAGTAATAGGTAAGCGGAAAAGAATTCACAGATGACAGACTGATAACGAAGGCAATACTGTTCAACCAAGGATTTCATACACTTGCATAGGATTATGTGGCAGTAGGGAATGAGGTAGATTTCTTGACCATTTCTCAGTTTCTTCTATCTGGAGCTATATGAAAGCATTACAGCTCTTGAATACAAAATGGGAAATTGTTTTAATAGTAGCCAAAAACTCATTGTATTTTATTTGTTTTGTTTTGAGGAGGTGATGGAATACTGGGGTGCAATCATTCTTTCCCATTCTTACTAGAGTATTGGTTTATGTTAAGGGTTCTTATCTTATTTTCAAACTTCAAGAAGAAAACATGAAAAATAGCTTTTATTACCATTCTGTGATGTTTGTAAGGATGGTGAAGGAATAGTTCATAAAAAGATATTTTTCATGTTTTAACTTACAGATTTTTTCAATACCTTAGCAGGTGGTCATTTTCATATAAATGAAACTTGTAAATAGCAACCCACCTTTTGACATGGATTCAATTACAGTGAATGCTTCCAAAAGCCAAATGTATGGAAAAAGCCTTCCTTTTCATTATCCTTCTAAACAAATAAAATGAATTCTTTAAATCTTTTATGTATACATATACATATATATACATGCATATATATATATGCCATAGTCTAAATGCAATATATAAAATAAAAAAACTTTAAACTGCTTCATATTTTTTCAGGTCCATTTTTCTCCCTCTTAGTTGATACTAAAGCTATACATAAAATAATTTAAGCCAAAGTGAAATTTACTTTTTCTGCCTATATGTTTGTAAAATAGCTTCTCACAGACTAATATTGACCTGTGCTATGCTTTTCCCCTTTCCTCACTTAATATTCTCATAAAACTTATCCACCCTCTTCTTTTTGGGCAGTTGTTACTTCAGTGTATGGCACCTCATAAACTTGCTATAGTTGGATTCATCTTACCTCATTTTAGATCTATAGAAGTCAGACATCATACAAATACATTAATAAAACAGCTACAATTTTATAAATTTTCCTCTGTAGGTGTCTTTTACTCCTAGTCTGCTTTTAGCTCAGACTTAGTATCTGAAGTCAAGTGAGACAAATCCCATTTTTAAAGTCCTTAGTGCCCCAAGAGATCTTCTTAATATACTAATTTATCTAAGGACTATTGAAACTATGTGAAATCAGGAGGCAACACACAGTGCTAATTACTAATGATGTCATTATCATGTATATGAAATATATTGCAAAAGTTCATAGTATTTTATGGGATCCATAAAAGTTTAAATAAAATATTTCCAAGTAAAATGAAGTGTGTTTTGGAAAAGCATTGTAAGGTGCCTGAGCAACATTTTAAAAAACAATTCTTGAGCACAGCTTAGGGGACAAGAAGTACACCTTATCTTAGAAGTACAGCTTTTAACCTGCATGCCACCACCAACAACAATGAAAATAAATACTGCTTGTGGTGGGATTCTGTACCTGAAGGGCATTCAAAGAAATTATTCCCCCCAGAGTAACTTTCAAGTACATTATTTGTGTAGGCAAGTGGAAGTCTATGTCTTAGTGCAGTGCTGTAGCTGCTATCTTCAACACATTAGGTTCTGCTGTAGAGAAACATAAAATAACATGAAGAATTTGGACAAAATTGGTCCATTTAACTGGGGGTCCTTACAACTCATGAAATTTGTCTTTGTGCAGCAACCTGCTGGCAGACAAAGGTGGTAATTTAAATCCTTGACATTTCAGATCCTTTTATTCACAACTGATGCAGTCGTCTTCTGTAAATGTCTGTTCTGTTGTATTTATTATGGCAAAGGATTCCGAAGAAGTATGCATCTGTTGTACTTTAGCTGATGTGATTCCAGAGATGACCAATATATGTAGTAATTAGATTTCCATTTCCCTGTCAAAAGCATTGTGATTTAAATTACTGTGCTAAAAATTACTGAATTCTATCCTAAGCACGCTTGCAAGGGTATGAATGTTGTCATTCATAAAAAAAAGAGTTCATGATGACTTAGTGATTACTTTGAAATACAGTTGGTATATTTTTATAAATTACTGTTAAAAAACTCAACTGCTGATGGAAATATTTGTGCATTAATTAGTACAAGGACCGATAAGCATATTGAATCAGGCACATTATTTTTGCATATAAATTATGATATTATGGAAGAAAGGTTCTTGAGCTGGACATAAAAGTGCTAATAGTGATTTGTAAAACAATTTTATAATGAAAAGATAAGGAAGTTTATGATACAAGTGAGTCTCAGAAGAAGGCATCTAGCTTTAAAGAACTAAAGAACTTTGCTTTTACCTCACTCTGTACCATCCTTATCCTATAGCTCCCCTTTTTCTGCAGATACTTTCTTTGTACTATTACAAGCACAAGAGATGGCATCTGAGTACTCCACAATGGCTCTAAATAAAGATTCTGTAGTTCCATGCCAGCTATTTTTGAGGCACAGATTTCTTGTCTTTAGAGGCATGAGTGAGCTTGTTTCAGTGTTTGTCATAGGGAGGGTCAATAACACTCTATTTTGCAGCTTGTCATTACGAACAGCACATGTATATTTATTGTGCTTTCCATTTAAATAACCCATATAACTTGTACTTTAACTACAGATATAAGTAATATTCTTGTTGTTCTCCTGTAAAGATTTACTGAAAACAAAGCCATAGGCAGTTTTTAATATGACATTAACACCCCTTCACAGAATTCTTAACTAACATCTTTCAAACCTTCATACAGAAGTGTAAAATAGCACTGACTGCCACTAAAGAAAAGTATAAATTATTTTTACAAGGTGTTTTATGAGTGGACATGATTATATACAACTAATAGCCAAGGATGTATTATTCTGTGTTATTTATATGTATATACAATTTTCACTTCAAACCACATCTAAAGCATTTTACAAGTAGCATGTTACTGTTTACTTTATGGAAATTATGTCTACATTAAGAATTGCTGATTTGTACTCTCTATACTTATCACGTGCTATTTAAAGACAACTTTTCTGAATTCTTAAAGCTAAGGATACAGAAGCTGCCCAAGTGAGAGACCTTCTTTGCAGCAATGGTGAACTCAAAGCATCTGTTCATCCAAATAGAGCTCTGTGTATGCAGCAACTCTGAATATTACATTGTTCGCTTACGCCATTGTTCTTTGGAAATTAATTTGAAAATTAAATGATTTTTAAAATATCAGTTTACCAGTTTTAAGATACCAGTTTAAAATATCAGATTACCAGTTTAAGATCTTAGTTACCTTTGTGTTTCATAATGAAGTCTTCTTAGTAAACATCATGAAATTATAAACTGATTCAGCTCAGCTGAGTCGTAAAGTTCAGCTGAGTTGTAAAACACTATAATCTAGAAATTCCACATCTGAGGATTTTTGCCTGAGAGAAGAGTTATATTTGAAAAAATATTAATTCTCCAGAAAGGCAACATTAAAGATAAGCTATTTTGTATTTCCTGATTGTTTGTTACTTTAAAACCATTTTAATAAGCAAAGTAAAATAATTAAAATACGTATTTGTTTTAAAATTATCTCAATAATGAGCATTGATAAGTTTCAGAAATCGTAACATACTTGTTTTTTGATTTATCGTGCCTATTTTCATTTCATATTGGTTTCATAGTGTTTTTTCAAAAACTGTAAATAATTTAGAGATGTCTCAGATTTAGAAAATGGTGTTTTAAGAATCTATGATTTAAAGTGTGCCTAGAAAAGGCACTATGTAATGCACAAAAATTGTTTTCTTATTTTCATGTTAAAAGATGATGCAGGCAACAGTAGACCACTGACCTCAGTAAAATACAAGGATTTAGAATATATTGTAACAAAACAGTAATTAGAGGATGGAAGTAATGGAAGCCCACATGGAATTGCCAAATATAGAGCATACCAGACTGAAATGACCATGTTCTTTGATAAGAAACGAAGCTCAGTAAATTTTATTTATGTGGTCTTTCTAGCATTTGATGTGGAAGCACATTTAAAAATAGGGTCTTAGTTTTGTTGTAAATGTGTACAGAAGGTGATTAAAAACCTCAGAAGGGGTGAACATGATGATGCTCTGTATTTAAAGTTACTGGTTAGGAAGGAGGTTATTCGTGAGATTCCTCAAGGAACATTGGTCTTGAATAAATATTATTCATTTAACAACTGGCCTCTAAAACTCAAAAAACTTAGAAAATTTGCTTCTGATACCTATTGGAGGGGTTTGGCAGCTTGTAGAAGGAATGATATGTCTAGAGACTGAGAAGATAATTAGAAATAAAGTGTATAAGTACAGAATGAAAGGTAACCAGTGATAAAAAATTTCTACTGTATCTGGTTCTCATCCCTTGAAAACAACAAAAAAAGGGGAAAAGAATCAGTTTGTGTGTGAATAGAGATATCATCATGGAAAACTGAGAGATTTCTAGGAGTTAGTCGACAAGATATTCAAGAAATGTGTTAATTTAGAAAGACACAGGTGAAATTCCACTTGGAATGCTGTATGAAGTTCTTGCCATCGCTGTTTCAGGGAGATAGAGCCATATTAGAGCAGACAAAGAGAAGGGTTAATAAAATGATTAGGGAAGAGGGAAACTCATTGCATAAGCAAAATCAGTTAATGATCAGATGTCTGTCACAGTTGTCCCAATAGCCAGGATTTGGACAGGGATCCTGGAGGTCAGAACAGGCTGGAAAATTAATTCCAGTAGATCTCAAATGGAAAACATAACTTTCATGTAGTTTTCAAATCCCTGTCCTATGTTTTCTATGTTACTTAGTATTCCATATAAGAAATTATATGGTGCCAGCTTTGGCAATTTCTTAATCTTAGGTTTGTGACAATTTTTTATAAACCCTACATTAAACTTTGTGTAGGTGTGTGTCATTAAGCAGTATCTCCACGGTTTGACATTTTAGTAGCTTGCAACAAGGAATGGGCATCAGTGTGATACACCAAGATATTCAGCATCTGCTAAAACATGCTTAAAAGTACTGACCCATCAAGTTCATATGAGTTTTCTATGACAGAACTGAATCCAAAATACAAGACTGGCACTTTCACTGCTGAATGATTTGTTTCCTTATTGCATTTATGCAACTTCATTAGTAAAAGATAGCAGTAGAAAATCCCTGTGAGTTCAATTATATCCTTTCTAAGTACTGTATTGCCTAGTAGTATTATTTCAGTATTTTTTAAGGGACTGGCCAGTACAGCACTTAGCTAAATGATAAAAAAGAAAAGCTACATTACGACTTGTTTGGAAAATACCCTCTCTACTGAATGATTAGATTTCAGAATAACATTGGGCTACTGCTACATTTGGGGCCGTATTTTGAAGATGTAGTCCAGTAATTTATTTATTTTGATATTTACATTGAAGTGGGCCTCCTACATATTATTTGTTGTTCAAGATTGCTCCAGGACTACAGGCTCTGTATGAATCACATTATGAAGCTCTGGAAATGCCAGATATGAGTCAATATTTGTGATGTTTATCTGTACAACTCAAACCAGGTCTTCCAGAATGGCAAGTACTTCTGAGAGAAGATTGAAATTCAGCCGGTATAAAAAGGTTGTATCAGACTGAACCACTGGTCTTGCTGGGGAGATGCAGCTGGATGAGTGACAAAGGAAACCTAGAAAAATAAATAATTTCACCCAGGTAATTGACCTTATTGCCCTACTTCTCTATAGGAAAGAGACTACACTTTTTGAAGTGCTTAAGTGTGTTAAGGTAGGCCTACAAATTCATATCTAATAGCCTAGTAATGTTAACGTGCATATCATGTGAAATTAGGTATTCAGATAGAGCACTTAGTTTTCAGGAGATGTTGAAGTCATTGAAAATTGCAAATTTTGAAATTACTGCCAATTAAAAAAATAAATTAATCTTTTATAATGACTACCATTTCATGTTTGAAGAGTTGCTGGAGGATTTTTCCTGTTCTGAAAAGGCTCGGGATACTGGTTTTATCTTGGCCTAATGTATGTGGAAGTTTTATCATAATCACATTGTTCAAGTGAATGAAGTATATATGGATGATTATCTGCCTTTATCTAGACATGCCTTTGTATCTGAAATGGCTTGGTATTTTCCTGCTTGTCTTGAAATTTCATTTCTTCCAATTTTCTATCTAAAATATCAGATCAAATATCAAATATAATTTTCAACCCTGAAAAATATTTCTAGAACAGTTACTGTTGTGAATCTTTATAAATTCTTCTTTTCCCTTCAGAACTGGTTCTCTTCGTTTGTTCTCTCTGTCTTGTTAGTTCCAAGGTGAAGTTACTTTACTGAGCTTTCAATGTCATTGAATTTACAAACATCAGCTCTTCTGCCAAGTCAGTGTTTTGGGACCAAAATTGTCATTGTTTGTTGTTGACAAAAATGTGATGTTCAAAAGTTGAAGCCAAAGTCCTTTTTTTTGGAGAATAAATAATTCTGCTGACATAGTTTGCCATTTTTACATGTGACATAAATTTTGTGAGAACAGAGCAAGATGGGTTACAGTCCTAAAGAATCCCAGTTCCGTTTTCTTAGTTTATTTTAGCAATAATTTTTTTCTGGTCTTTTACTGAGAATTCCTTGTGGGAAACAAGCTTTGTGTGTTATGAACTCTGTAGGCTGATGCCATATTTAGAGTGGCAACAGGGCTCATGCTTCCAGTGTTGACTCTTTTAATGGCTGGAAGCAAAATCTTTTACCCTTGGTGAAGTAGTGTCCTGCATTTCTGTATATATAAGACCTTTTTATAATCATTTTTCACCATTTCACATTACTGTCTGGAGCACTGACAGTAATAAAAGTAACATCACATCCCTGAGTTCTCATATTAATTATATATTAATGTCTCATTTAAACATTAAACCCATGTTTACCTCCCAAGTTATGAAGATGCTGTGGTACACTGCTAGTTATTATAGAACACTGAAATATCAGAGATGCTGAAATGTGAAGTAGAGGAAATGTGCTTGCAAGGAAAATGCATCAGGCAGCATTTTAAGGTTTGTCTGTTTGACAGTAATGCTGATTTTGCTTATTTGTTTTTATGTTCTGACCTTATCTTCAGTATAACATTTCTGTTTTATACTGGCATTTAGAGAGCTATGGATGGCAGCATATTTGCAGTATTTTTTTGTAAAGATACTGGAATGGGGAATTTGGGAATAGGCTTTTCGATAATACTGTGTACAAGTCTGATAAAGTTCTTTAATTTTTCTGTGCTTCAGTTGCCCACATACAAACCTGAGATAATATTTCCCTGCTTCCAGCTATGCTATTCTTCCACTCCCCCTACAGCAAGAGGATACTTTGAGTAGTTAGGTAAGGGAATTCCAAACATTTTTATTTAGAGGGTTGGAAGAGGGTAATCCTGCTAATCTACAGTTTTAAGAAAAGGGAACACTTGTTACTCATTTATAACTTATTCATTGCACTTAGGTGCAGTGCCAGTTTGAGAAAAACACTAGCTTAGTTTGGCTTGGCATTTGGGTGGATATATTACAAGGGCAAATTTAGGTGAGACTCTGATTGTGCATAGCTGGACTGAAGGTACTGGTGCAGTCATTTCTTGATTTGCCAGAGGATATAACCATTTGACTATATAAGAATTCACCTGACATATATAGCAGTAATCAGAGTTGGCAAGTAAGATAAGAGACTGGAGCTATACTTCTGAGAGAAAACTATTTTTGCCATAAAATGTAAAACATATAATATGCAAATTAATCGTGAATTAAAAAAATATATTCATTAGAAAAATGATTACATTTGTTGCTGAAAGCTTTCTCTAGTTCTGATATACCACCAAAATAAACGCTTGGAATTTCAAGAGGAAACAATAACTGCAAATGAGAAATACTTTTTCTAAGTTGTTACCTTTAAAATACAAGTGAGAAAACCCACAAAATTTGTGTAATAAAATCAAATATCAAATAAAAAATTGAGAAATGTGCTAGGAAATACTGTTTTCAGACAGTTCCGCAACACGGTGAAAGCCAGTTATGTCCTTTACCCATTTTACCTTCCTCATGCCCTCCCAAAACCCAACCACTTCCCACAAAATGCAAGTATTTTTTCAGTTCTGCAACTGGCATCTGCAGATTGAAAACAGCCAGTGGGAATGCATGCATTGTTTTGAGAGGACTGAGGAAGAAACAGAGATTTCCAGGCTGCAAAATAGCTGCAGCCCCAGCAGGGTTGCCAGAGCATTACACAGGGGGGTGGGAAACCCACTGACACGTTTTTTGGCTTCTCGTCCATTCCCAGTGCATGTTCTAATCACTGGCTGTGGAAATGGGGAGTGAAGTATTTAAAAATTTGCAAAAAAAGACTTTGAAGTTTGTCAAATTCATCTTGGTATGGAAGGGAAAAAAAATCAATTTTTTACATGAGGGGAGAATTGCTTCCTACTCAGCACTAGGCAATTTCAGATTGTGGGTCTCAAACATGTACAATCACACTTTCATGGTGTTTAATTGCAGGGTTTGGGTTGGAATCACTTCAGAGGAATATTTGAACATTCCCATTGGATATTTGAATAATACAGGATTAAGATTGCTTCTATAGTATATATACGTCGTATTTTACATCGTAAGTTTTATCATTGAAATAACTGAAATACAGCCTGTCTAAGAACTGCTAGATCTAAAATATCTGCAAAATATAAATCATGCTGATCAATTTACATCTAGCTCTGGCAATTAACATGTCCCTTTCTTCATTAGTAGAAGGAGCTAGGAGGAGTCTGATAGAGCACAGAAGTGGAAAGAGCATTAGAGCTGTGTCAGCTGTCTTTCCTCTCATGGCTTTGAACAGTTTTGCTGTCCTCAAAGCCAACCCGCTGTAATCCTGAGCAATATCTCCAGCAGAAGGATTTGCTGTCTGAATACAAACGCTTGTGCTATCCTATCTACTTCTTACATTGTTTTCTGAAGATGTGTACCTGCTGTTGTATCTGCTCTTTATTGTCTAGTTATATTTTCCAGTGAAACAACTGAAATATGGCAAGGGTAATTAACAAAAGAAAACAAAATCTTCTTCTTTTTTTTTTTTCTCAGCCTACTGGGAACATATACACAGCCACAGGCTATATCTGACCCACTTCTTGATAAATCACATGGCATAACTAACACTGAGGCAGCTAATGCCATCTACTGACTAAAATAACACCACCACAAGGATTGTCAGCCTCTAAAGAAGCTTGTAGGGCTGGTAGCATTAAAAATAATCAGAACATTATGTACATCTCTTTGATTAAATATAAGATGAGCTTGAGAAGTTAAACCAGATTCTTCAGAAATCTGAATTCATTTGTCTTAAGCTTGTTCTACAGCAAGAAAGCTATAACAATCTGTTATTAGAAAGCCTTTCAATAACCTGACTAAAATTGCTAAGTACCTTCTCTTCAATTGCTGAGTACCTTCTCTTCCATTGTCTTCAAGTTTGCATAAGGCTGACTACAACAATTACAATGTGATTGCAGTTTGCCTAGAATATATTATTTTTCTGTATAATTATTAAAGGATTCAAATGTTCATGTAATTTGACATTATGTGATATCTGTTGTGGTTCCAAAACTCTGTATTTACAATCTCTAGGATGAGATTTCTTGTTTTCAGTTATATTCCGTGGACCCAAAGATAATTTCTGTAGACTTTACTGCTCCTTTCATTCTTTTTGTGTTTGATTGAACCTTTTCTTTTAGAGATTGAGGATGCATTTATTTTGAGGTTTGACAAAGAACTTATGTATCTACGTATATAAATCTTAATTATATATATTTTTACTAAGATACTCTACTATACTGAAGTTTTCCTAAGCAGAAAGCATTTTTTTATACAAATGTACAGTACTTTTATTGCTGTTCTGTGAAGCTAAAACATTGTCTGCTGTTTACTATAGTTAACATGAGGTTTTGGGTTTCTGGCACAAGTGAGATTTTTTTCCCCATTGACTTAGGACTTAAAAACAATAGAATGAAGATAGGGGGAAGATTTTATTTGTTTAACTGATTATATTGTTGTTTTCTTTGTTTTATAAAATCATGTATGTTCTCTAGTCAAATTATTTATATTCAGAAGATTTTCTTGTACTCACAGAGGACATGGAGGAGAAAATACTTAAGGTCTCACAGTAGCAATGTATGTGATAGACAACTCACTGTTTTTTGCTGTATCTAGGAGTTTTTAAACAGCTCCCTTACAAACTGGGTGGCATTTACAAACATGAGTATTTTATTAGCTGTTATAAACTGGGGCACTGGTTTCAGAAAAAAACTGCTTAGAATTATGTGATAATGGCTGACTGTGAAGGATGAATGAAGATTATGGAAAGAGAATCCATAAAGAAGTTGTATTTATAAATAGAACATGAAAGCACATTTAAAACTGCTTCATAAAACTTGATGACTTTAAATGAACCTTTGTGCCAAACAAGCCAATCTTCTTGTTTTCTAGAGGCCTGGATTAGAGCAGGATAACTTAGTAGGTAGGAGGCACAGACCAGAAGTGGGTCACCAGGGATCATACCAGCTAATGGGCAGAATCCAGCAAAAATCCCTCAGTGGCTGTGACAGAGCAGAAGCCTTGAATGGGGATGAAAAAGCTACCCATCCCTCACAACTGTCTTACTCTCACTGCTTCTACTGCTTCTCCTGCTTGCAAACCAGCACCTGTGTGGTTTCTGTACCTAACTTGCTTGTGCACGGGCCTTGTTATCCTTGTTTGTCTTTCTAATGAATATTGCTCCCTAAGGACCAGGTGTTGGTGCTGAAAATGAAATTCCTTGAAGCCAGTTCACTACTGAGGTGCCTGTGACCACCACATTCCTAAGTCTGTATAGCTGTATGCAAGAAAAAGGAGTCAGAGGGATGCAAGGCTTCTCATACAGGCTTATGGAAGGCTGTTCACCCTGCCAAATAGTCTGTCAGTGGAAACTGAGAGATGTTCTATCTCGCAAAGATTCAGAGGAGCCCCTGGAGGAATCTGTTGCTGTCCTTTGAATGCCTCATGTAGATACCTTGTACATGGCATTAGACAACCAGGAGCCTGCTTTCTCCTCACTTCTCTCTCATCTCTGGCTATGTTTCTTTTCCAATAGGAAATCAGCCACCCGGCACCCCAGATCCATGATGCGGTGTGTGCAGTGACTTCACAAAGTGTTAAAGTGCCCAGTTCTATGGTTCTTACCTTTGCCAGAAGATGGTAAAAAATAAAAATCAATTATTATTTCTCTCTCCTTCATTCACTCTTTAAATATGTAAGCCAGCATATTCAACAGTATTGTGCAATAGGAGGGATCAAAACAAGACTTCTCACTTTTTAAACTGAAAGATGTGTAGACTGTGTTCTAAGGATGGTGATTAAAATACCTAGACCACATGAAAGAACCTCAGCATTGTGAAACTTTCATTTATTCATTCCTTGCAATTTTTACGTTCTTTCTTGTGACCTTTTGTAGGACTTTGACTTGTTCTTTTGTTGCATTTTCCCTTCTTCCATATTTCAACTTTTTTTTTGAGAATGTTCTCTCACTTTGTTCTTCTCCTTTTGTTTTTCTGTTCTCTCTCCTGAATTACAGTCAACAATCACACCTCTCTGTCTGTCACCATTTTCCAAGACTATTTTTCAAGACTGTTCCTAGACTACCTCTAGCACTTTTTAAGTTCTTTATCCAGCAGTTTATCCCTTGATACTTGCCCCTTTCAGAATTTCCTTTCCTTCCCATCATAGGCGGTTCTAGATTAGCATTTTCCCTTCAGATTTGTCTACTCCCCATCAGCAGTAGTACTGAATTCCCTCTGCAGTAGGAAGGAATGGGTGTGGGCAGATACTGATTCTGTCCTGAGATTCCATCACCTGCAAAGAGGGGAAGGAAATCTGCATCTGAAATCAGCCCAGACCTGTTTTCTAAAAATAAAATATATGTATATTTGCTCCTTCACAGGATCTTGCCCATCTGACACAGGCTGAGTTCTTTTAACACAGAAACAGTGAACTAAGCTTGCACAACTCTATGGATTAGTCATTTTCAATAATAGCAGTTTTCAGAAGCTGTATTTTTTCCCCTTTACTTTTTTTTTGTGTAATTGAGATTAGCATTGTTTAAGCTTATCCACACACTCTAATAAGATATTATGTTCCAGAAAATGAGTAATTCACTTTTAGACTGTACCTCTAACAGTCTACAGTCTGTAATGCCAGTGCATGACCCTATTTTGTCTGCCATTGTCACTGGGCTGCCTATAATTGTATTGATATACTCAAAGACTAAAATGCTGCATCATAATTTGCTACATGTTTTCCCTTCCATTTACATTTCTTAAAATGCTTTGGAATTTTGTCACAGTGCCTTCATACATATGCATGGCATGCCTCTGCAAAAGACAGAACTCCTTATTTTTAGAACTTATGAAAAATGCATCCAAACTTCAAAGATGAATTAGAAATCAAGATTTCTGATAAGATATTTTGGGATTCAAATCATATGAGACCTCTAGGATGTAGACAATAAAAAAGGTGCTATTAATGTGTGTTTAGAGAGAGAAAGTACCTTGTCTAAATCCCAATCAGTCTTAGTATTTGGGAGACAAAAAATACAAAACATAAGCTAAAATTACAATTGTGCTGCCTACAGTTTGTAGATTGGGATAGCTTCAATATTTTTTCTTTCGTGCTACATCACTAAAGATGTGAAGTGTCTTGGAATAATCTGCCCTCTATATATCAGAATTAACTGAAACACAAAGAAAATTGAGGTAGTGTCATGATTTAAAATTTCTATAAGCATTATATGTTGACATAAATAAATTTTAGTATTGAAGTGCTACATATATAATATTACATTATTATACACACTCTACTGGAAATACTTGTTTTGTTAGCAGGTAAAAATACATTAAGAGTTTTTATAAATTTGGAAATTTTCTATTAACTTTCAGTTCTCACAGATGTACAAATCTAAAGTCTTTACAAATTAAATTATTTTAATTAGAAATTTTAAATGTAAATTAAATACCACAGCTCATTGCTAATCTATACTTACTAAATTTTGCAGTATTTTGTATTACAAATATTTTGTCTGACTTCTCAAAAAGAAAAACAAAACACCAACTGATTCTATTGTGAAACCTATTATGTTTATATGTTTATTGAAATGAAATAATGGGCTACTTAGAGCTAGTATAAAACCAGAAATTACTGAGTAGAAATTATTTTAAATTTTGAAACATAAGCATCGTAATATGAACAGACAGAAATTTCAGAACTGCATAGCCAAAGGTAAAATTTGCAAACAGTTTTAGTCCTACTCTTGGTCTTTAAGTCTTGTATTTTATTTTCCTATTTTCAAGGGGAAAATTCAAGGTTGTTAAATTCGTGAAGGTTGTAAGATCTTTGAACTATATCCAATGTTTACAGCTTGTGGAATTCATTTTCACCAGTTTGCTCTTTCAGTGATTATGTAGTATACCAGAGCAAGTCTTTCTTTTCTGTGCTGGGAAACTGAACCAAGAAAAAAACCCACTGCTGTGCAATTTACAAGCCATGCAGCAGAACAAAGATGTCAAAAAAGATTCTACTTCCTTTTTTACTAAAAGTAAGTTTTTCTTTGTTCAAAACTGTTATTCTCTGTATTGGACAGATAATATTTGCCTGCCCAGAGCTCTGCTCAGTTACAAAATATACATTTTAACTATAGTATTTACTTGTTCTTACTCACAGTTCTCATAGGTTCTCCCAGGACAAGGAATGCATAGAATAAGCATCTCATTTTTAACTATTTATAGTTTATTCTCTCTAAACAGCTAAGCATTTTAATCAGGTCTACCCAAAGCATGACAAATTTGCTACAATCTGCAGTTTGAGATTTACTCAGAAAATACTGTCTTTGGGCATTGCAAGCAAGGACTTGTGATTATTATCTAGTGGCTAATGTGAAGAGATTATTTTCAAGCATTAACGCTTCCTTCTGCTTTATATCTGTCTTACTCAATACAAATAAAGCAAAACAAAAAAGGCAAAAAAATCCTCACCAGACAATAAAATTTGGAAGTTTGATTTAAAGGAAGGGATGATAGGCAGAAACAGACAAAACACCTCATGTCATTAGCTTTGAATATACCAGTCACTAGGTGGTGATGCTTAAAATTACTTCAAAGAAATATGTAATACATTACTATAGGATGGAACAAGCAGTTATTCTAACATCAGAAGTGAATTGGGTTGTTTAACTTCCCGGCTTCTTGAACATTATAGCCATTTTAGTATAATTAAATGAAGATGAGTTGGATGACTATTACTTTCCTGTATTTACAAGGCCTAACCATGATTCATGGTTTGTGTATAAAGTATGCAATAGAAATGTAGTAGATCTTGGAATATGGCCAAGTGCTGTTTATACAGAAATATAGAGATATGCCATAGTAGATTAAACCTATATTCCATCTAGCTTAATATAGGTTAGTACCCATCCCTTGGAGTATAGAATGGCTTGCAGTATTTAGAAAGAGATGCTTCAAACAGGCATGCAAGAAATCCTAAACTAGCTTGTTGTGTAGTGATCTGTCATATGGGAAGTTACTTCCAACCCTTTACTGTTGACAGTTTGATAAGTGGACCAAGGAATGAGACTTTGAGAATGAGGGTTGTGAAGGTAGTTTCAAAAGAGAGTGGGAGAAGACTGTTAAGCTCACATGTCTCAGGATAGAGAGGTTCTTGGTTGTGTATGCCTAGAACATAATCTAAGAAACTTTTTGAAATATAAGTCCGAAGAGTTTACAGAGATCTATATTAACAAAATCTAAAAATCATTCCTGATAGGTTCCCAAGATATAGTTTCCTTTTACCTTCTCAGTACTAGTTTCCATTAGAAGTGGAACTAGTGGCCTCAAAATATAGTCAATTAACTTTTGTGCATCATCATTAGGCTTCAGTACACAATGAGATGAACAGGTTTGCTAAATCCAGTCCTTTATTTTCTGTGCTATTATAATGTATTTTCTTACACAACTCTTTTTACAGTCCTGTATTCTAATGAGAGCCATTGAAAATTGAAATTTCCATCACTCTTAAGCAGTTGCAACTTATGAAAAAAGACCTGAAAATAACTGGTTATTATTCACTCCAACTGTGCTAAACGAATATATTTATTTGCTTCTGCTGAAGTGTTGAGCCTGTTGAGGCTATATTCTGCAAACTGAACCCCCTCCTTAGCCCATTAGATAGGCAGAGTATGAGGATCTATACACCCATTCTAACAAGTATTTCTTCTGCACTGTAAGTACCATTGTTTGTTGCTTTTTTTGTTGTTGTTGTTGTTCTAAAAATAAAGTCTCTGCATCAAGGACTGTCTGATAAGTGTGGCTGAACAGACTGATTGTTCTGTAAAATGCTGACCCATTCCCACATGTGTAGGTAGAACAAGTGCTAAAGAGGAGGCATGTTTGCTGGTGGAGTTATAGTCTTCTGAAATTGGGTAATGCGGGTTGACAAAAGCTGGTTCTATTAGAATAACGACACCTTAGAAGTTCTGCTGACACGTCTGCTCTGCAAAGATCTGCAGACATAACTAGAGCCTCAGTTAGTTAAAGCAAAACTGAATGAACAGAACAGAGGAAGGGACAGTTGATGAGAGGAAGGGGAGTTAAAAGTAAGAAAGGGTTTTGCTGCATAGCGGAATTATGAAGGTATAGGAAGAGATTTTTCAAAGGCATGAATGATAGCTAAGTATCTAAATTTCACCTTTGTTTCTGAAAATCTCTTAATAAGATTACACAGTGACTGAGGGGATAGGGATAGAGATATAGATAGATAAAGGGGAAGTATAGAGAACAGGAAAACATCTGGAGAAGGGGTTTAAGGAGACAGAATAAAGTCGGTTAATGAAGCAGAGAAATGTGATTGTTGGGACAGTGTGAATCACACACCAGGATGAGGAAAAGGAGTGTGAAACAACAGCCATGAGCGAGGGGAAGAGGCTAAAACCACCAAATAAGTAGAAGAAACTTCCTTCTTTTTCTACTAAAGGTACAGCCTCCAATTTGTTCCCATTAGCAACATCCACTGTCAGACAGTGCCTGGATGATATTGTAGTTCTTTGCTCTTTAGCATTTCTTCTACAAAAGCCAGGGAGATGGCACTCTCCACTTTGGAGACAGCCAGCTGCCACTATATTTTCTTCTTTCACAGTGGTGTATTTTGGCAGTAGATTTCCTTTGGAGCTGTGACTGCAATTTGCATTTTGAGAGTATTGGTTTAGAAAGAGAAGGTATTTAACAGAGCTAACAATTATTGTTTTCAAATGGTTGGAAAGGTGATGAAAATTCCAGTTATTGCTTGTGCCTGTGGATTAAAAACAAATATCACTCCTTGCCATAAATGCTGCTTCTCTTTCCTACTGTGACAGCTGATAATGGCTGAAACACAGTTGCTACATTAGCTGGGGTCTCAGTAGGAAGGGACTTTCAGTGGGGATTTCTCAACCTGGCTCCGCATTTACTGAATTCTTCAAGGGAAAACAGACTGCATGTGTGTACAGCAAGGAAGCTGCACTTGTTAGTAAGTTCCAAGGAGATGCCTTGGCTTTTTGTTCTTTAGGTATTCAGTGAAGTTAAAGCTGTTATTTTTGTAAAGGGCAGATGTGGCAGACAAGAAAAATGTGCTACTTAGTGTTTTAAAAGAATTAGATAATACACTTTTCCATTTACAAACATGTCTTTTTTTTCTAGGTTTAAACAATTTTAAATTACCCTATTTGTTTTTTTGGCAGCAAAAATATGAACAGAATGAACTTCAAACCTATGTTGTTTCAAGCTTTTATCTCTTTTTTTGCTAGTAATTGCTAATAAATAAACAAGAATTGCAGGATTATAATTAGTGGTTTAGTATTTGCTACTTGGTTTAAAATGACCTTGAAGTGGTATTCTGCTTTTCATCTTTCTTTTCTCTTTGCTAATGTACATTCCAGCATTCTCCTAGGGCTTTGTTGAAGTGAAGGCAAAACTTTGATTTTTCGCCTCTTCATATTCATGATAATCTTTTTCTTGTCACATTCTTAACATTTTACTGCATCCACTTTCCTTCCATTGTGAAAGTTCCTTGTGCTCTAAGTCCAATTTTCTGCTTTTACCTCACAGTGCTTAAACTATCTGTTCTATTCTGCTCTGTTTTCATTGAGAACCAGCCCTTAGCAACCAGATAACAGTGTGATACTGAAGATTTCTTCTTTTCTCTCACTATAATACATCTTTTCTCTTCCAAAGAGATTTTGGGAGCTCATCAAATGCCCATGCTACAGTACAATGCATCCGTGTGCTTTCTCTCAAATAGCTTTTCTCTTCACAGAACTTTGAAATGCTAACTTATTTATTACTCTTTTCTAAAGATAAAGCAAACAATTTCATCAACCATGTTGAATCCTTTTGTGCTCCCTTTTTATAATGTAGGTATAATCTCTGGAAAGCTCTTAGCTTCAATTTGTTTAGAGAAAGCCAAGGCTTGCTTTAATTAGTGCTGCATTCATTATAGAGGACCAGGCTCTTGCAAGTAGTACTGGCATTATCATTGGATTCCAGTCCTATGTTTACATGCTTTCATGAAGACAAAATGCCCATGTCACGAAGCAGAAACACATGTACTTAAAGGGACTTAAAGGTCACTCTAGCCTCCCTACATCCTGCTTCTGTTTGGCTCAGTATCCTCATCCTTTTCCAGACCAATACACTTTGATTTAGAGATTTCAGAGGACAAAAAACCCAGCTACCAGAAGCTCTAAATTAAGTTAAAATTATCACTTGTCTGTCCTGGCCACTCCTTCCTCGTGAGCAGCAGAAAGCATGAACCTCTTATTGGCCCAGTTTACCAGCCAGACAGTGGATAGCACATGACCTCAGAAGATTTGTATCCTTAGTATTGAAACTCCCCAGCTGCAAGTCTGCTATATCACACAGTGCCCAGCAGACCAGAGATCACATAATAGCAAAAGTTACAGTTTTCAGTTAAAAGTTTGATAAAGGTCCCTAGCTGTACACTAGCTATGGTGACCTAAAAAGTGTGGGAACTGAACAAATAACTAATTGTCTTTGCTCTGTGTTCTGTGATGACAGATAATCCTATTTCCTATGCAAATATGATCAGTAAGTTTATTTGTTTGCTTTTTTAAATGTATCATGGCTATAGGTATCCAGTAAATGGTTATAACGCCATATCAGAATGTAGAGCTTTACAATAAACAAAATAGGGGAGAAAAAACGAAACTGAACAAACAAACAAACAAAGCATTATCAGAGGAATTGAAGCATTCAGTTAAACAACATGATCATCAAAACAAGTAAGATCTGAAACAGAATAGATTTTTTTTTAACTTTTATCAATAAGATGTCTATACAAACTAGAACTCTTAGTTCACTCATGTTCATTTGCTCTCTTGAAACTTGTTTTTCTGTATGAATGTTAATTGTATAACACTTATGGTACACTCAGCTCTTCTTCTGTTGTCCCAGTTGTACAATTAGTTCAATCAGCTAAATCTACAGAAGGACTTAGGATGTGTGACAACATGCTCTAAGCTACCAGATATTTAACTGCAGTAGCAGTACCTACTGCACTGGGTTAAAAACAACGTTCCTGTAAGCATCCTGTAACCAGTGAGGTGTTCAGAGCATTCCAAGTGTATTACCAGTAGGTTAAGTAAAATTTGCTCAAGTTTCCATCCACAAACTTGAAAAACCAAATTATCCTGCTTACAGGCTTTTGATGAACAGCACTTTCCCCTCAACAAGCACTGAATCAATGGTTTAAAACAAGGAGCACTGTGCTGGGCAGAAGAAAGAAGTGCTCAGAACAAAATTGGGAAAGCCAGCAATAGCAATAAATCAGCCTTGCCTATTAAGTAGGATTTCTGTTTCCCTCAGGTTGTTTTGGCAATAGCGCTAACCTTAGTTGCCCTCCTGCAGCAGTAAGTGGCTAATGAGGCAGAATGATCTATCAATCACTGCCTCAGTCAGAATGCTACTGCACACTGTTGTCCAAATCTGGGGTAGATTCATCCCTCAGTCTAAGAGGGCATGATGCTCTGGGAATTTATCTGCCGTCCTGGAAGAAGCACTCAGGAGGACTGCTTTCAGAATTCAACCCAAGCATCTCAGGTGACCTCAGTCCACCAAGTTTCTTTCAAAGGTGTGCTGAACTTCCAGAGGGAAGTTGGGAATATGCATGACCCAGAAGGGTCATGCCATCAGAGACACTAGACTGCTTTTGTCATCTTATTTATATGAGCAAATTGAGGTTGTGGATTTGATTAGAGGATCCCTGATGCTGTGCTTACACATACCCCTGCTCCCTACAGCCTTGGACTCTATCACAGCTTTAGATCAAGCTTCCTGTATAATATCTGGAAGATGTGAGTACCTCAAAATTAGTTGCTCAGCAGCTAGCATGCTGAGTGAGAAGCTGCTTAGTCAGCAGGGTATACTAAAAACAGAAGTCACTCATAAATCTTTCTCCTCCTCTGAACTGTCTCCAGCACCTTCAACCCAGTGATGTTTCTGTCCTCTCCTGAAGGCAAGCATGCAAGTCCTTGCAAAAGCTGAACAGTGATGACTCTTCCCTTGGAGGTAGCAACACTGATGTATGCAAAACTCAAGTGACGGGAGAACTCACTCAATGAAGATACCTTAGGCTAAGGTCTGCCATGTGTCCAAAGGAATTCAAAGCTACATCATGTGGGCTTTTTCTGGTCTACACAAGAAATGGGAATGTTGCCACACCAAGCACTTCCATGTGCAAAAAACCCTGACATTTTTAAACTTAAAAAAATCCCTAAATTACCATTCAGTCCAAGTAGTTTTCTTTTTTTGTTTTGTTTTGTTACTTCCTCATCTTTAGGATGAAGTTGTGTTCTCCAGTATTACTCATGTGTGAGCTGAATACAACATTCTTGTGGATCATCTACAGAAATAATTGCAGAACAAGCAACAGTTGTACTAACAGAAGAAATAAGTGCTTATACTAATATTTTATAAACTGCCTCAGTTTAAGGTTATCAGTTGTTAAAAAAAAATCAGATATGTGAAAGGGCATCTTTTTAAAAGATGTCTTTCCAAAACACTGTAGGGAATGCATGGTTCTTAATCTCAAATTAGGATTTTTTCTTTTCAGTAGAAAAATGTTCCAAGTTGGGAATTAATTGCCATGTAATTGATTGGTAATTTTCCCTCCTGCTGTGTGCAGAAGGCTATTGGATGATGGCATATCATTCTCAACAGGAGGAAAAAGTAGCAGTCATTATGGGACAATTAGTTCCAGTTTCCACTATTTTTCTTCCATAAGATGATAAGATTTCCTTAAAAATCTAAGTATAGTAGTTGGCCATAAATATCAAATAATTTTTAAAAAATTTCTTTTAACTTTAAAAAAATTATTTTTAACTTAAAAAAATAATCTAAATGTGAATGCTTCCCTGTGCCCCTATGTTCTTCTTTCCTGCCCTAGTAACAGTCATGAAACAGTAATTTTCATGTACCTGCAATTAAGAGAACCTGTCACAATCAATCAGCTTATGTTTGTAATTTTGCATCATTGTTCCCGATTTCAGTACTGATATGATGTGGCTGAAGAAAACCCTGAAAATTCCTTTTTACAGCATCACGATTTATGAAAACCGTATTTCCCCACAAACTCGCCATCTGTTTACAAGAAAATTCTTGGACTCAAACTGTCAATGTTTGCTTTATTGACAGTGAAGTCATAACAATTGAGTATTCACCTTATAGCATGTACAGTAGCATATGCTCACCTCAGAGGAATATACCTATGATATATATAGAGAGAAAGATATATTTGTGTACACATGTGTACTTTACATGTATCTGATTGATATCTGTGTGATGACTACTGAGATTTTTTTAAAACTAGAATGAATGTACCTGAAAAGTCTGAATCTTGATTGCATAGAATTTGCAAAGCTTGATGTACAAAATTCAATTACTTGTGAGTATTTTTTCCATTAGCCCACTTTGGTGATGCATCTGAAAGCTTTAATGCCAAATACCAACTGTTTACATTTTTCTAAATGCCATCCATGTCATTTTATCACAGGATCTGAAAAACTAGCTGAGCTGTTTCCTTCTCCCACCTACCACCAAGTAATGCAGCCCAAATTTCCTGTATTTACTCTGTAATCTGCAGTAGGTTTTCAAACATATAACCAATTGGTCTTTGAAATTTAGTTTGTAATTGCATTCATGATGCAGATGAGGAATAGAATTGTACTGTGTTCTCCTTGATTTCTTAACTTTTTAATACTGCAGATGTAATGGGGTAAAAACACTCAGTGATGAAGTTAAATGTGGTCCTCATTAAATTCAGCATATACGACTGAATACATCTAGAGACTAGATCCTGTTCTGAAAGAAGGTGTCATTTTTATATAATCACTTGTCAGAGTAGAATTACACTCTGAGGTGTCAATTATTTCACAACCTAAGTCCAAGACTGAACTAATCTGTGAGGTAGCACATCTCAGCTCCCCGTATTTGGTTCCTTAGTGCATGTACCATCCTGCTCGTTCCTAATTAATTTTACTAACCCCATGGTTACTAACTGCAGAAATTGAGACATATAAGAAATACCAAAGGGCAAATAGTGAATTTAGGGCTATGCCAAAGCAAGAATATTAATGGCATTTTTCTGTATTATTTTACAATTTCTGTTATGTTGTTCTGTATGAATTTTACATCATAGTAGTTAATCTCTGTGGCACTTTACTAGTTTGTAGACTTTATTAGAACCATTGATTGGACAAGAGCCAAACATGTGAATATAAATTGATTTTTTTGCAATGTACACAACAAGAAATTTATTGATATAAAGGACTTCATTATTTGTAGGATTACTCTACACTTATTTTGGAACAGCAAGAACTCTCTGTGGACTGTATTAGAATTACATACTTAAAGTCAGTTGAACACTAATTTTTATATGAATTCTTTTGTCTTTCACTGCTATATAAAGGAAATCTGAAAGTAAGTACCAGGGCAGTGGAAATGCAGATTGCAGCTTTAAGAAACAAGATGCAAGTGTGAAAGATAACAGAATGCTCATGTGGGAGGAAATTACTGTAGTTTCTTTCTTTCTTTCCCTTATTTCTATTAATAAGAAGCTAGTATCAAAGACCTCAGACACTTTGAAGCAGCACTTGCAGTAGTAGAGGAAGACAGAGGGTTTAAATTATGCATATTGGGATGCTTTGACAGGTAACCTCACTGCTGCTGAAACATGACAACATCAACATTCAGAGACACAGGGCTGTCTCTAGCCCCATTACCTCTAAATATCAAAAGAAATACATGACTAAGAAATATCATATACTTATGGGAAATAAAAGTTTCAGAACATGGTCAGAAGAACAAACATTTTTATAATGAAACTATGCAAGGAACTCACCACTCTTGACTTACAGCACTACTCTTTGCAATGTGACCTAAACAGAGATGTTTGTAAGCTGCTGTGACTTCTCTGGCTCCTGTGTGCTCTTCTGCATTGCAGGAGCAGAAGTTTGAAGTGTGGTTAAAAAATTATGGCTTTTAGATGGAAAGAAAATAGTATTGGCTTCACTGTTCTCTTTTAAATTAACAGCAGTCTTATCAATATCTTAAGGACTGAGTCTGAAAATATCATTTTGCATAGGTTGGTGCTGCAAAAGATAGGGTGATTAGCTGTTCATAAATTATATATCAGACTCTGATTCTTTCTGGAAATTCGAGGCAAAGTTTCTCTTTCACAGACTGCAATGTGAGATATTTCAGAGCCCTATGTGTTGAACAGTTGTGCCATATTTAATAAATGGGCAAGCAGGAAGCTGAGAGAGAAGCATGCAGATTGTGCCATGGACTGAAGAATTTGTCTGTCTCCAGTGTTCACAGTGTCCCTATCCCTCCCAAAATAGTCAGATATTTTGCTGTCCCCTGGGCAGATTGTTTTCTGTGACATTCTGTGCTTAGCTTTGAAACATGCTTAGTCGTAAAATGAAACATTGTAACGATTCCAATTAAATAAAGTGTTTTTATCGTGACAGAGAACTGTCAACTATTCTGTGCTAATTCTACATATTTTCTAGGTTTATCAGATATGCTAAAAAAGTGAATTAGGCTAAGAAGAGTACAAAGAGACTTGGCTATTATTTGGATATAACTCATACTCAAGTAATGCATTTTCAGTGTGCATGTTAGACTGGAAATCTTACAACATTTCATTTTCTCGTGAGAATTAATTTATATTTGACCATCAAGTTATTGTCTTTCAGTTGTTTTTCTAAAAATATTTGTTCCTATTTTAAGTAAATTCTGGAGACTGATACAGAGCTCATGTCTAATAATAGGAAGATTTGTTGCCTGGTCCAGGACTGTGCTGTAGATAACTCGGTCTAGCTTGCTGTTTACCCTCAAAACTAAAAGTTTTTACAGTCACAAAATATTTCTGCCAAGCTCTCCTTTCTACTACCTTGGGGTTGCAGTACTTCTGCCTGACTTGGTATGTGATGTTGGTTTTCCCCCACATTTGCTTAATTTGAGCTCAGACGTGTCCCCCTCATCCCTCCTGACTCGCCACCTCATGATGCTCTTCCTGTCTGCGACATCGTGCTCCTACAGCCTGCTCCAGGACAAGTGATACTCCTTTGGCAAGACACACGGGCAGGGACATTTCTAAAACTGAGCAATAGTAAAGTAGCCATTAGCTTTTGGGGAGAGATTTAGCTGCTTTATCTTGTTCGTTCAGTCAAGCCAATGTAACTATTGGTATGGTGTTAGTAGCAAGCATTGGAAAGAAGTTTTAAAGAGCTGATGTACAGGTGGTGTCTGGAAAGTGTCAGTTCGTGTTTCACATATGGCAACAGAAGAAATGTCTTTCCTCCACTGAAAGAGGTGCAGGGATGACTGTGCATTTCTTGTGCATTGGTAGAAGCAGAGAGGACACCTGAATTTCCCCACCAGTGTTCTTCATCAGAACCTTTTTCCCCATGAACTGTTGGGCCTTTTATGTACCTTCTCTAAAGCATTACTAAATCTGGATTGCACTGTAAGCCTTTGTGGAAGTCGTGAAAAGGCTTTTTTGATATAATCTTTTACCATGACCCTCCGTTCTTCTGAAAATGTAGTTACAGACCCATCTTTATAAAAAGCCAAGAAAGTCTCTTTTATGAGCTTGTCTTTTTAAAATAACTGTCCATTACTGACGCTAGAAAGATACATATTTCATTAATAGGAAGATGAATGAGTAAAAAATGTATTATTAACATCCCAGAATGCTTACATTTAGGAAGAGATCATTTATTGAAGGTATCTTTAGACATTCTGCTAATGTTTCCATCTTCCTAATGATGAATTAATTTCATCAAAAACACTCAAATGAGACAGGGTAAATTTTCTGTGTGATGCAAACCTTTCTCTGGTAATACTGCATACTTACCCTGGATATACCAGCACTGAAAGGTAGTAGTTTCTTCTTTCTTGGATAAGTTTTGTGATTACATTACTTCTATTACATTGGATGTAACTGCTGGGGTGAACATGTTTTGGATGCTTGAAAGATAAGCTGTCCAGGAAATACCATTTAACAGTATAGATCCCGTTTACACGCATCTTGAGGTACAGTCACTAGCTCTACTATAGTTCCAGCATTAAAATGTTGAAAGAATGGTGACAATTACTTCTGAAAACCTAAACAGTTACTATAGCAACACTATATTTCTATGTTTTTAATAATTTCATTAATTTTAATTTTTAGTATGGCAAAAAAAGAGAGACAGCAAGGTAAAAAGACACTTTCAGGAAAATTCCTCATTGGGCGGAAATTATTTGGTCAGCATGGGATGTCTGACCTATTTGCTGTCTCACTCCACTCAGTTTGTATTCAGCAGATAAGAGAAGAAATGAGCAAAAATAAATTGTCTAAAATCCACCACGAAGAAAGACTGGTGTATCTATGAGATCATGCATTCACCAAGTCCTTTAGCAGCTGCTATGGTAAAACTGATGTAATTTAACCACATAGAAACACACACATTAACTTTGCTGCCCTTTGGGGTTTTATTGTTTTTCTGGTTTTGGTAAGTCTATCATAAATCTCCTCACGATTTTCCAGAAGGTGATACACTACTCTTGAGTTTTGCTCGTTCCAAAAAAATCCCACTTTCATGTGAATCACTGTGAACATCCCACAGGGTTCTCATTAACTTTCTGACTATTCAGTTTGGGGTTTTTTTAAATTAAAACAAGTAAAAATTTTCCATGGGATTAGTCTTTCCAAGTTGCCCACATCTTACTTTGCACATGCCAGAATGTTTGCAGAGACTGTTGCCCTTTGAACACATTCTTTCAACTCTGATTTCCCAAGTCTACTCCATGCTCTGAAGTCTTATTCATCTTTATTTCTCTCTTAAGAGTAGTTACTACTTTACTATGCTCTTAAGAGGTGCTTTCTAATGGGACTCTCACCATCAGGATCCATACCAGCATACTAAGGTACATACTTTGTACCTCCATTAACAAAATCTCTTGCTTCTTACAAATCTCCAGAGTGCATATGTATATTACTCAAAATCCTTCATTTTCAGAGGAAGTTATGTAGAAATTTGAGCTGATAATTCATGTTTGTCAGAGTTGTTCTTGCACAGGAAACAGTGAAGCTCTAAATGCCTGAACTCCTTAAGGGTTCAACTCTGCATTTTCAGTGAACGCTTACCTACTTCTGCATAGAGACAAGCATTACCTTGAAGTATTCGATGTATTTGTTCATTTTTTTGTCTTACATGTCTTATAATGATTATATGGCACTATATATGGGCAGTGGTATACCAAAGAATTGGCATGCTCAGGAAATATAGTCTATGGTGTGTTTTATAAAAGCATTTAAATTAAATTGTACTCTTATTTATGATTACAAATCTACTCTTATTTATGACTGGAAGTTGCACATGAAACACATCATGTTTCATACATAGCACTAAAGCATTGTAATGAACATTGAACTGGAAATCATAGTTGAATTCTATGACATTTCATTTTTTAACCTATAAGAAATTTTTGCTTGCAACTACCATTGCATAAATGGCAGATAATCTGCTAGTGATTTGTAGATCTTTACCTTCAGAGATGCATTGCAGCATTCAAGTAAGCCCTTTTTTCTTTTCTTATTGTAAAAGGCCACTTTTAATCTAATTATTCTGTATTCTGCA
The DNA here is from genome assembly GCF_003945595.2 of Pipra filicauda. Classification (NCBI taxonomy): domain Eukaryota; kingdom Metazoa; phylum Chordata; class Aves; order Passeriformes; family Pipridae; genus Pipra; species Pipra filicauda. The sequence continues at coordinate 1,498,370 of NW_024104643.1, read as the reverse complement.
GACTCTAATAATACCACAGTCTTTATACCATTATTGTGGAAAGCTGCAGCATTACAATAACAGTAGGCATGTACTCTTTAAAATAAATTCTTTTCTGCAGAAAGCTTTTTCTGAATCAAGATTCTTTTTCAACCTCTTCACACCTATTTGAAATATCAGGATAGTGTCATTGGTGTGTAAAAGTCAAAGGTTCTTTAGCAAGTGTCAAACCCATTTGTGCATTAGATGTAGTGACCTCTAACTGCACTACGACTCTACTGAGGATTGTTCCTGAAAATCACAGGAATACTGTGTTTTCTTGGTGTTTCCTTCTTGGTGTTTCCTTCTTTTGGGTAAATGAAAGTATAATGCTTCAAACTTGTTCTCCAAATATATTTTCAAAATATAGTTCCAAAACTGGAAGCAAATAAATTACATTTGCCTTAATATTTAATTAGCTGAAAGTCATCACTGCAAATTGTGTCTTCCATTACAAAATAAAATAGTGAACTGCCAGGCCTGAAATAATTAAGCAATATATTATAATTAAGCAATTTAATTTTGATTTAATTATGATATATCATACAACTTTTCTTCTGGTTTAAGTGACATTCATTGACAAAATGCTATAATATAAAACAGCACTAGTGTTTACAGCTGATGATGCTGTGTATTTTGCTTCATAGTATTTGGCATTCATCAGAGCATATGGAAAAAGTCTTCTAGTCTGGAATAGCTGGCACATTATTTCATACTACCCATATTATGTACTACATGTTTTTCCCAATTGTCATTTTGTGAGACAAGGGGGGAAATCATTGCAGACATTGGGCTTGAGCCAAAGTTCATGGATATTAACTGGAATTTTTCCATCAACTTCGGTCTGCTTTTGACAGAGAACTGCTCCCATGTTGTTACAGGGAAATAGTTAAGACCACATGCTTATAAAATATTTATGGAGCTGGATCGTATACATATTCTGTGTCAACATCAACATGATTTTATATTAGGCTAGAGACTGTGAGGGCAAAGGCAGAAGTGATGGGCAGGCTAGGAAAACCACTTCATTCAATGCTGCATCAATAAAATTGTTGTAAAATAGCCACCAAATTGCTTCTTCGGAACAAGGCCGACCTCTTATTTTGTTAAAATCTTTTTCATCGTATGGCAATATTGGAGAATGGCTTTGTATTCCAGCCTATACTTGTGTGCAAACCCCTGTTTAATGACAAGAATGGTGAGGATGATTTCAGAAGGTTCATTCTGCCTGCAGTCAGGTCTGCGCCTGCATGTCTTCGTGACTGCGGACTTGTAGAATTAAAGTGAAAGGACAAAAAGCCAATTCTCATCTTGATTTAGGGATTTGAGCACTCTCAGCAACATCCATGAAAACAGTCACATAAGGCAAGAAAGCTCATGATTCATCGTATTGTAGGCAGTCAGATGCTCTTATGCCCTTTGATTTTGATGTGTTGCCTATGTTGATGTTTAAATTTCTCAGGAAAAGGTCAAAAGCCAAATGTCTTTCAGGGCTGAGAGCGATTGTACACTCAGAGCAATAATGAATGTTTGTTATCTCTGAAGTCCTTTCTCCCTCTGGTTTTCTGAAGAAAAATGAAAGGTTTATTCAGATCAGTGATATTTAGGATGCAGCAGAAAATCAGAACAATGTTTTCAAAACCTATATAAATATTTCAGTTACCCTTCCTGTGATGCTGAAATTTCTTTGTGCGTGTCTTCTCACCTTCATCCCATTGGCCCAAAATTCTTTGCTTTGTAACTGTGGTGGGTTGACCCTGACTGGACAGAGAGTGCCTATCAAAACTGCTCTATCCCTCCTTTTCTCAGCTGGGCAGGGGAGAGAAAATACAAACAAAGGCTCCTGGATCAAGATAAAGACAGGAAGAGATCACTCACCATTACTGTCACAGTAAAAACCCACCAATGGAAAACCAATATAGTAATGTATGCTCAAATAAATGTTTTCCAAGTGCCCATTAAACAACATGAAATTAAAAATATGCTGATGTGGGATTACGCTTGTGACAGCCTCATATATACTTCAAAATAGCTGCATTTAGACACTCTGCAGATGTTGTATTTTCATGAATACACTGAGACGTGAATAATTTAAGAGAACATTGTCAGTAGCACGTGCCGTGTGAAATAATTGGAAGGAAAATAGTCTTCACTTAGTGAAGACTAAAATGGATGCAAATCAATTTTTATTTAATATGCAACTCTTAAATAGGAAACAGTAGGTTATTACTTTTGACAGGAAATCTCAAGCTGTTTTTATTATGTCTTTATCCCTTCATTTATTTTTTATATAGAAACTTGGACCATGATCCACACCTCTGTAACTCTCATAGAAAAATAATTCTGTAAATACATTGAAATTTGTGCACAGGGAGCGGTTATTACCCAATTTGCTTATACTTTCAAAATGAAGACCAAAAGGTAAATCTACATGAGAGTTTTACAGGAATTATGAGGTTTCAAATTTAGCAGTTCCAAAATGCGACACTGCTGGAAAAGTGCTCTGAGCAATAAAATTATTCTGACTGAAGTTAACCCTGCAAAAGACTTTTCTTTCTTGTCTACTAAATATTTTATGAAGAACACGAAACTATATGCAAATGCAATCATATTTACCCAGTTAAGCATGAGCACGTATTTAGTCATTTATTGATGAGATATACATTTCAATTATATTATCTTTTGGTTTTCTATTGTGTTTTTTTTTTATTCCAACAGCTTTTCCAGGGCTTAAAATGGTGAGCGAAAGTCATCATGAGGCCCTGGCAGCACCGCCAGCAACCACAGTAGCAGCAGCCCCTCCAAGTAATGTCACCGAACCAGCCAGTCCCGGAGGAGGGGGAGGAAAAGAAGATGCATTTTCTAAGCTAAAAGAGAAGTTCATGAATGAATTGAACAAAATTCCACGTAAGTAAAACTTGATTGATTCAAAAAGCTTCTGTTGGCAGACTAGATTTAACTTGATATTTTTCTTCTTTGACATTTATTTAGACAGCATACTAAATGTTTTCTGGTCAAAGCTAGAAAAATCAAAAGATAATCTTGGTACTGTAAGCTCCTCAAAATTGATTGGAGTAGAAAAAGTAGAGTCCAACTCATATGAAATTTGTGTCTATTCTTGATATGTCAGATTATCTTGGTAAATTTTACTGATTAATTACTGCTGAATCATTAAAACTGAAACTGCAGAACTTCACAGTGGCTCTGGGACCAATAAGCAAAATATTTCCTAACAGTAATTCTTAAGGTTTCACGTTTATGACAAACGTGTGTGGACATACTACTTTAAAGCAATATTTAGCCAGGACTCATAACTACTGAGAAAGCAAGGGTACTTTGTATCTTTGGGGATTAGAAGATGCAGAAAAAAATGGAAAACTGGCTTTTTAACAAGAAAATAGTTAATACATCAGTAATGTATCAAGATAGCCATGCTTTTCCCACTCAGGAATTCTAGATCAGCCACTGAACACTGTTTGGACAAGTCCATGTACCTATGCAGAATACTTTAAAAGTACTAATGTGTATTTCTGTGAAATAGAACTGAAGTCAGCAGGGTTCTTTTGGTCTGTTCTAGAAAGTATAGATTCAAAGTTCAGGCCTCAGTTTGTTCACATTTGTGAAAAAAATATAAGCATTAGCCTTGAGCTGTTGTTTATGATAAGACTAGGGTTCTTGAACCTGTCTGGTATGTATTCGATGCTATACACGGGTATCAAATATGGAACTTGTTCAACATTGTTAATGGCATTTCACGTAATACGGGAAAAGTCCTTTTCATTACTGACTGAAAAATTACCTGATACCACAAGTAGATAATTTTGGCACTTTTGTAGACATGAAGGTGAAGGCTGTGTGTACATGTCTCTTTTAACAGGAGACATGAGAGAGTCATTCAATCTTTAATGATTTTTTTGCTTCAGAAGAATAAGTAAATGTAAAATATTTTCAGGGAAGTATTTTAACATATGTAAGAATTTGCATTTTTAGAAAGTTATCATTTCTGTAAAGATTGTTCTGTGACTGATAAAGACAGATAACAAGTTAGAATATTAATCGATTTTTTAATCTCTGAAAGGGATCTTAGCAATATGGCAGATGCAGTTTTTGCAAAATTGATAGCAAACAGCTTAACTCTGTCACTTGAAATTCTCACTTGCAAGAATAGAGGTGTTACAGTGGTAAGAAGTCCATATGTCATTATTTTGGTGATCTGCACAGTCCGGTGCAGATCATAATGAAATGAAATTGCCCGATAATATCATGGGAAAACAAAACTTTAAGAATAAAAGAAAAAAAAAGTTTAAAGGTTTTCAGTATGTTCCAGAGGAACTCTATAATTTGTAGGTCTAGGAAAAGGTCTGTAGATAGAGAGGAACTTCAAATGCAATACTGCATAATTTTTTAAAACAATGAAAACAAGTAGAAAGTTCAATCTGAATAATCTTTTCAAGTCAGACTGACTCAAACTTTTATTTTCTGTTCATGAAATTAAAAAACCCAAAACTGTTACATAATGAAAATAATTACTTAGAAAAGTATAGTAGGCCATAAGACAAGTCTTATTTCTTAAGAAATATAATATTTTATCTCTAAAATGTGGTACCTTGTGCTGATAGTGAGACTAAAACATATTGCCTCTATGTCAGAAATCTGGTCTCTTATCCAAGATCATACAGTAATGTTGCGGTGGAGTATGAATGTGAGTAGTCAAAAATCCCATGCCAGTCATTAGCTCTTGTTCTAAAGGCTGCAGATGTGATTGGATCTTCCCAGTATCTCCATCAAATACTGGGACTATCTAACATGACTGTATTGAGGGGTTTTTGCCATTTCAAGAAGAAAGTTGAATATTCATTGTACTACAAAGGGCAAAGGACTTGTGTGGTTTTGGGGTTTTTTTTAATTAAATATGAATTAGTGCCATTGGCATGTTGGAGCATTTTATATTCCAAATAACTTTTCCCCATTTTCCTCAGTAATAAATCCTACATGAATGTACTGTATTACATACAGGTCTGTATGTATTTTTCATTTATAAACTAGCATAAAGATAAACCAAGTAAGTTTAAATAGGCTGTCTACAAAATATTGGGGGCAGGACGGGACAGGAGACCTCATTTCCCTTTTGGAAGATTATGGCATTTCCTTATGATATGTTCCATTTATTTCAGTGGGGAGTTCTCAGCAAGGTGTCTTCAACCTATGACAAAGCTGAGGATTTAATTGTGGTAGAAAAGTTGTCAGACCTTACCTCTTACAGCTGGCTGCAAATTTTTTGAGAATCTCTCTTAAAACAGCAAAATGTAAATTAGTTCCAACTAAATAATTTTTATAGTGCCTTTCTGGGAATTTCTTGCTGTGTGAGAGAGAAGAAATATGGTGCATGGGCCCCACTGGGACAGCACAGATGTTTGGGTCTTAGAACACTTCCAAGACCATGGACCAGGTTTTTCTTGTGGAAGATTCAAACTGTAAGACTTGAATCTCACGCATGGCAGAGGAATGCCATAGTCAGCAGATTCTCTGATCTTTGCAGATCAGTGTCAAGCCTGTTTTCTAGTTCAAGTGCTTTTTATCATTTAAAATTTCCAAAGGTTTCATGTTCGTCCCCACATGAGAAGGAAGGCTTTGAATCTCAGTACTTACTGTGAGAGGATTTTTTTTTTTAGTACCCTGTTGTTTATGTGCAAGAGATAAATAATTAAATGTTTTACTTACCTCTGCCTAAGATGTCTGGAGATGGAAAATAAGCCATAATAATTTAATGGATGTATAATAGGATAGAATGTACCCTTTTTGCGAAAAAGCTCACCTGCAATTTGACTTGGTTTAGTGCAAAAAAGGCCAGGCCACAGTAGGGCTGAATAAATACTATTCCTTCCAAGTGGCTTATAATAGAACATTCATTTTTCTAAAATAATATGTTTTGTAGTACACACCAAAGTCAAAAGTTGAATAGTCTAGACATACTAACTAACTAAAAATCAGGAGTCCCATTAAGAGTTCGCTTTGCAAACCTACAAGGATAGGGTCGGTGCAGTCTAAATTATACTGATGTTTCCTTCTGTAGTGTATGCATAAGAGAAGTCTTATTTTGTCAACAAAAAAAGGATTAATTGAATAGAAGGCAGACATAAAAGTTCCAAGAAAAAGAAGGGACCTATTTGTATTAGTATACATATGTTTCAAGAATGGTGATGCAGTATGTAAACCAGGTTAAAATTTTCAATGATACAAGCAGAAAATCTGATTTTTTCATTGATTTGTATCTCTTTAAAATAGAACATACACCACATTTTGTGGCAGGAGAATGTAGGCTTCCAAAAGCACACAAATCATTCAGAATAGTGATGTCCTAACATACATTTCACTCTAGATAAAGCAAGTGGGATACTTTTATTACAATGAGTCGTACAATTAAAGTGCAAGAATCCTGTAAGTTACTGAGGCATAACTGTGAGGAATTTTTTTCTCTACTGTGTGAATTTCTGTATTTTGGTTGTGTCTTATTTGCATAATCACAGTACAGTTGTTTTTCCGTAACTGCACTGTGTATAAAAGTCACTCTAACTTAATTGGTTCTTATACTTTCTACCCCTATTTATCTTTAATCTGCAGAATTTTTAAGCTTTTTACCAGAAGGCAAAAAAGGTACCATCACGGCTTTTATGCTTTGCATCTTAAATGTAGTAAATCCAATACTTGAAAAGAGGGGGAAAATAAAGCAGGTAAAACATCACTTACTCATCTGAAAACAAAATTGCATGAAAACACTTTATAAGATATATCAATTCTTTCCTTCCTCCCTCTCACTGCTCTGGGTCTTTGTCTACAGACTAGGAAAATATCTGCCATACATTTACAGGAAGCGTGTTGCAGCAAGACTGTGGGAATGGCAGCAGTAGCTTTTGGGTGGAGACTTTAAATGTCAAGATACTGATACATACAAGATACTAAACATACACAAATAAAACTTGACGGTAATCAACGTTAGATTACTTAATAAGCATCTTTGTAAAAGCAAAGTGATCCAGGTGTGTTTTCTAAGAACACATTACTGTGTGAACAGGAGACCTCGTTCTGCCAGCAAGGTATATAAGACAGCAAAAATGCAATAAAATTCCAGCATATATCTGACTAAATAGTGATATGCTATTAATACATCGGGTACTGGAATAGCTGTAATAGCTGAATGCATTGGATCCAGGATACTATCATTACCTGTATAATAGGAAGATATTGAATATTTCCAGTGCTCTTTGATGTCTTATATTGTAACTGGATAAAATCCTAAATTTCGGTACGAACCATATTCTGAAATGTATGGCTGGCTTGCAACTCCATTTGGCCTCAGTAGCTGGTGCTCAAAAGCCCTAAATTTGATTCGTCATGTACAACTGACTAATAATCCCCCAAACCAGGAGCTCAAAACTCTGTGTTAATTCAGGCTAAAACCCGATGCTCTATGCAGACTTCTTTCACATTCTTTTACAGAGAAAGGGGTTTTTTTGCTCTCCTTGGCTTCGTGAATAACTATCCAAACAAAATGGAACTGAAGGCTGTAGAGGGAACTGTAATAAAAAATGTAAAAATAACTGTAAGACTCAGGTCTGGTTTAATACTAAATAATAATAGCTTAGTAAGCTGATGTACAGAGTTGTAGGTATATTTGGGTAATTTATCAAATAAAATAATTCTAGATTTATATATTTAGCCATTTAAGTTAAAATTTCAGCATTCAGCAATCATCCTAGACACACCTCATCATTTTTTCCTCCCTACGGGCGTCTGCTGTTTTGCCCTTCTGCCTTTCTTGATCGATCAGCTGAGGCTGTATTAAGAGTGGTTACTACCCTCTATAAATGACAATAAAGTTAATTCCTTAATTTTTCATTCCTATGTAGCATCGAGATAGTACCAAATTATGTCTGTTATTAGAAACTGAGGGATTTGTGCATGGGGTCTTTGTGAAACTGAATTTTTATGAAGCTTGTTCATTTGCAGAAAATGAATTCATTAGGCTTCTCCTAATGGTTCCTGGAGTACAGGTGTCACTGGAACATGGAGGAGAGGGGACATTCTTTTCTAAGTTCATAAAAAAAAAGAAAAAAAATGCTGATAATAGAATCATTTCAGATTTAAAAACTGGATTAATAGAGTAGACATACCATAAAGTCAGATTAAAGTTTGCAGCAATAGCTATAATTTATATTTCCACAGAACATACTAGTTTTAGTCATTGTCTAAAACCTTAGGTTAAATGGAAAAAAATTGAGTCAAATGTCAGATGTCATCTTGATTAGTAGCTAACTGCCTGCAGAAATGAGGACTACATATACATATGTTCAAATATATATATATGTATGTACACACATAAATTCGTGAAAACAATAAGTAGAGTTCTCAGCTTAGGAACATTCTGACACTGGCAAACTCTATTAAGGCAAAGAACATTTGTAAGGAGAGATTTAGGGGAAAATAAAGAAGTTTCTTGTTCTTCAGGAAGGTCTAAAGAACAGTGCTAGAGGAAGTGGGACAGCATAAATTCAAGTCTTCTTGTCGCCCTTCCTATCATCAAATCATTGGCAGTTACTCATGCCAAGCAAATACATGCAGCTTTACACTGGGGAAGAAACAGGGAAAATTACAAAGGATTTATTTTGGAACACAGAACAAGTACAAGACAGAGCTATTGCAGTACGATAGAGGGAGGGAAAACCATTATTTCTAAATATAGCTATTTAAATGCAAATCTCAGACTACTTTTTTTTCTCCCTGAACCCCCCAGTCCCAGAGTGCAGTGATTACATGAGAACATCATCATTTTTTTCATTAAATAGAAGTTGCTGTGTCTCCTGTTGGTAGGGAAAAGCTTCAAAATACTGCCCATACACATCCAGACGCCACAAATATCGTGACACAAAAACAATTCAACCCCGTTATTTTAGAAACTCATAATATGAAAATGCTGTCATTATTTTTAGGGATTCAGAATATTTTGATTGCTTTAAATTAGGAATCCTGAAAATACAGCTTTTAATTCTCAAGTGTCTAAATAGATACTGAGGGGTGGAAGAATGGAAGTGAAAAGCTCATGAAGCGGATGAAAATCCTTGTCTGGAAGGAATATCATGTAGTCTCAGATCCCACCAAATTATACGCCATCGATATTTTAATGATTGATTCTGTCATGAAGATTTTATTTTTTTTACATTATTACATTTTTACAATCCATGAGTTATTTTTGTATGCCTTCTGATAGGCTCCCCTTAACATGTCCTGTGCTTAAACTTTTGGATCCACGACAGCTGCCAGTTTGATCCTCATATAGGACTGAGCGAGGAACCTCAGGCTGTTAGAAGTACAAGATGCTCTAGCATGACCTAGAAGTGCTGCTACAGACTGTAGCTGGATCAAACACTGGCAAACAGACATGCTTGCCAGGAGGTTACATAAATCAAAATGGTTTGGGTTGGAAGGGACCTTAAAGATCATCTAGTTCCAGCACCCCAGCTGTGGGCAGGGCCATAATCTCCTTCAATCAAAGCAAACTCATGCATCTGACACACTTTGGTCTGAGGGAGGACCCTGTTCCTACACTGGCTGGTGTCTTGGTCCTTGGACAAGCCGAGGAAAAAAAGAGAAATCAGAAAAGCAGACTCCTACAACTTGAGCCGAAACACCAGCTGCAGCACCCTCTATTCCCAGCACAGGGAGAGCCTGTCACAGGCTAAACTCATGTCCTCTTCTGCATCCCCTTGAGAATGCACTGTCCTGTCTGAAAGGAAATACTGTCTCTGAGCCAGAAGCACACTGGGAAGGTAACCTCAGTGTCAAACAGAATTATGCATTATTGATTGTATGTGTCTGAAACACCGTTTTCAGAAACAGCAGTTGGGTTTGAGCTGTATAATCTGAAAGGAAGGGAAGGAGAAGCAAGTTCTCCTGTAAAATACGTGATGCTGAAAACATTTCAGCAAAATATAAAACAAAAAACTGTGTTCATATTAACTTTTAAAGCCAAGGGAATTAAATTCATTTGTAGCAGAAACAAGGGTGAGCATCTACCTTTGTTTGGTGATGGTATTTTAACAAGGGATGTCAGAGTACCCCCAAGGGTCTCTTCTACCACATCCCTGTGATTATTATTTTATATGTTACAACTCTGGCAGGTATTTTATTGCACTATAGATATGTCAAGTTGTGCCAGTGCCTTATAAATTGAGTAGAGAATTCAATTTACAAGCAGAAAACTGAACATAGTTGCTCTCTTCCTCTGAGTTTTGGGAATGTATCTTAAAATTTCATTACTTCTTGTGAGGGAAAGTGCACTAAAATTGTGTTTAAACGCATAAAAGAAACACAATCTTTATTAACCTTTTCCAGACTTACCTGCATACGAAGTGTCTATGGAATTACACATTATCTGTTATAGTTGTTTGTAATCTTGCTTGAAAAATGAGAGTTCATGAAATTATTGTTCTGAACTGTAAACTGAGAATAAATTTAAAGATTGATTCTCAGCAGTGTACTGCATAAAAGATTAAAAGCACTTATGACTATGGTTAGTAGATTTGCATTTTAAAAGTATGGTTTAAATGGGCAGTGAAAATATAGGAATTACTGTTAAGATTGATATTCCATCCTTACCTCAACTACTTGTGCCTAGGCACTGTGGCAAGCTAGAAAATATTCTCTCATATTTTTGTGAGAACCAAGAGGAGATTGCTCTGTTATTCTGAGCAACTGTTGTCAGTTGGCACAGCTGAAGAACAGAATATCATTCTTTGTTGTTATTGTTAACTATTCTGCTTAGAACTGCATGAGTTTGCTGCTGAGAATTATCCAAACTAAAGCCTTCCCTGAGGGATTATAAATATATAATTCCTTCCTTATTTTGGTTGACATATGTTTTTTAATGTATTTAAACTTTTTTTTGAAAGAGAAAAGAATGCCTTTACTGATAAATGAATTGTTTAAAATGTCTGGTCATCGATGCCACATTGCCAAGGTGGGTGAAATACTAAGCCACTGACCATCAACAGGAGCTTTCAGGAATGCTGTAGGTCCATAGCATCCTTTCATATATTCCTTTTATCTTTTTAGTCATAGCTTGTATTTCAAGCAAGATCTTGAATGGGTCTAGATCTGAACATTGGTGCTGCTTCCAGAACATGCAGCCACTTTGCAAGAGCTGTGGAGGTGGCCTCAAATCTTCAGAAGAACTTGGTATGCATAGACTTTGCTCTGACTCCATAGAAAGAAGCTGTGCTGCTGAACTTGAATAACTGCCTCATGAAGGCTGAGTTCCAGCTGGTAGCTGAACAAGCCATCTGCCTACTCCTGTGCAGATTTCTGAATCTAATCTTAATTATCAACTTCAGCAAGAGCTCCCTAATTTGCTCACAGAGCCTATATCATTTGGGGCATGTTTCAGTAATGTAGCTGGCACTGTTTTCCTATTGCAGTGAGAGCCACCCAAATGAAAGATAAAGTTTATCATTCTAAATGGGAAAGGCATGTCAACCCACATCTTAAAAAGGACCTCCAGAAATTACCAGGCTTTCTACACTTACCTTTAAGGAATCAGGCTCTAGAAGTTGAATTTATGAATCTAAGTTAAATGCATTGGTCCTCTTCAGAATGACACAGAAACAGGAGGCCCAGGTTTATCCAGAAGGAAAAAACTGGTGTCTTCAATGGCACTGGTCTCACAGACTTTGATATCTAGGAAGACCTCTGGGTTAAGACCGTTTAATAGGCAGATTCACAGCCTGAACACACTTTTCCCTGGGCTTAGAGACCTGATTTCTCTCACTTTGAGAATGATTGTTTCTCTGTTTTCTGTCGATGTACAATCTGATGAAGAGCAAGGGAACTCACAGAACCAGAGACCTGGCTGAAGGGACAGCATATGCATTTTGCTGTGAAATGCCATTGGACAAAATGAGTAAATAAGGCTGGGTGTTTAGGGTTCCTTGCTCTTAATCAAATGTCTCTGTCTCACACTAGGCTACAGAATATGACCACATGAATCCTGTGTTTCTTTCCTACCTGTTCCTGCAGGAAAGGCAGATCCAAGTTCATTTTCCAACTTGATCTCTTGATTTCCTTCAGTCTCAAGAAGACCTGAGACTCAGATATTTCAGTCTGCAGTCCTTGCTGGTAGCTCCTGTATTGTGAGTTTGAAGCAGCCACACAAACCATTTGTTTGACATAGGGGTGGAATAGGGGTGGCAGTTCCTTGAAGAGGAAGGGAGAAGGAGTATACAAAAGCTGGTGAGTTGCCAGTTGGTTTGAAAGCCATTTTCACATGGGAAGCTTTCTTTCCCCTAGACCTGTGTCATCACCCATATGGCTGTACCCCAGTGGGGAAGAAACCTCCAGGACTAGGACAGGCATCAGATTTTTTCTTTACTGGAAACAGTTTACAGAGAGGCAGTAGAGTCTTCATATAGTCAACAATGTTGACAATAATTTTTACACCTTTCTTACATATACTTTTATGGTCCTTCCTTCCTTACCAGATTGCATTGAATTTTCTATTTTCCTTCTGTGTTGTTTCATTTATGTATTTATTAACACTTTTCTTCTAGCCAGAACTCACATGAAAAAATTGGCACAAGCAATATACTTGCTAGCCCATCAAGCAGACTTGTTATTCTTTAGGCTTCGGTCTCATGTTTCCTCCCAAACCAGCTATTTTATCATATTTCCTAAGACCTCAGTACCCCATTTTCAGCAAACACATGCTCTATTAGCAGCTGCAATATAGCATTTCATGTCTCAACGCTGGAGTCAGTTATTTGTAATATGCTGTGGGTGCAGATTTACTTGCAGCATGGGCAAGGGAAGGAGAACAAAGATAAGGCAAGCTTACTATTCATAAATTTCAGCCTAGCATAGCATTTTAGATTACAACTCGGTGATAGCAATCACTTTATAGGAAACCGTTCCAGAATACTGATTTCTAAATTCTCTTGCCTCATGAAATATTTATTGATGAGTTTTAAGTCCTAGGACAGTGAGGTGGCCAGGATGACGGCAAGTAGTATTTTGGGTGGAGAGGACCAGTGGACAAAAAAATGTTACCTGAACTCAGGGCATAGCATTAACGATGATAACATAGCATAAAGAAATGTCAGTGTTGACTGGACAATTCTGAAACAGCCATGAATTTATTTAACAATGATTGTATGGTACAAAAATACTCCTGCACACTGCTTTTCTTGATATGCAGGAAGAGACAAACTGGAAAAGGAAAATTATTTACAACATTTTTTCTGCTCAGTTAATGTATTAACTGAAGTGTTTAAACTGCAACATTCTTTCTTGATTTGCATCAGCTCATTTTTGTTAGGAACCTGCTGACAGCTAGGCTGACTTTGATTCTGCAGAATGCACGGATCTGTCCAACATCACTACTACGTCTCAGAAAACTGCTAAAATTTTATAACAATAATGATGAAGCATTTTTACTCTGTTGAACCAAATGTTTATCCCAAAAATTCCTGTTAGAAAAGGAACGGAAAATATATCTGCTTTAAAAACAAACAACCAAACCCCTAAATTGTGTCCCCATTACATAAAATAGTTTGTGATACCAAATCCCTAAAGGCGTAGCAATACTAGCTGAACCTTGCAGTGCTGGATGACTGCAAATTGGTGAACAAGTTTTTTCTTGTTTTCAAATCTCTTTTCTTAACTGACCAACACCACTCCTGTAAATAACTCAAAAGGCAACAGAATTACATTCTTAACTTGATAGAGCAATGCAGGAGTGACATGAGTAGGCAGGCTGAGTCCAGGTACTGAAATGATACGCAGCAGATTTTAGAATCTCAAAAGATTTAATCTGGTAAAGTATTTAAATACTCTAAACTCCTGAATAGTGCATCGAATTAAATTTGTTACACACAAGTGGTTTGGATGATCAAAACTGTAAACACTTACTTTTCAAATATGTCCTATCATTTACTGATGAACTGCTACATTAATTCGTATTTTAATGTAAATTAATTTTACTTTTGCTATGGTTATTTTAAAAATTTGTAGCTCTACAAGTGATGTAGTTTTAGAGACATGTATCACACACACATGTAGTGCTAGTAACCAATTTTTTTTCAGACCTTCATAAATACCAATATAATTATTTTACCTTCCATTTAATTTTAGTAGGCTGCTTTCTGAGACTTGTGCCTGCTTTTGTCGCAGCAAAAAATTGTGTCACAACACACATTTTCATGATTGTTGTCAAAAAAAGAGCATTTAGGGCAGTTGTTGAGTTTAAATGATCAGTAGAATGCTACTTTGAGATCACTTGGGATGGGGGGACACACACGTAAATTTTCCAATGGAAGCCATTGGAAGAATATAATTACCTCACTTTGGACATTAGCCAACCCTGCAAACATCCAATTTCCACAGATGTGATTGAAGTTCTTTCCATTTAGTTTAATGATAGTTGGATGGGGCTGTAAGGCATTACAATCCTTTAGGGAAAGTCTCGGGGGATCTTTCATCACCAGAAAAACTGAGGATGTTGGTTTTATGCTTCCCCCAAAGTACAGCAGCCCTTGCATCAGCGTGCCTCCACTGCTGTTCCCTAGCATTACTGGCTCAGGGGGAAGCAGGACACCATGCTGCTGCTTTCTGTGCCTGAGAGGAATCCAGGATACTGGCAGATGATGTTGTTTAGCTTTCTTCTGGGCTTAGGTCATCTATGAGCTTTAGTGAGTTGTTCAGCTCTTCTGTGGATGTACTGGAGTGCTGTAGCAAAGAGCAGGGAGTAGATGTGATGCCCCACTAATTCCTCCCTCCTTTCAGCATTGATTGGCACTGAAAAGCATCTCGAGGTCTGTGTCAGACTGTCACAAAGTTCATTGGCTGGACCTCAGCAGTGCTTTAATCCTTATGGACAAAATTATAGGATTGCTTCCAGTGCTACTGATAGTACCTCTGTTTGGGCAGACTTCTTTGGTCTTTCCCCTGCTATCAGGGGAATTGTAAAGTGTTAGGAGCATACATTGTATCAGTTCTGTATGCTAAAATAGATCACATTTACTAGATTAACAAATGCTACTATGTCTCTCTTGTTTCGGAGTTGATTTTACTTTGGTTTGTTTTTTGTAAGACGTAAAGACAAGCTGTAATATATCAACATAGGACTTAAATAAATAAATGTTGTTGGGGTATGCACCTACCATCCAGTTTACAAACTTAACTTACTAGACCCAATTCTAGTAAGTCGTCATTAACATCTGTATCGTGGGAATGTTTTATTACAGAAGTTTGTTATTCATGCAGCATTGTCATCATGAGAGCTGGGAGCCATTAGCAGACTGAAGTATCAGTGAGGATTCCTGATGTAGCAAAGCAATGCTGATATTCCCTGCTTTCCCACAGTTTTATGAGGCAAGGAAAATAAAGGGTCTGTAATGACATTTTGGGAGTAGAGAACTGAAAGCTGTAAAATATCTCTGTTCTTGTCCTGATGCTGAGTGAACATAAAATTCTCTTTTCTAAAAAAATTAGCAGTGATTCTTTCTTCTAGAAGATGCAGCATTTGCTTCCAGCACATAGATGACCATTAATGACAGTCAGTATATGTCTTCACAATCATCACGTCAATAGCTCTGATATTCTGAGAATTACTACTACAGAGCATGTTGACAGGATGTATGACTTGTAAACATTAGAGGTCATGTCTGTGAACTGAAAGTAAATGATAACCAATTTGTGACTTATATCTCCAGTTCTTTTCACTCTCTTTCATCTGCTTTCTCTTATCCTTAATTCTTCCTGGTTCCCTCATCACGCAGCACCTTCTTTCTCTCATTTACACCTCCTACCTCTCTAGAAAAAAACACAGTTTTGCAAAAGACTTGCATGGAGAATACCATTACAGGAGGAAGGAGGAAAGTTTAAGCCTTTGAAATGTTTTTGACATATGGCTGAGAGGCTTAAGGCTCCCCGACAGTGCTAGTCTCTGCTCTGTTTTCCAGACTGTCTGTCCACCATAGGATACTTCTGATGAATAAATATAAACCAATATTTGTCTACTTTTCCCTCTACTTCACACAAAGCTTCCTAAGAAGGACTGAAAAGCCTTCAGCTAACATTTTAGTAAAGCAAACTGAATACTGATGTGTATTTTTTTAGTAGCTTCAAGACTAATGTACTGTAAAATGCACATTTTTTTCTTGTCACAGTGGCAGAAGTCATGAGGGTAGCTGTTTTTTTGCTCAAGACTAACGTGGCTCCTGTTAGTGGTTGTTCTTTATCCCGCGAATATGTTGAATGTTCCTGCACTGAACCGTGAACAAGAAATCTCGTAACCCTGCTCAAGTGTTTTCTAACTGCTGCTAATTACTGCTAGTTGGACAAGAAACATTTTTGGAAGGAGAATAGAAAAGTATGTTGCGTATGACCCTGCGATGTCAGTGGCAGTCAGCAAAATTGTGTGTGACCTCAGATAAGGATCAACAATTGAGACAAGCCAGGATAAATTGCAGCATTGCCAAGTTTAGAGAGAAGCCAAAGGAAAATTGGCTGCAGTGCTGGCTTCCAGGAGGTTGTTCCCCGGCATGAGCTGGCTCAACTTGAAGGCATGTGAGGCCAATTAAATAACTCTGAGCCACTTGCAGGGGATATGTCTCTCAGAAACTGCTTTCATGAAGGGATAGAAGGGCTATTGATCAAAAGATATAACCTTCATGTTTGCCATAGTTAAAATACTATGACTAGAGAATCGTTTAATAAGGTTTATTTTGGGTTGGTATTTTTAACTCCTCAGTGGTTGAATCTGTAGAATCCACTGCAGAGATGTTGGATCTCTAAGCCATTTTCAGTGGTAAATGGCATTTAGTTTTGCTCCAGGAAAGGATTTCTTCTTTCATTAAGTGTCACCTCTACCATGATGTGCCAAATGAATATAACTAGCATCACTTACATTAGTGGAGTATCCTGGGACAACACTGCCAATTACTTATGATTTAGGATGGATTTAATACTAGTCACAGCACAAAAAAATATTACCTTCCAAGCTTACCACATATTGCAGGTAGCAGAGACAAAAACTTTATCCTTATTAAAGGGCTATTTCACCATAACAATAAAATTTATTGGCCCATTTTTACCTGCCAGCTTCCCTTCTTGTACACTATAGTGATTGTTTATGTAGCCACAACTTTGGCTCTGAAGCTCCATTGAAAAGGAATACTAATGAGGTCTTCCTTTTCCTTAGCTCAAGGACAGGCTCCTCACTGCCTAGCCAATCCAGGAGCCTGTGACAAGTCAGATTAGAAACTGTCATCTCAAAATAAGCAGAAGTTTTCTTCTGATTTCTGGAAACACTCTTTGAGATTTCACCAAACAAACCTTAATGTTGCTGTACTGCAGAGTAATACGCTAATGTCAACAATCAGAAAGTGAGGCAAATATTTGTAGATTTTTTTCTGAAATAATTTGGGCAAACCAATATAATTTTTCTGCATTCCTTGGTTATTGAAATTATTAAAAAGGCAGCAGAAGGTTAAGATTCAAATTTTATTGAGCGTTGTGCTCACTAATATAGTTGACTTTGAAGTCAAGAAGTTAGAAATTTTGCATGTTGTTTCTAAAAATAATTTCTATCTTAATGTATTCTTCCTGATGTCCAACCTGAACCTCCCTTGGTTAAGCTTGAGGCCATTTCTTCTTCTCCTGTTGCTTGTTGCCTGGGAGAAGAGGCCAATCCCCACCTGGCTACAACCTCCTTTCAGGCAGTTGTAGAGAGTGATAAGGTCTTCCCTGAACCTCCTTTTCTCCAGGCTAAACGACTCCAGCTCTGTCAGCCATTCCTCTTATGATTTACTCTTTAGAACCTTCTCCAGCTTTGTTGTTCTTCTCTGGCACGCTCCAGCACCTCAGTGTCTTTCTTGAAGAGAGGGGCCCAAAACTGGACACAGTACTCAAGGTGTGGCCTCACCAGTGCAATATCAAGATACGTCAATAAATACATCAAGAGAATCTATGTCTGAATAAAATTTCCCTTGTATAAAGTTAAAAATTGTGACCTTCATGTTACATATTTAGGAGAAAGAAAACACCTTCTTTTAGAAGTCTCTGTTACCCTGAGGCTTTTCAGGGTAGTGCATAGTCCTGTTAACCACTGGTGCACATATTCACATATTCATTCTGCTGCATGGGCCTCTGACACCCTGTGCAACAGATAAACTCCACCTTAATACAAGTATTGTGAAAAATGCCTTTTTCAGTCTTCTACAATGGAGTAAATTTCACACCAAAGTATAGAAAAATACCATGAAAAATACTATTTTTGCAATTTCAGACTGAAAATTAGTTATGACTTAGCAAAATATCCCTTTTATATGAATCACCATGCTTATCTTTCCTAGGTTAAAGGAATGCAGTCACTAACACGCAGTCCTTTTTTTTCCTGTGTATCACTAAGTTCACCTCAAGACTTAATCCTACAAACATTGTCCAGCATAGTTTTGCTGAAATTAATGTAGCTATTTATAACTGAAAGGAGTCAAACTGGAGCTCTACTTATCAGCAGCAAAGAAAATTACTTTAATGGGACAACTTTGAGATTTTTCATCATTTATGATTTCTTTTTCATAACGGAGCCCTCTACCTACATTTTTTTGAACATCAGACCCAATTTTCCCTATGGGATTTATCTGTCACAGAATCATAGAATCAACCGCATTGGAAAAGACCTCTGAGATCATCAAGTCTGACCCTTCATCCATGCTGTGGTTAGTAGACCATGGCACTAAGTGCCACATCCAGTCTCATCTTAAAAACTTCCATGGACAGTGAATCCACCACCTCCCTGGGCAGCCCATTCCAATGTCTGATTACTCTCTCCGTAAAAAATTTTTTCCTAATATTTAACCTAAACCTCCCCTGACAGAGCTTAAGGTCATGCCCTCTTGTCCTACTGCTGGTTGCCTGGGAGAAGAGACCTACACCCACCTGGCTACAACTTCCTTTCAGGTATTTGTAGAGAGTGATGAGGTCTCCCCTGAGCCTCCTCTTCTCCAGGCTAAACAAGCCCAGCTCCCTCAGCCTCTCCTCATTGGGCCTGTGTTCCAATCCCTTCACCAGCCTCATTGCTTCTTTCTGGACCTGCTCCAGCACATCAATATCCTTCCTGAACTGAGGGGCCCAGAACTGGACACAGTACTCCAGGCGTGGCCTCACCAACGCTGAGTACAGGGTCAGAATCACTTCCCTGGTCCTGCTGGCCACACTGTTCCTGATCCAGGCCAGGATGCCATTGGCCTTCTT
This sequence comes from Pipra filicauda, assembly GCF_003945595.2. Lineage (NCBI taxonomy): Eukaryota > Metazoa > Chordata > Aves > Passeriformes > Pipridae > Pipra > Pipra filicauda. The sequence continues at coordinate 1,479,050 of NW_024104643.1, read as the reverse complement.
GGCCACCTGGGCCCACTGCTGGCTCCTGTTCAGCTTCCTGTCAATCCAAACTCCCAGGTCCCTTTCTGCCTGGCTGCTCTCCAGCCACTCTGTCCCCAGCCTGTAGTGCTGCATCGAGATGTCATGGCCAAAGTGGAGAACCCGGCACATGTCTACTGTTCTTTTACTTGGAGACTGTATTTTCATCCTTAGAGCTAGTGGGGCTACCAGCAGGGCTAAAGAAGGAAAAAGAAATGCTATTAGTGTTGTCCCTGATTTTATTTTGTAGTAAGGATAGTTGCTAAGGCACTGTCATGAGACGAGGAAGAACATGGCTTGCATCTTAGTCACCCTTAACAAGTTTAAACCCATGTATCTCACTCCACAGAGAAGAGAAAGAGCCTATGGCCTAAAGGTTAAACTGGATGGAGAATGCATTCTGTCTCACTGAGGCTGACGCAGAAATCCTGCATGGGACACCCAGGGACTTAAAAACATTGTTCTGTGGGAGAAGTGGCTTAGTTTCTGGCTTGTGTGGGGTAAATAGCTCACTGGTTAGGGTTCCAACCAAGGAATGAGAAGTCTTCAGTGCTCTGCTCTCAAGACTATTTTAATTTTTCATACAGTGACTATTTCATCTAAAATGCTAGGAAAAGTCAATTTGCTGGCCTTCTAGGAGAGTGTCATATCTACACTACAGTTCTGCCATGCTTTCACTCCATGAATCTGTTTCAATACAAAGTCTTGTATTGAATGTGGAGAATTGCCCAGGAATACAGAGCCATGCCTGTCCCAGAGTGTCTAGGACATATTGGAATTCAACATTTTATCAATCTGTATATTACTAAATTCAGCATTTTGACAATCTGGTGAGCCCTGAGAAAGGGCAAAAGAAGAAAAACAATGAGATCTGAGAGCCTCTTTACTCTGCATGGATTCACATTCCTGCCAAGCACCATACATTTCTATCTTTGGCTTTCAATAAACATGGTTATTTTAGGTTGTAATAGAATCAAGACAGTTCAGACTACTTCTCTAAGGTGGGAATGCACAGAGTATTTTTGTCTACTGGAGTACCTCATGGAAGTATGTTGTGATGATATTTTCTTTTTATCAAGATTTGTCCTCCTTTGACCTTCCTTCATCTGAGTATAGCTGGTTTACACATTTTAAGACAGTTTTCTAACATGGGGTTTCATATCTGAATTTCTGAGAGGGAAAAAAAAGACATTATTTTATTACCTTGTGGCCATTTTAGTTCTCAGTGCTAGAATCGGTTATGGAAGAATTTCAATTGAGAGCAATAAGTTTTCATACTGAATAAAATGTCTGTGGAATGTTTATTTGCCAGGAAAAAAATCTGAAATAAGAATATTTTAGAAGAAATCACTCGATAAGACAAGGTTTTGATGACACGTGATTTTGCTGTGTGCTGTCAGTAACATAACACATTTGCAGAAGTGTTTTTTGTAGAGTTCTGCCTTAATAAGTGAGGCTAAAGGATGACATAGCTTTAAGCTCTTTTCTTTTTTCCAACGGTATCATTTTGTGTAATGAAAGGACATTACCTCCCCCAGTCAATGTGGCTTCCATTGCTGTTGTATTGTATCTGTGGATACCTTGTGAATGAACAATTCCAAAGCAGCTACGGATAATTTATTTGCTGATTATTCACCTGTTATTAAAGTGGTTCCAAATGAAGTGAAATGACAGACACACTTGCTCTTGGAAGCTCTGTCCAGCTATAAAAGAAATTCTGTGTGTTCTCTGCAGTGCTCAAGTAGCTTTACAGATGCATCATATTTAATTAGATTAGTTTTAATTAGACTGCAGATGCAAAGTTGCAGCTGTGAATCACTATTAGTCTTTTTTGAAGCACTTTCAGCCAATAACAAACCACCATCTCATTTGCATTAATTTAAATGGGTTAACATTTTGCTTGCTGGAATAATCACTATGGAAGAACATGTATAACTTAGAGATTAATGTGTTATTGTCCTGTGACACCATATGCAGAAAGTGAAGTAGCCTAAGAGACAATCATGCAAGGAAAGAAAAAAGGAAAGTGCTCTGGAGAATTAATTCACTCTTAAATAAATCTTTCTGAGGTTCCATTTATACTTATTTAAATTCCTTTAGAGCTCTTACTTTCCAAGGCAATCTTTGCAAGCTTTGGACTTTATTGATTGCTCATCTACCATTAATGTTTATTTTCTTTATGATCTTTTTATTTTTATTTCTTCATGCTTCACAGAGCCCATTTTCTTTTGTTGCCTCTCTCTTAACTCAGTTCTGAGGAGGTGGAGGATTAATTGTTCAGTACTGGTGATGATACAGGTTTGAAAGAATTGTTTGTCAGCTGTTGAAAAGTTCTTATTAAGGGAGAGCAGAGCTGCTTCTTTAGTTAATGGCAGAGTACTTGCAAGAGCAATTGGAAAGCTGGGACAGAAACCTCACTGGACAGAATTCATCAGGACCATGACCACTGATTTCAGCAGACTGACTTGTAATTCCAGAAGTGGTTATTTTTCTTAGGCTTAGTTATAGCATTCCCTTTTAATTTTAATTTCTCTTTCTTGCCAAACTTGAGGTTAATCACTTCAAATCCAATTGTATTTATATAGAGACACAGCAAGAACTCTGCTATGTACTTCTAATTTTAAGATTTGATTATTTTTTTCAGTCTCTTTGATCAGCAGCAATGAAATTAATCCAATAAGAAGAAATAGGGTTTAATTAAATGATTTTAATAACTCTTGACAATGCACTTTTGACAATGAGGGGATGCAGTGGTTGTTAAATAGCAGTAAGAAAATGTGCTCATTAAGAGCAGCTGCTAAGGCTGGCTGTAAATCCTGGAGCAAAATATTACTAAGTGAAAAATTTATTTGGTAATAAAATGTATGCCAGTCTCAGGAGAGGAACATACACAGGGTGTGAGGTTAGGTTGATTGCTCTCAAGTTTTAGTGGCATTCTTTGTGATCCTTAAGTCTGCTGACTGCCCATTTTTAAAAGGAAAATAATACTTTTCTCTGGCTATGCAATTAACAAATCATCCTTCAGAAAGCAATTCAAATATAAGAAGCACGGAACATGGGGTGGTGTCAACCAGAGGACTGTAGGTAGAAGCCTAGAGCTTTAGAGTCAGACCCTGATGACTGTTCACTGCAGTAAAGTCAAGCAAGATTGTTTAATAATCGATTTTCAGAGCTGGCATAAGGTTCTGTTTCCTGTCCTCTTCCCAGTGAGCAGAAGCAGCTGTGACATTTCTACATTGAGTTTTCATTGTGCCCTTACAGGAATGCTTCACTTAGTACAAAAAGTCCGGCCTGGATGTACCTGTAGGATCAACCTGTGCTGAGCACAGTCAGTGTCAATAGGATGGAGGAAAGGATGCTCTTTCTGTGAATTGAGCCTGTACAACTAGATCTCATAAGGGATGCAAGTGCCTAGAATGTGTCTGGTTTTCATTTGGACAGCATAAGGCACAACTGACACCTACTGCAGATAATCAAAGATGGAGTCTGGTACTGAGAGAGGGGATTTATTTCCTTCTGTCATATCCAGGAAAAATGACTGACATCATTTGAGAAAACCTTGCACCCTGCATTTAGTATTACATGGCTGGCTTTCAGACTTAGCACAGGTGGGAGGCAAGGGGTCTCAGAACAATGAAAAGCCTCTAGGCTGGCTGTCCAGCAGCAAGCCAGATACAGGGATTTAAAATGGAGGTTTTTCATCTGAAACACTTAGCACATGTCTCAGAGCAGCATACTGGTTCACTGGTCCACCTAACATGGGGGAATGAAAATTCTCTATCGAAGGACAGATGCCTACAGCCCTTCTTTTTGATGAATGGGGGGTAGAACAAGGCTGGTATCTTCTGATACTAAACTGGTAGCACAGCTCACCACTCATAATATATATAATCTTTATATATTAATCTGATAGTTAGAGTGCTCTTGCAGGAAATGGAGACAGAATAAATTCCTTCATTCAGCCAAAAGCTTTAATGTATGACAGCACTTCTAACTCATGCTGAAGTCATGGCATTGTGTAGGAAATGATTCAAACTATAGGACAAAATGAGAGGGGAGAACAGATTTCTGGTTCCCATTATCAATACTGATACATTTTAGAATCAGTAGCAATCACCAAATAGAATATAGAAGTCGATGAAAAGTCTTCTTAGTCATGGTTCTTCCTTTGTCCCTTGCAGAGTCATACTTTACCCTCTATGTCAGTTTTTTTAAAGGGTGATCAAAGTACTAGATAAAATTTTTAGGGAGAGTTTCTGTCTTAAGAGACAGACTGATGATAGTTGCTTTTGCTTGATAAGTCAACAAAAAAAGTGTTGATACAAACTACTTGTATTAATACAGACCATGCAAGAACATTTTGTGCTGTCCTTCAGGGTGATATGTGAACTACAAAACAGTCTTTTCCAGGCTGGTTTTTCACATCCATGTCATCCCCTAAACTAAAACTATCAACTTATAGTTACAGCTGTAACACAGTCATGGCCTAGCTGGATATAAGGCCTGACTAGGGCTCATGTAAACTAATTATTCAGGCTAATTAGCAGGAGGCTGAAGCACAACACAAAAGAAAACATTTTCCAGGCATGCTGAATTATTAACTTACAACATTGCTAGGTAGGCAAATTGAGAAGCACAGCAACAGTGAGGAGTGTGCCATATATGTACCTTACAGAAGTAAAGATGAAGGAAGTGAGAAATAGTAGTATGTAGGAAATGTGGATTAAGGCTTCAAATGCAGTCTACAGCTTTGTCTTTCCACAGACCTAAAGAGCTGTATCTGTGCATCAACCATATAATACTAATTTCAACATAGTAACATGAAATTACAGACCTGAATACATAAGTGTTGTGTTCTTGGTTCTTTCAGGAAACTGAGCACTTTTCCAAGAAACACAGCTTCACTGGTCTTGTACAGGTAGCTTTTAATGCCTCCTAGCAGCAGTTTTAGCTTGAGGAGCACTTTTAACTTCTTCCAGACTGAACAAAAAATAAGACAAACTTATGCCTAGTATTTGCACAAAGGATTTTGGATAGAATTGTGACCTTACCTCAGTGGAACAAAATTTCAGCTTTTGTATTTATGGAGACCAGAAAAAAACTATGGAGTTCTTGTTCTGAAAAGGATATCTTCCTTCTTAGGAAGCATGACTCCAGATTTGATTATATCTATTAATGAGGTCAAATGATGCTTTTAGACTGGTAGCTAATGTAAACCAAATCTATTTATCACTTTGGCAGTGGTTCCTGCAACAACGTTAATGATCATTACAGCATTTATAGTTAGCCAGTCAGGAATGGTGCTTTTTGTGCAAAATGGCAGAAGTTAGTAATCAATCATCATCATCCTCATCATAATTGTGCTGCTAAATGAGCTTCTGAAAAAGAAGAGCACCATGGCTATTAAACTTAATTGTACCTTGAATATAGATTTTTTTACTACAAAGGCCACTACTGATATGGGCTTGCAGCCTTGGTAGCTTCTTGCAGAATAAAAAAGGATCAAAATACTAGGCAAGGGCCCAACCCATATTTAGATTCTTTGCTTGAGTCTTTTAAAATAAAACTGAACGCTTAAAAAGAGAAAGAAATATCAAAACCTGCTATTGTATTAAACAGCAGATGAAAACAACATTCTGTCTGAGTTGTATACAGTCTGTGAATAATCAAATTTCATTTTTCTTTATTAGCAGTGTGTCTCATAACATACAGATTGATAGTATCTTCTAATACACGTCATGGTGGCAGCTGTGTGCTGATGGAACAGAAGAGGCATCTGCAAAAGCTGTTGTGCACATTTATACCAGGGGTGCTTTGTTGGCAAGTTTGTCTTGGCAGGGAGGGAACAAAGGGATCTGTCTTTTGTGGTGCTTTTTGAGGCAGAGGTGAGGCTTGCCATAGGAACGGGTCTGTCTTTTCATCCCACCACTGGGATGAGGCTTAGTATAGCTGGGCTGTCAGTACCTGCTCTCTCAGAATTTGTGCATCTGCTATGAATATCCTGACCAGCATATCTGCTTAATAGATGGAGGTCATGAAAAGATTTTAGTTTGAATGCCTAGGGTAGGCCCAGGACCATTCAGTCCTTCAGTGGGCACCCCGCAGGCAGTCTGGAACACTGCACTCTGCAGAACAGATCACCTTGCTGCCCTGGCCGACCAGGCATGCATCATATAAAGATGCAGCAGAGCTCACACCATCATGCCCCCAGTCTCACGAACCGGTGTCATGCCCTTTCCTGAGCTAAGCAGAGTGCCATATCAAGGATAGTGGTGCCTGCCAGGAATTCTCTCCCTCATACCGCTACACAACATTACTGATATACAATTTGAGGTCCCTTGGAAAAATGCATACATACAATCACAACCAGCCTCGCTTAGTCCCACTGTGGTGAGCAGAGCCAGCCGGAGGTGGAATAACACAGTCACAATTCCAGCACCCTACTCTGCTGCTTTCTATAACTGATATATGGTATGAACCCTTGCCTGTATATGGTGCACCTGGTCAGCATTGCTGGCCATGCACCAAGACCAGGATTACCTGGCAATCTTAGCATCCACTTGAATTCAGATTTGAGAGAACACTGGACCAACAAAGTATATCCTATTTTCGGTCTCCATCAACATGTGCATGGCTCATGTTAATTGTACCTACATCAATGGCACATAAGTATTTTAGGACCATTCTTGGTGTTACAGACACCCTACAAACAAAAATGATGAACCATGTGAGATCTTCCAGTCATTGTGACTAGGGATAGGGAGTTAATTCTCACACTGAAAGGTTCAACATGAAAGTGCTTACAATACAAAAATTTATGCAAAAAAAAATAGGCAAAACTATGTAACCCGAAGAATTATTGAATATACCACATTTTTATTTGGGGCATTCCTTCTAAAAACTGTCACCTGAAACACCAGAGTGAGCCATGGTTGAGATCTGGTTTGTGTGGGATAAACTGCTAGTACCTCAATAACAAAGTCAGCTTAGGCACTTCTTTTGGAGGGTCCTGGCAAAGAAGGTCACTTGGTTTTCTGTGTCCTTTCTTTCAGGGCCTTGTCTTAGCCATAATCTTGGCCACTGGTAAGATATGGAGCTGTCAGTCTGTGTCTGTGTTTTGTCTAGAAAGAGGGTATTCATGTCCTAGGTGGAAAGGATCCTAGGAGGATAGAAAGGGTATTTAGCAAGGGCCATGCACAGGGGAATGTTAGGCAATGTGCTTGAACAGGCTGGACCTGATAGTGTATATGCCTGGTGCATTCTGGTAGGCTGATGGTTAGACAAGGGAATAGTTCTTGTGAGCAGTCAGACTGAAATGGGCACGTGCCCACCACACGGGCTTGGGACCTTTCGCTGAAAAGCCTCTCAGGCAAGACTGTCATTTTATTTCATCTGTGCACAACATCTGATCTGGTGAGGCATTTCTTCTGAGCCAGTGCCTGTAGGCAGTACCCACTCACAAATGAATGCCTATTAATAATGATAATATTTAATGAAATAATCTTGTTCAAAGTTTTAGCTGTACATTTAAAATAAGAGATCAAGATATGCAGATATTTGTTTGGTTCCACTGAGCATACACTGTTGCCCAGCAAAAGCAATACACTTTTACAGATACATTACCATCACAAAAAGAAATATGGCTTCTCATATGGGCATCTGCTGGATTGGTAATAAATTAAGCTAATTTCCCCAAGTTGAATCTGGTTTATGATGGTAATGAGTGAGTAATGTCTCCATGTCCTTCTTCAGCCAGGAACCTTTGGTTTTATTTTTTCTCCTCTGCCCAGCTGAGAGGAGGAGGGATAGAGTGGCTTTGGTGGGCACCTAGGATCTAGCTGGGGTCAATGCACCACAGCAGCACAGCATGGCAAATGAAACTGACGTCCCTGTTTATGCTACAGATCTGTAGAGATAAAATTAGGTTTTAAATTCCCAAACACTCTGCAAGGCTGGAATATTTTCAGGGTGTGGCATGTCATTACACTCTCTGTGGAACAGTAGTTACCCTGCAGACAGTAACTATTCCACACCAGGGTAGGAAGTGCCACATTTCAGCCCTTTTCAACAGCATCACTCTTTTGTATGAAACATCCATGAAGAAAATCTGAAAGTAGTCCTCTGACCTTGCTGCTTGGAAAGAAGCAGAGTGAAGCAGGTACCCTAAGGGCTGAGCAAGGCTCCTGGCACTGCAGCAGCTGAGGTGCCAGTGAGATGTGTCGGAAAGATTGCAGCCGTGAGGGGCTTGATGCAAGGATATAGGGCACCTCTGACAAATGTGTGGTTCTGGTGCCACTCATGGCACACAAAACTAATGTGCTGGAGGGGTTCCTTCTGGATGTGAGTTTGTATTGCCTCTGTGCTATGAGGGCCCACACACTGTGCATGCACCAAGGTGGTGCTTGAGGTGCTTCCTCTGGTGAGATCCAAGGTTGCCACTGCACCCAAGCTTCTCACTGGTGCCCTAGCTTGCACTGTGCACATGGCATCCTCCAGCTCTTAGCTCCCTGTACTTGTGGGTGCATGCCTAGGAGCTGCAGTTGACATAAATTTTGTTGCTCCAATACTCCCAGAGTGTTTTCTGAGTTCTAACCAAAGTAATTTTATTCTGTATATATGAACATCTGCATCTGTGCTGTTCAGATATTACTACCTACCTCCTTTCTAAGACACTTTGTGATCTACTATGAAAATTACTATGTATGAGCCATTTTTATTTGAGACCTTTTAAATGAATAATAAATCTTAGACAGAAATAAAACTGGTTCTTACTTTCAGTGGGAACTTAATGTATTACTCAGATGGTTGTTATCTTTTAATAGTAGCTGTTCTCCTTTAATTCCTAAGTCATCATGTCATAGCATCCTGTGTTAAGATTGTGTACGTTAACAGAACATTGCCAAACAGACAGATAGAGTTTCTATAAGTTCATCTTGTCAGAATTCACAAACTGGTTCCTTTTTTAAAGGATTTTATTGCTGCATAAAGATGTGTCAAATTAGCTCTTACTTCCTAGGCAGTGGAGTTTGTACCTCGTGTGGGAATTTATAACATTCACATGTACTGTGCATGACTAATTCTAGTATGCAAGAAATGTGATTCCACTTTTGAAAATTGAAATACAACCCTGACTCTCATAATTGCAGGGTGAACCTTGAAAATCTGACACAAATAGCATCTCCAAATGTTCAAAAACTGAAAAAGAATTTAAGACCAGTGTTCATTGCATACTGTGAAATCAAAGATATATAGGCAAGAAAGAATATACAAGAAAATCAAACATATATAGGCATAATTGATTTTTCCCATCAATTTCATTACTTTTGAGGCTTATTCTCTTGATTTGTGGAATTGATATGACTTGAGTATTTTGTCCCTTTGAAAATTCCAGTCCCATGTCAGACAATTTTTTACTGTTTGTTTTTCTACAGTCTATCAATTGAAGTTTGAAATGCAATATATTGTGTATGCCAAAAGAAAAGTGAAAGGTGTTTTAACCACAAAATAGAATTCCACATGATAGAAAGCAGTCATTTCAGACTTCTACAGATTTGTTTGTCAGAGTTGAATATTAGCCTTATGGATTATTTTGTCCCTTCTCTAGAAAGTATTTGGCCTCAGCTGGTGTTGGTACATAGAATTTTTGGAAAGTCTTCAGCAAACCTGTCTGGCTTCCAGGTCTGGTTGGAGGCTCCAGCTTTCTTCATCTTTCCCAGATGCTCAGTGTGCCCAGCACTGTCTCTGGCAATTATCTAGATCCTGAATTCACTTATTTTATTTTAAAAGCTTTATGGCAGCAGATATATGAACTGATAAGAATCATTAGTCTAAAATTATTATCTACTGGATTAGAAATCATCTTTCACCAAAACCAGTCCTTTCCCTACACTGTTTTCTGTCTTAAGTGACTTAGAGGTTTTGCTGGAAAGGAAAAGCTGTTTTATTTGTCATACTGGCCAGCATTACAGTCATTCCCAAGGGACATGCTGTGCAGCAGGAAGTTAGGCTTCTGGTTCCTCCTCTGGGCAGTTGCATGCCAAGTGGGATATATTGTCTTTCACAGAGCAAAATGGAAGAAAAGGCTTTCTTCCTTTACCCTCTGTGAAAGATGATATACCCCATGGGTATATTTGCTGGAGGAAGTGTGAGGCAGGAGCAGGCAGGAGGGCTGAGAGCTGTGAGAGGATAAGAGGAGAGCTGGCATCCCTGCAGAAGCATGGCACTGCTGGGAAGGACAACCAGGTGCCAGAGACCACCGAAGGGACCTTCCAGAGGAGCCTATGGCCACCAAGGAAGTTGTGCATTGGTGGTTGAGCTGATAACGAGCCCAAGAGAGCAGCCCAGATCAACAGTGACACAGCCATCAGAGGGTAGGGGTGTGTTAACACTCCTTTGCTCATATTCTATTTCATTTTGATTAGTGGGAGGGCATGTGCAAGTTAACAGAGAAGCTATTTTCATTTTAGTATTTATACAGATGAAACCTGACATTTAAGCTTGAAGGCTTTTGCGATCTCTCTGAGGTAATTCCTTCAAAGAGACATCTCAGCAGCTTCACTTCCTCTCTTGGGCTGCCTCACCATCCTGTCTCATCTGGAAACTCCCCTGTCTTGCTTTCTCTTTCTTTCTCCCCCATGTGTCTCAAGAGATAATGGGCAGAGGAGCTGATGAGACTGAGCAGTGAGGAGCTGGAGGAGAGGGGAAGCGAAACACATTGGGAAGAAGGAGAGAGAGAGAGAGAGACCAACAAGACAAATTGTTGGGTAGCTGTGTTTTACCATAACAGAGAACATATCATGCCCTAAAAGATGAATTAATACCAGCAGTAATAAACATAAATGACCTGCAAATTACAATAGTAGGTGTGGTTTTGCCTTCAGGTGAATATCTTAGTCATTTTATGCATTTTGACTTCCAGCTTTATGAGATACAATAGGCACATCATATTCTCAAACAGCCCAAGCACCTCGACTAAATTTGCAGCCATATTGAGGATTACTGCTAAGTTCAGTGTCAGTTGACTTGCAAAGAATGGAATGTTCAGGCATATGAAGTTTGGATGATTTTGCATAATAATGTCTAAGAAAGAAGCTATAGGCAGGAGTATATTCAGTAAAGTGAGCCCATCTGATCAGTGCACTTTCACGGACTGTTTTGCATATGGGGAACCTTCACTGCCAGAACACACATCTCTTAGCTCAGTTAAGGCTTCAGTAACTTCCATAAACTATTCATAGAGATAGCCTTATGCAACTGCAGATGCTCGAAAAAATAAAGGGGAGGAGATGTCAGCATGAGAGCATTCATTAAGTTATTTAGTAATGGCTCTTTCTAGTGATGGGTCAAAGGTAGCATCATTAAGCACATAAAAAATTTGCAGTAAATATAAGAAAGTAAAAATAATATTTTGCAAACATGCTATTGAAACAAGAGGTCACACATAAGAGTGTATGGGGTGGAAATGTAGCTGTATAAGCCCGAAGGCTAGTATTTAAATCATCAGTATATGTAAGTATGTATTTTCAGTTTCTCTTTTCCTCTTTCACAAGTTATTTTACCATATATCAGCTTTTTCTTTTCTTTACATTGATAATCTTTGTATGCCTTCTGCTCTGATAGTGGTATCCATTACCTGGGTCCTTACTCTCAATACATTTTCTTTAAGTAATTTCTAATGAATGTCAAATTGATTCCCAGAACTTGGTCCCTGGGGAATTTCTGTATAGAAAGTTTGAACATGGCTATATATGGAGTTTGCTTCCTGATTAGAAGCTGAAAGTGCAAAAAAGCTAAGATCAAACTATGGTTTAATAAATTAAAACTGCCAGTGCTCCCATGTTCAGGCTACCAAAACTTTAGATTATGACAATGTGCCTCACATACAGCTATTTGGCAGTTGCAGTTTTCTGTTAAACATCATGCCCTCTCTCTGAAACATAGATTATTAATATTTATCAATTCCTGCGTGCCATGTGACTCCTTTGCAGAATAATATGGAAGCTGCCATCATCTGATAGTCCTTTGCTGTCAGGGTTTAAATGGGAATGCTTAATTGCTTAATTGGGAGTTGTCAGTGAACAGTATTTTTGGTACGGAAGTCTTCACTTTTTCATTCAGGTTTTTAATTCTTCATTGACCTTCCCTCTATTTGAGTTCTAAGTTAGTAAACTTTCCTCTGGCATTGCACATGGAAAAGGAAGAAAATCATTAGGATTAAGGACTCTGTTCTGTTTCGCAAACTGTAGCACTTTGATGCTGTTACACTTTTTTGTGACTTCCCCCTTGCAGTCTTTCCTCTGCAGTCAAATGGCCTCCAAGGCATTTGATAATTTTAGATCGTCTAATGGGAATGCCAGTTTTAGGCCCAAGGCAAAATTTGTGGCTTTTAAATTGAATAACTCAATAATACATTGTTTCCTTTGAATCTAGCATGTTCAGTGGAACAAGATTTAATGACAGGTTGGGACACAAGCCAAACTTAGTACAGCTCAGTAGAAGCAAGTCAGTGAAATGAAGCAGTTGGTCCTGAGGACCCAGCCCCACACTGCAAAGTTTGTGGGGCAGTGCTTCGGCAATGGGCCAGTTGCCTTTTGCAGTTGGAGCACTGTTAGCTGAGCTCTGGGAGCGTGTATTTCCACTCACTCATTGTGCCCTCCCAGACTGCTGCAGAACATGAGTACAAGCATGGTGTATGGGTATGGTCTGGAGATATGCCTTGTAAATGCACACCCAAACTAAAATTATAATCCAAGTGCGTCACAGCTGCTGTATTTGTGAACTGTATCAAATGCATCAAATAACCCACATTATGCACACAGCTCTGGCTGGCATTAGTGGAAGGAAGCAACAGAGAGGGATGAGATAGCTCACATCTCCGTTAGCTGCATCCATGTTTGACTGTTGTTCATCATGATTGAATTATGCAAAATTGGTACCCAAAATGTCTCGGTTATCAACACAATCCTAAAGCTTACTCTCCTCAGTGCCCTGCTATTGCTCAGGAGCAAGCCATGTGTTTCGTTTTATCTACACACTCCTTTTACAAATAGGCTTCATTCCTGCATTTCAGAGTAAAGTCCTAGAGCATCCTCTGGAGTGGATCAATAAGACTAATTCAAGACCTTATTTACTAACTGCTACTGAGCAGATCCCCTCCTATGGATTTATCTTTAAGAGCTTTGTAGAATCTCCAAATCATGTAGCGATTCATGACGGCTTCTTCAAAATAAGTATTCTGTATTTTCCCACAGGATTAGAACAAAGAAAATAGCACTGGAACACCAGAAAGTTTACACACATATTAATTATCCTTAAACCAATAGCTTTTTCTTGGTTGCATGGGTAAGTATTGCTTGTTTCAAAGCACCCCCTTGTGCAAACACCAGGTAAGACAAGTTGTACAAGAAGCTTCTCTGGCTCCCTGACACCTTGGTCCCTGGGACATGATCTGCGTTTTCCATGTCACCCACCCTGCTTTGTCTGCCACAGAGGCCTTTTCTTCAATAGCTCATGTCCAAAGACCTCCTGAGGTTTCAAACTGCACTACTGAACCTGATCGAACTGCCATAATACAGTTGGAGATAGTTTTCAAACTGTAGGTTCCCATTGTTGTTCATTTAAACACTGGAAAAATTAAATTCTTTGAAAATCTTGTGTAAGCGTAGGTAAAGTCCAACTGGAATTAACCAATATGAATCTTCAAAGTGAGTGACTGTGCATAACACAAGAAAGTTCATATACTGTTGATAAGATTTTTGCAGATACTAGTCACAGTTGAGAAGGAGTGTTAAAAATTAAAGTCTGCAAATGAGTCTTCCAAAGTGGCTAGTGGTTTCAGTCAATTCATTCTGGTCTGTCCACCTTGAGATTACTTCATAGAAAAATATCTTTTAAAACCTTGGCTTTTTCCAGAGTTCAAGTTCATCTGGCAGTGTCATAAATTGCGGAGCACAGATATGAAAACTCTCAAAGTCTTTAGTAATTCTGGAAAATCTCGTCCACATTATGCAAAATGATTAACATTTAAAAATATTTATATCATGCTTTCAAAAGAAAACAAACATCACTTGAAAGCCAGTGATAACTGTGTTTCACTTGTCTTAAATCTAATATTTCCATCCACTGATTGGGCAATCCCTGTCAGTGTCAATGTTCAGATGAGCCATTTTCTGACACAAATAGTACACTTTTATTGGGAAGAATAATGCATTCCTTTTTGCTTTTTCAAACTTGAATTTTGAAGTGGTTTCATAAATGTTGATGTTTTGCGTTACTTCATTCTATTTCCTTCAGTGCTTATGCTTATTTTAATTTTAAAAAAAAGCATATTTCCTCTGAAGAGATAAGTAAGGATTTCTGCATAATTCTTAGTGTTTCAGATATTAATTTGATGATCATTTAATTGCATCACAAGAGCTATTGGGTGAAATTAAATTACAAACAGATGAAAGCAGACAATGCATTATAAAAAAAGAAGCTGATGTATCTGCAAGTATTTCAAATGCTCCCCAAGGCACCCTACATTGTTCATGCTCCAGAAAATGGAGGCAGCGGTGCCAGAACACAACTTGACACAAGACTTTCAGCATAAAGGCACCTAACTTCACTGCCTACAGAGGCTTTTTCATCTGTTTGATGCATATGTATATATCCTGTTAACACCCACATTCCCTGTCTCCTCAACCCATTGGTTCTCACAGTTTACCCACACTTGATGTGTCCCTCTTCTCTTTCCTCACACTGTGCCATCCTGCTGACTCAACACCATCCCATACTCTTATTGCTTCCCATATTCATGCCTAAGGCACTGCTGACAAGTCAGTGAAACAAAAAGCTGATAAATTTGGGCACATTGTTCGTTTCATATTGGCATAACTCCTGTGGATTAGCTTAGGTACAGTGTTACATAAATACTGTTTCAGATGCTGGGTGTCTGACAGACTAAGTACACACGTGAAGTTTAGAATTTGAGTAGAGCACACAGTGCCTATGAAAGGTGATGATTTTACATTTGTACATGCTGGATGAAAAAAAATTAGAAGAGTCAGTTGTGCTAAAAAGTGTTAATACACAGATTTGAAGACAAAATGAAATACTAATGCATGATTTTAACCTGTGATAAGGGCAGATATGATGCAACTTTAACTGCAGAATTGCTGCTGCTGAGTTCATAAAATACATCCCATAAACAGCTGTTAATCTGTTCACTGTTTGTCTCTTAACATTCATTTGTTTAGTAATCAGTTCTCATTTTTTCTACATATGGTACAGCTTCTCTTTTATAGCAGCTGCATTTAATGAACAGTTGGAGGCACAAAAGTATTACAGAAATTATTGTTTAACTATTCTCCTGCATTATTTTTGTATCTGTCACTGAGGACATTTCAATAAAAGAAAAAATCCTTAAATACAGAGTAGGGAAGGTGTAGGTGCTCTGTTGTCTTCCTGAACTGGTAATTTGTAGTGGAAGTTCCAGTGACAATGCTTCGCGCTCTGCTTAGCTCCTCTAGGCAGTTAATTTTCTCTATTTATAATGTCCATTCCCTTTTGTGATTCACTGACGTCAACATGTCAAATTCGATTCACTCTTCGGCTTTGCTCTGCATCATATTAGAGACCTTTAGGTAATGCACCGAGTGAATATCTTGCAGACCTGATAGACTGAGTGCATTTCAAGATTTTTAGGAAATGACAATTTACTAGATTTAAAGTTTTGTCAGGTATTCTGGTTAAATGTGGGTATCAGTGGTCATTAAAACTGATTTGTATTAAGATAATTGCCTTCTGGAGTACTTATGTGTAAGTGTCATCTTAATTCCCTTTTTTCCAAAAATTCTGATCTTTAACAAGACCATTTTATCCTGGTAAGTGTTCTCTGTTATTTATTCATGCTTCAGCCATGGCCTGCATCCTGGACTGAGTGAAAAAACACAACACAGGCTTTTGTTTATAGGAAAGTGTAGGTGAGAACATAACTATGTGCTGAAACTTTGCTAGCATTAAGGGCATGATGACAAATACAGCAAATGCCCTTGTATTGGACAGTCCTTTGTCCTTGATCAGTCTTCACTAGTGACCTTGACCTGCAGCTGTTTCAAGGAGTCTGCGAGTCTGTCAAGTGCAGCAGTGGTCAGAGACTGTTCATTAGAACTGACTGCTTGGATCAGATGCCATTTCATTCCAGAAAAGGGAGATTTCCAGTGAGCTCCACCCAATTCAGACACAATGCCAGGTGGGTTGGGGAGATGATTAAAGAAAGAAATAAGTAATTGCCTAACATTGTACGGATTGCACAGTGTAAATATTTTGGATATACTGTTTTCAGATGGTTGATGAATCAAAATAGCTCCGAGTTTGATATGTGTCATCAGACATGTAAATAGATGTGTTAAATTGGCATTTTATGTGCAAATGCTCAGTTGGGAGAAATATATAAATGATGACAGGATGTTTTCGAAAGGATTTCAGGTATTTCTGCAAGGCATTTTCCTGGAAGAAGGCTTATCTGTGAGAGAAATGTGGTTTTTTCTAAATTTAACCCTACTAACAGTTTTCCACCTTCTTTCTGTGTGTGTGTCTTCTTCTCTTCTAGTGCCACCTTGGGCCTTAATAGCCATAGCCATAGTTGCAGTCCTATTAATCCTCACCTGCTGCTTTTGTCTCTGTAAGAAATGCTTGTTCAAAAAGAAGAACAAGAAGAAGGGAAAGGAGAAGGGAGGGAAGAATGCTATTAACATGAAAGATGTTAAAGATTTAGGGAAAACCATGAAAGACCAGGTAAAGTACCTCTCCTTTTCTCAGACTTTTGGGTTGCATTTGAAAGTTTCTGTTTTATGTGTCTAGAAAAAGTTGTGCTTGTTGTCTAAGTAGTGGCTGTGTGAAGAGGGGACCAATTAACAGCGTCTTCCTGGTGGTATCACAACAGATGAACCAGGGTGTGGCATCTCTGATGAAGCAGTGAGCAAATTTCCCTGCTCTGCTAAAAACAACATGAGCAGGCATATAATGACTCGCCTGGAATGGGCAAGTTTATCAAGGGTATCCTGCAAAATGAAGCAAATGTGTGCAATTTTCCCTGCAGTGACTTTGACCAGGACCTAGTACAGTGCTTGTGTGTCTTACTAACAGTATTTCTGAGCTTACATGAGTAGCTTTGAACTCTAAATCTCTTTTTACACAAAAGTTCGTCTGAGAAGGAAACAGTACCATAGAAAAAAAAATGAGAGTCACAGAAACAAGGGAAAACAACTAAGAAGGAAAAGCACAGGGACATTCAACAGAGTGATGTTTGGAGAATTTATTTTTTACTAGAGAGGAGTAAACAGAGGAGTAAGGTAATGGAAACAGGCCATACTTAGATCTGTGAGTCAACTGACTAACATGGAGGAGAAGATTAGTATAATGCCCTTTGAGAGCAGCATCATTTTCATAAGGGCAGAAAAACTTGTCCTTCAGATCTACTTCGTTCAAGAGAAGCAGAAGGTTGCAGGACCTAATACTCAGGGCTGCAGACTTGACTAATATGTTCCTGAAAGAAAATAAAGCTTTCTCTTGACAGGGTTTTAGTATTGCCCTTCCTGGAGCAAACTGTTGGAAATAAGCAGCAGAATAAGGAAATAAATGTGAAGTATACATTTGTCCTCACAGCTTACAGATTTCCTAAACTAAGAAGACAAAGGGCTATATTTTTCAAACAAGAAATACTGAAGAAATTTAGAGAGCTGTTTTGCAAACCCTTGTAAGTAGGAGCCAATAACTGTAAAGATATTGCATGGTCAAATCTGTGCTCCCAAGACTTCTGGTGAAGTTGAGCTAAAGCAGTGCTGGAGCGATTACCCAGCCAAAAAGAGAGGATAAAAGCATGGTCAGGAATAAGATAAGCAGTTCCATCCACAAGTTGGGATTTAGTGTAGAAGAAAGCTGGGCTGAAGGCAGGTTGATTAGAAGTACAAGTCAAAGCTGGGAACTTGAGGACTAGGGCCAGCTGATCAAGGACGAGATCCAAGAAGAGAAGCTTAGAGCACAGTACCTAAAGAGGCCCATGGAGCAGTCCACAACAACTGGTGAAATGCCATGTTCAGTGATGGAACAGCCACCAGTGTGGCTCATCAGCCAGTCTTAAGAGTCCTGGAACAGGTTAGCATTCTCCAGGCATGTAGTATGTAGTAGGAGAAGAGCAAAATCAGGAGAGTAGATGAGGAAGCCTTACAAGCCTGATGGCTGGCTGCAGCTGAATCACAAGAGTAGAGTCAGAAAGGATCTCAGGGAAGAAGAGGAAAATAATGGATAAGTTTCAAAGGTGTATAGAGCTATCAGAGCTATTTCCAGGTTTAGTTATGACACAGGAGGACAAAGAGCGGACATGGAGACCCTTGCATCCTCATTGCAAGTAGGGTATTTCAGGTAGTGCCCTGGTGTGCAGTTTCAGCCTTGGTTTCTCCTGGAGAGAAGATGCTTCGTGTGCCACACTGGTATACTCGAGTGTGTGACATCAGCACAAGACAAATTCACACCTGAAAACAATCTCCTCAGTACACAAAATCACTAATGTAGATGGAGCTATTCCACAGTTAGAAAGATTAGCAAGGCCAAGCTAAAAACCATCAGAGCAGAAATTTTGAGTTCTCCCTTGAAGAAGGTATATGCTGGAGTTCTTTTCTCCATATTTTGAACGTCTTAAAGCCCTTTAATTTAGCATTCATAGATTCCCTGTATTTGATTTATAGACTTTGTTCTGAGATATTTAGTAATTGTGAGATATTTACCCCTCAACAATGCATGGAAAATCAGATCATCACTTGTTGGTTCTACTCCTCCAACTGAACCAAGAATAATTTGGAAGAAATGCTTTGATTATGTTTGTGAAAAAATCCCTTGAGAACTTCATTATGTTCTGCTAATGATAACAAACCTACTTTTTTATAGGAGAAAAAATATGTAATTTGTTGATTGATATTTATGTGGAATTTGTTCCATATCGTGAGGTCATTGTTGTAGTTATAATATATTGTTTTTAATTATGTTCATTAGCACCTGGATAAATGACCATGGACTCTTGGAAAATAAGTATTTTACATGGAAAATTACATGATGTAATTAATACCAAATTCCATTTGCTTTTTTTTCATGGGAAAATTTGATAAAAAGCTGAATTCTGTGTCTCTTGTCTACAAAGAGAGCTCAAACTTTGTAGTGTTGCACAGATAGGTATTTTAAGATGATTCCATTCAGAATACTCTGTACAGTTATTCAAACCTACTTTTGCTGACATATTTTGGGATTTAACTAATATGATTTGTTTTGAACAGTCAAACCTAAGGAGGTTAGATTCTCAGTTGATGTAAATGTCAGACCTTTAATAAGAAGTTCACCAACTTTCCAGCCAACTCTTCATTGTCTGAGATTTCAAAACCAGACTTCTTAAATTAACACCTCAAATTCATTCCTAGCAGTCTGACAGTATACATATTTTGAGTCCTTGGCGTTCAGTAACTTTTACCAACTTAATTCTTAAAGCAACATTTTGGCTGTCATTTTTTGTCTGTATGATGGATTTTTTAGTCTAAGTTAACTTATCAGTGCAAGTTTTAATATATCTGGCTGAATTCAATGCAATGCTAAATGTAGCATATTTCAGTTAAGAGAATTGAAGCACTTTAAAGGTTCTGGTATAAAATAGAAAGTGGAATATTAAGAATATCTTTTAGCTATTCAAAACAGCAAATTGTTAAAAAAAGTAATTGAAGACCAGGATGTAAATCTAATGCCATTATAAAAGGCAGTGTACAGTACCAAATATCTGAAACGTTGTCAAAAACCAGAAAACTTACTTCAGTCATTGTTAGGCCTGAACCTGCAAGTGCTGATTACCTTCTGCCTTCAGCTAAGAGTGCATAATAACAGTTGATAAGCACTTGGCATCTTGCAGGATCCTAGTCCCCCTGAGACACAAAGTTGAAAGGGAGTGCTATTTGGTAAATTGAAAGCATCAAATCCTGAAATTATAATTTTTATCTTAATCTGGACTTGTTTGTCAAAGAGAACTTCTGATCTACATTTACTCATGCTGACCTGCACATCTGTGCCAAATCATTATAGAGCCATGTAGTTTGACGTAATTAAAGATCTTTCTGACATACAGGTTCAGTCAGCTCAAAAGTCACACATGATAGATATTACAGAAAGGGGGGGGAAAATTTGGTCTCTGTTAGAATATTTGTGCTTCAAAACATCCACTGCCCTGAACACAACTTCAAATGAGAAACTGTTTTCATGTGAAAATTATGAACAAATATAGCTGACATAGAGTGGGAGATGAGTTTAAAATAAGGTTAGGTTTTCAATCTTGAGACACATTTCCATTCCAAGCAAGGCTAGTTTTTTCAAGTAGAGTATATAACTACACCAAGGGCCAATGGGAGGATTAGACTCCTTCTAGGGGAGGCAAATTGTTAGTTAATGTACTGCTATAAAAAGGTCATTTCTCCATGTTTTTTACTAATGTTTGTGTGTGGATGTTTTAATTTTTATTTCTTCCTCCTATGTCCTCCTTGTCTGTGTTTGTGTCTCATGACTGTTCTGGATTGTCACTTGCGGTAGGTTTATTTTGATATTTGGACGCACCTAGTCTAAAGCTCTCATAGTCTTCTGACAGCTCTGTCTCCTTAGCAGAGATGTGTATGTAGTAGCTTTGATACAAACATCAAAAGGCTGAACTAAATTGATTGGGCATTTTTTGGTGGGGTATGTATTTGGGGGAAGGCTAGAGGAGGGTGAAAGAAAAGAGGTTGTCATTCTTTCTCTGGTTAAAATATTAAGGCAAACTGTACTAGAAAGCTCAAGTTTAAAATTGATTGGCCCATAAAAATAACTTTCTAATTTTATTTCCTTTTTGTATAAATGTCACCATATCAAAAGTAGACAAAAGCAGTGTGTATTTTTAATGTCTTAGTTTCTAAGTGTTGCTAAAATAATTGCTACCTCACAAAACTTGCTCTGGGTTCTCACATCATCTCAGTACAGTGCCCACGCAGTAAGTTCTTAGTGTTCCATACCAATCTCTTTTGAGTGGTCTTAATACAGATTTCTGTTGGTGCAACCTAATGACAACTGGCACTAATGTTTTTGTGAGATCTTCCCATCACAGTTTTCATCTTTAGAACTTTCCAATCTCTACTAATGCCCCGGTGGCTCCCACTATTCTTTTCTTTAGGGGTAAAAAAAAAATAAGCCCCTGAACACCCAGCTCCAGAGACACTAAAATAGCTGCTGATTTATTTGGTCTGAATTTAATACATTGGTGCAGCAAAATTCTTGCTTAAGCTCAGCCTTTGGGCTAAGGAAAGGAATTCAGTCATGAACAGCGGCACTGAGAACTTACTAAAATTTAGCCCTGTTGCTTGAAGAATAATTGTTGTTCTCTGAACATTTTATTAGGTCACAAAGCATTTGTGGAAAAGGAGATTTAATAGCTCAAACCCTTTCTTGTTGCATCAGGCTAAAAGACTGTCACTAGTGAAAGATTTTTGGCTTACAATGAGTGTGTCTGTTAGGTGAAATTGGAGATTTGGGATTAGGTATATGTACTACAGCCTGGAGTACGACTGTATTCTTGGCTCTGCTACTGACTTACTGTGGCCTTCAGTCAGCCACGTGACTTCTCTGTATGTTTGTTTTTCCTTTACATAGGCCTTTTTTTTACATCGAGGTTATGTACTAACTTAATCAGAATATTCTGATTAATGTTCCTCTATTAATAGCAGGTGTTATAAAGTGATATGACCATGAGAACTGCAATTGTACCTAACCTAAGTTCAACATATAATGGTTTTCTAAGACTAATTCACCTTATGATTCTAGCTGTTGATCCGCAAACACCCTTGCCCTCATGGAGACAAAACACTGAAGGAACAAACTTGTTAATGTTAGGTGCCTGAAATATTTCAAAGTAGTGTGCATTTACCCACCAGCATGAAGAATATAGCCAAACTTAACTCGATAAAATCCACACTGACATCTAGAGAGCCTGGATTTCTCTTGAATGAACTCAAGCCTTTATTGCCAGAAATAATCCAAGAGGATCTTTCTAAGGATCAGGAGCTCTGTTGCTGGCAGTGGTCTTTTCTTCTGCAATGTTTACTTGTCTGCTTGTTTGTTTTCCCGGTTGAATGCCTAGAGAATAGTGACTGTATTTATTCCACAGTGCCACCTGTCTTGGTATCAGCATGCCAGTTCCCATTTGTTGGCATCTTCAGCCCATGCTGACATTAATGCTTGCTGTGGCTTGTCCACAATGCAGTTTCACATCCTAATTCACACTCAGAAAGACAATGTGTGCTGCAGAGCCACTACAGTGTAGAAAGTTAGTTAGAAACAATAGGGACAAATCTTGCTTAGAAAACAAGCCCAGTATATATACTGTGGCAGTCAAAATTAATTGACTGAGTCCCATTTCACATTAATTCAACCTCAGGCTTGACCAACTGTCCTGCTTTTTCACCTGACTCAGAAGACAACTGTGCAGTATACATAAAACTTCCCGAAAAATGTGAAAATAACATGTTTATGAATATAAAATGTTATAGATGAGCATTTGTGTACTGTAAACAGGTTTTCTGTAAAACTCTTTTGAAACTTAGATTTATATTAGGCTTCAGAAACCTGAAAATGTGGAAGCAATAACTGTGAGACGCAAGGCTGGGTTTATTTGCATTCCTGTCTCGTCCTCTCAGTCACTCCCAAGAAAACACAGGAGCTTGCTTTGCGTGCTTCCTGAGTTTGTTTTTCCTCCTTTATTTAACTTTTTTTTTTCTGTAAAGTAATTAATTTATTACTTCTGTTGTAACCTATTGCACTGTTAGGATTACATGAAGAAACAGATCCTGCTTATTTTCTTATGTGTCTTGTTTCTATACTGAAGGTTGAAGGAAGCTTCCATTGTCAAGGACATTTCTTGTGTTCTCTTGACTAACAGCCCAAATTTTGAGTTCTTTATTCAAGACCAGAGTCTTCAGGGTCCTAATGAGTAGTGTCTAGAAAATATGTAATTAGTCCCTAAATTAAGTGATTTGAATCCCGCTCTTGAGACATTTTCCTATATCCACAGACTGCATGGAGAACTAAACTCCTACACTAAGTGTCTGAAGTTAGTGGGTATGCATAACCTACAACAGGAACAGCAGTTCATATCAATGAGGAATGCATTTCAAATGTTTATGTACACATTTTAATGAGGTATACATTTTAAAAAATAAAATTCAAAGTTAAATACTTGGGAATATTTAATAATAAATGAATAATAAATATGAATAGCAAAATAACTTTCAAGCATGAGAATATCAGATACTTGATAAAATCCTATTTAGAGGATGGTCAGAGGATTATCTTCTCTCTTTTTAAGGAAGTAAGCCAAAAGAACAGGTCTGTGCCAACTTTTTCTCTGTAGGTCAATGTGGCACTCAGTAAATCATGTCTGGCTGTATTTAGGTTAATTTTCACTGTTAAATAGATGTAGTCCTAGTTATGTAGTATGACAGATTTCTCAGACAGAAATAAATGTAGTATTCTGAGTGGTCCTCCACCGTCAAGGAGCCAGCTCTGTCCCAAAGCATGCTTCCATCTGCCTGCTGCCATTCATTTGAGGAGGATGAAGAACAATTGATGGAGCAGCATGCACTGGCCAAGCAGCCTAAAGCTGCCTCCTACTCACAGCCTGCTGCTCAGAGCAACTAAGCACTGCCTGCCATATGGAAAGTGGGGGCAGAGCATGGCAGCATGCTTGCAGAAAGGCTTACTGCTTTTAGTTCACACACATGGGCCCTTCATTCAAAGCAGAGCCCTGACCCACAGGGTTGACTTCTAAAATAGGCTCCCAGACTGAGATCAGCTTCATCTTTTTTTGAACAACACTGGCTATAAGAAAAACAGGTTGATTTGTGAGCTTAACATCTCTGACTTAAATGTGTGTATTCATATTTTACATCGAACACCTCTAGCATTTTCTGTATCCTTCTATTGCACCAGAATAAGTTAGTATTTTAGTACCCAACAATTCAGTAAGCTTTTAAGCTGAACGTGATGACCTTATGTCACAGGGCTCCTAAAGAAATAAAGTCTTTTGAATAATCCAACAGACCATTTGAAAACTGTATAACAAGCAAGGAAGTAATGTCAAGGCATTGCATGCTGAACCTAGCAGGGTTTTGCTCATTCTGCGCATCAGTGTGGCCCACTGCTGGTGTGTGAAGCCAACATTCCTACAGCAGTAATGGCAAAGTAGATTTAACAATGACCAAAGCCTGGCTCAGACACTGGAAACCCAGGCACAACATGTTCCTTGAATTAATTCATGGAGAGAAAGCAGATGCTGAATGAATGAAATGTTGCCTTTCCTTCTGGGGGACTCTGATAGAAAACATGTTAAAATTGCAGGCTTTTCTGCTTTGTGATAGGGCATCAGACAGGAATTTTTAAAGGCTTTTATTTTCCCTTGGGATAAAAATTGGCCAGATGAGAATTATGGTGTTCTTGAACGTGAAAGAAATTGATGAGGTGCACCACCATTAGTGGAAATGCAGTCATTCCTAGGTGTGGGGGAAAAATTGTCTTTCTGATAAATTAATTGTTGGACATGGCACAGAACATTCTTGCTACAAAATGATATTGTTTTCTTCCATTCAGCTCAGCAGGCATTGCACAAGCCTGAGGACTGGGCATCATTCATGTAAAAAAAAATATCCTCTTCACCATGTGAACAAAAGGAGTGATGAATGGGGCAGGTGGAGATGGAACTCAGGACAGCAACGTGCACCATGCAACAAACAAACTTACAGGCTGCAGTCAGTGTTTTGTTTTCCTTCCCAGTGTCTCTCTTTCTTGCTTACAGATAACTTATTTCCTTAAAAGCATGGAAGGAACACTAAAAACTCTGTTAATGAAAGCATTTCTTTACATATAACAGTGAAAGACACTTTGCATTTTAAATAATTTGTGACATGAATATGATAACTGAGACCAGAATCAAAGTCTAAAGTACACCTCTGTGGGTCTTTGCATCCTCTTGGAGACTCAGACATGCTTGTGGCCTCTGCCTCTCTCTTCAGGAGGCAAGGAAATACACTTGCTCCCCCAGCAGTTTTGTTACATGAGTCTCCTCCCACTTTGCTTTCCAGAAGCTTGGGCACATGTGGAATATGGAGGCAACCAGAGAGCAACTGTGCAAAAACCCTTGCAGACCCTCCCATTTTCTACACATAATTTGGGAAGGGATTAAGTGAAGGTGTACATAAAGTTGATTTAAGACCCAGAATCTCTTCTCTGCTTTGTGGTGGATAGTAATGTGGTAAACTCAGTGGCAAGGTGCAGGGGTTTTGATGGAACTCGGCTGGAAGCAAGGAATGTTTGCAGTGTCGGGAGGCAGTATCACTGGAGAGGCTTTTGTCAGCAAGGGGAGTAAGAGAGGGACAAAACTCAGGAATGTAAAACCC
Source organism: Pipra filicauda (assembly GCF_003945595.2). Taxonomy (NCBI): domain Eukaryota; kingdom Metazoa; phylum Chordata; class Aves; order Passeriformes; family Pipridae; genus Pipra; species Pipra filicauda. The sequence goes on along the minus strand of NW_024104643.1, from coordinate 1,453,548 downwards.
ACTGAAGGGTGTGGAGTTTGCAGAGCTGCAATTACAAGGAGCTTTGGGGTTTTGTTCCTTTTTTAATGCAAAAGATGCATCTACAAAAAAAAAATTAAAATTAAGCATTTCTTTTAACAACTCAGAAGAAAAGAGGAGGCTGCAAAACCACTCTTAATTATGTTGCAGAAGAAACAACCAGCAGACTGAACAGTGGATCCCCAGATTGCTGTAATTTAGCCCTTTTTTTGTTATAAGAATCACTGCAGAGTAGATGAGCTTGAAAACAATTAACTAAACATGGCGCAGAAAAGAGAATCCTAATGCCATATGTAGATTTATGTCTGCAGCCTTGGTTAGAACTTGTTCGCATAGTTCATTCACATATAGATTGGGAGGTGGCTCAAAAATTAATTTTGTCTTCCAGGTCTAAGAAAGCATTTATTGTATATTGTGTGGCTCTGTTATGATTCCTGGCACAAAGTAACTTTTCCCACTTGCTGATTTCATTAGATGCAGACGTATCACCTTGTAATGGTTGTACTGGATTAACACTTTCTTTTGTACATTCCTACACCTGCTTACATATAAGCCTACATTTTTCAGATACTTATACACATGTGGAAGGATATAGATGTTTCACTGTTGTGTGTTTCTGCATATGTTATGCAGAAACAAGGAAACCACTTGAGTGAAGTTCAGCAGTCATCCTAAATTAGAGATAAACCTGGTCTTCAGCACAATGCAATAATGCATTTCCATGTTGCATATTTCACAGATAAAGCATTTAAAATGTCATGAATGTGAGAGTTAAAGGAAATACTAGGAAAGGCAAGGCTTATGTTTCTCTGCATCTAAATCCAGGCTTTCCAGTTACCATTTATCAGTTGAAGAGGGCTTGAGGAAAAAGCTGGTTTATAATTAAAAATATTTTATTGTTTCTAAAACAAATAAAATATAGCTGCTTATTTTGATTGTAGCAATACATCAGTAAGACACAATATAGTGTGTTACAGTGTGCTATAAATTGAGGGTTGCAGTACTATTCCATTAAATATTGATCTTTCAGAGAATCTCAATACAAAATTAAAATCCCTCTGGGGTATTTCGAGTACTTTGAAGCAATCCAGTTCTTCTTCCTCTTTGAAACTCAGCAGCCGAATCAAACATGTGCTTCCTTTGACTCAACTTCTTCTTAAAGCATTGGCCTGTAGTCTGAAAGCAAATTTCTCTCTTCACAGTAAAAACTATTATTTACATACTGCTGTAGAGATAATAATTTGTCACATCTTCCCCCATGCCACAACCTCGTCCGTATCCAAACACTATTTCTTTCTTAGTGTTTTTCTTAGCAGTTCAGTGTTTCTCAGTCAAGGTCAAGAAGGATCATGTAGCTCCTCAGCTGATGTCAGTAACGTGCAATGTTTTCCATCCCCTCTGGAAATAGCTTTCACCTTCCAATAGGCTTCTCATAACCTGTGCAGAAGAGTTTCTCAGCCATACAGTGTTTTCTGCCTGCACTTCAAAACTCCTTTGCAAGAGGGATGTTAGTTTTCCATTATACGTTCCTTAGTCACAATAAGAACTTTTTTCACTTTGATTTACCCACAGGTCCATTACCTCCTGGACTGATCAGCTTTGTAGAAGAGTATATAGCTCTCCTAGAGAAGAGTGTGGATATGATGCAGCAGTTACAAATTCCACATACGTAGAAATTAACACATAAGGTTCCTTTTGCATTCTCACTTTTATCCCTCAGGAATGGTCGTAGGATAGTTCCTCTCAAACAAAATCCAGGTCAAAATTAGATGGAACAGCAGCAAATCCAGTACTTATCCCAGAAACAATAACATACTGAAGCTGTATATCAGTCTTTTATCATGGAGTCTTCTTTTAGGACATTCCTGCCATCATTCAGAGCAGTGGATCTTAGAGTTAACATCCCACCCTGACTTACAGCTTCCTGTTGTCTCCAGGCTTAGATAAATCTGGTTGCTTCAGTGGGATTGAGTCACATCTTCTTTTTGTTTGATCACAAAACCTTAAGCTTATTTTTATTACCAGTGAAAGCAAGGGTGTTTGGCATAATCACATCACTCGGTATCCTGACAGTCCCACATATGGTCTGTCAAAGAGCCTGTCAGTTTTCAAGTGTCTCTTGAACACTTCTTGTCGCACTAACAAAAATGTTGCGCTACAGTCAGGGAACTTGCTAGCAGCTCAGAGATTAAAATGTCTCAAACCAAATTTCATTTCAGGCAGTTCAGCCCTTCCAGATAGAAATGGTTTAGTTGGAAAAGTATTACTCTTCTAGTCTCACAGGTGATTCTCATCCACTACCGACCTTTCCTACCAATCTCATCCAGGTACACTGTAATTTATGTTCCTGGTAAAAAGTCCATCACTCACTAACATTCAGATATTTACCTGAGACCCAGCTCCTCAACTTGCATAAATCAATGCTGTTGCTTTGATTTCAGTTGAGCTATGCCAGCAGAATTTCTCACTTGTTTCAAAAAGTAGAGAAATAATTGCTTAATACCATACAGTTTTGAGTCTGACTTTTTGAATTTAGATCTGGCTTCTGAAAAGTAGCATTTTCTACTTCAGAGATCAATCTTTCTTCTTACCAACCCCACACAACTGTTGCATGGCCCCTACTGTGTTCAGGGCTGAGTGAGGATATTAGTGCTTTCACATTCATTCTTTCTTCAGCCACTATTAGCGTGTATATGGCTACTTTCTGACCTTGCTATCTCTTCAGATAAAGAGTCCTGGCTGCAACCTGTTGTTTAGAAATGCTGTATGTTTCTTAAGACTACGTCACATTGTGAAAAAGAGAGAATAAATCTTGTTCTGGCACTTAGTAGTCTTGTTTGTGCAAGCAGAAGCTCCAAATAGAAAGAACAGAACCTTCATCCAGATAGGGGACTTAGAGACAAGCATACTGTTTACTATAACATGCAAACAACAATTCTGCAATTCTGGATGAATGCTCAGTATTGGTTCTGTGTTTTCACACTCTCAGCTTTATTTTCACATTTTCCACATTTTTTCGCTATTTGCCTCATCACTTTTGCCCATTTTCAGTTCTTACTCAGATAAGAATGTGCTGGAATAAGATCTACATAGTTAGGTACGGTTCATATGGTTTAATAATTGTATGAATTACCTTTTCCACAGTGCAAATACTTCTGCTTTCTGGTACAGAAAAAATATCATTTAGTATTTGAATTATATATAAAATCTAAGATAACTGAGGTATCCTTTAAAAAAACAGGGTTTATTCCATAGGCAAAGATGTAAGCAGTTCTGTATTTCTCTGTGTTTGTTTCTAAGCAAACTAAAATCAACTTGCAATCAATTTGGTTCAGCCAAGCTTTATAGTGAGAATGAATAAAAAGGAAATTGGTCTCGGGAGGGAGGGAAAAGGAGGAACATGCATTTGCTAATGGCATGGTAGAAACTTTGCTTCCATATTCATTCTAAATAAACATGAAAAATGTTTGGCATATGATTGTAGGAAGAGCTCATCCACAGCACATGCTCTTGATCATAGTAGTCTTACGGAAACATGTTGCGAAATGCAAACAATTCACAGCATGCACAAACAGGGTTGACGTTGTCAAGATATTCTTAAGTTGAATGAATGCGTGACTTTGCTTATTTAATAGCATGTTTGCCTCCTTGTGCCTCTTTAAGAGCCCGTTTGAGCCCAGAAGAACTTTTTTTTTTACATCGAGATGATATTTTGTTTCTACTTTCAGGTTTTATAACAATCGTTGCTTGTTATAGCCCAAGGAGCATTCTTCCTACTTCCATTGCTTGCTTGCTGATTTATAACATCTTCTTGAGCAACCCAAAAAGTATAAATATATATGTAAACTGCATATTTGAATTTCCGCTGTCATGCTTGCTTTTAATGGCTTTAAAATAGATTTGAGCACAGTATCTTTTTTAAACTGTACTTAACAGCTTGCCTCATTTATGAATATTACATTCCTTCTTTCTAGGCTCTTAAGGATGATGATGCTGAGACTGGGCTGACTGATGGGGAAGAGAAGGAAGAACCCAAAGAAGTTGAGAAGCTAGGGAAAATCCAATATTCTTTGGATTATGACTTCCAGAACAATCAGGTTTGAAATAACCAACTTGTAACATTTCATTTCTGTGTGTGCAAGAGGAGAATGAAGTCATACATTTAGTTACAGTAGATATTTCTGAAATCCTTGCTGCTTGCACAGAGTAAAGGGAGAAAGCAAGACAGAATATTCATTACAGAGGTACTACTAAATTGGTATTGAATGTACTTGGAGTATATATTACACCTTTAATCAAAAACTGAAGACACAGTTTTATCTCATGGTTATTAATAACTTATATTAAGACATCACCAATCAATGTCCACCCACATTACATTATGGAGTGTGCATGCAGAAACTAAAATGTAGCTTCAGCCTTCAGGTATTTAAAATGTAAGCAAACATACATGGAAGGAAAAAGAGGGACATAAAGGTAAGTTGGTTCACTGTGTGTCTTTTAGCAAGTTGGTAAGATTGCCAGAAGTTCCTTTCTCTTGCTTCATCAAGTGTGCACTTTGCTGTAATAACTAGCTGCATCAGGTTCTGTTGCTCTCCATGAAAGTGCACTTAATAGCCATGAAAATTCTAGTTTGGAATAAAAGTTCAAATAAACAGGTCAGCACCCAAAAAAAAACCCAGGAAAGTTGAACAAGAAGTTAAGGACTGATACTTATTCAGTACCCTACTCTGAAGCTGGTAAGACCAAACTTTGGCATACTTACCCAAGTTTTCAGAATAAATAGATACTGTAATGTGATGTAGACCTAAAATCGACCTACTTAACAGGTCTGGCCACATCCTGAACTAGCTTATATTTAATTCCCCTCCCTGGCCTCTTTGCCAGGGATGACTTTCGTCAATTATACCAATTCACAGCCTTACATTAAACTTCACAGTGCTTAACTTTGGCGCAAAGTACACCAACACTTCTAAGTTCTTCACTTCTGCTGCATATCTTTCAGTAAACTTGAGAACACATTATCCTGCATTTCATTTTTTGACAATTTCAGTCACAACCACATAATTCTTTCCTGTTTATGGAAAGAAATTACTTTTGAACTTAAATCCCAGTTAATTTTTATTAATCACCTGAACTGACTTCCACATGTAGTTGTGATTTATTTCCACATTCATATACTTTATTTGATGCTGTTCATGGAATCTGGCACTTTTAATTGTTGCAAGACAAAATAAGAGAAAAATTAAGAAAAATTTCTCTGTCAGTAGGAGGGTATTTACACACAGCTATGACCTGGCATAATAAATAGTATTTGCCTGTATTTTCAACTGTCTTCTGACTATCAGTGCTTGGTTTTCAATGCAAGAGCTAAAAAGAGTTTTGAAACCTTTCAAGAAACTGTGGTTAAAGGAGCTTTTCCTCAACTCCCAGAGCAAATTCCCTGGCCGTGTGATGAGTCACACTGATCCTACTTGAAATCAGTATGAAATCAGTATGAAATGTTAGACCCTTCAGAAGCAGAAGATTTAAAGGGGTAAAGGAAAAGCAGCAAATGAGTTCTGACAAATGGATTTCAGTTTCCTTAGAATATGAAAACAAATCTTCTGTGTGAATTTTATTAAAGGAAGTGTTGATTTTGTGAACCATATTTTACAAAGGGAAATAGGATGGAAGAACCACAAATCTGTAAACATGTGTTGTATTTAATTATTGTAATAAATTATTTGAGTTATGTATTCCTATTTTATTTTGCTGCTCTAAACTATGTTGCAGCTTAGAATTTGTTGAAGGATAGATGATATAAAAGAGTAGGAGAGGGGGTTCACTTAGGTTAGTATAGTGCAGTGGCATGAAACTACAGTCCTAAAATTTGGCTAATGTATTGCACAGGGTTAAAAATGGAGACAAGATGACTGATGTACTCTCCAGAGCACTGTTTCTCAGTTTTAGGGAGAGAAATTGTAAAGGGGAATTGAACTGCTTTTCCACTCCGTTAACTAAAAATCATAGCCTTGTTTTTCACTCTTTGATGTGAAAAACTTGATGTAGATCCTGAGCCTATCTATGTATTTATGAAGTGTTATGCATCTAGAATAAGAATGAGACAGAAAAGGAGAAATGTTTCATGCAGCTAAAGGAAAATGTTTCATTGAGCTTAAGAGTCCTATAGGAGGGAAAGCATACAGGCCATACTATGAATTTAAAACTGGTAAAAATAAGTCTAACTTTCAGGAATCTCTCATAAGCCAGAAGCTTCTTTCCTAGATTGACTATATTGTTCTGTATTCCAATTGTTAGAGCCTCTGTTTCCAATTTTAAACAATTCATCCATGAGAGAAACAAATATATTGTGACGGAAGCACTGATTTAGAAGAAAATATTCTCAGATTTCATTCCCAGTTCTTAATATGTTGTCTTCAGAATGACCTTGAAGACTCATTTCAATGTTTACCTTAGTTCTGTATCTGTGGAACAAGATTAAAAGTATTTTCTTTTTCTCAGCTCCATTATGCTGATGAGGCCTAATACAGGCTGGGATGTCTAGATTACATGACATTACATGACATAACGTAATGTAACATGAGCCTTCATTTATAACACTTAAAAAATGGCCAAGGCATTTACAAGTTTCATCTGTGCTTCAGTTTTATTTTTATAAGTGTATAAGCGATTTAAAAACTTATTTTTCTGTTTTGCAATGAGATTACAAATTGTTACTAGGATTAGATTACCAAAGGTTAGTTTTCATGGAGTATTTTTTGAAAACACTGTCTTTAAATTACTGACTGATCCCATCTGTATACATAGCAAGAGAACTTAAATATAGGGAAGACTGAAAGATCCATTTGTTTTCAGTAAAGCTCCTCCAGAGGATCTGCATTTGATTTCATCACCTTTTTGTGTTTGGTTTGGGGGGAAGGTTATGTGTTGGGGGTTTAGAATACAAATTTTGTAGTCAAAATTAGACATTGTCGATTGTTTAATAATGTGATTTCTATTCATGGTGCTCAGCATAGAAAAATAATGCACAAGCAGAGAGAGCAATTGAAAGTTATTTGATTGCAGTCTTTAAAAAGATGAAGTCTGTATTTAGCTGTAATCAGCTGCCCTTTGAAAACCTCTTTTCTGCTATAAAGCAGCTTTTGTACAGTCTGAATCTGCCATAATTGGTTTTCTAAAGTCAGTAGTGTTGCTTCATTTGCCTTCCTTGAAAAATGGAGGGGGGGTGGGGCAGGACAGGGGACAGGGCAATAGTTTCTCATAGACCAAAAATAGAGTCTGCATGTGTATATCTCTGTTACGTGTTTTTTATAAATATCTATTTGAAATTTCATTGTGCTGTTTGTCTCTCTTTTCAGCTTCTTGTTGGGATTATTCAAGCAGCTGAGCTGCCTGCATTAGATATGGGTGGTACATCTGATCCCTATGTAAAAGTCTTCCTGCTGCCTGATAAGAAGAAGAAATATGAAACAAAAGTCCACAGAAAGACCCTTAACCCTGTTTTCAATGAGCAATTTACTTTCAAGGTAGTTCTTGATAATTATTGAAACTTTCATATTTAACCACTATGTGTCTCATGCTTGGCTATGGATTTAGTTGTCTTAGTTAACTGGTAACTGCAGTGTAGTGATTTTTTATGTTGTAGAAACCTGTGATACTCAATCTTCTTATAATGTAGGCTCAGCCTTCAGTAGGTTTAAAAGGCACAGTTTGATTTTAGGCACTTTGGTTAACCCGATGTATGACAATCTGATCCATATTTTATGTGCAAAATGATAAATAAATGTAGTAAATAAATAAAATGTACAAGAAATTCAGAAAACAGTGACACTTTGACAAATGCCGTGTAAATTTTACTACACGTAGGGACAGAAAGTCATAGACAGAAAATTTATTTGAGGAGGAAAAACAGTTTTCACTCGAGGAGGCTTTCACTAGTAGGAGAACTAGGCCTGGGAAAAACCCGGTGTGGGAGAATATTCTTTCCCATGAATAGTGCTATCTGTTTCTCTGCCTGCCTGTTTTGAGAAGTAATCTCCCCTGTTGCAAGAAGAGCTAAAAGTACTCACAGACATGCCTGAGGCCCCTGCTGGGGGAGACTGAGACCATAAAAGCACAGGGGAGAATATAGCCTTGAAGTTATGCAGATGCAAAAGGTATTGTTATAAAAGCACCAAAACGGGTTTCCTGGGCTGCTCTTTCACCTGCTATGATTTTATCAGTGTATTTAGGGTTTCTGACTTTGGAATAAACTTTTCCTTAATACCTTACCTGTGGTTTGGTATCTGGATTTAGCTGCAGGTATATAAATTCTTACACTAGACAAACACTCTTTAAATAACTTTGTAGTCCAGTTTAATGGCATTCAGTATAATATTTCTTTTCCTCAAAAATAAGTTAAAACTCGAGGAAGGTAAATGGATGAGGACAATATGGCATATTAATCTTGCTAGACTTTGTCATAGCAGTTCTTTGCCATGCTACTTTACATATGAAAAGAAATCCTGTGTCAGGTTTAATAACATATGAACTAAATAAATCTAGCTAAGGCTCACATAGCAGTATTTACATCTTTCCAATAATATCTATTATTAGTGTTTTTCTAAAACTGTAGCCAAATTTAAGCTCTACTTAAATACAATAAAGGAATACTATACAGCATGTTTCACAGGGCTTCTCCTAGTTCCTCTGCTGTTACTTTAGGCCTTTCTCTCTGTGCCCAATCTTATAATGACAGCTACAGATTGAAAACAGGAACAGTGAAAGACTCAGGCTATGAAATCATTCAATGAGAAAGATATCCCTGGAGGACACAACTACTACTGCATATATAAGCTTATTCTTTCCTTGAAGATGTTCATAAAAGTAATCTTTTGTGGGGAGTTATTTTTTTCTCGAGCTTTCCTAGGAGAGTATTTAAAAGAAAACAGAGTTCTGAATTGCATATTCCCATGCAGCTCACAAAAGCAAAGAAAGAACCAATAATGCTGTCATCTAAGATGAAAACACAAATTATAAATCAGATCAGCCACTCCTGAGCTATAGTGTCTACTTGTTGTAAGTCTCATCTTTAATATTCAAATTCAAATTGAATATTAAAGAATAGTTTGCTCCAGAGAATAGTTTGCTTTCCACACAGGACCTGATAGAGTGTTTAAGCACATCCCAGTATGGTACTGATTATCCCCTGCATACTGTGGTCTGTACTTGAGAGAAAACCAACAGAGGATGCCAAGTACTGTCATTGTTCTAAGGGCTACTGTGAAAACCACAAATGACCATTTAACTAGTGCTGCAACTGTAATAATAACTTCCATGGGAACTATTGACAATATCGTGTTTACTTGGGCAGAGCTTTATTCCTGTGACCCACTTCAGGTGGTGTACATCTTCTGTTGGCATCCTTCCCATCTCTCTGGCAGCACTGCCCACCAAGCAGCCCAGGCCTATTTTGCTGCCTTCTCCCAGGGCACAGCTGTGAGCTGCCTGCCTTCCTCCCAATGTAGGGCTAATGGGAATGAGATGACTTATGTTTCTGCTGTATTGTATCTTGAGCCCTGAACTTTATTTCTTCCCTTCTTTGGGTGGTTCCCTGTGGCAGTCCCTTTTTCATTTCTTTTTCCCAGATGTCTATGGTGCTGTTCCAGGGTGCAAGTGTTTACCAGGCTTCAGCTGTCTGAATTGTATCCCCACACTGCACTGCCAAAAGGAAACCAAGAAATCCTAGCTGGACTACACCAGGAGGTATTCCTCCTCAGGTCCAAAGTGGGAAAAGGGTTCATGTCTAGAGGAATGACATTGTCTGTGTCAGAACATATTCTTTTACCATGGTCTCACCTGCTTTAAGTCAAAAGACTGACTATGTCTGAGCAGAAAGCAGGGAGAGGGAGCAATCCTTCACAAAAGCTGAGGCCATCCTTGGTAGTCCAGAACAAAGACAGAGGCTGAAACTACTTTAGAGGTAATGAATGAAGGAAGGATTTTAAAAGGTAGATAGCTTAAATGAGCTTTACTGAGGTCAAGTTAATGATTACCAAAAAGTAAATAATGATGAATGTAGCCTTTGCATGCATTCCAAATGACCAGGATCCAGTGTAAACTAACAGAAAAATAAACTTTAGAACATTTTTCTTCTCCTGTTTTTGAGGCTGTGTAAAAATAAAACTAACATTATTTAGAATTTTTCCTTCCACATATAATTGCTCTCTGTAGCTTTTTAGAAGCTACAAATATATACAGAATGAAAATAGATTTTGCTGTAGTATTTACTAAAATATACAACCATGTACTACTGAAACTATTCTACTTGATAATGGAAGCTAGACCTAGCTCTCAGTTTGATAAGCTTATTTTAAACATTATATAACATGTTATGTAAAAGGAAAACTACTCACGTTATTAGTAAGTTATTTTAAGAAGCAAGTGGAAGCCAAACAGTAGCAGAAGACAACAGTCCTAGGGTTTAAACAGACTGGAACATGCAGAGGTTAACAAGGACTGTGATAATGCTATGCTTCCATTTCTCTTTATATATAGACAATTAATAGATAAATGTTTAATGAAGCCTGTGGAAACTGTTTATACTTGCAGAATATATTCAGATTGACCAAGTGTTCACATGTATCCAAACAGTTCCTAAGTCAGACCTTTTCAGACAGCCACTCAAGTGTAGCTTACCTGAACTGTTTGTCTCCATCTGAATATTAAAAATGTGACTTATAAACATCCTAACCCACAGCATCTGTCTGAACCACATCAGAACAGCTGCAGAATTAGTCAGAACTTGGCCTTCTGCCACCACAGTTTCTAGCTATACACTGTGACTTAGAAAGCACCTTAGTGTCTACCATGTGAAAGGTGTAATAATGAAAAATATGCCTTGGTAAGTAATAGGTAGTGGTACTGTAAGAGAACTGTTTAGCATCTAATTACTTTGTGTCAGATACAGTAAGCCAGTTCTGTTTTTTACATCAATCTGGGAGCTACCCATCTCTGAGTGATGATGGGTGAATTATTGAGGAAAAGACACCATTGTGTCAAAAGTTCATGTCTCTTCAGTGCAAATAATTGAGCTTCTTGTTTCAGTTTCATCACCCACAAAATGATTTGAAGTAGAATGAGAAAAATCCAGGAGTGATGAGTGAGCTGCCACATTGTTCTATCGAGTGCCAGACCCTTGTCTCAAGAAATACCGCGTCTGGTGACTCTGAAACAAATACACCTCATAATTTTCTCTGCAGTTCAATTTACCTGAGATGACAGCTGACAAACCAAAGAAATAGATTTGCATTGTAGTGGACCAATCTTTATTGTCTCAGATGTGGAGTTTGTCATTTTCTCATCTTTGCAGGTGCCATACTCTGAGCTGGGTGGAAAAACTTTAGTGATGGCAGTTTATGACTTTGATCGTTTCTCCAAACACGATATCATTGGGGAATATAAAGTTGCAATGAACACAGTGGACTTCGGTCATGTCACTGAGGAGTGGAGGGACTTGCAAAGTGCAGAGAAAGAAGAGGTAAGAAAAATCAGACTTTTCCCCCCCAGGACACTTTTATCCTCAGCTAGAGAAACAAACTAGCAACATTTTTTTTTTTGCCAAGGCAGCTCCCATCTGTTATCAGCATTTCTCAGACTTGCTTCACCTGATACATTTTTGATAAGCATCTTTTCCAGTAGTCATTGAGTGGGACATTCTCCTTTGCTAATCCGATCAATGATACTTTGTGCAACATATTAAAAAAGTTTTCATGAATTTTACTTTTTCTTGAATTGGTGCAGTTTGGGTATGTAGAATTTGTATTTGCATTGTAAGAGTGGTGTGCATTTAGATTTAATTGTCGTTCTCAGTGTTTGCATCTTAAGACATGTTATTGTGCATGATGATAATGGTAGGTTTTCATTGAAATATCTTATAGTTTTATTGAGCTGATATGCAAAAATATCCATTGATTAGAGTTATGAATTTTACAAAAACCTTGGAATGGCATCTCACTTAAATATTTATCATCTTTTTTATTTTTGTCTCTATGTCAACATCCTATGGATTTGTTATTTAGTAGATATAGTGCTACATGTACACAAGACACTTCTTGGAAATATTTTATCACCAAATTGTGCATTCTAGGAGGTTGTTCATACTAATACATCCAACTTTCTGCTTATTATAAGACCATTTTGTATTCATTTTTACGTTATTTTTCCTTTTGATCGATAGTACTTCGCCTACTCATAATAGTCAGAGTGCATGGGGTACTTCAGTGCTCTTGTTTAAGGAGAGGGAATCGTGAGTCTGAGTTTCTCATCGTCTAATTTAGATAATAAGCTGCTTTGGATTCAAACCCTAATTTCTGTAATTAAAGGGACAATCTGAATGAAATCTTTCCTTCTTACAAGTGAAAAAACCTGAATATTGGATTTAGATTAAAAGCTCCAAAAAATGCAGCCATGCAGGCTTCTTTCCAAAAATGGTAGATTTCAGTGTTGCCTTTTTGAGTGTTTGTTTTTCAAGACTGTATTTTGAGATGGCTTTTTTCAACTGCTTATTGATTTGAAAGGCACTGCTACATTGAGACTTTTCTGTATGACATTTTTTCATGGTGACGGCATTTTTTCATAATGACAGCACTTACAGGGTACATTGGTACCCTTGCTATATGGGACATTTTTCTTTCACTCTTAGAGCCAAATATGAAAATGAAAAAAAAGAGAAAAAGGAAGTTTGTAGTTCGAGGGCCCTGTTCCTTTAAAGCCTCAACCCACCTGAAAGCTGGAAATATGAAATTTTATTAAGCAGCAAATTGGTCTTCTATTGCAATATTATGTATGATTTCAAAGTGTTTCGTGTTTTTCTGTATCAAAACACATATAATAAGCCAAATACTACACAAAGAGGAATTGAAACTTTACCCTTGTAGTATAACTTCAAGCTTTAAGAAAATAAACAATTATATCCCCATATGCAGCTGACAGATAACATGTTATAGAATAGTGTGGGATTTCACCTGTCTTGTGGCATAGAACATTGCCTCTTAAGTTTTCTAGCTAACATCCACAGTTAAATCTCAGTCACTTTTCTGCAACAGCTTCAGAAAGTTCATACTCTGCTAATGCAATATGGTGAAAATGTTACTTGAAGCAGATATTGAGCAGTGTAAGCTACTTGCATAAATGCTTTCTGATTTGGAAAACATCTTTTATAAAAAAAGAAGGTAATTAAAATTAATAATTCTGGAAGTATTTGGATATTAGAAGAGTATTACAAGAGCTTTGAATAGTTTGCAGTAGAGATGAAATCTAGGTTGCTCTCAACTTCCTTCATATGTCGGGTACTATGTGTGCAGGAAAACCATTGTAATTTTTATACCTTTTGGATAGGGCCTTTTTGAAGTTGCTACCAAGCATGGCTATTTTATTTGTGAGGAGCTAGGTAATATGATCTTATGAAACATCATGAAAAACTGTGCTTACACCAACATCCTAAATATTATTTCATACTACAAGAGAACTTCTGTTTTACTCTTGCACCTCAGTGTTCATAAGCATACAAGGTATCCAATCAATATGGAAAAATATCATAACTTAGGTTGTATGGAGACTTTTTAATCTTAGTTTTCTATATACTATGTGTAGCTTTTCTGCACCAGCTCATTAGCTCACCGTACAAATAAAAAGTGACCCCACAGAAGCCAGTTACTCACGAGCCAAGTATATTTAATCCACAAGGTCTTCACTTATTTCTGCTCCATTATGGAACCTCTACTTCTGTCATATGTATGTTGAGCCTGATTCAAAGAATTGCTTAGCCCAATTTAGAAAAGAAATCTCTACCAAGAACCAAGAGAGTTGCATTTGTCAATGGTTTGGGAGTTATCTTCACACGAAATGTCATTCATATTCCATATTTGACTCAACTACCTCACCATCTTTGATGTTCCAGTCCCTGCTCCACAGCAAAGATGCTAAGCAAATTCTAGTATATTTTAAGGGATAATAAATAGGGGACAGAAATCGTATCTCCATAAAGGGGTTATCAGCTGACATAGCAGATATTGCAGAATTCACAGCAGATATAGCTGTGATCAAGAAGTACCTTGGTTTCAGTATTAGTAAATACATCACCACACATATGAAGGTTAACATGATTTACCTATGCCAGATATGTAGCAACAGACACATTCTTGTCTCTTGATAGTGATCATGAACATGATATGGTGGCCTAACTTACTAAAAAGGCAAATTAAAACCTAAGCAACTGGATTTCATGCACAAATTTATGACAAATGTAATTTTATTGCTACCAAAAAGTCTTTTGCAGACTATTCTACATGGTATAATTGTGTAATGAATTTGTTCTTGAAAAGCACTTCTGTATGTGGCCTGCAATATTTGAAGAAAGATAGGTTTTATTTCCTTTTTTGCCTTTGCAGAGGTTAGGTAAGTTTAGCAGTTCTTAGAAACCTAGTGCTAATCCGAATTCTAAATATTTTTGAAATAAAGTATCAGATGTCAGACTATCCTTAATGTTTTAATTTTGGCACCTAAACAAGATGTTTACCAGAGCACATCAGTGGCAATTGTCACCAGTCACGTTAAAAGAACCATCTAGGTGGCCTCAGTCAAACAGAGTATAAAAATCTTTTTAGTTTCCTTTATGTCAAATTCAGTTGATGCACATCATAGAATTACAATTTAATTAACATTTCAATCATAGGAGGCAAAATAATTTTATGAGCAGTTACTCTTTCTTTTGCTCATAAAGCTCCACTGTACTTTCTGTCATTTTTTCTAAATGGGCTTGAAATTGATGACAGAGGATGAAGGTTTAATGAACTAATTTGAAGCACTACTTCTTACAGCCCAGCCATTTGAATGGCATTTCTCTGACACTGCCTTCTCTTCTGGGAAAGGTCTTATTAATATATTTATGTTGGTGAAGCACTTTGAAGGTACAAGCCTTTATGTGAGCATTTGTTACGACTGGGAGAGGGCTTTGGGAATGTAAAAGTCTGTGCAACAATTGCTAAATATTGCGGAGACCACTACTAATGAGCTTCATACCTTGAATCTTTTTTTTCTTGTCTGCTTTTACCTGTGGTCTCCTTGTGAATATATGGAGTTGACTTAACCAGTAGTCCTTCAGTCTTATTTGACTGAGAGCATGGGAGGGACAAGTGGTAAATACTGAAAGGTTATTCACTTTTACTAAGTCTGACATATAATGGTTTGGGCACAGAGTGTTAAAAAGCAGATCACAGGAGTTTGCTCGTCTCTGTCATGTACCAGATGTCACTGCCATTAACTTTATCTGAGTACACACTGCATCCAATATCTGTTATCACTGCAGTACAGAAGGCGAGACAGACCTCTTCTTTGCTCACAGTGGTGTGAATCATACTGAGAGTCATCTTCTGAATACTTCAGCTGATTTCCCTCCAGACATTTTCTTATATTGGCACTTAAATTGAAAACCTGTTGTAGCAAACATGCCAAGAAATTTTACGGAATATAAGGAGAAGCAGAAACAATTCTTTCCCTTGGAAGCAGTGGAGAAGCGTAAGGAGAAGGATCCTTGACCTGACAATATCCACCACCAAGAATTCTGCAAACCTTTTATGACTGCCATCTATGAAAGACCGATATTGGTTAATGGCTTAAATATTGTTAAAATCTTTGAAAGACTTTTGTCCAATGCAGCGAACTGTGCAAAGAAGCAACTGCTCACTGAAGTCCACCTCAAATATGCCTACTAATTAGGACTGTGGCAGGAACTTGAGATGCTGTCAGAATCCACAGAATGGTGATTTTTTTTTTTCTATTTAATCTGTCTCTGTCACTCTCCTTCTCTGCCCATTTCTCTCTTTTTCCTATTTCTTTCTATGTCTCTCTACGTCATATTTACTGTTAAATAAAAACTATTGACTTTGGCATATGGTCTCATTTGCACCTTAATTCAGGCAGAGGCATCTCTAATAATTTTAAGAACCTGATCATAACGCCTTCACATGAGACTCTATGCATTATCTGATCAGGCATTCACCATGGATAGGTTACATGATGGATGCATGCTCATGTCACAGTGCATTGTGATGGGTATATTTTATACATGACTTCTGAGTTGGAAGTCTGCTGGAAAACACCAGCTTCACTCTCCTACATGATGCACAATCCCAAGCAGGAGAAATGCTACACTACTGCCTTGGAAATGGGTGAGATGCAAGCATTCTGCAGCTGGAGAGTGGAAGACCAGTTCTGTGAAGCTTGATGTGGGCAATACCTGAGGATTGTTCTTTTCTTCCTCATGAAAAAATAAAAGTTAAAGGAATGAGGTGGGAAGTGGGCCTGAAACAGGTATATTTAATACCTTCATATACTTCATAGAAGTTAGTGAGCCACCAAGGTTATTGACTCCAGCACTGAAACTTGCGGAGAGTTAAGAGTTAAAGGACATTTTTTACAAAAGTCGCTGTCAAAGTACAGCAGCAATTCACTGTTACTTTCTGTTATGGTTGTATGATAGATGGACAGATGATCTAATAGGCCTTTCCCATCTCTGATAGTAACACTTAGTTCTTTTACAGCTTTGCAGATAGCACAGTGCTTTGCGAACGAAAGTATCATTATCCCTAGGGAGATGCTGTCAGAGTGTCAGACAAATTTTAAAATGTGAGGTCTCCTTTATTTAGCTGCATATTGGATCATGATGTTTTCTTCATACTGTTCGCATTTCCTCAAGTTCAGTTCTTATCACACCCAATTAAAAATCTAAGGGGGTTTTAATTTTCAGGTCTGTGGAGAGTTCCATAGAGTAAATTCACAGTGTTGAATGCCTGTTCAACCCTGTAAGTATAGGATCTGTCCTGCCAATGAGCTGATTTTCATAGTAAGATAGGGGACAAAACAGGTTCTCAAGTTTGACAATAAGCAAGCCTGTTTAAAATTCTTTTGCAGTTACTTAGTTGGTTTTCATCTTGAACTTGAAGATGTTAAAATGTTGTGATGTTACAGGGAAAACAATATTATTTGAGTAGAGCAGTTAGAATACTGTTCCAGGCTATTAAAATTATGCATTTCTTTTCTTGCCTTTTATACTCAAACTGCTGACAATCCCACTATATACCTTTATTGAGTATTCTCTTTCTTAACTCCCTGTCTAGAAGAGACACCATAGGAGGTCAGAGGCATTCTTGTGTTATAATAAAAAGAATGTAATTGGCATGCTTGAAATCAAAAAGGAACTTGTCTTGATTCATCTTCGGGCTGTCTGGCTTTACAGGTATTAAATTCAAATACACAAAACAGTAGAAAGAAGGAGAAGTTCAGTGATAGTGTTAAATTCAGGCTCTTCTGGGCCCTTTCTGTTTCTGGACAGTATTCATTCTGAGATCAGAAAAATTTCTATTGTATATTTGTCAGAAACGTAATGATTACCATTTTCCTTCCAAGTGTGGAAAGGCATCTTGAGGTTAAACTGTGCAAACAAAATAGATCCTACACTTAGTGCTGAGCATCTAATATAGTACATAAATACATATATGTTATGTGTTATGTGTCATATATTACATATATCTGTAATATATACACATTACAGAAAATAATATAACACACAAAATAATAATACACATATACAAAATACACAAGATTTTAATAATACACAAACACACACAAATTAATAATAAATATACAAAATTTAATAATATGTCTATTAAACAAATACTAGTTAATTTTATTATTTATAATTATCATAATTATTTTATTTACTTATTCATTCATTCATTCATTTTAGACCAGGTATATTCCTAAAAACTTCATAGAAAATTACAAGGCCAAAGGAAGGAACAGTGGACAATTCCCAGCCTCTGCTTCTTAATGTTTGGGATTGTACAGGATATTTTAAAGTTCTAAAACACTGCTTCATACAATGGCAGTTGGAAAGCAGTGTTCTGAAAAGTGTCTTTACAGGGTTTTGAGAAAGATACTGAGAGGGATCAAAATCATCTTTGAGTTCTTTTTAGAAAGACTTAAATAGAATTTTTATTCAGATAGCTGATGTATCAGTCATTTGCATGGGTTGAAGTATATTGCAAGTGGAAAGTACTGAAGCTAGAGTATGAAGAGATGTTTTGGATGGAAACTGCAGTAGGAATTCCAGGAAATCCAAAAGTAATTGTGGAGTACTCCCAGGTATAAAGGTCTGTAATCTGGGAGCGATGGCAAATGGACCTGCAGAATCAACCAATGAAAGGGTCACAGAACATGCTATATCTGAAATTTTCCAGCATTGGTCTCCAGCTCGACTTTCCTGTACTTACTTATTTTTCTGACTACCAGCATCAAGTGAATGCATAATGCAGAGGCAGAAATTGCCTCACTAGGTTCTAGGCAGAAGCTTTGCAGTAGTCTGGGATAATAATTTACTTCCCTTTCTCTCTTACATTTCCAAACCAACAGTGACAAAAATGGTTATCTGATTGCTGTTACAAACCAAGATCAAGAGCTAAGGGAAGCTGCAAAACAACACTATCAAAATACTCCATCATAAGTGTCATTAGAAGGACCTTCAGAAAGAGACCAAGATTTTAATAGAAATCATGAGGGAAAAGCAAGTCTCGAAAAGACAATGACAGCATTTTCATTAGAAGATTGAGGAGTAATATGCCACTATAATCTGCTCACTTTGTTGAGTCCACTTCATGTAGAACTAAAAGATTTTGCTTCCAGAAGCATCAGAGAAAAATGTATTTTTGAAGAGGAAAAAGTCAAAGATTTAGGAATAGTGGTCCAGGAAAGAAAGCTATTAACCATTTTCTTCATTTTTTTTTCCTCTGTCAGCTTTTAAACACTGATTTAGACCATGTCAGAGATTACCATAGTAACCATTTAACCTCTTTTCAGAGCCTGTTGTGTTTCCATTTAGTTCAACAATGAGCTTAACTGGTATTTGAAGCACTTTGCATTATACCTGTGATAGGAATTAGCACCAAATGCCCTAATCAGTTAGAATCCAGAACATAATACTGTATTTTAAGTTCAGTGGTGTTGGGCTTTTATTTAGTTTATGCTCATGTTTTAAGAGGTAGAGTACATGAATTTAGGAAGTATTACCAGGTCTTATTTCTAGGCTAAATGGATGACAGACAGCAATACCTCAGTCCTACAGTTACCTGTTCAATTGTATCATATAACTCAGCCTTCTAGAAACCAAAGGCCAAAGAAATCTCTTACAGTGGCTGATGTGTTGTTAGTGTGTTGATGCAGCTGGGTGGTTTTAGTGCAGTCAACCCTGTACTTCTCTCCTCTTTCTTTTCCATGGCCTTCTGCATCTTACTTTGTGATTGTTACCATCATAACTAGAGAAACACTCAGAACTTGATGATTTAAATTAGATTCTAAAAATCTTTGGAATAGCATAGTCTTTTTCACTTGTTCATGTCTAATTCTTTCTGGGCAGGATGCTGTTGTACAAAATAATAAGTTGCTGAAAAAAAGTCATTTTCATAGAACATCTCCGTTTCTGCATTTGATTCATTCTCCCTTTGTAGATTAATGGAGAACTGACATTTCCAGTTTTAACATCTTGCAATCTACGACTTGCATACAGTTCTCTTTGAAGGACTATGGCCAGTCTTTCATTTTCTATCTCACAGATCATGGCAAATATTATTATTCTTGCATGCTCATCAGTAACTCTACATCATACATAATATTTAAGAGATTAACAAGATTGACAAAAATACTTTTCTGTACCTTATCTGAGCATGATTTATAATGTTTGTGCTCTACAGTTCAAAGTTTTTAACCTCTCTGTCATCTAAAATTCCAATAGCAAGGAATTTTACTCCAAGAACGATACCATTGTTGAAAGATCAAACCATTTCTCCTCTCTCTCTCCCCCTCCATTTTCCCCTGTCTCCCCTTAGCCCCCCCACATACACCTCCCCAGACTTCCATATTTCTGGCCACATTTAGGGAGAAATTCATAACATGCTAATTCTTCTCTCAGTTTCTTATTCTTTTCAGTTTTCTTTTTTTTTTTAACTTCTACCATCATTTTATACACCTGAGTAATTCAGTGAATAATTAACTTGCATTTTGTAGCCTCCAGTTAAAAGTTGCAGTTGCTTTTTATTATTTATGTTGACCAGAGATGAAACTTTTGTGAATCACTCCACTCCTCACTTCTGAGCATATATTCTCTCACTTTTGGTGTATCTGTGCTTATGAGATGTAGACCTGAGCGTAAAGCAGAAATACATCTTTCTTTTAGGATGCATCTTTGGTAATGAAAGTTTTGTGAGCAATCTTAAGTTGCATTCACTGGGGCTTTTTGTTTCGCCTGGTTGCCTGGCTAGCTTACTCACTAGATGAATGGAGGAGTACTGTAGTTGTTTGGTCCCTTCCACTAGCAGAGTTTCCAGAGTATGATTTTTTTCTGTGGAAGGCTTGAGTATGGTCACTGCAACAGAATTACTACGGTGTCATTAGAGCAGAACACAACTCACTTTGAGCTACAATCATCAGTGCGTAGGTGAAATCCATTTCCGATCTCCTTTTGGACCCAGGTAAATTCTGTATGTGCTTCTTGCTGGCCAAAAGCAAGATGAAAAGATGTACCTGAAACTGAATCCACGGAGATGGAGGCCATGGCTTTTTCCTTGAGCATTATGTCTACGATTACAATTACAGAAATAATGCCAGAGATGGGAGTTTCCTAACTAGCAGTGAGGGAGTTGAAAGTGGTATGTTATTGCTGCTTGATTGGCTGCATGCATTTACCTACAACAGAACAGAATTAGCACTGGCACTGATAAAGGCAACTAAATCTGGGAACCCTTCACTGTGCCTTTCTCCACTTGTGGTTGACCTTGAGTTCAAATCTCTTTCTCTTAGCTAAAGACCTTGTCATAAAATTCTAACTGAAGCAATTCCCTGTACAATTACCATCACGTGGGGTTTATAACTTGCTGTTGATGCCACCGGCATAGAACACGCCACTGCCGCTTCACAGTGGTATGGCTGGCAATGGGCAGATAGCATCTGATCTTCCCTTTAGGTGCTTAATATTGGGTGCTACTGAAATTACTTCTGGTTGTCTGGAATCGAGTTATTTTACCTTTGTTTTTCCATATCTTCTTCATTAACTGTAAAAATTAACCAGAGGATCTCTTGTTGATGAGTAGAGCCTGGGCTTCAAAACTGGCAGCAGCTCATTTTTGTGGGAGTGCCCCGAGGTCTGTAGCTGACATCCCCTGTCTGTAAATGCCCAGGCTAGAATTAGATAGCAGTGGATTATGCTGAAAATGTTTTTCCTCATTTGGACTTTCACATTAATCAGTCAGGCCTAACATTAATTTTCTGTGATGTTTTAGAGCAGGCAAGTTTTCAATGATATGTGGGTCATTTAATTTTGATTACTCTGATTTTTTTTGCTTGTACTTGTTGTACAGAAAATAGATACAGCTATTACAAGTCTGTGACACAAACTAAGAGCTGCAGTTCTTCCACAGCACGTATCTGTAACCCATGATTTCTTTCTTGTCATAGTGCAATTGTATATGACAATACACCAAAGCTCTCAAAAAAACCCCACTTGTAACTTCATGAGCCATCTGAATTTGTGCATGTTTTCTCATCCTCTTTTTTTTTTTTACAATGAGAACCAATTTGTGTCATTACAATTTGATATAGCAAATGTTTCTGTAGATATAAAATCATAATTTTCTATATAAGCTTTAAATTATTAAATCATTTAAAATCTCTTAAAAGACATGATTATTTCTCCAGAATGCCTGTTAGTGATACTAAACTATTAGTTGATTTCTTAATGAAGAACTCTCTGCTTTTAGTTTAATTCATCAGCCTGAAGGAAAATATACACATTTATAGTGTATTGAAAGTTGCAGCTTTTATTATTAAAAGCATAAAATCCAAAAATTAGTATCTTCTGATACATTATAATTGTAAACGAGAACAGATTTTAATTAATATCTACTAGATTTTCTGCAGCAATCATATGTTCCAGAATGACTTGAGAGTATTGGTTTCCTGCTTGGATTTCAGCTGTAGAGTTCCAGAATTGGCATAAGTTCCTGCAAGCACCAATACCAGTCACATTATATAAGAATTTAAAGCTCTTTCTGTTTATATGTTCCCGGTCATGAAAAATAGCTGTTAGTCAGCCCTTCAAGCATAATCACTGCATGTAAAGCTTTGACTATCTTGTGTATAAACATTGGGACATGCTCCTTAGACTTTTTAGCCCACCTGTTCATTGATTCCTTGGGTTTGTTGCCAGAAGGCACCACTATATGAGCTTTTATGAGTCACTGAGGATGACATATCTTTAGATATGATCTATTTTATTTGCATTGAGCCTAGACTAGCTAACATTGAAATTTCATTTCTGAAAAAAAAATCCCATTTCAAAAAAATCTTTTGCTTAGAAATAGTGCTATTTCCTATCAAATCAGGCATTTGTCTAAATTAGGTGATGTTGTCTTCCCTAAGTCTGAAGGACTCGTAGATCTTTAAGGAACATTTTAAAGAACTTCCTATAATCAAGCTCAGTCTAGGAAACAGGCAGCATCCTGGAGATAGTAATGTTCTCCCAGTGCCAAGCTGGGAGGAAGTGGGCACAAGGAAACCCCCTTACAAGCTTGAAAGTTAGACCTTGCTTGGCTTTGGAGCAAAAATCTAGAAAGTGTCTGATTCTTAGCCCTTGGCATTTTGTCCTGGCTGCCTGACCATAGACTGCAAATTCTGAAAGCTCAGATCTCCTCATGGCATGCTGACTTCCAAAAAAATTCAAAAATTCTGAGTGAGACCTTACTAGCAAAGGGTACAAAGAGAAGGTTGCTGACAGGAGACCCATGTTTGTTTAGAGGCAGCTTTGCACCAGCACTGGAAAACTCTTAGAAGGTCTTCAAACCCAAAGAGTTTGAAAGTTTCTAATTTTAAGACATAAATAGATGAAGAAAATAACATGTCCCTTATAGCTTCAGCAAGTACTCCAACTGTTTTAAAAATGCGTACTTTATTTGTTATTGGATGTTACTGGATTCTACTCCAAGTCGTTGATTCTTGTTGCACCCTTCTTCAATAGGTTGAAGCCATTTAATACATGATGCTTCCTCTTCTCTATGGTACTTATGCATTGTAATCAAGTCACTTCCAATCCTCTTTTCAGAAAGCTGCAGAAATTAATCTTTTATTTTTTTTGCAATCAGGCTTTTTCTACTTCTTTCCAATAAGAGTTGTGACTTTTTACCTTCTTCGTAGTTTTCTGCATCTTAAAAAAAAAAAAAAAATGTACGCAGGAACTGTGTGCAATATACTTTATTTCTTTGCCAGGCAGGCAAAGTCACCATCTGCTTCTGATCATGTCTACTACTGAATGTTTTGCACAGGATTACACTAGCAGTTTGTGATCTGTAGCTTATTACCCTATAATCTCAGCAGGAGACATCATCTTGTAAGATACATTTCCTGATTCAGGACATACTTAGAAAGAGTCTTGGGTTCTTTATTTTAGAATGTAGAATTTTTGCTTTTGGCTGTATGAAAATGTCCTCCGTGTGACTGGTTACAGCTAAGTGATTAAGCACTTTGTCTCTGACCAACCTGTTGCATAATTATTTACTGTTATGACAGTACTTTTATCACCTGCTTACTTTATCAGCAAAAATTCTTCCCCATCTATAAAAACAGCAGTAGACCTTGAAGAGAAAAAAGAAAAAAAATGTGCACGTTCCCTTCATCAACTAAATTTACAGTGTTATCAAAGATGAATCTGGTTTTAGTTGAAAAGACCTTTTTTCCATAAAACAATGTGACTTCACATTCATTATATTTTATATCCTTTAAATCAGCATTAATACAAACTTTTATGAGTTCTTCTTTATTTTCGTCTGGGTTTGATAAAAGGCAAATGGCTGATAGATACCACCTTCATCCCATTTGGCCTTTTTCTGAGTCAGAGAGGCATAACTTTACCACTGTTTCAGTCTTCTGAAATTTCCCTTGTGGTCTAAGATTTATTAAAAATGAACATCATTGAGCCAGAGATTTTATGATAAGTGCAGTCTTCTTTCCTAGATTTTATAGATGACTGCAGTGACCTCTTTTTACTGAAGAGATTAATGAAATTGTGTGGTACTGATTGCTATGATGACCTTTGATGAGCTGCCTTGTCCTCCTAAAGAATGTGCTAAGAAAGTTTGTCAAAGTGAAATAGTCAGAAGAAGTGGAGTAATTAAAGAGGGGTTTGCCACTATGTATTTATCCAAAAACTTGAATATATTTCAGTAGTTTCATAAAAATGTGAATGCTTAGTTTAAGAAGTGGATATGAGCCTGGTGAGTCAATAGATTTGAATATATAGCGCTAGTTCAAAGGACCTCATTCTTGAAGTGAGCAAAAATATTTAATGTGCTGAACTTAAGACATATAACACAAGGCATTGTACAAGGAGGCATATATTAGTTTCTTCATTTCAACCCAAGACAAAAATACTGAAATTATCTGAGAGAGTATTTTACATATTTCTGATTTCCCTCAAACTAGGGAGCACTAGAACAGGATTTTCTCTGAGCTTTTCTGAGGTTTTCAGCTTGCCTCTTTTCCAGCTTCATATCATTTACCCCATCTCATATTTTTAGGCAGTTTTGATGTTCTGGAAAAATCTCCAGTACAAAAATTAGTAGAATAGGACAACATGAGCAATGAAGATCAATGATACATAAAAGGACTTTAAATCCTGCCTGTGCTTGTAGCACAGAAGCAATGAATGGGAAAAAAAAAAAGATGACATTGACTTGAGTGAAATTATACATGAAGGAAAATCTTCTTCACCTTGATAAATTACAGGCAGAGAACTGTCTTATTATAAGTTTTCACCAATCAGTTGTTAACTTAGACCAAGTGTTTTAGTGTGTTGTTTTCCCATTAGCAAACACAGTTCCTTTTCATCTTGCTGTGCAGTCCCCTGGTTTGCAGCCCTTTCGGGTCACTGCTGTGGCTGCTGTACAGTGAAGATCCTTGTTTGTCTGTGTGGCTGAGTTGTTTTTGTGTGAAAATAAAGGCACAGGCTTCTTTTGGCACAAAATTGTGTTGCATGCTGCCCTGGAAGCTGGAGAGCATGATAAGAAGGTTCCTGTAAATGTAAAGGAATGCAATGCCTTAAAGAGGATAGATACTCAGATTCTTGCCTTGTTCAGGGAAACCCTTGAGCACATGGCAGGTCATCACATGGTCTGTTTGGCCTGCCTCTAACTAGGTTGAAAGTTTCCAGTTTTAAAACAATGATTTTACATACTGCCTCTTGGCTGGTGTGCAATTTTAGGAGATTTTGCAGGAGGCTGATGTATTTTGTGGGATTTGCGATTGAGGTCATGGAAGGAAGCTAAAGGTACTACTAGGGGTTATTATGGAAGAACTTTAAAGCTGAACTGGTGTTACAGCAAGCAGGAGATGAGAAAAAACAGGACATAAATCAACAGGAGCTGAGTGAACCAAGCTGTAGGAACACTGCAAAAAGAACCATTTATTTATAACATAGCTGGAATTAGTATGAGGTGCAAGGTCTTTATGTCTTAGTAGTTTGTTACAGTTTCAGGAAAGGGAAGAAGATGGCTGGCTGTGAAGATAATCCATAAATTCCACTGAATTCTTTGTAGTTCTTGCAGAACAAATAGAAATATATTGTATGGCTTCAGTAATGGAGGCACTGGTTTTGCCTGATAGTCTTTCCTTGGGGCTGTTGAATTTCAGCAGTATTTACCAGGAGCCATAGGTGATTACTTGTTCCATCATACTGATCATTCCCACCTACTTGTTTAAATCTGTTTGTTCTGTTTTTCATTAGTCAATAATTTATGGTCATCGTAGCAAGGACTCTGTTCATGCCAGTTTTTTAGCACAATATCACATCCAGCCCTACATCTTAAAAGTAAGAAATTGCTAATTGATTTGATTCTTAATTACAGTTCTCTGCTGTCTACTGATCCTGTATGCTGTAATTCCAATCCATAATCTAAAGCTCTGAATTCAGTCACTTCTGGAAACTAAAACACTCTTGATAGTAGATACTACATTAACTGAGCATTAAGATGCTCATACTTACTACCGGAGATGTTTTCAAGTCAAGCAAGGGTACTGTATTGTGGCTTCCTATACCCTATTGCAGGAGGACAGCAACTTTCTGTAGAGTGACGGCAGTGTATATATAATATTCTAATAATTATGGGAAAGCGTCATTATTTGACTTCTCACAATGTCTGATAAGCCAAAAAAAAATCTTTCAGATGTATTACATTTCCTTTCAATGTTGTACTCAGACTACTCACTAGAACACTAGCCTTATGACATCCTGTATTTAATAAGTTTTCCATGCTGTCAAAAGTAATAATATTAATGTGCCATTCAGTTAAATTAATTTTGTTTTGTGCACTGGCCTGCATAGATGTGAGTGACATTTAGAAATATGATCAGACAGGAGCTCAGGAGAAGCCAAGTGGCAATATAAAGGGAGATGCAATCACTAAAGCAGAGCAGCCAGCTGCAAGCATTTGGGAGTAGGCAAAGAGTTACAGGAAACCAGACTGTGATGTTCAGCCATGTATGGTTATTTTAATTCATTCCTCCCTTTCTCATTTATTTAAGAAATTAATTTTCTTCTTGTTTACTTAAGAACTTGATATGTTTGGTAGCATGGTCTTTTGTCTGGAAATCAAAGAGTATGTTTCTCTAATCTTTGATTTCAACTGCCTTTGGCCACAGCATTTCTCATTTTTCAAGAAGCAGCTGATTGTAATGCTTTTAAACTGATGACCGTGAAGTGTCATTTTCTACTACTAATAACAGTGTTTTCTCTTTTCATTTCCTCTGCTTTGTAGAAAGCAGTAATCGAAGTGCTTTCTCTAAACAGTTAAAAATGTTATGAGAGGACTAAAAGGAGGAAGCTGACAAAATCTAGCTCGTTAATTTTTTAATAACATTGGCTGGTTCAGATTATTGCCCACTTGCTTTCAAGTACAATTTACCATTTTGTTGGAGAATATTACGTAGTTATGGCAGTTTAAAGAAATGCAATCTATTACTTATATATATATATATTGCAATAAAAGGACAGAGATTTATCATGAATTTCTGTGTCAAGTAGTGCTTTTTGGAGGAGGACTGGGGGAGAAGAAAAAAAAGTAGATTTTTTTTGTTGTTCTTGTTCTAAAGAAAGATCTTGCTAGGTCTGTTCCCTATAAGAAAGGGTAAACAGTAGTGCTAGCATACAGAGGTTGTATCACAAAAGAGTCAGAGAGTAGGACTGTAGTAGGGAAATCTGTCAAAAGAAATATGCAAGTAAACCATTTTTTTGGGCTCTTCCTCACTCCTACTTTAAAGCATGACTGTATGTCTACAGTCTACAGATATCACCTCCCAATGCCTTTAAGAAATTCATTTCATTCGAAAGATTATTCCCTGTCTGCCCTAGAACTTCTCCCTTTAAAACTTGCTTCATGGACTTTTGCTTCCATTTCTGTTCTCTGTTCCCCTAGTGTCAGTCTCCTTTACATCTCTTCTTTAGTCTGTTTTCCCTGCTAGTCCCTTTTTTACAGGATCCAAAATGAGCTCTCTAGACCCTGCCTCAAGAACTCTCTGTTTCTTCCAAGGTCTCCTGCTGTAACCTATTTCACTTTGCTGCTTAATTTACTTGTTACATGGCTTGTAACCAAACAGTTTACATTATCAGGAGCTTCCTTTTATGGCCAATTTTGTGTATTTGAGGAGGGTATCATCTGTGAAGACACTACTGAAAGAAAAAGTAAAAGCAAATAGGAGAGACTTTTGATCACAGACATTCTGTACTTCTGTTTTGTAAGACAAATGGGTTATTCCCAAAATAAAGACTGATCCTTGAATAAGGAACCATGAAGTAGGACACTTGATTGTTCACATTTTCATAAGGTTTTAAAATATTTTCTTCAAAAGTGCAGTAGGTACAATCAGAAAGAGGGTTCTGCCTTCTCTCCAGAGGCTTTTAGCACTTATTTACTGCCAACATGGCTTCTGTATTCATTTTAGACAGTAAAGGATTGTCAGATTAATGGTTTAGTTGTTAAAGGCCTTAAGTTTATATTGACTGGACTTCTAGATAACATTTTGTGAGTCTGAAACAGCTACTTCTGCAATCAGCCTTTTGACTGAAAAGGTCAGGAGGTCTCTGCCTCTCCTATTTGGTGTCAATACTTTATCCCAAAAGTAGTGCCAAGACTTCGGGGTACAGTGATACTTGGCGTGTATACATAGTCATGTGATAGTCTCCAAAAGTGCTGTAATAATGGGCTGACACGTTAGCTTCAGCTTTTTTTTCTCTTTCCAGTTCTTCCTTATCTTTCCCTGCTATTTCTAGCCTGCTTCTGCAAACTGAGTTTTAAGAGCCTCTTAGTCCCTTCCCACTCCTTTGCCTAATTGTGGCAGAATCATCTTCATATTGTGGGCTCATCTGTGCCCTGATTTGCCAGCATAGAAGAAAAAGATTCTTTCTTTACTGATTATACCTATTGCAAGTTTGAAATTTTCTGCTTTCTTCTTTAACCATGTACGTATCAAAAATGCAATGCCTTTGAAGCTGGTACTGTTGAACAGCTGTGGTAGAAATAAAATATCAGTTTTAAAGAAAAAAAAAGGGAGCCCGACAAATCAGTATTTCCTTTTCCCAGTGTGTCCCCTATTTATTCTATGGGGTATGGGGGAGCAATACTTTCCTAATTGTAGATCCCAGCTATGTGTATGAGTTTCTAATTCTGCGCACTTGCTATCATGGCTTAATTGAAGTTGTGACCAGTCTATGTCACAATTTTATGTCACAATTACTGCATCCATGTGATTCTGTAATTAGTATTATTTTGGCCCTTTTTGAGGCTTAGTGTGTTCATACCTTACATGCCAAGAAAAGGAATTTATTGGATTTGAGATCTCCCTGTGCAGACAGAATGTGATGGCCTCAAAACTGTCTGAAGCCCGTCAGTGTGGGAATTGGGATTAGAGATTCTGTCATTACAGTTTACATGGGCTTCCTGAATTTAACTTATAACCCACCTTTATGCTGTCCCTGTTTTCTTTACAGGGTTTTAAAGCATTTTAGTTGCTGTGAAAACTATAGAGTGAACATTATCAGCTTCCATTGTAAATATTTATTAGCGTAAAATGGTATTATTTTGAGTCTTTGTCCATAAACCACATCATATTGTTTTTCTCTCAGGCTTGTGCAAATATTCACAATCAAAATCGGGTACTAAAGTTGGAAACCCCCTTCACTCTGTCTGTGTCCTTCCTATACTGATTGTTTTGGAGTCATAGATCCAATTAGGAAAAGCATATGGTACTGTGGCTTGTTTTTTTGGTATTGTTTTACCAAGAGAGCTGGTAGCATCAACTTTCTCATAATATCTTCCACAAAAATGTGGAGAATGTTTATATTAATAAGATAGATATCTCTGTTAGACATTCTGCAGTACAGATGAGAGTAATCTACATAATAGCATTTTTCTCTGTAACTCATTAGGAGAGTATACTGTCAAGGCAAAAATTACTACTGACAAATAGAAGAAACACTGAGCAGGTAGGAACCACTTAAGAATCATCTCTAAAAAGTCCAGGTTCTCAACAGGACTTCAAATAGCCTTTCCTAAGCTGAAGAAGTGTTAACAGCACTGTCTGTGTCATTTATGTTCTGCTCCATTGGATCCTCTTTAAATGTAATGAAGTTATGAAGTGCTTAGCTGGAGAGAATCTTTTGATTGGTGTTTAGGCATTATACATGAATAGGTTAATGTCTATGAACCTCCCAGCTGGAAGTTTCTAACATTAACTTACAGTTTCCATCAGAGATCAAGGTAATTTACTAATATAAATTATTTATATATAGGGCTGAAAGAAATTAATAATAACAATAAGGCACCTCCATGGGATAATCACCATACCAGCAGCACTCATCTGTAGCGTGTAGCCCTGCAGGGGTTTGTAATTATCTCCTGCAAACCACACCTCTAGTGATTGCTATTTGTTGCTTCATTGCAGTGCTGCCACTTGCAGTATTTCGCCTGACAAATACTTTTTAAATTAAAAAAATAAAAAAAAAAATGTGGCAGTCATGCAAAGAGAAAAGGTTACAAGTAAAAGAAGTATTGAGAACTGCAGTTAATACAGATTTTAATACCAACAAGAAAGGTACTAGAATTGATTCTGGAGGCACTTAATTAGGTGCCTGTGCTTTGTCTTCAGATTATTCACTGGAATGAGGCTATCATCTGCTGCCATTTCCCATGGTTTGCTGGTGATCTATGGAAAACTGGCTGTTTACATGAGGCTGGCTTTATCTCTGCGCTTCCTGCAGCTAAAATTCCATTAGAAGATACTAAAAAGGCATTAAACTCTCTCTTAAAATTACTCTTCTGTGTAGACAATTGCAGTATTTGCAGAGAAGCATAACATGATTACAGATGGAGAAAGGCTGGTGAGAGGTGATGGTCTCCGTGGCAATAACTGTGTGTAAAGTACCTTCTCCAGCCTCTGCTGAAGCCCTCACATCAGAAAAAATAATCCTAACATCATTTTATGCTACTAAACACAAACAAACAAAAACCAAAAAGAAAAATTTTAAAATTTCCACTCAAAGGAACAATTAGAAGCATGGTATCGATTTAAAAGGGAATACAAGTTCCCATGCTGCTACAACTAAAGCTCCACCTAGAGAATCTACCGGTAAGGACAGAACCCTTGAATATGGGGTGGTATGAGAGTACAAAGGCCTCCAAGATGGGGCGACTAAAATGAGCTTTCATATATACTGTGTTTCAGTCTCACTCAGAGCCCCATGAATCAACCAGGTGAATTTAAACCAAGACTACCATATAATAAAGCAGCGACCACAGAAAACACAGGGCAGCTGGTGAGCTGTGATCATGATAACACAAATCAATAAGCAATTGATTTCTTCCATTCTGAGCAACCTGCAAGTGATAGATCAACTTCACCAAATGTCAGGTGAACAGGAGTGTGTTTTGCTGTCACCGTGCCACTGCAAGCTGAGTTCAAGCCAGGCATGAACTATGCAGATTGCATGGCTGAAGTCTGTATTTTCATAATCTGAATCTGTGCTGGGATTTATGACAGTATATGAAGTCAGGGAGGAATACTAAATTATTCCGTAGCAGCGCAGTCCATGTTGTGAAATACAGGTTATTCTAGATATGAGCTAAAAATGTAAATTTTATGATATTTGTATCAGGTCTTTTGAGCAAGGCACTAATGTCATTCTAGCCCTTCTGGGCTAGATAGTGCTCCCCAGCTACCCACTTTACAACCTAAAGAGTCCTAATCTACTTACCTATTCCTTTTGCAGAAACTGTGTCATATCTTTGATCATTCCTTCTGGGTTTTTTTGTAATCTTTCCCAATTCTAATGTACCCTTTTTGAGGTGGGTAGGGCACTGTAAGTTTTCAAAATACTGGCACACATCCATTCTGACAGCGTTTTTATACAATAGAAATGTTTAACATCATGAGCCATTTTGTTGTGTCCTGTCTGAGCATTTTTTAACTACAGATAACTGTGTTTTTTCTGTATGTTTCCTCACCCCTGGTGATCACTGAGCTGATGTCTGGCAGGGAACTATCTATTGCAATCCCTGAGTTTCGGTCCCAACTTGTAATAATCAGTTTAGAGTCTGTCACTTTTTTTAAGTAAAGTCCTTTGCACATGGACTGTCTATTCCCTAGAAAATACCCACTACATCCATTGTGAGCCATTTGCTTTCCGTAGTGTCCTCCAGCTTTTTAGGTAAGATTCTGACTTTGCCTCTTTCCCCTTGGCTCTTTGAACCAGGTAAATTGCCATATTATTCTTGCATTTTTCGTACAGGGAAATGGTGCAAAAAATTACCTGGTGTCTAAACGAAAAGCTTTAATACACCCCCTGAAATTTCAACAAACAACCTTCAAATTTATTCTAGGGAAATACTGGAACCAAAGAGATGTAGTCATAGAAATGTATTTTATACTCCAGTGTCAGAATAAATTGTGAAAGTAGACATGCCATAAGAACTACTGCCTTTGAAAGAGAAACATTGCTGTCTGAAATTCTCTATTGGACTGTTCAGTGTAATCTAATCCTTCTTGTCTCAAAAGCAGCCTTGTTAGCCTCGTAGAGATACAGTTGGGCTTGAAGGGAAGGAGGAAAGCATCTTGGATCATGGTAGTGATAATTTCTAAGCAGAATTCTCCTCCTCTCCTCCCTCCCCCCCCTCTTTCTCATATCTGCAAGTTCATATCTCTTATTCTTCCTTTTGAAACAAAGTTCCTGTAATTCTGAATATACTTCAGCCTTTCTTTCTTTACCAGGACTGCTAGGAAGGTACTAAGCAATGAAAATACATAAAATAGTAAAAGGCTGGATTTGGCAGGATCCCAGAGGATAGACTGCAAAGCAAAACCAAATCCTTCCAGCCATTCCTTATGAAAGGAGGGATGTACTGTGTCCTTTTGTGGTCTATATCTGCCTTTTTTTCTTTTATAGCAGATAGGAGACAAGTATTTTTTTATACTGAATATTTTGTGCTTTGTGGTTTTTTATACTTTTTGCTTTTTTGACAAAGTGGGATGAGAGACCCATGTTACTGTTTCATGGGAAACAGCCTAGTAGTTGTGTTAGTTGATTTCCATTGAAAAACAACCTGGGGAAAACAAAACAATCCTGACTTGATTTAAAGAACAACAGTATTTGTGGAACCCTGATTGTCAGAGGTGAAATGCTGAGCAGTATTACTTACTTTGCAGCCAGCACCTAACTTCCTTTGTTTCCATACAGAATAGTTGCTACAACGGACTTGAGGTTATCAAGGATTTAATCTGGACAATCTGTGGTAGACATCTCAATATTGTTCATTTGATTGTTTTCTTTAACAGTATGAGCTGGAGATGTAATCCTGTTAATTTTCTATGGGGCTTTCAAAATTGCATTTTTAAAAGGTACAAAAAATGAATAAAATATTACATTGTGTCTTGTTTGCTTTCACAGCAAGAAAAGCTGGGTGATATCTGCTTCTCCCTCCGTTATGTGCCTACTGCTGGCAAACTGACTGTTGTCATTCTGGAGGCAAAGAACCTGAAGAAGATGGATGTCGGTGGACTATCAGGTATGTGTGTGAAAATCCGCTTGTAGATTTTGCAGGCTTGTAAAGGCAGAAAATGAACTAAGTTTCTATTGGAGATCTATCTATTGGTTAAGAAGGTAAGGACTCTTTTTCCCTGTCTGAAAAATGTGGTTTGTGTTTCCTTGAAAGTTAGGGCATGGTTGAGTATATCAGAAGTCATTCTAGCTTAAAAAGAAAAAGAAGATCAGAATACATTGCATTCCATTCCAAGACAAGGTCTGAAGAGTTAAATGATCAGATGACAGTGCAAGCTCTCTGTACTTTTCTTCTCTCCTGTTGCCTGGAGATAAATACGGACTATTCAGGCAAGAGAAAAAAATCTGACTACAATTCCTATTGTCTGTTTAATCTCACAAAATGTGAGCATTTCCCTGCAATGTTACTGATAATACATAATGGAGGAACTCGCCACAGGTCACCATGCTGACTGCTGGTTTAGGTGCTAGGAAAATTGTTTCTACATTTGAAGGGCTGTGTTGCCCTTGTTTCCATGCACTGAGTTAGGAGTGCACTGTATCTGCATGCACATCAGAAATCAAAATGACAGTCTTGCATGTGGGGTAGTCAGTGAGGCTGAAATATCCAACAGACTCAGTACCTACAAATAGTCCTCATATTCTTTCCGTGTGGTAAGGCTGTACACACTGTGAGCGACATGATGTTTGCCATCTATAAGGAACAGGGTGCAGTCAGCACAGGTGGCATCAGGGCTGTGTCCCAGGGACCTGGTGGACCTCTGTGCAGGTTTCTGTTCTCTGGTACATCTGGAATTTGGACACAAATTACTGTCTAAATTGCCAATTAATTGAGACCGAATTCAATAACAAAATGCTTTATAAGGTGAGGTCTTTCCCAGAAAATCTTACTTTGTGTACCCTCTGTTTAGAAGAAACAGTTTCTGCCCACCATTGAGAATGATGCTATTTCCAGTACAGTTCTAGAACTGAAAATTTTTACAGCTGCCACTAGTACACAGATGATGTAATTGCTGATTTCGATTTAGCAAGTGACAAGAAAAAAAGTGGTTTGCTTTTATTTTTCTTATAATCTTAGACCAAGGTAAGAGTTATATGCAAAATAAATGGAGAAATGGGAACTTACTAAAAGCAAGCCTGAAGGTTTTATTTACCATTTTTGACGAACCATAACTGGAGGACCTTCACAAAGTGAGGGAAAACAAAGTGTTTTATCAGTAACCAGTTATCTTCTTGTGTTACTTGCTTCTAAATTCATCCACTGCAGAGCAACAGATGTAAAGTAAAAGACATCCAAATGCTGTTGTAGTCATTACCTCAGTAGCTCTTGTCCAAAATGGACACTGGATTAGGACTCACCACTAATAGTTTCCTTAACACTCATTCTGAACAAATTGCAAATTAATGTTCTTAAGCACATTTACTTCCTAATGGTTTCCTAACGAAAGATTAGATTCTCATAATGACAAAGTGTGGGGGGTTTTGACTGAAGTATAGCTCTGAGAGCCAGAGCATCTATATTCTTTTCCAAACTTTGCAAGAAATGTGATGGATAATGGGTACTCAGCTTTCAAGAAACAAAAGAGAGGGACTGGGGAAGCACTAATGAACTGAAGAGTTTCTACAAACTTCAGATGAAAAATATAATGCATTGTGTTGGAAATAACTATGAGGAAATGAATGGGGCTTACTCTTCTCTACATGGTTCAGCCCCATTCATTTCCTCATAGTTATTTCCAATACAATGCATTATATGCATTCTACTGAATGCACAGAGAGGACATTTAAATATATTTCTAGGGAGTGACAGGTTTTGTTCTCCGTTTTAGGACCATGCCAAACTAGAAACATTGTGTTCTCTTGGAGACAAACAAACCCAATGGGATACCATGGTTGTAGCAGGAATTCAGAAGTCACTGACAGTGATAAATGGCAGTTAGTACAGTATTCCTGAGGCAGTAATTATAGATGAAATTATGTTGGTTTAAAGTAGATCCAGTATATTTCATTAGGGAATTTATCTTTTGAATAAATTATGCAGAAACAACTTTGGAAATCAAGCTGAGATTCTGTTGCCATTATTCACACTAAACGTGCTTTCTAAGTAGTAATGAAGGTGACAGGATTTCATCTCAATTAGCAAATGCTTTCCCACTAGTTTTGTTATTTTCTCTAGATAATAAAATGGCTTTTCATTTTGCAAAACTGAAAGTTTTGCACGGCGGTGGAGGTGGGAAAATGTTAACAATCAAATGTGATCTCAAACTGAATGTTACCTATATATTCCACAGCACTTAACTGTCACCAAGGGAAAGCCATTAGCAAGAGGTGGAAATCATGTAGTTGACAGAGATGGGGGAAAAAAATCTTAGACGTTTGTCAAAAATAGGCAAAAAATATCTTTCTGAGTTTGGAATATGTGTTTTTATTATTTTCTCCTACTTTTGAGAAGATGCTGGAAAAGCAGAAGGCAGATAAGGGCTCTGCTTTCTCTTGCTCCCAGCCTTTATGCCTCTCTGGGGAGTTTCCCTGCCTCACAGAGAGAAGGAGCAAAGCCCAGGCTCCTGCAGGAGGTCTGGCATACTGCTGCCAAGCATTCACAGCACAGTGGTGGACAACTTTGTGGTTTCCTTCTGGCTGCTTCTCTCTGCATCTTGAGAATTACTGTTGCTAGTAAATATCTGCTATACCTTTGCACCTCAATGATGTGGGAGGTTTTAGCATTTATGTTATCTTTAGTCCCAACAGAAAGAACCAGTCACTGAGGCTCCATAGTCGTCTGAACCTCTATTTAGAAATTTATTATATCCGTAATTGTGGTCAATTGGGCTTAAATACATGCTTGATTTTTTTAACATGTATATTTACGTTGTACAGATAGAGAGCCCCATTACAAAAGCATTACATTATCCAGAGCAAGAGAAAGATCAAAGTACCTTTCCTAGCATTTCTACAGGGTTTCTTCCTAGTCAGCATCTATACGATATTTAATGGTTACTGGAGCTGGGGGAAAAAAAAAAAAGACACCTCTATAAAAACTTTTATCACCATCATTTCAAACTTTTCCATAATTTTTATTAGCAGTCAAAAGCCAAGCATAAATTGCTGTGGAAACAGACAATAAAAGACAACAAACTAATCATCAAATTCATTACACTTCTTGTAACAAACCCATACCACCCATCTGAGCAAAATACTCCCAGGTCTTAAACTTAATTGCAACATCAGGCTGTGACTAGAGCAAGCCTTGGCTCAAACACTGGAACTATTTAGCCTGAGCTCATCAAGTCACCATGACAAGTGAAAATTATTACTTCTGGTGAGCATGGGCCTCTGGGAAGCAATTTTGCACATTCTAGAATGGCATTTTAATTATTTGAATTATATTTGAATGCATTTTTAATGAATCTGACATCTGGCAGGTGATAGGTAGGAATTTAAGCTATAAAGAGATTATTTTTATTTATCTGAATTTGGTGATCTTGGGTGGCTTTATAAGCATTGTTCACCCAAAATGTCTACAAGACCTAGAAGTTTAGGTCTTACAGGGAGCTTAGACTCCTAAGTTACTCTCTTAGTTTTATTTTGGTTTTTATTTCATTTATTTCATTTGCAGAATTGGAATATTTCAAAACCAGTTTGCAGTTTAATCTCTCCAAACAGGCCATAGAGACATAATCCAGCTAATTCATCAATGAGGGCACAATGCATCTTACCAATACCGTTCAGTTTGCAAAGGTTGTCTGTTAGTTTTGTGCTTTATTCAGGTTTACAATCCCTTCTGCTCCACAAAGACAGCACAACCTATCTGCAGCTCCCCTATGAGATATAAATTTAAATCAAAGTTACACTGATTTCAGATACAGATTTAAATGAATATAAAACTTCTATCTAAATTCATTTTAATCCTATTTTGTATTAACTTATTTTTCAAAGAAAAATTGATTGTTCAACCCTCAGCACATCTCACTGTTACCTAAATGTGGCCTGTGTGATAAATTTGGTGCTTCTTTTTATTACACAGGACAATTCCAAATATATATGTATACATTTGTGCAGGCAGTTCTGTAGGCTTCCATGTATTTAGTCATAGCCATTCAGTTTTGTTCCTAACATAAAAGAAAAACTTTCATTTCAACTTCCATCAACTTTCCCTGCTTTGATTAAACCAATCTTTGAAATAAACTACCTGAATAAATTGAAAAGCATTTTCCCTCTGAACCTTCAGAAGAGACTGAGGCTGGCTCTTGAACAGACTGTTATTATGGGTGTTTAGCCACTCAGGCCATTCAGCTTAAGTGCCTTTTTTGGTTTTGGTTTGTTTTTTTTAAGAACTTCAGTGGCTCTGTGTATTTCTGGTGAAAGCCTGGTTTGTATCAAGAAGTCATCTTTTAGTAGCTGACAATAAGTGTAAGCTTTAACACATCGTCTTTTCAGGATTAATTTCAGTATGGCTTATTCTTCTAAAAATATTTGAAAGCTACTTTGCTCTCTTTGTATTCTTTTAGTATGCTTCACTTTCAGTGAATCTGTTTACCAGGAATGTCTCCTAGAAGCAAGCAATATACGTCCCTCTTATTTCCTCCCCACTGCTGCCTCTCATCACTCCTCCCAATCAGACCTAGAGTTTCAATGGGGAGGAGATGCCCTAGCTGGCATGGGCTAAGGTATTGCCTTAGGAACTGTTTCCAGGTAACAGATATTACAGCAGACCCTAAATTGTACTATTTATTTCAAATTAATGCTTAGGAAGAACTACAAGAAGAGGATTGTCATTGGATCCATGTGCTTTTCCTTTTACAGAAAGCTGCAGATACAGTTGTGGAGAGAAAGCAGCCATAATCAGGCCCATTATGTGTGAAAGCTAATCTCAATATTTATGAGCTATAAATAGAAAACACACAGCACCTCTTTGTATCTGCCGAGCAAATACTGTAACTCAGAACCATCTCTGGGGACCAAATGGTACTCTAGCAGAAATACAGCTAGTTTTCTACAATTTTAAATATTGCATTCAAATTCAAAAGGCTTGGTTGGATGTCTTAGAAAAGAATTGAAAAAATAAAAATTATTTAGAGACCAGCTCTTTGAAGACAGAGTGAATGCTCATGAATTATGCAGTCAGAGCATTCACTTTAATAACTTCATTAAAACATAAGAAACCTTAAAAGCTGGCTAACACAAATGCAATATTACGGGAAGAGAAATACACCGTTAGTGCCATGGTCTTGCTGTAAGCCATATAGTAAGCATAACTCAGTGAGTATTAAGGGAAAAGAAAACAGCCATATTAAAAGACAAAAGTAAAAAAAAAACAAACACCACCACCACAATAGCTGCATTTGCGATTAGCCTAATCCTAAGGAATCCAACAGAAATCAGTACCAACAAATATTTTAAAATCTCTACTTATTGTGAGAATTTCTACATCATGTAATATCTCAATCTCTTTACTTCTGCGCTGGCAGAACTTCCAACAGTAGGTGGCTGCAGCAATACATCTCTCTAATGCTTGCAAAGTGGTCTCACACCATTGCAGTAAATTCACTGCAGGCTCCTACAGTGGTGAGGGCATCAATCACTAAATCTCCATCACTTAAAAATCTTTCTCTCCTGCCTGAAAGAACATCCTTGTTGGTGACATTTCCTTAAGACTGGGCAGTAAGTGGGGGGTCGTCTGAAATGGTCCTCTTTCAATAGATAAATAAGGTATTATGGAATATATTCCAGACAACAGTGTATTCATCATAGAAACCATGTTAAAGGATACATAGACTCTCATATTCCAGGACATTTTGGAAAGACTTATGAGGAAATTGTCAGGTAATTGTCCATTTTGTAGTGAGTACACAGTTTCCACTGAATCATATGCTACAGGCTATTGCACACAACATTTTGTATTAGATGAACCATCAAATTTGGTGATTCGTACAAGGAAAGAGAGTCAAATTGCTGGTTTTTTTCTCCTGTGCTTAAAATGAGGAAAAAGAGACCATGCCTGCTGATTGCCAGTTAAGTTGTACAAAACCTGTAGGCATTGCTCTGAGAAACCTTAGGACAATCACTGTGCTGAAAAAGTACCTTGGCTCAAGAGCTATATGAACAGCTTCTTGATTTGAGAAAGGAAAGGTTATTTCATGTGTACATCTCCTTAATTGTAGACATTGACCAAAGGTCCAGGTGGTCAGCACCCAGCTGGTTGGACTCTGTCTGCCAAGTCACCATTTTCTGTCATTTCTATTGATATCTCCCCACCTTCCCTTCCCCAAAACAAAGAGCAGAAAGAATTCTTATTCTTTTATTTGAATAGCCACATCTAATGAATTTTGCATGTGTTTTTATGGTTTTTT
Organism: Pipra filicauda; assembly: GCF_003945595.2. Taxonomy (NCBI): domain Eukaryota; kingdom Metazoa; phylum Chordata; class Aves; order Passeriformes; family Pipridae; genus Pipra; species Pipra filicauda. The sequence continues at coordinate 1,413,996 of NW_024104643.1, read as the reverse complement.
CTCCCTGATTAAATTATAGTAAGTTTTTATTAGATCATGCAGTCCCAAAGCAAATGTGAAAATGTGTGTGTTAACCATCTCATTTTCTTATAAGTAATTAATGCTTTAGGTTTTCAAGTTCCTCAAGAATTCCATAGCAATGTGAGTGGCTGTAAAATGGATGTAGAAATACTGTAGATAGTCTGGAGTCCTTAGGGAAATTAGTCAGTTCTCTTACAAGTAAGTTTAATTTATTTTTTTACTCTCTGAAAATCGCAGCCTATATCATTTTTTTAATGGCCTTGAAGAAAAAAAAAAGTGAATTCAAAAAGAAAATGTACTTTTTTCATCTCTATAAATACAGTTTAGATAAGTGCTTAAATGTGCACAGAAAGTAAGGAAAGTATAAATGAGGCTATTTCCTTTTCACGACTGTAAAATCACGCAGTTTTTAAGACAGCATGATAAGCATTTTATTACACTGTTAGTGCAGTTGAGGTTTGATGAAATTCGTGGGACTGTCTGAAGAAATAGAAACAATTTTAAAATCAATTTTTTACATTACTTTAAATCCCACATGCATCTTTTGTTTGTTTAATCCCATCTGGGTAGAAAGATAATTAGTTTTGGCTAAATCTTTATGTGGTTACTTGTTATAGACCTTCTGACTCTGTTTCCAGTGTGTAACTCCTTTTGTGCACGTCTCAGTGGAAAGAAGCATTTCAGAAATTAGACTCTTGATCCTGAATTATTCCTAAAAGGAGCAAGGGTTGTATGCTAAGAAGGGAACTGCACATTTCCTCTAGTACACTGTGCTGAAAATGTCTGTGACAACAAAAAAAGCACATACTTCAGCATAAGGAGACAGATAAGAAAACAGTTGTTTCTAGTTCTTTCTTGGTATCATTACTTTACATATATTCTTTATGGGTGACAGTTGTTCAAATCTGTTCACACATTTGGCAAGTGAAGCTTTCCACTGGCAGCTGCAAGATGCTATTCAGTAAAAATGAAAAGGAAGTTTTCCCCTTGCCAATTCCAAAATTTATTTTCCAAAACCATTCTAACTAAAGGTGAAACTCAAGTCCTGCCCTCTCTTCTGTTGATGCAGTTCCCCATAAAAGTTCCATTACCCACCTTGAGGTAACAGAAGAGAAATATAATCTTGTTGCTGACTGAGATTCCAACATTCAGTTGTGAGATGCCAACATTCAGTTTTTCTCATTGTGCCTTTTGTCTGTCTCAGTAGAGTGATATGAATCTCAGTGGGATTCTCTTTCCAAATATTTTATCCCTCACTTTCACTTTACTTCCATGATGCTGTCGATGAGATAGAAAAGCCAACATTTGAGCCCTGTTCTTTCCCCTTCAGCACAGGCCACGCTACCTTAGTCCCACCTTGTTCTGTTTGAGTCAGTAATGGGACAGGGGGCAAGGTTGATTAGTTGGAGATTAGCTGCCAACAGGGTAGAAAAGCAAAGCCCAGAAATGCCACTTTTCCCCTGTAAAGAAATTCATGTGTGGTAGAGGTGAGAATTATCTGTGTTTCCTTCCTGGCTATCATTTTTGTGCTTCTATTTATTAGCTGTGAAAGTCAACATAGTCCTGCCTTAATAAGGGTCTTCTTTATCATCACTAACGTGTTTGTGTCACTTCTGTAAAACTTTCAGATGTGTTGAAGGGGAAGATAAGTATGGGTATGAGTGAAGGATCTACACAAGGAACACCTTTATTTAGATATCTAATTTCTTTAAGATAGCTAAAGTGCTAAACAGTTGTTTTAGAAAGCTAAAGATGAATCTGGTAATTTTTTTAATTCCTTTAACAATATGATTGATTTTAAACTAAAAACTGTGTGTTTTTTTCCTCCATTATACCAGTCTTGTTGATAAGATGGAGCCAGCTGTGTTCCTCTCAACTGATACATCTATCACCAACATAAGACAATGGTAAAACTGGTAGTATGGAGGGAACAACTCCTAATGGTTTATAATTGTTAGTGCAGTAACTCTAGTCCTCTTGTGTTTATTAAACTATCTTTTTTCTGTCTTCTTGATGAATATGCTATTGCTCATTCCCCACATGAATTCATTTCTGCTGAGCTGTCTTCGAGTTTACAAATAGCAACATTTTTTACTCTGTTTAAATCAAAGTAATTTCTGTGCAGGGGCTTCTTGCTGCATCCCATCACATTAGATATTAATGAAATAATTACTGAACAGTAAAACTCTAGTTAGGGAAAGCCACTAATAAAGCTCAGATCACATAGCATCTGTCTAGTCTGTGCAATGACAGACATAAACTTCTTTATTTGACTACAAAGATCAAATGTTATGTAATGCAATTGACCAACGTGAAATGGGTAACATTTAGAGATTTTCTTACCAAACAGGCCTAAAAAGAAGTCTGTCATAAAGAATTCCACCCACTGCAAAGCTCCATTGTTTTCTACCTCTTTTTTTGAAGGCAGAAAGGAGGATTTCTAGGATCTGGTTTTGTGAACTATGTCACAATATAATCTCTGTCAGATTTCAGTTTGTCAAAAATCAATTAATGATAGAGATAGACATTATAGAGCTATGCATGATCTAATAAAAGCTATGCATTATCTAATAGTAGGCAAATACAAATTTTAATTCCTGTCCTGTAAGTAGTGTCACATGAGGATTTCAGGATCCAAATATAATCTCTGCAGATCAGCAGCATCTTTGTATGAACTGTTTCAGGTCAGAGAAGTAACAGGTTCTGTTTAATCTCAGCTATCAAGGCCAATTCCTAGGATCTCTTTTTCTTCAGATTCCCAGTGGTATCACAGAACACTTTACATATACAGGTCTGCAGGTTAAATCCACCTTTGCAGTGGAGAGAATATGATAATGTCCTGATTGAACCCTAGTGAGAAAAAAGCATCTTAAATTCTCTTTGAGCCTCTCCAGAAATCTTTGCAGTACAGCTGGCTCCAGGGCCAGTCTCATCACAACACTGTTGTGAGGGAATGCATTCCTGCAGTAAGTTCCAGGAAGCTGAGTTGAAATACTCGGCTGTATCAGTTGATTCCCGTCAGCAAACCATCACATGCTTGTCAACATTTGAGGGGTGCTAAAAGTAGTGATTATGAGAGCATGCAACATAACAGGTTTTTTAAGTTCAGGAGCCCTGACTATGTGGGATGTGAAGAAATGCTTATGTAAGGATATGACAGCATAAGCAAGTCTTCTGCTGCAAATTGTTTCAGCTGGTTGGAAGCTAAGTTAATTCAGGCTGCTCCCTCATGGATAAAAAGTAGAAGGGGGGAAATGTTTAATTTAAAACAAGTGCATGTTACTTTAGAAATAAAGTATTTGGGATCTGGATTTGGAAAGCTGTGCGAGCAAAGGTGTTTCTGGGGCAGATTTCTGCTATTGTTATTCAAAGTCACTTTCACTGGGGCTAAGCAAGCTTAAAGGGTATTGGACCAAACTGGTTCCTGGAGGGTGGAAGTCAGGGACTGGCTCAGTCATTCCTGGAGACTATATGTAGCGCCCCATTGCTAAGGAACATCTACTTCAGGAAGTTACTGTCTGGATTCTGGTCAGGAAACTAGCACTTGACAAAAATAATCTTTACATCTGCTGCTCTGCTCAGTTTTTCTGTCTGGTAGTCCCTGTGGGAAAGCAAGTGAATGATTCCTACTGATTGAGTTCTTTGACATGAATTAGTCAAGAAATAGACTCAAGTATGAGATAGATGTTGCTTTTGTCTAATCTGAACATTGATTGCTTTGATGTCTTTGATCAAGGTTTGAGTTCTTCTCACAACAATATAGAGTAGTGTAAGAGAATCCACAACAAAGCACAGACAATCATTTGCTTATAAATTAAATTATTCATACAATCACATCTTTCACATACACCAGTGCATACTTTCCTTTGTGTAACTAATATGTCAGTGATATTATAAAATACCAATTGCTATGGAGTCTAGGTATTATGGTCTTCAGGTTCCATGAGGTAGCAGAGGATATGACTTGATCACTTTTCAGCCTTGAGGTAGGTTTTGCACTGATTGACTGTTCCATTGCATTAAGAGCTGGCAAAAGCCCAAGGCCAACAGTAGTCCTCTGGTAATTTAAAATACAGTTTTGTGAGCAGTGGATTATAAGGCATGATTTCCTTTAAATTTTGGAGTGTGACTGGGTATTCTTATATCTAATAAAATACATGCTTCATTTGAAGCTTTTTTCCACAGTTTGAACATCCATAGTATCTCTTTCACAAATGTATATTCTGGTGTGTAATAAGAGGTGAGACCATGTTGGAGCTTTCAGCTTATATAGGGATACTTAGTAGTCGTCTTGTATTCCATCTGGCTGCCTACTTTCACAAAACCTTTAGGAATTTAATGTCCTTAAGATGCCTGTGATCCTGGCCAATATACTAAAAAGGCATGGAAAGGGGCTAGTCAGTCACCAGGCTGGTACTTGCACACAAAGAAGGCAGAAGAGTAACCTACACTGTGCTTCCTTGGGAACTCAAACAAAAAAAAAAGCATGACAAACATGCTTTGATGATTTGTATTTAAATCTATTCTCATTTTCTTGCTACGTGCTGGTTTTTTTCTTTCTTTCTGATCTCTGGATAAAGGAAATTAATTTTTTTTTAATCTAGATAGCTACTCCAATAATTCCAATAATCCAAATCATTCCATTACTTCCTCTCCTGAGTCTGAATAACCTAAGCTATACCCTGATTTTAGAAATGAAGTTTTGTCTCTGTTGGCTGCTGGCATCTTTCTTTAACAAAGAGCATGGTCCCCCAAGCATTCTGTTGCTGTGCCTTTGTATACAGATTTGCTTTATGCAGAGCATTCAGAGGATAAGCACTTAGGCTTTTCTCGTTTACTTGCTGTTTGCTGTATTTTCTCTTTGTTTACAATTCCAGCGTATTTGAATCCTGATAGGTTAAATGGAAGGGAAGACAGGCATCAACCAGTTAGTGCCTGACCCATCCAGCACATGCATCTTGCTTTCAGAACAGCCCAGTCATTTTTCACCAATACTTTGAGTTACAATCAAATCTGCTTTGGCATCTGTCCAGCCTGCATACTATGAAGCCAGGGACATCCTGTCTGAGACAACAGACTGTTAGTTCAATTGTATTCCTGAAATTGAGTTAAATTTCCATGAAGTAGGCTTCAAAAGTGAAGAACCCTGTGGGAATGTTGTGATTTTTTTTTTTGTTCATTTGACTTATAGCAATCAGGCATACTAAACGAGATAGATGCATTGTATAAGTGCATGTTCTGTATGTGGTTTATGGCTGTTTATGTTGTGTTTGATAACAGAGTGTTAAGTAAATTGATAGCACTGCCATCTATAGACAAAATAGTGTTCTTGTGCTCAGCTTGATGATGAAGGTGGAGGAGCTTGGACTTCTTGTCTAAAATATTAATAAAGTTATATTGTAACCAGAGAGAAGAGCTCTAAGTTGCTTCTGAATACGATACATGACAATTCCTCATTAACAGTGATCAAATTTTATGTTACTGACCTGGGTTTCTGAAGTGTGACATGTAATTAATTACAGTATCTTTGGGTCAGACTTGGTTACAAGCACTATTTTGGGACCATTGCTGGTCTTACTGGGCTGACAAGTGTATTTTGCTAGTCAAGATCATGTCTGGCACATTGAAAAGAATGATGACATTGCTGAAACTCATAGCATTTCAGTCCATTTTTTGGTAAACGGACAGATGGTGCAATTTTTCTGGCAAAGATCCAAGCATCCATATGGTACGATACTGTTCTGTATTAATTCCAGTGTTGTTTCATTGAAAGATGGTGTTCTGGTCAGATGCAAAACGTTCATGCTCAGTTTTTTATTTTTACCTTTGTTTTTCTCTGTTGATTTTTATTTATTCTCAGAAGCATAAAAGCCAGCTTCTCCATCTGCTAGTTTTATCTTTCCACATATACTGACTGCTTATTTTCCTCCTTGTCTCTCAGATTGCACACATATCTGGAGAACTGAAAACCAGCTGTAATGCACAGATTTTGCCATTTCACAACATACCAATAAGGTTTATTTTCAGATTGTCCAACTGATTTCTGTTAGGTGAAGTGTCTGTTTTATTATGTAAAAGGTGATAGAACTCAGATTTTGGATGTTCTAATGCTGTTTTGTTTAAGCATCTACATGGCCACAGAATTAGTAAAGGCTTTGTCTACTGCTAGATGTTTGGTCTGCTTGTGCATAAATGAATGCCACCTTTTTGCCCCTAGGAAACAACAACTATCACTGTCTGTGGGTTTTATGTCTTGTCAACAACTTCTATGTGAATTTTTTATGGGAGTAATAAACTAGTCTGAACAGCACATATTCCTAAATGATCTGAAAGCCATTGTAAAGAGAAAAAATGCAGCAATTAGTGTCTCACAAACTAATCGGAATGGAAGAAATAAGGCATATAAAAAACATTATATCACTTAATGACTTAATCAGGTTAGAATGATAAAGATACTTGGCAAGATGGGAAAAACCCTGAATAACTACAGTGAAAAGTTTTTGAGAGAAATTGCATGCAAGCTGCCAGAAAGGCAAAAATTTTGAGTCATAAAAGATGCAGAGAGTTGCCATCTATGCATTACTGAAGACTGGGCAAGCTAACACGGTCATATCACAGTTTTGATAATGTCACATAGAACACAAACCACTGTAGAACAGCACTAGATTTTCAGTAACCACACTAAATCCACGTACATCTTGCCTTTTCAGCTCCAAAGTCCTGGTAAGCTGAAGCATTAAAATTGGTTCAACTGCATATTTTCAAACTTTACATAAACAGATTTGACAGCATAGGCTGACATCAGACCTCCAGTTCTGTTATAGCCATGAAGCTCAATAGATAATGTAATAACAAAGGCAATGAAGGGTAAGACAAGCCTTACTAAAATGAGCAGGAACTTTGCTATCATTTTTATTTCAAATAAGGACAATTCATGAATTTAAACTCCAGTGGGTGACAGGAGCTCTGGATTTTTTTCTCTTCCAAGCATAAACAGACCATTGGTACATCTTTATTTGTCCTCTCACATACCCAAAAAGTGGCGTTCTTATTAGGGTGATGATTTTTAATAGAAGGAATAACCATATGCAAACAATTTTGCACTTAACTGTGGAAGAAAATTACCAAGTAAAATAGTGAATTTGACTGTGATTTTTACAATCAGGAGTGTAGAAATTTGGCTAGCATTTTAGAAGTTGCTTGTCTGTCTTGAGAAACAGAATTAGAAGTCAGACAGGATTTTCAGTAGTTCTCTGAAAGACGCTTAGCTATGTACTTCTGAAAATCCCATCCATGCTTAGGCTTTTCAATACATTTTAAACTGTACTTTTATCAACTTTTCCTGGTTGTATCAGTCAGAGAGACCAAATTTTCACTGAATCAGCAATTCAGAACCAAGCCCTGATAAAGTGAAAAGCAGAAGGTTGTTGTCTCAGTTATATCAAAACTCTTGTACACAGCTTGGGTAGCACAGAGAAGCTGTTAATGTTTTTTTCAGTGAATTAAGGGACTTAAATTCAAAAAATATTTTCTAATACTATAAGCTTAATAGATACTTTAGGTCTTAAGCTAATGCTTACCTGGGTCTCTTAGACGTGCAGTCAACAGGAAGATGACAGTGGGCATGTGAATTTAGGCTATCAGGTGACCTGAATAGCCAAATTTTAAAGGGAGCACTCAGAAGAAAAATGCGCATTCCCTTGAGCTCTTTTGTCCAGGAGCTGACTCCAGGATGTCAATGAACCATATGATAAAAATGTTTTAAGGAGAGCTTAGACTGATAAGTACACTTTACTTTCTAAAGCACCGTAACAAAACCAAAAGAGAAAAAATTCAACTGTATTTGTCTGAGAGGTACCTCTAGCATTTTTCAGGGAGTCTCTAAATGTTAGTATTCCAAATGGTTCTGCAAATGTAGTTGCACGAGGCAGTGGGAATATAGTGACTTGGGAATTTGACTAATTTAGCTTCTGAGCTTCTGCTCTGAACCTTTGGAGAAATCTTACTTTCTGATTCCCACTTTAGTGTATGTATTTTAGGTGGGCTTTAACTCATAACTTTCTAACATAAAATGCTTGCATGATCCCAGGGAAGTAAAATCTCATAAAGACCTTCATCTGTCCTCATCCACTTAAGTGTCCTAACCAGTGCTTTGCAAAGTCAAGACATTTCCTACCAAGTGTCCTTGTCCCAGCTGCCTTCTCCTTTCCTTGTGTCTAGATTTGAGAAGAGGGTTTAATTTCGTAGTCACCAGCTAAGACTATACCCTGGTAAGACAGGAAATGCTTGGAGAAGGTGGAGGATTAAATTACCTCGTATTGAATAGAAACAGGACTGGGGTTCCTGCTTTCCTGGTGCATGTTCTGCTCATGAAAACCTAGTCCTCAGAACCACCTTCTCTGTTTCCAGGGACAGCTACCTTTTTTTAACGAGGTTGCAAAGGCTGTGCTCTGTGCAAAGCTCTGTCACAACCACTCAGTTTGTCTCTGTGCTAAGGATGAGCTAAGCCAACCAGAGTTCATCCCAGGGGGATCTAAAGTGTGCACTTTTCCATATCCCTAAATGTTTACACATTGGCTGACTAAGTGAACGTATTCTGTGGGAGATGCAGTGGTGTGTTGTTGGACACTTAGAAAAAGATATTTCTCCAGAAGACACTGATGGCTATGTCCTCTCACGTGTATGTGTAAGCTCTTTTTACAGTTACTCATTGCAGTACTCAAGATGTGCCAATGTTGTTCTGTATGCACCTAAATGCTACTTTGAGCCTTAAAGTTAACTCTTCCCAGATTTACTAATAACTTGGGTTTTGGCCGTATGTAAAGGTATTTGGCTAAGTCTGACCTTGGAGAGTATTTCTTTGTGCCTTTGTTTGCACTCATATCATCTCCAGTATGTGACAGGACTGCCCCTTATCATATAGAGCCAATGTTCAACTAGAAGGGGCTTCTTGAGTGCTCCTGTAGCAGGAATAACAACAGTAAGTCTTGAATTTCCTTATTTTTCCCTCCTTCTTTCATCTGTGCTCAGATCCCTTTCTTCCCTGAAATTATCGTATATTATTTATATCATGGCTGTACTTAATTAAGATCTCCAGTCAGTTTGATCATGCTCATGCCCTTAAACATGTTCTCACAAAAGCCATATAGCAGAATTTTAAATATTCTTTCTTCTGCGCCGTCACCTGAGCATGAGTCAGGAATATAGTGGATGAACAGGAAATGGTAAGCACTCCTTATCAAATGTGTGGAGTCAAGTATTTTCTCAGAGGAGTTAACTTGTTTACAGTCACTGCCAGCGGTATGATGCAAGCCTGAAAACCATTAGCCAACAGTTTAAAACTCACAGCTGAAAACGTACTCTTCAGGTTTTTCTGTTCACAGAAATTGAGGTACACAATTCTCCCGTTTGAATTTGTAGCAGGTTTTTTTCAGCTTATCTTCCTAATCAGTCTCACCAGCTGAACAGAGGAGCGTCTGTGGATTTCAAAGCAAATTTTGGTACATCTGTAGCTGAAACTGTCTTAAGCTTCTATTGAATCAGATCATTCTTATCAGATATCCTTGAAGATGATAAGAGGATCAATACTGTCAGCAAGTGCAAAGTAGCACAAAAATACAGTTTGATGAAACACAGCTTCATTGTAATGCAAAAAACATCTCAGCACCCCAGCCATTCTGGGAGTGCATGTGCAGAGTTTGAGTGATTTGAGTACAGGATTCCTAATACAATAATTTCTGCCACACATGAGACCCAAAATGATTACTTGTCCCTGTAGGGTAAATGGACCTGCTCATCATGCAGGTCTTGGTAGAGATAACGTATACACCTCTTTGGAAGATTTATTAGTTGTGGTTGAAATACTGGGTCTGAAGCTCAAGGGTTAGGAGGGGTGGTTAAGCTCTAAAATCACTTGGAAGCAGCTGATTTTAAGTTGCCATGGCAAAGGATTTTCAGACAATGAGAAACTTTTACATTAATATCTTTGTAAGCCTTGTTGTGATAGAATTGTCTTTGTGAAGAGCAGTCTCTTTCTTGCTCCTGCTGACACACACAGTGGTAAAATCATCAAGTAATTATATAGTGCTGTAATGACTTTTTGAGTTTCTTCTCTGTGGGTTTTGCCACTGGTTTGGAGATTCCAGTTCTGGTAGATTTTTATAATAGAGAAATGAATTATTCAACATTTTGTTATCAGAAAAATTTCAAGATACACCTTATGTTTGCAAAAAAATACCAAGGTATGGAAATGACAGTGATTTTCAATTGTGTTAGTCTATTAATTTTAAACAACAACTGAATAAAACCTATCTGCTCTACTTTTCTTTGACATCTTGGTTGGTTGGATTGGGCTTTTTTGTACTTTCTGGCAAACAGTGCTTGAGATTTTTGCAGCATATATTTTGCACTTAGGGTCTATGATCCCCCTGTTTTCCTCCTCAGTTGCCAAAACATAGGTCTGAAAAAGCATGTCCCATCTGAGAGTAGGATGAGGTAAGAAGCTTATTGGTAGGGGAAGTTTTTAGGGAAATTTTCAGGCATTTATTCTATTTTCCTTTTGGGAGGAGAGAGTTAGTGCCTACTCTTCTCAAGACAATTTGGACTTGTCCTGGTTGCTGCTGGTTCAATTTAATATTGCTGTCCTGCCAAACAGGAGCAGAACCAGGGTCCATTTCAGTGGTTAGCCAGCTCTGGTTGGTCACTCGTGCGCATGTTGAATCTCAATGCAGAGAAGACCAAAGGCTGGAATAGTATTGCTGTTTATCTTTGCCAGCTGCCCAGAAGCTCCCAAACAGCTCCTGCAAATAGTACTGGTAACACATTCTGCATGTCAGGGGCTGGGAACCAGTAATACCAATCTCTTCACTGCCACATCCCAGAGGCTGCCTGCAATCAGATGCAAAACGGGAAGTTTACAGGTCCAAAAAGGGCTTTGGGGAAACCAGCACTGAGTCTGTAGCAGCACTGAATCTCTGAAGTTCACGCCCAGTGGCATATTGAAATTTAATAGCCTTCAGGACATAAAGTGAGATGTATTTGTTCTGACACACTTTTAATTAAGGTTTTCATCCAATTCTTTTTAATTTTATTTTTACTTGACATTGACCATTCCTTCTTTGGGATTCCATAGGTCTGGAAAGCTTTCAGATAGTGCTTTAATTGCAGCCTTTTCAATGTAATTATTAGTTGTGTATTACATGGGAATGCAGCCTGTTCTTTTAAGTTAGCACAGTATAAACTCTTCATACTCTTGGCTGCTATGCTAATGCACAGGTCTGGGCTCTGCAGTACAATACATTGTCTCCATTCTCTGTATTGCAACACAGACTATTTACTCAGTTTAGTGACAACAGCAGCATACAAGTAATTGGGGCCTGACAATTCTCTATGGCTATTATTAATTTAGTGTTAGATTTTAGTCATAGGAGGTACCCAAATGTCATAACCACATACAAACATATTTAAAGACGAATAGATTGATTCTATTACAGAAATATATCAGATTAATCTCGAATCCATATATTTTTAGATATGTATTATTAGTTATGCGGAACATGGAGTCAACTGATGTGCATGTGTAGAAGAGAATACTTTGTACAGCAGTATGAGGTGTTAGTTGTTAACTCTTTAAAATCAGACAAAATATTTAAGCTGAGTAAAATTAATAATATAGGAAAGCTTTAGAGAGAACTGAGATCAGTCACGAGATTAATGATGTATTTGAAGGCCCCCTAAATAAAATATTTCAAAGTTTAAGATATGAAATTAAGGATGCTGAATAGTGGGTGGGGATAAGCTCACTTTATGTAACAAGATAATTTAAAAAGTGAAATGCAAAAATAGATGGGAAACTGAAAAGTAACTTCATTGCAGCTTTCGCATGTTCACAGCTCTCCCAAAAAGCTTGAAGTCTATAATTTAGAGCAGCAATGAGGAACTATTCACCTGATATGGGAGCACACCAGGGCTTAAATTCTCCAACCTTTCTCCCATCACGGAACTGACAATATGCTCACCACACAACCAAAGAGCTGGTGTCCCCTGCTGTCTGTTCACATGCTGTGGACAGAAAATGTTGCAGTCATAAAATGAATGTGCTTGTTGTCTGGCAATAAGAGGAGCTCTGTAATCCTGCAGGAAAGTAAATAGCAAGGACAGCATGCTCTTCGTGCAACCCTTGCCATGCTCCCTTCCCTCCCAGAGGAGATGTGGAGAAGACCTTACAGTCCACAGAACTGTGGATTTCCTAGAGGGTTCAATCCACACACTCCCCAAAGTGCAGAATGGCTTCCTAGCTTTCAGGTTGATTTTTATTCTGCAAAGCCACAGTCCTGACTAAAGACTTGGCTGGTTGAGCTGGAAGCGTTGGAGCTGCTATTGATCTAAGTATGCAAGATGACCATGTATTTTGGGGGAGGGAGTGCTTTGCATTAGGGTAAGCGTGGGTTTAAAATAACTATATCCTTTCAGGAGCAGGTAGTGCCATCTACTTTTTCAAATTGTGTGCATTTGGTTTGCATTTTCCAGAGAAATCAGTTTCAGCCCTTTCTCTTTGATACAGAAAAGCAACAGCAATTTCTGTGAATGCTTCTCAGAGGTAGGCGGCTATGAATCATCCAGTAGTGGTGAAGGGCATCAGCCAAACATGCACTTTGTCAAATGATTAGAAAATATTTTTCAAAAACTTTTCAGTTGGCTAAATGTCACTGAATCACACTAGCTATATCTAAGGAAATTTGCACTGCCAGGACGGTGTTTTGGTCTGCCATGGGTACCTGAGATTACATACATCACACACGTAATAGGTACAATATTGTGAAGCTAGTGTTTCATGATTTATATGACTAATCATGCAATGTGTAAGACTTTTTGGAATATGTATATAGCAGCATACCTGTTGTAGCAATAATGGAAGTGAACATAAAAGATTGATAACTATGACAAATGAAAGCATGAGCAGAGATGTGGGTTCCAGTTTGTTATGCTCAGTGCTTTGGTCAATAATCTATAGTATACAGCTATTTCTGTAGTAAATAAAACCCTGAAAATACTGCTTTTCTATTACAATGCAAATCCCTTGTGTGGGAGTAACGCCTCTGCAGGAGTGGTACTGAACAGGTGTCATCCTCCCTCACTCCCACGCTGCTCCTAAATCAGAATAATTCGTAGTTCTTATAACCGAGACATTCTGGAAAAAATAATAAACGTACCCTCTGCACAGTATTAAATTAGCATTCTGCATCATATATGACCAGTCCTACAAGACATTTGCATGGTATGGTAGGGTATCGGAATATGTATACATCAAATTATTAAACATGGATGCAGAGTTTTTTGCTAAGTGAAAGTCTTCTAGTTTGTGAAGTACTGATGGTATTTAAACTGAACAACTGGAAATTTCTGACTTGGGATTAAAAAATCAAGGCTGTGACTATATTACCTGAGCAAACTAAGGTTTATATGAGATTTATATATCATGCTTTATAGTAACGTTCAGAAATCCAAATTATGTTACGTGTTCATGGGTGCTTGGGGCTTATGAGTTGGAGGCAAACAGTACCAAAAATCACATCTCTACCCCTGTACTTGGTGTCATACAGTACTGTTATCCAACATTAAAAAGTAGTTCCACATGGTTGTCTCTTGTGTGATCAACAGCAGGATTGGAGTGGAGGTAGGGAAAATTAAACTACTTCATGACTCAGGATATTATTAAGTTTATAGTGGAAACTTGCACTTCTCTGAGCAACAGTAGCTTGCATCTGGTAGAAGCTTGCACTGTGGCTGATTTCCAGGTATTTTTAAGCATAGTAAGAAAACTGCTGCCTATTACCAGGAACAGAAAATGCTTTCCCATCTATTTTGGCAAGGTGCATGCTTTATGAAAATTTGTGCAAACCATTTTTGTAATGCTTTTTGCATGTCTTCCTCCTTTTCTCATTTTTATGGCTTCTCCAGTAATGATGACAGTTTATATGCAATTCAATTATTTTGGCTGAATCCTTCTTTTATCACTTTATGAATTACCTTGTGAATGACATAAAACAATTTTTTTACATAAAAATACCTTTATTTTGAAGAACTCTATGTCCACCTTTTATCATGCTAGTTTAATATACCATATTTACAATACTATCACAGAATTGGAACAGTAAAAAACAGTCCATCATGTTTGTTCTGGTTTTATGGTATATGTGAAAGAAGTGTGTCACTTTATCTGGTACACTTACAGGACATTCTCCTGGCTTATGCAGACAATATTTTTATAATTTTATTTGGATAAAGGGTGTTTAATACCAAAATTCTGAAATACTGTTTGGCTGTTCTCCTTTTCCAACTGATTCTTAGCCTCAAACAGTGATTCATGGACAGACTGGAATATGGATATATAATGCCCAACTTGGATTAAACTAAGCATAACTGAGAGCTGCTAATGAATGCTTTTGTTCAAGTGCAAAATAAAAACATCTTGTCTTCTTTATACAAAAAAAACAAATTCTGCAATGCAATAGTAGTTGACATTATCCTAACAGTTTAGCCTATGATTCTTCATATAGCAATCATGTTATTGTTTATTTGTGCACAGTAGTCTTTGTCATGGATCAGGCTCCAACTCAGTTAGTCTGTGTAAAGAGACAGTTTATGATGGTAAACTAGCGGTGTTGTAAATACTAGCCTCCAGCTGTGAGTAAATTCTGGCTTCTATGTCATGTAAATATTCCTGTGCAAGTACAGATATCAATCAGATAAAAAAAGGCGGTATGAGTTTTTGTGTTTGCTTTTGTCCAGTGCTAAAGTATATGCAATCTCTTTCTGAAATTGTATCAGTCTCAAAATGAGCCTCCAAGCAAACATCTGAACATCAGTATGAACAGACCATTGTTCCAGATAATCATATGCTACAAAAGAACAATCCTGAAAGTTAGGGAAAAACATATTTTCCAGTATAAGGAAAACTTGAGAGCTTGATGCCTGTAATTTGAAATGAAAAATAAAGAAACAAACAAACAACAGCAAAACAGAAAAAGGTAAAATCCACAGGTCTTTAGGTCTAATATGTATCAAAAAAATGGCCAACAGGTAAAATGGACTCTTCTCATTATTTCTATAAATGGGTAAGATTTCCAACAGAATGGAAATACTTCCTCTTTAAGAATTATTACAATCTTTACTTAACCTCCAAGTACAGAGAATAAAAATTTCATATTACTGTGTAACTAAGAGAAATGAGATTAGGAAATAGCAGAAGATTCTTTTAGTTCAGGCTGCTCTGCTTGTTGTGCAAAGCAGATCCTAGACTACCTGCCTGGGAGGGCAAAATATGTTAGAAAATGCAAGGAAACAACCTGAGCTTAGGTGTGGCAGATAGCTGAAGCTAGGAGCAGGGTCATAGAGCACCAGAACAACTGAAATAACAACAGTCTTTGGACTAATATGCTCTGGTGCTGAGAGTGCTCATGAACTAGTGAGTATTTTAACCATTCCAAAAATACTACCATACTCTGTCCCACTTAAGCATTTTAAATGGCTATAAAAATGCTCATTTTGCTGTAACAAGTGTATTGTGGAAGTATAGAAAACAACCACTAATATATTTTTTTTGTTTCTGCTGAAGACAAGGGCTCTTCTGGATATTTTGATAAAATTCAGTTTTAGCATCCTTAAGTACTTACTTAAGTACTCAAAGAGAAATGAAACCATGTTCAAAGAACATATTTTATTAATTTAACATTTTATGATCATGATTGTATGATCATTGATTCTGGCAGATGACATGCCAAGAAAATTACATCAGTATAAAATCCAGTCAGTAATATATTAGCAGATTCCTTTACAAAAAGGGTGCCATAATTTTTTTTAAATGCCTGCAACAGTATTCAACAGGTACATTGAAACAGTATCCTTTTTCAATGGATAGAGTAGCATTTGCAGTATATTTTACATACTGAAGGAGATATGTATCCATAGGTTCTATAGTTTTAGAAAGCACTGCTGACTTTAGACCTAAGCAGCCTTCTTACGGACTTGAAGCTGATGCTGTAAGGGTCTGAAAAGCGTATGCAGCATCTCTCATGCTTAATATGCATAAGAAGTAGATTTCAAAAAAGAGGTTACAATCTCAACAGTAAAGGACTTACCTGGTGCAAGATAAGGTAGGGATTTTAGATGCTGGAAGGGGACACGGACTAACTTCCTCAAGAAAGGAAGAAGGAATAAGTAAAAAGTTACTCACATATAAATTAAGATAGTACATTCATAACATGTATTTTGTTGCTTAGATCTGAACAAGACAAATTCTCATGAGGAAAAATACAGTTTTCATCTCTCCTCAGTCCTTAAATTGAACTTCAAATTGCAAGATGGAAAAATCATTATTAGGGAATTGGTCTAGGGATGAACATGAACCTGATTTTCTAGTTCAACAGAAGACTTGTTCGTCATATAGCTGTGTGTGAAAGAGTGCTACCAGACTGTAAATGCATGGCTCTATATAAATTCAGCACAGATGTAAATAATTTAGCCAAATGCAAAGCAGTGTGACCAGGTCTAAAACAAAAGTAATTCCATTATTTTGAACAACCAAGTATGTCATATCACTTGTTCAAGGAGTGTTCCTGATATTTTAGATGTTGGGTAGTATGTTTAGGGTTGACTTTTAAATTTAAGCAAGTATGCCTTTCTACTTGCTACTCTTGGCATGTCTAGTGAACGTGATTATTGATCTGAATTGAAACAAGTAGACTGATTCAAAAATAGATTGAGATATCACTAGGGCTTTTATCAAAGAGGAAAATATTATCATTGTTTTTTCTTAGAATAGGAAGCTGAGAGCAGATAAAATAAACAGGGAACAAAAAAAAAAAGTAGGAAAAAAGACTAAGAGTATCAGAATTATCCTAATGCAGCAGGTAGTCGTTCTGGTCTGGTGGATATACTCTGCTACAATATCTGAAGCAGTACCCCTGTTGTGATTCATTATCACTATAGAGCACGATTGGAATTAATAATAACAAAAGACAATCTTAAACTGATGAGAGAAATAGGTGTTCCTACATGATTTTATAACTAAGTGGCTAAATAACTGGTTTTATGGAGATAATTCCATTATAAAGATAACAAAAGTAACCTTTACAGATAAGTAGTTACATAATTTAGTCTGGTAGGCAATTATTGGCCTAATTCTCTACTTATCTGAACAGATAAAATTTCACCAGCGATGACGATGATGTGCCCATTTATTCTAGTGGGGAGCTGTGCACAGTTTTAAATTATCTGATGCTGTCTGAAGTGCCTCCTTGTCTTTGCCTTGTTAGAATCAGTTTCTCACCATTTTCTCACCGGGTTTGCTTCAAAGACAGCTTTGGGCAGCACAATTAGTTTTTGTGGCATGGGGACTGAGCCTGGGAACGGGACCTAGTAGGGTGCTGGCTAGCATCTAAATATGTAACACAGCGTGGTCCTTATTCTTCTTTTGCAAGAGAGTGCCACATAATTTTCACTGATCAGCGGTCTTTGTCTCTTGAGCACTAGCTGGGGAATTGTGTTTCCATGACCATAAACGTTATAACTGTGCCTGCCTTTGCTTTATGTGTGTCACACAGAGCTGTTACTCAAACAAAAGTCCCACTGACTCACCTCGTGCGCACTGCCTGTGTGCCTGTTCTGCCGCAACACAGCCTGCGACAGATTCAGACAATACGTACTTCTCAGTTTATCTAAGTTTTGTATGCAACATTTTTAATTGGCAGTAAATCCAATCTGGGATGCCTTGTTTGTGCAAAACATAGAGTTATTTTATCATGCCAGAGGAGGACTGTCTAACACTGACTGTGGAAAAGAAATTTTTATTTCTGTTATGGGAGAGAATGGCATGAAAATAATGTTTACAGAAGTGTTTAAGAATCAAAATAACAGTTTAGAAAAAGGGCTAATTTTAGGCTCCTCTGAGTTCCTCAGAACTCTTTGACTTCCTCAAAACTTCACACTCCTAAGGTTTCTACTCCTGAGAATAAGCACAGACAGAAGGATTTTCCAATTTTGTGTTTCAAGAGGGTAAACTGCATTTGGAGCAGGGAACCGCATCTCTTCCTTCCCAGGGGAGTCCTCTCTACACTAGGTTATTAGCTACTAGAGCATAACCATAACAAAATATTGGTTGGAAGAGGAATTTCAACCCCTTTCACCCTCCTTTCAGGTAAACTTCTTAGCCATTAGGTTCAGTGGTCCTTACTCACCCTTCTGTTTCTCACTCTAGTTTGGTTTGGTGAGGGGTTTTGGGTGTTTGTTTTTTTTTGCTAAGAAAAGGCCAAACAAGTTGTGGCACCCAACTCCACAGTCCCTTTAAATTATGAAACAGAAATATGATGCAAAGACTAGGTAGCTGGCCTCTTGCAATTCTTAAGAAACATCACATTTGAAACCAATCAACTGGTTTTATTGACCCTGGGCCTGGATAGGAATGGGTTGCTGTTCTTCTAATTGCATTTGATTAATTCTACTAGGACTTAAATCATGTTTTCATCTAATCCTTTGGAAAACCTACAGAGTAACACATAGAGA
This sequence comes from Pipra filicauda, assembly GCF_003945595.2. Classification (NCBI taxonomy): domain Eukaryota; kingdom Metazoa; phylum Chordata; class Aves; order Passeriformes; family Pipridae; genus Pipra; species Pipra filicauda. The sequence continues at coordinate 1,395,414 of NW_024104643.1, read as the reverse complement.
GAACCTTTGCAGTGCTTCTCCTGATTATTATTTTGAAAAAGTTACTGCAATCAACAGGTAAGAAAGGTTACCTTCTTTATACAAAGCTGAGTATATTCTGTATTGTCATTGTACCAAACTGAATCTGTGGTGACATGAGTAGCTTGTAATAGCTGTGAACACTTGTGTGAAGTATTACTTCATGTAATGTAGCTCAACTATAAAATTTTTCTCAATTACTAAATCAAATTTTTGTGTTCCGCAATAGCTGTATTACTGTGCTATTTTCAGTTCTTTACATTGAATGGCAAAAACTAAGTCATTAGTGAATGCTGCCACATAAGCTGAAACTTCCAGAATCATTACATGAAGAAAGACTGCATTATTTTCAGAGACTATCACTATTAAGAAGTTTTTGAGTTTGCCGGATTTTTTCAAATTCTATCAGAGTCCCTCGTAGCAGTGAGGATGGTTGATAATGTAAGTAATAAGAGAGTCATCCCACAAGACTTAATATGAAAACAAAGACAGAGCATATGAGCTAATAGAGCAGGCTGAAGTCTGTAAATCTGGTTTGTTGTCTTTCTAAAAGATCGTCTTCAGCTTGTCCCAGAAGATACTATCTTGATGAAGTAATCATTTGGTGTAAAAGAGTACATGTATGCTAAAGACTGACTGATCAGTGTTCCCCCTTTTCTTTTATATGTACAATTAATATTCAGTGAGAAGTAAAAAACAAGGGAGCTTGTCCACTGAAATCTTGAAGGAAATTTCTTCATTCAAGTTGCAGCCATGGGCAGCCATCCATGGAATTCAAATGTCCTGTGCTATGAATCAAGGCAATACAATGATGATCTGGGTATTTACTGTTCCCTCAAAGTCTCTCTTAAAGAGATTGATCCAATTTTATAGAGCACAATATAAACGGACATGAGATAGTTACCTTCAGTATTTAGGACATAAAGAGAACGCAGAAGAAATGTTAAGGGGATCCAAGTCTTTAATCCATGTTAACAAACCAGGGCAAGAAACCTGGTGTTTGTAGTTGAGTATGATAAAATACAGAGGTCCCACAGGTGCTGCGCATCTGGATGAGGAGTACAGACTTGTCAGGAATCTTTGGGATAATAGTTAAACTATAGACAGAGCCTTTCCCCTGCTCCTTCCCTACTCCCTTTGTAAACAGCAGAGAAGGACAGATTCGTTCTGAGTGATCCAAAAGAAGAGCATAAACCCAGGTGCTGCTCACCTCATGATGGTGTGAGACCAGCTGTCTGACGAATCATGCTCTATGAGTCAGTGCTGTCTGGTATCTGTTCCTCTTGCTTTCCACCCTTCTTTCACACTTGCCTGAGCCCAAAGTTTGATTTTCAACAAAACCAAAGCAAAATAAACAAGCACTGTAAAAGAATTACGTGGCACAGCTATTTTCCTGTGGAAACTGCAGAGAGGGATTTTTGTGTCCAGCACTTCAAAACTCTTCTTTCATCTGATTAGTCTTCTAAATTGCTTTATTTTCTCCCCAGGAAGAAACCTAAATAATAATGGAGAAAAGAGCTTTCTATCACACTTAAATCAGGAAGAGGGCTACAGAAAATTTAGTGATAAATCTTCTGCCAACAGTAAAAATGGTGTAACACAGATTGCAGTACCTAGAAAAATATTTACCAAAATGGTGACTATACCTGTGTAAATGAGTTCACACTGATCTGATAGTCAGTCAACTGATACAGTTCTGGTTGGGTTTCCATTTCTGTTTTGATGTTTTACTCAGTTCAGTATGTTAGTGATGCCACTATCCTAGCTCCGAAGAGGACACCAAGAATTTTCTGAAGACTTTATTTTGATTGATTGTGACTTCACTCAGTTCTGAAAATTTCCTGGGAAAAATCTCAGGCAAAACTGCAAGTAAAAGACCTTCTCGATGATGCTTTTAAAGCTTTTATCACTGCAAGGTGACAGTGGTTGAAATGGGAAATAATACATAAAGAAAAGAGTCACCAGCAACTCTGTTTTAAAGCATGCCATTGGTAAAGAGAGGAGAGTAGTGATGTTGCTAAACCCAGGTTCCCAAATGTTTGCTCTTGAGTTAAAATTAAATATACTTGAAGTAATAATACTCTTGATTTGAAGCTTTGGATTCTATGCTTTCAGACTTTTATTTCTAGCCATGAGGGTTAGAGAAGTTATTTTTTTATTTGAAATACAAGCTGCAAATCTCTGATGATAGCATAATGTGGAGAAACTAAGGCTTCAAGAAATATACTCGATATCTTGTGATAAAATCACAAGAGTTGGCAGAGGTTTGCATACAGGTGATTTTTCAGTCTCACTTCTCAATTGATACAGTACCTACAGGAGCTGGTTGCTGGCTTGACTTCAAATACCAGAATTCTTCAGTGGGCTATGCCTGTTCAGTATGCCTTAGAACAAGGTCAAAATTCTGATCCATACTAAAAGGGAAGATAGATGCAAAACCAAACCTAATCCCAGGAATCATAAGCAAGTAGAAAGATTTTAGAAATACATTTATATATATGCATATATATAAAAGCTCCGAAGTTAAAAGTATAAAATTTCATATGATTACTTTGCTGAGTACGTGGCACCTAATTTGGGGCAGTACGCTTGTGTTTAATATCAGCCTTTATCTCTGATCTTCTGGTTTGCTCATGCCATGGTGCATGAGCAAGAGGTTGTCAGAAGAAAAGGGTTCTGCCTACATTTTGCTGGAAGTCTATAACATTAAGATCAGCTGCATCTTGGATAAAGAGCCTCAGGACAAAATACTAACTTTTGCTCTCACTGAAGCAACAATTTTTTTAAATTGCCCTTGCCTTCTGATATAATTTTCTTTTTAAAGAAGACCTGAAGGCAGCTAAAACTCTCCTAAAGCAACTTTTATGCTGGTGTATAAAGTGATTTAGAAATCCAAAAACTTTTGGTCTGTTGTGGCAGTTCAGTAGAAAATAGGTTGTCATTTAAAGTGCCCCCATCAATTTTTCCCTAAAATGTGTTATGTTTCTGGATAATAATAACAACCTTTTTGAGGTTAGACTGCTTTCCTTCACTTAGGAGATTAGCCATTTTTCAAAGCAAAGAAGTTTTAGCTAAAAGTTTCTGAGGTTCCTAATACAGTATTCTGGCCTAGTCGATAACTGCAAATGATGAAAGGTTTTCTCTCAGCCTTTGTGTTCTGTGGCTGCATGAGAAACTGAATGAAGATACATGAGATGGCACAGCAGGCTTTTTAATCCTTTAGAAATGGTCGGCAAAGTCACCTCTTTACTTACAGAAAGTAAAACATATAAAGTTGGAGTATATGGGTTTGGTTTTTTTTAATAAGTGTCAATTCTTTTTGTAGTCTACTGTATTTTCACAGTTAGGGGTTGGGTGAAGGACAATACTTTAACATACTGAGACATGTTTATGGCAAGTTCAAAAGTTTATGGAACAAAGGCGCTGATAATTCCAGGAGAAGCTGGAAAATACAGAGCCTTTGAAAAGCTTCTGTGGGTTTTGCTTAGATCCATGTCTGGAATTTGCTATGGTTAGAGTGAGAGGGATGGTATGAAAAATAAGTCTGAAATGCTGCAGTGCACTGCATAACATGTTGTAGACAAATTTATATAACAGAGCTCACTTTAAAGCTTTAAAGGCACTCTAAGCCTTTCTTTTGTGAAAATCTAATTGAGATACCAAATGTGTGACTCAGAGTTTATATTCTACCTGATTCAAGGAAAAATTAATTGACAGAAAATTGTAGCAGTATGAAAGATCTATTTTTCACATTTCTTACTGTTCTTCTTGCAACCTGCAATTTTTTCTGTAAATATGGTGTTACTCCTTAGACACCAAGTCTTAATTGAACAATACTTATCCAGTGAAGGTGAGCAATATCTATGACAAAATATGTTGTAACTGTCTTGCAAAGGAAAATCTAGTGGACTTAATGCAAAGTTGGGTCCTCGTTAAATAATCTGCTCTGCTGGTCTCTTTTCAGTCGATAGTATAGATACAAGTCCCATAACCTGAAATGGAAGCAAACAGGGCTTCAAACCCCACTGTTCTCTATTCCCCTTAAATTTCCATCCAGTACACCAGCATTTCTAATCAGCCACGAACATAACTGAGAAAATGGGATACGACCTCCTTGTTGATTCCAGCTTAAAAAAAAACCAAAAATTAACTCAAATTAGCAGAAAGGTGGTTGTAGGCTGAGTTACCCAGTTCCTCTGGGCATCCTCATTGCCTTTCAGAGTGAATCAGACTGAATTTAGCTACAGCCAGAAGGCTCACCCACACCCCAGAGTAAAGTCCAGTTTCCAGGCTCCCACTGGTGATAAGTATTTGAAGGTGTGATGCCCTATGAATGTTTCTGGTCTTCCACCACTGGTTGGTGTCATGACCTGTGAGCTTCTGCTTTACCTTCCTTTGCTTTTGAAGGGTGGATAAGGGTATCTTGGTACAGCCTCAGCTGTATTTTATTTGCTAATGTTCATATAGTTTGTGGATTCGAATAGTTAAGACAGGCTTTCAGAAAAGCAACACGGTTGGAGCTGACAACAGCATGCAACAACGCCTTATCAAGAAAGGAGAAAATATAAAAATGAAACCAATATGCTAGAGGGTGAGCACTATATAATTAGGAATCTGCAGCTTTATTCTCGTCTCAAAAGCTGTAGAAAGCCATGACTACCATCCTATTTCTGCATTCCCTCAGCTGTTGCTTATTTTCATTCCGAGACAACATGCTGGTTGACAGAATCTTACTGATTTTCTTCCCCTGAACAAATACAAGACATACATGCAATCTTCTTTTTTTATTGTTAGACTACCACCTTCCACAAACCACCTCTCCTCTCAGAAGAGGTGGTAATATTTCCATGGGCAAAAAATGATTTCTGCAACTATTTTTACAATACTTTGCACTAAATTCTGTGGGGAGACCACCCCATTCATTTTGGTTGTGTGTGACAAGGGATGACATGGGAGCCTGATTGCTGAGAATTAGAAAAATGTGTATATATGACAGTTCCCTACCCATTGCAAGCAAAGACAACAATCAGAAGTGACATGCAAGGTTACTAAGGCTGAAATACTGGTGTTGCTTAACACCAGTTAACAATGGCTTAACAATATATCCATCTCATCATTTTTTTCTTACTTTCCAGACTGTTTTCTTTCTGTGAAATAACATACTAAAACCAAAACTTCTCTGAATTTGAGAATAGAAACCCAAACCTTACCTATACCATGCTTTTGTTAAGCATGCTACCATGCAGTGGAGTGTGTACTTGTGCAACAAGTGAGAGGAAGTGGGATGGTTGTGCTGTGGACTACTGAGGAGCAGGAGGGGATATGGCACATGGCCAGAGATGTGGGGCTGGTGTGTGAGTCCACCAGCAGTCCTTCCTCTCTTTTGGGATGGCATCTGGAGTGTCTGCATCTTGTGAGCAACCATCATCTCACAGCATCTGCAGTGCACGGAGTAGAGCCAGAGATCTTTCACAGGACAGTTCATTATGCTGAGTTTGGACTCCCAAATGCCATGCAATAGAAGTAAGACTTTCCCACATTTTACAGGCTATGAACTGACATGCCTTGCAGATCTGGCCCTCATTCGCACATGGAAGATACAAAATCTATAGATTTTAATCACATCTACATGGAATTGAATGCTTCTGCCAATGCCATAATAGATTAGTTACCTTATAGACCCTCTCTAATAAGGACTGCTCATAATAGATCTGTGCACATCATCATCATCATCATGGCTAGGCTTCGCGAACGAAGATTTGGGAAGGCTCTATCCACATTTGTGCACATATACAGACATATAATAGCAAGTCCTGTGTTCTGCCTCCACAAACAAAGAGCTGAATCATTAGCAAACATATTTCAGGTGAGATTTTCTATGGTCTACAAGGCTGATCACTAGTGAAAGAGCAACTACGTCTATGATTAGGGGAAATCTTGGTGAAAGGACCAGAGTGACTATAAACTGAAATTTATGTCAATAGAGAATAATTTAAACTGGCTCCACTGCAGTATAATGATGCCTTTCCAGCCAAAAAGAATGTGTTAAAAACATTTGAAGCTGATTATTGATGTGTATCTTGGGATTATTTCACTCGCAGCAATAAAGATATGTAAGGAACAGGGTGTGCTCATATCTGCAAATCTGCTTTTGAGCTACACTTCAGTAAAAAGCATGATAAAAGTAAAAAAGAAGCAGTCATTCCTATTGCTAAGGATTTGTTATTTAAGTATTATTTGTTTCCTCAATCTCTTAGCTTTAGTCATTTGGCTGGGAGGCAAACGCGTTCCCTGTTGATTTATCCCTGCTCAGCCAGGGGCTTTCGCTTTTCGGTTTGATTCCTAATATGGTAGCGACAGCACATTTTGTCTGACTTCCAGAGGGCTCCTCTCAGCTCCTGGAATGCAGCAGGGAAAGAGTCCTGCAGAGGCCAACAAAGACAGTTGTAGAATTAAGACTAATAAGGACCAGAAAATGGGCTTCCCCCCATGTGCTGAAATTCCTGCTTTCACTACTCTCTAAATCACCGCTTTTCTCTTACTTTATGGGAAGGCTATGAATTGTTTCCCATTATCCAGCTGGCTGGTCTTTCTGGGTCACATCAGAAGGCCTGTTTTTCATAAAATCTCAGAAAATTTTCATAAAATTTCAGAAAATATCTACTTCGTCACAATAAATGTTTTTATATTAGTGTATGGCTTGAGAGCATGCTGTCACAGTATCAGTGGATTAATTATAGAACAGAGGAATAATATGGGAATTGAAAAAAACTTAGTATTTCCACTTGTATTTTGTTTTTCTTACCTATTTGATTCAACACTCAACTTTTTAGTGTTCTTAAATATCTACTGTCAGTAAACTGATTTTTATTTTATTCTTTTTTTCCTTTTAATAAAATCTTCTTCAGGTCTTATCAAACTCACCAAATCTTGAAATGGCCTTTGCTTGGTGACATATGAAAATTCAAAGGATTAAATTCCTCTACCAAACAGGGTTTCTAAAAGGTTAATGTGGAGTTGGAAATTAATTTCATTCCAAATACAGAACAATAGTGTGCAGTGACATGACTTTGTGATAAGCATTTGTTAAAGCTAAATCCTCCCTAAGCCCTGCAATTGTTTTCCTCTGTGCTAATGGCAAGCTACCCAGAGAGTCTCCCTCTCTCTGTTTCTCTCCTGAGGGTATCAGAACAGCAAGTTTATTGTTTGCTAAGTCTTTCTTTTTTTTACTTGAAACCTCAGTTCTCTTTACCACATTCTTTTTAACATTTGTGATCTTCATTTTTAACAGGGGAATATTTTGTCTTTCTGAAACCCACAAATTTAATATCATTGCTTGCTGATTGCCATTGCTGACTTGTACAGTAAACAGAATTTAAATTCTTTCTTACTGCTGCTGAGTGATTGTCTTGACTTTGATTGTTTACAGACAAAGGAAAAAAAAAGAGGTCTGTTGTCACCTAGGTACTGACTAATGCAGAAAAATGTTCAATAGGAGGTTCCAGAGGAAAGCTGAAGCATGGGACTCCAGGGAAATTGTTTGCTTCACGTTCATGCCAGTGCTTTTTAACAGATGTTAGAGAAATTAACCCATCTATAACTGCAGATACTTAATACCTTTGAAAATCTTTTCTAATTTTGGTGAACATTGCTTGAAAGAGTATTGTTCTGTGAGCTTAGTTTCACTGAAAATATTTATATTCTCTGTTATACACAACAAATACTACCTTGGTTTGGAAGCAGTGTCATCCACCTTTCCTTTACTGTGGTTTCAATCTATTGATTCCAAATAAAAACACTTATCAGTTTCACTCCTTTGTCATCCTCTTTCTCCTCTCCTCATCTGATAACCACACTCTGGCTTGTCTTTTCAAATATTCCTCCTTTCAATTCTGAAGAGCCAGAGGGTTTCAGAAATTCATATGTGCTTTATGGATTCCTGGGTTATTTGATTTTATTACAGATCATGATCCCTTGACTAAACTACAATGAAGATCTTGTTTCAATAGAGTAGCACGCAGAAATATGCTGAGCTGCCCAGATTTGATCTGGTTTGTCAGTGAAGCACAAGATCAGATTGCTTCACCACTTTTGTACCAAATTGGCTATGCGCTGTATAAATTTGTAGCAGGTATCCAAGCTGAAAACTATCATGTACCTTTGGATTTCTGACAGGTTGTGTCATGTTTGACTGCCTTTTAACTTAAAGTGGTGTACAGTCAGTGTTGAATCTGTCAGTCAAATGTCCATTTGTGCCATTAACTGACTGGGGCAATTTGAAGAACAATTTGGCTACCTTGAGGCATGAGCTATTGGTTGTGTAATCAGAAATACTTCCATCTTTCACCTAATGGCACCATTTTTCAAATTATCTGTCCTCTTGTTTTAGAGCAGGACTAATGTTCTCTGCAGCAGAGCGTTCTTAATGCAGATGCTGTTGGCCTTGAATGCTTGTTCTTTTCCTTGAATCTTAGCTCTTAAATAACTCCTAGTCTTGTTTTTTGTAACTTGTCTGGAGTAAAAAAACAAGGTCAATCATTTGATCTCCCAAGGACTTCAGTACTTCCATGACTCTCCAGTGGGCATAATCTCAATGTTACTCTTGTCTAAGTAAAAATTTGCCTTAAGTTTCAGGTCACTGCTTCTCATTATGTGTAATCAACAGGAATGCGAGCAGGCATTCAGCCTCCCAGCCCTTCCTCTGCAAGTACCCGAGTTAAAAATCTGACCTTCAGGCTTTTAAAACCTTGGGGTTTTTGGTGATAGTAAAAAATAGGTTTTCACTCAGCTGTCATTTTTGAAAAACAGATGTAACATAGCTGAACTTAGTTGAAACTGCTGGTAAATTTAGCCTACATTGTAACTTCTCATTTCCAAGATTGAGATGAAGATGTTGTCCATCCCAATAAAATCTACTTTTGATCTTCTTTTCCTTACTATGGTTAAATTTAATCCAAACCAAAACCAGTCTTCCTAACAAAATTGGGCCATCTGGAATGGCCCCTTCCACTCCTTGAGCAGATGCAGTTCTTGCCTTGCAGTGTTTCAAGAATCTTCTCACCATCAGGAAGCACATCAGCCAGGCTTGTCCTTAGCCTTGGCTCTGAGCAGGGAATAGGTTTCATGTGGTCTCTGTGGTTAAACAGGCACAAAAAAACAACTGTATCATGGGTTGCTTTAGGTTTCATGTATGGGATTGGTGGGGTGTGTGTTGAGACAGTAAAGAGTTTGATCCTCCAAGTTGTACTAAAATTAGGTGCCACAAATAGCCTATATGAATTCCCAAACTACTTTACAAAATCCTGCTTAACAGACATTAGATGAATTGGAAGGCAGGAGAAAGGGAGAGAAAGAGAGCTGTTAAGTATTTTCTCTAATTCTGAATGCATGTTTTTGTAGGCTAAAAGCAAGACTACAGCCATGTATCTCCCTCCTTCCATTTACATTTTTTCCTTAAAGCTTAAATCTAACATTAGATGAAAATAATGAAAACAGAATGAGAACTAAGATTTATATAAATATAAACTTCTCAGGTAGAAAAAGTGCTGAGTATTATTTCAAATTGAAACTGAGAACTGGATGCTGATGGACTCCCTTTATACATGCAGCCACTGATAAATGAAATGTAGTTTGAAAGTCTTGATATGTTCTTAAAATAAATATCAACCTTGATAAAGCATAACTAGCATTGGTTTCTCAGCAGTGAAGAGTTCAGATCAGGTTGCTTTACTGGTAGTCACTGATGTTGTAAGACTATTTTTTCTATTCCTTCTATACTGTAGCATTCCTGCAGTATTAGTTCTCAGTACTATTTCTAGTTAAATAATCTGAATTAAAAAAACATGTCTCCTTTAGGTTGTCTGAGACTGAAAACTTACCTGAATGAGAAGAACAGTTTATAAAGTAGAAGCGCTAGGTTTTTATTAAAAACAACAGAATTACTTTGTGGTATATTGGTTTGCATTTTTCTGGTGACTCATTTCTATGAGCTAAGGTAATTGGGTGTTTCCTACCCTTTCTATCATATGTAGATAAAACACCCTGCATGCTTTGCTTTGCTTTTTTTGCTATCCTCTGCTTCTCCTCCCAGCTCACCTAACGTTATGTTGGATGTGAGGGCATGGGATACAGGGTCATGACTGAGTTCGCTGCATTTGAAGCAAATTCTCATGTGTAAAAAATATGATAGTTTGGTGGTTTTGATCTGATGCAGCCCTTATAACTCAGTTTGCTAGTTTTTGAGTGTGTTCCTTCTAAGCCTCTGTGGAAGAATATACAGATTACCCTTAAACTGGGTGTATTCGCTTTTGTCCATGTAAAGACAATCACAATAGTGCCATGCTGACGTGCCGTCAAGCTATAAAATCTTACTGTGGCAATGTTGACATGAAGAGTCAGTAGCACAAAATGTATGTTCTTGCTAGAGTCAATTGCTAATACACTAGTTAAGACCAGCTTAATAGACTTTCTCTGTGTTTCAAGTTTGAGTAATTCCTTTGAGTGAAAACTACCACTCAGTCCCATGTGGTTTTCTTTATTATCCAGTAATACTGGAACACCTATCTGTCCTCAATGCAGTTTGAGATTAGGACTTGTTTTGCCTCACAGCTGCTGGATTTGGGGTTTGGGACCTTTGTGGTGGGTGGGTTTTGGGGATCAGGGAAGTAACCAAAAGAGGAGTATGTTTGTTACCAGTCAGAACTTTATGAAAGGGAAAAAAATGTGTCAGCTGTGTTCAGAGGAAAGAAATGAACATGAAAGGTTACTCCCTACGGCACTAATTCTCCATAACATTTGTCCTAAGTAAAGGTGTCTCAGTGCTCAGCCATGGCAAAATACTCTTCTTGAATAGGTGTCACCTACGCTTCTTTCTGACTGGCATTACTTCATTTCAGTCAGTTCTTTCGATTGGCACAGCCTTTCATGACATGAAAGAAATCCCTGTTTTGGTTTGGTTTTTTGCTTTCTTCCAGTTATTTTTGGGTGTCTTTCCTTACCCTTGTCTCTGTGTGGCACAGTAATTTTCATTCCTAGCTATATAAGCCTGGAAGCACAGAAAAATATTGTCATACAAATAGAAATTCTTGACTAACCGAACCTTTTAAATCCCCCTGAGTTTCTTTCATTCAGGTCCCCTAAAATCTTGTTCACATCACCACTCAGCAGCATCACCTACTGGGATTCCTGAAGTTGATGCCTTTCCACCATCATCCAGGATGTAGGCAAATAGCTATATGCAGTAAATATCCTCAGGAGCAGAGGGTCAAAGATGCTGCTCACACAGGCAAGGTGAATGAGGGCACTTAATGAACCTGGACCTGGCACCAGCCTTCACTCCACTGGGTAGCTGAAAGGAGCACAAAAAATACGTTATTCTCAGCAGAGCAGACTGAGAACCCATTTCACCTATCTTATAACCTCGTCTTGCTCTCTCAAGAGGTGGGAAATGTAGATTTGGATTCCATCAGCCAACAGAGAGCTCTGGAGAACATTTCCTAAATCAGCAATAAGCAGTTTAACCTCTTGGCTATCAGCAAAAGAGGGGTGGAAGGCAAAAGCCTGTGTTTAACTGCTTAATTTTCTAAAAGAAAATAGATAAACAAAAAAAACCCTAAGCTGGCATAGCTGTAGGGAAACAGTGGAGACTTGAAAACATAAAGTGTAATTCCTCTACATCATACTTTACTCAGGCGTATTGAGGCAGCTCTCCACCCAGGTGTCTGCCCTTCCAAACCCCAGCCTTTGTCACCTGATGCTCCCCATGTGCTCACTTTTTCAGCCTGATTTTTGAATTGCAGTCTCCACTTGGCAGCGTGTGCCTCAGTGAGGCAGGGCAGTTCTGCTCCCAAACCAGCTCAGGACTGGGGGACTTCAAGGTACTTGCTAACAGTCCGGTGCAGTACATCATTATGTACCCAGCTGCTGTTGTCTTCTGCTAAAACATCCCACGAGGTCTGCTCTTTAACCTTGGGTTGTTCAGGGTGTTCTGTATTCTGTGCTTCTGCTTCTCTCTTCATTCTCCTGCCTGTTGTTATTCTGCAGTCCATATGTATTCCCCCTTCCCTCCTCCCAAGTTCGCTTGAGGACAGTCTTTTGAATCTCTCTAAGCCTCTATGTATTATCTTCTGGTATTTTCAGTGCCACCAATTTAATAAATAAAAATTTCTTTTTTTTTTCTTAACTCTATATCATCAAAAGGCATTACCTAAATTCTAACTCAGCAGTCTGCTGGAATTTGCTGCCTGAGGTATTGCCAGTTTGCTTTGATTTCAGTCTGGATTCCTATACTGGAGAGTCTGCCTGTATCAGCAGCCCAAATTAATACCTCGCCACCATTTGATACAAATGCCTCCTTCATCTTAGTTGCTATTGTATTCTTTCTATTTGTATACAAGCATTACATTACAATATGCTTTTTTTATTTCTTTATTCATTATCTAAGATTGCAGGTGTCCTTCTCCAGTATGTTAAAGTTTTAAAATGTCATGCTGTCTCTCCCCCCTCCTAACTACATTCAAGCTTCGTGAGCAGTCAGTTTCTTCCCATTTGGTGCAAATGCAGGGGAACAAGGTTTACTGTTTTGATGCATGTAGTTTCAATGTAATCACACGAGATGCTTGGTTGAGTTGCTTTGCTTTTCCACGAGTTTTCTGTTTTTACCCACAGCCAAAACCCAAGGTGCAGTTTCCTGTTGGTGCAACCCCATTTGTTGTGCCTTATAAAACTATTTTATTACCTGTGTGTAGCTGTGCTGAAATGAACCCTTTGGATACAAGAGACAGATCAGCTGCCCTTGCTCTGGCAGTAAACTTAATCATAAGCTCATAAGCACTAATTTGTGCTGTTTTTAAATAAGAGTTTTGGCTTCCTTTTTTTTTTTTTTTTCCCAATTTTCCGCTACTTTCCCCATCTGGCACTATAACACTTGTTATGTTCCAGTTGGAAGCACTGTGGGTGGAATTTCAGACTTGAGAGCTGGCTGAATAGCCCTTAGGCCACTGTGAATGTTTCTGTTTCCACTGTCAGCTCTACGTGTTCAGCAACCTCAGTTTGGGATTTCTGAGTGAGGGAATCATCAGCTGTCTGTCTGTTTTATAGCACCTCCTTCTTCCCAAAGCTCCCTGGCTCTCTGAATTCAGCATTTCAATAGCAACTTGACAGTCATCTAACTGTACACCAGTGCAGAGTTGTTACTTTGAGACTACTTTGCCACACTCTCCATTTAACTCTTTCCATTATAGGCATTCCCCATCATAAAAGGATTCCTAAACTCCATTATTCCTATGAGAATATGTCTAATGTTATTGAATGTGAAATCACAAATATTTTCATTTATAAATTACCCAGTCTTACAGCATCTTCTTTTGAAGATGCTGATGGAAATAAGTAATCCAAAGTCATCTAACTTGTTACACTATGACATATAATATGAGCATAAAAGGGCCTGATGGGAGTGTGCTTTATGTGTGTGCACTGCATCTGGAGCAGTCCATCCATGGGGCACAGACAGGCATTAGCAAGTGTGGTATGAGTCTTTTTAAGCTAAACTGTTCACAGCTATCATGGCCATTTGGACAGCCCATTTGGACTGCTTGCAGTTTATCGACTCCATTCATGGCCAGTACCCTACTGGGTGGTGTTGGGAGAATCTCCCAGGCACACCACTCAATCCTCAGTCCCGTAGTGACAGTGATTTTAAAATGTGTTTTGCTGGAGTCAGGACTGGCATAGATTCTGCACAGAAACCTATAGCAAATACTTCTTGCTACCTACCTCTCCCTTGTATTGATCAAATACTGGCTACAGCTAAAGACTTGGCCCATAACATCAAGTAATCTGCAGCCTGGTGGGGTTATGGAAACTATGATGAGAGTAGCTAAATACCAACATTAGCTGAGAATTAGACATTATGTAGCAAATAAGCTTTTAAAAAAAATAATCACAACAGTCCTGTTTTTAAGGAAATCTGTTAAGAAAAAAACCTCACAAACCATACATTTTATGCCACAAGAATTGTTTCTAATGAGAGTGTTTTCCAGTATTTCCCTTGAGACATCAGCTGCTCCATAAAAATAATGTCCCAACTTTAATTTGCTCATTTGTGGAGGAAGGTAGAAGGCCTAAGAGCTTGTGTCAATGAATATAAACTACAACTTCTATGCAGGCTAGAAGGTACCATAGCACCTGTACTACTTCTTAGTCATTGTACCATATATTGTTTCTTCTCCAGATTGTTTCTTTCCCCCTCTGGCTTTTCTTCCTGTTCGAAGCTTTCCATTCATTTGAAAAATACTAGTTCAGACAATCGAGGCACAATATCACTCTAAACTCATTATTTCAGAGACTTTAATTAACCCCTCTCATCCAAGCATGAATAAACAAAAAAAAAAAAAAAGTCAGGGGAAATAATCCATGGCCTGGATGCCACAGGCATCGTGTGAATCATCCCTCTCTCTCAGGAGGAAGGGTTTATATGCCCACAGAGGAAGCATGTCCCATGATTCTTGGGAAAAATCAGCAAATCTCTGGGAACTCCCAGGAAAGTGCTTCCTGTTTTGCTTTGCTCTTAGAGCCCTGCTGCTTTCCATAGCACAGCTCTGGCATATGCTGCTGTTACAAAGGCAGAAGCATGCAGGTATTGCTGATGCTGTCAGCCTTTATCCCGGGCACAGTCTCTATAGAAAATTAAATCTTTTGCTGTATTAAATGGCTGTTCTCCCTGCTGCTCGCCAAGAAGGCTTTATCTGAAGCCTATTTGTACCGAATAAGAATAGCTGAAGGGTGCAGTATCGAATCCAGCCCTGCTCCAGCTCCGTTCTAAGGCCTTGGCTTGGTCTTTCCTCAGCTGATTATGGCTCTTTAGCATGGAACTAATGATCCATCCTGCAAGTCACGTCTGTCCTAACTGCGTTTTCACAGCTATTTGTAAAGCTGCATTTCCAAACCTGATTTTCTTTACTTCTTGGATCAATTTCCAAGCTCTTTGGGAATTCATTCTGCTTCCTGGAATGGAAACTCTGCTGTCCACTGACACCTTTGCTCTAAATGTCAGTGATGTGTGCTTTGGCATGGGTTGGGCCTAAATTTTCTTCTGATGGAGGAAAAAAACATGCTAATGAGCACCCAGTTATCTCGAACATTTTGAAGACAAAAATACAGCTGGAGGCAATTCTGGCATCATATTTCTTCTCTGTTTCTACATTTTAGTTGAGAACATCTCATTACAGTGTTTTGTCATATGAAACTATTCAGCTGTATCTATGACTAGTTTGTTCTGGCTCAGTTTTTTTTCCTGTTAATCATGTTAGGCTTACTCAAAGCTTGTAGAGGGTTTTCTATGATCCCACTGCACAGAGCTGCATGGCATTTTTTTCTTTAAACCATTAAGCTACACACACACACAGTCTCAGGACTGTATTTGCACACCCAATCAATTCCAGTGTTATTCCTATATCATTTTTCAAAATTATCAACTTCTAGTGCTTTTTTTTCGTATTTTGATTAGATTAAAATTATTTTTAAAAAGATGGGCACTGTCCTTCTGTTTGCATTCAGAATAAACCATTGTATTAAAACCATCCCAAACCAAGTATGTTGTTGGTGCTTTTTTGCTGAAGATCCATATAAATGGAAATTTTTGTGCTGAATTCTCTCCTACCTATGTAAAAAATGATTTTTCATTGATTACTGATCCCTATACCAATTTTTTTGTCTTAAAACCCACTGAGAATCAATTATTCTCAAGTTCCACCTTTTCCTCACATATTGTCATTTGCCACAATTTTCTTTTCTTGAGTTGTAGTATTTTTTTCCACTGTATTTTTGCTTTTGTAAAATCTCTAACAATGAAGTCCATCTTGTTTACGCTGTGTCTGCAATTAGTCATTATTATAAGAGGGTTTCAACTCTGTGTATATATATATATGCCCCATGGTCCAAATGACTCCAGAAGTCTTGATACAACATACCATTTCAATTACCTTTTAAATAATGTATTGGCATCTGATTCCAAATTTCAGGAAAACAAAATATGTCAACTGTTTCCCCAGTGCTTTAAAAGCTGTTCAGCTAGCCTCCATTGAGACATTACTGTAAAGTCTACAATGCACAATTAGTTACGAATTTTACATCTTTTTAGCATTCATGGGTAGACCGTTAATGAGGGAATAAATAGCACAATTTTATTTAATCCCACACACTCGTTAAAATGAATTATTAAGCAAAAGACACACAGCTATTCTGTCCCCTTTGGCACAGGGACATCTGGATGCAACATCCTTTCTTTCAGATAGATGGGTGAGGTCCAGCTACAGATACTTGTGGATGTAATGTGGTTCTAAATCCCTGTTTACTTGAAAAGAATAAAACTGTTTGAAAAACCAGTGATGTTCAGTCATGGAGAGAAATTAGTATTTTGGGGTACAATTTATTTGAGTAAAGATAGATATTTACTCTGGAATAAGATAACTATCCAGAGTACATCAAGAGATGCTTATTTATTTTCATTGGCATCAGATGTAGACATTTCTACGTGGTCAAAAGAGTTCTGCCCTTTATGCCCAGGCTAGGCACTTAACAGACAATTTTTCATTGCAGGCCTGTACTATCGGTTCTGTCATCCTTACTAGTCTCAGTTATTCAGTGACACTATTTACATATTAAAGTATCACTCAGCATGAGTAATGGTGTCAGCACAGAGGTTATGTTGCACTAAACTTCATCTCACTAAAATCACTAAACCTCATTTGCACTAAACCTCATCTCACAAAAATCACTGTAGACTGACACTTCCCAAAGGTTCTGCTTTCTTTTGATTAGCATCCCTTCTTCCAATAATTGACTCCAAGCAGTTCTGCTTCTGTTATTTGGTGGAAGAGAATTATTAGAGATTTATTCATGTAGTCACAAGAAAGTCTGTGCTTAGGTATTAGGTTTTCTGTATGGAGTGCAAGCAAATAGATTACTGGGGAGTTGAGGGAGTTAATGCCATGGAATATGGGAGACCGTAACTGAAGATAATGCAGTGGTAGAGGGGCTTACATGTGGAACACAGAAAAATGAGGAGAGGGGAGAATTAGCCAAGACTAGGACACTTCAAAAAATGGGACATGGATATACAATCTGAGGATAAGCTCAGCCAAAATCTCTAATAGCCCATCTATTTACTTGAGCTGGACACCCTGTTATGATTTTAAATGTTTGTGATGAGTAAACTTATTTAATACTTTCTTCTGAAACAAGAAAAGAAGAAACATGGTTTCAGTTAAGTGACATCCAATTCGTATTTGGATTAGCATGACAATTTTACACTCGGATGAAAAAATATTAGAATATTTTATCATATGCCCCCCCCTTCTGTGCTCCATTTGGTACCTCTGCCACTTACAGTTCTGCACTATGGTGGTACCATTTGAGTCTTTCCTACTAAACAACTGGCATTTGACTGAGCCTAACTCAAATCCCCAGTGACAAACAGAAGAAACTGATCAGGACATGAAAAAGAAACCACAGAAACCTATCTTCTGGGTCTTGTCCCATGGCCATGAGTTCTCTGGGGTCAGGTTTTGCTCTAATACCAGCATGAAGACAGAAACTGTAGAAAGTCAATAGAAGCATATCATTTAAAGTAAACATATATGTAGATGTACAAGCACTCACATATACTGATTTCTAGGTTAAGAATATTTTTCTCCAAAATATGGATTTTTTATCAAGATAGGAATATTTCTGCATCACTTTATATATCATTATTGTACAGTTCCTAATGGACATACGAATAATCATCAAATCTGTGTATATTGTCTGTGCACAGGCACAGATCAGTAAAGGATTGGCTTATATTGCCAATATTTATTTTAATAGAATTATTCCATTCTAATCCCCTTCATAATAATGTCTTACCATACTGTTTAGCCTTCCAGCTCATTCTAGTTACTTAAATTATATTTTGACAGCATCTTATCTCATTTTCATATCTTAACATTCTACCACTTACTCCTTGACTACTGAACTTTCTTAATATGTATTACCTACACCTAAACCATCATTTTCATGTTAACACAATTTTGCATTCTGCATGGAGCCTCAGCAAAAGTAATAAGCTTTTCTCAAGTATCAAGTAATGTTGAAGGAGTCCAGATTTGCCCGTTTTTCAATCTTCAAAACCATGTGTGTAATGATGTTGAACTCAGTATTAAAAAAAAGTAGACCTCTGTTGGCTTTTTGCTAGCATTTTGCTCTTCACATGATAGTCCTTAATTCATTGTGCAGCCACACGGAACCCTTACAATCCCCTGTCTTGCCTCAAGCATAAACCTACCCAGATTTAATTTCTGGTTGAACTTGAGTCTTTTGAGGGGGAAGGAGTCTTAACCCTCTGTTACAGAGAGTTCACCACAGACACTGAGAAGCTATTCCAGCTGTTTCAATCTTACTGCTAAAATATATGCCTATTTCTAAGTTAGAATTTGTCTAGTTTCTTTTCACAGCCATTGGATCTTATTTTACCTTTGTCTGCTACCTTCATTGAAGAGTCCAGTACCAAAATTATGCTCCTTTCAGAGGATGAAGTCACTCCAGTAACTTAATTATCCAAACATCTGGGTCTTCCATGGAAAGGCATATTTTGACTGTAGAAGAGTGCAATTACTCTTCTAAACATTAATTTCATTGCACAAAATTTCAGAGTCACAAAGCATGGTTTGCTCATAGTAAATACAGTGTTCATTTGTCCTTCTTCTGTAGCCCTAGCCTTTTCTCAGGAGGGAAAGGAGAAGCCCTCTCCTTTGATAGTTTGCATTCAGGCTCTTTATGCTGCAGGTGACTTGTAGCTGGCAGGCACTTTACATAGCCTTTACCATCTCACTTGAGGGAAGGCTTGCCTTGATCTGCAGCGCAGTTCAGCTGTCTAAAGCCAAAGAGATACCTACCCAAATTTTTCTGACAGTACCATACAAGTTGTTAAAAAGGATGAGCTTGAGATGTTTCAAATGGTGCTTTGTAGTACTCCTAAACAGAAAAATAACTGAGCTCAGTGAAGGTACTGCTAATTAACACCACCGTGAAAGTTTTGCTTGCACAAGAAATACCTGACAAAGTACCAAATGAATTCTGTTACTTCGCCACCAGAAGTCGTTCAAAATAACAATAGGAATTCAATAGCGAGTGGCAAAGCACATTTGTAAATTATACTGATACCATGGCCTCCGCCTTACTCTGGCTGCATGCAGCACTAAGGTAGAGAGCTGGTATTTAAGGGGCAGAGACCCTTCCTGCACAGCAGTCTGGCCGTGCGCAGACCCATGGACCCTGTGCTGTGTCACAGCTCACCACCGGGAGGTCACAGGATGGGAAAACCATGGTGCAGCACCTGCCCAAGGAACAATGGGAATAGCTGCCAGGAGGTTGCAGAGTATCCAGACACCCCAGACCTGTACCCATTGTATGTGCATTTGGCAGCACTCACCAGTCTTGGGAAAACCACCCCACAACCCATTGCTAAGAAATGCTTGCAGTACATAAATAATGTTAAAGTAAAAACATTTCCAGGATGGTTAATGAGGTATGGAACAAAGTTAGATGGAATTTACCTCTCCTTTGCCATGTTAAGGAGATAATGCAATAAATATTTTGTACCTTTTTCTGTCAGGAATGTATCACAATCATACAGGACTTTTTCTGTAATAGAAATGAAGACTTTGTTTAAATGCAAACTGTAAGGGTTTTCTTTTTTTTTAATCTACTTTTACATGTGTGGGATTAAAATTTGTAGAAAAGACACGGAACTATCCTTCTTAGCTCTACTTCTTCTCTTGAATGCTTAGATCCCTATGTGAAGATCCATCTGATGCAGAACGGTAAGAGGCTGAAGAAGAAAAAGACTACAATTAAAAAGAACACTCTGAATCCCTACTACAATGAGTCTTTCAGCTTTGAAGTACCCTTCGAGCAAATTCAGGTAATGTCAAACAGTGTTTTGTCTTCCCTCTCCATTCCATTTCTCAGCCCTTATAAATATTTAGCAGGAATCTTGTTAATTATCACATGTGCATGCCTTCATTAGCACCTAGGTGCCAGTCCTGTGCTGAGTGTGACTGCTTCAAGAGGGAAATGATAAAATGCAAAGTACTTATGCAGTTTTGATTCATTAGTGAGAAATGGATAACTGACATTTTCTGTCAACAGAAATGGATTTTGGAAAAAAAAATCCACAGGGAGATAGTGAAGGAATGTGCCAGCAAAACGGTATAGGGATAAAAGAAAAGGCATATATAGCATTTTTTCCCCAAATTATTTGAAATAATAAATTGGCATCATCTGTTAAATTGTGTTCCTTACTCATTTATTGGCCCTGTTCTTTGAAAGCACTGCAGCATACTTCTTAAGTAAAACACCTAATTCATCTACAAGTTTTTTTTCAGTTATTCACTACACTATGACAACTTTTTCAGTCCCTTGGAAAAAGGCATTTGAGAATCTCAGGGGTCAGTACTGCTCTCTTGGCACTTCAGGAGAGCTCCAGCAGTTGTCCAGAGCTTAGACTTAAGGGTCTCGGAAATCAGCACAGTGAGCTGGAAGTCACCTACATTAGCCGTGGGAAATACCAGGACAAGGCATTGTGTAAATCTTTTCAGGGACTGTGACCTGCCTTTCGGCTACTGGGAGGCAAGTAATCTCTCATAAGGGAGGTTTAACTTCTTTTGATGTTAACTGATCTTTTATCACAAGAGAGAAGCTCTTCTTAACCATCTCAGGAGGCATGTGAGAAAAGAACTTCATGGTGGCTTGCCACCCACCCATGGAGCCCCAGAACCATGGAAATGTTAAGGAATACAACAGCTTTTCTGGGTCGAGCTGAGTGGGGAAAATGTCCTTTCAGGGGTCTCCTAGTTTGAATGACCACAATTAAAATAGTCTGGTAATACATCCTTTTGTGGCTTGTAAGAGAGGGTTAGGTATGAGTCAGGTGCCAAAAGTTTAAATGGGTTTAAATGGCTTGGACAAAATTGGGAGCCCCCTCTGGATTAGATGAGAGCATGGTATGGGTTTTCACACTCTGTATCTTGCATTTTGATAGTAACTGTACTGGAGAGAAGCCCGGGAGCCAAGGCCTATATTTCAAGTAAAACTGTGTGCTTGCATTTTATTGACTTGGTACTGACAAACATAATAAAATTAGACAAGGTGAGGCAGTAGGAACAGTGACTTGGATGCATGACTAGTCCGTTTACAGTTTCTTCATGCCCTTCAGCATATACAGGTGTCTATGGACTCTAGGAATCAAAAAGTGAGAAATCCAGTGGGGCCTAATTTCCCTTGATTTTAATGAAAGCTGGTCTACGTGCTTGTGAAAGACCTCATAACAAGCATCAGAGACCCAGAGGCAAAAAAAAAAGAGGAATCAAATCAAGTCTCTTTAGCAATTTAGGCAACGAATATTTTGATTTCTAAATAGGGACAGGATTGAGGAACTGGAATGGGCACCTCCAAATAACCAGATAAGAGCTTCGGCATGGTTAGAGGCATTCTGTAGGTACTTGACCATTTTGCCTTCTAATCCTAAGTCATTTTTGTAAGGTGGATATAGGTCCTTTAAAAAGTATTGTGGTTTAGATGTTTAAATTTTTGGGGTTTTTTTTATATAATTTTATTAGAACTACTTTATAGCTCCTACTTGAGTATATAGCCCCAATTTTAAATCTGCAGTTATAGACTTTGGTCATATGCCAATGTATTTTGGAGTTAGTCATAAAAGACTGTATTTAGAAGTTATTTCATTATGGATACTGAAGTGATTTCATCATTAGAAAAACACTTTTTAAATTATATTTATACTTAATATGGTAAGGATTACTGGGACTTTCGGGAAATTCAAATAAAAGTCATTAAGCAAACTTATACAAATTTCTTGATTGTTGGAGAACAAAGAGAAGGGAGGTTATGAAGAGAAAGCAGCTCAGTAGCAGTACATATATATAATTTTAAATGAGCCAAACATTAACATTTTCAACAATATAATAGTGACTATGGATTCTGGCTCTTAAGGGAAAGAAAGTGATGTCTTTAAGGGTAATGGGAGAACACTACTGGGAAGTCAAATCCTGTTGCTGCAGGCAGATCAGGCATGTGTTTTGCCACAGCAAAACAGACTGCCTCTGTAGGCAGCAACGTCTCCAGGCCCTTTCAGTCCAAAGGGCTTAATCACACTGGGAATCTGCTAATCCAAGTGTTTATTAGGAGAGGCAGTGCTTTTCTGAGGTTACCAGCGCCTCTTGGGTTTTGCAGTACAGCTGCTCCTTTAATATATGGTACAAAGGCAAAGAGATGCTCACATTTCTCTGTAGGTTTAGGCCAGACACCACAAGGTGAGAATCATCTCGGAGTTAATCATCCGAGCTAGCTGTTCTTACATTTTTATAGAGCAAGGAAAAGGGTCTTTCATTTACAGTGCTCATTTTTGTCTTACAATTAACACTAAAAAATCCAACAGTAACTAGCCCTCAAGCTTCTAGGCACAGCAGGCAAGCATTTTTTGTACTGTAAATAAATAGTCTCATGCTTACTTTTTATATCTGTGATTGTACCATGCATCTAAAACTTAAGTGTTCATTTGGGGAGGTACCATTAAAAGAGCGTGTATTGCAAACAGCAACACTGAAACATAATTTTGGCATCTAGAAATACTTGCTTCAGGATATTGCCTTTTATCCTGAGCGCTCTGGGGAGAGAGAGTCTTGAGTTTGATGTACATTTTTGTCACCAGCAACTATATAAATACTTTAGTACCTGTTGGACTCATCTCTTTCTCTGGCTCAGTGATTTGTACAATCCTGTAAGGGAATGGACTTTGTAATATAAACCTCATGAGCCTGGTCTTGCTACTTTTAAAGGATAATCCTTTTACAAGCACTGAAATTAATCATTCTAGTAAGAAGTCCAGATTGTAGATATATTTAAAGCCTTAAGTTTAAAAAACTGATTCTTGAGAATAAAAGATTTTTCTAGAAGAAATGTTTTTCAGGGCTTTTCTTGCTCTTACTCAGGAAGCTCACACTGTAATAAGAAATCAGGAAAAGAACTGTATGTTCATCTTTAATAATAAAGCTCTGTAAGGAGAAGTGTTTACAATTTAGTAAAATCAGCCCAAAGCTATGAACATCTTAGGTGCTGTTGGGGAAGAACACCACTCCACTGAAGGAATAGCTGTATATGCTCTTTTGACAAATATTAAAGACCTGAAGGAGAGGAATGTTTGCATGTGCACACAAATGCATACCCAAAGCTTGGCTTGAACAGCTCCCATTGTGCCCCAGTCTAAATGAATGGAAAATTGTCTGTGAGCTGTGACAGATGGGCTCGCACAAACTTTGTGGGACTAGTTTAACTTTCTTTGCCAAAGGTCACCATTCCTGCAGAAGTAACACTCCCAACATCAGCTCAGTCATAGGCACTGTCTCTATGTCAGAGCCCCAAGACAGTGGAGTTTTTACATCTTTTCCAACTTTCACGAGTGTGCAGCCTGTTTTCTAGACTTCTTTATAAATATACAGAATATACATGGTATACACACATACTTACACGTGTGAACATGCACACACACACAAAGAGAGGGGTACGTGTGTGTGTGTGTGTGCATGTGTGTCTATGTGTTTAGTAAGCATAAGGGCTGTCTTCTGAATTTATCTGCAAATACCTGACTAGCATGCTAGATGGATGGGTAAGAGTTGTTTAGAAGCAGAAAAGCAACTGACAAAATGGAGCACAAAATTGCAAACATTAATTTGGGGTAGAGCCATTTCTGAGCTTTAGCTGTTAACTTATTTACTTCTCTGTAAGTATTATATTAAACAATAATGATGTGTTAAATTGCACAACTTTTGAATTACCTTACCTGTAAGTTGTTAATCTGTTTAAGGAAAAACAATCAACCCCAATGTCCATATGAAGCTCTTTGAAGCAAGGGGGCGAATTACAAGTTAACAGGGAGGTTGTAAAGTTAATTTGATTTGAAAGGCTTACAAAGACAAAAGTTTGAATTTGCTTCTCACTAGGGGAGTCTGCTCAGGCTGTCACACACCCCCTTCATGGCTTCTCCACTGCAGTTGTCTCTTCCCACATTCACGCCCGCCCACCTTCCCTTTAAGGTCATGCTCACTGCTCTTTCTCTGTCTCATTGTAGAAAGTGCAAATTGTTGTGACTGTTTTGGACTATGACAAGATTGGCAAGAACGATGCCATCGGAAAAGTCTTTGTGGGCTACAACAGCACTGGAGCGGAGCTGCGGCATTGGTCAGACATGTTGGCCAACCCCCGGCGGCCCATTGCACAGTGGCACACCTTACAGCCCGAGGAGGAGGTAGATGCCATGCTGGCAGTCAAGAAGTAAATTAAATTAAATTAAATTATGAAGAAGAAAAAGAAGAAGAAGCCTTTCTGCATTTGCCCACATAGTGCTCTTTAGCCAGTATCTGTAAATACCTCAGTAATATGGGTCCTTTAATTTCAGCCATGTGTTCCTGACACAGATCAGTTGTACTTTTAAATTCCCATTTTAATTTGCACAAATTTAAAAGTAGAGAGCCTTTTAAAGGCGCTTCATTTCACCACTGTCCCCCGATCTACTCTTCTTTTAAGCAATATGATGTGTAGATAGAGCATGACAGAAATTATTTATTGTATGACACAGTTGTATATATACACCAGTATGCTGAGAATTTATTTCTAGTTTGTGTATTTGTATGTTGTAAGCGTTTCCTAATCTGTGTATATCTAGATGTTTTTAATAAGATGTTCTATTTTAAATTATGTAAATTGACTGAGATATAGGAGAGCTGATAATATATTATAGGGTAACTATTGTATCGTCTGCATTCCAGAAAAAAAAATCCAACTTGTAAGGCACTAGTAGTGTTACACTGACATCTTAAAGGACAACTTAAATCTGAGCTTTCAACTGGACCATCCTAATAACACACTTCACATCCACAGTGAATCTTGGAGGGGCAAATCCAACTGGGTAGACATCTTTCACAGGCATGATCTGAGCAGTTCCGTGGCTGACCTCAAGGAGATGTAGCCAGAAGCCAGGATACAATTTTTTTGTATATATTCCAAAGCAAACAGACTGAAATGGCTTTAGATAGAAAGTTGAGGAAGCAGTTCCATCGGAGGCAACAATTTCATCTAACATACAAAGACAATTGCAGAGGTTGTGCAGGGAGGAGGAGGAGGGAGATGCAGCAGTAGCAAAATGCTGCCATGAAAAGAAGAGTAGCTCTCCATTATCACCTTTATACAAAATTTGCATACTGTGAATTCCATCCACGATTTCACATTATAATGAGTTTGCACATTAGAATTTGTAACAAAATATTTTATTATACTAACTCAGATTAGAAGGAATGCAGAATATTTTTTAGACACAGCTGTGTGAGTTTATTATACAAAATAGTTTCATGGTAAACAGACAGTATTGTAATCCCATCAGAAGATGACAAAATTTAGCCATAGTTCTAAATGCACTTCAAAGTAAGCCAAAAGAGAACAGCTAGTGACCTTTTATATACTATTTATACTTAAGTTTTAATTTGTCCTTTAAAAAAAAAGTGAAAACAAAGAACAAGTTCTAGAAAACTGAAGTAACCTCTTCTGTATACTAGATGCTCGTTTCAGGAGGAGTTTTTAAATGTTTTAAATGTTATTATGTAGTAAATGGCACTATTATGAAGCTATTAGTCATTCCATAAGAGTCTTGAAAGACTGCTCTGTGTATCACTGTGACTGCCGTGTGTGCTTAGAAATGTAGTTTTCTCAGTGGATAGCAATCAATTTATTCCGTAGTGATATTGTAATAATACTGCCATTCCCTTCTACTGCACTGCCGAAGGAACGCGTAGCACAAGCAGTTCTAGTTATTATGGACCAATTTAGAACTGGAGAGCTATGCGGGGGACAAGGATGCTATAGTGAATGGGTTGACCACGCAGCATTTTGTCAAGCCCTGTGCAATACTCTACATTTCAACTGCCCTCAACCCCTGCTGTTTTATGTAGACAGTCATCTTATAGCTACCCAGCATGTCATCTCTGCTCGTACCATCTCATCAAGTCATTTAGGACATCACTTCTATCTCATGTACCGTCCTTTGAGGCCCCTCGCTTATCTTTCCAAGCTGTGAATATATTTATAATTCTTCTAAGAGTTCATTATTTTCAGCAATGCAAACTACCCCAGAAATGTGTAAATGCTATTGCTTTTGGAGGGAGGCAGGAGGATTAACCATTAATGTTCTTATCAATCTGCTGCATCTAACAGAAACTACTGAAATAACAAAGATGAATGTAATCAGAGAACTGTGCACTGAAAACTAAATTTACGGCCTCCCTCAAGGCTCTGCTTCTGGGAGAGGTGTGACAGCCTGAGGGGTCAGTGCAGCGATGGCCAAGCACCACTGTTTTTCATTACTTTGAGGGTAAAAGCAGCAACAGCAAAGATGTGGGAAGAGAATAAAAGCCTGGATCTCTCCCCACCTCCAAAAGTGAGAATAGCAAGATGCATTTTCTTTCTTTTTTTACATGAAACACAGAAAAAACACAAGCGAGACATTTTCTGATAGAAACAGGCACATACATGCAAAGCATCAAGCTGGAATATTTTAAAATCTTATCCTTAAGGACCAAACCCCACCAAAGAGAAGAAGTAGACAGTCAGCTTTCCAGCCTGCGAGCTTCATGGTCTCCAGCTTTCAGTTGTTCATTCAGGATAGCTGCAAGTTCAACATGCCAGGACTGACTCATTGTGTTAAGGTATTCTTAATGCTTTCTCTTCCTACACTGCCAGACTGAACGTCACCCTAGAACTGGTTTGTAAGGTACAATGACTCTCAGAGACTGAACCTGCCATGTGACCAAGATGACATTTTCATCCTCAAAGAAGCCACATGTACCTTTCTGACAAAGCTGTGTGAAGTATTAGAATCTGATGCTGTAGAAAGATCCTAGTTGCCTTTGTGTATATTTACTGCCTGCTTGAGTGTTTCTCTGTGTGGGTTTTCTCTGTATCTTGTAGAAATGTTTGGGGTGTTTTATCCTGCCATATCGCTCGTGGCCCGCGAGCTGACAACTTTAGCCGTATTTTACCTTCATTTTTGATGAGGTGGTTTATATTTTGTTTCACTTTGTGTAGTGACTTCCCACAGTAGAGTTTTCCAATTGTCGTTAAAATAACATACATATTACACAGATATTCAATAAAAATGTTTTATTTCCTGTTGATGTTCTGGCATTTCTCTTTTGATCTAAAACTTTGAAAAGACATTTCACTCCAGGACTTTCACATAATATCATACACTTTGAAGTATTGCAAGTGAAATAGCACAGCACTTTTTGAGGGGCTGTGAAAAGCTGCTTTCATCAGTAAGATGGTCACAGCCAGCAGCGCTCCAGTAGATGAATTCTTCACCTCTATTGCAGATGAAGGACTATTACCTTGTTTACCCAAGAGCTTGATTATTTGCCTCCAAACCCAGTACTCTCTATCCAAACATGGACTAGTTTCTATACCACAACAAAAACTGCCAAGTAGTTACCTACACATCACTTTACTTCCAGACAGTTGTGTTAGAGCTGTGGTTGAAGTTTTCATTTGGAGAGAGATGGTATATTTTAACCTACATCCAAGCGCTACTTCTAAGCTGACCATAAAATCAAGGCTCTTACAGACTAA
This sequence comes from Pipra filicauda, assembly GCF_003945595.2. NCBI lineage: Eukaryota > Metazoa > Chordata > Aves > Passeriformes > Pipridae > Pipra > Pipra filicauda. The sequence goes on along the minus strand of NW_024104643.1, from coordinate 1,367,673 downwards.
AGATCATTAAATAAAACCTTTAACTGGGGAGGAGGGGCAGTGGGGAGAAGGTATTGGAGGAAGTGAATAGAGAGGGACTTCCTACAACAGCATGTAGTGATAGGACAAGGGGGCATTGTATTTAAACTGAAGGAGGGCAGGTTTAGATTAGATATTAGGAAGAAATTCTTTACTGTGAGGGTGGTGAGGCACTGGAACAGGTTGCCCAGAGAAGTCGTGGATGCCTCATCCCTGAAAATGTTCAAGGCCAGGTTGGATGGGCTCTGGGCAACCTGATCTAGTGGAAGGTGTCTCTGCCCACAGTGGGCCTGGTGATGTGAAGAGCAGTTACTCCTCCAAAATCGTGAATGCCTGATGTTCTGTGGCTTTAGAGAACTGCTAGGGGTTGATTGTAAGACCCCAGGTTTGAGCTACAAGCTCATCAAAGAGGTTTTACTTTTAAAATGCACAAGGTTCCAAAAGTCCGCTCGCCAGATCTACTAAAAGAGCCTTCAGATCCTTTAATACCATGAAAGAGTACACAGGAGAAGACACTGCACACATTTTTCAGGAGGTCAAATAAGACACGTTTATGGCAAACTTTGGAAAATAAGAGAACTTGGCAAAAGTTTAAAGGGCAACATTCAACCAAAATAAAGCATTCCACAAAGTATTGACTTAGCACATGCTAACACATACAACTTGGCAAAATCCAACCCATCCAGCTTTAAATTACTCAGAATATTAAGAGAGATTAGGAGAAGAAGTAAAGAGAGAGAGAGAAAAGGAGATAATTATAGCTACCATCCCAGATCCAGCATAGATCCAGCTACCAGGAGTCCAGGAGATGGCAGAGCCACAGAATGGCCAAACAGTGCTGTTTTTATCTGCTCCGGCCCCCTGTGGCCACTGCCCCCCCAGGTGGTATTTCGGTGTTCCAGCTGATCTGGGGCTGGGTTGGGGCTCCAGGGGGTGGGTTGTGGGCAGTGCTTCCAGTGTCCAGTGACTGATGGCTGTGCCAGGGCTGCCCAAGGAGGCTCCAAGGGGATGGAGTGGGGCAGGGTACCACCTCACCTTCGTGAAATTTGACCTGTCCCTTCCCCCCACACACACACTTGAGTTGGTCCAAGTCAATAATTAATATAATAATCCAGGGTCTCACCGTGATGCCTGCTTGCTCTGCAGGAGCTGAGGTAACACTCCTGTGGTGCACAGTAATTCCCCATAGATACAGGTAGGTACCATATTATGGAGGTATGAGATGCTTCTGCTCCCTTCTTCACCATCTAAGCTGTTGCATGATCAGACCAAGCACACACTTCCATAAGAGGAGCAATTTGCTTAAGAGCAGACCCAAATCTATCAAAGACAATCAATAAAAATACATTGGGACAGGTTCTGTATGCACCAACATTTTTTGCAGATCTTGAGAATACCAAAGAGACACCTTTGTCAATCAAAAACAGTTCTTTCAACAGAGTAATCAGTTGAAGTCAGTCATTACAACTAATGTAAGGAAAAATGCTAAAAATGCTTCATATAATAGCTGTTACTAAGTGAGGAAAGCAGCAAAAATTACCAATTTTATTCAGCTCATTTAACCCCTAATCAGCTGTCAAAAAAAAACATTCTTCCCAACTGTCAGACTGTTACCCAAGCAAAGTATCTGTCTCTCCATCACTTTTCACATCATGAGTCAATGAAAGTTAATTGCCTGTTAGTTATGCAAAGCAAGAATTAAAACATTATATTTTTTGATTACTCTAACAGTCAGTTCCCTTATTTATTTATTTACGCTTTAACATTTTCACTCCAGGCTGCCAGTTCAGTTTGTTGTACGCATACTGACTTGTTTTCAGAACATAAACCTACCAAATTCATGTCCAGCCCCTATTTTCAGTGTCAGCTCAAGTGCTGCTGTTCATCCAGGCATTAAAGCATGGAAAAGGATTTTTCTTGACATACCACAAAAGGTTTTATGCAGCCTTCATGACATTTACCTTATACGTATTAAATCTTTATATTCAATACAGAGAATACTTTTAATACTGCATCAAAAAGTAGTTCCAAAAGCATGTGACAAACTGGTACAGAGAACACTTTATGTGGTACTTTGTGACTGATACCTGCAGCAACATTTTAAGACAAAAGGGCCACACAACAAGATCTACATCAAGATTATGCTGTATTCAAAATAAAAAAGAAAGGTCTACAAAGCAGGGGATGATACAGATGTCCTTAATGGAGCCTATAGAGGCCAAATAGCTTGGGGAAGTGAAGACAGTTCTTCAAGGCTTCTGGGCTAAAGGTGGAGGGTACAGCTAGTACAGTATTTTTGGTCTATGCAAGCACTGTGTGATGACATGCTGAGATTTTGAACAGCCATTTAGACAAAAAAATCCCCAACCATACCAAACAAAGAGTTTCATCTTCTGACAGAATCAATCTCATCAGTTTGACAGCTCACATTTAATTTCAGTCAACCATTTCATATCTTCGTACTCTGTCTTATTACTTACAACAAGGAGAGCACACCGTGGGCGATAATGCACTGATGTTATACACCAAATGGAGCTGACATCAGTTTTCCTCATAAACAAAAGACCAATGCACAAAAGTGGCAAAATATTCTCTGCTCCACTAATCAAGATTATCCCACAGTCCTGCACAGACCTAATTTTGCTTGCATTCTCCCTGAGCCCAGGGACAGTTCTTTTATCTATTGTGTTCACAAACACGTACCTTAGCCTAGAAGATTTCTCCTAAGAAGGATCAGTGCCCACTGGCATCAAGAAATTGTTCCAAAAACCTGACATGGATCTGTCATTGAAGAGCTTAGGTTATATTTATCTTCTCCCTTGGACCATTCATCACAAGGACGAGGATTCCTGGCTGAACATCCTGATTGAAAGCCTGACAGGTTGGAACCCAAAATGGAATGCTGAAGTCAATTATTTCGCGCTTAGTCAGAAACATTCTCATCCACTTGTCCTGGTGAAAGACAGACTGAAGCTCAGTAACTTGCATCCTGCTCAAGATGGTTTTTTCCTTCATGAAACTGGCAATATTATTAAACTTTTTTTTTAAAGATAAGTCTGTGACATTCAGACTTATATATTTTCTTCTTTCAAATGCAAGGTTGTTTCTATTGTTTAACTCAGTTTTAAGAATTTTAAAGCCAACTCACCAAAGAAAGTAAGTGGTGGAATTGTTTAATTGGCTTTAACTCCCAGCTTTATCAAACCTCAGTTTCACTCACTCCTCTCCAGCCATACACCATGATTTGACACTGATTAATAGAAAAAAGCTCTGATGGAAGCCTATCAAGGAAATTTAGTAATCAGAGTGACTTAAAGAACCCTTTTCATAGATTAAATGAAGATTAAATGGTCAAATTTCAACATAGTGTATTATTAAGGGTGAGGTGCTAAAGATGTTCATTGTTGCAGATGAACATTTATTAATGATCTAGAAAACAGATGAATGGTGACAAAATTTACCTGTGCTGTAAAATTGTTTTAGCTGGAACAGATCTAAATTATGAGGCCATCTCTAATTTCATAAATTGAGAATCCAGTACCCAGACAGGCACTTCAACTCAAATGATACCAAATATTGTGAAGAGATCTGTGAACAGTAGTACAAAAAATGTCATCTCAAATGAGAAGACAAGATAAGAGAGTTAGTCAAGCCTCTATGGAAAATGAAGGCAGAACCTCTTTTTTGTACAAGAATTGCTTACAGAAAAATAGATTTGTCTTCTCAGTAGTCTCTAAGGACATAATGAAAGCTTATGATGAACTGGTAGTACACAAAGGATGTTCAAATTACAATCCTCATATATATATATATATATCTATATATATATATATATATATATATCCTTCATATATGTTATTTAGAATATGTTTATTTGTAGACACACTTCACACATCCAGAGAACATGCTCTGTGTCTCAGTGCAGCACATGTACAGATGCCAGGATGTTTCCTGACTTCAGTATGGGCATTTGTCCATTACAGTTCCTGCTGCCACTGAGACATAACACCCTCCATGCATATGTCTCAAAGTACTTTTTGAAGATGAAACTAAACCTTGGAAAATACATATTGGAAAAGCTGAAAAATACTGCCCCATTAAGAGCTGTCATGTGGTCTGGTATAGAGTAAAAAGCTTCCATAGCAGCTGAATCAGGTAAGTCTTTGTAGTTGAAACACAGGGTATATAAAAAGGATTTAAGGGAGTCCTTAGCAGGAAGTTCTGAAAAGTAAATCTAAGAAAAGCCAATCTTGAGGGAAACAAAGACATTTATGGAGACTATATAAATGAACAGTAACAAGAAAAATGTAGGGTAAATTAAATATGTATCCCAGCTATACAGACTTCTACTATACTACAGAAAAAGTATGCACCTAGAGATTTGTACCAGAGCAAAGATGAGTCCTACCTTGTGTTTGAGCCTTCCAAGTCTCCAGAATAAAAATCTGAGAAGGTTCAGGTTATTATTGTTGCTTTGCTGCATGCTTCCAAAAAGAGCCTTTTTCCCAACACAAAGAATCACCTCTCCCACTCCAGCCCAGTGATGAGGAGAACTGGTTAATGCTCTTATTCCTTGGATTTAACACAAATAGCTGCCTGAAAGGTTTGAGCACCATGACCATAATCAAATCTGCAGTTATTAGTAATGCAACAACAGCAAGCAAGAAAAGCAAGCAAACTTCAACTGACGTTTTTTGAAAAACAGATAACAGAGAGGAACGAAGTGGCAAAAATGCAGGAAGAAAAATAAATTGCTTGCAGACCAGAGGACCAAATCTCTATCTCTTGCCATATAGCCCCAGCTCATGGTCATTACCTGTTTTTGTCTTTCCCCATGTCACTGTTCTGTCAATAGAGCCTAAAGATCTCTTCTGATCCCATATTTGCTACTGTTCATGTTATATTTACCGTGTTCCCTAATACAGCTGAGTACAAGCTGTTCCCTTGTTGATTCTTCTCATGCTTCCCTTGCTCCACTTCTGCCTAGCCAACTTTGTGAAGTTTTTTTCAACCACTCTACAACAATTGGTGCCTAATAATCTCTTAGGAACATGGGTTCAGGGAAAAACACCAAGTTGCAGAAGCCTTTGCAAGCAGTTAATACTTGTTTCAGAACATAAACTACGAAGATGCTACAGTGTTTAATCAGTTCCCACAGCATAATACCACTCTGTACATGTTCCTTGTAAAGTATACTTCTTTCATGATCTTATTCTATAACTTATTAGCAAGGATGAGTCACACCAGCACTTGAAAGAAGTGTAGTAGCACGTTTAATGGAGAAGAAATGTGATGGACTAGGAAAACCAAGGGCTATTTTTTCCCCCTTCATCAGAAATTCTAAATCAGTTCCCACCACGATTTTCATCATCTCAAGTGTCTTCATCAAACCTCCTGTCACGTCTTCCCTGAGAGAGAGAATACTCTCTCTGCCTAGCACCATAATGCAAGCCCACTGCATTATAACTAAGGCAGCTGAACAATCAATATGGACTGCACATGAGCCTCACCAGTCTCCTCCCAGCCTTTTTTGAGGTTGGCAGCACAAATACTTCTCTAATCACATGCTAAGAGGATTGTCTCTGCTCTTGACCTGACTTAGGCTGGTTTGACTTACATTCTCTTTTTAAGGCATCTCATGAGGAGCAAACTTGGTCAGGCCACTATCCTGTACCCACTCTCAGCTATCTTAAAGAAAAATTTACATGATGCAGAGTAGACAGTAAACATTAAACAATGTCAATACAGGTGAGCTCACATGGAAGTGAGCTTCATGGAAGTGAATCTAGATTTTAAAATGCATTGAAAAGATCAGCAAGTTAAAAGCACTATTGAGAAAGTCCTTCATTTTCCTGCCAGCCAGGCTAAGGGTTTTATAGCATCTTCACTCTTGTATGTGTGTGCATTCATTATCTCCCAGGTGACAGCTCTATAAATCCTCTCGGACTCTTGATATGTTCAAGGATAGATGAGGAGCTTCTTCATGACAAAATATTTCACATCCCCACACAATTACAGAGCATGTTGCTTGACTAGCGGCTGTTAAACACAAGTATGCACTGGCACACTGTATTCCTCAGCATCTCAAATAGGGCAGGTCTCCACATGCAAGTAGTAATACACTATTCCTTGATGAGTATATTACATGGCATACCTACCACATTCCTACTTCATTTACACTCACGTTGTTGCTGTGTTCGCTTTTCCTAAGGTTTGTAGCACACAGACTTCTGGCCCACAATTTGGGCATCTGGGCACTACTGCATTGCAAATACCAGCTATTTAAATTCCAAAGCCACAGAAAAGGGCTTCAAGATCCATAGCTTTTAACATTGCAAATCTGAAATTACCATTGATGTAATTTGATAAACAATCATATTATCATCAACCAAATCATCTTACTCAAAAGTGTCTGGATTTGCATATCCTTAGAGATTGCTGTACTCTTCCTTAAATTTTTTTTTAAAAAAGAGAAGATTAATGTCATTTCCTGATCATCTCATTAACAATATGTTTCCCATATAGAACAGCCACTTACTGTGACGTGTTTTGTAGAGCTAGATAATTTTTAAAATCCTGTAAGAATTATATCCTTTTCATCTGAAGTATTTGGAACATAATGAAAACATTTGATCCTGTTAATTATCTAAAACAGTTATCCATAGAGTGAATTTGGTCTTATTAGCAGAAACACAGTCTCTTCCTTGTCGTGCAATATGATTCAACACGTCTGGTAACACAGCCACAGGCTACTCATCAAGGAGGGGGGGGGAAATCCCTGCACTGGAAATTACTGATCTGGATAATACCATGAAATAACCGATTCCTAACACATGGCTCCCAGAAACTGCCTGGAGAATACTGTCCAGACTTAGCTCAAGGTGTAATATCAGAAACCAAGGACTTTGTAAGGAGCAGTGAGCTATTTTCTCAGTTTGCAGATACAGGCAAGAAGATTTCCCATGTTTAAAAAGTCCAGTGCTTAGCAAAGACATAAGGTCAGGTCTTCCTCTTCACCAGAAGTGCAGAACGAAACAAGGAAGGTCCTGATGAGGAGCAGCTGACTTCAGCTGGTGCAGAACTGGATTTTGCACCAGCCCCCTTTGCATCCCATTCCTCCCTACTTGGGCTAAAAGGCATACAAGAGAGTGAGATCAGAAGTTTACTGGTAAACGTAACAGCAAGAAGCCAGGGTGTTTGTAGAGCAGAGATGTCCAGCATCCTTCTCTCTACATTGAAGAGATACAGATTTGACAGATGGTCTGGTAGGAGGATGAGGAACTGGTTGGATGGTTGCATCCAGAGGGTAGTGGTCAACTGGCTCCAGCAGGAGATCAGTGACGAACGGTGTCTCTCAGGGGTCCATACTGGGACAAGTACTGGTTAATATCAGACAGACAGTGGGATTTAGTGCACCTTCAGCAAGTGTTCAGATGACAACATGCTGAGCAATGCACTTGACACAACCAAGGGATGGGATGCTATCCAGAGGGATCTGGACAAGCTTGAAGAGTGGGCCCATGGGCACCTCATGAGGTTCAACAAGGCCAAGTAAAAGGTCCTGCACCTGGATTGGGGTAACCAACTCCCAGTATTAATACAGGCTGAGGGATGAGAGCAGCCCTGCTGAGAAGGGCTGGTGGATACTGGTGGATGAGAGGCTGGACATGAGCTGGCAATGTGTGCTCACAGCCCAGAAAGCCAAACACATCCTGGGCTGCATCGCAAGCAGCATGGCCAGCAGGTCAAGGGAGAGGATTCTGCTCCTCCACTTCACTGTTGTGAGAGACCCCACTTGCAGTACTGCATCCATCTCCGAGGTCCTCAGCACAGAAAGGACATCAACCTGTTGGAGTGAGTCCAGAGGATGGCCATGAAGATGATTAGAGGGATGCAGCACCTCTTCTATGGGGAAAGGCTGAGAAAATTGGGATTGTTCTGCCTGGAAAAGAGAACACTACAGGGTGACCTAGTTGCGACTTTTCAACATTTAAGGGGGTTGTAAGAAAGATGAGGACAGACTTCTTAGCAGGGCCTGTTGCAATAGGACAGGGTAGTGGTTTTACACTTAAAGAAGGCAGATTCAGACTAGACATAAAGAAGAAATTTTTTACTATGAGGGTGGTGAAAAAATGGAACTGGTTGTTCAGGGAGATGGTAGATATCCCATCCCTGTGAACATTCAGGGTCAGGCTGGATGGAGCTCTAAGCAACTTGATCTAGTTGAAGATGTTCCTGGTCATTGTGGGGCAGTTAGGTTAGATGACTTTTAAAGGTCTCTTCCAACCCAATCTATTCTAGGATTCTGTGATTAGTCCCATCAGTCTCATGATCACACCACCCACCGTCTTTCACCCCCCAAGCTTCTTCCCTTCAAATCAATGAGCATCAGTTCATACCAAGATAGCCAACCCATCTTCTGTCTTATTTCTGCCAATAAAAAGTGGGGGAAACACTGTCTTTGCCTGTGCCCCACATTTGGATGTGCCTGTATTGTCTCTTTTGCTTTACAGTCCGTGGCTGCATTTCCCAAATCTTCTCTGATTCCAATCACAGCTGCAGCTGCGTTTTGGTCAGGTTTACCATCCTGGTTAATTGAAGTTCTTGTGTGCCTAGGAGATAATTACGTACTTGATGGCCTGACTGGCAGAATGCTACATTGTGATGATCAGGTTTTACTTCTGACTGGCTTTTTTTCAAGGAATCTTATCTATTTTACTTCGCATGTCTGCTCCCTCTGATCCCATGTATGCAATCAGGAAACTAAAATCTTTCACTCTTTGAAAAGTTGAGGAAGAGAGTTTTGTAGATACTATGTAACGGAGTTGTATATTAACGATGCCATTAATTCCCTAATTAGGAACTCATTTTCAATTTGCTGTATAAACCTTGCCCATCACATCTAAAGCATTATTTCAATAATGAGTTGGTAAGCATTATTACACTTCTTCTCTAGGCAGAAACCAAATGCCATTTATCTGACCTCAGGTCATCAGGGCCACACAGGGCTGCAGCAGTGATTAGAGTTTTGGTCCTGACACAGCTCAAACCTCAAGAATATCTGGACACTCTCACTCAGCTGTAAAGCATCACTGAGGAGTTCTTAGAGATTTCACATGGCTGCTTGCACAGTATCTTGAGGGTAGTTACAGTAGAAACTAGTCACCGCTACTCAGTGTTGCAGTACGTGCCACCACACCTTTCTACCTGCAAATGAAATGAAAGTTTTGAAAATTAACTCCCCAGTAAGGTTTGTGCCAAAGTAAAGAAAGGGTATGCCATGTGCAAGCTGTACGGGCACTTCACTGCTCACTCAAGATGGATTAAGATGAAAAGCCTTTATGATTTCTGGATCTAGAGCACTACAAAGCTAGACTGATGAATTATCTCTCCTTCACTTTCAGCTGTCATGCTTCAACTTTTTTTCACTGCAGAATATTATTTCCTGATGCTTAAATTGTTTTTCCACATTCCCTTCTCTCAGTGCAGCTGTAGCTCCACTTTGTGGAAGATGAGGAAAGCAGAGAGCAACCCAGGTGTGTTAACTGCAGAATGGTGCAGACTTTTTGAACCTAGCAGGTGTATAAAACACATAGGTCTTCAGGATCAGCCAATAACAATTAGTGAGGACTAATAGCATTTCTCATTCAGTTCAAAAGTCACTCAAATCAACATCTTGCTGTATTACTTCCTCCTACCTAGTAGTAAACATACAAAAAACAACTGTAAAATACAGCATGCAAAAAACTGAAGGGAAATGTATTTCCTGTATATCTACATATGCAGCCATGGAAACTACCTGACCACAGATTCATTTTTCCTAAAGAAGGTGGAAAATTGTTCAACCTGTTCATAATGATGTTAAGTATTTTGAGAGAAATTAATGTACTACAACTCTCAGGAAATTCTCCAGTCCTACAGTTCACTTTGGAGCTGAACTGACATGGCTTTGAGTGTCCAGAAGCTACAGTTATGAATGTTTCAAAGGTACTAAATAATTATTTAAAATATTTCAATTACATTTACAAATTCTTTTTTAAATTTGCTTTTCATATAATGGAAGGGGGCTGGATTTCTGACAGGGCTACCTACTGACTGCACAGAACTAAAATGATTTTTCAAGGAAGGCGATTTGGAACAGAATTTCTTTAGAAAATGCTGGTACTTCTGGATGCTGCAAAATGAAGATCACTTTGTAATGAAGATGGGGATTTGGCTTAAGACATCTGACTATAGATATCCACATATCTGCAAATGTAGCTGCTGCTTAATTCCAAGTAGAATTTTGGTCAATGAAACGACAATTCCATGCACAAGGTGTGTGCATTAGGGAGCAGCACCGTTCTCTAAATGAGCTCCAGTGACTACACTGGACTTCAGGCATAAGAGACAAATTTTAAGTGGGCACCTCAGTTTAATGCCAGTTTTGAAATTAATCTCTCCCAAACCATTCAGACCTGCCCTCTAACAAGTTGGCCCTGCACAGGACAACGCATTACTTTGGCACTTAGCTGGGAAGTGACTGTGAATGGGTTTAGGAACCCCTCTCATTGCTGCCGTGTTCTGCACTTCAGCACAGCATGCTCTCAATTTCAGGTTCATGTGATGTCAGACTGTGGAAAGAGCTGTAAAGTCTCACTAAGTGCTGGTCACATTAATCTGATCAAAACCACATCAGAATAACACAAAGAGAGAGGAGATGGATTATCCTTTTACTAGGTGAGGGCATTATCTTAGCTTTGGATTTTAGGGCCAATGCTTTTAATGCTTTTTAGGTTGTACTCAAACCAGACCCAGCACAAAAAAAGTGAAAGCAGCCAAAATTATTCTTAATGCTCACCCATGACTCTTTTGCCTCAGTAATTAATTTCGTTTCAGGGAAGACCCTGTCTGAGAAGAAAGCCTCAGGTTTCTGTGAGGAGCAGAAGATAGGCTTGTTCTGAACAATCTTCACAAGGTATTTGAGGACTTTCAGGAAGGCAAACAGTAAGGGAGGAAAGTAACAAGATTTTTTTATATGACATGGAAAGTACTGAAAAGGGCATTTCAACTTCAACTATGTATGGAGCTCTGAAGACTACGCTACACATAACATCAAGGGAAGGACACCTTGCAGCAGTGCAACAGGCAGCTCCCTCTGCTTGGGCTAACACGTGCAGGGAGAACACTCAAAAATTAATGGTGGCTCAAAGGAAGAACATGAGGTTGAATACCTCACTTACTCACAATCATGGAAAGCTCTTGCAGGACAGTGCCAGAAGGCCTGAAGCTTCCTTGTACTGCAGGACAGCAGAGGCACTGATGGAAACAGGGAACCACACAAAGTTCTGGTTGGGACTGCCTGCTCAAAAAGTCTGAGTTGGGAGGAGAAAGCGTTCTAAAATATTTTGTTTACTTTAAAGAAATTCAAGGAATGAATACAGCTAGTGAGTGGCTATGGTGTGTCCCAGGCCCAAGGACACCATATCCTCAACTACATTAAGAAGCAAGCAGTCATCTGGAGCCTGAGCAACAACCCTTCTTTCAGGACTGCTTCCAAACACCCCACACTAATGCTGGCAGTCTCAAGTTTTAAATTCCCACCAGCTCTCCACACAGACTATTCATCTGGGAGGGGGGTTTCCCATGCAGACCTCTCTGGAGAAATCATCTTTCTTTCCAGGGTTTAGCATAATGCCAGGGAAGCGGACCATGTAAACAGTCTGAGTTCCTGAATGAAAGGAATGCAGAGAGGAATGGAGATGAAGGACTAGAATGTAATTTCTGTAAACAAAACCATCAGCTTCTTTTAAATTAAACACATACCTATCTTCCCACTGCTTTGTGCATATATGCATAGAAGCCCAGTAAATTCCTGCAAAATATCAGATGCAGTGGTCTAGCATCAAAAAAGCTTTAAGCTTTACTTAAGGAAATTAAATTTTTGAGAGTCTAAAGCTTGTGCTGTTATGAGGCTCTGCTGTTACATGACAGAAGTCCCAAAGCTGCAAGTTAGATGCTGAATGCATTTTAGAAGTTCACTGGACTTCACAATTACAATGCATCTTATCAATTTCATACTTATTTTTAAAAATATGCCCCTTCCCCCCCTTTCTTTTAATGTCATCAATCTCAAGAATTCTGCATAGGAAACCTCGAGGAATAACTGCAAATACAGAATTTGTGTGAGACTTTGCATACATAAATAAGGGGATGAAGCAGAACGCAATGACAGTGATTCTGATGGTTATGAAAAAAACCTTAGTATGACAATTTCACAGAAGTAGTTATGGGGGGTTTTAAGCTCTGGGGCCCTATAAAGTTCCTCAATAATTGCCGTACAGGCTACTGTGCAGTACAGAAATGCAACCACAAGATGTCAGGCATGGACCATGAGCAGGGTGGGGGGCAGCAGGGGAGATGTCTGAGGAAGCCAAATCCACAGAAATAAACACTCATCTGAAAAGCACTGGCCAGGTACAGATGTCGTTGCTACTACTGTGTCATTACTTCATATTTAGGGAAAATGCAAATTTGGGAGAAGTAGAAACCAAAATTTCTGATGTTATTGTATCTCAAAATTAAAAGTAAAAATAAGTTTCTCATTTACTCTTACTAGTTCTTTTAATACTTCAGAAGAGCAACTCCACTGAGACCTGAGTGTAGATTCAAACCAACTTACCTGCACACAGGCCTGTGTATACCCAGGCACGCACACACAAACCCACTCACAACTCTGGGATGAAGCATGGCATCTTTTTGGTATGTGCTACAACAATGTCCTGAAGCTAAAACTTGTGTACTAGATATTACAAACTCCGTAACAACTGAAAAGGTTTTAATGTAATACATTAGAATCCAAGAAACATGGAGCAAGCTCTGTTTCTGTTGCAGCTTTTACATCAGCAGATTCCATTCAAGGTGCTCAAGAAAAGATATTGATTACTAAGAAGAGAACCAAGTTCAGTATATTGTAGACCTAAGATTTATGATCATAGTGCTTATCTACTCTTTGCCTTTTGCTCTTGCTACAATATGTTATAACTCTAGTAGATTTTTATGACTTCTATTTTCTTATACCCATCCATAATCTTTACTGAGTACTGGGATCACAAACGGAGCAATAACAACACACTGGTGTGGATTCTTTTCTGCCCAGTGGCTAGCACTAGGCAGGCAGCAGCCAGTCGTCTGTGTGAAGACATTCTGAAGAAATATAATCTGTCCATTTTCAAATACCAGATGGTAAGTCACATTTTTTTATTTAATTTTACATCATAATTGGCGCTGCAGAAACAGCAGGTTTATTCCCCTACAGATTTGAGAACATGTGATGGGAAGGACCCTCTTGCCTTCTAGCTGGCAATCCACAAATGGTTCAAGTTCACACAGAATCAAGAAACAGAACAGTCTGGATTTCAAATGAAGAGGCACTGCCCTTTTTCAGTTCCCCAGCACAGAAAAGTTTTGCTGTCTCAGTCTTCAGCAAAAGGCAGGATGGGGTGGAATTGATTTTTGGTTCAACTGTTCTTTATGAATGTAGATCTGAAGACCTCTACCTGCAGCATTAAAAACACAAAGTGTGCAGTAAAAAGAGATTGTCTTTAAAATGTTCACAGCCTTAGAAATAAGCCACAGGTACTGTTTACCACTGAGTTATGAAAATTATTTACAAATGTATGCTATCTTGGAAATCACTGTTCACTTAAAGGTTGAAAACTGATCCAGCTACAACACCAATTTCATTAATGTTTTAGCTTCCTGTAACCATAATTTTGGCACTGACTGTCCATACCTCACAATTGCAATTATATTAGGATATTTCCCCATCATTTGTTTTACTTCAATTGAGTAAAATCAAGATAAACCACACCTAACTTGAGTATGATTTAATCACACACCCCTATCTACTCCCACAACAAACCAGCCTGGAATTACTTAAAACCTTTACGCCACCTACTGACCTGCAGCACTGGAATTTGTAATGGAGTTCACAAACTACCACTGAAGGTCAAGAGAAGAATGCTGAAAATGGGAGACAGTAAACAGATTGGTCAAGGGACGTGACTTCAGCCAAACTCTGGCTCCTAAGGAATTCGGAGGCTGGGAGAGCAGCACGGTGTCCTTGCACATCTTCAGGACTCTGCCTCTAAGGACTCGGAAGAACTGTCCAACTTCTATTTTATAAAATATATTCTGTGAAATCAAGTTACATTAAAATGTTCTGTATAGGAGGAAAGACAGACAATTAATTTTTATTCCCCTTTGAACAGGCATGTGAGTCATCATCTGGACAAAACAAGGCGAGTCCCACCTCTTCCTTCTCAGAAAAACTTGCAAGTTCCTCAATTAAAAAGCAGTCTGTTAACTTCTTTAGGTTTGGGTATTTTTTGGTCATTGTTGTTGTTTTGGTATCTTTTCTTTTGACATAGCTCTAGGAGCTCTATATATATGATGTAAGAATTAGAGTAGCTGTTATGACTGCAAAAATAAAGATGAGAGATACAACAAATTATCTTGAACAGCAATTCCAAGAGACCCTGCAATATATGTAACGTGTGTGCAAGTAACTTTCCAACACCTAGTGCCAACACATACAAGTTTTCATGCAAGATGTTTTGGTCTCTTCGGGCCTTGTGAAATGGCCTGGCCTCCAGCCAAATAACTCTTTCTTTTCCCTTTCAGAATGAGAACACAAAAGGAAAACTTCCACTACAAATAGAGCTGGACACTTGGACCTCATCAGGTGCTTTAGTCTCTTACCCTTATCAATGTACAGAGGCCCTTTACACTCACTACACAGCTCCCGTTACCTCACCTTGTACCACGAGCAGTGACAAGGGTATTCTATTAGATCCCTTTTTCCTCATGTAGGGACAGGGCTTTTCACACCACCAACTCCATTTAGGTGTGTCCCCTTCAGCCTCAGCAGGGAAGAAGGCTTGGGACCTTACGTGCAGGAAGCAGTTTGCCAGCGACTTTTCCTCCCTTTCCTTTTCTTGGCCTCTGCTTTGGCTCTCTCAGAAAGCTCTCAGCTGGCTCATTTGCTTTCTTTTGAAAAAGTGGATTGCTGAACTGGTTTCTGATTTCATTCCCCAGATGGTTGCTTCCCACACTACAATTCTTTGGTCCTAGCCTTTCCATGAATTTATCATTATGTGCTGCCCAGCACTATTTCTGCCTTCAGCGAGGCTCAGAGAGTCCTAGCAGCCCCAGCCCCATCCTGCACCTTAAAGAAGGTACAGGCAAGGTCTGCAAGGAGCAGTTGCCTCTAAGAAAACAGCTGACTGAAACATCTTGACTGAGAGATCTAAATATCTCAATCTAACAAGTTACCAGGCTACTGAAAACAGAAATGTTGGTTCAAAATGAAGTTCATATCACCTGTTCCAGCAGGTATATAATCTAACAATAAACTGGATAGAGATCCTGTTTTCGTCACAGTAAGTTAGAGAGCAGGGCAAAGAGTTATCAGAAAGCATCTATAATTAAATGTCCAGATCAATGTTTCAACTAGAGTCTGAGAGATTTAAGCAGCCTGTAGTCAAGTGAGCTATAGGACTTCTCTCCCCTGCTCCTTAGCACTGCATCCAGCCTAGTCCCTCCTGAAGGCTGACATCCTTCTATAGTCATCATGTTGCTGAAAAATATTTCATGAACAACTTAATACCAGTGGTTTCCCAACTATGGGCCACAAATCACATGCCCTTGATCTACAGAAATCTGGCTAGCTCTGTCGACTCACTCAGGAAGAGAAACAACAAATGAGAAAAAACTGTACTGAAGAGAAAAATTATATGTATAGTTGTATCTGTATTAGATTAACAGAAAAGGAAATGAAACCTTACAGAGAGACAAGCTAGAAACACAAATGCTTTCCTACTGTTGCTTTTCCATGTTTTTCAGTAATTGTTGCAGAATGAGTTATGCAATCCTGAAAAGATCCTCTATTTAACATGACTGTATCTGTGAAGAAACTTGGGAATTAGGTTTTGTTCTTGTAAAATTAAATTGCTTGTGGTGAGACTACCCTCTTCCTGGCTTTCTGGCATACAGCTCTCATACGAAGACTACGTGATGACAAGGGAAAGTACATGAAGACTAATTAATCTTGTGCTGCATCTGGTTTTAATTGCTAATTTTTGAATATATTAAAAACAGGTTCCAGAATGGCCATCCAAAGTATGGGCATGTTTTCCAAAATATCCAGCTCTCCAATAATACCAAATCCCATTAAACTACAATCTTAGTAATGACCATCAAATCCACCTCTCCCCTTCTAAGAACTATTTCAAATCCTTTCTCTACCATCTTACACTAATTGAAAGGGGAAGGAATGAGAAGTGTTTATCATATCTAGATAGCTAAAACATTAGTTCTCTTGAATACTAAACATGAGTTAAAAAACACAGAAAATTCCTGAGTTGAGGAGTTCTTGTGGAAAAACTTACACTAGCAGATCTATCCCCTTTATATGAAAAAAAAGTCTCTATTAAATAAAATCAAAATCCTTCATCAGACCAGAGATGAGAAAGGTAAGCTCCACTTCCTTCAAACACACCTGGTGCTATGAGAGTCACAATGGCATTTCTCTTTTCTTTTAAAGGATCTTTTCAAAGGATATTGCCCAGGTGTTCAGGTTTTGTTTGTTTGGGTTTTTTTTACACTGAGCACAGAAACCACTCCATGCTAAGATCATTCTGTGCTATTCATTAGTTTCTTATTTTGCTATGATTCAAAGAAACAGGTTATTACTGCTAGCAACACTGGTATGTAGGGTTCACAGTGCTCTGTCCTTACTACTGCTGCTCGTTGCCAAATTCCTCCTTTCCTCATGAAGGAAGTCCCATCACAGCCACTCTGGTATCTCTTCATGAACTTCTAAATTCTGTCTGGTTCTTGCAGAGCTTGCAAACTCCCAGATTTTTTGACACTTCACTGAACCAACCTTGCTGTCTCTTAAGTATCAAAGACTCACCCACATGGCTACTCAAGAAAAGGCCTATCAGCACACAATGCACACACACATGCAGACAACTCTTGCTCTGAAGTTGCTACTGCTTCTTCTGAGCCACCTTCATTGCCTACGCATACTTTCTTTTTCTTGCATATCACTGAGACAGCTGTAAAAACTATATATGTCAAATACACCTTCAAAATGTATCTGAAAATACATAGCAAGTTTTAAGCCTTTTCCTGTGATGTTTCCCAAAGATCATATAGGCTTAATAACAGCATATATATCTTTTTATCAGCTGAAAACTGACAAAAGCAGTAGCTTTTAAAACTTATCTGCCTAAAAAGGAAGAACCTCACAGCTCTCACCTTTCACAGCCCACAGTCTGGATGCCTTTCTGAGTTGACTGGATGCCTTTCTGGTTGACTGCTATTATTTTGCTGAGTGCTGGGACAGGCTGTCTGCTGGCAAGAGGATTCCAGCCACCTTCCTCTCGCATTTGACTTACTGTGCCCATTTTGTTTTGAAGCCTTTTTGCAGTGTCCTGCTCTTTTATACTCTGACCTCTCTTCTGTCCCTTTCTACTTCCTCAGCACCCCATAGTTATTGCTCTCTATTGCACTAAAAAAACAAAAAGGCAAAACAGAATCAACATGCATGAGGACTTACCTTTGAATAATACCATTTTCCACAGGTTCAGCACAGCCTAGCTACTGTGGTAACTATTTCATGTCAACATATCAACAAAAGAACATTGTCTTTTCCCCTCCCAAGCCACATATCATGATCTCACACAAACATACGCCTTGCAGGCATACTTACCAGCACCACAATCCAGCACCTGCCATCCAGCCTGACCTTTGCTTGCATTCTGACACACCCTAAATTCTCGCTGTGACGCACAAACAAAAAATACTGCAGCAAACCTCCAGTGAAGTCAAGTTTCATAAAACATGTAGTTGGAGGAAGGAGAAAAGACTAACAGAGTCAGCCATTTCCCCCATGACACCAAATTTGAAGCAGAGGCTTGCCTTCCTTGGCCTTGCAGCTTTCCATCTGGGCCTCGGATCCTACAGCTGTGTTAGTAAGAAGTGTAGCATCACACGTGTTCAGTCTTTGCATCCCACCAGGCAGAACACAACTCTTTCAGAACTTGTGCTAAATAAAAGTGCTTCCCTTTTCTATTTTGGAAAAAGGCCAAATATTTAGTTAAATTCTATGCTCACTGGGATAGTATTCTATAGAGATCTCATTTCTTAAGTACCAAAAGAAATAATCTTCATTATGCCATGTCATCTCTTCTTACAAGTGCCAAGAATGCATAACAAACTAAATAATGTAACATAACGCTGGGGGGAAAAGTTCCTCCTATGATTTCAGATTTGGATGTTTTATTCAAAGTGATTTAATTATTTCTTTACTTAAGAGATTATAGAAGTCCATTAAAATCCACAGAAACACTTGCCAAGATCCCAAAACAGGTTACTAATTCTTGCATAATGATGAGAAAAAATACGTTTCAATCTCTTTGGTGAGAAGATATGGCACTTTGCCAGATTACAAGGAGGAAAATTCTCCCAATGCCTAGTAAACTGCATCCTGTGTTTCACTGTCTTGCTGCCGAAGAAGGCGGCTGACAAATCCATCGGTGACTTGCTTTAAAACCTTCCTATTTCTGAATATCAGAACACACCATTATTTGCAAAAGAGCAGTGAGAAAGACAGGTATAAGCTTCATAGAGGAAGAGCAGAGGAAGAACATGACATTTTGCCAATTTGCAAATAAATGGAAGCTGATTCATCCTGTCCAGTGGGTTTTCATATCAGCACTCAGTTAATGACACTACCCTGAAATATGCTGGTTCAGCTGTCTAGCTGCAGCAGCTTAGTGGACAGCATGGCCTGAGAGAGGAAAAAACCAAACAGAAAGTGCTTACCTATACCTCTTGCTCCTTGCATAGGTACTTCAGTTGTTTACTTTCCGTAATCACACAGCTCTGACTGCAGCATAGTGCCAGAAAAAGAGTATTAACCCATTGTTAAATAATGGGTATTGGCACCATCATTACAGTCATTTCCTGAACCCTTCAGTTAAGTGGTTTTGCCTCCACGGTATTAAAAAATGAATAAAATACATAGAACACTCCAACTGCAGAGGTAAATAGTAATCTGCTAGGATAACCTTCCTTAGATTTAGAATGTAAACTGAACTACATTTCAGCTTAAGTCCTGAAAATCTCAAGAGGTATCAATAAGGCAAAAGATAACAGAAGAAAATTAAACCAAGAAAAAGGACAATTGCAGTCTTCTACTGTAGAATCCTCAAGTAGACAAATGAGATATACTTGTCTTTGTTTAAAGTATCACAAACAATAATTCAGTTGTGTTGAAGAAAAAAAAGATAGTTAAGTGACAGACTTGAAAAGCTAGAGTCTTTATTTACCTATACATTAGACGCACCAAACTAAAACACCTTTGCTTACCTATAAAATAGACAGACCAAAGACATCCAGCTTTATTCATCCATTTCAATAACATACTTTTGGATACAGGAGTTAGTTTCTACTTTGAATACTTTGACCACTCATTTGGGGTCAATTTACCACCTTAAAGGTGGACCCCTTAACAAGCTTCAGAAGGGTGTATTGCTCGGTGTTACAGAGGCAGCCCTGTGAACACCTGCCAGTCACTGCTGCCTTTGAATTAGTGAACATTTCCACTTCTTACTACAAACCCCAAAGAGCAATCTACTTTCTTCTACTGCTGGAATAAGTTATTGGCAGGAACAGTTTACAAATATTGGAATACACCAAGAAAGAAGGCAGTGCAATTCTTTCTGCTCTCAACTGCCTCAGCTACAATATTAACAACATTTAAAAAGCCATGTAAACTCAGTGGATAGGGTTCCAAACAAAAACAATGTGGTTCCTAAATAAAGAATTTCTCAGTGGAGACTTGATTCAAAATAAAAACCTTTCTTGAGATCCATATCCAGTTCTGGGCTTTTACAATCAAGTGCACCCAGAAGAGTATCTTTCCCCTGATGCTATGCAGATGAACAAAAAATAAGACATATGAAATCTCAGTGAAACAGGAGAAGTTAAGAAAGTGAGTAATGAATGTTACTGAATAGTAAAGAAAGTAGTAAAATGTAAATCATCTTTTAACTCACTTTTAAGTGGTCTTAGATATTACTTACAATACAGTCAGTAATCATTGCAATTCTTACAGGAACATGACTTTCAAGCCATAAATTTTTGTATTAAAACGTTCAATAGTAAAAAAATGATGCATCATTGCACCAGCAGCAAACTGCTAATTCTAGTTAACATTTCTTGTAACAAAGCCGTCAATTTTTCAAACAAGTACAGCTATTTAAATGGATGTAAAGGAAGCACCTGAACACAGTTTTTCAACTACAAAAAATACCATTCTAACCTTACGAACATAAATCTATGATACATATATTTATAATTATTCTAAGCTTTCTTAAAAAAATTCATGCAAGCACCACCACTTTAAGACAGGCACAGTGAATTACATTAAAATGTACTAAACGACCTCTCTCGGTAACATTATATTCAATGTGCTTTTTAAAAGACTTTTTAAATTACTTTGTTCCACAACATCTGCACACACCTATCTGGTCCCTGCAAAAGCAGGGACTATTTTGTTTACGGGTGTTTTTCATAATTATCTCAGCAGTTGTTGAAGTCAAGATTTTTTATATTTAAATCTGCAGGATGCAGTAGGGGGTTTCTCAGATACAGGCAAATCAGAAGTCCTCCATAAAGTCCTGGTATTTTAGCAAGTGGCTCCCACCTTATCCTGAGAACCAGCTCTATTACATTTTTACTAGACCTAAATGTCTAGAGTTAGCCCTACACAATCCCCAAAATATCAGTCATACCAACCAATATTACTATAGTAGTATCACAAATTATGAAATATTTGAAAAGCAATGTCCAACATTTCTGCCCACTCATCTACAGCCTAGCATAGTCTAGGAAAGATATGATCACAAGTCTGGGTTTAGATAGTTATTTGTATTTTTTTCAAGGCCAAAAAGTCATATTCATCTCCTTTTTAAGTATTTGTGCAAAGGTGAGCAAATGAAAAGCTGAAGATTATGTTTTTCTCCTAAAAACACTTAACTATACTGCAGTGATAACTGGAATCACTTTCAGATCCTTATAAAATACCCAGTTTGTCATCCTTTCCTTGCTGAAAACTATGTGAAAAAAATGCTGGAGAAAACCTAGATTTTCTTCATCTTTATACACCAATTTCCTCTCCCTAGTATTCAGTACTGCACAGTCTCAATGTTTTCTCCTTATTTTCTCTCTGCTTTAAAGCATCTTTATGAATCCTAGAATCTGGAGAGTGAAAATTGAAAGTGACAGGTCATTTTTAAACATTGCTTATCATACAAATCCAAAGCAACACAATTACAGGGGAGTTTAAGTGATATTTTATTACAAACCATAGTGAGCAGAAGCAGCTAAATCCTAAGAAAGAGAGATTCATCTGGGAACAATTAGCATTTCCTCTATAATTGCTTCACAGAAAAATATGAGAGTTATTTCTAGAGAGTTTCAACTTGCAAAGCTTCAGTAGTTTTATTATCCCCACCCATTAAATATATTTGGTAGCTGGCTGTAAACACACATACACCGTTGCAATCAAAATTTTAAACTTTCTAAAATATATCATTGTTATAACGAGCCTTCAGGCAAAAGCAGAGAATAACAATTCTGAGAGAAAAACAAAGATTTCATTGCACAGACTATCGGTCTACAAAATTTGATTTCCAGAGATAAATACTAATGGAGAAAGTGTCAAGATGCCAATTATCAAGCTCCAGATTTCTAAAATATAATCTGGTGTAAGAGAAAAACATTGCTTTTCTTTTAAACTTTGCTATAGGGTTCTTAGAAAATACTTTGATACAAAAGAAGGGCAATAGTTAATTTACTTTGTTGTATGAGATTATGCAATAGCTTGTTGAATGAGCCTGTAATACCTAAATATCTTCAGGTAAACCTATAAAAATTGCTTGACTTCCCATTCTAAAATACTAAGAGGAGATTAAGTTCTCATTTTTGCTGCTGCCACATTTTAAGTGCGTCCTTTTGCTATTTCAGAAAGTACGGGTTTTATTAGCCGTAACACCTAAAGAGGTCAACAATGAGACAATCAATCATAAAACCTCTTCATTTTCAACAGCATTATTGTTTACCAGAAAATATGCATACGTTTTCATTGCCTCCCTTATTAAAGAAATTCTAGATCCGAAAACAAAGTTTGATTCCTATGTTATTTAATATTCTTTAACATTTATAGCATATTGATTAAAAATCAATGTAGACTTGGATTATCCCTGTAGTACAGATAAGGCTTTTATCTTTTGTTATCTGTAACAGAGCTTTACCACAAAACAATACCGAAGACTCAAAGGCATCAAAGATACCAAAGATGGCACTTCTTACCTCGAAGTTTCTTTCTAAAACTTACAATTATTGCCAAAGTTCACCGTTCAACCTCTCAACAATTATAATCACAGAAAGATTTCTTAACAGAAGTCTAAAACACAGATAAAAAAAGTAAAACTTCTCCCACTCCTTTATAAGCAACATCCACTATAATCCCATCACTAATTACTAACCATGTTTTACACCATTTGGCCCAAACTACTAGAAAATGCAAGTAAGACATTTCTACAACTTTGCTGCTGTTCTTTGCTATACTTGCAGTACTTCAGCCTGCAGTGACAATTGTGTTCCCTAAGAAGCCCATCAATGACTACCAAGGCAGTCACTCCGAAACACTCCTGGGTGTTGTCTTTTTAGCCAGATTTTCTTCAGTGAAGAATAACAGAATGGTTTGAGTTCGAAGGAACCTTAAAGGTTATCTAGTTCCACTCTCCCTTGTCATGCAAAGGGATGCCTTCCACCAGACCAGGCTTCTCAAAGCTCAAAAGAAAACAAGGACTTACAGTCTTCTTTTTAAGTGCTTAATGTTCAAATCTGCTCCTAGAACTCTTCCAAAGACATTTTAACTTCCAGTGCCTGTAAAAAGATGGCCTGGACGTTTTGGGTTTGCTGAGGTGAGGACCCTTGTCAGACTATAAAATGAAACCAATTTAAAGGTGTTGAAAAAAGTCTTCTGGAGGCAGCAACTTTCACTTTAAGAAAGGGCCTGGGAGACTTGACATTGCTTAAGAAAATAAAACATTCTCTTTCTATGTGGTATGAAATGCTTTCCATACATCAGCATTACTCTTATACGTGATATTCCTACAAGGTTTCACTTTTAACAGCTGGAGACTAACAGAACTTTTTATGGTACAACAAGTGCATCGGATTGTCTCAATATCCTGTCAATATTCAATCCCTCTCAAACCCTTGGTAAGCTCTTGGTGTATCAAAGCAACTTCCAGCAGCAGAATGTTTCTCAGTGTAATTCTTCACCGCATGAGAAAATTTTTTCACATAAATATTTGAGGTCTGTTTAAGAAAGGAGAAGTATCCAGCAAGTAGATTTATGGACATTGTTACACTTTACAGATACCACTTTAGGTTTCTAGAAGAATAAGGGAAAGAAGAAGACACCAAAATCACAAAAAAAGAAAGAGATGAGCTGCAAGAGAAAAATTAGAACATCCACAGGAAAACATACCAAGTGCTACGATCAGGTTGCTATTGTATGGCAAATCCAATGACTAAAGGAAGAGCACAGAACAGACACGTGCACTTGGAGCTAAAATTTCCCAGCAAGACTGAGAAATCTAAAATGCCAAAGCCAAAAACTGAGAAAGGACATAATTTTGTATTTTAAAGCAAAATCTAAAAGCCACCGTGATTTTGTAAAGGAACTCAACTGAATTTAAATGAAATTCACCTAATATTTTAAATTTACTAAGTGAAAATGCTCATAATGTCTTATCCATAAAGTAATCATGGTGTTGAATGCATGGTTGCTTGTGGTATTCATGTTTCAAGTTGTTCTAAAACAACAACATTATAAACTTTAGGATGAACTGTGATATATATAGTAGTTATCTCTCTGATGTTTACCGATTATTCACTTGTCCCCTTTATGTGCAGTCTGCAGATACGAATGAAAAGGACGTTGTCTTTAATGATTCTGCTTGTGCAGGAGAAGAGAACATGTATTTATACAGAACTTTCAAAAGTTAAATCAAGTTAAATCAATTCACTTCATTTGTGCAGAAATTGCACTGTAGCATCCTTCCTTTTCCTGGGAAGGGTTATACTTCTACTACGAAGTAGGGGAAAGGATCATTTCCATCTAACAGATGGAAGGATACTCACTACATTCCTGAAGCAGACAATTAGTACAGTGTAAATATACAGATTACTCTCATGTGTCTGTAAACACATTCACACTTGAAAACTCAAATGTGAACGTAAACTAATTCTAGCAGTTCAGGCTGGGAGCTTCCCAGTATGGGTGACAAATCCAGCCAGAATTTTAGACAGACAGTATTAATTCTCCTTTAAAGACAATAAGTAGTCAGCCTGGATTAAAAAGGATTTTGTTTTATTTGGAAAAAGGCACACACTCTTTATTATTAAACATGTATCTTTTACCTGCAATACTAAGAATCTCAACATCATTTTTAATTTGATACCACAAGTATCACCATAGCTAGTCAATGCTCAAAACTTAAATGGATATCATTTATTTATAGCTTAATTATGCTTAAACTTTCTAAATGCACAAAACGAATATTTTTTTTTAAATTACTCCGCACTGCGAGACTATTTTCAGAGGAAAACTCAACTATCACAAGTCTTCCAGAATAGAAAAAATCACAACTAGCCCTGAACAAGAAGAGTTACATCAGAAATACAGAAATAAAAGCAAAAAGATTAAATTAACAAGGTAATAAACATCTGTTACAGTACAAGGAGAAACAGTTGACAGAGATTTGCTGCAATAAGTCAACATACTTGGAAGATCATCAGTTATATACACACCAATGCTCTTTTTGCCCTGGATATATTTAAGTAGTCCTAAAGAAATGCTTAATAACAGAAGTAGAAATGCTTCTAAAATTGCTGGTGTCAATACCTCTTGCAGGTACTTACGCCAGACAGACTGTCATGGAACAGATCCGTAGTGAACTTCTAGATCAAGTTAAATTACAAGATCCAGAACTAATTTGTTTCCCTTTAAACAAAATTTTTAAGTATAATCCTCACCTCCCTAGTCTCAGCAGCTACAAGTACTTAAAAACGAAGTCATGGATTGCAGTGGCAATTTCTCCAACTAAAACAGTTGTTTCTTATTAAAAACATCAGATGTTTATGATTGTTAATACTGACGCACATGAAGAGACTCAACCGACATCTTCATAAGAGGTCTGCAGTCCAAGAAATACTAACACTCAGTAATGGTATCCTTATTTATTAATTGGGTATTTGTTTTCCAGTAATTAATTACCTTTATTTTGGCTACTAATATTGATTTGTTGCAATTCAAGCTGAAAATAGCCATACAGAACATACAGAAAACCATAAAACGTCTGGAGGCATGTAACTCTGCTCTCCTAGTAAAATGTTAATAAGTAATTTGATCTCCAATACTACTTTTGGTATCCTTTAAGGTTGCAGGTTTCCAAGGTGTAATGATATAAGTTGAAAAGAGCTTTGATGTAGGTTTATCAGTTGTTTTTGACATAAAAAACCCGCTATATCTTTTGTAGTGCTTATGCCAGTCACAAATTTTTCCACGGCTAATTCTCAGTACAGCTGGATAAGAAAAAAAAAAATCCTTAATTAGGTTGTACTTCCCACTTTGGAAGTCACTGATTTATTTCTTGTTATCCTCTTTTCTCATTCTACCGCTCAAAGTCAGAGCCAACATACAACAGAATTAATCTCCAATTGTGTCAACACAAATCTGGCAATTAACCATGCAGAGTTTTGCTTTAAAGACAGAAAAAACACTCAATTGTAAATATAGACTGTATATTAATTTTCAGTTAATATACATATCAAGAAACACTTGATATTATTTGAAAAATGAAGAGAGAGACATTTTAATTTCATTATAAAATTCACCAGTTTCTAAATATGGTTGAAATGCTTTTTTAGGGAATAAATCCCTCAACCATTAGTGCACATTATCAGTGCTAAAAATATTTCTGGACAATTTTAACCTTCAATTCTGCATGTAGTTCTGTTTTTCTGTACTACAGTATATGACCATAACAGAACCACCATTGTGCATTATCAAAATAGGAATTATGTGATGTTCATAGTAAAGTATCATGAAAAAAATTTTCTCTTATTTGCTTTAGTCAATGAGAGTACTTTCCTGTTTAGATTTCCTAGATGACTCTGGTTACCCAGAAACACACATGGTTGACCTAAGCAGTTTGGCATGAATTTTAAGACATGAAAGTTCAGAAATCTCCAGAGGACTTACCCATTCACTTAATATTGCATAGTAACATCCTCCTCCGCTCACCCACCAAAAGAAGACCCCTAGTAAATTAACTTGGCCTAGGTATGTTAATACCAGAGTCATTCAGGAATCATATAACCTTCCCAAGAGACACGGGTTCCCACTTCCATCAGTCTCTCTGCTTTTAAATCACAGAACTGAGAACAATGGAGATGTTGGACTGGCCATGGGTTAGTGAATTGCTAGTAAGGTAGTAACTTAACACCTTTAAATCACCTGGGATAAAAACATATCCTATGTTTGAGCTTGACTCTAAAGGTACCCTACTGAAATAAAAGGACAATGGCAAGTAGCAACTAGACAATCACTAACATTCTATATAATACATAGTTTTTCCTAGAATCTACTAAATTTCTCACAAGAGTGATAATGAATTGTTATTGACACACTTTCTTCCAAAAAAAGCCCTCTAAATCTTCCAAACTGTCAGCAGAAGTGTCATGCTTCATGGTACAATTTGTGGGAACTTTTAAAACAATGAAGAGTTTTAGACTTGTATAATAACACACAGCAATAATAAGGTCCCGAGGCACTTGATGTGTGAGTTCACAATGGTTTTGTTCACATGTTCTGCCAGAGAATTATACTGGTTTCAAATATTTGCAAACTTCCCTTGCTAGCGTCTCTTCAAGGCAGGGTATCAGAAGCATTTCTGCCAAATACTTCTGTCAGTTGTATGTCCAACGTAAAATAAATAATTCTAATTTTGGCATTACTGTTGCTAATTTTTAGTCAACACACATGCAAACCGAGATAATATGAAGACAAGTAACTCTTGTTTATGTTTTGTTGTTATTTTTCTTTGGCTTAAAATGTATATGAAACACAGTTCAGGAAATATCTCATTTACAACTTCATATTGCTATCTGTGTGTTCTGCAGTAAAACCTAAATGTTGCTTCAATATGTTTGACATCCTATGCTGTACATCAGTGTGTGTATTTCCTACCTAGTAAACAGAGAAGGAAATCAGATGTTCTTCCAGAGAAAGTTTCATATTTATTCAAAAGGCATACATCTCAACTGACTTTTTTATTACTTGAAATTTTCAATTTCATGAAACTTAAATTGAGGGACTTCTTACTGTTTCAGTAATATTACAAACAATACTCATTAGTGTATATTCTAGGGCCTATACAAACCCTCATACCATTTAACCGCCTGAGTAAAGGTTTCAAATGATGTCCCATGAGATCTCATCTACTGTGAAGGAAAACATCGAGGCATCCTGGACTATACGTGTCTTGAAAAATATTTTAAAGCTTTGAAAAGTTCTTCCTCATCAGAATGCACAAATGCAAAATAACCTATCCTATATCCAAAACAATCCAAGGTGTAATAGCTGGATTTTAAATTTAAGAAACAGTCATTAAATACACAATATGAAAACAACTGGAAAATCTGAAAAGGTGATTGTTATATATATTATATATATAAAAATATAACAATATTGCTATATTGTTACATTTTAACATTGCCTTTAAGTTTTAAAGTGACAAGAACTATATTCATGCAACTTTCTGACACCAAACTTCAGTATTGTAAGAAAAAGACTGGACTCTCTGAAATATTTTTATTTCTAGTGTCCTGACTCAAAGGACATGTACATTTAATCTGATCCAGAATGAAAAATACACTGTATTAAGATGACAAAGTACAAAAAAAATTTCAGTCTAACAAAAATTTTAAGAAGAGAGTTGTTAATTGAGGTCTGTGGTTAAAGTCTAATGAAAATTTTGTCTGTTATCATGTTATAGAAGAATAAGTACAGTCATAACTGGATTGTAACATCTAACCAGGTACTTTTTAAACACCTTGTTCGTTTAAAATCAAGGATAAAAAGGGGGTCTTTATACCATTCGATGTTTCAGAAAGGCATGAATCACTAGTATGCCCCTCTACTTTTGTTATGTACAAAAATTTTCACTCAGCTTAAAAAAAAATAAATCAAAAAACTCATATTGGTTATGATCACTACAAATTTTAAGATGTCAGCTTTAAGCAGGAGAGTATTGCAGAAGTGTCTGCTAAAATGAAAGCTCCAGGCTTTGTCTAAATTCTCAACACAGCAAACAAACTGTCTGACTGCAAACTTGCATTTCATTGCTAAAGCAAAAGCTATAAAATAAACTGCAGTGCACAACTTCAATATGATTCTAAGAACTTATTAATGCTGATACCAGAGGTGATTTATTTGGCTTTTTGGTGTTCTGTGTTTGCTTTTTTTTTTTTTTCAATAAAACCTTCCCCTCCTGACAGAATACTGTTAAACACAGAAAAAAAATTGCTACTCTCTACTACTGTCAATCTTTCAGATACAGTAAAAAAAACTTCAACATACAAGAGTTCTAGAGCAAGTCATCAATCTGCAAAATGTTATACATCAGTAATAAGGCATCCACTTTACAGCTGTTTAAACAAAAAAGGAAGCTTTTCCCAAAATATATATTTTGGACCTCTGTAAACAAAGTTTATATGTATTGCTTCCATTCATTTAAAAAATATACACCCACATGGATTGAAAGTGATCTTGGTGCTATGAATCTTAAATTATTGCAATTTATGCAGATGTAATCTGAAGATACAAAACCCAAATATTTTTGAACTTAATATTTTGAAATACATCAAAAAGTTTAATTATGCTTATGTGAAAAGAAAGCTAAAAATATACCCCAAATTTTATGTCATTTCATTGAACAAGTACTATGAAAATAAACATTCATCTGGTTTCCTAACAATAAATATACAAACAGTTATTATAACATACTGCAACACACAGGAAGTATTACTACATTGACCTTAATGTTCACTCAGTAGTTTTTAAATCTTTCCTCATTGAGGTCTGAATCTTCTACCTTGTCAGCTGTCCAACAACTTTTAAGAGGGTTTTATTTTCTTGTTTCAACTGTTCATTTTCATCTTCTATATCATCTAGGTCCTGTGCAAAAAAAAAGAAGAATAATAATTTCCCAGAACATAAACAAAGTCTCAATTAGTAGCATTAGGAATTTAGCATCTTAGCTCTGACATGAAGAAGATGGGGTAGGGAAGAATTAGTGTCACAGTAGGTACCCTTACAACTGTTAAAACCGGCCAGTTTCCAAGTGTTACTGTAATTACAAAATATTAATATTATATTCCCACATACAAGTACCTTTAAATAGAAATACATTCAGACTAAAGCTACAGCAGGAATTAATGAATAAAGAAACCAAAATAGGATGGGTGTGATTATTTTTCTGGCATATACAGAGAAAGCATTACTCAGATATTGCCTCTGCTCTCCCAGACTGTGCTTGTCTGCAATTATCCCACTCACATATACACATCACTCGTTATTACTGCAAGATCTGCTTTGTGTTTTAAATTAACTAACAATATTTTCAGAAACAGATCTGCCTGTCCATTTTTTGTTTTCTGTGAAAAAAATTAAAATGGATTCTGTAACTTCTGTCTAAACCGCTGAAAGACCCAACAGCACACACAATAATAATGAGCGCTCTAAATAGATTGCTTTCACCCCAAATGTTTGCCTCTTTTCCACAAATTACCATTTTTATCCAGTTCCCATTTTACTTCTTCACTTCCTACCAAGTCTTTTCAAGCCTTTAAACTGAAAAACAGTGAAAATGGCTGCTTAATGCAAGTGTTACTTGAGCAAAAGTAGTTTTAATCTATAAAAAAAACACATGGAAGAAACAGAATGTGAACAAAACAAAGAAAGAAAAGCAGAAAAGTGGTATCAAGAACAGCACTCTAAGGAGAAAAATTAATGACAGGCAAAGGAAAAAGAACCAGAATTCTCATTGGAAATCTTAATGTCTCTTGATTCAAGTCTGCAAAACTCTCCTGTTGCTTTAAGTAATAAAAGATTTTCTTTCTCGTCTCTTTAAGTTGTTAAGTAGCATTTGACATATGAAGCCCAGTTTCTTATTTCTTTTTAGTGAGGTCACTCCAGAAGTGCATGCTAGAGATGATGTGTTTAATTGGTATAATCATTTTTAAAAGCCTCTTCAGTTTGTGAATCCATACCACAATACCTCTGCAATGACTTTATTGTTTTTCTAATCGGAATCAAGAAATCGCTAGCAGAAATTCCTCTTTGCTTCACACAAGTAATGTTGCGTCACAGCATGAATGACTTCCAGGAAAAGCATCTGACCACTCCAGCATAACAGATACAAGTGGCTTAAACAACAAAATATGCAAAGTTTTGATGCTATAAATACAGTTTAATATAAAGAAACACACTTTATATTTTCAATAAAATGTGTGTTTTGGTTTGGTTTGGTTTTTTAGTTTAATATACAGAATACTTTATTTGAACTTGTTAACCTAGCCATTGGATGCCTCAATTAAAGCTTACCTAAAGACCCTCTGTTTAAAATACCGCAACTGACTCAAAAAAAAAAAAAATTACAAGTTTGTGAAATGCTTATGCTGCAAAAAAAACATTCCAAAGATTACTACAAGTAAGAGACTCTTGAATATGAGCCAGGAAAAATAACTGTTGCAGTTTAAATATCTACAGAAACAATGGGCTGAGAGATGCAGGGGATTTTGCCACTTTGAAGTTTAAAGTTTCTTATTCAAAATTACACCGCTAATTTATGCTTATTAGCAAAAAAAGATGCAATAGCAGGAAAGCTTGGACTTCACATACCAAAAGAACCAATAACTATACAACTGACACTAACTGGACTGTAAATCCTCATTGACAGACCCTCTCCAAACACACTTTTAACTACAATGACATCTTACTGAGGTCAGAGATGACTAAGTGTAAACTAGTCAACAGTTGAACTTTGCCTACAAATATTTAAATAGTTTGAGATGCCTTTCCCTTCAGACATTTGAAGTTTTAATGAAGCAATTACCCCTTTCTTACAAAGAACATGGCAGACATACTTTTAATGTCTAATGTCCAATGTAATGGAATGAGGGAATGCCATTTATGGTCTTTTCTGTTCCTCAATATAAATGCAGCTCAGGATTCTTGGAAAAACAGTTTTTTCAGTTGCAACACAAGGTCTTAGACAATCAAGGATTCATCCATGGTCATCAACTGACTGAAACTTGTAGAAAGAGCATTTCTTTAATATGGACTGAGCAGTCAGAAAGCTATGCAGTAAATTGGCTTTTTAAGAAGTTATTTAGAGTCTTTGACATGAAATTCTTTCCATACCCACGCATCTCAACATGCAATAACTATATATTTTGATGAACAGAAAAGCTGGAGAAATACCATGAACATGTAGATGTTCAAATTTAGACACCTCTATTTAGGTTGCCTACGAGTAAAATTTTTTAAAAAGATCTCTGCATAAGCTCCCTAAGGTAAGTTTAGTCCTCAGAACATCCTTCTATCTGAACAGAAGGCTGAAGATCACAACTGTTCTTCCATGCAAAGCATCCAAACCTAGTGCTAGGTCTACAGACTAACACTCCACAAAGAACATATGGATGTCCAAGTGCTGGCTCTTGTGTTCTCAGTTATGATAATAAACCTGAAGCAAATATAACTGCCCTATTAACTTCCATAACTTTCTATCATCAGAATGATGTAGTATTTCTACGGCTTTTCTCTTTCTAAATCCACATGGATAGCCAATACAGAAGAAAACATAAATCCAAGAGTCAATAAACAAGAAAGTAAAGCTGAATGTGTTTTAATGGAAGCATCTCTTGAGACATGGGTTCAAACTTTTTAGAAAAGACAAATTATGCTGGTCACAAAGTCAAAAGGCAGCTTTTTGATCATTAAGAAAAGCCCAAGAGACATGGACACAAATAACTTGCACTCAATGAAGCAAACAGACAGTGTTAAAGCTATGAAGAATGCTGATCTCATGGAGAAAAAAAAATTCCATCCTCTTTTGCGCTTAAAAGTATCTACCAAGAAAGCATCAATAAGATGGCTTTGTAGATCTCATGGAAAGGTACAGTTTTAGTCATGGTATAATAAAGTGGTTTTTGAAAGGACTATATTCTGTTTAATGTTTACTTTCATGTAACAAGCAGAAATTGTCACTGTCCTTAACACAGGCAAGGCACAGACACTGCCTGACTTTACTACAAATGTTCAAAGATGGTTTCTAGCTAGAAACTTCATGGATTTAATTTAGGACATCATACTTCAAATATAGCAGAAAAAAATAACATTGTTTCTGGAACAGCAAACCTCTGTCATAGTCCTAAACCACAAGATTTCAGTGATTTAGGTTATTTTGATTTGTTCTTTCTGACCTTTGAGGCAGGAAGTAGGACATGACTAACCATATTAAATAGCTTTGCCATCCATTATGTAGAAGGAATGAACACCTGCCTTGACTGTAATAATGTCATAATCTTAGATGTGACAGATTCTTTGCAGAATGAAAAACAGCATGAAGACCAATGCCTCACTTAAAATAGAAGTCTCTTCAAAACAGGCAATACCTCATTTATCCTACAGACTAACCTGCAACTTTCTTCATAAAAAAATCAAAATATATGTTTCAGAATAATCTCCTTTCATTCCCAGATTAGTTTGCAAACTTGTGAATGCTGTCCTTCTTTGCCATAGATGAAGAGATGCAAAATGAGATTCTGACATTGTTCATGCAGAGTTATTGCCTCCCCTCACTGCTGCATTGACCAAAGCCATATCTGCACTGGACTAGAAGACGCATATATCCCTCGTACATCCAGGCTCCACACCTCAGCCAGGAAATGCAAGATGAGGTCACTAATCCACTCTACAAAAGAATTTCTGTTTGCCCTTAAAATTGGGGCAACTTTTTTCTATTAACTTTTAAATTTCTCATCCTGTTCCATTTCCAAGCATGTCTCACTCTTCTAACCCCCTCTTTTCCTGCCTTCACATACCTTGCCTGAGTGATGCTACCTCAGGTGTCCTGCCTTCTGACTTGTTCTGCTTTTACTTGGGGTCAACTATAAAGAGTATGAGAATGTGTCAGAATATAAAAAACTTGCTCCCAAGTCTTTTTTAAGAGAATCTAAATTATTATTAGTAATTAAAAGCTGACTAAAATGAAATTAAATTTCTAATTACTTTGAAAAAGTCCTGCGTAACAATTTATTGAGAAAATTGTCAAAACCCCAACTTAATTGTTTCTTGGTATTCTACATACTGAATCTGAAAAGAAGAGACAGTCAAGTGTTTTGCTTTTATAACCTTGCTCTATGAACACTTAGAGCAACAACAAAATCAGGCACTCCAATAACACAGAACTCAGAGAAGTTAATCATGACAAACACAAGTCACCTGGAAAAAATATAACTTATGACATGCCTCTTGAGATCTATGCAATACAAAAGACCCCTCACACTCCACTCAGTGGATGCAGGTGTCTGAAGAACAGAACAGAAAATGCAGAGACTTTTATCCCCTCTTTCTGAAGAAGCTCATAAGAAAGTATTTGCTTACTCTGTTTAATAAATCAATTTCTTCCTTCAGCTTTCCAATTAGTTCCTCTTTGTCCTGCGTCATCTTCATTAATCTTGCATTTTCCTGTCTTTCCTTTGCAAGTTCCTAAAACCAGAATATTCAATGAAGTTGGAAATGTTATTTTTAAGAGACAGTTTAAAGTTTAATACCATTTAAAACAAAGAAAGAAGAACCCACACACACTTAGTTATAATTCCTTTCCTACAGCAAGTCAAACCCACATCTTCAAGTCCTTTTACATTTTAAGTAGCTAAAGAAACGTTCAAGATAATATTTTACCCACAGCAAATCTGTGTGATATCTGATTCAAATGATAATGTTTAAATTAATATTTAACTTAAGCATGAACCCAAAATTGGATAGGGGCCCAGAACAGAAGAAGTAAATGTAAAGTATGAGCTTCCAAATTTCTTATACTGGGAGGCTTAGTCTTATTTATGGTTGGTTTTTTTGGGTTTTTGTTTGGTTTTTTTTTTAACTACCATTAGCAAGGAAGGAAGACTAAATGTTAGATCTATGGGCCTGAATGTGAGAAAAAATGAAAATGTTCATTAGGAATTCAGTAAGTCAGGATTCAGGATACTGAAAGACAGCCCTCAAATCTTCCTCTGTTTTTCATATTAGTGGTAATTTAAGTATTTCAGAAAGAAGTTGATTTAGAAGGGAGGGTTATGGTGTACTTCACTCAAACCAAGGTTCCTCAAGTCTTAAAAAACCAGTAATTTCTACAAAATACAGTTTATTTTCACCCGTTCCAACACTTATTCAAATTGTGTTTACTTAGTAACTGATCCATACAATTCAAGAATATTTGGCAAGGTACCCACAAAAAAATCTACTTCAGAGGAAGACAGAAAAGCTAGTAATAAATTACACAGGTGACATTATTTAGCAAAATACTGGTTTACATGAAAAACTCCACTTTAACATTATTACATTTTCCCAAAACTGTTTGTATGAAGTTAATCTGAAATAATGAAAACTGCTTTAAATATGTATTTTAAATGTTTAAAACTTTAACAACTGGATAGCAATAAATTTTATAATATTTTGATACATTAAAAAAATCCAAAACCATAAGTAGATCAGAAACAGGTTTGCTAATTTTCTGAACAGCCAGTGAGCCCCTTCTTCCCTCCCCCAAGATATTTGTTCTTTGTTGGTGTGTCATGAGGTACGAAAGAGAAATACACAGAGCACTGCTGGCTCTGTTATCTTTACCTCAACTACTTCTCACATACCAAATGAAAACTAAACATCCATGATTTGAAAGTTCACATTCTTCTCAGTCAGTCTGACTCTTTATACATTTTTATAGACATAACTATCTGTACTTCAAGCATTTAGCATTTATCAATGCTACTTCAAGCATTCACAGCATTTATCTATGTATTTTACTTGTAAATTTCCCCACAGACTTTTGAAAGTACTTTATTTCAGACCTATGCCATGGAGAGGTTAGTTGGCACTTACCCTTTCAAGTTCCTCAATCCTCTTTTCCAAAGTGTTACTTGGTAGAGAACTGCCAGAAGAATTTGCATCCCTGCTGTATCTGCTGTAAGTTGTCCTCTCTGTTCGGGAATATCTATTTGGAGCGTCATCTTCTGGTGCATTAGCTGTGCTATGAAAGTCAAAGAGCAGACACCTGTTTATACATTTAACTAAATGGAAATGATAGCAGTAACACAACTGCTTTCCAAAGCACTCAACAGGTCAGTCTAATAAACTGCAGAAAACGTGTGGCTGAGAATTCACTAAATTCGCTGCCTCAAAGATTCGAATACCTGGATAATGCAGCTCTCATCCACACGAGTAATCGACTTTAAACACATACTTATGCTTATCCTATCTTACTTTTAAAATTTCATGAACTGTGCACATTAAAAACCAAGCTAAATAATTTTATTTCAAGGAGTAAAGTTTTAAACCAAGCATCCATAAAGGGTGAAAAACAAGTACATGTCCTAAACGTAAGAAGAATATCAACTGACTTTTCAGGAACTATGGATTTGGCCTGTACTCCACTATGGTTGCTATATACAAAACCAGTGCTAATTTAAAAATATGTATAAGTAGTCAACCATTTTCACTCACAAAACTAACAGTTCTCTTCCCATAGCTATTTTCTTCCTAATCGTAATATTACTTACCTTCAACGCAGAACCTAATGAAAAATGAAGAACAACAGAACAGAGTGCCCTGGGAACAGGTAGAGATACTGATCTTTCCCTCTCCAATTCACTAAAACTATACTTCTTAGACTTTGAAAATAAACAGTCAAACTGCCAAAGACCAAAAAAAAAAACCAACCCAAAACCAAACAATCCCCTCTTCTATCTTCACCAGGGAACTCAAAAGCCACATAGAGATTGTCCTCAAAAGCCAGCTCTAGGTGTCCCTGATTGAGCAGAGGACTGGACATGGACAAGATTCCCCTCAGAGGTCCCTTCCAACTTCACTCAGCCTGTGATTCTGCAAAATCACACAGCTGAAGTATGTATACAATGGTTTTCTAGAGCACTTAGGAAAAGAATGAAAAGAACTACAAGCATCCCTATAACATTTCCTTTAAAACAGAGAAGAGTATATGATTAATGCATTCATTTAACAGTTTTGCATTTCATAACTTTAGAAAACCCCTGCTAACCACGTGCAGATTTAGATGGATATAGTGCAAATCAAAAGCAGGAGTATCTGGCAAAGGCATGTCTTTTCATGGATATAAATATTCTTTTGCTCTAGTACGTGTGAAGTTTCCAAGGCACACTGACACAATTGTAAGGAATTTTGTAGCTTAATGTTATTACCATATTTAGCACTGTTTATTCTTCATTCAGGAGATTTTTCAAAAAACGTTTCTAGGACCGGATATGCATGTTACAACACAACATAAGAGAAATATTTTAGCTTAACTCTATAAATTCTAGATTATTTAGCTTTCTAGAAGATGTGTAGTTGTATTCTGCTAATGTCTAAAGGATAGACCACACAAAAAAAAGGCTCAATTTTTCATCACTCAAAAATTGACCCTATTGTCAACATATTGGAGTACCTCAACTCAGCTCTAGCAAGTGATATTGGCAGAAGCTCCTACATGAAGATGAGAAGAAAGAATATCTAGACAGGAAGGGTTTCATTAATACAGAAAATGCCTTAATTTTTCAGTATTTTCCCTGAAATTCACACTCAGAAATTTCCTCGCCTATTCCACTGGGCAACAGACCCTACTGAACACATTCTTTTTCACTGTTAGCATGTACAAATGACATATCAGGAAGAATTCTAGGAAATGGGATTTAAAAATACATTTAAGGAGGCATCAGCCCATAATCTAATATATGGAATGTGACAGATAAAAATTTCATTATTTGTGCTGTTATAGCCAATGTCTAGTACACAGCAATGGAAAAAATGTACCATCCAGGACACAACAGGTGTATCTTTCACAAAGAATGGAATTTTAGTCTTCAGATATGTCACTTTATGAGCATTAAATGTGAAACAGTCATAAAATCATAGAATATGCTGCGTTGGAAGAAACCCATCAGGACTGCTGACTCCAACTTCTGGCCCTGGATAGGACACCCCAAGGATCACACCATGTGCCTTAGAGTGTTGTCAAAATGCTTCTTGAACTCTGTCAGGCTTGGTGCTGTGACCACTGCCCTGGGGAACCTGTTCCAGTGCCCAAACACCCTTGGGGTGAAAAACCTCTTTCTAATATCCAATCTAAACCTCCCCTGACTCAGCTTCAGGCCATTCCCTTGGGTCCTGTCACTGGTCACCACAGAGGAGAGATCAGTGCCTGTCCCTGCTCTTCCCCTCATGGGGGTGTTGAAGACCACAATGAGGTCTCCCCTCAGTCTCCTCTTCTCCAGGCTGAACAGACCAAGTGACCTCAGCCACTCCTCACACGGCTTCCCCTCAAGGCCCTTCACCATCCTCATGGCCCTCCTTTGGACACTCTCTTATAGCTTAATGTCTGTTTTATATTCTGGCACCCCAAACTGCCACAATATTCAAAGGCGAGGCCACACTAGGTCAGAGCAGAGTAGGACAATCCCCCTCCTTGACTGGCTGGTGATGCTTTGCCTGATGCCCCCCAGGACATGGTTGGCCCTTCTGGCTGCCAGGGCACTGCTGACTAGAATAACAGTATCACTGAACTTGGTGTCTCTCTACTAAGAGAAAATACCTATTAACCACCACCACCAAAGATGAGTCTATGGAATTATACCTGTAGGTTAGATACAGATATATAAATATATTTCTAAAAGGTTTCTCCTGGCTGTACTTAAATAAAAACCATATAGCAAAATCAATTCTCATTGCAGTTTGACTACTCTTACAGGGAAACAGAAATTCTGTTTTGGAAAAATGTTTCTAGTTATTTCCTTTACAGTAAAATCAGTTATTCACAGAGGCAGGTTTTAAAGCATTATTACAGAAAGGTGAAATAAATCTTGCTCCTTCCAATGCCTCTTTGATTCTCTCAATGTCTTCCTAAAGCACTGTCCAATTTGCCATTTCATCCAATTAAAATCACCCTGTCAAAATTGTATTTCAACCACAACAATGTTCAATTACTACAGGTTTATTTTCATTGCCAGAATCTTGTAACTACACTTGATTTGAAAACGTCTAATTACTCATGTCTTTGCAATCGAGTCAGTTGCTAACAGATTCTTTGGAAGAAACAGCAAAGGACAATTCTTTCTAAATAGGCCATCTTGGACTTTTGTTACTGCTTAAGCCAAATTTGTGGCTTTCAGAGTTGAGCTAAGGAAAAGAAGTCTTGTCTTCTCTAAAGCTGCATGTTCCTAGTCTGCTCCATTTTTCCCTTACTCTGGCCTTCAGGTGAGTGTGAAACCACTCAAGGAACTGATGCAGCAATCCAGCAGACAAGTAAAAGGAAGCCATCAACTTTCGGCCACATTGGCTTCTTGAAGTGGTACCTTGTCCAGCTGCATGAGCACTGGCAGTGAGAAGTTCAGTTAGTACAACTTAGACCATGAAAATCTTCTGCAGAAACAAAACCTAAGTCTTTAGCATTGATTCAAGAGGGGCTAGAAAAGTCAAGAAAAGCATCTTGAGTGACCCCTGTCTAAAATACACTGTTCGTATCTGCACAGTAGTGATTCTAATGTAACAAGCTAGATGAGACAATGCTTCCACAGCAAAATTCCCAAACACAGGAAGCAGGCAAGTCTGGGCATAGCTTTATGAAACAGTATTTTGCAGCTGTGTTTTTTCTGAATTAGTGAGACCAAGGTTAGTGTGATGGAATGTAAATTGTTATAGTTTAAGTCTTACAGTTACCTAAAAAACACCGAGCAAGATAATTTCAGCAGTGCTCAAACATTTCCTTCAGAGTCCCTTCGATTAGTGCTCTAAAGCACTGGGTTCTTCTCTTCTTATGGTCTCTACTTCCCCATTTATTTTTCAACTCTTGCATGAATGCTAAACTTGAATACAATGTAGTCTTCTGAAATTAGTGCTAAATGGTTCTAGCTCTAGGGATCCAGGTTAACATGCTGTACTATCCGAGAAGAAGGGAAAAAAATCCTCTCTGACATTTTGACTGGAAGCCATAAAAGCATACTATATTGTATCATTTCTGCTAATAAACAAACTTATAGAGGGAATACATCCCTGAACCACTAAGAGATTTTAATCTCTTTCTGTAAACTGATCCAGCTGATCTGTCTGATCCACGAACCATGCAAAAATCTTCTGAGTTATTTTAAATCCTGATCTGCAAGGTTTTTTTTACAATTTTTTAAAAAGAAACTAAACTGGTTCAAAAGCTAGTAGACAATCTTAAAAGTAAGCTGCTAAAACAAATTCTCTGTGCTTATAAAAATATTCCTTTGTCCACATACATATCTTGATTTACTGCTACTTGTAAACAAGCTTTTTGGTTCACAGAATGCAACAGAAACACAATTCATGTTTACATGTAGATTACACTCAAATATTTCAATAAACAGAATACACTTTGTCATTCTCCTGTTTGAGAAATCAGTGATAACACCAACTATACTGACAGCATCAGACCTAAATCAGAAAACCATTCTTACTAATGGCAATGTGCTTGGTGCTTTAAAATAACTCACAAAGCAAGGCAAAAACTGGTAGACCCAGTTTCAGGAACAGTAGTTTGGAATGGCCAAAATGAGGCATATCTCACTAAGAAAAGCTTAGAGAAAAATTAAAAAAAAGGAAGTTGATATGGGTCGTTACAACTGAAGTATAACTATACATTTTAACACGTGAAGCTCACAGTTAGGACACACAGCTCATCACAGCTCCCGTGCACATCCTGTGGCCTTCGTGTCAGCATGACCTTGCAGATTCTGGTCATCCTTTTAATAGATCTCACAGTATCACTCCAGATCACAACAAAACCATCACTTTCTTTTGAAAATATTTTACATGGTTAATCATGCAACTACAAAGGAACCCCTCCACAAAGTTTTAGGGTGTGTGAAAATTTCTGAAGTAAATTCAAAAGACAGACTACAATTATAGAGTAAGATCCTCATCACAAACTTTTATTTAAGTGCATGAGGAGACAAGTTCAGTTTGTCCACGTCAGCCAGAACAGAAGAATAACACACAGCAGCCAGCAGAATTCCTATGTAAACATGTCTTCCAGTCAATGGACACTCAGTGAAAAGGGTTTCCCAGCAATGTCATATAAATGTTCAACCATGGATTGCTGCATCCATATAAGGCAAAGTAGCCAGTGTGTCTGATTAAACAGGTAGTGTAAAATCTGTGCAATTCCTTGAGTCCTACAACATATCAAGAAAACAATGATTCTATGAGAACACACATCACAGAAACTTCTCTGCTCTTAAGTCTCTCTTCTGTTGTTAGGTACAGGAGGCTGGGTATCTCAATGTAGACACAGTCATAGAACTGTTGAGGTTGAAAAAAACCCTCTAGGATCATCAAGCCCAACTGTAAAAAATGAGAACAGCTATATGGAAAGGCAAAAGAAAGGTACTGGAAGCCAGGAATGGTATCAGTAACCCAGGACTGGAAGTCAGAAGAGGACAGAGACAAAACAGAAAAAAAACCCCCAAGTAATCAGAAAAATAACAAACAGAAGACTAGGACCTCAGTGATTAAATATAAGGATGTAAGAGAAAGGGGGAGAGAAGGGAAAGGGTATGTAACTAGCCTAGAAAATAGAAACCAGCAAAGTGAAGAAAAATGCTGAGATGAAGAAATGTCATGTTTGATGAGGAACAATAGGGGAAGAGGGAGAAGGTAAAAAATGAAGAAGTAGGAGTAGTAAAGATGGAAAAAAACAAGCTGAAAATTTCTGACAAATAATTCATTCTTTCTATGGGAAAGAGAGTCTACAACAGAACACAAAATTTTAGGAAAACATATTTCTATTGCTATCAAATGTCTATAAAGTCTACCAACAAACTCTCTCCCACAAAGTATTGACCACCTGCTGTCAGAGTAATGCAAGTAACAGTTTCAAATGGGATCTGAAAGGGTTGTCCCTATGTGAGAACGTGCTTTGCTCTCACAGTTTGCTTTGAAAACCTAAGGAAGTACACCCAAAACTGTTAAAAGCACATTAAGCTCATTTGAGCCTTGAAGCAGCTTCTGATCTCCATTCAGCCTTCACGCACCAATAGTCCAGTTGTAGGTGTAATCACAGAACGGCATTTTCTGTTTCCAAAGGACTTCTAACTGTATTTGGGACTTCAGTGGGGTCTGAGTGATTTGGATAAGAATTACTGGAGAGAAGGCTGCTTTCTCTAAGACCTTCACCTACTGCAGACGTTGGAAGTGGCAAATAAGCCCAAAACAACTCTGGTCCTGACTCCTTTGGCATTCACACCAGAAAGTGAAGCCACTGGGAGACACACTTTAAGTACCCTTAAGTGAAAAATTACTTCAGGGGAGGTAAAAATTTTCAAATATAGAGGAATTAAATAGATACTATAGACTCTAATCACAGCAGGCATTGTATGCCTCAGGAAGTACAATTAGAATAAAACCCACTGAGTATTTGTGAGCACTAGGCACTGTGCTGACAGTAGAAAATAATCCTTTGCTTTCAACATGAAGTTTAGAGACTGTGCAACGAGTAAGATAGGTGGCAACATACAAAAAATATTGAACAGTAGCTTGCAGCAAGTCAGATTCCTCCTGCATGTGACGCCAGTCCTGATGGGGAAAGTTGACAGTGACCTTACATCCCACATATAACTAAAGCTGACTGAGGGAAGACTGCACAACCAAGTCTTATTTAGCATTTTCTAGCATTGGTGCTTCCTATTTTTGCAATGCCAATCAGATGAATTAGCTTATTTTCAAATAAGCTACAAATGTGGTTGTGCAAACTTCTATTTATTACTCCCCCACGCACAACCAAGTTTTTGCAAGTGAGTGAGTATAGAGAGCATGTGAACAGAGATAAGGTTTATGAAAAGCCACAAAAGTATGACACACACCACTAAGTATTCAGCAGATACAAGAAGCAATAAAAGTCTGCATGGGAACCAAAAAGGAATTGAAGACTGAACTAAAACATGCTTGATTAATAAGAAATGAATCATGAAATTATACAGTTACTAAGGTTGTGACAATAAGTCCACCCATTCTGCAGTGACAAAGTGATTTAAAAAAAAACCCTACAACAATAAAAAGCATCACTCAACTAAGTTTACAAGAATCCAGTAATATAAATATAAAAAACAGCAGCACCATGCTAGGAAAGCTGAAGCATAACAGGATCAGTAATTATTTTTTACAGTGAGGGAGGTGAGACTAGAGAACAGGCTACCCAGAGAAGCTGTGGATGCTCCCTCCCTCTAATTGTTCAAGGTCATGATGGATGGGGCTGTGAGCAATCTAATTTAGTGGAAAGTGTCCCTGCCCATGGCAGGGAGGCTGGACTAGATGTTCTTCAAGGTCCATTCCAACCCAATCCATTCTACGATTCTATAGGTGAACAAATTTGAGGGTGGAAAATACACCAGTGATAAGTAGATAATTGGTAGGTGCTCTTTGCACTTTCTTCCACAGCCATGAGATATATATATATATATATATATATATATATATATATATACACATCTAAAAGATAGATAGATAGATAGATAGATAGATAGATAGATAGATAGATAGATAGATAGATAGATAGATATCTAAAAGAGAATGCATCCATGTATCAAATAAAAATACGTTTACAAAAATGTCTTGCTTCAGTTGAC
Source organism: Pipra filicauda (assembly GCF_003945595.2). NCBI lineage: Eukaryota > Metazoa > Chordata > Aves > Passeriformes > Pipridae > Pipra > Pipra filicauda. Next base: position 1,324,530 of record NW_024104643.1, on the reverse strand, counting down.
GTGTTTTAGACCCCGTGTTACCATAACATTTTCCTAATAGTTGTGATAGCTGTGTTGGTATTAATTCCTCATGGGAAAATATTTCACACACTGGTCAGGTGCATCAAAGGCCTCTGAAATATTTTTCTGACTAAAGAACTGGAGTAATGACCAGAGTCATTACTTTCTTGACTCAAAGACAAACAAATAACAAACAGGACATGCTACATGTGGGCAGCATCTGCTACAACTGAGACAGTTGTATGGACAGTAGTATGACAAAACCACAGAAATTTCTTTCAGTATAACTGTGGAGAACATTATTTACTTTTATTAAACTTCAGAATAGAGTGGTTCATGAACTAACTGTGAAAATACTGGCCCCTAGGCAATGTGCCAAGTTAGACATTTGCTTGGGAAAGTATTCTGTACTAGTAGGTCCCAGCAGAATACTAGCTGAATTTATTTGAAAATAGTAACATAATAGAGGGGTTTGGTTAAGTTTGCTGCACCTTTCAGGTCCTTACCCCAAAATCAAGCTATGTATCTACAGTAGCAGTACGATGATCTCTACTACAAACATCCATTTAATCAGCTTTATTTCTGGCAGAACTATACATGTAAAGAAATTTGCTGTGTACAATGATCTCATACCTTTTATACCTGCTTGAAACCATCCTGGAGGAATCCTAAAAGAAACAAAAAGGAAAAACTAATTAATATTTTTCTTATATTTATACTGCCAAAATACTTTACCACTCTGTAGAAAACTAAGTCTACAGTTAAGAGCAGTCCCATGCTGCCATACAACTCAGTTTTGCACTATTTTGCTGTCAAAGCGTAGACAATACCAGGATTATTGTCACCATGTTACTGCTTCTGAACACCACCTCAGAAGCCTTAAATGTCTGCCTCTGGTTAGTTACACCTGAAAACTGGATACATTTACTCCATCCCCCAGCACGCACAACAGCACACAACCTGCCACCAGCATGCCTTCACTACCACTAGCAGTATGGAAACACTTGTGCACTTTGATAGCTCTTCATCTACTTGTCTAAGAGAGCAAAAATGTTCCAATTTCTCAGCACCACTGTTGTCTTTCTGGATGGGAACAAAAACTGAAGCTGGCAAGTAGAAAAATTTAAACATGTTTCAACTGCTCAGATTTGACAGAGTAGAGTCCACAAATATATTTTAGGATGTTGTAAGAAGAAG